>NC_045963.1:21302669-22646272 GCF_010909765.2 Amblyraja radiata
TATATTTTTTAAAATAAGAACATCTATCTCAAAATGAGGCATCACCAGGGTTCAAGGGCTCAACATCTGCAAGACCTTAAACATCTTTGAAAGAAAAGCTGGGAATAAACTTTTAACTTCTGCTTTTAAAGTGCCACAGTGGTAGAGTTGCTGCCTTACAGCGCGAGAGACCCATGTTCAATCCTGACTATGGCAGTGGTCTGTATGAAGTTTGTATATTGTCCTTGTGATGCTGTGCGTTTTCTCTGGGTGCTCTGGTTTTCTCCCACACTCCAAAGGCGTACATTCTTGTCGGTTAATTGGCTTCGGTAAAAAATTGTAAATTGTCTCTAGTGTGTATGATAATGTTAGTGTACAGGGTGATCGCGGGTCGGTGCGGACTTGATGGGCCTGTTTCCATGCTGTAACTCTAAAGTCTACATGTCTCTAATATTAAACTTAATTTAAAACCAATTGAAAATTATTGTGAATATTATTATTGAAGATAATTATAACACATTAAATCAGTAAATTAAAACTATTTTAAAATCTGTTATCTGTCAAATTGTGCAGGCAGAGGATGCCTATGGATTCACCAGGTGGAACTAACATAGGATCAGTGGGAATCCCATCAAGTCGGGACTCCACTGCTGTATTCCATGAGGAGTCCAGTGCCAGAGCCCCAGCTGCCATTGCAATGGCATTTATGACAACCAGCGCCAGACTTGTTTCAGGTCCATGTAAGTTTGTGATTACTAACATGAGCATGACTGCAAGCAAGTGTTTGCCTTCTGATCTGTCCACACTGTCAGCTAAATTCAGCCCTACCCCAGTCTTTTTGAAAAAGGCCAAACATATTAGCAAAACAGATTGATCATGTATAAAAAGCGTCGCCAGGTTCGGCGCCATTTTCCGAGTCCCATAAAGGCCCATTGCAGCCGTCGCCTCCATCGGAATCGCCAGAGAACCATCGTTCCTCTCCTTGCCCAGCCATCAGCCTTCGTGTCCTGGAGGGGTGCCTCCCGTAGCCAAGCTTGAAGACGCAGAAGGTAAGACCCCTGCTATTCCCTATCAGCTCTTAGACCAGCATCCGCCGCCGTTGCCATCTCCCTTCACCCTCCAGTTCCCGGTCTCCAGGGACGATCAGGAGATGAGCCATAGACCAGGCTCCCACACCAGATGGGTGTCATGGGTCCATGGCGAGTGAGCCTGGTGCGCGTCTGCCCTCCCAGCAGCTTCTGCCGTGTATGGCCCTCCAGGAGCTACAGCCCTGGCAGCACATCCCAGACCCAGGAGGCCACGCGAGCAGATACTGAGAGACCCAGCAGGCTGCGGCCTGTATAGGGGAAGTCCCCAAGTCCAGCCCCTGCTCGTCTCCCGGAGATCGGACCACTGGGGAGGGGGGAGCCGGAAACGGTGTTCGGGAGGAGCGAGGCCGGTGTGAAAGTGAACCAGGGTCTTGCCTTACATGCCCTCAAGGTCGGCTGAGGGAGACGCCTCCAGGGCGCAAAGATGGCCGGGCAAGAAGAGCGATGTTGGTTTGCAGAATATTCCCGACGAAGGCGATGGATGAAGGTCTTGCAGCAGCCTGGATCCAACAGATTCAGTGCCACTCGAAAACAAAATGTCACTGCGCTTTGCACATGTGAAAATAAAGCACTATTTAACCATTGAACAATTGAACTCATGGCTTTTCATGAACTTGACAAATCTCTCTAATATCGTCAAGGGAATGTGATGTTGTCAACTATCCGTCAACTATGATAATTGTGTCACTTAGAACATATAACAGTGCAGCACACTGTTCAGCAGGTCCTGCCTGCAGCCACCCCACTGATATCATTTCCACATACCTCAATTCCATCCTATGCCCCTCAGTCCAATCTCTTCCCACCTATGTCCAAGACATAGTCCAAGTCCAATCCCAAGCCTAGTGCCTTCCCCTCTATTTTCAGTCTGAAAAAGGGTCCTGACGCAAAATGTCACTCATCCTTTTTCTCCAGAAATGTTGCCTGACCCGCCTAGTTAATTATGTCTACACTTTGGTCCTTAATGTGAATGCCAAATATGATGCCATGTAATGCTAATCTCCTGCACATGATCCGTATCTCTCTATTACCTGCATATCAATGTGCCTGTCTAAAAGCCTTATAAATGCCATTATTGCTTCTGCCTACATCACTACCTCTGGCAGCACATTCCAGGCTCACACCACTCACTATGTAAGAAAACCTAGCCCACACATCTCCCACCTTAAAAATATGCCCTCTAATCTTTGACATTTGCAACCTGGGAAAAGTTTCTGACAATCTACCCTACCTGTGCCTCTCATAATTCTATATACCTCTCTCGGGTCTCCTCACAATCCAAGTTTGTCCAACCTCTACTTATAGGTAATATCCCCTAATCTATACAGCATTCTGGTTAACGTCTTCTGCACCATCTCCAATTCATCAACATCCTTCATCTAACAGGGTGACCAAAACTACAACACTCCAACGTCCTATAATACTGCGCCATGAAGGGCCTGTCCCACTTGGCGATTGTCGGCAACATTGACTGATGAAGCAGGTCACCGAAAAAGTCGCGGCGTGATGCGGCGTGATGACATATTGACGCGTGGTGTTTCCACAAGTGTCGTACCATTTTTTTTGTCGTCGCTGGATTTAAAAAAATCGGCAAGTGGGATAAGCCCTTTACTTACTAGTCCCTCTGTACATCAATGCCTTTAAAGGGCCTGTCCCACTTGGACAACCTAATCCACAAGTTTAGAAGACCCTAGACGAGTTTAAAAAAATGTCAAGGTCATGTTGACTCGCCAAAGTAAAAGACCTCCCTCGAATATGTCCACAACCTCATACGACTATGTTTACGACCTCTTACAACCACCCTCGACCTCAGTCTTCCACACCTAAGACCAACTACGACTAGCTACGAGTGGAAAATGATCACATGATAAAATGATGTCATGTTCGCATTTTTTTTCTCGGGCCAGTTACCGACCTACGACTACCTACGACTACCATCACAACCTTCTACGACCGACCTACGAGTAAAAAGTATCCATTTTTTCCATGACGACCTTTTTTTTACTCGTGGACATTTTTTGTCAGGCTGGAAAAAACGCCGCGACCTACTTGAGGCCACGAGTACGCGGAGACCACTCACGAGCATGAGGAAGTGTTACGAAGACCTCCTACGACCTCGTGGCGACCATGCTGTGAGTATGAGTCAAGGGCAAACTCGGCAGAGGTCGCCAATTAGGTCGTGAAAGTGGGACAGGGGCTTAAGAATCTTGCTACTATCTGTTTACCTTCCCCTTACATTCAACCTCCTGAAGTGCAATTCCTCACACTTGCTCATATTAAATTCCCCCTGACAAACTTCTTTCATTGTCTCAAATGAATCAACTTCTGCAACACATTCACCGCTGTATAATTGTTTGACATTTTCTTGCTGGAATTAAGTCAAGAATCATGCCAAGAATGTTTCATTGTCATGTGTGCTGGCAATGGAACAATTAAATTCTTAATTGCTGCAGCTTTACAGGCCCATTAACACAATGCACACAAATTAATATTCTATAATCAATAATACAATAACTTAATTGTTAATAATACGAGCAGATTATTATCTGAATGGTGTCAGATTAGGGAAAGGGGAGGTGCAACAAGACCTGGGTGTCCTTGCATATCAGTCACTGAAAGTAAGCATGCAGCTACAGCAGGCAGTGAGGAAAGCAAATGGCATGTTGGCCTTCATAGCAAGAGGATTTGAGTACTGGAGCAAGGAGGTCCTACTGCAGTGGAGGCCAATTCACTGGATGATTTCAAGAGAGAGTTAGATATAGCTCCTAGGGTAATGGAATCAGGGGTAATGGGGAGAAAGCAGGAACGGGGTACTGATTTTGGACGATCAGCCATGATCATATTGAATGGCGGTGCTGGCTCAAAGGGCTGAATGGTCTACTCCTGTACCTATGTTCTATGTTTCTAAATTTCTATGTAACCAGATCATAGTGCCAAAGAGAAGTTGTGGTGCAACCAAAACAAGGTCGATAGTAGATCATAGTTGCTGAGGTAAGAGTTAGTGCTGTGCGATGTTCAAGAACTGGGAAGAATCTGTTCTTGAACCTGGAGGTCACTGTTTTTAGGCTCCTGTGCCTTTTTCCTAATGGCAGTAGCTAAGAAGAAGGTATAGGTGTCATAGTCATGGAGTCATACATCAAAGAAACATACCTCATTGGAGATCTTTGAACTGTCTTTAATTGGAGTTTATTGGACTTCCTGCACTGAATATTGTTTCCTTTATCCTTTATCTGTGCACTTTGGATGGCTTGATTCATGTATAGTATTTTCCCTGACTGGATAGCACGCAAATAAAAGCTTTTCATTGTACATTGGTGACAATAATAAACTAAACTAAACTTGCCCATGCCAACCACGATGCCCCATCTACACTCGTCCCAGCTGCCTGCTTTAGGCTCATATCCCTCTAAACTTTTTCTATTCATGTACCTGTCCAAATGCCTTTTGAATTCTTTTAAGTACGCCTCAACTACCTCCTCTGGCAGCTTGTTGCATATACCCACCACCCTATGCGTGAAAAGGATACCGCTCAGCTTCCTGTTAAATCTTTCCCTTCTTATCTTAAATTTATTCCCCCTGGTCTTGATTCCCGTACTCCTGGTAAAAGAATTGGTGCATTTACCCCATCTATTCCCTTCATGATCTTATACCCCTCTATAAGATTATCTCTCATTGTCCTGCTCTCCAAGGAATAAAGTCCCAGGCTACCTAACCTCTCCCTAAGGTTTGTGCCCTAAATCCTAGCAGCATCCTCATAATTCCTCTCTGCACACTTTCCAGCTTAACAACATCCTTCCTATAACAGGGTGACCAAAACTGAACACAATACTCCAAACGCAGTCTCACTATGTCTTGTACAACTGTAACATAACCTCTCAACTTCTATATTCAGTACCCTGACTGATGAAGGCCAATGTACAGAAAGTCTTCTTGAACACCCTATCTAACTGTCAAGCCACTTTCAAGGAACTATATATTTGCATTCCAAAACCCCTCTGCTCTACAACACTCCCCCAGGGCTCTGAGATTCACTCTGAAGGTCTTGTCCTGGTTTGACATCCCAAAATCCAACACCTTGCACTTATCTGCATTAAACTCCATTAACCATCCTTCGGGCCACTTGCCCAACTGATCAAGATCTATGATACCACCATCTTTAGTGTCATCTGCAAACATACTAATCATGCCTTTAACATTCTCATCCAAGTCGTTGATATAACCACTAACAACAATGTGTCCAGCATCAATTCTTGAGGCACACCGCTAGTCACTGGCCTCCAGTCCGAAAATCAACCTTCCACCATCACCCTCTGTTTCCTTCTATGAAGCCAATTCTCTATCCAGTCAGCTAGATAGATATCTCTAAATCCCATATGATTTCATAAGATTATAAGCGATAGGAGCAGAATTAGGCCATTCGGCCCATCAAGTCTACTCCGCCATTCAATCATGGCTGATCTATTTCTCCCTCCTAACCCCATTCTTTTGCCTTCTCCCTATAACCTATGACCACATTTAAGGGCCTGTCCCACTTGGCGATTTTTTCAGTGACTGCCGGCATCATTGACTGATGTATCAGGTCACTGAAAAATTTGTGGCGTGATGCGGCGTGATGACGTATGGCGCGCAGTGTTTTTTCAAGCGTCACAACATTTTTTTTGTCGCTGCTGGATTTTGAAACGTTCAAAATCTTTTGGCGACCCTTATATGACACCGGCAGTCGCCGAAAAAATCGCAAATGGAGTAGGCCCTTTAACCTGCCATGTGGAAGCTTGTCAAATGCCTTGCTGAAGCCCATATTGACAATGTATACAACTTTGCTCTCATCAACCTATGTTTATTTCTTCAAAAACTCATTCAGATTCATAAGGCACAATCTCCCACATAGAAAACCATGCTGACCATCTCTAATCAGCCTGTACATCCAAATGCAAATTTATCATCCCTCAGAATCCTCTCCAATACTACCACAGATGTTAGGCTCACTGGTCTATGATTCCCAGTGTCTGAAAACAGATTCCTGCAGCTTGAGTGAATGATCAGATGAGAGCATGGCCAGGGTGATGTGGGCCGCTGATGATATTAGCTATCTGTCATGCTGCGTTGTTAGGAGAATGATTCCTAAACCATCCATGTTTGGAGGCAATTGATTGCAGAAATCTTGAAATCAAAACAAACTTCTCAGTTGCTAAGACTTAGCTCTCTGTAGCTTTCAGGAATTTTAAAGAAGTATAGAACTACTAAGCAATATAGATTTTTTTATTGAACACTGTTTCAATGCAATCAAAACTAATCTTCAAATAATTAATGTTTAAGGAAGAACTGCAGGTGCTGGAAAAATCAAAGGTAGACTAAAATGCTGAAGAGACTCAGCGGGTGAAGCAGCATCTATGGAGCGAAGACTCGAAACGTCACCTATTCCTTCGCACCATAGATGCTGCCTCACCGCTGAGTTTCTCCAACATTTTTGTCTACATATTCAGCTGTGTGGGTTGGCTGCATTGCTGAATTCCCATTTAGCAGCTCTGATGTCAAATTAACACTCAATTTTGAATAAAACACCATTGTTGAGCCAGCATATTTCCATTAAGCAAATGCGTGCAACACTAACAATACATTGCAACACTACCAATGTAGCAGCTGGTGTTACATGCTGCAAATGTGCCCTGGAGTGTGAGATACCACATTAAAACAAAATCAGCAATTGTATTGCCCAAATATCAGACTGCCTTATAGTCTAGCCTCAGATATTGAAGTGCTCCTTAGGTTAAGTGCAGGGAAGTTATAGAATCACGGAGTCATAGAGTCATGCAACTTGGGAACAGGCCCTTTGGCCCAACTTGCCCACGCCGACCAACAAGTTGTTGGTATCAGGCATGCATGCCATCAACAGCGGAGAGGACACATGAGGAAAGGAACAGTATTGTAAATGACCTTGGAATTAAGGCACAATGTTTATTAAAATCTCATCAACATTGATAATCTTCTTCAGAAATTATTTCTCAACATGATTCCATGGGCTCTATTCATCCTCTGATAAAATCCAAGTGGCCAGCATTCCATGCAAGCATTAACATTTTATGTTTACCATGGAAACACATTGCCAAACCCATTGTGTCCTCACTAGACATATGCACAGAGCGGAGATCATGTTATAATAATCAGGCACGGGAATTTTCCCCTATCCAAAGATATTTAGGGCGATTGTAATGTCCTAACAATTGTGCTAATTGAGATAACTCAGTCAAGATGAGGGATCAAAAGATCCTGGTCTCAAAAATTCAATAACACATTGAATCGTTAATAAGCTTTCATCCTATTAAGTGTGGTTTCTAACAATTAGAAATCCAACCTCCTTTGTTTGTACTCTGGTATAAGAATGTGTGCAAACTCCCATTCATTTTGTTCTCTGAACACAGTCGATTACAATATTCTGTGCTTTGAATGGATGCTACTTACAAAATTCTCTGAAGAATAAATATATGAAAGAGATAATTGATTTTGAGTGCAGAAGTATTATTTAATGACAAATCAATCAGGGGAAACAGCAGTTAATATAAGCTCCACTTTTTATTATTGTGTTTCAACTGCGCTCTTAAAAATTAATAACAGTGAAACGGTGAAAGACAAGTTGTTACTTTAATATGCTTTTTAAGACATACTGTAATATTAGGCAGATCTACAGGGAGCACCGTAAAAATGATTAATTAGTCTATTGGAAACTCAAGTTCAAATACTATTCCCACTGGACTATACATTCTTATAGGTTTCTGTAAAAGACAGAAGAATAGTTAAAGGGTGGGGCTAGGATTGAGCAACTCCTTTCCAGATGAGCAAAGTGCAGAAAATAATGGATCAGTAAGAGAAATGACTAATGTAAGGAGAGTCACCCATGGATTAAAATATTACCTTCAGCTCTCTGAAGAAAACCACCCTCAACTTAAGTGCAGGTGAGGTTTGATCTTGGTGTGTGGAAGAGTCAGAAGGGAAATTGCATGATATTGATCTAGAATTTGCGATGTAAAATGTTGCTCCCAGCCCAAAAAAGCAGTGTGAGAATGTCTAGTTTTCTGATGTAAGCCTTCAAAGGGGTTTCCCGTTTAGGAGGTAAGATGCCACAAGCTGAATTTTTAAGAAGGAAACCTAAAAGTATTTTTAGTTAATCCTTTTAACATTATTGAGAGGGCAAAAAAAAAGTGTAATATTAAAGTAGAAGCTCAGAAATCATTTATGCAATTTATTTTTAAATAATCTATTTTGAAATGTTTATACTTTATTTAGGGCCAAATACTTTGCTAAGCATAAATTTAAGTTTTGCACATGATTGTAAACCAACAGAGCTGATATCAAGATGTGAAGGGCTTTCACGGTATTTTACAGTAATGGGGCTTTTTCACGGGGCGAGTTGACGCAAGATGTCACCAGAGTGAAGAGGTCGTGGTCCAGCACGAGTCTCGCACGATATAACGGGGGTAGATAAAGAGTTCCCACGGTACTCGGCATTTCTGTTATTTGTGCGAGTGACTTGTCCGTTTCCCGAGCTTTCGCGTTAAAATGAACATCGTGAACTACACGTGACACAAATTATGTAACTTTTTTTTTCACACACTATATATATCCTCCCTTGGTTGAATTGGCTCATTTGGAGACATATTTTACTGTGTATGTGGGAGACACAGATGGACTGAGCACAGTACCTCGGTCTTACTGTGTGTGGGAGAGGGGGAGAAAGAGACGTATACTCACTGAGGCAGAGTCTCTCAGCCTGTGTAAGAGGGAGGGAGAGAGAGAGAGAGGCACACACAAGGTGGATGTGAAATCTCACCTGCCTGTTTCAGTGACAGACACCCGCCGCCAGTAAATGAAGACACCCCCATCTGTCTCCCCCTCCTCTCCCTCGACTCCCCCACCTTTCCCTCCCAACTCCAGTCCCGTCCCGACCCCCTGGGAAACTGAATAGAGCAACAATATAGATATAGAAACTGAAACAATATAGAAACTGAATAGAGTAACATGGCAAAAACATCTCTGACACGCTTTACCCCCTTTCTTTGAGATTTTCTGGGAGCCATCTCTGCAAGTGTTCCTGTTAACAAGATTATCCAACAATGACAATTAGGTGGGACGTCCTCGAAGGACACATGTTCCCTTGTCGATATTGAGACCACCTGTTTTACTCTCCTTCTGTCCCCTCTGTCCAGCTTCCGGGTTTACCGTTCGCAGGAGTTCCCACGCGCTATATCTCTAAAATCTGAAGTTAGGTAATGTCTAAAGGAACTGCAGACGCTGGTTAATGCTGGTTAATACGCACAGAAGGACACAAAATGTTGGTGTAACTCAGCAGGTAAGTCAGATCTGGGAAGAAAAACATAAAAAGCTGGAGTAAGTCAGCGGGTCAGGCAGCATCTCTGGAGAAAAAGAATAGGTGACGATTCGAATCGGAGCCCTTCTTCAGACAACCTAATTGGAATTGAGTCTGAAGATGTGTCTCGTCCCGAAACATCAGCTTTTTTTCTCCAGAGATGCTGCTTGACTCGCTGAGTTACTCCAGCTTTTTGTGTCTGTCTTCGGTTTAAACCAGCATGTGCAGTTCACTCCTTACACGGGTCTCTGTACAACATTGATTGGTAGCGTTCCGGACCCCTGGACCCGAGGACTCCGACCTGTATCTCTCAAAGAAGTACATGTGAAAAATTTCTCACGGACCATAAAAATGCGTAACCTTTCAGTAAAGTCCCTTTTAAAGTCCCTTTTAAAGATTATAGTTATTTTCTTGAATCTCATTAACATAACTCATGAATAAGTTGATGTCCATATGCGGATGCAAATCTTTATTTTTATTTATTTTTTAAAATTAAATCCCACAGAAGATAATTTTAACTCACCTTCTGTCCCCTCTGTCCAGCTTCCGGGTTCACCGTTCGCAGGAGTTCCCACGGTACCCGCAAGAGTTATTACGGATATCGCACTGGCCACTACGTTCATATAATGTTGCAATACTCAACCACAAGTGTACAAGTCAATCTTGGAGAAATTCAAACTTTCTTGAATTTTCTCCCGAGTGACCAAGTTACACGATGACCTGCCGTTAGCGCTACGGTGGTCCACGGTGGTCCACGAATGCCGTACTGTTATCGCACGAGGTTCCCACGATGTTAAACTCCGGTTAACTCTTGCGTCAAGTCGCCCCGTGAAAAGGCCGCTTAAGACTAGTTGATAGAAAACCTAAATTTATCTTACAGTAGTTCAAGTGCTATCACCTTGATTGTCTGAAAGAAGACAGTGCAACTTAAGAAGCCACGCTGAATCACAGACAGCAACTTTGGAAGTTCCCAAAGCCACTATCAATTGCAAGGAGTACCACTGATTAACAGCAGTAACTAGGCTCAAGGGCCTGTCCCACGAGCATGCGACTCCATGCGGCAAGCGCAACCTTTAAAGGACTGGTCCCACCAGCATGCGCCTGCATGCGGCAAGCGCCTGCATGCGGCAAGCGCGACCAAACCAGAAGCGGGGGCCGCGCGGAGGTCGAGTGAGTGACATGAAGTGCGAGCGAAGTCCGCGGGAAGTTCGTGCGTGATGTACGGCGTCGAGGCGGCTGCGGGCCGGCAGGCCGTTGCCGCGCGGAATTTTTAAACACGGTCAGTTTTTTTGAGCCCCGTGCGATGTCGGGGCCAGCTCCGCACAACTCCATACGGCTCCGGCGATCGAAGTGGGACCAGCCCCGCAAGGCTGTACAGCTCAAGCGACCACGTTAGGTCGTGCTTGCCGCATGCAGGCGCATGCTGGTGGGACCGGCCCTTTAGGTCGCGCTTGCCGCATGGAGTCGCATGCTCGTGGGACAGGCTCTTTAGAATGTTCCACCCATTATCTTAAAGCTTTGATTGTTAGAATTATATTTTAAAAATAACCTGATATTAATAGGGAGTAAAATATTTAAATTTTTTATCAATCTGTTAAGTGCAATCCCATTGTTCCCATAATGAGCATTGATAATGATTTAAAAAAAAAAGAAATTTGATTGCTACATTCGAAACACATTTTAACAGCACAGTACAACTTGATACTGTTGGTGGAAACTGCATGAGGACTGAGATGTTAAATTGCAAGGTTTGTGAAATATCATTATAGAACAAGAGACTGCAGATGCCTACATCCTGAGCAACAAACAATCTGCCAGAGGAACTCAGCAGATCGAGATGCATCTGTGGGGAGAATGAAACTGTCACTATTTTGGGTCGAAATCCTGCATTAGGATTTTTTAACGCTGCTATTATACAAAGGCGGCTACAAAGAATGTTGACCTTGTCCAGTCCATCACAGGTACTGACCTCCCCACCATCAAATTATTTTATAGGAGGTGCTGCCTCAAAAAGGTAGCCAATATCATCAAAGATCCACAACCCTAGCCACGCTCTCATTTCACTACTGAGCTGCAGAATCCTGAAAATCATGACAACATGTTCAAGAGCAGCTTCTTCCCAGTATCCATCAGGCTGTTGAAAATTGCACAACACTAATCATTACTCAGCAACTATGGTCTTCTGTAAACTGTGTCTTTGATTGCATTATAGACTTCGGTTTTGCAGCACTATAATTATCTAATATTACAGTTATTAATTTATTGTATGATCACATATTGTATTGTGTGTTACTGTATAAATGGGCCTGTTAAGTTGCAGTATGTAAGAATTTCATCGCTGGTACATTTGACAATTAAGCACTTTTGACTCTCGACTCTTGATCATGTCCTGAACTTTCCAGATGGTGGATACTGTTGCGATTGAAGGAACAACTGCTGCACAATGGTAAGAGGGAAATGGGAGAGAATGGGAGAAGAATAATGACGACAGAAAACATATTCTCAGACACGATGAAAATGCCACTCCCAATGGACATTGACAATCAGATGTGTGCACAAAATTATTCTCTGCTCTGGGTCAATCCAAGCTGATGCACTGCACTGTTTCTTTGTTTGGATGTGAATGAGTATCAAGCCAGTGTATCAATTTTTAAATTATACGGAATCATTTGTAGGATATTTTAAAAGAACCTCTGTCTCACTGTTGCAATCTTCAAATCATTAAATTATTCAGAGATTTGGCAACATAATTATGGCACATACAGTAACATACATTGTCTTCTAAGGTCACCTTCTGTGGCCAGACACTATGGTTCTAGATTATCAATTAAAAAAAATCAGCTTGAACTTCTGAGTTCACCTAACCGTTCTCTAGAGATGCTACATGACCTGCTGAGTTACTCCAGCACTTTGTGTCATTTTGTGTATTAACCATATAAACCATATAACAATTACAGCATGGAAACAGGCCATCTCGACCCTTCTAGTCCGTGCCGAACACGTATTCTCCCCTAGTCCCATATACCTGCGCTCAGACCATAACCCTCCATTCCTTTCCCGTCCATATAACTATCCAATTTATTTTTAAATGATAAAAACGAACCTGCCTCCACCACCTTCACTGGAAGCTCATTCCACACAGCCACCACTCTCTGAGTAAAGAAGTTCCCCCTCATGTTACCCCTAAACTTCTGTCCCTTAATTCTCAAGTCATGTCCCCTTGTTTGAATCTTCCCTACTCTCAGTGGGAAAAGCAGCATTAACCAGCATTTGCAGTTCTTTGTTTCTACAAGTTGTAAATGAATGTTGGCTTGTTGCTATAAAGAGCTAATTCATTTACAACACATTGTAATGAAAAATAATAAAATACAATATTTATCCATTTCATTATATTCCAGAGAACCTACATTTATAAACAAAGATTATCTGCTTTCATACAGAATGAATATATATAATTTGAATTTATACAAAATAAATATTTCCCACCTGGTATTTTTGCAATGTTAATGGAATGTTATAACTATGTTATAATTTCAAAGGGTTTTTCTGCTATCTGCATAAATTTTATCTTTATACTCAAATTACATAATGTAGAAAGCTCTACAATATGATATATATATTGTACAATTATCTTTTTATACTGAAATAATACAAATATAATTTTAAATTAGGTGTCACTCACGAGTCCATCAAAAAGAGTGTCAAATTTTCAGTTGTAAACTATAAATATTGAATTGAATTTTTTTTTAGATTTTGTTCGGAAACAATTTGCCCGCATTAGGTTTGTAGACACTTTTAAAAACTTTATATTTCAGAGTTCTCTAGATTTTAATCTGGCTGAGACAGATTGATGCTTCCACTGGTAAAGTGGACCATTATCTGACCATTATTTATCACTATTATATTCATCCTAGAATCTAAAAACTCCATTTGCTGTTCATTTTTATAGGAACTCTCTCCACAGATGCTGTCAGACCTGCTTAGTATTCAAGTTTCTGTTTGATTTTAGAATTTCAGCATCAACTGTGCTTTGTTGTTGTAGGACATGGATAGTTCTCTTTCTCTTAGATGCCCTCATTTTAATTCTTCTAAAAATGATTCCTTGCGCTTTGGGTATCAGCAACAGGCTCTGAATGCATTGCTGATTGAAATATATATTTTGGAAAAGAACAGAGAGCTTTCTTTCTGCACTACATATGGTAAAGTCACCCAATAGGTTGTGGGCAGATCTGGGATTTTACTTTAATGCCAGTGATGTATTGGTGAAATGCATTTGATGTGAGGAGATGATCATGGACATGGACTTTGCACGCACCTACGGTCTTTTACCTTCAACGAGGTGTAAGGCGTGTTACAGCAACAATACACCAATGATGGAGAAGTGGATGTTGATCAATGGACAAATTGTCTATCAAATTAACTAGATGGTGTGAAGGTTCTCGAGTGAGGATGCTATTGCACCATCCAGTCATCTTTCAATCTCATCAAATTCCTATTCCTCTACCATCAATTTCCCTATTTAGCTATTTTTTTTGCACCAATGTACCAATTTTAATTACTGTTCGCGATATCTTTGTTATTTTCTATTTCTCTATATGCCCCATCTCATTGCCAAACATCCAGTTTGATCTTCAACATACATTATCCACCGGTTCCTCAATCTAGCTAAGCCACCCTTCTGATACTGTTTATGTCATTGGCGAATACTGCATCTTCAGCACTAAAACACATGCTTTAGTGCTGTGTTTTCTGACTGACAAAGGCCGGTGTTAGGTCTGGTTAATGCAGTTAGTTAACTGGTAAATTAATCCTTTGCTTCATTTGTAGACATGGGTTGGAGTGGCATACTTGGGACCTTATTGGATCAGCAGGTTTTCCAGACTAGCAGATACTGCAACAAACAGGGAAACTGGGATGAGGGTCTAGGCGAATGGACAGGAAATATGGCAAACATTATTTGGTGAGCCGGAAGTTGAATCATTGGGATTTCCATACACCAGTCTCAAAGGATAATGACATATCTACTGGATCTGATGCCGATACAGTTCCATTGCCAAAACAGCTTGGAAATATTATAATAGATTAACAATAAATTCTGGGGATGAATTTCCAATTTTCCAATCTACCTTGTAATGTCTTGCATTATTTATTTTTGTTCAACTGAACGGTATCTGTTGCTGCAACACTATATATTTTGCACATTGTTTATATTCTCTTTTGCATAAACTGATCAGGCATAATCAGGTCTGGTATGATTTACCTGAACAGCTAACAAAACCAAGTTTTTTTTCACTGTATTTTAGTACCTGTGACAATAAAGAGCATAAATATGAATAAAAATAAAATTAAAAGTCAATGTTTAAGTTCAAGTTCAAGTGAGTTTATTGTCATGTGTCCCTGTATAGGACAATGAAATTCTTGCTTTGCTTAAGCACACAGAAAATAGTAGGCATTTACTACAAAACAGATAAATGTGTCCATATACCATGATATAAATATATACACACATGAATATGTCTGCTTCAAACCTACTTATCCTATAAACACAGAACTCGAGACAACCCTAGACAAGATGGAACCCAACATGTTTTGGACAGCAATAAGGTACCTACTGACTGTACGAATTGGCACCTTAGATATTAGAGTCACAGAGACTTGGAGCTATAGAATTATAAAGCTATACAGAATGGAGAAATGCCCTTTGCCCCACTTGTCTATGCTAACCAAGTTGGCATTCTAGGTTAGTCCCATTTGCCCATAATTAGTTTTGTTTAGAAACATAAAAACATGGAAACAGAGAAAATAGGTGTAGGAGGAGGCCATTCGGCCCTTCGGCCCTTCGAGCCAGCACCGCCATTCATTGTGATCATGGCTGATTGTCCCGAATCAATAACCCGTGCCTGCCTTCTCCCCATATCCCTTGATTCTACGAGTCCCCTTTATTATAAGACTGTGGCCCCTGGTTCTGGACTCGCCCAACATTGAGAACATTTTTCCTGCATCTAGCTTGTCCAGTCCTTTTATAACTTTTTTTCTTTCCTATAAAATATTTCCTCATCCTTCTAAACTCAAGCCTAGTCTTTTCAATCTTTCCTCATATGACAGTCCCGCCATCCCAGGGATTAATCTCGTGAACCTACGCTACACTGCCTCAATCACAAGGATGTCCTTCCTCAAATTAGGAGACCAAAACTGTACACAATACTCCAGATGTGGTCTTAACAGAGCTCTATACAACTGCAGAAGAACCCCTCTTGTTATGAAGGCCAACATTCCATTAGCTTTCTTCACTGCCTGCTGTACCTGCACGCCAACTTTCAGTGACCGGTGTACAAGGACACCCAGGTCTCGCTGTAACTCCCCCTTACCTAAAAAATATACGTTATGGGTGCATTCTTCCAACAGAGTATAAAACAGGAGATATAAATATAACATTTAAATGCATCATTTTCAGCGATATTATTGAATACATTTTGAAATTGGTTTGGAACTAACATACAATAAAGACAGTAAAATAATGTCAATTAAATAACTCATTAGTGAAATCTAACCAAATCTATTTAAAATGTAACCCAATAAAAAGGTGATTTCAATCATTGGCAAGGAATAATCAGATGAATATATCTTCATTATGTATACCACATACTCTGATATACTATCACCAGCAGAATCAGGGAGCTTATCTGAAGCTGGTAACTCGGCAAGCCTGAAGCATTGTTAAGAGTTGGTGCAGACCAGGCAAGCTGAAGACTGGTCAGAGAGGCAGATGAGAGCCTTGGAGGCAACACACCATCTGGAGCTGTCGAAAAGCATGAAAGAATTAGAGCAGAGAAAACTGCAGAGAACATATGCTGAATGGATGCAAAACATTCTACAAACCAAAGATAAATCCTTGGGACTGCCTGCAATGCGATTCTGTCAGAAATCATCCTAGATATCCTTTTAAATTGCTTGTATATCAATTTTCTAACAGCATTACTAAACTAATCATATTTTAATAATGGAATGCTGTTTTATTTGTAATCAATATAGCACTTCAGCTTTTAAGGTTTATTTGACTATATTGAATATATTTTATGCCCTGCCCTAAACCTATTTCATAATCACAATAGAATACACATTCTGTTATAAAAATAAGTTTTACTTTTGCATGTAAAATATATGTATTGAGAGTTAAAATTACTCATAAACATTGTTACATCAAGGTGTGAAAAAGACACAATATCTGCTATATTGTAACATGCTATAATTGTTAGCATATGATTTACCAAGTGAATGTTTTGCCCACTTGAAAATGCAACTGCGGACAGGGAAGTGAGAGATGATCGCTGTTTTTACTGCTAGTTATATGATGAGCACTTTTAGCTAGTACACTAGCTTCAAATGCTAAGGCTGGCCTGAAACTTGTGATTTTATTTTACTACACGTTTCAGTTTTATATCATCTAAGTAAAACCCCTGTTTCACGGTGCGAGTCCACCCACGAGTGATGCCGAGTTTAAAACAAATCAAACTCGTGGTAATCACGTAGAATTAACATAGCGGGAACATCGGAACTCGTAATGCTAACGGCAGGTACTCGGGAAACTTGTTAACTCGTGAAAATCTTTCAACATGATAAAAGATTTCCACGATTCAAATTTACTCTTGAAACGGAGAAAATTTGTTTTCCCCTGGGAAACTGAAGGGAGCGACAATCAACTGCCACGGATACAAATAATGTCATACACAAGAAAGAGCAGATGCTGGTTGACAAAAAGTGAACACACAGTGCTGGAGTAACACAAAGATGCAGCAGAATTTTGGAAACGTCATCCCGTCACCCATACTTTCTCTCCAGCGATGCTGCCTGTCCCGAGTTAAAGAGTGCCCACGGTAGACTCACGAGTCATTACGGTAAACTCACGGGCCACTGCGTTCTTACAACGAGTTTAAATTTTTTACTTCAAGAGTAAATTTGACTCGTGGAAATCTTTCATCATGTTGAAAGATTTTCACGAGTTAACAAGTTTCCCGAGTACCTGTCGTTAGTGTTACGAGTTCCGACGTTCCCGCTACGTTAATTACCACGCGTTTGATTTGTTTTAAACTCGGGATCACTCGTGGGTAGACTCGCACCGTGAGACAGGGCCATAACTGTTTTATATCATCTAAGTAACTAAGTATCTTAAATTCTTGTTAAGACAGATATTGCATATTTGTTTTGTTTCTCGGTGTCCATGAATATGATGCATTACATAAGAATGCACTCATATTGAAAATCTATAACATATTGCTCATAGTATGTCACTTGCTTCAAAACATGTGTATCATACTTCATGAGGAGCCAAATTAGGATGATAGTTGCAGCCAAAGCTTATGAAGACAGTGTAAAAACCACACGATGCGCTGGAGTAACTCAGTGGGTCAGGCAGCATCCCTGGAGAGTTTGGAGAGGAGACTATTCGGGCTGAGACCCTACTTCAGACATTATTATGGAGACAGTACATTGTCTAAGTTATATTTGTACAACAGAGGATTTTGGTTAAATACATTAGCTGGCTTTGTAAGATTACTCACTTTGCAAATGACGCTGGTTCAGCATGATATGAGAAAGGTGGGAGATCAGATCACAACCTTTGACAAGAAAACAGATATCAAACAAAAGTACAATTTATTCTAATATAACATAACATAACATAACATAGTTTTATGCACACTGGTATTGTATTGTATTGTATTGTGTGATGGCCTGATTGTATTCACATATGGTATGATTTGACTGGATTGCATGCAAACAAAGTTTTTTGTTGTATCTTGGTACATGTGACAATAATAAGCCAACACCAATACCAAAGTGATGCACTGGTACCTGCAGCTTGGAGTGGAATTTTACAGCTGCAGCAGGAAACAGGCTCTTTGGCCCAGAGTCCATGATGATCATTGATCACCCATTCATACTAGCTCCATGTTATCCCATCTCCATATCAACTCCCTACACACTAAAGGCTTTTTTCTTTTTACAGAGACCGATAAACCTATAAACCAGCAGATCTTTAGGATGTGGGAGGAAATTGGAAAACCCGGAGGAAACCCACGTCATAACAGGAGAATGTACACATTCCACATTAATGGCACCTGGATTACACAGGAACATAGAAAATAGGTGCAGGAGAAGGCCATTCGGCCCTTCGAGCCAGCACCGCCATTCATTGTGATCATGGCTTATCGTCCCCTATCAATAACCCGTGCCTGCTTTTCTCCATATCGCTTGACTCCACTAGCCCCTAGAGCTCCATCTAACTCTCTCTTAAATCCATTCAGTGACTTGGCCTCCACTGCTCTCTGTGGCAGGGAATTTCATAAATTCACAACTCTCTGGGTGGAAAAGTTTTTTCTCACCTCAATCTTAAAGTTTCTCACCTCATTTTTCCTGCATCTAGCTTGTCTAGTCCTTTTATAATTTTATATGTTTCTATAAGATATCCCCTCATCCTTCTAAACTCCAGTGAATACAAGCCTAGTCTTTTCAATCTTTCCTCATATGACAGTCCCGCCATCCCAGGTATCAATCTCGTGAACCAACGCTGCACTGCCTCAATCACAAGGATGTCCTTCCTCAAATTAGGAGACCAAAACTGTACACAATACTCCAGATGTGGTCTCACCAGAGCCCTATACAACTGCAGAAGAACCTCTTTACGCCTATACTGAAATCCTCTTGTTATGAAGGCCAACATTCCATTAGCTTTCTTCACTGCCTGCTGTACCTGCACGCCAACTTTCATTGACCGGTGTACAAGGACGCCCAGGTCTCGCTGCACCTCCCCCTTACCTAACCTAACCCCATTGAGATAATTGGGCTTGAGTCCAGGATTATTATACTTAATTACCCAACAGTGTGTGAAGTTTCATTTAATTTCATGCTTATATGCAACATAAAAAATAAACAAGAATGGGAAGGAGGTCCACATCAGTTTGAAAAGGTTGCCAATCGCTGGCATCAAAATGCTTGAGAAACGTTGATCTATAATATTCATGCACTGTGCCATCCATTTTACACAGCTGATAAAGAGGGAAACCATTCATTCCTGTAACTGCAGATTAAGGAAAGAGGTAAAGAAAGGTAAGTTGTGGGTGTTGTACGCAGTTCAGGGGATGAAGAATGGTGATTGATGAAGAAGAAAAAACACAATGAAATGGAGCATTGTGCCGGTCGTTGTGTTGGGGATGGAGAAAATTCGGACTTTGAGGGAACAGTCATCCAATTTGTGGAGGACATGGGAATATCATGCCTCATTCTTCTAAATTTAAGACAATATGGGTGCAGCCTGATTAGTATCTCCCCATAGTGGAAAACCTTAATCTTAGACTGGAGTACCTTTGCTGGACTCCCTCAAATTGGCGAGGATACCAGACCTGTACATAATACTCCACGTGTGGTCTCTCCAAGACCTTATGTAGTTGCACTCTTATACTCTGATCCACTTACAATTAAGGCCAACATACCATTTGTTTTAGACACAAAATGCTGGAGTAACTCAGGCGATTTGGGTCAAAACCTCATATTTCAGCAACTCATATTTCACTTGGGCAGCTTACACCCCAGCAGTATGAATATTTACTTCTCTAACTTCAAGTAACCCTTTCTTGCCCTATCTCTCCACCCACCCCCTTCCTAGTTATCTGACCAGCCTGACTGTCCCCCTGATTAAATGTTATCTTTGTATGCTTCGTTGTCAACTTCTCCTGGTTAACAATGATCTATTCAATATTTTCCTGACCCTCATCCCCTTTGATGTCTTGTTTTCACACCTTACACTTCCTTATCTCTGTATCTCCCTCTCCCCTGACTCTCAATCTGAAGAAGGGTCTCGTCCCGAAACGTCACCCATTCCTTCTATCCAGAGATGCTGCCTGTTCCGCTGAGTTACTCCAGTATTTTGTGTCTATCTCCAGTGTAAACCAGCATCTGCAGTTCCTTCCTACACATACCATTTGTCTTCCTAATTGCTTGCTGCATCGATATGTTAACATTCAATGATTCTTGTATCAGGATATTCAAGTGCATCAAAATCTTTCAATGTCACTACTTAAGGAAAAAACATCACCTTCCTGATTTTTAAAATAAAATTATGACTCCACAAAAATAGAGTGGTTAATGCAGAACATTATGGCCAAATCAATCTGCCTTGATTGTGAGAATAATTCATAACAGGTAATTAGGGAAGACTTAGAAAGGCACAGGCTGTTCATATCAGTAAGAAGTCTGTAACGAACAAGTCTGAATAATTGAAAATATTATTTGAAGCAGATGACAACGACTCCAAAAGAGATGGAAAGGAATGCTGAATTTATGGATTTTCAGATGATATTTGATATAACAATACAATATATGATATCATGCTACAAAAAATAATGCACCTGCATCGAAAGGAATGCAAGTGCTTTGAATGATTAACAAAAAGGCTAAATGTATGTTTTTACAATGGTGGGATGCATGTGCAGCCAACAATTAGGATACTGGGACTTCAATTGGTTTCCATACAGTTAAACAAAATTGCTATAGAAGTCTGCTGGGGAAACCAAAGCTATAGAACTAGCAAATTATTATCAGGATGCAAGTAACTTTAATAAGTGAAAAATAGGATGGTGAAGTGAGCAGGTGTGAAATGCAAAAGGAAACACGTTCAAATAACCGCTATTTATGAGCTTACTTTGTATTGTGAAAACAGCATGGAGATCATGTCACCAAGGTACGTTTGCAGCTCTGTCAAGGCAAAGAAGCTATGGCTTCTGGATTACACATGATAAAGGTCTGCTTCTATGTACAATTGTTAAATTACTGCAAGTATGCAATACTCGAGGATGCAAAATATGCTTTCATTGAATTCCCCAGTTCTTGTCTCCACTACAATAATCCCACACGTTTCCTGAATCCTTTAGAGCTATCCAGAATCTTGATGTGACATAAAGTGACTTAAATTTGCCTGTGTTTCACATGTGTTTATACCTCCACCCTGATTCTGTAACGCACTCGCTCCACTTCCAAGTCCTGTCTCCTAACAATGCGTTAAGTATTACCTCAGCCATATCTCCACTGTGGGAGAATCGATAAGTCTTTTCTGTGTGGGATCTTTAATACTGAAGTCACGCATATTTTACCCTCAACAATAAATCTGGAGGAGTTCCTATATCAAGAAAACCAACGTTTTAATCATCTACTTTTCAGTCAGAGGTCCTTTTTATGCAACTGCAAGACCGTTGGAAAGAAGTTGCTATCAACCAAATCAATATATAGTGCTATCTTTGTGATGTATTACAATCAGTGACACTGCTGATTGATGGACTAATGTCAGGGCAAAGATCAGTATGCTGGGTCACAGCAGAATGTAGCTAGGATAATGATCAGAGAGCTGTGAGAAAACTAAGACAGAAATCAAAGAACAAGGAAACATATATTTTAAAAGAATCACAGCTGCAAGAAGGAGATCAGAGAGCTGGATAGAATGAGATATAGTCGAGGCAATAATTGGTCAGTCACTTCAGATTGAAATAACAAACAGTGGTAGCAAAATAAAAAGTGCAATACTATTAAATTTATATTTAAAAGTATTAATAGAATGGATGTTATGTCATGGCGGGAGTATTAGGAGTTGCCACCCAAACATTGATTGAAATTACAAATTTTAACCATGTTTCTAGAAGCCGAGAAAAGAGAGAAGTGGCATAAGGTTTTGCCAGAAGAACTGAACATTGTGCAAAACCATCCGAGCCTCTTCTGCCAGTGTTACACAAACAATGGCGGAGATGCAAAGAAGTATTGAGGTCGCCAGGGAGGATTGCAGGCACAAGACAGCTTTTTGGAGAATTGCAACCACTCCAGGTTATCCTTCATTTGCTGTTGTTTTTGCTGTTTCCGCTGTGAAACAGCGCAGAAACAGGCCCTTTGGCCCACCGAGTCCACGCCGACCAGTGGTCCGCACACTCTAGCACTATCCTGTACATGCTTGGGCCAAGTTTACAATTTTACCAAGCCGATTAACCTACAAACCTCTGTGTCTTTGGAGTGTGGGAGGAAACCAGAGTTCCCAGAGAAAACTCACACTGATCATGGGGAGAACGTACAAACTCCGTACAGACAGCACCTGTTGTCAAGAGTGAACCCGATTTCCGGCACCGTAAGGCAGCAGATCTACTACTGCGCCACCATGCTGTTCCATTTGAATTTATTGCAATAGTATGAGGTTCAAAAGTGTCAAAAATAACATGTACCCCATTGAATTTACCAGTGCTATAGAGATCCAAGGGAGATGGATCTCAAAAAATGTTCAGAAATGTATGGCAGATATATCTTTGATTTACACTCAGAAAGTCAGGAATAGTCTGCATGAATGTCTTTATTTCTACATTTAATTCTCTGATCAAAGCTTTTGACAAGTGAGATTCCACGCAAGTAATGGTAATTGTCCCCTTTATCTGAAGGAGGAGTTCTGCATTGAATCCTGTGGGAAATGTTTACAAACCTGCCAATGTTACATACTTTTGCAAGAGGAGAAACAATGATCTGAACTAAAACTCCTCTGGATCTAGAGAAACAAAAGATAACTGATAGGATCCATTGCTTATAAACAAGTAAAACTATTTCCATGGAGAAGAGTTCTAACCTAAAATTTTGCCTATCCATTTCCTTCCACAGATGCTGCCTGACCCATTGAGTTCCTCCAGCACTTTGTGTTTTGCTCATGATTCGAGCATCTACAGTTTATTTTGTCTCCAAAACTAATTCCGTTGTGCATACATTGAATGCATTTTATAGATCTTTCAGGACATGTTGCCACTCTAACACAATCAAATTTAGAACAGTTTCTAGCTTTTGGGGAAAAAAAAGAACAGTGAGTAAAAAATCCCACGTAGCTGCAGATTGACCTCTTGTTGGGAGGTGGGATTATGAAATAACATCCCCATTATATCACCATGTGTCACTTGTACAACGTAGTGGTAAAATTCAACTAAAATTTCTTCTGTAAATATTTAGACCATTTTGTCTGATGTTTGCAACCTCCTTGACTAGGCATTTCTTTAATGCTTTTCTGGCAGATAAATGTTTACATCATATTAAAGTTACTTTATTGCACAATTGTCCTTACAAGATTAGTTGTGGAATGTATGAGTACGATCTTGCTGGATCCAGCCTGGTGCCCACACCAAGTGGTTCTGTTTGTTTGTTTGGTCCTGTGCTTCAAAGTGAGTAGGGGCATCCCCAAGCGACATCTAGGTTTCAGGATACTGAAGTTCAGACCCTGCTCATCCTCACGGCCGAATGATAATGACAGCTCACTGCTGCGAGAAGCCACTTTGTTGCTTCTAATGATCACTGTTTTTTTTATAAAATACAGAGTGGAAACAGGCCCTTTGGCCCACCGAGTCCGCACTGACCATCGATCCCCGCACATTAACACAATCCTACACTAGGGACAATTTTTATATGTATACAAAGCCAAATAACCTAAATAACCTGTACGTCTTTGGAGTGTGGGAGGAAACCGAAGTTCTCGGAGAAAACCCACATAGGTCACAGGGAGAACGTACAAACTCTGTACAGACAGCATTGTAATGATTGATTATTAATCAGTGATGATTAGAGACACTTTATAGAAGTTCAAAAGTTAGAAAGTAAAATGATAATTTTACTTTAAAATATGTTTGTGTGGTAAAATATCAATTAAACCATTTAAAGGACAAAGGACATTTATTGTCACATACACCAATTGGTGCAGTGAAATTTGAGTTACCATGCAGCACACAAATAAGATAAACACAACACTATAGAATTTAACATAAAACATAAAAACATCCCCCCACAGCGGAATCAACGTTTCCCACTGTGAGGGAAGGCAACAAAGTTCAGTCTTCCTCTTGTTCACCTGTGGTCGGGGCCTATTGAGGCCTCCGCAGTCGCCGCAATGGCGGCCCGATGATTCAAGCCCTCTCGCCAGGATGATGGAACTCCGGCATCAGAATGGAAGAACACTCTCAGCGGCTTGGAGTTTCCGAATCGGCCGCTTGCTACCGGAGACCGCGGCTTCTGAAGTCCACAGGCCGAGCTGGGCGGAGCTCCAACACTGGCGATCCTCGTCGAAAGATCCCAGGGCTCCGCGATGTTAAAGTCAGTGCCGCCCGCAGCTGGAAGTTCCGCAGATCACAGCTCCACGATGTTAAAGTCCGCAGGCCCTACACTCCGGAGCTCCAACACGGCGATCCCGGTAATGCATTGCTCGCTCCACGATGGAATCCAGTGCTGTGCCACTGCTGAAGCTCTGGCCGGTCTCCGGTAGGAAAGGCAGCACCAATCCAGATGGTAGGCCATGAGAGGGGGCGAAGATGCGGCTCAGACAAAAGACGCATCCTTGACCAGGTCGTGACTGAGAAGATGGTTCCCCACTCCCCCTCCCCCCCCCCACCTCCCCACATAAAAAAGACTAAAAGACTAAAAGACTTAAGTAAAATAAAGAAAAATAAAGTAATTAGAGTCATAGTCGTACAGCATAAAAACAGACTCTTCAGACCAAATTACCCACGCTGACCAACATGTCCAATCTACAACAATCCCACCTGCTTGCATTTGGCCCATGTCCCTCCAAACCTATCCTATCCATGTACCAGTCCAAATATTTATTAAACATTGTGGTGGTACCTGTCTCAACTACCACCTCTGGCGGCTCATTCCATTTATCTACCACCCTTTTTATTAAAACGGTTGCACCTTGGGTTCCTATTAAATCTTTCCCCCTCACCTTCAACCCATGTCCTCTGATTCTTGATTCTCCTACTCTGAGCAAAAGATTCTTGTGCATTTACCCCATGTATTCATCTCATGATCTTATACACTTCTACAAGAACACCCCTTATCCTCCCGCAATCTGGTGCATTTTCAACAAAGTTCATAACTCAATCATATGAAATGCCATCCCAGAATAAAGTTGGGGGCTAGTTGTGAAGTGCATCCAGTTCAACATATTGTTCTCCTCTTCTGGCCGAGTCCAGCAGCGGAGCAGTGAAGCTGAAGCTTTGGCATCTGCTGATCAACTAGTTCTGCTTTGAGTCAAAATTAGATATGAAGAACCCACACATGGTGGCCAGCTGACAGGTCTCTATGGAATCATCAGCTGAAGAACAACACAATCTGACCATTGATTATTTTGTGTGACTAAATGCAACACGTTATAATCCAAGCTTTGTCTGAAGAGGGGTCTCGACCCGAAACGTCACCCATTCCTTCTAACTAGAGATGCTGCCTGACCCGCTGAGTTACTCCAGCATTTTGTGTCTATCTTTGTTTACTGGTTAGTTGCCCTGATCTATTTCCCTCATTCTTTAAACGGTTCACCATGTCACAAAATATTCATCAGTAAAGCAGGCTTTCCTCCACCCCACTCCTACTATTATCCCTTCAATGAGGGGGGGTGTGGGGGGGGGGGGGGGGGGGGGGGGAGGGAGAATAATGGACATTGGGGATGGAGGGAGAACAATGGGCATTGGGGAACCGTTGTGGGGGGAGGGGAACAAAAGAAGGTGCGCAACACCGGAAATTGGAGGAACAGCACCTCATATTCTGCTTGGGGAGCCTGCATCCGGCAGGCATGAACATTGAATTCTCCCAATTTTGTTAGCCCTTGCTGTCACCTCCCCTTCCTTAGCCCTTGAGCTGTCTCCTCCCATCCCACAGCCCTCGGGCTCCTCCTCCTCCTTTTTCCTTCCTTCTCCCCGCCACCCCCTATCAGTCTGAAGAAGGGTTTCGGCCCGAAACGTTACCTATTTCCTTTGTTCTATAGATGCTGCTGCACCCGCTGAGTTTCACCAGCATTTTTGTGTACCAAAAGAAGGTGTTACGTGCTTTGTAACCTTGTCTGCGCTGTATGTGGCTACTATTTGTATACAATGGGCATGCAAGCAAACAATTTAACTGTCCCTTAAAGTATTCCATTCCTTACCTTATTTTCCAAATGTCAGCTGTACTGATGTACTGAATGTTATTTATTGCAATTATTTATCATATGGAAACTAATGGGTAGTTTCCCATTAATTATACCATAAATATAATGCGTATATTATCACCATAATATGTTTTTTTTTCTCTGGCAGTATTGTCATAAATGTCGAACTTCCTAATTTCTTTTCTTCACCTGGAAAAACCTGACTATCAGCACACATGTTAACAAAAGAACAATCATTGCACATTTTCAAAACTCTTTTAAATCAGCAGTGAGAATGTGCAGAGGACATGTGTATGCTTTTCTGCTAATAGCTTCCACTGGGTAAAGCATCTCAGCAGGAGTACAAAATTAGAAGAAAACACTCGTTATCGATAAATGTGCTTCTGAAAATTTACAGGGAACTTGAGCTGCCACCCATGAAGGCAAGCAATATACAAACTTTAAAAAAATGCATTCATTGCACAAAGATAGGGGAGAGAGGTCTCTTAATCAGTGATTTGATCAGTAAATTAAAAGAGCACCAAAACCATCAATCATTATTGGATTCACCTCAGTTATATTTTAGATGGCTCGTCTTGTGAAGGAGCAAAATAAATTGACCTTGAAATGAAACAATAACAAAAGCTTAAAATATGAATTACAGTTTTGAACAATATGATAGCTGAATTTTATTTTATGTAGTACATAAATGCATTAACTTGCTTGACAGCACTGGGCCTATACTTGCTGAAGTTTAGAAGAATGAAGGGGGACTTCATTGAAACATACAAAAAATGAAAGGCCTGGATACAGTGGATGTGGAGAGGATATTTCCATTAGTGGGAGAGTCTAGGGCTGGAGGTCATAGTCTTAGAATTAAAGGACTTCATTTAGGAAGGAGATGAGGAGGCATTTCTTTAGACAGAGGGTGGTGAATCTGTGGAATTCATTGCCAGGAAAGGATATGAGCAATTAGATTTAATATGCGATTCCTAATCATTGTGTAAATAAGAAACAATAAATAACAGGCAAAGCTGGTTTCTTGAATGAAGTATAAATAGAAAATGCTGGAAATACACTACAAATTAAGCAGCATTTGTGATGAGAAAGATAAAGACACTGTTTCTCCGCAGATGTTTCATTTTCCATATGCAAATGTCAGTTAAATAATTCAGGCTGGTTTTGCTGTCTCCTCTACTTTGCCCATGGACGGGGCTTTTTCAAAGGAGTGGAGCAGAGCCTCCACCAACAATAACCCAGGTTCAATATACTAATCTTAGTGAAGCTGCATCATATTTCAGTTTCCCAGCATTAAATGCAGATAGCAATCAATGAAGTTGTCAATATATTCACAGCAGGATCACTCTGTAACTCAACAATGAATAGACTGACAGTAAGCTGATGCAAAACCTTAGAGGACAAAACCAATTTCCCAACAGAGCTTTTGCATCCCCCTAGAGTCAGAGTCATAGAGTGATACAATGTGGAAACATACCCCTCAGCCCAAAGTGCCCACACCAGCCAACACGTCCCAGCAACACTAGTCCCACTTCCCTGCATTTGGCCCATATCCTTCTAAACCTGTCTTATTCATGCACCTGTCTAAATGCTTCTTAAATGTTGCGATAGTCCCTGCCTCAACTACCTCCTCTGGCAACTCATTCCACACACCCACCACTCTTTGTGCAAAAAATGTATCCGTCAGGTTCCTATTAAATGTTTCTCTCTTCACATTAAACCTATGCCATCTGGTTCTCCATTTCCCTACACTAGGCAAGAGACTCTGTGCATCTACCCGATCTAGTCCACTTGTGATTTTATACACCTTATGAGATCACTCCTCATCCTCTTGTGCTCCAGGGAATAGTCTCAGCCTGCTCAAACTCTCCCTTTAGCTCAGACCCTTGAGTCCTGACGACATCATTATAAATCTCCTTATCCTTTCCAACTTACCATCTTTCCTATAACATGGTGCCCAAAACTGAACACTATACCTTAAATGCGGTCTCACCAACATCTTATATAACTGCACCAAGAGCTTCCAATTTCCACACTCAATACTCTGACTGATGTAGGCCAATGTGCCAATAGCCTTTTAGGCCACCCTATCTACCTGTGACACCACCTTCAAGGAACTACAGTATGTACCTGCACTCCTAGATTCCTCTGCTCTACAATACCTCCCAAAGGCCTACCATTCACTGTGTAGGTCCTGCACATCATAAAATTTCCAAAATGCAACACCTCACATTGCTCTGTATTAAATTTCATCAACCATTTCTCAGCACACCTGGATGACCGATAACGTTCCTGCTGCAATTTTTGACAACTATCTTCACTATCTGCAACACCCCCCACTTTTATATCATCTGCAAACTTGCTAATCTTGCCATGTACATTCTCATCCAAATCATTGATATAGATGACAAACAGTAACGGGCCCAGCACCAAACCCTGAGGCACACCGCCAATCAAAGGTCTCCAGTCCGAGAAGCAACCTTCCACCATCACCCTCTGCTTCCTTCCATGAAGCCACTTTTCTATCCATTCAGATATCTCTCATTGGATCCCATGTAATCTAACCTTCCAAGGCAGCCTACCATGTGGAAGCTTGTCGAATGCTTTGCCGAAATCCATATATACGACATCGACAGCTCTGCCCTCATCAACCTTTTTGGTCACATCTTCAAAAAACTCAATCAGATTCGTGAGACACAACCTCCCACGTACAAACCCATGCTGATCCACCCTGCAGCATGACTGATGAACCAGACCAATGCTGACAAACAGCATCCGTTAAGAGATCCTCAACAAATATTTATCCCATGTGGCAGCAATGAGAGACCTTCCATGTAGGAGAATTTCATACCAACAGGCCCATGGAAAAAGAATCTGAAGAGCCTGAAGAAAGATCCCTACCTGAAATGTCGCCAGTCCACTCCCTCCCCAAAGGCTGCTTGACCCCGTAAATTTCCTTCAGCACTTTGTGTTTTGTACACCGGATAATTGTTGGATCACTCGGCACTCCTTATATATGGCTCTCTAGGTTCCAAATAATTTCTAGTTCAACATTTCTTTCCTGGTGACAAATCATTACACAATATCCGTGAAAGAAATGCATAGATTTATGTTTTGTCTCTCCATCATATCCTGGAAACCACTTGTTAGGCTTAGTTGAGACCTTATTTTGTCAAATTCGTCTTGAACTGAGGTGAACTGCACTTCACCAGAGATTTCAAAAGCCACTTAATCTTTATGGAAAATCTAATATCTTCACACAAACATCTGGGGTTCTACTTGTTATATTAATCTAAGCAAACAGTGAATACACAATTTTCTTTTTTTATTATGTGAATCTGTGCCAGCCATATGGAGAGTGGGAGTGAAAAATTGAAAGCCTTGCTGTTTTCCAAAGAGATTGCAATTACAAGCGGAAACAATATTGCTTATTAATACTCAGCAAATCTCAATTAATTATCAAATTATTGTTTTCTGCAGAAAAGCTGACTTTATGTCCAACTCAGGATATACATAAAACATAGAAAAGTACAGCACTGGAGCAGGCCCTTCGGCCCACATTTGTGTCAAACATGATGCCTTGGAAAATTAATCTTATCTGCCCGCGCATACTCCATATCTCTTCATTTCCTTCATGGGCAGATGCCGTTTCGTGTCAAAACCCTTCCTCAGGCTGAAGAAGGGTCCAAACCTAAATGTGGTCTGTTCAATCCCCCTCAGATGGTCCCTGATAGATAGTTCCTCCACCAGTTTGTTTTTTTGTTTGAGCATTCCAGCATCTACAATATAGTCTCTTGTGTCTTCAAGTTATAGCAGGATCGAAAAAAAAACAAAACCATAAAACAATGCTCTTTACATCAGAAAAATGAATAAGATAGTAAATATTTACTTGGGAGAAGTTGATCTCAAGGCAACATGGCCTAGAAATTAATTTGCTTGAAGATTGAAGGAAAGACCCTGAGTGATCTGAGACATTGGGAGCGATAACCTGGGAACAATCATCGCAAGGAGAATGACCCTGATTTTGAAGCTCAGAGATGCCTAGCCCCTACCAGCAGAGTGAATGTTGTCAATTCAAGCTCATGGGTAGTGTCTGAGACCAGGCCTAGTGTCCTGTAATAAGAAGTGATAAGCTGGAACAGTAAACCTAATGTGAATTCATTAGAAGTCAGTGGTTTGCATGCATGCTTGAGCGCTAATAAAGATTAAGTTGTGCTAAACTTCGCTTTACCATCCTTTGTTTGAAACATCAGTTAATACCCTACAGAAGTAATCGGGTCAACAATTCCCTGGTTTCTTCAGCCACCATATGCTTTCAGGCAACGCTCTTGTCTGTGTCCTAATTTTAGCTTTCCCAGTCTGCAGCCAAACTTGGTGGCATTCAGCAGTCCTTTGACACTCTTTGCAAGCTAAAAGCTCATTGTAACTATCCAGCATGGGAATCTACTTTCAGCAAAAATGGAAAGAAAGGAAGTGTTCCAAAAGCCACTGACAGTAAAAGGAGGAGATTTGTATACATGATGCAAATGTGGAAAGGAAGGAAAAAGCTCCTGGATTTATAAAAAACAGATCATAAATAGAGCAAGTTCCAGTTAACATTGTCCTCAAAGAAAGGTATTTTTTATATTCGGATTTAAGTAAGACTCATTTAATTGTCTGCTGAATAAAACACTTCCATTAAAATTTTAATTTCCAAAGTAAACGAGGAAATTGTGCAGAATATTTCCCAATGGAGATTAATCAATGCATTGAATAGTATGGTCTTATTGGAGTCAGAAGTCAGACATTCACAATATGGAGATAAATTATATGTTAAACTCAGATTGTAAAGTAATTTGACTTAATCTTAATAAAAAGGAAAGTTTTGATCAGAGCATTTTGGTTGTTCTGAGCTCATTGATGGGACAGGCATTAGTGTCTTCCATCGCACAATCGTGCAGAAGGTCAAATACAAGCTTTTATACATAGGCCTTACCTTTGGATGATGCACAAATTTCCATTAGGTACTGATGCAGAGTTTGGACAATACAAACTCAATGGTTGAATATGTTAAAGGTTTAATATGTTTTGGCATCATTATTGTAGAAGTAAAAGTTATCTAAAGCTTAACCGTGATATTGAGAGTCCATGCCAAGTCCTGTTGACTTAGATCTACTCATCAGATCTACTCATCGAGACAATATGCATTGACCCAATATATAAACACAGAACTGTACATACAGCACAGGAACAGTGGCCCACAATGTCAATGCTAAACATGATGCCAAGACCATCACTTATCTACCAATTGATGCAATTCTGTCATTTGGGCCTTCACCTTAGTGGTCAGACACTTAGATGTCACAACCAGCAATGTCTCCACCCTCGAGGGACCATTTTTAAATGTCGCCTCGATGAGCACAATATTTAACTCTGCAATTTGTTTACCTTTCTTCTGTGGTTACCTCTCAGGCGCAAGCATGCAATGTTGGAGAGCCAATGATATAACGCTAGGTGGCAGTGTGGTCTGTGTGGAGAATGCAGAGGAGCTCCATGGGTACATGGACCAGTAGAAAACGTTTTGATAGAAGCATTTTGGTTGTTCTGGGCTCATAGATGGGACTGTCTCCCATTGCACAATAGTGCAGAAGGTCAAATTCAAGCTTTTATACATATGCTTTATCTTTGGATGATACACAAATTTCCATTAGGTGCCGTTGTGAAGAAGAGAAAAAAAAAGAAAAGGGACATTTTTTTTAAATGGTGGAGACTGAGCAGTGTTTGTGTATAAATGTACTTGGATGCTCTTGTATATGAATGACTGAAAGTTAACATGCAGGAACAACAAACAATTAGGAGGGCAAATAGTAGGGAGAAACAAGGAACTGCAGATGTTGGTTAACAAAAAAAGACACAAAGTGCTGGAATAACTCTGCGGGTCAGGCAGCATCTCTGGCGAACATGGATAGATGACATTTTGGGTTGGGACCCTTCTTCAGACCACAGGTGACATTTGTGTCGGGGCCCTTCTTCAGATCTTGAACGTCACCTATCTATGCTCTCCAGAGATGCTCCCTCCCTCACCTGCTGAGATACTCCAGCATTTTGTGTCTTTTTTTAAAGGTAAGTAGTATGCTGGCTTTCATTACAAGAGGATATCAGCACAAGTGTAGTGCTTTCCGGTAATTATAAGGATATCGCTAGAATTTAGGAGATTGAGAGGGGATCTTATAGAAACTTACAAAATTCTTAAGGGGTTGGACAGGCTAGATGCAGGAAGATTGTTCCCGATGTTGGGGAAGTCCAGGACAAGGGGTCACAGCTTAAGGATAAGGGGGAAATCCTTTAAGACCGAGATGAGAAAAAAAATTTTCACACAGAGAGTGGTGAATCTCTGGAACTCTCTGCCACAGAGGGTAGTTGTGGCCAGTTCATTGGCTATATTTAAGAGGGAGTCAGATGTGGCCCTTGTGGCTAAAGGGATCAGGGGGTATGGAGAGAAGGCAGGTACGGGATACTGAGTTGGATGATCAGCCATGATCATATTGAATGGCGGTGCAGGCTCGAAGGGCCGAATGACCTACTCCTGCACCTATTTTCTATGTATCTATGTATCTATGTATCTGGTATATTCCCCATGTCTTTTTTTTCAAATCTAAGGTAGGATTATAATTGCAATAGTGGGATTGTTAGAAAGGGGCAGCACAGTAGAGTAGAGTAGCTGACTTACAGCACCAGAGATCTGGGTTCGATATTGAGTATGGCTGTTTTCTGTACGGAGTTTGCACATTCTCTCTGAGACCGTGTGTGTTTTCTCCGGGTGCTCCTGTTTCTTCCCACATTCCAAAGACGTGCAGGTTTGTAAGTTAATTGGCTTCTGTGAATTGTCCCTTGTGTGTAGGATGAAGCTAGTGTATGGGTGATCGCTGGTTGGTGAGGACTTGGTGGGCCGAAGGGCCTGTTTCCATTCTGTATCTCCAACTAAACTGAACTAAACTAACCAGATTGGTTCCTAGGATGAGGGTAATTGTCGTATGAATAGATGTTCAGCAGGCTGATTCATTTAGAAGAATACTGTATGTGGTGATCTCATTGAATAATATAAAATTATCACCAGGCTTATCATGTTGATGCAGTTTTCATGAAGCATTGGAAAACTTCAACTAGGGATTATGGTTTCAAAATAACAGGTTGTCCACTCAGGCAAGACATAAGATGAAACGTCTTCACCCAAAGACTGGCAAATCTTTGGAATTACCTATTCAAGAGGGTAGTGCAAGACCAGTTGTTACATTTATTCTAAATCTAAACAAGGAGTGGTAAATGTTGATATTAAAGGAATCAAGTGGTTTAGGTTTTGGCAGGAAAGTGACAATGAAGTAAAATATCAGTCAAGCTTTTGTTTAAGCACAAAGCAGGCATGAGGGGCTGAATGGCCAAATGACTCTTGTTCTTGTGTATAAATCATAATTCTGACAGGGAATACAATATTTCAAAATGTCTCAGTACCTTGCCCCTACATTTAAACTTTTCTATGCTGTAGTTGAGGTTTTTTTATTCCACAACTGAATATTAACATTAGCCTTTGCCCAATATTCTTCAGCATGGCATTCAATCGTGAAGAGATCTGAAAATACTAATAGGTTGGAAATTATTAGCTGCCACTCTCCCTGCGAAAAATTGCAGAGTACAAAGATGCATTAATGCAGGAAACACATCACCACACATGCAATTCACACTGGGAAGTATCTGGTTGTATTTTCAGATGATGCAAGATGATCCAGGAGTGGCTATAATTACAGTATGTAACACTCAGGTAAAAATCCATTTTGTAATCACATAATTTTGAAAGAAAGTGAATTTTTGGACCCAAACGTAATACATGTGAAGGTTACTTGCGGAGTGACAGACATTATGAGGAGCTAAAATTTCTGAAGGTCAGGGATAGCTCCTTATCTTATATAAAACCCTGCACATACTGCATATGTGTATGAACAACAGGGATCAAGCGAAAGCTTTGTAACAAGCTACTGAGATGAATAAAACCATGCTTTGCTTACTTTAAACTGCATTTTCGATCACTTGATATGTAGAGAAATAACTAAAATTATGGGTTGGGTCCTGTTGTGTTTTGTCAGAAACTCCACAGTGGGCTGATGTTACCTTACAAAGTATATGTCAGGAAGTTCAAAACCTTAGCAGGTGTCATCCGCTCCTCATGTGGGCTTTGTTGGAGCTCATCCTGGCACCATCAAGCCTTGCTAATCGGATAGAGGAGACCTTCATCTATCTGAAGTAAATTCGTCAAAGTATCCCATGCAGCTAGTCCAGGCAGTGCACATCTTCTCACCTCGTCAAATTCTTCAATGTTTTCTGCAAACTATCAACAATATGCTTCAATTAAAAGTAAAGATAAGACCAAATTAGTTTTGATTCAATTTTCCGATTTATCCATAATTGGTGTACACCATCCATCTGCAACATATTTAACTCAACACTTGACTATCTGCTGGTTTAAACGGCAATACTAAAATGACAAATATTAATATAGTATTTTGACAATAAGATGGGCTGCTTGAAAGAAACACATTTTTTTCTGTGTCCCCCTTGGCTGATCGCGGACATTCAGCTAATCGTGAAACAAGCTGTCTACAGTGTCAAATGTTCAGACTGCTTGCCTCTGCAGATGTATGTTTTTTAATGCACAAGAGGACCTTTCTATCAGCATTTATGACTCATCTATTTTCCACTGTATTTCATCCAACTACATTCAACTGACATTTCTGCAAAGTGCCTAGAGGAAATTGAGCAATTATTCCAACAATTGAGGTTCAATCTTCTATTTATTCATAAAACACTATAAGATAAAAACAATAACATTTTACAGGTATTGTGGCAGCTATATGTGCTTGATTTTGACATGGGAAATCCTAGGGGATTGCATCATATACTGTACAGGTAGGGGAAGCGTTTCTACATTAATACTGCATTGCCTGCTTCCTCAGCTAACCTAAGCTTTGCAATCTGTATTGTGTCCCATTTCTAAGCTAAGGAGAAAAGGCTTTCAACTTATCCGTGAGGCCCGTGGGGTGGATCTCGGATGGAATGGAACTTTCTTGTAACAATTGCTGACGTTATTGATCCAATCTGTAATACTCTCTTTGGGGTGATTTAATTGCTAAAAAGTGAGCTCTTGTACCATTTCTGGCACACCTGAGATCTGAGAGTCTAGGATGAAAGGAGGTCTGAGGTAATGCTTGATAATGTGTTGATATTCACAAGGGTTCTCGGATAAAGAGCAAAAGGAATGGGAAAAAAGATGAAAGATATTTAATATAAAATGTAAACAATTTTTCTTTCCACAGATGCTGTCTGACCGGTGACTTTCCAACATTTTTCTGTTTTTCATAATTTAAAAAAAATTCTGCTTTTTTTTAATAATCTAACTAGGGAAGCCATTCAGCAGAGTTTTTTTTAATTGGGATATTATTCCATGCAATATAGCTTTGGATGTAAATACATAAAGTACAGATGATCCTATTAATGCTGGATTCTATGATTACATCTCAGTGCATTTCTTACAAATAGCAAAGGTGTACGGAAGTTCTCCAATCGTGCATGGCATCTATTACTGCTGTGGTTTGAAAGGGAATAAAGACTCTGGGCCCGCCCAAGAACAAAAGTAACAACCATTTGATTAGATGGTAGCATTATGTATTGGAGTGATGAGGCAACAAGCATTTAGTGATTGCAGCTGCACTTCTGTGACTAGCACACAAAGAGTTGCCTGGGTTAGGCATCTTCTTGGTGTTGCTTGGTGTAGACTAAATGGAGATACTTCAACTTAAGAAATACCAAACTTGGATGTCATTTAACATATTCAGGAATATTTTGGATGGGTACTCAACATCCGAGCGAAGATCGAATAGCAGTCGACACCAAGAGATATGGAGGTCAAGGTGATCAGTGGGATTAAAGAATAATGGTAGTGGAAATCAGCCATAGACAATAGGGGTCAAAATAGATTGAAAGATACAGCTTGGAAACAGGTCATATGGCCCACCAAGTCCACACTGATCAATCACCTGTTCCCACCAAGAAGCTGCCATCCCACTTTCGCATCCTCCCCTACACACAATGCGTAAGGATTTCCACCATCCGATTCATGCAGTCATACAGTTGGCGGCGCGACTCACCCATTGCAGCGGCCCCTACAGCCTGTCTGTCTTTTTTTTATTTTGTGTCTAGTTAAATGTAGTGTTGGTGTTTTTTAATACTGGTTTTAAATGTGTATATGTGGGGGGCGGGGGGGGGGGAAGGGGGAAACCGTTTAAAATCTCTTCCCTGTACGGGAGACCCGACCTTTTCCCTGTCGGGTCTCCGTTGTCGTTGGGGCCTAGCACCGTGGAGCGGCCTCCAACCTGAACGACCCGGGGGCTCGGGAGACTGCGGAGCTGCGGAGCTGCGGACTACTCACCATCGTGGGGCTGGCCGGCCTCGGAGCGTGGGGAGCGGCGGTGACTCGCTGCTGCGACTCGACTCCTGGGGCTCGGAGGCTCCAGCAACGCAGCCGCAGGTCCGGTGGACTGTCGGGGTATCGGGAGCTCGCGGGTCCGGTTGAGGAGACCGCATCCCGGAGCTCCCGCAACGCGACTTCTCCAGCCCGTGTCGCGGGGTTGGAACGACCCGGAGCGGGGTCGTACATCGCCCGGCACGGCTTCATGGCCGTGGGACATTACAGCGCCTGCCGGGGGCTCCAACGCTGTGACTTTTAGACCGGGAGCAGGGCCGTAAATCGCCCGGCACGGCCTAAAATGGCCGTGGGACTTATCATCGCCTGCCTGGGGCTTGGTCATCGGGAGAGACATGGAGAACAGGGGAGAGAAAAGACTTTGCCTTCCATCACAGTGGGTTCACTGTGATGGATGTTTGTGTGAATTAAATTGTGTGTATGTCTGTAGGAAATTGTCTTTGTTTGTATGGCTGTGGAAACGGAATTTCGTTTGAGCCTCACTGAGGCTCAAATGACAATACATATTGTATTGTATTGTATTGTATTGTATTGTATTGTATGCCCTCTTCTCACTACTATCATCAGGCAGGAGGTACAGAAGCCGGAGGTCTCACACCACCAGGTTCAGGGCCAGCTACTTTCATACAATGATCAGGTTCCTGGACAGACCTGCACAATCCTTAGATAAACAGGATAGGCTGGAGTAACTCAGCGGGACAGGCAGCATCTCTGGAGAGAAGGAATGGGTGACGTTTCAGGTTGAGACCCTTCTTCAGACCTTATCGGCACAATCCTTATCCTACCTTGGCAGCAGAACATTATGTACCACTTCTCGTGCTACCATTAATTTGTACTTCCCATTGTGCATTTTTGCACCAATGTAATGTTCTTTGCACAATCTTTTTGTTTTCACCATCATGCAGTATTTAAGTGAAATTTCTGGAAACATTTATGTTTTTGGTGTGATGTCAGAGTCATTGTATGTTTTCTGATGTCGCAGACAAGAGTTACTTGTATCTGTACCTCACATATTGTGTGGGAGTCTATGAAACCCATTATGTGTATCCATGAGCTGCGATTTATTGCCCAGCTAGCACTGCTACAATGAACTTTTTTGTGAAGGTGTTTAAAGATGCAACGTTGCCAGGCTAGTTGCAAGTTACAACTTGACGATGTGCCCTGGTAAAGTATGGTTATGCATAATAAGCAATGAAAGTTCTCCAAGGCTCTATGAGAATTTGGCATGGTCTGGCAGTAAATGGATATCAGGCTGAGAGGTCACAAACCCTGCATTACATATTATGTCTATCTGCTTGGGAAAACAATACTAATGGGTAGTCTTTTCTAGCTAGTATCCTGATCAATGTTTCCTCTAATTTTTAGTAGTTCCTGTGTGCAGAAATGTTGTATTGTGCAATTTTTTATGTTGTTATAAATGTGTGTGCACGCTGAATTCTTGTGCAAATATATGATCTCATGAGCTTTTGGGGTAGCAGTTTTTACTATTTTGTTAAGCCATTCAACTTTAAACCAGCTAGCAGTTCGTTTGCGCTTCACACCCTTTGCATCCTTTGAATTTGACATGGTGAATCAACATTCCTTTCAATAAAAACTCAATAAGCCAGCTACAGAATTTGAAATGGATCTTCGTAAACTACAATAAAGTCAATATGATTATGATATTTTTACAAATAAGAACGAATTATATACTGTATAATACTGTATAGTTATTGATTACTACATTTTACGTAACATTGTAGTGTCTATGACATACAGACTTGAATGCTTTCGTTTTTCAAATGAAACAGTTCTTTATTCTAACTGTAACAAGTCCTCCCTCTCCCCCTCTCTCCTCCCCTCTCCTCCACCTCTCCCCCTCTCCCCTTCTCCTCTAACCTCTCTCTCTCTCCTCCCCCTCTCTCCTCCCCTCTCCTCCCCTCTCCCCTCCCCTCTCCCCTCCCCTCTCCCCTCCCCTCTCCCCCTCTCTCCTCTCCCCCCCTCTCCCCCCCACCCCCCCCTCTCCCCTCCCCCTCTGTCCTTCCCTTTCCCCATTCCCTCCACCCCTCACTCCCTTTCCCTCATTCACCTCTCCAGTCCCATCCATTTACCACTGGGTTTCAGATTCAGATTCAGATTCAATCTTTATTGTCATTGTGCAGTGTACAGTATAGAGATAACGAAATGCAGTTAGCATCTCACCCAGAAGAGCGAACATAGAATAATGGAACAGTAAAATATATATATATATATATATGCCGTCATCTTTGAGGAGGGCAGCTCTGGCCCTACCCGGGGATGAAACGCGGGGACGGATGCGGCGCCTGCGGACCGGATGCAGCGCCCGCGGACCCGATGCCAGAGCGGGCTGCAGCTGTCCCCGGTGCCGGATCGGGCCGCGGATTTTGAAAGTCTCCGCTATACAATTTCTCTGCTGTCATTTATAGTGGAGAAATGTTATAACAGAGACTTCTTTTCCAGAATTTCAAAATCCTTTGTGCGCACATAAATTTTCTTTGTGCGCTGGTTTCAAAACTTGTGTGTGCTCGCACACGCGCACAGCTTAGAGGGAACATTGATCCAGATATTTATTGTACATCCACTTAACAGTACTTGCACAAATGACATTAGATTTTATTTGATTTGACTTGATTCCGATTGACTTGACCTTGCACTTAGTTTTAGTTTGAGAAATGCAGCGTGGAAACAAGTCCTTCAACCCACCAAGTAGTCGCTGACCAGTACGCTAGTTCTATCCTACACACTTGCGTCAATTTACAAACGCCAATTAACCTACATGCACATCTTTGGAATGTGGGGGGAAATCGGAGCACCCAGAGAAAACCTATGTGGTCAAAGGGAGAACATACAAACTCCATACAGACAACACCCATAGTCAGGATGTAACCCAGGCCTCTGGCGCTGTAGGGCAGCTACTCTACCACTGCGCCACTGTGCCATTCCACTTGTCAGGATTACATTCCACCTGCCACTACTCTGCCCAATGTTACATCTGATTTTATATCCTGCTGTAACCTTAGAAAACCTTCCTTACTTTATACAATGCCACCAATGTACGTGTATTTTTTGTGGAGATTTTTGCCATTAGCCTTATGCCAATTTTCACATCTCAGGCTGTCATCTGTATATAATGGCGAATTGGTTCCACTTGTTAATTTAGATCCTAGCTCCTCATCCCCTCTACAGAACCTCTTTCTTGGTTTTAACCATGTCATTGATACCTAAATGGAGCACAACATCTAGATTCACCTATTCCAATTCCACAGTTTCTCTGCAGCTCCAAGGGCTGGTATAAATTCTGATGAAACATTTATAAACCTAGAATATTAAAATTGTCTTCCTTTCACCACAGATGCTGCTTGACTTGATGAGCATTTTCTATTTTCATATCAGATTTTGTGGCACCCACAGATTTTTTGGCTTTCACTTATACTGATTCATCAGGTTTATTCCCAATACATTCAAAGGGCCTTTTAATTTAAGGATGAAAGAAAAAAAAAAAAAGCAGATGCTGTTCAAATTTGCAATATAAATTGTCATCTCGAGGATTAGTAGCAACTAATCACCCCTTAAATCACCTGCAAGTGTTGGCAAGGAAACTTCATGGCATTTTGATGGTTAACACAAGTACTCTGGACAAATGAACCTTTCTCATCAGCAATCACCTAACATTGTTCATTTACCACATATATATATCACTTCTACTTGATTTGAGGATGAAGACTTATTTGAATCACATTGGAAGATCTTCTTGAATTTGATCAATACTGTAGGGGTTTCGTTTCCCTTTACTCCACTTCGGGCCCAACTGCCCGAGTCATTCTCTCCCTTGCCGGAGGGTCAAACGGCCACCACTCCACTCGAGCGGTTCCCAAGAGAGAGAATACAACAAAAGGGATTCCCCTGGGTTCTAGACCTCGGAATTATGGTGGGATATGATAAAAGGTTGACTTGACCAGAATGTGCTGATGAGAGAAAACAGAAACCAAGATGGACTCAAAGCAAGTCTAAAATTTACAGGCTTAATTAAACAATGAGAAATCGAATCACACCAACACTACATAAAACGTGGCTAAACTTATGGATTTAAACTAAGACTATGGAAGGAAAACTATCGGGCACGTCGTAAAACTTACTTTACACAATTTTACTTGCAAGTACACCCCGTTTCCCCTTCTTCTTTCAACCTCTATCCTATTTCGGGAACTTCACCAGGTCACTGGGGTACTTACAGCTAGATCGATGCAGGGTCACGAGCCGTCCAGCAGAGCAGAAAGAGAGAGTGAGTTCTGGCTTGACTCCTGCTTTTTATACCTGAGTTTCTCCCTTGAAACCTCCCAGGTGGTCCTCTGGACAAAAGGGTCTTTTGATGATTCCCAGTTTCGATCTGGCATGAACAATAGGCTTCCGATGATAAGGGGTTTGCTGATGTCATGATCCCTCAGCCTGATCGTTATCCCATCGCCTAGATGGGCTCCCATTGTCCCGATGGATGGGTCATCCACGATGGTGATTGTGATTGCTGCTGGCCTGTTTATTCCCGTCTGCTGAGGCTCGGTTCCTTCCTTTGTGTTTCCAAGATAATCTCGTTATCTCCGTCTCAGCCTTTCCTGCATAGTGGTTTAATGCCCAGGCCCACAGAAACTGGTTCTTCCTTTGTGGATTGGGGGTTTTCCGTTGCAGCCAGCAAGTCCTTTTTTTTAAATGTCCATGTCCTTATCCGAGTTCTTCCATAATTTTGGAGGATTTGCCCCAATCACTTACAATACCAACATATTGAAAGACTGTGAGATAGGTTTCATCCACAAAATCTTTCTTCCACCAAGACCAACATTACCTCTTCAAATAACTATTTCCCTCTACATGCTCTTGCTAGGTCCCTAAAACAGTCTCTACTTCCGCTTCTTTCCAGCAAATTGTTCAACAAAAGCAGCTTCTATCCAGAGCATGACAGTTCAAAGTAGTTGCAAATTTCAGAACCTACAGTCATGTATAAATCATCGTGTTTACTGCTCGTTAAATCCACAGTTTCAAACAGAGTTTTCTTCCGGTTACCTTCTTTCACCCATTTAGCTAAGAAAATATTCTTTAGGTTTTGATTTTCTTGTTATAAAGTATGTGACTTATTTTGTCTTCTAGGGAAGGGCATTAATGAAGTGGTAGATTGTAATATACAATGGAATCCCTTGAATTAACACAGCAGATATGTTCTGGAGTAGTCAGGTGTTTAAAATCCTTCAGATACTGTAAATGTCCTAATGTATACTAGGATACTGTATATGTCCTAATGCTGGCCTCAACTCCTTTCCTAAGGTGGTAAAGATGATAACTTGATTTAAGCACAGACTAAGTAACACTGCAACTTAAACTCCCATCCCACTTACCCGAGGGGTTTTAAATTACCTAATGTCTTTGGCAGAAATTGCTCAGTATCTTTCCACCAGCTGTGGGGAAAGCATAGAACCACCCAGAAAAGTTTATTTCAATAATTTAACGAGTAGTTTTATTTTCTCTTATTTCTGGTTATTTATACGTCATTTTTTTAATGTGATTTTTAAACTTTGAAATACTTTTGTCATTCATTATGGAAGCACTTGTACATCACCTCTCGTTCTAATTAAAACCTGATAAAATCCATATATTTTAATAATTTCTTGCTATGTTTATAGGCTCAATATATAAAAATCCAAGTGAGCTAATTGGCTTCCTATCCACCTATTCTCAATTGTTAGCACATTAATGGAAGGAGTAGGCAAAAGTGTTATCCCTTTGAGTTTTTCCCGAGCAATTTGGCTCAAAGCCTACTGCAGGCTTGATCCAAACACGGGCAAATAATCCAAATTTCAGAGATGATTAAACATGTGTCACCAAAGTCATTAGGGATCAGTAAGCAGGTAATGGTGTTACAGCTAGCAAAGGAAAATGTTTCTAGTTGTTGAAACTAATCATTTCAAACCTACTTGATGACTGCAGTGAATGGTAATGGAGCACACTAAACAAGATCCGATCAACATCTAGTCTTTTTATTCATAGGGTGGTGGGTATATAGAACCAGCTGACAGAGTGGGCAGTTCTGCAGGTACTATCATAACATTTAAGGGACATTTAGCCAGGTACATTGATAGGATAGGTTTAGAGGGTTATGAGCAAGAGCAGCAGGTGGGTCTAACGTAGGTGGAGCATGTTGTTTGGCATGGGCAAATTGGGCTGAAGGGCCTGTTTCCACATTGTATGACTCTATATGTCACATTCATTCACCATCTCTGGTCACATTCCCCAAATCATTTTCTAACAACAGTTGAGAAAGATATAAGTAATCGAAGGAGTAGACCACAGCACACTTCGAGCCTGTTTGACTATTCTGTAAGATGAAGATCCACTTGCTATTTAGATTCCATTATCCCGCTTGAACCTTATAATCCTCAACTCCCTGATTGCCCACATATCTCAGTCCTGAATGTACTTAATATCTCACATCCGCAGAGGTACAGCTCTTCAAAATTTCACAACCTTTTGACATAAGAAATATCTCTTGACATAAGAAATGTCTCCTCACATAAATCATAAATGGTTGAAGATTTATTCTGATACCATGCCCTCAGGTTCTCTTCTTTCCCAACAGAGGATATCTTCACTGAGCATCCATCCAGTCAAGTCCTCTCAGACTCATATATGGTTCAGAGATCAACTATCATTCTTGAACCCCAGACAGGATGACCTCTCTCAGAAATCAAAAGATTTAAAAATAAACTAGACTGTGGGACCCATTGGGTCCCATGTTCACACGGGAGGGCTGGTCCCCCAACACAATATTCCACCTCCACCAATCTCAATATTGGTGGCCAATGAGGGGGAGCTTCCTGGAGTGCTAGTATGGGTGTTGTGGGCAAAAGGGACTGGTTTCCAGAGGGCTAGTATGGACATTGTGGGCCGAATGTATTCTTGGGCTGGCAGCTCAGTCACTCAGGCCTGGTGGGCTGGTAGCTGAGTCATTCAGACCTGATGGGCTGGCAGCTCAGTCACTCAGGCCTGGTGGGCTGGCAGCTCAGTCACTCAGGCCTGGTGGGCTGTCAGCTCAGTCACTCAGGCCTGGTGGGCTGGCAGCTCAGTCACTCAGGCCTGGTGGGCTGGCAGCTCAGTCACTCAGGCCTGGTGGGCTGGCAGAGTCACTCAGGCATCGTGGGCAAGCAGCTCAGTCACTCAGGCCTGGTGGGCAGGCAGCTCAGAAACTGCCAGAAATTCTGCCCAAAACAGGTGAGAGAAGGGGAGAGGGTGGACAATCAATTTTAGACATTTTTCATCTTTTTCTGCAGATCACAGCAATAAAGGAGGAAAGTCTATCCTGGCCTGGATCTCACGGGGAGCCAATGAAGGGAGGGAGAAAAATACTGGGGTGAGATTTAATACTTGCAGGGAGAATACTTGCTGATGGACCGAAGGGACTACTCCTGGGCTAGTACAGGCCTGATGGACCGAAGAGGCTCTTTTTATGGAGTTTTCCTGGCCTGGCACGGGCCTTTTGGGCCAAAATGCTCCTCCTGGGCTAATACGGGCATTTTGGGCAAAAGGGACTGGTTTCTTGGCTAAAAGGGGCCTTGTGGGCTGAAATTATTGGTTTCAGGCAGGCTAAACAACTCATTTCATTACATTTCCATTTCAATTTCAAGCACAGAGCAGGCCAACCAACTCATTTCATTTTCATTTCATTTCATTTCATTTCAATTTCCATTCCCGTTTCAAGCACAGGGAAGGCCAACCAGCTCATTGCATTTTCATTCCATTTCCATTTCCATTGCTGTTTCAAGTACAGGGCAGGCGAAACAACTCATTGCATTTTCATTTCATTTCACTTCCATTTCCATTGCAGTTTCAAGCACAGGGCAGGCCAAACAGCTCATTGTATTTTCATTTCACTTCCATTTCCATTTCAGTTTCATGCAGAGAGCAGGCCAAACACATATTGCATTTTCATTCCATTTCCATTTCCATTGCAGTTTCAAGCACAGGGCAGGCCAAACAGCTTGTTGCATTTTCATTTCATTTCTATTTCCATTGCAGTTTCAAGCACAGGGCAGTCTAAACAGCTCATTGCATTTTCATTTCATTTCCATTTCCATTGCAGTTTCAAGCACAGGGCAGGCCAAACAGCTCATTTCAGTTTCAAGCACAATGCAGGCTAAACAGCTCATTACATTTTAATTTTATTTCCATTTCCATTGAAGATTCAAGCACAGGGCAGGCCAAACAGCTCATTGCATTTTCATTTCATTTCCATTTCCATTGCATTTTCAAGCACAGGGTAGGCCAAAATAGCTCATTGCATTTTCATTTCATTTCCATTTCCAAGCCTTCTAGGCCTCACTCAAAGAGAGACACTCCAGAAGGTCACGCAGTCCTAAGCGCTCTCCCAGAACATCGACACAGGACCTCGTGGCAGCGGACTTTTATAGGTCCCCAAACCTTGAGGGGCTGAACCACATGGGGGTGGCCTCTTTACAATCCAATTGCAGATATCGATTAACCCATACATGACAGATATTTCCCTAACCCAATAATACAGTGGCTTATACATTTTATTCAAACAGTGTTTCTCAGAGGAAACTAACATCGCAACATGTGCCCTGATATGCAAGAAAATCAGACAAGGCTCAATACCTAATCCAATCAACATCCATCAAAGTAAAGCTTTGCAACATTATTTACAATGTGTATGTCTGGTTTGCATTCATCCAATCCATTCTATGCATTTTGCACCTAATTTTCAGGGTCTGCAGATGTTCCAATTCTCTTCCTGCAGCTCCGATCTAGGCTCTAGACAAACTGGCACCATTCTGCAGCTTGTCCCATTTCTCCAGAAAGCACTTTTAAGTTGACCAAATGGCCTAGCAGCCCTGAAGCCTTTATTTAATTTTAGGGTCCTAGCCTCTCCAATTTGGACAGGATTAACATCTACAGGCACTGTCTGTACGTGGTTTGTAAGTTCTCCCCATGACTGCATGGGTTTTCTCCAGGTGCTCGGTTTCTTTCCCACTGTGTGTAGGATAGTGTAAGTGTGCGGGAATCGCATTTGCATCAATATTCCTTCATTCACATGTAAATTATTTCAAAATGATTTGGAAAGAAAAAAACGTTTAACTATGCTTCTTTGCACTACTGACTTTTTTTAACATGAGTAAAGATAAGAGGAAAAGACAATGAAAGGTTTAAAGTGTCAGTGAGAAAAGAGGAAAAAAGACAAAGAGGAAAAGGCAAACTAATTGGAATTAAACTAATTGGAGGTGTCATGGAGAGAACAAACAGGAAGCAGAGAAAAATAAAATAGGAAACGGAGAAAAATAAAATACAAAGGTAGGAAGATAACGGGAGGTGAGAATCATGGGAGATGACATAGGAAGGGGAAAAAAAGAAGTGAATGGATTGATTTTCAATTGTTTGTTCAGATGCTAATGAGCCTCTGGTGGTCAAAATAGGATCTTTAGTTTTAACACCCTTTAGCCTGCATTTAGTGCAAAACATCTCCTTGGCTATGGTGAAGCTTGTGGAAGAAACAGCTACCTGTAGAATTGTTAAGGCACTGAATTTCACATAAATCACTTGCTAGTGCTCATTACTGAGCTTGGACAGTATTTTGGTGAACAGCACTTGACCTAAGGCCCTCCCTTAACAACAGGGAATAAACACGTTCTTGCCGAGGATTTCAAGTGCTGCTTGAGGATATATCTGCTTAGAAATAAACACACTGTACAGGGCATCATTGCATTATATTATATTGTAGAAATTCAGTTCCTAGGATGAATTTCTTCCAGGCAATCATCTTTCACTGTTGTCTTGCTGTTGGGGGGTGAAAAGGACTTTGAAACACGTGGAGAGACTTCCTGTGGCATTTTGTTAGGATTTCATGAAAGCTCAAGTACCTGATCTCCATGGGTAAAGCAACCAAGGCACACAAAATAACTTTCATTTGAGGTCATAGATGGTTACAGATTATGAAGAATGTATCTGGAGTCTTACTCCTTTAAATACCCAACCAGGTTAATAAACTGTATGTTCTTCAAGTAGTTAATAACTTTTTTTCTGTAATAGAAAACCCCACTGCAGGCAAATCTTGGGGGTTGCTTTACTGTCAACAACATCTGGGCAAATTTTAAACAAAATGTTGCTGAAAAATTAGAAGATTAATTTCCTACCGGATACAAAAGCACCCAGTCATGTTTACTAAGGTTGTCTAACTCCAGATGGACCTGACTTTCAATAGCGCAACAGCGTTTTTGTGTGGCGTTGCATGAACACGTTTCTAGCACCTTGTCGCAGAATCTAAGAGGAGAGAAGGAAAATCTTTGAAAAACAAAGGCTGCATATTGCATATGGCTAAAATCTGTCACCAAAGGAAATACTGGGGAATATTTTCGTTTTTTAAATGTAAGAATGCATAAAATCTGTGAAAAATCACTAAAATAAAATCTGGACTGTGTGAAATATTGCATCTTTATGCACAATGTGACAATAGTCACATGGAACAGAAATCGTTTGGAATGGTAACAGTTTAAAATACTGCAGTGTAGAATGCTTCCTGTTAATATTAAAAGAAAGGATGCTGTGAAATGTTTTCTTTCCATCTAGTGTATATGAAATCTGTCACTAATCAGTTTAAACTATGCCCTTTTATGTTCTTTCATTCTCTTTTTGATTTTTATACCATTCTTTGATGTAACAAGGGCAGGTTTGACCAGACTTCACTAAAACTGCAAAATACTTTTAAGAACTGAAGCCAATTCTGTATATTTAAAATTTATATGCTTATGTATGCCTTTCTTCTGCATTTGAACATTTTACAATATCCCTTACTGCTGTCTACACCAACACACATCAAGACCATTTGTCGAAAGGTTCCTTGCTCATAAATATACAGACGTGCCTTAAGCTTGCCACTCCACAGTGCAGCCATATGCAGAGTTGTGGCATCACTTTTTGATCACTCTGCAATTTATAAAAGATTGACTGATAAAATAAATTCTACTATTCTACCACGGTATTCCAATTATTTTCCACAAACTACCATTGAACATTCCAAAGGTGCACCTTCATTTAAGAGTCATGTTTATTTAAAAAAAACTATGTACAAGCAATGGCTTTACAAGTAACGTCTTTATTAAACTGTCAAACATAAACCTCTCGTTTGGTAAAATAATTTGTTTAATTTTATTCAAAAAGAAAATATATCCCTCAAAATGATTAAAAGTCACACCATTTGCAATGCTCAATAACTTTTCTGCAATTTATATTAGCCTACCGAAACCTGAATTATGCTGACAATACTTTTAAAAGCAGTAAATGACACTATTATAGTTGAACGCACATTAACATAAAATGGACTGGGATGCAATTATTTAAATCTCCCAGTTTGCTCACATTTATATCGGCTCATTTATTAATCATTTTGTTATGGATTGTGAAAAAGGTAAGGTAAGTGATTTTCTTTATAGAGTATGTTACATCTCCCAGTGCTAATTTAACTCCCCCTAAACACACATATTCAGCCATATGGCATATGCCTTTTTCATACCATTTTACGTGTTAATCTGTATTACTATATTTTCAGTTCATTAACTGGAAGGATGCATGAACTAAAACCTATTTAGTCAATGAGTTGTTGCAGCTTAAACTACCAAATAGGTCACACAAAGGGTACTTCAATGCTGAAAGATACACAATTACAGTGGGTACTAAAAGGAAAAAACGGTATATTTTGACAGAACAATATCAGTTAAAGATCTCTATGATTTACATTAAGAACTTCACTAGTCGCTGTAAGTTATTTTTAAATGTTCAATTTCAGAATCATTTGTGCTTACAGATGGGAATTTCAAGAATGAAAATCAAACCTTCCTATGAATATATATATATATATATATATATATATATATATATATATATATATATATATATATATATACACCTAGTTATTGAAGTACATATATATATATACATATATATACACACATATACATATGTACTTCAATAACTAGGTATGTGTATATATATATACACACACACACACACACACATATATATATATATACACATATATATGTGTGTGTGTGTGTGTGTGTGCGTGCGTGTGTATCTGTCTGTCTGTCTGTCTGTCTGTCTGTCTGTCTGTCTGTCTGTCTGTCTGTCTGTCTGTCTGTCTGTCTGTCTGTCTGTCTGTCTGTCTATCTATCTATCTATCTATCTATCTATCTATCTATCTATCTATCTATCTATCTATCTATCTATCTATCTATCTATCTATCTATCTATCTATCTATCTATCTATCTATCTATCTATCTATCTATCTATCTATCCCCGGTTATTGAAGTACACCATTTTAAGGCATACAAATGATGAGGACCCACTGTAGCAATAGGGTGCAGTCCTCAACAACTCATGAACTCAGTGAGGTACAAAAGGCAAAACTTGCCCCTGCTATTTATATTGCACTCTATTGCTATAATGTGCCCTTGCTGTGAGCATCTGGGAATGCCAGGTTTCTCATAATCAGTCAATGCCAATCAACATCAGTGGCAAGGTAATTAGCCAGCACACGAGGCGACAGGTTGGAGCATTGATGGGGACCAAATGCTGAGTGGAGGCTCAGGATGATGTCAATGGAATGTGAGGTGAGGGGTTCTGTGATGATTGTGGGCTAATGATGGTGGACTGAGATGGTGGGAGAGAGGGTTGCTTGATTAGAGCCTCGTGTTTGTGGCCTAGGGTGGAGAAGGGGATGGCTGATCACAGCGCTGCCAACTATCACGCATTGAGCGTGAGACTCACGCATTTCACGCAATTCTCACGCTGATCACCGAATTTGACGTCTTCAGTTGTCGCCGACAGGGTCGTAGCTTGTTGTATATTGTCGCGGGTGGACGGACGTAAGTTGACTTCGGTTGTCGTAGGTTGTCGCCTGTGTGGTCGTAGGTTGATATGATGGACACAAGAGTCCACTTTCCAGGGAGGGATGGGCTGGGTGGAGAAGGGTCATTTAAGGTATACTTACCAGGAGGCTACCACCAATATAAAGTGCCTGTCCCACTTGGGTGACCTAATCCGCGAGTTCTGGTGAGTTTGCCCTCGACTCATACTCGCAGCATGGTCGACAAGAGGTCGTAACTCTCCTTCATGCTCGAGAGTGGTCTCCACGTATTCGAGGCCTCAGTTAGGCAGCGGCGTTTTTTTCAATATGTTAAAAAATGTCCGCGAGTAAAAAAAGGTCGCCATGGAAAAAATCAATACTTTTTTACTCGTACGTTTAATCGTAGTAAGTCGTAGTAGGTTGTAGTAGGTCGCCATATTAGTCATGGGTAAACGAGGGTAGTCGAAGGTAGTCGAAGGTAGTCATAGATAGTCTTCATCATAGTCGAAGGGAGGTCGAACGGAGGTTGAAGGAGATGGAAGGAGGTCGTCTTCACGCTCCACTATTTGGTGTCCAATTTTCCCTGTTAGTCATAGCTAGGACTTCAACATAGTCGAAGGAGGTTGAAGGAAGTCTTCTACATAGTTGAAGGAGGTCTTCAACATGTCAAACTCTTCTAAACTCGCCAATGAGGTCGTCCAAGTGGGACAGCCCCTTTAGACTGACTAATGTTGTCACAGTATCATTCTCATCTTTATGAAGGTGAATATTTAAAGCAAAGAAGTTACCTGGGAATTACATGGGCAAAGAAAGTGACATAAAACATAGAACGGTACAGCACAGGAATGGCCTGTTGGCTATGAATGAAAAGAGATGAAAGCATAGGTGGATTTTGAACAGGAGTCACAAGCACAGGCTTTCATCAGGCTCAGAGGAAAATAATTTACGTCATTCACGTTTTCAGAACAATCTACAGCACTTCCTTAATAATGACGTATTTTTGAAGTGTGGTCACTGTTGTAATCTAAGCAAATATTACAGCCTGTTAGCACAGGCAACATTTTACAAACAGCAAGGAAATATGCCATAAGCTGATATAATTTAAGGTTGATGGTTAAAAGATTAATGGCTAAAATCTGAATTCCACTTTCCTTTATCCAATGGTGAAAACTAATCTTTGGTGTCTATCTGCAAAGGCAGACTAATCGTCAATAAAACATTGCATCTGAAGAGCCAGCACTTTCAGTGTTGCAGCACTGACTCACTACTGCATTGAAATGTCAGCTTCGTTTACATTCTCAAAAAAACTGATCGTGTCTTGAACCCACAACTTCCTAGCACTCAGGCGAGAATGCTATTCTTGAGTCAAGACTGACATTTAGAAGCAAAGTACAGGAGGCTAGTTACGAGACACATTGTTCACATCCAACAAGGGGAGCAGTAATCAGCATTACTGATTAAATTCAATTGCTGGAACCTTAATTCTTTTGTTTCTGCATGTTCACTTTATGTGAACTAAAATAGCTGACATTTTTTTTTTTTTTTAGCTTGTTATCCAAGTCTGCCTTGCAAAGTTTGGGGATAATATTTAAGGCAGCTTTTAAAACTTATAATATGGCTGAAGGGCTAATAGATGTACTTTGTGCATCACATCAGTATTTTTTTTTATATACATCTCCCAATGGTCATTGCATTTTTCTTAATTATATTTATTCTGTACATTATATTTAATTTCTAATTGATTGGTCATGTTACAGGAACAAGTAAAATTTGAGGCATCCAGAGATACAGCACAGGAACAGAAACAGGCCCTTCAACTCACTGAGTCCACACTGACACCAACCACCCAATTACACTCATCCCATTTTATTTTCCACCACATTCTCACCAACACCCCCCTTCCATTCCCCCCCCTCCCCCCCCCATCCCCCCCTCCCATCCCCCCCTCCCCCAATTACCGGGAGGGTGCAGATTGCTCACATCTCCAACAGCAACATCAGAAGTAAAGGGCCTGTCCCACTAACAGGACTTTTCAGCGACTGTCTTCGACCTTCAAGCTCGAGGGCACTTGCCTGAAAAACCTCGAGCTGGATCGACCATCAGCGATGAAACTGCAAGCTGGATCGACCATCAACACACACACACACACACACAAACACATCGCACAGGCGGGGGCCAGGGAAAGCGGGGGAGCGCTGTCTGAAATTCACACCCACGATGAACAGGAAGGTAAAAGATGGCTGGCACAATGCACGATAAGTCCTTTATATAGTGCGGGGGGGGGGAAGGGGGGGGAAGAGAAGGGGAGAGAGGGGGAGAGGAGGGGGGAGGAGGGGGGAGAGATGGAGTGGAGACACTTTTAAGAAGCCAGACAACTTATAATAATGTTTAGCGGGCATTTAACTTTACCGGTCGGTTTTTCTTGGTTCTGAAAACTCCAATGAGGCAATTAAAATGCCCGGTCAGCAAAGGAGACTGCCTACAACTACCTCGACTGCCTAGCGACCCCACTTCACTGCACTACGAGTTCAAAAGAACCATGCCGACCAATTTTTACTCGCGGAAAATATTTCAACATGCTGAAACATTTTCCTCGACCAAACTGAGGCTGTGAGTATGCGGGAACTTCCCTCGAGCATGAAGGAGAGTTCCAGTGACCTCCTAGGACCTCCTAGGACCACGTGTCGACCATGCTGCGAGTTTGAGTTGAGCGCAAACTCTTCTAAACTCGCAAATTAGGTCGCCGCAATGGGACAGGCCCTTAATTCACGCCGTTGTTCTCTGTTTTACGAATTACAAATCGTTATATAAACACTTGCAAAGAATCCAAACCTCTCAAAAATTAAGATCTCTCTACATAACAAAATTAGCACAAATAGAATAATTATGTAATGTACCTTCAGTTTAATTGCCTCTCAATACCTTTTGATATTGGTTTCCTTAATACTAATGTGAGGTATTTTACCTAGCTGTTTCTCATACATAGCTACCAGCATCTCCAATCAATTCCATCTGATTTGCAGTAATGAATGAAGCAGCTGGCTGCTCCAGTAGTGAAATAATTTCTTGGCCATCAGCTCATGTCTGCCAAATACTAGGACACGCCAGCATTTGGCTGCATTTCTCAAGTATAATACATCCTTTTGGCCATATGATTAGATATCAGAGGGGACAAGCTGAAACGTATGCAAGTAATTTTCTGAGCATATTAAATTATCAGGCACCGAGGTTGGAAGGGATAAGGTGACTGATGTGAGTGGCTCTGAAGCCAGCACTTTAGATCAACTGGGAATCATATAAATTTCATGGTGCCAAATGTTACAAAGATTAGTAGTGAGAAACACAGAATACAATGATAACCGTACCTCATTTAGCATGTGCCCTATCCCACCATCTCCTGCACCATCTCAAAGGCAAATTTAATACGACCTGTTTCTCATACAAGGATTGGTTTGGGGATTATTAATATAGGCACGATGGCAGGCGTTTTGTGCATAGCAAGCTACCACAAACATTAGATAGACACAAAATGCTGAAATAACTAAGTGGGTCAGGCAGCATCTCTGGAGAAAAGGAATAGGTGACGTTTCAGGTCGAGACCCTTCTTCAGAATGAGAGGAAGGTGAAAGATAAACTACAGGTATGAAAAGGAAGAGAACAAGTCAGAGCCAGCACCGATGGCCACAGAGCCCACAATGGTCCATTGTTGGCTGTGGAGGAGGTGATAACGAAATGATACGAACAAAAACTAGCAGGATGATTAGGGTGGTGGAGGAACAGAGAGAGAGGGAATACAAGGGTTCTTGAAATTAGTGAAATTAATATTCATACCACAAGGCTGTAAGCTGCCCAAGCGAAATATACAATGTTTAAATATCCATTTCAGAATTTCCTTCTTTTTCTTTCGATTGTGATATGGGAGTTTTACATTTATCTGGATTGCACTTTCAACCAGCCCAGATAGAGGAACTTTTCTCCTGTCTTAAGAATTCCCAACTGACCTAGACATTTCCCACTTGCCTCTAATGGGCCTGTCCCACTAAGGCGACTTTTTAGGCGACTGCAGGAGACTATGCAGCTGTCACATGGTCGCCACATCTTCGCGGTTGGTTGCCGGGGAGTCGCCTTCATGGTCGTGAGGAGTTCCCGCATTCTGGGAACTAGTCGCGGCCTCATTATGGTCACCGCGATATTTTCGACATGTTGAAAAATTAGCGGCGACTAGAATGAAGCCGCCATGGAGAGTAGCGAGAATTCTCGTGCCGTAGGTGAGTTGCCAGGAGGTCCTAGTGGGTTTCCAGGAGGTCGAAGGTTCTCGTAGGTTCTCGTAGGTTGTAGCCAGTGCTGACCGGTTAATTCCATTGGCTCATTGGGAAATAAACGTAAGCAGTAGTTTTCAGAACCAAGGATAACCGACCGGTAATGTTAATCTGCCGAGCTTCACAGCCGTGTATCTCTAGCTTCGTAAAAGTTGTCTACACTCCTTCTCCCCCCTTCCCCCTCTCCCCCCCCCTCTTTTAAAGGACTTACTGTACAATGTGCTTTAGCCGTCTTAATTACAGCGCCAACCTTCCTGCTCATCGCGATATCACCTTGGCTTTGCACCGTGTGAATTTCACTCAGACAGCACTCCTCCCGCTTGCCCTGTCCCCCGCCTGCATAATGGGCTGGTGAAGGAAGTGGTGTGTGTGTGTGTGTGTGTGTGTGTGTGTGTGTGTGTGTGTGTGTGTGTGTGTGTGTGTGTGTGTGTGTGTGTGTGTGTGTGTGTGTGTGTGTGTGTGTGTGTGTGTGTGTGTGTGTGTGTGTGTGTGTGTGTGTGTGTGTGTGTGTGTGTGTGTGTGTGTCTGTTGCATTCTGACAGTCGCCATTCCAGTTGCCGGTTTTACAGACGACATCCGGCAACTTGACAGTCGCCTGTAAAATCGCCCAAGTGGCAGAGGCCCATAACTCTCTCCGCGTCTAATAATTGCACACTGCCTTTGCAACATTTTCTCTCTCAATTCTCCCACTCCAGTGTAACTCACATTATTTTAGAACTTGCCGCACTCTGCTCACTCAGGACCAACTTGCAGCACTCTGCTCACTCAGGACCAACTTGCAGCACTCTGCTCACTCAGGACCAATGTCAACACTGCTATTAAAACTGTTGAAATGAACACAGGGATTGTTGTTTGGGAAAGTGACCTCTACTATGCAGAGGCTGGACTCCAGCTCTTGACATCTCCTCATGATTCATCCTGGACTGTGACCCTACCATAAAACATCAGCACATTATACCCAGCTAGTCACTGATTTCATTTTCGCTGGAGGTCTTCCCTTCACTGCCTCTAACATCATTGGCTCCCGTATACAGTCTGCATCGAAATCTATCTTAAGATAGGCGGCACAGTGGCGCAGCGGTAGAGTTGCTGCCTTACAGCACCAGAGACCCAGGTTCGATCCTAATCACAGGTGCTGTCTGTATGGAGTTTGTACATTCTCCCTGTGACCTTTTGGGTTTTATATGGGTGCTCCGGTTTCCTCCCAGACTCCAAAGACATACATGTTTGTAGGTTAATTGACTTTGGTAAAATAGTAATTTGTCCCTAGTATGTAGGATAGTGTTAGTGTATGGGATGATCGGTGGTTGGTGCGGACTCGGTGGGATGAAGTGCCGGTTTCCGCGCTATATCTCCAAAGTCTAAAGTATCCACAAGTAGAAGTATCCTGATACACTTATCATTTCAGGCTGCCATTGTCCCACAAAATTCATTTAACTTTATTTTATCTTTCTTCCTCTCCTAATACCTTTTTTTCACACCTAGATCCACAAGATGCCTGAAGCTCTGCACCACATTAATAGTTTCCAATTTCCTGATCCCAACTGTCTCATTTCATTTTGGATATCCAATACTTTCTACATTTCTTTCTATCACCAATATGGCCTAGGAATGTTCTGTTCAGTCTACAAGGGTGACCCTGATATTCTAATTTTCAATCATTTTGATTCTCATTCACACTCGCACACTGATCTTTGCCTTTGTTCCAACAAAGCCCAATGTTAGCTTCAGGAGCAGACCTCGATTGGAATTCAACAATGAGTTCATCAATTTCAGAAAATCAGTTTGGTATCTCACATTTCCAGCTTTCAGCTTTTCTTTTTATCTCTCTCCTCTTCTGAGATTTCACTCTCTTCATTCATTTCATCCTTTTACTATTTCATAGAAGCATAGAAAATAGGTGCAGGAGTAGGCCATTCAGCCCTTCGAGCCAGCACCGCCATTCAATATGAACATAGCTGATCATCCAAAATCAGTACCCTGTTCCTGCTTTCTCCCCATATCCCTTGATTCCATTAGCCCTAACTCCCTCTTGATAACATCCAATGAAACGGCCTCCATTGCCTTCTGTGGCAGAGAATTCCACAAATTCACAACTCTGGGTGAAAAGGTTTTTCCTCCTCTCAGTCCTAAATGCCTACCCCTTATTCTTCATTCCATAGCTTTATTTCCCACTTACAACTAGTTTAATCAATTCCCTTGTGTCTCATGAACCTTCCCTTTTGCTATCACTGCAACTTCTCCTTTCTTTGCTCCTTAAAACTTACTTGTTTTCCCAGCTCTGATTATATAATTGGCCTGAGATGTTACTTCACAGATGCTGCCTGACTGTTTCCAATACGTTGTTATTTCACACTTCCAACATCTCCAACATGTTGCTATCAAAGGCTGAGTTATTTTGCATGAGTGAATGTGCAACCTACTGTAAATGGTGCGCAACGGTCTCGGAAAGAGGACAAAACCTTCAACTGCAAGACTCAGCGACAAGAATACTAATATTGAGCAACAGGCCACATTCAAACATCGCAGCATTTCATACAGCCATATTTTGTCAAAGGTTGGCCGAATACTGTTTAAAGGAGCAAGATGAGAGAGTGGAAAGGCTTAATGTATCGCCACAAACAAATAGCTCGCAACATCTAAACATCCAGCCGCCATTGCAAATAAATGCTGCACAGCATCCAATCATAACATCCAATCGTGCAGCCTGAGGTGAGTGTGAGAGTTCAAGGGCAGCACGTTAGTGAAGCATGAGGAAGTTAGGAAGAATAAATGGACCAGCGAACTCCTGTAGCTGTTGAGCTCGGAGATTAGTCTTTGACAGTTGCTTACTAATTTCCTTCAAAGATCAACATCAGCATTCATGGAGTAATTGAAAATATGTTAAGTAGCCAGCCGGGGAGAAATCAATGGAAGTGTCCACAACCAGGCAATGTTCATTGCTGCAGGATCACCTAATCTATGCAATCATTTATGCAGAATGTGGCTACTCCTTGATTCCTGTGGCTACAGCCTTGAAGGAAGAGTACAAGGGCTGCAATGGTTCAAGAGACTTCGCTGCCTTCACATCTGAGTATAAATTCAGAATAGGTCGCCCACTGTCTCGAGCCTAATCTACCATTTAGTAAGATCACAGACGGTCACCCACTTCATCCACTTTCCAATCTTACCCCCATATACATTGATCCATTTAAACTGAAAAATATTGTCAGTATCAGTCTTGAATGTGTTTATTCACTCCGCATCCACTGTACTATGGGGTAGGTAATTTCAGGCATAATGCTCTTCCTATTCTGATGGGGTGATCCCACAAACCTGCTGTGGGACCATTGTTACAGGTTACTAGACTCAAGTGCCAGTGATCTCAATGACTAAAAGTTATTATCTGTGCAGTCACTGACATAGTTACCTCTGCTCTGAAAGACAGTCCAAAGATGCACTTACTTCGGGTAAGTGCATCTTTCTCAGCAACTTCAGGATTTCTGTTCTTTATGCTTCCTGCAGTAGCAGCGTCTTGATGCTAAGGAAAGTTTCTTGAGAAGATTCATTTCTACAAATTTAACTCCATTGATGTCAATGGACAGAAAATGACAAGAGTATTCAAGACCTCTTTAAGTGAAGGGAGCGAAGGGTGATCGTGGTACATTTCATCCCTGATCTCCACAATCAGTTGGTGAACCTGGAGTAGATGGCTGGTGAAGAGCCTGAAGATGCCAACAATTTGTATGGCATAACACTTTATTCTACTAATTGCTCTTTAAGAACATGCAAACAGAGCAGCTTAGCCATCAGTGTGCCTTACCCACTCACAAATCTACACGTTATAAAATATCTGAGATACTTCAGAAGTAATAACATGCCTTTGAATGAATGATCTGAACACAGAAACACCAAAATGGTGGTATGTTAAACCATGTACTTACACTGGGGCCATGGTCTCTAATGACCTGTAACAATGGTCCCTCAGCAGGTTTCTTGGATCACCTCATCAGAGGAGGAAGTGTAGGCACCCGTGTCAACCATAAGCACATCTCTGCTGCATATGTGCCTTGAGATGCCATCAAATATTACCAGATCAATAAGAGCTTAGGGGCAACAGATTACTTTAATCTCCTGAAAATTTCTCTGCTAAATTGTTTTTGCATATTGAGATCTTATCGATCCAAAACACTTCTGGGCTTTGGCCCTCAAAATCCGTCCACCCATAATGGAAAATCTCCTGCTCCATTTATGCACTGGTTTTCGTAGAAGTACCTGTTTCATTCCGACCTGAGATAGTGGTAATGAAGGGCCATTTGTAGCTAGCAGCAGTTTTTTTGTTGTGATAGGGAAAAATGTACAGTGGCACTAGCACCACATATATTATTGACTTTAGCTTAGTTTAGTTTAGAGATACAGCACTTAAACAGGCCCTTCGGCCCACCGGGTCTGCACACACCAGTGATCCCCGCACATTAACACCAGGGACAATTTTTACATTTCATCTGAAAATTTGATAATTTTTCCCTATACGCCTGTCCAGGTACGGCAGTACAAGTAGTCCTACACACACTAGGGACAATTTTTACATTTACCAAGCCAATTAACCTACAAACCTGTACATCTTTGGAGTGTGGGAGGAAACCGAAAATCTCGGAGAAAACCCAAACTGGTCGCGGGGAGAACGTACAAACTACGCACAAACAGTACCCATAATCGGGATCGAACCTGTGTTTCCGGCGCTGCATTCGCTGTAAGGCAGCAACTCTACCACTGTGCCACCGTGACTGCCCGACTTGGACTTAGATGTTCAGGGAAAAATTATCAAATTTTCAGGAAAAAAAACATGGAAGCATCGTGAATGTGAGGGAGATAGTTGTGAACTGCATGGAAAGTAGAGTCAATATGCTGAAATAGAGTCATGGTGTCATACAGCATGGAAACAAACCCTTCGCCAACTTTCCCATGCTGATCAATATGCCCCATCTACACTAGTCACACCTGCATGAGTTTGGCCCTTGTCACTCTAAACTTTTCCTATCCATGTCTCTGTCTAAATGTCTTTTAAATGCTGTTATAGTACCTGCCTCAACTACCTCCTCTGGCAGCTCGTTACATACACACATCCGGTTCCTATTAAATCTATCCTCTCCCCTATCTTTAAACACCTGTATAAGATTACCCCTCATCCTCCTGCACCTCAAGGAATAAAGTCCTAGCCTGTTCAAACTATCCCTCTAGCTAAGACCCTCATGTTTTGGCAACATACACATACTGTGAGTCTTTGTACCTTTTCCAGCTTTATAGCATCCTTCCTATAGCAGGGTAACAAAAACCGAGCACAACACTCCAAATGCAACCTCACCAACGTTTTGTACAACTGTGACATAACATCCTATCTTCTACATTCATTATCCTGATTGAAGCCACAGTACCGAAAGCCTTCTTGATCCCCATATCTATCTGCGATGTAACTTTTAAAGAACTACTAGACTAAGTGGGACCCGTTGGATCACATGTTCACACGGGAGGGCTGGTCCCCCAACGCAATATTCCACCTCTCCACCAATTCCAATATTGGTGGCCAGTGGGGGTGGCGGGGGGGGGGGGCTTTCTGGAGCATTAGTATGGGTGTTGTGGGCCGAAAGGATTGGTTTCCAGAGGGCTAGTAGGGACATTGTGGGCCGAATGGATTCTTACGGTGGCAGCTCAGTCACTCAGGCCTGGTAGCTCAGACACTCAGGTCTGGTGGGTTGGCAGCTCAGTCACTCAAGCCTGGTGGGCTGGCAGCTCAGTCACTCAGGCCTGGTAGACTGGCAGCTCAGTCGCTCAGGCCTGGCAGCTCAGTCACTCAGGCCTGGTGGGCTGGCAGCTCAGTCACTCAGGGCTGGTGGGCTGGAAGCTCAGAATTCTGCCCAAAACAGGTGAGAGACTATGTAAGAGAGAAGGGGAAGACGGTGGGGAATCAATTTTAGGCATTTTTCATCTATTTCTGCAAATCACAGCAATGAAGGAGGAAAGTCTACCCTGGCCTGGCTCTCACAGGGAGCCAATGAAGGGAATGGGGAAAAATACGGGGGTGAGGTTTAATACTTGCAGGGGGAATGCTTACTGATGGGCCAAAGGGACCCCTCCTGTGCTAGTACAGACCTGATGGGCTGAAGGGACTTAAAAAAAATCTGACTGAAATCTCAGTGAAAGGCACTTTTTCTGGACTTTTCCTGGCCTGGCACGGGCCTTTAGGGCCAAAATGCTCTTTCTGGGCTAATATGGGCATTTTGGGCAAAAGGGACTGGTTTCTTTGTTTTTTAAACATTCATAACTTTTTTATTTTTAATCGATTGGAAAATCCTTGGGGCTGCGTCAGCGGAGGAGGACTGTGAGTAAGATGGCCAAAAATCATAGCGATATAGGGTAGTGTTTTTTCTAAAATCAATATACAGCGCAGACAGGAAGTGGTCAAGATGAGACTTTTAGTTATATAGATGTACCTGCACTCATAGATCCCTTTGCTCGACAACACACCCCAGGGCATTGCCATTCACCTTGAAGGTCCAACTCTGGTTTGACCAAAATGCAACACCTCGCGCTTGTCTGCATTAAACTGCATTAACCATTCCTCGACCCATTTGCCCAACTGATCAAGATCCTGCAGTAATTTTTGATAACCATTTTGTTTTGTTATCAACTGAACAACCCACTTTGGTGTTATTTACAAACTTACTAATCATGCCTTCTATATTCTTATCCAATTCTTGATTATAAGCCACATGCAGCAAAGGGCCCAAGGCACACAACTAGTCACAGGCCTCCAGTACAAATAAAAACTTCCACCATCACTCTCTACGTCCTTCAATGAAGCAAATTCTCTATCCAGTTGGCTAGATCTTTCTGGGTCACATGCAATCTAATCTTCTGGAGCAACCTACCACGTAGAGCCTTATCAAATGTCTTGCTGAGGTCCATATAGACATCTATGGCTTTACCCTCATCAACTTTTTTTGGTTATTTCTTCAAATAACTCAAATAGATTTGTAAGACACAATCTCTCTCATACAAAACCATGCTGTCTATCCCCAGTCGGCCCATATCTATCCAAATGCACTTATATCTTATCCCTCAGAATTTTCTCCTATTTTTCCTTGCAGCCCTTCTTTAGAGGCACAACATAAACCACCCCCCTGTCTTCTGGTCATCCTGGTCTAATGCATAGGTACATGGCAGGTGAAGTTAGAACATAAAAGTATGATGTGTCCATTGGGGTATGGAAGGAGAAGTAACACAACATAAACTAAAGGGCCACAATTTAAAAAAAAAAATCGCAGGAGCATAGAATTCTGGAGGTGTACATACATCATTTTTGAAAGTGGTAGAGTAGGTTAAGATGGCAGTTACAAAGATGCATTGGCTCCAACACTGACAAACAGAGGGATAGATTATAAGACAAAATAAATCTTGGTGAGCCTTTATAAAGTACTGGTTCAGCCACAACTGTAAATTTATTGATTCATAGATTTATAAAGCAAGAAAGCAAGCTCATCCCATTTGCCTGCATTTGGCCCATGTCCCTCTGAAACATATGTAGCTGGCCAAATGTTTAAAAAAAATGTGATTATATCTGCCTCTACCATTTCTTCTGGCAGTTCATTTCACATTCCCACCACCCTCTGTGTGATTCCCTTTAAATCTTTTCTTCTCTTCTTAAACCTATGCCTTCCAGTTTTACACCCACTTACCCTGGGGAAGAAATAGCTGTGATTTTCTACCTTATCTATGCCCCTCATCATTTTATAAACCTCTATAAGATCATCTCAGTCTCCCTTGCCCCATGGAAAGCCTCATTCTATCCAACCTCTCTCCTTATAACTCAGCCACTTCAGTCCAGGCAATACCCTTGTGAATCTTTTTGCACCCTCTCCAACTTAATCAAATCTTTCATATTGCATGGTGACCAAAACTGCGCACAATACTCCAACTGCAGTCTCACCAACATCTTGTACCATTGAGAGTATTGTGTCCTGTTCTGGGCACCAGGTTTTAGGGCATCCCTTCCTGATACTTCCAACATGTACAGTCAGCTAGGACAGTGGAGACATTATCTTGCTAGTTAATTTAAAAGTTTAGATCCATTCATAAGGAAAGGATCTGCCCTGCTGCTTATGTTTAACCGCACATTACTTATGCACATTAGGGCCTTTTTATTTGGATGGAAGCACATGTGTCTCATGTGTCTCTGAAACAGCAGGTGCATGAGGATAACTGCATGCATCAGCTTCTCCCTTGGCTCAGATATCCATGAAGATGTGAACTAATGCCCTGTCCTTGTGACACTGAAGACAGCATTAATGGTACATTTGACCATTGTGTAGTTAAGATGGAGTATCACTTCTTGATTAACCCGTGGCAAATATTTTCTAGTAACTTAACAGGGGTATGAGGTGGAATTCTAATCCTAAATTAACATGTTAAACATGCCCAGCTGCTTTTTTGATTAAATTGAAATATTTGACATTGTTTAAATATCATTTGATTTTGTTTTGGAAAATATATCTTTAGAAGACTGAAAGCAGCTCATGCATAGATAACGAGTTAATAAAACCATATGGGAATATGAACTAATTACTTGCTCATTTGTTGAAGTCAATTGATTGAATTGATGGATACATACAGCACGCAAACAAGCCCTTTGTCTCACCAAGTCCATGCTGACCGTCGATCACCATTCAAACTGCTTCTATGTTATCCCACATTCTCATCCACTCCCTACACATTAAGGGAAATTTACAGAGGACAATTAATCTACAAACCTGCATGTTTTTGGGATGCGGGAGGAAATAAGCACCGAGAGGAAACCCACGCGATCATAGTCAAGTCAAGTCAAGTCAATTTTATTTCTATAGCACATTTAAAAACAACTCTCGTTGACCAAAGTGCTTTATATCAGTGCAGGTACTAACATGCTACATACAATGGTACATGGATCTAACAATACATACATAAATACATACATACAGCTCTTCCTCAGAGGACCTCAAGAAATGCTTGTGAGTAGAAATAGGTTTTAAGTCTAGACTTAAAGCAGTCGATGGAGGGGGCAGTTCTGATGAGAAGAGGAATGCTGTTCCACAGTCTAGGTGCTGCAACCGCAAAAACGCGGTCGCCCCTGAACTTAAACCTGGACCGCGGACCATCATAGGGAGAATGTGCAAACTCCACACAGACATCACCTGATATCAAGATCAAACCTGGGTCCCTGGCCATGTGAGAAAGCAGTTCTACCAGCTGCCCCACTGTGCCACCTGGACTTGGTTAATGAAAGTGAGAAAGATCATAACTCTCACTGCACTCCCACCCTACTGATTCACTCACACATAGACTTAAGCCTCTGCCAAATTGAAACCATGTCTGAAGTTTTCTAGCTAAGTGGACAATGGAAGTTTCTGAAATCTAATTTTGCCAAAAGAGTATGAAACCATTTTGAGGTAATCCCATGCCTAGACCTGGTGCAAAGCAAAGCTTAACGGGCCTCTGATAGTACAACTTTTAAAACTCATTTTAATCCTTTTAATGTTAGCAACAATTGAAGGGCCTAGAGCAGAACAGTGACAGATATGACAATACATTTAAGACAGCAAGCAGGGCAAAATAAATTACACAATGGATCGTGCGATCTCAGAATATACTGGCACAATAAGTCAGTGAAGCAAAAATGTCAACTTTTAAAAAAGAATAAGGTAATTGAAGGAACAGTTACTGAGCATACAGGAATAAAATATTTAATTGAATATGAAATGTGTGTGGATGATAACATCTAGCATTGCATGTGGGGCCAAATGGCCTAATTCTAACCTGTAATTTGTAATTAATATTGGCAAATGATGGCAGTCAGATGGAATTTACAAGTGATTGTTGAGGAACTAATCAGAAAGGAAATAGTTGAAAGCTTCAGTGTGGAGCTGGTGCTTGAAACCATGGTAAAAAAACTAGACTGATTAGGTCACTTGCACTCTTATTGATTTCAACTTGGAAAAGCTGACCCAGGGAACAATCAAAGCATGTTATAAAGCTGATTTATATGAATGCAATAAATAGTTTTGTTCAATGTAATGAACTGGTAGTTTAACCCCTGCATTAACAACACTATTGTTATTTTATTTGCTTTCATGGAATGCTGAAAGAGGCCAGAGGAATTCATGCAAAACAAAGTCCATGTTGTCAAACGTTATTGCACTGTAAAATACAATGTTTCAACACAAATGAATCTGTAAACCTACTGGAATAAGTTATTTGACATGTGAATATATTCCGGGGCTTTTATTGCTGGAGGTGTATGTGTTATTTCAATTGATGGCAATGCAAAGTGTTGTGTGGAATCACTCAATATAAAAACAGCCCAAATTCGTTAATGGCCATTCTCTGAGTGCATAAAGGCTCATGCAAAAATAAAAGGACTGAATCAGAAATAATTAATGACAATGTTTGTATGATGTATTCACGGTGTACTTTTAACGCACACAGTACATATAAATAAAAAGAACAATCATTCGGTCATGGTGTAGAGAGTAAACTGTTAACAATAACATCAAGGCATTTGCAATCACAATGTTTTAAATGAAAACAAAATGCTTTATTTGTTTCCACTTTAAGATAAATGAATGGTTTTCCATGCTGAAGAATATATAATGGTTAAAAAGTCACTTTTTTCCTCAAGCTCTACATAAATCACAGAAGTAGTCAATATTTAATAATGCTTGCCTTGGTCTGGAGTCCCTTGATCACCCCTGTCATGTGTAATAGCTCCCTCTCCGATATCTTTGACATAAAAGCCCAGCTTTACTGCAATACTAACATGTAGAGGGTCATTACAGATCGACATTTACCTTAATCTGTGACTGCCAACCATGAACCGATAAATTCCAGCCGATTCCACTGGGAGAAATCAGTAAACTTCTCAGTGGAAAGAACTGAAAGAAAATTCTGTTGAGAACAGAATCCATTTTCTACACGCGGTGCTCTATAAATGGGTTCTGACTTCTGGAAGTTCTCTTGCTGCTCAGCTTATAACATTTAATACTATTTTGATGATGTGAGGGACATTCTGACAACTGAAGATGACATGAATTACAGGCAAGCAAAATGTTGCTGTGCAAAAACAATGCAAGATTAAACACAAGGGTACATGGCTGTTGCATTATTCACTTTGCTACCCTAGCTACCCTAGCTGAATTTGCTCTTCTGTCATGGACTTGACCAAAATGTTGCTACTTTTTAAATTGATCATCACTCTCACACCTCATAATCATAGGAGTGCTTCAGAGCAGAATATTTCAAAGTGCAGAGTGCTGGTAAAAATGAAACTCTAGCCTTTGTAAGCAGTCAGTCCAGAAGCTGGATTGCTTACGTTACCTCAATATAGGAACTGGGCATTTGAAGAAACATTTTGTAGATTCGTTTTTTTAAATCCTAGAACTGTTGGCATAGAAACCCTGCAAAAAAAACCCCCATCAGAAAATAAACGACTTAATATTTGTGAACACTATATACTAAAAATATTAATAATTACACTGCGAAATTCAGAATATTGAGCTTGATACTGCAGAAGGGCAAGCATTACAGTGGTGCGCTAAAATACAAAGTGTTGGAGTAATTTGGCGGGTCAGGTAACATCTGTGGAGGGACTAGAAAGCAGACATTTCAGGCTGGGATCTTTCTTCAGACTGGTTGGGGCGTACAGTACTATGTCTGTTTGGCAAGCCATGTTTTCCAGACTCTTTTCCTGAGTTTAGTTTAGTTTAGTTTAGAGATACAGTGCAGAAACAGGCCCATCGGCCCACCGAGTCTGCACTGACCAGCGATCCCCACACATTAACGCTATCGCTTGGGACAATTTACACATACATCAAGCCAATTAACCTACATACCTGGACCTCTTTGGAGTGTGGGAGGAAACCGAAGATCTTGGAGAAAACCCATGCGGTCAAGGGAAGAACGTACAAACTCCGTACAGACAGCACCCATAGTTGGGATTGAACCAGGGCTTCCGGCACTGCAAGCGCTGTAAGGCAACAACTCTACCGCTGCGCCACTGTGGGCGATGTGATAAAAGTAGTACATTGTCGTACAGGAAGTACAATGTTCAGCATATGATTCTTGCAAATCTTGTCCCAAAAATAGCCAATGGAAACCATGGAAGAGCAACTGATGTTGATGTATTCTTGCAAGGGGATGCCCATTATTCATAGAGGCAAAGAGTCACAGAGTCATACTGCACTGGTCCTTCATCCCAACTTGCCCATGACAACCAAGATGCCCCATCCACACTGGTCTCACCTCCCCCTGTTTTGCACATATTCCTCTAAACCTCTCCTATCCACGTACCTGTCCAAATGTCTTTTAAATGTTGTTATAGTAGCTGCCACAACTACCGCCTCTGGCAACTCATTCTATACACCCACCACCCTCTTGTCGCCAGGTTCCGATTGAATATTTCCCCTCTCACCTTGGACTTATGTCCTCTGTTTCTTGTTTTATTTTTTATCTGGCTAAAGGAATGTCAAATTGCCAGTATGATTTTAATATGCATTCTTCCATTGCCCATCTAAGCAGTACCTTTGCCCCAATATCAAATCCCCTCCTTTCTCGGTAACCTCTCTCGGGTACCTGTGGTTCCCCATTTCTGGCTTCTTGAACTATCATTCTTTCAGTCACCAAGGCCTTCTACTCAGAAGGGACACTACAAACAAGCATCTAGCAAAGGCAGCTTGGTCATTTGGTTATTAAACACCAATATTTCTCTTTAAAGCCAAATACAATGATCCAATTGGCTAAGCTTTGAAATTATTTTACTAAATCTCTCCACTTGCTTTAAAGTTTCTTCTCTGAATAAAATAGATCACCCACCCTATCATATCCTCCAGTGTCTCAGTGTCAATATTTTATTTATTGGTCAAAAATCAAATTGTCGGAGGAATTCAGCGGTCAGGCAGCACCTCTGGAGGGAAATGGACAGACAATGTTTCAGGCTGAGATTCTTCATCTGGATTGGTGTCCCAAAACATTGACTGTCCATTTCCCTTCACAAATTAATAAGTTTGTAAGTCATAGGAACAGAGGTAGGCCATTCGGCCCATCGAGTCTACTCCACCATTCGATCATGGCTGATCTATTTTTCGCAGTCAACCCCATTTTCCCGCCTTTTCCCCATAACCCTTGACACCCGTATTAATCAAGAATCTGCCATTATCCGCTTTAAAAATACTCAATGACTTGGCCTCCACAGCAGTCTGTGGCAATGATTTCTTCAGATTCACCACACAATGACTAAAGAAATTCCACCTCATCTCCTTCCTAAAACAGTGTCCTTTTATACTAAGGCTATGACCTCTGACTCTAGACTCTCCCACCAGTGGAAACATCCTCACTGCATCCACTCTGTCCAGATTCCCTCCAATGAGTCCCCAGCAATGTTTTTGTTGTTCCAGATTCCAGTATCTGCAGTCTCTTATTTCTCCTTTTGTTTGTTGATACTCATTCGAGGTGACACGGTGTTTTATTTCAAGATTCAAGACACCAAATATACCGAGTCACTGTTTTTCTTGTTTCAACTTTCAAGACGTATAGGCAGGATAAATATGTGCATGATAACGTTATTTAAATACATAATATTTCATATTGATAGAAGACCTTTAAAATTGTCACAAAATGTTGAGCAATTAATAACGTTCAAAAAAACAGATGTAAACAGAACTAGAATCAATTTCCCATGAAGTTGATTAACCTTTATTATGATGCAGTGTGGTGCCTTTTATGTAACCTAAAGGGGAATGGTGCATTAGGTTAGAATACTATTGTTTGACTTCTAAGATCTGGAAAAATAGGAAGGAATTCTCCTTTCTGAAGACTTTTAAATGTGCTAATTGAAATGAGTTTCAGGCACATCAATCTGGCTCCCAATGGACATAAATCCACAGCACAAAACTACCTATGATTTGGTGCTAATTAGACAATGTCATTCAGAGAGCTTATAAAGAGGATAGTGTGGGAAACTGAAATGTCACACTGGTACAGAAGAATACATCAAATTACCTACTACAATTAAAGAGATGCACCAGCTTTTTGTAAAGGTCAGTTCTCAGAAAGATTCTCCTCAATTACAGTCAAGGCACAATTTTACTCCTTTTTTTGCTGAAGCATTGTACTGGATATGGCCCATAAGGGCCACAAAAGTGTATACCATCAGTTTGACACCTTCAGTAGTGCCTTTACTGTTGAGTTGCAAGGTTATAGGTTCAATCTAAATTATGGCTTGTGTGCAAAGGCTGAAGGAGTAATATAATATTAGATCTGCTGTCCTTCATGAGAAATGTTAAGCCAAGGTCTGGATTATCTCACTTAATTGTTCTGGTTTTGTTAAGGACCTGATGGCACCATTTGGATTGGTTGTCAATAACCGTGCTTTTTTAGCTAGGGGGCTAAAGCTGGTCAGAAGAATAAAAGGAGGGAAGATAAAGATACATAATCATCAGATGTTACACTCTGTCACCATTCAGGCGAAATCTGCAGGTGAGACATTTGACACACCATGAAGAGACTGTGAGAGGACAGTATATTGTCACCTGGTGACTCGCATATATCCCAGGTATGCCAAAGAGGTGGTGTGCCTGTCTCACCAGGTTAACTACAGCCCTGTCTGGACTGACGGGATACCAGCGCTGCTTCTCCGTGCTGGCCATATTTCCCGCAAGCCCAGGCAGGTTAACCTGGCAGGGATGTCGCCCACCTCTCAAAACATGGGGGGGACGTGTCCCCTCTGGCCCCTCCGGGTTTTCCGCCCCTGTGTGTAGAACAGAAACACAGATGCTGGTTTATACCAAAGACCGATGCAAAGTGTTGGAGTAACTCAGCGGGTCAGTCAGCATCCCTGGAGAAAAAGGAAGGGTGACATTTTGGGTCAGGAGACCTGAGTCTGAAGAAGTGTCCCGACCTGAAAAGGCACTTGTCCTTTTTCTCCAGAGATGTTGCCTGACCCGCTGAGTTACTCCAGCACTGTGTCTATCTAAGCCATAGAGGTTCCTGAAACATAGATGCTAGGGCAATGATTACTTTCATAGATGCTGGTGAAGGATCCATTTGGTCAACAAGTAAGATTCTTTGTTCCAAAATAATGTAAGGGTCTGATATGTTACTCTGAATGTCCTCTCATTTGTACCTTATATGTCCATGAAACACAACCTCTGGCTGTAAACCTTGTGAGCTTCTGTAACTTCCTGAAACCTTGGCCTCTCATTTGATCTCCCTCCTGTGCAGTTAGGTAAAGAGCAGCAGGCGCATTTTCTGAGTCAAAACAGAAATTGCTGTAAATATTCAGCAATTCAGGCAGTTTCTGTGGGAAGAGAAACAGAGTTAATCTAAATTAACAAGGCGGCACAGCATTAGAGTTGCTGTTTAACAGCGCCGGAGACCCGGGTTTGAGCTTGACTATGGGTGCTGTCTGATTGGAGTTTGTTCTTTCTCCCTGTGACCGTGTGAGTTTTCTCCAGGTGCTCCGGTTTCCTCCCCGCACTCCAAAGTCGTACAGGTTTGTAGGTTATTTGTCTTCTGTAAATTGTAAATTATCCCTGGTGTGTAGGGCAGTGCAAGTGTACGGGGTGATCACTGGAACAAGGGGCCGAAGGGCTGCTTCCACACTGTATCTCTAAAATGCTAAACTAAAATAAATGCTGGAGGACCTCAGTATTTCAGGCAGCATCTTTGGAAGGAAACTGACAAATGACGCTTTAGGATGGGACCCTTCTTTTTTCATCATTAATTTAACATTTGCAGTCTCTTGCATCTCCAAATCTTTCAGATGTAAAACGTTTTAACAGAATGGCTCTGCTGGTCTTCCCTGAAAAGGGAACAAAGTGCTGGATTAGCTCAGCATGTCAGGCAGCATTTCTGGAGAACATGATGACATTTTGTGTCTGAGGAATGGTCCCAACCCGAAACATCACCGTTTCATGTTATGAGGTCAGAAAGTCATAAGGAATAGGCCATTCAGCCCATCAAGTCTACTCCACTATTCAATCATGGCTGATCTATCTCTCCCTTCTAACCCCAGTTCTCCAGTCACTGCCTGACTTGCTGAGTTACTCCAGCACTTTGTTAATGGCTACATCACAGAAAGAAAAGTGACAGCAGGAGAAAGCGATGAAGCTTTAGAGTGACACATAGGTCTGGATGGAAAGAGTAGAAAGAAAGATTGTTCTTAAAACCTACATGTCCAGACTGACAGAATTTGAAGACAATAAAGCAATAATGATGGACATTGTGCTTCTTACATTGAGGCACAATAACATTCTGTAGTGTGGCACAGAAAATATTTCAGACAATAGTTAATCTTACATTACCTGTGGCATTTAACACAGCCCTGAATTTCTAACCGTCAAACTCCATGTGGAGATGTATGTGACAACAACCAGTTTGCAGTGCTTTCTGCCTTATGGCATACCACAATGCATGCTTTGACAAGGTTTATTATTTCAATGCATCCACCATAGATCTCACAAAATTGTACAAAGGGACTGCAGGATTTGCAACCATTGTATGACTCCCAGAGCACTGTCTATAAATATTTCTGCCAAGAGCCTTACATGTTCATAAACCAAAAAGGATTACGCTCCCTAATGGTAAGAAAATATCTGATCATTTACAATAATGGTTCATTCCAATTAAAACGTAATGGGCTCTCCGAATCAGTTCCTAATAAATGTACAAGGAATTGATGATCCCTTAAAAAAATAAAATAAATAAAGAATTTGTCCCTGCTGTTAAGACATGCCGTACATGAGGAATCTACCTTGGGTAAATTGCAAAGGGAGGTTCATTGCTTCATTAGTAGATGCTTCAAACACAGTGAATACAGCGCCGGAGACCCGGGTTCGATCCCGACTACGGGTGCTGGCTATACGGAGTTTGGATGTTCTCCCTGTGACCTGCGTGGACCTTCGTTTTCCTCCCACACTCCAAAGACGTACATGTTTGTAGGTAAATTGGCTTGGTAAATGTAAAAATTGTCCATAGTGTGTGTAGGATAGTGTTAATGTGCGGGAATCGCTGGTCGGCGCGGACCTGGTGGGCTGAAGGGCCTGTTTCCGCACTGTATCTCTAAACTAAATTAAAACTAAACATGAAATTACATACAAGAGTAATTTTAGGTTCTATACATGCCATAAGGTGGTAATCGCATTTAGCGATTGATTTTACACGACAAATCAATCACTCAATAGACAATAGACAATAGACAATAGGTGCAGTAGGCGGCCATTTGGCCCTTCGAGCCGGCACCGCCATTCAATAATTGATCATGGCTGATCATCCCCAATCAGTACCCCGTTCCTGCCTTCTCCCCATATCCCCTGACTCCGCTATTTTTAAGAGCCCTATCTAGCTCTCTCTTGAAAGCATCCAGAGAACCTGCCTCCACCACCCTCTGAGCCAGAGAATTCCACAGACTCACCATTCTCTGTGAGAAAAAGTGTTTCCTCGTCTCCGTTCTAAATGGCTTACTCCTTATTCTTAAACTGTGGCCCTTGGTTCTGGACTCCCCCAACATCGGGAACATGTTTCCTGCCTCTAGCGTGTCCAAGCCCTTAACAATCTTGTATGTTTCAATGAGATATCCTCTCATCCTTCTAAACTCCAGAGTGTACAAGCCCAGCTGCTCCATTCTCTCAGCATATGACAGTCCCGCCATCCCGGGAATTAACCTTGTAAACTTATGCTGCAGTCCCTCAATAGCAAGAATGTCCTTCCTCAAATTAGGGGACCAAAACTGTACACACTACTCCAGGTGTTGTCTCACTAGGGCTCTGTACAACTGCTGAAGGACCTCTTTGCTCCTATATTCGATTCCTCTTATTATGAAGGCCAACATGCCATTCACTTTCTTCACTGCCTGCTGTACCTGCATGCTTACTTTCATAGACTGATGTACAAGGACCTCCAGATCCCGTTGTACTTCCCCTGTTCCCAACTTGACGCCATTTAGATAGTAATCTGCCTTCCTATTTTTGCTACCAAAGTGGATAACCTCACATTTATCCGCATTAAACTTAATCTGCCATGCATCTGCCCACTCCCCCAAACTGCCCAAGTCACCCTGCATTCTCATAGCATCCTCCTCACAGTTCACTCTGCCACCCAGCTTGGTGTCATCTGCAAATTTGCTAATGTTACTTTGAATCCCTTCATCTAAATCATTGATGTATATTTATTATGCACTCAGCGCATAATAAAAAGATATGAGAGCTTCACAGCCCATTTGTTCCATACTTTTGCTTTTGATTATTGAGCATTTCATACTTGTCTATTAAACTTAATTTGTGTAGTTTAGCCCATTCATACATTTTATCAAACTGATTGCTTTATTTCACTCGGGTGTCCTTTTAAAAAAAATCTTGAAATGGTGCTCATGCCTTCCAAACTTAATGGTACAATCTCAAAGCTTGTTTTCATGAAATGTCAATCCATGAGACTAGTATGGCTGGGACATGTTGGGCAAGTTGGGTTGAAGGGTCTGTTTCCACACTGTATCACTCTATGACTATTGAAATCACGATAGCTTTCTATATCTGACTGACCTTTAAGTTACTCCAGCATTTTGTGTCTATCTTCAGTATAAATCAGCATCTGCGGTTCCTTCCTACACATCACGATTGTCAGTAGTCTCCATTCAGAACAAGTGGTTGCACAATCATATTTCTTCACCACCTCATCTGATTTGGTACCATAGTCTCTGTTGTGTGCCACCTTGCCCTGAAGATGGGGTGGTGGTAACTATGCAAGTGTAGTGGTGCATCTATGGACAGATGGGATTTCATGCTATTTTGATTGACCTGGACCTAATGTGTGAGGTCATGGATTTTCTTGCAACGTGAGATTCAGATTATCTTGCGATGATTTCTGGTTTTATTCTCTGTGGCAACAACTTCCCACTTGCACTGTTTTGCACAGTGGATTCCTGTTACCCTTAATGTACAGGAACTTCTTGTGTGTGCAATCTATATTAACATCTTGAGGTCTTCACATTATGGAACAGGGTGGCTACTTCTATGTCTGTGTGTCTCCTCAATCAGTCTCTATGACTTTGTTCTAGTGGTCAATTCCCTTTAAAGAGGTGAGCACATGACATTGTCCAATTTGAGCAGATGCACAAGATTTTTGAAATTACCTGCACACTATACTGAATAATTTGGGGCAAAGATTTTTAACAGCTCCTTCAAAATGCACAAGTGCTTGAACAAAGTAGTGCATTAAAATAAAAAACAATTTTAGCATGTGTTTTGATACAGTGGTACATTTCTAGCTTATGCATTACAGTAATGGTTTTGAAATGACCAAGAGTGAATTTGAAAAATATCCAGGAGTCTTAGATGCAATCAATATATAAACGTGCATGATAAGGAAGTACAGTAGAAATCAGAGTTAATTATATACTGGACTTTTAGTTTAGTATTCGTTTAGTTTAGAGACACAACCCACCGAGTCCATGTTGACCATCAATCACTCAGTCACACTAGTTCTGTCATCCACTTTTGCATCCTATACATTAGGGCCGATTTACAGAAGCCAATTAACCTACAAACCTGTGTGTATTTGGAATGTGGGAGGAAACCAGAGCATCCGGAAGAAACCCTCGTGGTCACAGAGAAAACGTCCAAACGTCACACAGCCACCACCTGGGATCAGGCTCGAAACTGGGTCTCTGGCACTGTGAGGTAGCAGCTCTACCACTACTGTCACTGTGCAGTCTGTAATTGTGTCTAATTTACCCATAGCTTGAACACTTGAGCCTCTACTGATAAATAAAGTTCAAAAGTGACATTCAAGTGTTGGAGTTAGACACAAAAAGCTGGAGTAACTCAGCAGGACAGGCTGGATCTCCAGAGAGAAGGAATGGGTGACGTTTCGGGTTGAAACCCTTCTTTAGACTGGTTAGAGATAAGAGAAACGAGAGATATAGATGGTGATGTGGAGAGATAAAGAACAATGATTGAAAGATATGCAAAAAAGTAATGATGATAAAGGAAACCGGCCATTGTTAGCTGTTTGTTGGGTGAAAATGAGAAGCTGGTGCGACTTGGGAGGGGGAGGGATAGAGAGAGAGGGAATGCCGGGGCTACCTGAAAAAACAATATTCATACCACTGGGCTGTAAGCTGTCCTAGCGAAATATGAGATGATGTTCCTCCAATTTGCTTTTAGCCTCACTCTGACAATGGAGGAGACCGAGGACAGAAAGATCTGTGTAGTAATAAGAAGTAGAATTAAAGTGTCCAGCAACCGGGAGATCAGGTTGGTTCATGCTGGCTGAATGAAGGTGTTCCGTGAAACGATCGCCCAGTCTGCGTTTGGTCTCGCCGATGTACAAGAGTCCACATCTTGAACAATGGATACAGTAGATGAGGTTGGAGGAGGTGCAAGTGAACCTCTGCCTATTCTGAAAGGACTGTTGGGGTCCCTGGACAGAGTCGAGGGAGGAGGTATAGCGACAGGTGTTGCATCTTCTGCGGTTGCAGGGAAAGGTAGTTGGGGAGGGGGTGATTTGGGTGGGAAGGGATGAGTTCACCAGTTTTGAAGGAAACATTCATCTGCTCTCTTGTCTAAGAGTCTTGAGAAATAAAGAAAAACTGAAGAAACGTGGGTTATTCATCCTTTCAAGGAGACATGGAGGAAGTTAATCAAAATATTTCTCATGGGAAATACTTTATCTTTAAAAATGACTTTAAGCTACATCAGTAAAAAAGATAATCAAAACATATCAAATATCTAAACTTCAATAGCCATCAGAATGTTCTTAAAATAGAGAGTGACCAACACATGGAATGAGCAGATGAAATAGAAGCAGGAATCTTGTAACATTAGAATAGATTTGTTGTTGCACTTTGGACAAGTCATGGCACTGAGGTGGATACACCAAGATGGACTAGGTAATGTGCTTTATTTTCTTTATAAGTGTCTTGCGATGTTATGTGACTGGCGAATATATATTTAAAATAGTCAATTATTTTTAGATAGATAGAAAGTTCAACTTTGTTCAAAGAGAATAAAATATGTTTGAAACAAACTGCCAGGTAGGGAAATGGAAGTAAAAATCCGAGAGAATTTAAAAGAAAGCCTGCATGCAGTACATAAAGGATTCAGGAACTGGTGTCTGAAGCAAAAAGCCTTTTTTTCTTCATTTCTTTGATTTTACTTCTTAATGTTGTAAGTCTGTAATTACAATTGCGGAGACACCCTGTGGATTTCATTGTGACTGGAGTAAATGTATTATATAAAAATCCCTACTGTGCATCTTACTTGGACTAAAAGATAAATCAAGCCACACAAAATTAAAATATAATATCCAGAAACTGTTGTTTTTGCATTGATGAAGAATTTAGTGAGAGCTGGGAGTTTGGATGAATACAAATGCAATGGTTTACATGATTTCAATGAATGTACAAAACAGGACTGGGACAGTCCAGGAAGAGTACATGGTATCCTCGAGTAACATGTGCAATTAAAAATCAAATTGGATTATCCCCTTTATCGAGGGAGATATGGAAGTAAATTAAGAAGCCTTTGGTGGGGTTGGCAATGGGAGGTATTAACCCTGCTTAACTTTTGGGATTATTCCCAGCTGGCAATTATGGATCATTTTCATTTCATCAGCATGCAACTGTCCACAAGATTTTAATCTAACAGAAGACAAAAGGAAAAGCATTAAGGTTGTTAAGCACCCCCAACCCTCCTCATATTCTCTATCTGTGACAGAATCCTTGACCACGCTTATTGACTAATGTACAGCAACAGCAAAATACCAACATTATTGCCTGCATCTGTGTTTTACAGTCAAATCACAAATAGATGTGTTGATACTTTAAATGTTGTATTGATTGTATTGTTCACCCAAGCGTAACTTCAAAAATAAAGGTTATCATCCAGCAAGCTAACCTACAGAATTCTCTGAAGCAATTTTGAGTTTATAACCATCACTTTTTTCTTTGTGTCAGAACTGAGTATGATACTGCCGTCATTTTGATCTTTATCAGATTATGGTCTCAAATTCAAAAGAAAAGAAACCTCTCATCTTAAGAACTTGTCCATAAAGCTAGACAAAATCTTTCTCTGCATTCTGGAATTAGGTACGGCTGTATTTTTTTTAATGTTCTAATTTAAAATAATATGATAATTCTCAATTTTATCAAATAGAATCTGATCCCGAGTTGGTCTGGAATTTCCAAAATAGTGCACTGTGACTAATTCCACATTTGCTAATTTGATATGTTGGTTATATTCTTATTCAATGCTGCCTAATAAAGTAACTTAAATATGCCAAATAGAGAATAATCAGAAACTAGGTCCATTGTGACAGGACCATCAGGAGCATTTCCCAGCAATGAACGCAGCCCAGACCATCACACAAACCAACATCCCTTCTTTCCATTGACTCCATTTACACCTCATCCTGCCTCGGCAAGACCACTAGCATAATCAAGGACAGGCACACCCCGACCACTCCCTCTTCTCCCCTGTAAAAATGCACACATGCAGATTCAGGGGCAGTTTCTTCCCAGCTGTAATCAGGCACCTACCATCCTACCAACAACTAGAGAGCAGTCCTGAGCTACTGTCTACCTTATTGAAGACCCTTGGACTATCTTTGATTGGACTTTCTGGACTTTACCTTGCACTAAACGTTATTCATGTTATTCCTTTTATCGTGCATTTGTACACTGTGGATCACTCAATTTTAATCATGTATTGTCTTTCTGCTGACTGGTTAGCATGCACCAAAAGCTTTTCACTGTATCCCGTTACATGTGACTATAAACTAAACTCAAACTCAACTAGGCCGATCAACATTGACAAGACCAAATTTATAGTTCAAAAAAAAATTTTCATCTTGAATTTAATTATTTGCAAAAAATAACACTGCTGTATTACATTTAAAGAACACTATAACTACGTGTTTTGATTGTTTATTTAGAAGATGGTATTGGCAATTAAAAATATCTGAAAATCACAATTTGTGAAAATAGGGAACAGAATTTGGGTTTGTTTTGTTGATATTCTGGGTTCAAAATAGGACCAAAAGTTCCAAATCACTGAACCATCCCGATCCCAAATATGTTCTCATCTAGCCAATGCCATATTAGCTCAGATAATATTCAGGCAACCCTGGCACCAATCTTTACCAAAGAAAGCCATTTTTTTAATGTGTTGGAAGGACCTGCAGATGCTAGTTTAAACCGAAGAAAGACACAAATGTCTTCGGGTCTTGACCTGAAACATCACCCATTCCTTCTCTTCAGAGAAGCCTGCCTGTCCCGCTGAGTTACTCCAGCATTTTGTGTCTATCTTCGCCTTTTTTTTAACGTGTTGGTGAGAGCCTAATGTCAGGAGAAGTAGTCTGGTTTGGTTTATACTCTCTAGAATTTAGGAGATTGAGAGGGGATCTTATAGAAACTTATAAAATTCTTAAGGGGTTGGACAGGCTAGATGCAGGAAGATTGCTCCCGATGTTGGGGAAGTCCAGGACAAGGGGTCACAGCTTAAGGATAAGGGGGAAATCCTTTAAAACCAAGATGAGAAGAACTTTTTTCACACAGAGAGTGGTGAATCTCTGGAACTCTCTGCCACAGAGGGTAGTCGAGGCCAGTTCATTGGCTATATTTAAGAGGGTTAGATGTGGCCCTTGTGGCTAAGGGGATCAGAGGGTATGGAGAGAAGGCAGGTACGGGATACTGAGTTGGATGATCAGCCATGATCATATTGAATGGCGGTGCAGGCTCGAAGGGCCGAATGGCCTACTCCTGCACCTAATTTCTATGTTTCTATGTTTCTATGTCTAAATGCTGCAGGGATCCTCTGCTGGTTCTTTTCACTTTCTTTTGAATCAGTAAGCAGATAGTAAAGGCAGCCAACATAAAGGAAAGATTTTGTTTTAAATATGTTTTCTTAACATGGACCTCAGCAGATTCTGACTACAGCATTACGGGAGACAGTTGTTGATCTGTATTACTGTCGATCTCAACATAACGCCTCCCCAGATTTGCTTGAAGGCCACTGTTGCATCTCCCGAAGTTATAGTTGTACTTGTTCATTCTTATTTATTTTCCACTGCTGTGAAGCCAGTGACCTCCCTCGTTCCTGTGGTGTATATGTTTATGAAGGTGCATACAACTATAGGCAAGAAGGTCATTGAAAGCTATGAGGTACTTAGTTGAAGCTGTGTATTGTGCTTCCTTTAACCATCCAGGGGATGAGGAGAATGTTTTTCTCTCTCCAAAATCCTTGATGAAAAACATCCTTAGAAACACACTGACAAATGGCATTTGATTGCAGTGTTATAAAATGCAACCTTTCCTCAGCAAGGAATTCATGAATGAAGAGAGACTTGTTGAAATCAGATGCATTGACAATCAATACACTCTATATGTGAAACTGGATGAGATAACATTCACATTCCTTTTAGACACAAAAAGCTGTAGTAACTCAGGCAGCATCTCTGGAGAGAATGAATGGGTGACGTTGTGGGTTGAGATGCTTCATCCGATCTTACCTTCCACATTCTTTTTGTTGGAAATTAACTTAATGTTGGTGTGGAGGATGAACAGCAATACTAGACAGTGCTGAATTAACCAGATTTGGTTTACAATTTCCAGATAAATCAATATCGTGTTTTAGTCTTTTGATTACCATATCATCAAACTCCAGGTAACTCCAGGATTCTATTTCTACATGTAGGAAAATGAACAACAAAATCCAAAGCATTCTTCTTCTTCTTCTGTAATGGTGCACTAAATTTAGAATGGAATATAATTATAGTTAACATAATAAAATTAAAGCATATGTAACCACATTTGCTTTGTTTCCCATGTGTGACCAAGCAAATGTTGTCCTTGTTTGCTCTGCCTTCAAGTCACAAGTGAAACAGCACTCAGTCTCTTTATCACCTCCATGTATTCTCCATTAATGCACTGGAAACTTTGGACTGGCAGAATACATTGTGGGAGATAAATGATCTTGTTATATATTTTTTACCTTTTCATCACTTAATATTATACACATTAATTATTCAATTACTGCATTTATATATTGGAAAAACGCCCTTCCTGAATGATACATTTAAGATCGAACAAATTGGTCTTCCCCAATGGCTGAGCAAGTTAAACTGGTAAGGGAATAAGCCTTGCAGTTCAAGAAAATTGAAAGTTTGATTGTTAATCTGTTTTAAATTATCTGATCTCAGCTAAGGCAACTTTCAAGGCTATTAATTACCTTAGTTCCCTGGGATTAGGCATGAGAAGATTAGTAAAGATGCCTGGTCCTGCTTTTTATTCACCAAACCTTATTGAAAGGGCACATAGGTTGATTGGGCTTAGTTATTTATCTTCAAAATCCTCCAAAATCCTCCTTCTCTTGCTCAATGAATGAACTCATGTATGCTACTTCAGTTTATGCCCTTCGGCCCAACTTGACACACTAGCCAACATATCCCATCCACTCAAGTCCCACCTGCCTGCCTGCCTGCTTTGGCCCATATCCCTCTAAACCTGGCCTATCCATGTACTTTTCTAAATGTTTCTTAAATATTGTGATAGTACCTGCCTCAACTACCACCACTGCTCGTTCTATACACCCGCCACTCTTTGTGTACAAAAGTTGCGCATCAGGTTCCTACTAAATCTTCCACAACTCACCTTAAACCCATGTCCTCTGATTCTCAATTCCCCAACTCTGGGCAAGAGACTGTGCGTCTACCCGATCTATTCCTTCCATAATTTTGTACACCTTTATAAGATACCCCCTCATCCTCCTGTGCTCAAAGGAATAGACTCTTGGTCTGCCAACCTCTCTCTGTTGTTCAGGCCCTTGAGTCCTGGCAACATCCTCATAAATCTTCTCTGCACCTTTTCCAGCTTGACAACATTTCCTATAACACAGTGTCCAGAACTCAAGTTCAAGTTCAAGTGAGTTTATTGTCATGTGTCCCTGTATAGGACAATGAAATTCTTGCTTTGCTTAAGCACACAGAAAATAGTAGGCATTTACTACAAAACAGATAAATGTGTCCATATACCATGATATCAATATATACACACATGAATAAATAAACTGATAGTGCAAATAACAGAAAGTGGTTGGTAATAATCAGAGTTTTGTCCGAGCCAGGTTTAATAGCCTGATGGCTGAGGGGAAGTAACTATTCCTGAACCTGGTTGTTGCAGTCTTCAGAACATAATACTCTAAATGCAGTCTCGCCATGACCATGCAACATGACCTCCCAACTTCTATACTCAATACTCTGACTGCCGAAGGGCAATATGCCCTCTCTACCTGTAATGCCACTTTCAATGAACCATGTACTACTTATACTCTCAGATCCCTCTGCTCTAGAACACTCCCCAAAGCCCTAACATTCACTCTGCGGGTTCTGCCCATGTTAGTGTTGCCAAAATGCAACACCTCACAATTCTCTGTATTAAATTCCATCAACCATTCCTCAGCCCACCTGCCCAACTGATCAAGATCCTGCTGCAATTTTTGACAACCATCTTCGCTAACTACAATACCACCCACTTTTGTGTCATCTGCAAATTTGCTAATCTGCCATGTACATTCCTATCCAAATCATCGATATAGATAACAAACAATGGGCCCAGCACCGAATACCTAGTCACACCTCTAGTCACAGGCCTCCAGTCCAAAAAACAACCTCCCACCATCACCCTCTGCTTCCTTCTATGAAGCCAATTCTTGAATCTCATGGGATCTAACCTTCCAGAACAGCCTACCATGCGGAATTTTGTCGAATGCCTTACTGAACCCATGCATACAATGTCTACAACTCTGCCTCCATTGACCTTTACGGTCACATCCTCAAAAACTCAATCAGATTTGTGAGACACCACCTCCCATGTGCAAAACCATGCTGACTATGCCTAATCAGCCCTTGTCCTTCTAAATGCATGTACCTGTATATCCTATCCCTCAGAATAATCTCTAGTAACTTTCCAACCACAGATGTTAAGCTTACTGGTGTGTAGTTCCCAACCTTTCCCCTGCAGTCTTTCTTGAATAGATGGACAGCATTTGCCACCTTTCCGTCTTCTAGTACCTCACCCGTATTTAATTATTATTGTCACATTTACCGAGGTAGAGTGAAAAGCTTGTTCTGCATGTTATCAAGTCAAATTATAAAATGCATGAGTAGAATAGATCCTCTTCTGTAACAGCATGCAGAGAGTTGCTATGATCCTGCGCCATCGTACACCACAGTAACCAGTTCCTGCAATTAAGAGTAAAAGCTCACATAAGTAAAGAGAAGGGTGAATGGGGAAGGACATATCTAATGCTAATCAGAAAAAGCCGTAATTGCCGTACATGTATCATGTGGTCTAATCAGTAGCATAAATTAATCCAGTGTAATTTTGGGAAGCCCTGGTAAATGAGATGCCGTTGCTGTAAAAGCAGTAGCCACCCAACCTCTCAGTGCTGCAGCGGTGGTACGAACTTCTGCCATAGAGACTCCATCTGCGTCACTGAATCTATGCTTGAGCCATGCAATCTCAGTCTGCTGTACCAAGGCGTGGAATTCCATTGAGACTTGAGGTAGTGTGGCACTCCTGCAATCCGTTTTCCAAAAGATCGCAAAGATCACCACTACACTTCCTTGTAGCAACCAGGAACTGCTGAAATCTGCAAATGTGCACCAGAACTAATTGGCAAACAACAATCCAATGAATCAATCAGCAACAATTTTGCAAGGAATTGACAAAGCCTTTAAAGAGTGTAAATTAAGAGAGCAGTTGAGTGGGAATTGGTTCCACTTTTTGCTGAGCAGGTTGTACATAACAGTAGTAGCTGCATCAACTGTCGGCCCAAATCCTTGTGATGAACGTAATTACGTATTTGCTTTACATAGAAACATAGAAACATAGAAACATAGAAATTAGGTGCAGGAGTAGGCCATTCGGCCCTTCGAGCCTGCACCGCCATTCAATATGATCATGGCTGATCATCCAACTCAGTATCCCGTACCTGCCTTCTCTCCATACCCTCTGATCCCCTTAGCCACAAGGGCCACATCTAACTCCCTCTTAAATATAGCCAATGAACTGGCCTCGACTACCCTCTGTGGCAGGGAGTTCCAGAGATTCACCACTCTCTGTGTGAAAAAAGTTCTTCTCATCTCGGTTTTAAAGGATTTCCCCCTTATCCTTAAGCTGTGACCCCTTGTCCTGGACTTCCCCAACATCGGGAGCAATCTTCCTGCATCTAGCCTGTCCAACCCCTTAAGAATTTTGTAAGTTTCTATAAGATCCCCTCTCAATCTCCTAAATTCTAGAGAGTATAAACCAAGTCTATCCAGTCTTTCTTCATAAGACAGTCCTGACATCCCAGGAATCAGTCTGGTGAACCTTCTCTGCACTCCCTCTATGGCAATAATGTCCTTCCTCAGATTTGGAGACCAAAACTGTACGCAATACTCCAGGTGTGGTCTCACCAAGACCCTGTACAACTGCAGTAGAACCTCCCTGCTCCTATACTCAAATCCTTTTGCTATGAAAGCTAACATACCATTCGCTTTCTTCACTGCCTGCTGCACCTGCATGCCCACTTTCAATGACTGGTGTACCATGACACCCAGGTCTCGCTGCATCTCCCCTTTTCCTAGTCGGCCACCATTTAGATAATAGTCTGCTTTCCTGTTTTTGCCACCATACTTGTGACACATGAAAATATCGCACCTGTTTTTGACGTATGTGCTTGTTTGAACTGTGAAAAAAAATTCAAAACATATGGGGAACCTTAGAATCCAACCAAGTGCCGAAAAACAAAAATCCACAGCTTTTGTACCAAAGTCTGCCCTCATAAATTGTAGAAAGGGAGTGATATTTTACTCTTAAAAATTAACTTTCTGTTAATAAAAGAACAACAACAAAAAAAATCACTTGATCATTCAAGATCACTCCTTCGTTCTTTTTATGTCACATTATGGACTACATTTAGCATCCTCAGACAAACATTTTGCAAACATTTTCCCCAATGCCCAAAGATAGTCAAGTGAAACTGGAGCAATTTCCTTAATCTCAGCAACAAAATTATGATGTTACATTTTGATTATTGGTAACAAATGTTTTGAGGTTCCTGTGAGCAAACTACATTAATTACATCCGTCTGAAGAAGGGTTTCGGCCCGAAACGTTGCCTATTTCCTTCGCTCCATAGATGCTGCTGCACCCGCTGAGTTTCTCCAGCTTTTTTGTTTACCATTAATTACATAGTGTTTCAAATGTTTCAACCAACAGGTATCAAGTCCTATATGAATAGCATGATCTCTTTTCTGATGCAGACCTTTAAGGGCCTGTCCCACTTTCCCGAGTTATTCACGAATTCTCCCGAGTTTTCAAACTCGCAGAATGTTTGTAACGAGTCCGTAGGATATCGCAGGAATCCGTGGATTTATCGTAGCGGCTCGTTATGCCAGCCGTAGGTACTCGGGGCTTTTTTTTTTTGCTCATGGACATTTTTCATCAGGCCAAAAAAATGTCCCGACTTACCTGATGCCCCGAGTACCTACGGCTTGCATAACGAGCCGCTTATCTCGGAGAAAACCCACGCAGGTCATGGGGAGAACATACAAACTCGGCACAGATAGCACCCGCAATCAGGATCGAACACGGGTCTCCGGTGCTGCAAACACTGTAAGGCAGCAACTTTACCGCTGCACCCTGAGTTATTTGGGAGTGCATTGGGAAAAATAAGCAGAGAACCAAATAGATAATTTTCTGTCCTGTCTCTAAAATCCCTCAGTTTGTTAATGGGATCGCGGATATTTTATTTTCTAGTTTCTTCTAAATAGTTTGAATAGTCTATCATGTTTCATTTCTGGGTAAATCATATCAAAACATGGTTTAAAATTAAAATATATTTTCCTTTGTTTATTACTCAACAAACAAATTAGCAACTGCCAGGATTGTTAACTCTGGAAGGGTAAGCCAAACATGATTTTGGTCAGATTTTGGTCGGAAATTCAGGCATCTCCGTGTGAAGCTAACACTATTTATCTGCATAGATGCAATCTAATTGGGATTCCTGACCTAACATAGAACTCCTGAACTTGCTGCCATTCATTCTTCACTAGCAATTTCCCAACTGTAGTGATATTAGAATTCTAGGGGAGTCATAATCATCTGTTGGAGTTTGTAAAAATGTCATGTTGAAGACCTCCTTCGACTATGTAGAAGACCTCCTTCCACCTCTTTCGACTATGTTGAAGACTAGCTTCGACGATCTATGACTAACAGGGAAAATTGGACACCGAAAAGTGGAGAGTGAAGACGACCTGCTTTGATCTCCTTCGACCTCCCTTCGACTATGATGAAGACTATCTACGACTACCTTTGACTACCCTCGATTACCTAAGACTAACTTGCCGACCTACTACGACTAAACCTACAAGTAAAAAAAGTATCGATTTTTTCCATGGCGACCTTTTTTTACTCGCGGGTAATTTTCAACATGTTGAAAAATACGCCGCGACGTAGCAGAGGCCTCGAGTACACGGGGACTACTCTCGAGCATGAAGGAGAGTTACAAAGACCTTCTAGGACCTCGTGTTGACCATGCTGCGAGTATGAGTCGAGGGCAAACTCATCAGAACTTGCGGATTAGGTCGCCCAAGTGGGACAGCCCCTTTAACATTTTATTGCTCTTGTAGGATCTGCTTTAATTCTTACAATATACACATAAGAAAATCCATTATAACTTAAATTAGATGGATACTTAGTAAATTACCATCCCCATTCAGCCATCACTATCACTACTTCTCCTGTTCAATCAATCCTGGTCTTCATCCATTCATAAATCTTTCTCCTTCTTTCCTCCAACTCCCTCCTCTGTAACTTAACGTTTTTACCCATTTCTAACTTCTCCTACTGTAATGAAATTAATTGTCTGCTTGAAACACTATTGCCCCTGTCCCACTTAAGGGCGTGTCCCACATGTGTCGTGACGCATGAATGATGTCGCGCAAATGACGCGCAAATGACGCCCAAGTGGGATAGGCCCTTTAAGCAATTTTTTAGGCGACTACAGGTGAATAGACTATTGCCAAATGCTCGCCAGGGTGTCGCCTGCATGGTCGTGAGTAGTCTCCTCAGTCGCCCATAGAATCGTATAGTTTTTCTGGTTGCCGCTGGATTTTGAAATGTTCAAAACTTTTCGGCGACAGTTGGCTTGACGCCAATGAGCGTAGCTTGACTTCTCCTGACGTAGGCGCTGTCGTAGGTTGTCGCCAGGATGACATAGTTTGTCACTGGTGCTGACTTCAGTGAATTCCATTGGCGACTACCTATGTCAACCTACGACAACCGGCGACAGATACCGGTGACTGAATTGTCTTACCTTGTTGCGGGTGGACGTAGGTTTTCATAGGTGTGGTCGTAAGTGGATGTCCTAATGGGTCGGCGGTTGTCGGTAGCTTGCCGTAGCTTGACGTCGACTAGGAGGTAGATTGTCGTAGACATTGTCGTAGTGGGGTCCAGTCGCCGTTTTTTAGGTGACTTGCTACGACTTTGACAGTCGCCGAAAAAAATCGCCTAAGTGGGACTGGTCCATTACTCTGCATTTTCTCCATAGGTTCTACCTGACCTGTGTACTTACAGCATTTTCTGTTTATGTTTCATGTTACGCACAGGTGCTTTAGAAGCTATGCTTGTAGAGTGTAGGAATTTAGCAGGAGCACCTTGCAGCCATCCCAGCATAGGATTACTGTGGTTGTTGAAGCTTATCATGGAAGAAATGTGTCCAGGTTTCTGATATAGGAGAGTAGGAAATGTTTACCTTCTAAGACGGGGATGAATTAAGATACATTCTGAAATAAGATATTTTTCTTTCTCCTGAACCATTACCTTTAAAGTTTACCTGAACATTACACATTTTGAGGAGAGGAGAGCTTTGAAAAGTGGCTAGATTTCAGAAGAGCAACAAGTATCTTTGGAGAGAAGGAATGGGTGACATTTTGGATCGAGACCCTTCTTCAGACTGAAGAAGGATCTCGACCTGAAACGTCACCTATTCCTTCTCTCCAGAGATGCTGACTGCTCCACTGAGTTACTCCAGCACTTTGCGTCTATTTTTGGTTTAAACCAGCATCTGCAGTTCCTTTCTACACAAACAAGTATATTTTATTTATTCCCTCCTCTTCCACTTATTGAATTTATACAATGTCCACAAGTGACAGTTTGACCCAATAAGCTCGGCTGCTCATGGAATCTCCTCTCATAAGGTGAAGCTTGACTTTTTCCTGTGTTCCTGGGTTTGCAAAGGAGCTACCAGGAGGGTTTATTGCTTCCTGGGTGCCAGAACAAGTATCTCTCTAAATGGTTGCAGAACATTCTCAAGGGAAATGGTGAACAGCCCTATGTCATTCAACATATGGGTTGCAACCTCATGGGTAGGAAAAGCAGGACCTCAATGGTGCACGTGAGAGTAGGAAGTACGCACAAAAGATTGTGTGGCTGAGGAACTGGTGCAGGGGTTAGGAGCTCAGGTTTCTAGATCATTGGGATCTTGTTTGGCACAAAATGACCTGTACAAAATGGATGAATTGCACCTGAAGTGGAGGCAGGGCATATTTTCTGGCGGGGAAATTTGCTAAAGGGAGAGTTTAAACATGTATTCGAGGGGGTGGGCGGTGCATTGGGATCCAAAGCAGTGGTGAGGCAGATGAAGAAGTTGTTAACAAAGCACCAAAAAAACTATATACAAGACCCAAAAACTAAACAGGGGTCTTATAAATATACATATGTATGTCGGTGAGGAGCTGTTTATTTCCTTATGTTTTAGGGAAAGGAAAGGCAAGCAGTTTGTCAAGTTTGTTGAGCTTTACTTACACTACATGAAAGACCCCAATTGAAATAACTTAATATGTCAGAAGTCCTGGTGGTACAGTATGGAAACAGGCTCTTCGGCCCAACTTGCCAACACCAGTCAACATGTCCCAGCTACACTAGTTCCACTTGCCTGCGTTTGGTCCATATCCCTCCAAACCTGTCCTATCCATAGGGTACTTGAAACTGTCCATTTAATGTGGATTGAACCAGGGCCTTTACAATCACAGCAAGTGAAGCACTCTCATGGGTATAGATTCCAGGCTTCACCTAAACAAAATTACCTCGATCTAGTTAAATTAACAGATACAATCATTTTATAACAAATTATGAAAAGTCTGAGGTCAATTGCAGAAAAAATGATCCATGGTTAACCTGCGTACTTATTCATGGTATAGTAAATAGGAGATAAAAGAGACTGCAGATACTGGAATTTTGAGCAGAGAACAAAATGCTGGAAGATCTCAATGGGTCAAGTAGCATCTGCGGAAGTAAATGATGTAAGTTGATGGTTTGGATTTAGGCCCTATGTCGGGACAGAAAGGGAAGGGGGGAATAGCCAGTACATATTAGTATGAGATGTATATCTGTGTGTAAATCAGGATAGAGGTTGGTAGATTATAGATGGAACCAGATGCTGAGGGAATGATGGGGAGATGGAACCAGGTGGCAGGAAGGGATGGGGAAAGTGATCAAAGGGACAAGATGGATGGATACGTAAGTGTTTGGAAGGACACAGGGGATGTGGGTTGTCTGAAAATAGAAAATTCGATGTTCATGCCATTTCATATTGTACCCAAGCACAATATGAGATATTGTTCTTCCAATTTCTGTTTGGCCTCTTCATAGCAAGGGAGAAGGCAGAGGGCAGACAGGTAGATGTGAGAGTGGAAGGTGGGTTAAAATGACATTCAACCAGAAACTCAAAATGGTTTTGTGGTCAGAGAGCAGCTGTTCCATAAAATAGTAAGATTAAACGAGAACTTACCAGTTTGAAGTTTGATCTGTATTTTATGAGGAGTTACGATGAGGGATTACGTGAAGAACCCGCTCAGCACGCATGCGCGACATACTTCAAAGCAGCGGTGTGGAATCACAGATAGACACAGTTATTGAAGTAAACATAGTAAAGACAAGGAGACATCAGTTTATCAGTTTGACCCATATTATTGAGGGTGGGAGCGGAGGGCACGTAATCCCTCATCGTAACTCCTCATAAAATACAGATCAAACTTCAAACTGGTAAGTTCTCGTTTAATCTTACTATTTTACTTCGGAGTCACGTGAGTGATTCCGTGAAGACTTCAAAGCTCTGTGATTTCAAACCGTGTAACAGTTCATACTTCACTCGCTGCCGAAGTCATTCGAGGGAGGAAGTATGTTATCGTAATCAACCATGAATCTGTTTGTAAAAACAATAATGGTGTTATTAACAACAACAAGACCAAATGCTCCTCCGGGCTTAAATTATATATTTTTTGCAGATTCTTTTTCTGCAAACGATACAGGTTCTGTCAGTGGTTTGTTATAAAAGTTTGGAACGTATACTCCCTAGACCACCCTGCTGTAGCCAGGATGTGGTCCATAGGCTCGTCCATCCTCTTAGTTACTGACGTGGAAGCTGTCCTGGTGGAATAAGATTTATACACGTTAGTATTTACTTCAGCAACTCCCAGTACCTGCTTGAGCCACTAGAGTTAGTTTAGCTCGTCACCCGACCATGAGGTTTCTTGTGGTTGACCCATAAGGCTTTTTCCTCTCCCTTGGAATTCCTTATTGTGTCGATGTAGATCTCTAAGTGGGTCATGATTCATAAAACGTGGTTCAGGTCGGTATGCCTGGAATTTCATGACTGGACCTGATGTTCCTGGTCTGTTCTGTTTGGCCAGCCCTTGAATGGGAAATGTGACACTATCTGGTGTTATAACCATGTTTGATGGGAGAACTGGCTCTTTGTGTTGAGGTAAGGCCACCAGCATGTCCATCTTCAGGGTAGGCTGTTCCAGGGTGAGTGACCTGGCTGGTGATCATCCCCTAAGGTATGTCAGGATACCCAATTTGACATCCCAATTTGGGTGTACCTATTTCTGGGGAATGGATTGAATATACCTCTCCTGTATCTGATCATCAGTGAGTGGTACCCTTTACCCTGTTGTCGTGGTGCCCAAGTTGAGTAGGCTGACAGAACATTTCCTTCATTGTGGTGAAGACCTGCCAGGAGCTCCAGTATAGTTTTTTGTTGTAGTTGAATGTGTAGTTCTTGTTTTGGAACAGTGTCCCATTTCTTGATGTTCCTCAGGTATGTTCCCTAGGATATGCGACGGAATGCTGTCATCATGTTGATAGTGCTGCTGATCCAAGCACAGCAGTGGTCTTCCCAATTCTGCAATTCTTTTAATGACCATGTCGAAGACCACTGGGAACCATGCCTGTGGACTTAGTCCACTGTAATTTGCGTAGTATCCGACTGATGAAGCCGTAGTACCTATTGAAGAGGGAGAAGGAAGGGAGAACATAGAGATTAGATTCCCCCCACCCTTCAATACGCGGGAATGTATCCATCGCCGCTGCCTTGAGATTGGTTTCATGCGATGTAGGTTAGTATGTGGCGATTTAATTGAATATAAGGAAATCGATATCTGGTGTCAATATTGCTTAGTAATTTCAGCAAATATTTTTGGTTTAAATGTTTGTTTACAGCATTTAGCTCACCTGATACGTAAGTTACTGATGGTCAAACATGTTTGACGACATACGGTTACCAATTGTTAATAAATTGTCACCTAATATCGATGTTCTATGCCCAAGTGGTTTGGTATATGCCACCACTGTGATGATGTTAATTTATAAACGAACATGCAGAATGGTGCATTACTGAGCAAATGCTTCACTAGAAGTAAGTAATTTAATATATAACACGTTTAAGTCAATTCGCATTGGCACCAAGTATTACAAGCTCAGTAACACATCAGGACACATAAGATGTTACTCAAAACAGGTGGAAGTGTACAACCATAATCCTTCCTATGCTGATAAATTCCATGATAACACTCCAGATTAGTCCATCTGCCCCCATATTACAGGTATGGAGATAGTTTGAACACTAGTATCTCAGCTCATAGGAGAGGTACAATGTTCAGTAGCTGGTAATGCTGCTACTATCCCAATTACTTTGCCATGTAGTTGATTGGTGGTTAAATGTTACCATAACTGATAGTCTTAATGAATACCAGATAGACAATGTTGTGGATGGTCAACGTAAATATCTGGATATATGACAGAGCCCGCTAAATAAGTTAGTAGCTAAAGCAGCTAATAAGCTATATCCAAGGATAGTCTGTCGTTAATATATAGACATGCCATGACGGAATGTTTCTTAAGTGTCAGGGCTGGTTGATTCTGGAATAGCTTCGACTTAAATGCCAATTCAATACTCAAATCAAGTTTATTTGTCACATACCCACGCGAGATGTGCAGTGAATGAAAATGGCAATGCTCATCATGGTTACCCCATCCAGGTAATTGTGGTATATCCGAAACTTATATGAAAAAGTACTGAATAGTATGCATCTTCAAGGTCGATGTCTACCATAAAGTATCCTTGGATCCATGGTAGAAGTTGCAATCCCACAAGTGGGTATACCTGGTGAAATACTCAAGTGGTTAATCAATGATGGTGCAACATTCACCATCGTGGGAGGGTAGACCCCTTGGGGTGCTTGCTGAATTGGTGGCAAGACATTAATTCTATTCCCCTTGTATATATTTTTTGGTATATAACTACCAAGAGTGATAGCTTCCTAACCAGGCGTGATTCACCCACCCCTTCTTAGTACAACCCTTCACCTTTATGTGATGGTAGGAACCATACTTATCTGTCTTCATTGTTGTTTTCTTCGGTTTCTGGTTCCTTGTTCTTGTAGGGACGATGTTTGTTGGGGGGTGGCACATTTTCCATGGGGCCTGCTGTGGGCCCTGGCCTAAAAGGCTTACGGGATTGGCATGCAGGCCCCGAGCTTTCACCAGTACCATGAGGCAGATGCCCCTGGTGGACGCGTAGAGGTACTGCTGTCTGGTTTAGTGTGGTGCTCATTTCAGACTCTGCCCTCTTGTGCCGAATAGTTTGAACACTTCGTCCAGTTTTTTAGGACTGGTTTGGTAAGTGCCAGGTAGCAGGATCTGTGGTTGTGAGGTCGGCGTTCTCATAGTCCTGTTAATTTCATAGATTGAGGGCAGGTTTGTGACTTCCCTTGAGAAGTTGAACAGTAGGGTCAGGTGTTTTGCCATACTACCCTGCCCTTCTGGAATGAGCAGGTGGACATGGATAGCCGACGTCAGGGTGTCAAATGCAATTTTGAGACATTTAGGTTAAATGCGCTGCTCAATGTATCCCCCAATAATGGCGGGCACTTTGAGTAAATGCAATTTAGGGGAGGCGTGATGAAACCAATGCCTCATGGCTACCTGTCTTGGAGAGGTTTTTTGGAAAAGACAGGTAGTAGGCTGGCCATCAGTTAAGACTGAAAGCCTTCTTGCTCGTGGTGAAACCACGTAGCGGCCACACCCAGCAGCTCTTCCTGTTCCTGTACCTCAAAGCATACTCCCGATGTTGTTCAGCCAGTGCCCCTCTTCTTGACCAGCCCAGCTCTGTCCTCGGATGAGGAGAAAGCAATGGCCAGTGCACGAGGCACTGTGGAGGGAGTGCCTGAACTCCCTCTGCGAAACTGTTCCTGCAAGTCTCGCTGTAGCTTATGCTCCACGAGCCGCTCCTAAGCGGGCGGTGAGACATCCCCGTCCGACGAATTGGATACCACCGGCCGGATGTCTTGACATCCAGTCCGCTGCTCAGGCGTTAGCGGAACTGGGCTCGGCTCGGTGTCGGGGATGGCGGAGCGCCGGGTTGGCGGTCCTACCGCCCTCTGTCCCCCACTGATGAGACGCCTGTCTGCTGGAGCCGAGCTGGGGACAGGTTTCTTGGAGAGTTGTTCCTTGAGCTGTAGCGGGAGCGCCTGACTCTCGCTGTGCCTCTGGACTGGAAACCGGCGCAGCTCTGTCTGTGGACCGCAGCGTGTGCGGTCCTGTGCCATCTCTCCCCCTTCCGCGAACGGAACACTCCTTCCCCGGAGTCCAAGGGGGGCCGCTTGCGTCTGCTGCTTTGCTCCACCTGGAGCAACAAACAGACGCGAGTCGCTGGTTAAACGGAAGGTAAGTACTTACCTAAAGCTTCCTCTTTCAGGCTTATAGCGGGAGCGCCTGACTCCCGCCTGCCGCTGTTGCCTGTTGAAACGTAATGCCACGCATGTGTGCTGAGCGGGTTCTTCACGGAATCACTCATGTGACTCCGAAGTAAAATGGTCTCTGTGTCTACATTTGGCTTCACTAATGTAGAGCAGATCATATTGTGAGCACCAAATGCAATAGACAAGGTTGGAAGATGTGCTGGTGAATCGCTGCATCACCTGCAAAGGCTGGATGGCAGTGAGGTAGTTGTTAACATGTAGGAAGGAACTGCAGGTGCTGGTTTAAACTGAAGATAGACACAAAATGCTGGAGTAACTCAGCAGGGCAGGCAGTATCTCTGGAGAGAAGGAATGGGTGACGTTTCAGGTGAAAGCCTTCTTCAGACAAAGAAGATGGGTGTTAACGACAGGTGTTATCCCTTGGAGATACGAGGAACTGTAGTTGCTGGTTTACAAAAATGGACACAAAGTTTGAAGAAGGGTCCCAATCCGAAACGTCACCCAACCATGTTCTCCGGAGATGCTGCGTCACCCACTGAATTACTCTATGTGTTTTTTTAAGGTGTTACACCTCTAACGGTTACAGGGTGAAGTGCAAGGGGAAGGGGTAAGGTACCAATCCAGGGTCTCAACCCGAAATGTTATCATATGGATTTTACCTTCACAAATGCTGTTTGCCCTGCTGAGTTCTTCCAGTGCTTTGTTGTTTGTTATGTTAAATAGTTGGATGTAACTATTTTAATTTATAGCAGTTGTAGAGAGGGTTATGGTGGCTGCATTAAACTTAATTTAAGTGAGACATACATCACCTTTCAGTACCTCAAGACATCCTAAAGCACCACAACTAATGAATCACATTTTACATGCAGTCACTGACGGTAACCAAGATAATGCATGAGCCAGTTTATGCACAGGATGATCCCACATATACTAATTTTGCGGGGATCAATAACATGTTTTAATGATAGCGGTTCAGCAATAAATTTCAGCGAGAAGAAATTGTCCAGTCTTTTATACTTACCTGGGGCAGGCAAGTTTTTAATTAAAAGTCACAATGAAATAAGGCACCTCCGACTTTATAACTATCCCGTACGAGAACTGGAACACAAGGCTACATTTTATGGAGGTCCCCCTCAGCAGGGACCAATCACAATTTAGGGATTAAATTTGAGGGGTGTTATCATTCTGCAATGGCAGATAGGAGCTGAGCTCATACATTCATATGTGATAGGAGCAGAATTAGGCCATTGGGCCCATCAAGTCTACTCCACCATTCAATCATGGCTAACCTATCTCTCCCTCCTAAACCCATTCTCTTGCCTTCTCCCCATAACCCCTGACACCCGTCCTAGGGTTTGGACAAGCTAGAGGCAGGAAACATGTCCCCAATGTTGGGGGAGTCCAGAACCAGGGGGCATAGTTTAAGAATAAGTGGTAAGCCATTTAAAACGGAGATGAGGTACAACCTTTTCCACACAGAGAGTTGTGAGTCTGTGGAATTCTCTGCCTCAGAGGGCGGTGGAGGTTGGTTTTCTGGATGCTTTCAAGAGAGAGTTAGATAGAGCTCTTAGGGATAGTGGAGTTAAGGGATATGGAGAGAAGGCAGGAACGGGGTACTGATTGTGAATGATCAGCCATGATCACATTGAATGGCGGTGCTGGCTCGAAGAACCAAATGGCCTACTCCTGCACCTATTGTCTATTGTCTAATCAAGAATTTATCTTCCTCTGCCTTAAAAATATCCATTGACTTGGCCTTCACAGCCTTCTGTGGCAATGAATTCCACAGATTCACCACCCTCTGACTAAAGAAATTCCTCCTCATCACCTTCCCAAAGGAATATCCATTAATTCTGAGGCTATGACCTCTGGTTCTAGACTCCCATGAGTGGAAATATCCTCTCCACATTCACTCTACCCAGGCCTTTCTACCCGGTAAGTTTCAATGAGGTCCCCCTCATCCTTCTAAACTCCAGCGAGTAGAGGCCCAGTGCTGTCAAATGCTCATCATATGTCAACCCACTCATTCCAGGGATCATTCTGGCAAACCTCCTCTGGACCCTCTCCAAAGCCAGCACATCCTTCCTCAGATATGGGGCCCAAAATGGCTCACAATACTCCAAATGCGGCCTGCCCAGCACCTGACAGCATTACATCACTTTGCATGGTGTGTTATTTATTATATGTCACCTATCTATGTTCTCCTGCCTGACCCGCCGAGTTAATCTAGCACTTTGTGGGGTTTTTTTGTAAGCCAGAATCTGCAGTTCGTTATTATAGTCTTTATTAGAGTCAGTAATTATACTCTGGGCTGTGAGGCTTCGCGACAGAGAGAAATATTATGTAACAACGTGATTCCCAATCCAAATCCATTTATTACCCACTCCAGGACCTCGACCATAAACGTCATCCATTCATTCTCTCCAGAGATGCTGCCTGTCCCGCTGAGTTACTCCAGCATTTTGTGTCTACCCTCTCTTTTTCTATGTAGGTTTGGAATGTATCTAAGGTTTGGAATGTATTACTGCCACTAGCTGGTTCATTCCCAGCTTCCAGCTGACTCCATCCTCTACACCACGAGAAAGAAGGGAAAATTCTGGTGCCATCGATAGTAAAAGAACTACATGAGCAAGTAATTAAATAAGCTAACAGAATGTTATCATTTATTGAGAGAGAGTTGAATACAAAAGTAGGGAGGTTATTAAATGGCACATTAGTTTGCTGCAACTATTTTAATTAATCAGCATTTGTAGAGGGTTAGCTTGACTACATTAAGCTTCATTTAAATTAGGTATATATCACTTTCCAGAACCTCAGGACATTCCAAATTAGTTCATAACCAATGGATCATTCTATAAATGCAGTCACTGATGTACTGTAGATAACACGTTGACAGATCTATGCACAGGAAATTTCCACATACAGGCAGTCACCAGATTATGTTAGGCTTTTGTTCCTGAGAATTATCCATTAGGTGATTTCTCTGTAAAGAGCCTGTCCCACTTAGGCTATTTTTAGGTGACTTCCAGCGATTGTCATAGTCGTAGCAGGTCGCCGAAAATCTGGCGACTGGACCCCCCCTTCAACATAAAATTTGAACTTGAATCATTACTTTAACAACAACAAAATGAAGTCAGCACCGGCGACAACCCACGTCACCTGGCAACAGCCTACGTTAGCCTGGCAACAACTACGACAGCACCTACGTCAGGAGAAGTCAAGCTACGCTCATTGGCGTCAAACTCACTGCCGCCGACTGTCTCTGAAACTTTTTGAACGTTGAAAATCCAGCGGCGACTAGAAAGATGCTACGACTCTTTGGGCGACTGAGGAAACTACTTACGACCATACAGGTGACAACTCGGCGAACATGTGGCGACAGCCTAGTCGCCTGTACTCACCTAAAAAGTAGCCTGTGGGACAGGCACAAGTCAAAATAGTCAGTATTCTATAGTAACCCATATTGTATCGCTCTGCAAAGCTTTAATTTTATTGAATAATCATCCTAATACTGCCCATAATTAAAGTTATGGAAGATACATTGTATCCGGTCATTAATGAATATCACAAAACATTTTATTATTGTTATTACTTAAAAATGGGAGAATATTCAGGAAGTCTGTTTTCTGCAAGTCAGGTCATTCATAAGCTGAGGAGCCTCTGTCCAGCAAAGTTCAGTGATCATTCCTGTGCAAAGTACTCCAGAGGTTGTTTCATTAATAGAGTTAGTATTAGTGAAACCACGTCTGGAGTGCAGTTTACAGTAGTTCTCTCCTTATTTCATTAAAAACTTTAATACATTGGAAGCAGTTCTTGGTGATACTTGGAGTAAGAGTAGGTAAGGAAGGATTAGTCAGGCCACTGAAGTTTAGAAGAGTTAGATGCATAAAATCCTGAGGGGACTTGATGGTGACAGATGGTGGTAGTGGTTATTTCACATGTCGGAGAATCAGGAACTAGAAATCATAAGTAAGAGATTACCCTTTTAAGACAGAGGCAAAGTTTTTTTTTTCTCCCAGAAGTTCATGAATCTTTGAAACTCTTTTCCTCTAATGGCAGTGGATCTTCATAATGAAAGGATTGGAGAGAAGGATCATGGATGTCTTACTGCGATTGCAGTAGACCAGACCTGTAGAATTGTGTTCAGTTTTGTTCCCCCGATGAGATGAAGGATGTTCTTGCTGTGGATGGAGTGTAGCAAAGACTGATTCCTGGCATCGCAGGAAAGATGTGTTTAGAGAGATTGGGATGACTGGGATAAGATGTGCTCAAATTAAAGAGAATGGGAGGGGCTTAATTGAAATGTATAAAATCCTTCAGAGGCGAATTGAACCAAACGCATGAAAGATATCCCTATTGGTGGGGATATCCAGAACCAGATGTCACAGCCTAAGGATATGGGATAAGCCAGGAGAATTTTTTATCTTCAAAGAATAGCGAAGCTCTGTAGTTCTCTACCAAGAAAGACATTTAAGGCTAGATCATTATGGTGATTAGAGGAGATAGATATAGTACTCATGGATAATGTAGAACATAGAACAGTACACCAAAGGACCAGCCCTTTAGGCCACAATGTCCGTGCCTAACATGATGCCAAGTAAAACTAATCTCTTCTGCCTGTATTTGATCCATATCCCTCCATTCCCTGCATATCTATGTGCTATCCAAAAGTTTCTTAAATGCCACTATCATATCTATCACCATCCCTGGCAGCACCTTCCAGGCATCTACTATTCTTTGTATAGCACCAACCACTCTGTGTAGAAATGGATTGGTTGCTATCTCAACTTCATTTACCTACCCTTGTTCAATATCCCTTGACACCCTTTGGGAAAAAAAAATCTATCACTCAGTCTTGACCATTTCAACATCTCAGCATTTACAGCATTTCGAGAGGACAAGTTACAGATTTCCACTCTCCAATGTGTGAAAGTATGCATCATGATTTCACCACTAATGGCCAACTCTAATTTTAAAATGATGCCCTTTTTTTATGGATTCTCCCAGAGGAAATAATTTCTCTAGCAAATTATTTTAAATACAAATATTTTAGCACCCTCAACTTTTTAAGCTCAAGGTGACACATGGAGCGTTTATGCAATCTCTTTTTAACAATTTAACCCATTAAGTCCTGATACAATTTTGGAGAAAGTATGATGCACTCTCCAAAAATCTGCAGCTTGGAAATATTTTGGTGCTTGTGCAGGAACATTAATCAGACATCGAGCTATGTCAATGATCATTTTATTCCTGACCCTGTAATTTTGAAATTTAGTGGTTTTCAAGACCCATTGGATATTGATGAGGACAGGGCAGTATATGTTTACATTACCTTTAGACTTAGATATAGCGTGGAAACAGGCCCTTCAGCCCACCGAGTCTGCACTGACCAGCAATCACCCCATACACTAGCACTATCCTACGCACTAGGGATATATTTCCAAGTGTTCATATCAAACTCAATTAACCTACGTTTTTGGATGGTCTGAAGAAACCGGAGGACCCGGAGAAAAACCATGAGGTCACAGGGAGAATGTACATTGGACAGACAGCACCCTTAGACAGGATCGAACCTGGGTCTCTGGCGCTATAAGGCAGCATCTCTACCACTGCGGCACTTTGACGCCCTCAAGTTCTCTACATGGAATTTAGTAAGGCCTTTCATGATTAGGTTTACAGGGAAATGGGCCAAACGCAGGCACAGTGTAGATGGTTCATGGGCAGATTGGGCCGAAGGTCCTGTTTCCATCTTGTATGACTATGACTTTAAATGTCATGACTGGTAAGCTGGTCTGGAAGGTTAGACCATTTGGGATCTAAGGTGAGCTCGCCAATCGGATACAATTGGCTTGATTGGAGTGAAAGTGTGGAGGGGGGAGTTTTCTTTAGATTAAAAGTCTCAGTGTGCTACAGGGATCGGTGCTGGGTTATCTGGTTTGCCTTCTATATCCGGTAGGCGGCGCGACTCTCGTCTGCAGCGGCCTCTGCAGTCCGTCTGCGTTTTTATTATTTTATGTCTATGTTTTAATGTAGTTTTTGTTATTTTTGTTGGGGTATGTTTGTGGGGTGGTGTGGGGGGGTTGGGGGTAACTTTTAAATCTCTCCCTGCACGGGAGACCCGACCTTTTCTTTGTCGGGTCTCCGTTGTCGTTGGGGCTGCAACGAGGAGCGGCCTCCAACAGGAAGACCGGGGGCTCCAGTGCCGACACTCACCTCACCGTCGCGGAGCTGGCCGAGTCCAGAGCGGGTGGAGCTGTGATGGACGCTGCTGCGACCCGACCCCCGGAGATTCGGTGGCTGCAACTGCGGGTTTGGCGGACGGCACCGGGAGCCCGCGGGTCCCTGGAGGGAGACCGCTTTTCAGGGCTCCCGCAACGGCGACTTCTCCCGCCCGAGTTGCGGGGTTGAAGAGCTCCTGGAGCGGGGCCTACATCACCGCCCCGCGCGGCTTGGAATGGCCGCGGGAGTTTGCGAGCGCACGCCGGGGGCTCTAACACCAAGACCCGGTGCGCGACCTTGCATCACCCGGCATGGCTTAAATGACCACGGGACAATCGCCATCGCCCGCCGGGGGCTTTGACTTTGACTCTGACATCGGGGGGGAGAGTGCAGTGGAGAGAAAAGTTTTTTTGGCCTTCCATCACAGCGATGTGATGGATGTTTATGTAAAATATGTTGTGTCTTGGGTCTATTTGTTTGTAATGTATGGCTGCAGAAACAGCATTTCGTTTGGACCTCAAGGGGTCCAAATGACAATAAATTGAATTGAATTGAATTGAAAAATTGAATTGAATTGAATTAACAATTTGGAGGAGAATGCAGTTGAATGCAGCTGGTAGGTTTGCAGCTGACATCAATATTGGTGGTAGTCAACAGTGAAGAAGGGTCTCGACCCGAAACGTCACAACAGGTTCCCAATCAACTGGAAATGGCAGATGGAACTTGGACAAGTGCAAAATGTTGCACTTTGGTAACTTAAACGAGGGAAAAATTCCCACAGTAAATGGCAGAGCCCTGAAGAGAGTTAGAGAAGAGAGCGACTTGGAGGTATAAGTACATTGCTCTCTGGAAGTGGTGAAACAGGGTGGTGAAGACGGCATTTGGCATACTTGACTTCATCAGTCAGGGAACTGAGCACAAATGGTGCACAACGGCGCAGCTGGTAGGGATGCTGCCTCACGGTACCAGAGACCTGGGTTTGATCCTAACCTTGGGTGCTGTCTATGTGGAGTTTACACATTCTTCCTGTGACCGTGTGGGTTTAATCCTGGTACTCTAGTTTCCTCCCACCTTCCAAAGATATGCAGGTTTGTAGATTAATTGATCGATGGTTGGCGTAAATTCAGCAGGCCAATGGACCTGTTTACATGCTGTTTCTTCCAATCAATCAATCAATCAATCAATCAATCAATCAATCAATCAATCAATCAATCAATCAATCAATCAATCAATCAATCATTCAATCAATCATTCATTCATTCAGTGTTGGGATGTCATATTCAACTAACAGACATTGGTGAGAACAGGTTTAGAGTTTAGTATACAGTTCTGGTCACCTCGCCCCAGGATGGATGTCATTAAACTGGAAAAGATTCAGAAAAGATACACAAGCATGTCACTGAGACAGGAGGGCCTAAGAAATATGGAGGGGCTGAACAAGATAGGTTTTATTTTGGGATGTAGGAGTCTGAGGGGTGTACATTTAAAAAATAAATAAAATCAATGAATGATCACAGACTTTTTACCTGGATCGAAGAGTCTAAAACTAGAAGGCATTGATTTAAGATGAGGAGAAATATTTGATAGGGACGTGAGGGACAACTTTCACAGTGGTTGGTGGGTATGTGAAATGAGCTGCCAGAGATAGTGGCAGAGTAGGGTACAATTACAAGCTTTAAAAGACATTTGCAGAAGTACATACATAGGGTAGTGTCAGAGGGATATGAGCCAAACATAGACATGGGATTAGTGCATGGAGGCAACATGGTTGGCATGGCCAAGTTTGGTCGAAATGCTTGTATCCATGATGCATAATTCTATGACTCTTACAACTTTATGTTATTTGGTGGAATTGAATCAATCTTACACACATGTAAGTCCTTTCTTTTGCACAATATGCCAGGAATGTACCTGGATCTGGATATGGAGCCAATGGGTCGCAGGATAAAGAGGGCAAGGGAGGGGTGAGGATTAAGGATTGAAAGCAATGCTGTGGCCGTGGATCGATCTACAGGCTCTGTGATTTGTGGATATACAGTAGGTTGGAGGCTGAGCTGAGTGAATAGATAGGGGTTGGGGAGATGTGAGGCGTGAGTGGGGGTGTGAAAATGTAAGCATTGAGTTAGACATCTGCAAGGGTCAGTCAGGAGCAAGAAGTCGTGAGTCAAAGAGGCAAACACTGAAATACAAATCTGCAATTAGTGGTCAGAGGGCATTTGGTGAACCAAAGAATTCTGATAAGCAGGCCAAATATCTATTATTCTTTTCACCTTTAATGCTGAACTCACTCTTTGTTACTTCCCTTCACACCATCTTCAAGCTTATGGTATACATACACCTCCGTCTCCCTTGACTGTACTCCTTCTAAGATGAGATTTGTTCCGTAAATAGTTATTGCTGACAATTTTCACCTCATTGCTGACTGTTTTCCCCTCATGAATCAGTCCATCGCCTCAGGACGTCATTTGCTGCAACCTTCATCCATGCCTCTGTTATCTTTGCACTTGATTATTCCATGGTATTCTTGGCTGGCTTCCCTTGTCCACTCTCTGAAAATTAGAGGTCATTCAAAATTCAGCTGTCATTTTTGTTACATCAGGTTCCATTCACCCTCAACTCTTGTGTTTGCTTACTTACAATAGTTCCTGGTTTCATTTCAAGTTTTGGCACTGTTTTCAAATTACTTAACTTCTCAAGGGTCTGTCCCACTTGGGCGTCATTTGCGCGTCATTTACGCAACATCATTTACGCAACATCATTTACGCAACATCATTTACGCGTCACGACGACCAAGTGGGACAGGCCCTTCACTCCTTCCTTTTTCTCTAATGTTCTTCAACTTTCAAACTCTCTAAGGTATTTTGTTTAATAATCTCTGCTGTCACCTCTAATCAAAAGAATTCCAAAAGTCCAAATCAACCATTTCACCTTTTCTATTTTGTTACTTAAACCTTAAAAAGTTCCAATAAATTAGCGATGTATAATTTCCCTTTCATAAATGCATGTTGTCTCTGTCCAGTTCTATGTGACTTGCACTTCCATATTTTCCAAGTGCCTTGCTACCACTTCCCTATTAATAGATTCCAACATATTCCTTATTACCACTGTGAGGCTAACTGGTCCACAGTTTGGTGTTATCTCTTTCCTCCTTTCTTAAATATTTTTTCCTATTGTCAAATCTTAGGAATTATTTTAAATTCAATGGGATTTAATGACCATAAACAGTGGATCTACTATTCCCAGAACCAGCTTTCTCAAAATGCTAGCATGCAAGTCGCCAGGAATTTGAAGATTTATCAACTTTCAGTTCCGCTAATTTGTCTAATATCATCTTTTAACCATCAGTAAATTCTACGAGCTCCTCATGTCCTTAAGATTTGTCGTCTCTGCTATCTCTGGGAGGTTTTCTGTTTCTTCTTCCGTGAAGACAGAAATAATAATCATTTAATTTCTCTTCCATTTCCTTATTCCCCAATACAACTGCTGAATAGCCTATAATCAACTTGCAGAGACTTGGTGCTCACAAAACCAATGTGGCTATAAGAGCAGATCATTAGCCACGTTGTGTAGGAAGGAACTGCAGATGTTGGTTTAAACCAAAGATAGACACAAAGTGCTGGAGTAACTCAGCAGGACAGGCAGCATTTCTGGAGAGAAGGAATGGGTGAGGTTTTGGGTTGAGACCCTTCTTCATGTTCCTCTCCAAGAAATACATTACTGTCCTTTCATCATTGCTGTAACTTCTTACCTAACTGCAGGAGGCAAGCATCTCCATCTAAGCTCAGCAAATGATACAGGCAAAGGGGCAAGCTAACATTTTCTTAAAATAAACCAGGATGGGCATGAAAGTCCAACCTGGCCAGCTTTGCCCATTTTTCATGCAAAGCTGCTGATTAAGTGCCACCTTTTTCCCTTCTTCATTATTTTCACCTTCATGTAGAGCACACACGGACTAATGACCTAGCTGGAATCTACACATCCATTATGTTTTTACTTCTGTCACGAAAATGTTTACTTGAAATGTAAAATGATGGTTGTTGCTTCCAAGGGAGGGGAAAATCAGATGGTCAAAAACAGCTAAACATCCTTCCATTCTGACATGCTGAGAATATGCATCATACAAGAAGCATAAAGGAGGGGGAACAGAATGTTTCCTTATATATTTCCATTGTTTTATAGCTATTATATGGTAACATTTTAGATTTAAAATACATATACATAGAAATAGAGGTTTAAAACTAGCAAGAGTAATTATATGTCAAATTACCCTTTTCCACCAGATTATATTCATAAAAGATTGTAGCTTTCAGTGGAATTGCTGATAAAGTACTGTTGGAATGGTGGCCAAGTACTAAGTACGATCTAACCACTGTTTAACGAGCAGTGAATGGCATTTGATAAAATGTCATGCACTGCCAGATGGTTTGTATTGACCAATATGAATCATTATATTTCAGATATCCACTGCCATCTGACATTCTGTGTGCTTGGTGAATTTAAATTGAGGTACTCACCAGGGGATCTGATGCACAGCCTTTTGCAGTACAAGCTTGAACTCAAAAGTTATGGAGACTGCATGGTGTTAGCGTTAGAATTTAAACTAAGTAAGATAGACGAGTCTTGCAGTAGCAATCCATTCACAGGCGATACATTTTGACAGTATATTTGGTCAATAAGCTCAAAAAAGAACTGTTATAAACAGTAAACATAATATTATGTAATATTATGTAATGCATGACAGTGCATGTTGTAGAAATATTTTCTGGTAGGCAACTATATTTGTCCTTTTGTGAAAAATATAATGCATCAACTAAATGAAGCATATTCTCCTATAATATGTAGAATTAAAATTAAGATGAATGTAGATTAGTAAAACTAAAGCATCATGTTAGTCATTAGAATAAAGTACCTGACTTTGGAGAGGGAGACAAGTGAGAGGCACATTTCATTTCCAATTAATGGAAACTTCTCTATTTGAAACCTGGTTTAATTACTGTTCCAACTCGTGGTTATTGCCATGAAATCAATGTTGAGTACATGCACAGCTCAGAATTTCTAGCCAGCTGTAAGTCACCCATGACTTAACACCATCTTCCACAGTTAGACCGACATTATCTTTCACATTCACTCGGTATGAACCTGCTGGGAAGTCCTGGTAAGATCCTTAATGTTAAGTCAATGCGTAATTGCCAGTATTTACAGGTCATGAGAAATTCTATCCACAAAATATCCAGAAAAAAATGCCTTGATCACACTTGAGCTTAAAATCAAACTATTAAAATGTTCATTGATAAAAAGTAAATAAATTATGTTTTGAACAGATAGAATTACAATAAACATATTAATTTTGAAAAAGCACTATTGAATCCTTGTCTTTGCTCTTAAAATCCATTCAAGTGAAGATAGCTGCAGATCTTGTCCCAGACTGGAGTGTATTTATGTAGAAGCAAAGAACTGCAGATGCTGGTTTACAGAAAGATAGACATGAAGTGCTGGATTAACTCCACGGGGTCTCTCTGCAGTCTCTCTGGAGAAAAAGGATAGGTGATGTTTCTGGACATGGACTTTGAAGCTGCTAACTCTGCCCATTGCTGACCCACTAATGAGCACTGATACATGGTCTCTCAACTTCTATTTTCTGAAGTCAACAATTAATTCCTTGTTTTCGTTGACTTAGAAAATGATGTTGTTGTTCCAACACCCTTCAACCGGGTGTTCCATATCATCCCTGTACACAGGCTCGTCAACATCCATGATCCGTGGGCAAATTTATAGATGACATTGGAACTGTGCTTAGCAGTACAGTCATGGTGTAAAGAGAGTAGAGCTAGAGCCTTAGCATATAGCCTTGAGATGTACCTGTGCTGATGATCAATGAGGAGATAATGTTGTTACTGATCCACAATGATTGTGGTTCGAGTAAACTCTTGTTCATCTCACATTTGTGCATCTGGAGTTCTCATGCAATTGGCAGAAATTTATAATATTAAGCAATTTATTTTCAAAAACATAAATTTGAAATTGGCAAGCTTGGTTCCAAATTAATTTTGCTTTATTCAGCAGTGCTAATAAATCTATATCTCCTCAGCCTTCAACTTATTTTCCTTTGGAGCTGAGGGGAGATGATTAAAGTGTATAAAAGTAAAACTGGCCTTGCTGCATAGAAAAGACCTGTATCATTCAGCAAAGTGTCAAAAACCAGAAACAATTGATTTGAAGTAATAGATAGAAAGGTTAGCGGAAAAATGAGGAAAAACGTTTTCACAAACAGGATGATCCTGTAGAGGCAGCAACCTTTATCATATTTAAACAATTTTTCAATTCATACTCAAAGAGCTGTGACGCACAGGGCTGCTGATCTAATGCTGGAAGGAAGAAGTAGATTGAGTAGGCCTTTGGGTAACAAAGTGGGCTGTGTGACTTCTTTCTGCACCATGATATCATGTAATCCTGGGCTCAGGGCCAAAAAATTCAGTCACGTTGTATATGATTTTTTTTAATGTAGCTTGCATTGAATTATATGTTATGATAAAATTACGATAAAATCCTGACAATTATAACAGTATATAGCTTGCACAGTACAGCAAAATCACTGTCATATTGTTTTAGATGAAACAAAAGTTAATATGCAAATTTGATTATCTCTAGTATCTGTCCCTGATCTTATAATGTCTTCTACTCAGCCCGTTATGCCATTGGTTTTCCACTGTTTCTAACATGTCTCCATTTACAAAAATATTCATTCATATTGCTTCTACACTCATCCCTGTGATATCTGGATAACAAGGACACCTATGTCAGACTCCAGTTTATTGACTACAGTTCTGCCTTCAACACTATAATTCCAAAGAAATTCAGCTCTAAACTTCTGGACTTAGGAGACAGCAACCCGCTGTGCAACCGGATCCTCAGCTTCCTAACCCATGGACCCCACTCAGTAAGGATAAGCGACAAAACATTACCCAGAATAATTCTCAACATCAGCGCCCTACAAGGCAGCGTTCACAGTCCCTTACCATACTCACAAAAGTTTGGCCAAATCTGCTTTAATTTCATTTACAAGTTTTCAGATGACACCATTGGATCTCAAACAAAGAGGAGTTGGAGTACAGGAAGATAAGAGAGAGTTTAGCAGCTTAACCTCTCCCAGTCTATCACACAAACCAACCCTCTCCACCCCATCCCACCCCGATCGACTCCACCAAAACTTCACACTGCCTCAGGAAAGCAGCCAAAATAATCAAGGACCACTTGCATCCCTGTCATTTTCGCTTCTCCCCCCTCCTGTCGGACAGAAGATAAAAATACTTGAAAGCATGGACCACCAGATTCAAGAACTGCTTCTTTCCTGCTGATTCTAGACTCCTACTGTAAATGAACCTTTCATGAGTTACTAATGAATCCCCGATCTTCTAATTGCCACTAATTTTTTCATCTGCACTTTCTTTGTAGCTGTGACAATATATTCTGTGACAACATATAATCCTCCGACAATATATTCTGTGACAACATATAATCCTCCGACATTTTCGCCACCTCCAACAGGATCCCACCACTGGCCACATCTTTCCATCTCCTCCCCTTTCTGCTTTCCGCAGAGATTCCTCCATAACTCCCTGGTCAATTTGTCCCTTTCCACCCAAACCACCCCCTCCCCTGGTGCTTTCCCTTGCAACCGGAGGAAATGCTACACTTGTTGCTTTACCTCCCCCTTCGACTCCATCCAAGGATCCAAGCAGTCGTTCCAGGTGAGGCAGAGGTTCACCTGCACCTCCTCCAACCTCATCTATTGTATCCGCTGTTCCAGGTGTCTACTTCTCTACATCGGCGAGACCAAGTGCAGGCTTGGCGATCGCTTCGCCCAACACCTCTGCTCAGTTTGCACTAACCAACCTGATCTCCTGGTGGCTCAGCACTTCAACTTCCCCTCCCATTCCCAACCTTTCTGTCCTGGGCTTCCTCCATTGCCAGAGTGAGGCCCAGCACAAATTGGAGGAACAGCACCTCATATTTCTCTTGGGTAGTTTACACCCCAGCGGTATAAACATTGACCTCTAATTTCAGATAGTCCTTGCTTTCTCCCTCCTTCCCCTCCTCATTCCCAGCTCTCCCACAAGCCTATTGTCTCTGCCTATTCCTTCCCCCCCCCGACAGTCTGAAGAAGTGTCTCGACCCAAAACGTTGCCTATTCCTTCTCTCCATAGATGCTGCCTCACCCACTGAGTTTCTTCAGCATTTTTGTCTACCTTCGATTTTTCCAGCATCTGCAGTTCCTCTTTGAACATATATTCCGCACTGTTTGTTTTCACTCTTCCATTGCGTAATGTACATATGTATGGTATAATTTGCCTGGATAGCACTCAAAACCATGTTTTTCATTCTATCTTAGTCCACGTGGCAAAATTAAACCAATACAAGGACCAAGCCAGTTGTGAACTATGAAATTAAATTCGTGTTTTACTTTGCTGTTATATTTTTCATGTGTTTTGCAAAATAATACATCATTATTAAAGTGTATATATATTTGTTCTTGTAAGAAAATTTGAATCTAAAACCATTTATTGATTAAGTACAAATAAATTCATATATTCAAGTGTAATCTTACAAACAAAAAATCTCCCTTCTCTGGGAACTTTCTTTGACACCAACTTCAAAGTACATTTTAATGCAGTTGGAACTAACAATCATCCATTTCAAAATATATTGCATATTCCGTACAATTATTTTATATACTCCTCCTGAGTTTTATTGAAGTGAACATACTGTATGTGGCTGTAAGTATAATATGAAAGGCTGCTTCACCAGTAATCTTCTTTGCTTGCTTTGTGCATATATATGGTCCTCAATGTGTACAGTGTACACAATCTTCCCTTCAAGGTACAATTCAATGATCCAGTTAATTCATTTCACACCAGTGAAAATCAAATGATTTTAGGTGTTGAAAGTACTGTATGTTCCATTTTCACATTTGTACTGCTAATGCAGGCAGTTGAGGATAGGTCCATTATAAAGCTACTTACGATTTTCTCCAGAGATGTAAAATTTGGACTATTTTACAAGAGAATTTCATGATATTGTTTGATATATAAGAGAAAAGGATTAGAGATACAGTATGTGTTAGTGGTGGGGTGAGTCAGTGTAGCAGTTTATGTGGAATGTAAATACAAACACAGAATATAGACCCAGCAAATTGGAATGACCCGTTTCAGTACTATTTATTCTACGGTTAAAAAGTAGGTCCTCAAGGTAGTAAACTCCAGAATACCTCCAGTGCCACGTCCTTGGAACAGGAAGATAGGACAGATGAATGTGTAGCTGAGGAATTGGCACACGGTGAAGGGATTCAGATTTTTGGACCATTGGGGTCTCTTATGGACAAGAGGTGATCTGTAACAGACTTGCACCTGCACTGGAGGGGGATAAATACCCCGGTGAGCAGGTTTGCTAGTTCAATTTGGGAGGGTTTAATTTGGTTTGGCAGGGAGCAGGATCCAATGTAATGGTGAGGGAGGTGGGAGTTTGATATATAAGTCAATTACAGCTAGTTCAATAAACAGGATAGGCAGGAGTGAGGAAAGACGATTGGATTAATTGCATTTATTTCAATGCTAGAGGCCTGAAAGGTAAGGCGGATGAACTCGGGGCGCGGATAGGTATATGCAACTGGTACATTATAGACAATATGGAAACATAGTTAAGGGAGGAATAGGACCAGCAGCTTAATATTCCAGGCTACAGGTGTTACAGGTGGGTTAGAGGTGGGTTGCTTTATTGATTAAGGAGAATATCGCTGCAGTCGTTTGAGATTACATTACTGAAGGTTTGGGATGAGAAATTAAAGGGGGATGATCGCCTTGTTGGAATTGTACTGTAGGCCCCCAAATAGTCAACTGGAATTAGAGGAGCAAATATGGTGGGAAATTGCAGGCAACTGCAAGACTAATGGTTATGTTATAGTGGGGGGGGGTTTAACTTTACCAATACAGATTGGGGCTGCCATAGTGCCAAGGCTTCAGATGGGGCAGAATTTATAAAATGAATCTGAAAAGTGGAATGCTTTTAAAAGTGTGATGAGAAGAGTTCAGGGCATGCATGTTCCTGTTAAAGTGAAGAGTAAGGCAGGTGGGAGCAAGAAACCCTGGATGACTAGAGAAATCCGGTTAAGATAAAGGAGAGACGGCTCAGGTATAGGCAGCTGGGATCAACTATAAGCCTGGAGGAGATTAGGGAATTGAGAAGCATACTTGAAAAGAAAATCAGGAGGGCAAAAAGGGGTCATGAGATAGCTCTGGGAAATAAGATTAAGGAGACTCCAAAGAAATTGTATATACAGAGAAAATGGTAAATGGAGAGAGAGTAGGGCCCATAAGAAATAAAAATGGTTGTCTACATGTGGAGCCATAGAGATGGGTAATGTCCACAATAATTATTTCTACCTTGATTTAACAAGGATGATTGTATTTTAGAGCCTTTCCTCACAGTGGGAAACTTTGATTCCGCTGTGTGGGGATGTCTGCGTTAAAATCTATCGTGTTCTGTGCTTTTTATTATTCGTATGGCTGTATGGTGACAACACATTTCACAGTACCAATTGGTACATGTGACAAATAAATGTATCTTGTAACATCACCCATTCCTTCTCTCCAGAGATGCTGCATATCCCACTGAGCTACTTCAGCTTTTTGTGTCTATCTTTGGTTCAAACCAGCACCTGCAGTTGATTCTTACACATATATCCAAGGGCACTGTTGGAAGTTAGAGCAGACATTTCAGGAATCACAAAGTTGATGGAAGAAGTACCAAAAAGGTTGACAAGGGGAGGGCCAGCAACTTAGTCTTTTTGGAAGATAGACACAAAATGCTGGAGTAACTCGGCAGGACAGGCAGCGTCTCTGGAGAGAAGGAATGGGTGACGTTTCGGGTCAAGACCCTTCATCAGAATGAGTCTATTTCGTCTATATGAACTTCAGCAAGGCCTTTAATACGGTTCCTTGTAGTAGGTTGCTCTGGAACGTTTTATCGTGTGGGATCCAGGGAACCTTTTAATAGGTAACAGGATAAAGACATGGCTTCATGGAAGGAAGCAAAGGATGGTGTTGGATGCCTGTGACTAGTATTATGGCTCAGGGCTTGATACTAGGCCCATTGCTATTTGTCATCTATATTAACGCTTTGCATGAACTAAGCATGATTAGTCAATTTTCAGATTTAAATAGGTGGTATTATTGACAGTAAAGTTATCACGAATTACGGCAGGATCGTGACCAGCTGGGGAAATGGACCGAGGAATGGCAAATGGAGTTTAATTTAGATAAGTGTGAGGTGTTACATTTTGAAAAGTCAAATCAGGGCAGGACCTTCCCAGTGATCAGCAGGGGCCTGGACAGTGTTGAAGAGTAGAGGATCTAGGACAGTGGTTCTTAACCTGGGGGTCATGACCCCCTATTTAGGTCTTAGACGGGGGTCATGAAGGGGACACAAATAACATATCAATTTGTTGAGCCCATGTTTAGGAACCCAACAAAGGTACATACCACATACAGTATTTTGTTCCTGTATGCGCGTACTGATGCCAAAAAGGTTAAGAACCACTGATCTTGGATTACAAGTACGTATGTTGTTCCTTGAAAGTGGCATTGCAGGTAAATAGAGTGATGAAGAAGGCTTTTGGCATTTTGACTTCATCATTCAGCAAATTGCGTAAAGAGGTCGCGATGTCGTGTTAAAATTGGAAAAGATGTTGATTCGGCCACACTTGAGATTTGTATTCAGTTTTGGTCATCCTGCCGAAGAAAATATGTAATTGAGCTGCAAAGAAATAAAGAAAAGTTTTACAAGGATGGTGCCAGCACTTAAGGGAGAGAGCTGTAGGGAGAAGTTGGGCAGGTGAGGACTTTATTCCTGGGAGTGCAAGAGGCAGAGGGGTGATCTTATAGAGGTGAAATATCATGAGGGGAATAGCTGGGGAATGCTAAGAGTCATTTGTCTCAGGGTAATGTAATAAATAACTCAAAGGTATAAGTTTGAGGTGAGAGGGGAAACATTTAATAGGTACCTGAAGGACAACGTTTTTACAGAGAAGGTGGTGGGCATATGGAACAGGCTGCCAGCAGAAGTACTCAAAGCAGATACAATCACAACATTTAAATAGCATTTGGACAAATACTTGGATAGGAAAGATTTGGTGGGATTTTGTCTAAATGTGGTTAATTGGGACTAGCTTAGATGGGATATCTTGGTTGGCATGGAGGAGTTGGGCTGAAGGGTCTTTATCCAAAATCTATGATTCTATAAAGATTTGGATTGAACTCTAAATATGTGTTAACGGCAAGTAATCCATTTTAACAGTAGTGAGAGAATACTATTTTAACAGTATTTTTACATTTTAACAGTAGCGAGAGATGTACCTTTTTACATTCTAAAGCAGTGGTTCTTAACCTGGGGGCCGTGACCCCCTATGGAGGTCGTTTGGGGCTTTGCTGGGGGTCACAAATAACATATCAATTTGTTGAGCCCATGTTTAGGAACCTAACAAAGGTACATATCACATACAGTATTTTGTTCAAATATGTGCGTACTGGTGCCAAAAAGGTTAAGAACCACTGTTCTAAAGGAACAGAGAACTGTCCTGAAAATGAGATTAAAAGAAAAAACTTGCCAGATGGGATCACAAGAAGCATGATTGTTCTGAGCCATAAAAGGAAAGTTAAAGCTTTCTCGACATTAAGCTCTCTCTCTCAATGTACAGCTTATTTGAGGAATCAGAACCATTCCTGTTATCTGATAGCGTTTCTTTCCACTGTACAGCTGAGACTTCTTGGTAGTTTTAGATAGATGATAGATTTCTTGATAATTCAGGCTGGTGCTTACAGGTAAGGCATATGCATCATACACCTCATGGTATGCTGCCAAGATAACTGAAATATGCCAGCAACCTCAACTGCAGTCAACATGATTTAAAGCTTGAGATCAAATCTGTGCTCCTACTTTTATTTAGCAAAAACTGCAAGAAATAAGTGCTGGACAACACAAAACATAACTTTAAAGGAATGCATCTATGGTAACCATTTACCTCTTGATGGGAATAGATAGGGTGAATCCACAGTCTTTATCTAGGGTAGGGAAAATAAAAACATAGGTTTAAGGTGAGAGGGGGATATGAACATGCGGGTGATGGGTATATGGAATGAGCTGCATAGTTGAGGCATACCATAGCAGCATTTAAAATAAATTCAGGCAGGTACATGGTAAGGGAAGGTTTAGAGGGTTATGGGCTAAACACGGGAAAATGGGTCGAGCTCAGATGGAGGAGCATGGATGGATCTGGGCTGAAGGGCCTGTTTCCATGCTGTAACCATAACTCTCAGAGTCAGAAAATCCACGCTAACCCACTAATGGCCTCGCTCCAATATCCAACATAAGTTGGCAGAGGTTCATAAGGTCATAAGAGATAGGAGCAGAATTGGGCTATTCTGCCCATTAAGTCTACTCTGCCATTCAATCATGGCTGATCTATCTTTCTCTCCTAACCCCATTCTCCTGCCTTATCCCCACGACTCCAGACACCTGTACTAATCAAGAATCTATCTATCTATGCCTTAAAAATATCCATTGACGTCCTCCACAGCCTTCTGTGGCAAAGAATTCCACAAATTCACCATCCTCTGATTAAAGAAATTCCTCCCTATCTCCTTCCTAAAGTAACGTCCTTTAACTCTGAGGGTATGACTTCTAGTCATAGACTCTCCCACTAGCGGAAACATCCTCTGCACATCCACTCTACCCAAGCCTTGCATTAGGTGATACAGGTTAAATCTCTTAGTACACACGTTTTCAAGGGAATTAAATGAGAAACTAAGTTTTGCATTCTGGGTCAGCAAAAAATCCCATGGAAGATCAGTAATGGTGGTGCAGAAGTTTCATAAGGAACCGCCAATTATCTTCCATTTTCTTTTCAGCTCATCTCCAACTTACCCAGCTGAAATAGAATTCAGAGACAAGCTGGAAATCTGATCCACTGTGTCCTCACTAAAGAATCCTACAGTGGAATGCAAATATATATGGAGCAGAGGGCCAGATGCACTTCACATCAGGTCCCTCAGTTCTGGAGCAGAGGGCCAGATGCACTTCACATCAGGTCCCTCAGTTCTGGAGCAGAGGGCCAGATGCACTTCACATCAGGTCCCTCAGTTCTACCCCAGGGATGGCTGGTGTGAGAAGCACGGCCTTTTCATTTGAATGGTTTTGCTGAAATTGAGTTATAAGGTAAGTGCATGTAGGTAATTTACTTACTTTCATACCTTTAATTGATTTCTAGTACTAAGGTATTTAATTTTTTTTTAATGTTTTTTAAATTGTTTGATCTGCTTGAATAGATTTTAAACATCTCATTTAAAAATAGTTCAAAGTTCTTTAATAGCAAAAGGCTGTCAAGGCTCTGTGAAGGCAGGCCTTAGATCACGCCACACGAGGCTTAGTTACCAGTTCTTGCCTGGTCTGCCTCATCAGATGACCCACAGGCATGAAGGTTTGGTGGCCTCCGCAAGCTGAAAAGGAACTGTGGACAGTCAGGTTGATTAGCAGGCTGAACCTAGGATGGTCTGGCTCATTAGATTTAAGAAAACATGCATCAAGCCAGATGGACAGTGATAGCAACAACAGTGTCTGAAAAGATTACCTTTTCACTCAACATATCTATCTCTGCTTCGTTCCAAACTGGCACACAGATCATCAGCAGTAACAATCAAAATGAAATCAAAGAGTTCTAGAGAAGAGGTTGATGCATAGGTCAACACAGCTATACATTTCATCTCCTCTCCCTGTGGCAACACGGCACCATTCCTCCAAGATAAGAAGTTGTTGTTCTTAAAGGTAGGAAAGTGACCAGCCCGCAACCCACTCTGTTTAACCACGAGCAACCGTTTATTGTCCGACCCAGACCATGCTCCAATAAATGTGATTGTGAAGTTGCTAAAAGATGTAAGTTTTCCAAGCTTGTTGCAAGTTGCAACTTGAATCTGTGCCTTTGTAAAGTATGGTTACGCATAATAAGCAATGAAAGTGCTGTAACGTTATGTAAAGATTTTGCATGGTCTGGCAGTAAATGGATGACATGCTAAGAGGCCACGCACCATGCACTTCATATTTTGACCATCTACTTGTAAAACAAACTAATGGACAGTCTTTATTCAGTGGGGGCACTGCAATCCGACAGCCTTGTCAGCAGCATGCCCGTTTCCCCCCCTACTTTTGTTGTTGTTTTAGTATGTTTTTAATGTCTCTCTGTGTGTCTTGTGTGGGGGGTGATGTGGGGAGGGTGAGGGGGAAACCGTTTCGGTCGCCTCCTCCACGACTTTTTCCATGTCGCCTCCCCCGTGGCCTAACAGCAAGGATCGGTGCCGCCTTTCCCGGAGACGTTCCCGGGGCTTCAGCCACGGGCGCAGCGCGGACTCTCAGCGTGGAGTGGGCGAGCCCTCGCCAGAGGGGAGCACTCCGTTCGCTGGCCCACGGCAGCCTGAAGCCACGGTCTGCAGAGCTCCAACTGGCGCGGCGTCCGCAGCCTGGGATCCCTCGTTGGGGACCCCGGAGAATTGTATTGTATTGTATTGTATTCAAATTTATTGTCATTGTCTCAATTAGAGACAACGAAATGAATTTTCCTTACAGGCAGTATCATAAAAATAAATAAATAATAAATAATAAAACATATTAAAAATAAAATTGGATTAAAAAAAGAAAAACACAAACACAGAAAGTCCACGACACAATATAACACAGTGGCACCAAGGTGAGGAAGGCACCATAGTCCAGCCAGCTCACCTCCGATCTTCCCAGATGTTCATCCGTGGTCTGGGCCTTCCGAGCACCCGCAGTCGCCGCACCGGGCGGCCCGATGTTCAGGCCCTCACGCCGGGCTGGTGGAACGCCGACGCCGATCCCCGACGGTGAACATCCTCCTCCTCAGCGGCCCGGACCTCCTGATCAGCCGCCTCCCACAGCCGGAGTCCGCAGCTCCCGAGTCCGCAGGCCGAGCCGGGCGGAGTCGCAGGACCCCGCGTTGTTGATCAGCGCCGCCCGCGTTGGGAGCTCCGCAAACCGCAGCTCCATGATGTCGGTGCAGCAGGTCCAGCACTCCGGGCTCCAGACGGCGATCCCCGGTAAGGCATCGCCAGCCCCGCGATGTTACAGCGCTCTCCCGCCGCTGCTGGAGCTCTGGTCGATCCCGGCAGGAAAGGCCGCGCCAATCCAGTAGGTAGGCCGCTGGGGGGGGTGAAGACGCTCTGAACACCGGCCCGCGGCCTACTTCTGTAGCGGGCGCGGCAGGGACTTACCACCCGGAGCGGGGTCCCTCGCTGGGGACCCCTGGAGGGGAGCTTCGACCTGCGGTGCTTCTGGCTTCTGGCTGCAGCGCGGCGGGGACTTTAAATCTTTGACCACTGGCCTGCAGCCTACACCAACCTGTGGGGGAAGCACCGTTTTAGGACTTGCCTTGACTTTCACTCATCTGGATACCCGCTGCTGTGGCTGCGGAGGGTTGAGGTCCTGACCACGGGGGGAAATGGAAAATGGAGGAGGACTGGCCAAATTTTGTGCCTTCCACCACAGTGATGAATGCTGTGGTGGATGTTTGTGTTAAATTTTTATTGTGTTTTTGTGTGTTCTTTTTCATTTGCTGGCAAATTCATTTCATTTGTGATGAATAAAGTGATGAATAAAACTGATTGTATTGATTGTATTGTACTAGTCCATGGATTTCCATAGTACCTGTCCCTCACCATACTTGTGCATATGACAATGAATATGACCTGACTTGAATGTGTGTAATTTCTATTGGCATCTAAACCCTGGCAATGCAAATATTTTATATTGCCCTTGGCATTGCAGCCTGGTAGGCACACCTGTGGCTTGTGCTTTGATATCTCAAATCGACTAAGCTTCATGAGACCGAAGATAGACACAAAATGCTGGAGTAACTCAGCAGGACAGACAGCCTCTCTGGAGAGATATAATGGGTGATGTTTCGGGTTGACACCCTTCTTCAGACTAATGTCAGGGGAGAGGGAGACACATTGATAATTTCCAGTAGACAGATCTCACCTAACACCATCAGCTGATGTGTATCATTTGGCCAAAACACCTGTTCCTGGTTTCATATTTTCTGCTCTTTTCCTTGGATTGGTCCAGCATTTCTTTTAACTCACGCTGCTTTTGAAGAGGTTGAAATGATGAGTTAAATGTGGTTCAAAGGTAAATATGGTTTGAATTATTTTGGTAATCTGTGTACCTATCTGTTTCTCCATCCCTGCTTGAAATTGGGTGCCTATAGTCCAATCCCATTAGAGTACTTGCTTCTTTCTTATTTCCAAGCTTCACACATACCGCCTCAGCAGAGGAAGCCTCCAATAAGTTATCTCCGAGTGCTGCTATGACAGTCTCCCTGATGAGTAGCGTAATCTCTCTACCTCTTTTTCCTCCCTCTCGATCACGTCTGAAACATTGAAACCACGGAACATTGAGCTGCCAGTCATGTCCCTCCCAAAAAAAATGTTTCCACAATGGCCACAACATAATGGTCTCATGCACCAAGTCCATGCTCCATGTTCATCTGTTTACTCCACAATAATCCTTGCATTGAAATAAACTTACATCAGCCCATCTGCATCACAATATTCCTTCATCACTCCTTGCCTGTCCTTCCTCCAAGAACAGAACTCACTATCAAAACATGGGGGGGACGTGTCCCCTCTGCCCCCCCCCCCCCCGGGTTTTCCGCCCCTGCCTTCCTCAGCCCTAAACTTTACCCTTCTTTCACTCCTTTCAATTTCTGGCCTACTATTCTGGTCCCTACCCCTTTGCCTCTCAAGTTTAAACCCTCCCAAGTAACACTAGCAAACCTCCCTGCAAGGATACTGGTCTCCCTCCAGTTCAGAAGCAACCCATTTCTCTTGCACAGGTCACATCTACCACAAAAGAGATAGGTAGCTTCTTGTGATTGAATACTAAGGGCTGATCTCATAAAATCCAGTAAGGTCAGCCTAACAAGTTACTAGCAAGTACCAAGCTCATGCTTTTGCTTCTTTGCTGTTCTAACAACCATATTGAAAACAAACTCATGACTAGAGGAAAAGAAAACAAAACCCTTTCAATTAAACCCACAGCTTGGATTTTATCACATAAGTGTCACTTTCAGAGCATAGAATAAACACCATGATCATTCATTGAGAGTTTTACACTATTTTTTATAAAGCAGAAGCATTCTGTCTGGGTTCTACGGGCATGCAAAGCAAAGATCACTGCATTATTAAGTTGCTGATGCACACATCTTCTAAGTGCAGTACCCGACAATTGTCAGAAGGGAGCACTTTTGAGCCATTTAAATACTACATGTTAAATGACTGCACTATCTGAGCTATATAAAATGATGCTATCTCATGAGTTTTTTTAGGTTAAAATGGTCATTAAAAATTAAGTGCCACATGCAAGTTGTCATCTAGAATATTAATTTACCTTTGCTAATCATGTTTTCAACTTTGGGCAAAATCAAAATCACCTACCATTTGGTGAGTCTGGCTTTAACCATGAGGTGTTAAAGGAATCAGATGTCGAAGACTGGACAAGAGAAGGAACATCTTCAGGTCGAGCAGTACTAGCCTGACTTATTGTGCATCCTCCTCCAGTGCACATCTGATAAGAAAAAGCATTAAAAAAATTAAGTTTTCTTCTTTACTGTTACATAAAATAACAGTTCTCTTGGTTTCCTATCACAATACTCATTGAATAATTACAAAGGTTATTCAGTATTTATTTTATTTAATTAGGCACAAATTTAAAATATCCAAGCAGAAAGAGCAAAGTGTTGGAAATCTGAACTGAGTGAAGATTGATTTGATACTTGAATGGAAGGGGAATAAAATGAGACAAAGGAAATAAAACTAAGCTGACGACTTGAGCAGCCATGATTCAGATGGACGTTATGCAGTCCAACACAAACATTACAAGAAACCTAAGAAATTCCAAATTAGACTGGTGAAAGGTTTCAAACATACTTTTTCTTTTTCAGACACTGACTGCCATTTGTTTTGTACATCAGTATTTGTTCTTTTTTCTCCACTTAAGATGGTCTGACAAAATCATTTAATCACCAGAAATATAAATGATTGTTTAATTTCTACAAAAGGATGCATTGCAATGTACAACTCTGTAAAAATAATTTGTAGTATTCTGCTTTCAAATGAAAGTTGCATTTCCATGGGCATCACTTCAAAATTAAATAGACATATATTGTCTCCTTTCAAGGAATAATGCCATTTATAACTTCTAACTTCATTCCAACACACCATATACCACAACTTCACTACTACATGAATGGTGTATAGAGTCATATAAGGGTTTCCTGATTTGCTGCTTAACCCATGGTACAGAAATATTTGTGGACATTTCTAACACATGGGGAGTGCTAGATTGGTCTCTGACTGATCAGACACTTCAACATTTAGAAGCACCTGACAACCAAAGATCGCTGCACCTTTCCGAAGTCGAAAATATGCCACTGGGATTGGGGCTGGCGCTGACTTTTAAGGGCAGAGAGTTGTTGGGTAACAAGTATCATGGTCTTGGGATAAAGACCAAGCTTTCAGGGTTTGTTATGAAGCACGGTAAGTGGTGGGAGGGTGTGGGGGTGTGGGGGGGTGATAGGAGATTAAGGCTGGAAAATACTTGGGAGATGATTTTGGACATGGGATCATTTGAAGAAATTGGCATAATCTGGTGATTGGGAGGGCTTGAGCATCTGGGGATTGGAGGGACAGAGGATATCAGAAGATCAGTGTAGGGGTTTGGCAAAAACTTTGTGGGAATGGAAGGATCCTGGTATTGAAGGGTTATAAGAATATAGAAGAGCAGCAGTTGTTGATCATCAATGCGTGTTCTGCCTTTTTAATAACATAATGACAGGCTTTTTAGCAGAACCTCAAAGAGTAATTGAATCACAGATAAATACAATTTAAAAACAGGCCCTTCGGCCAACCAACCCATGCTGACCTTCAAACACCCAGTTTTATACTAATCCTATCAAAGTCCACTTAAACCATTCTAAATTCACATCAATTTCCTCAGATTCTACACTCATCTACACACTTGGGTGAATTTGCAGCAGCTGATTACGTAACAACCAACATATTTTTGAGGTGTGGGAGGAAACTAGAGTAACTGGAGGAAATACATGCCATCACAGGTAAACATAGAAACATAGAAAATAGGTGTAGGAGTAGGAGTAGGCCGTTCAGCTTTTCGAGCCAGCACCGCCATTCAATATGATCATGGCTGATCATCTAAAATTCCTGCTATCTCCCCATATCCCTTGATCCCTTTAGCCCTAAGACCTATTCTCTTGAATAGAATGTGCAGACTCCACACAGACAGCACCAGAGATCATGATTGAACTTGAATTACTGGAGCTGTGCGGCACCAACTCTCTTAAATGAGCCACTCATTCCTCTTTCCTACATGAACACCATACCCCTTGATCACCTTAATATCTAAGGTTGCTGGGGTCAGGACAAGCAGAGTAAGGGTTTCAGCATCTATACCTCAGTTGGTTAGGAGTAAGATCAGAGATGCAAGAGTAGAGTCAGCATCCTGTGACATGCAGGATTACAGATAGATTAAAGGTATCATTGTGTGTAACTTGTAAAACTTAATTGTCTTGAGATTTCCCAACAATGGTCCTCTAGGAGATAACATGGTCTAATATGTATGGCATGCAGAATAATGGCATCTGGTGCATGACTGGCTAGAGAGTCATCTCTTACACACACTGAGATGACTCGCTGAAAGAAGTAGTGGTCAAATTTCCAGTGACCCAAAACAACCCAGGGAAGGGGTTTTTATTGCAAAACGCTATGGAAAATAGATGTTATGGAAATTTAATTTTTTTTTGTTAATGTATTTTTCAGCTTTTCTATGCGCTGCTATGTTTGGTTTAACGTTAAAATATTTAGCAGCAAAGAATCTGTATAAGCTTTCCAAATCATTCAATGTTGTATTAATCAATCAAGGCTAAAAGTAGGCTGGATGAAAGAAGAGGGCAAGGTATACCATAACCACAGCACATCTATAAATAATGCAGAAAAATCCAATCATATAGATATCATTGACGGCTTTGGGAACACCATGAGTGGTCTGAAATAAACAAATAAGCTTTTATTAAAAATTATCTGCTTAATTAAATACTTAAAAACATTATTTGTAAAGATAAATAATACATTTAAAATTTCACCGATGCTTTCTATTCACTCATTATGCTCTTTCATCACCCAGTTTCTAAACCAAGCATAAATTATGCTTCTTCAATTAATGTGTATAAAATAGCCACAATGTCATGGTTAGCGGAAATTGGATAATCAAATGTACCCACATTTTGGTATGGAGATTAAATGGGAAAGTAAAATTAGGTTTTTAGATGATATATGAATGTTTGCTCACTGTGGCAGTTAGAAATTGGCTCAGATAATTCCAAATCAAGGCATTTTCTTGGAAGAAACATTACATTATACTAGTGAAAGTCCTGTGAATGAATAATTGAGTCATTTTGTAGATATTTCTGGTTGTATTAGCATCCATTGGTAACATCATCATCATATTTCTTTGCAAGATTTTTCTATTTGCTTGCATTTTATTGTCCACAATGAATCTTCCTAGAGCATAGTCATACTGTAAAGAACCAGGAACGTTTTCCCAACTCGTCCATGCCGACCATGAAGCCCTATTCCCCTGTGTTTGGTCCATATTTGGCTCATATCCCTCTAAACCTGTCCTATCCATGTACTCAAATTAATGCAAACTGTAGTACAATCACCTTGGTCTGAAAAATGATAGTTATTCACTCGTAGACCAACCTGTGTTTACCGAAGAAGGGTCCTGACCTGAAACCTATCCATGTTTTCCTGAGATGCTGCTTAATCTGTTAAACTACACCAGCACTCTAAGCCTTCTTTTGTAAACTAGCATCTGCAGTTCCTTGCTTCTACAGAGTTTACGGATGTCAGTTGCTTAGAGACATTGTTGTTTAGATGGCTATTCACACTTAAGCTATGTTCATAGTGAGATGGTTGCACAGCACACTCCAGGCTGACGGAGTTTCCACAGGCTGAGCTTTTTTTTTGTATCTTCAAACACTGTTCTACAGGAATATCCAACAGAGTGGGGATGTGCCTCCATAGCACCAGAGTCACTCCTGGAGATCAAATCACTGCAGGCGTGAAAGGGTTCATCACCGAAAGATCTCTTTTGCCATGGTTCAGAAGTATCTACCCTCCCGACTACATTATTCAGAGAATCAATACCTGCACAAGCTATGATTCCATTGCCGAGATGTGGAGCCTCACAAAACCTCTGCCTGGCTTGCTCTTGCAGTCAGTCAAGGTCACTATCTTTCTCAGCTCCCTATTCCTGGTCACGTCGGCTGCCATATGCCACATGCCACAGCCTTCTGTTTGAACTATAAAACCATAAGACAGAGAAGCACAATTAGGCCATTCAGCCCATGGAGTCTGCTCCACCACTCCATCAGGGCAGATCTATTTTTATCTGTCGACCCAATTCTCCCTCTAAACCTTGACGCCCTTACTAATCAAGTAGTACTTACCACTGCATTACGCAGTAAGACACCCTCTTTTCCCGAAAAGAAGACTTCATCTATGTCACATTCTGTTGACAGGAACAGGCCGACAATGCATAAAATTAACAATAACTACACACTTCCCCAAGTGCAGGCCCTCATAAGCTGCACACATGTAGCCATTTGTGCAAGAATTGTGGTTGAACAAAAGATTGGTTAATATTCTTGTTCTGTGGGATCCATTGAAGGGAGACTATAAATGAAAGGATTCTTAATTGAGATGCAAAGTGAAGTCATTCATTCTGAAACTTAGGTATTTCTAATCAAAAGGAAACTATGAAAGTGTGAAGAGTGAAATAACTATGATAAATCGGTGAGCTTCATTAAAAATTCATGATTGTAGTTGGCAATTCAAGAAATGAATACAGGAAATACAACAGATAGCATAAATTTGGTAGATAGTCAGAACCTTTATTTCAGGATGCAAATATCAAATACTAGAGGGAATAACTTTAAAGTAAGAGTGGCTAAATTTACATTAGATGTGCAGAGCAATCTTTTTTACACAAATGGTGGTGAATGCCTGGAATGCACTGCTGGGGATTTGCAGAGATTTTTGAATGGCATAAGGAAATGCAACAAATGGAGGGATATAGATTATGTGTCGGCACATACGACTTGTTCTTGACATCATGTTTGGCAGAGATGTTGTGGTCCGAATGACTGTTCCTGTGCTGTACTGTTCTATAGACTGGTGTTCCTGATACGGCATCCTGTACATCAGCGAGATGAAACAAAACAAAAAGCTTTTCACTGTACTTCAGTCCACGTGACAATAAACTAAACTGAACTGAACTGGACTAGGAGACATTTTGCTGAACATTTGCACTCAGACTGCCATGGCCTACTGGATCTCCCGGTTGCTGGCAGTTTTAACTCCCCTTCCCATTCCCTGACTTTTCTGTCCTGGGATTCCACCATTGCTAGAGCGAGGTGGCCACATGCAAACTTTAACCAATGGTCAATGGTTTCTTTGTGCCAGGTACAATGAAATACATTTTTTGCATACATCTCAGCAAGCCTATCCCCGTACACAAATACCATAACCCCGGTCAGTATAGAATGTACTGAGCAGCCCACTGAGGTGCCATTTTGGCATCATTTTACTGTCCCAGCTGGCCACAAAGGCTCGTTGCAACCGTCACCTCTATTTTGGTCGGCCCGCGAACCGATGTCCCTCTCCACGTCCGGAGGAACATCTCACATTCCACTGGGGAAATGGAATGAATATTGAATTCTCCAATTTTAGGTAACCTATAACCCCCCCCCCCCCCACCCCACCATAACCCCGCCCCTATCTCACCCCCCCTTTCCCTCCCCTTATCCCGACTTGACTCCCACCTACTTTAACCATCCCTCTGGCTACTTTCCTCCCATTGGCTTCACAATTCACGATTCTTCAAAGTTGTGTCACACCTTCTGCTCTTATCTCTGGCCTTTGTTCCAACCATCTGCCTATCAAACACCTCCCTCGCCTATGTCCACCCATTACCTGCCATGGTATGTCATGCCTCTCCCCGTTACAGCTTCCTTCCCTCCTAGAATCAGTCTGAGACTGACAATCAACCTGAAACGCTTATCCATTTTCTCCAGAGATGCTGCCCGACTCTCTGTTACACCAGCATTTTGTGTACTTTTCGGTACTGTTCTATGTTCTAAAAGTGAGACATTTATGTCAAAAGAAAACACAACCATGATTAGTAGAAGAATGTAAGTATTAGAAGAGTTATGTAAGATTGCCAGACTGAGGAGCAAATTTCACAATTGGGAATAATTGAGATTTCAGCAGAGAAGTACAGAGAAATGTATTAAGATTGCATAAATAGAATAGGAGAGATAACTTACAGGGAGCATTAAAGTCGACTGTAGTACCTTCTAGAGAAATGTAAAAATAGACTAGTGAAGTCAAGCATTGGTTCCCTGTAGTTAGAAACAAGAGAATTCATATTAGAACACAAATCAGAAGAACTGATCCTCATATTCTCCTTGGGTAGTCTACAACCAATGTGCTGCAAAACAACAATTTGCCTTCTCTGGGAATCAGCCTGGTACTAGTTCAGAGTTTATGTCTTGGTATCGATTAGTATTACTTGATATTGGTATTCGTTTACTATTTTCATGTGTACTGAGATATAATGTAAATCTTTGGGCACTATCCAGTCAAAGTATACTATACATAAGTGCAATCAAGCCACACACATGTGCAACAGGTAGTGCAAATAGAAAAAAAAAACTGGTACAGAATATCATGTTACAACATTATAGTGTCACAGTTACTGAGACAAAGACCAAGGTTTGCAATGACAATGGATGGAAAATCAAGACTAGTTTGCTGGAGTACCATTCAGTAGACTGACAGCAGCAGAGAAGAAACTGGCCCTGAATCTGGTGGTACATGCTTTCAAGCTTTTGATTCTTCTGCCTGAAGGACGAGTGGAGAAGAGGGAATGGCTGGGGTGAAAGAGGTCCTTGATTACGATGGCTGCATTCCTCAGTCAATGTGGTGTTACAGAGTCGGTGGGTAGGAGGCTGGCCCAAATGGAGGACTGGGCCACAACACAACTCTATAATTTCTTGCAGTCTTGCCAAAGCCATTGCCAAAACAATCTGTGATACCTGGCAATAGGATGCTTTCAACAGAGTATATAGAAGTTGGTATGAGTTATTGAGAACTTCCCTTGATTTCTGAGGAAATATAATAAACAAATTATAATAAACAAATACTAATACCAATCAATACCAAATCAAAACTTTGAACTAGTAACAGGCTGGGTTTCAGGGAAGGTAAATTGCTGCTTGGCATGACATTGGCTCTGTTCTCAGGAAGTGGTCAGCTATGTTCTAATGTATTTTTGTTGTATTTAGCAAGGTTTTGGAGGCTATATTAGTATTCTAAGGAAGTAGAGGCATTGGTGTGCTTTCTTGGGTGTAGATTCAATGTGGTTGGTCCATGTTAAATTGTTGATGATATTTACATACAAGAACCTAAAGTTCTTGACATCTCAAGAACATCTTGAACATCTAAAGTTCTAGACATCTACTTTGGCACCATTGATACTGACTGGGGCATAGACTCCACCTCACTTCCTGAAGTGAAAAACTAGATCCTTCATCTTGTCAATATTGAGGTAGAGGTTGTTGTCTTGACATTATGTTATTACGATTTCTATGTCCCTCCTGTCCTTGTCGACCAAATCCTCGGCGATTATCACCTCTTCACACTAGTTCTATGTTATCCTGCTTTCTCATCCACTGCACACACACTAGGGGCAATTTACAGAGGCCAATTAACCAACAAACCTGCACATCTTTGAAATGTGGGAGGCAACCGGAGCACCCAGAGAAAACCAACGCGATCATAGGGAGCATAAGCAAACTCCATACAAACAGCACTTGAGGTTGGGATCAAACCCGGGTCTGCTGTGAAAGAGCAGCTCTATCAGCTGAGTCCCGAAATATGCAACAAAACACATTTTACTCCCATATGTGCCATTCCCACTGTGAATGGGATAAAATTGGTTTGCTAGATCTACATGAAAAATCAATTTAGTTTCAACCCCTACTTCCAAACTGCAAAGATCACTGAAGTCCGTATTTTGTACCAGGGTCCTATTGATATAGATTGTCCACAAATTACTTAAATTGCAAGGCTTTGGGTCTCATCTACCTACAGTACGCTGCTGGCTAATATCACAAAAGGTCAGAATTTGAGTTGGTAAATAACTTGCCTGTTTTTAATTTGGATCTACTCAGCTGGTATAATTAATATCAATCCCACAGTTGCTGAACCAACCAAGGGATTTCTGTTCCATGATTTGTTACTCAGACAACCAGGATTTCTAAATGCCCACTATGGCATTCTACACCAGGTAGAATTTTGTTTACATGGCAACATTTAATCACCTTCTCATCATCTCCTGAAGTAACTGGCTCAGTTTCACAGGTGGTGGAAAAACTGGAACGACCGTTTGGTGAAATACAACAAGTTTTTTCTCGCATAATGGGAAACACACTTGTATGAACAGGTTTCCTTATGATATCCTTATGATAATCACTTGAACAGCTTCAAATGAGGCATTGTGCCTTGTTTTATATCCATTGTTAGTAAATAAAGATAAAGTTCCATTCAAAAGGGTATGTCCCAACCAGATATGGAAGTAGGGTGGGTTGGGAATCTTCCTTCCATCATAAGTCAGAAAAGACATGGTTTGCTGATGATTTGAAAGCATTTTACTTCGGAGTCACGTTAGTGACTACGTGAAGAACCCCGCTTACGACGCATGCGTGTCATATCGCTACACGCATTGCAACGAGTCACAGCAGGGGGAACAACGTTCCCCTAGTGGAGAATTTGAAAGTCGGGAGCAGCAGGTAAGAGACTCTGCATTCCTTCCACTTACCTTTTAGGTGGAGACATGGACCGGATCCATGAAGGCTGCGGAAAACTGGCGGGGGAGAACCGCGGAGTGCGGGCAGCCGGCAGCAGCAGCAACGGCACGCGAAACTTCCGGAGAGGAAACAGCTGTGCCCGACTTCGCTCCCGCACTGGCAAAATTCACTTCTCGGCCGGGCGGGAAGCGAAGCAAAAGACGTCCCATATGCCAGTCTCAAGCGAGTCTGGCTTGGACCAGTCGCTAGCGGCCAGTGCCGAGATTACCGGGGGAACAGCGGTGGACCTACATGGAGCAGCCGGAAGCGGCCAGGAAACGTTCGCATAAGGGCCGGTGCAGCCGGCTGCGGGACGAGGACAGTCCGCAAACCAGTGCCCGTGAGTACCGGGGACGGGAAGAGCGGGCATATGGGAGAGAGCAGCAGACTGCGGACCGGCTGCAGGAATGGGTGCAGCCGAGAACGTCTAGTGCCAGTGAGCACAAAGACCGTTTGGTGCAGTTGCTGGAGGAGCTCCTCCATGGTGGCAGTCCCAGAAATATGGAGACTAGCCACAGTGGGCAAGAGGTAAGTCCCACAGCGGTACCCCGTGTGGGGCCGCAAGATATCTCTTACTCCTCGGAGGCGAGTGGGCAGGACCAAATTTGGTCAGACCCTGACCTAGGCACAGGTTTACATAACCCTGAAGGAGGGGAGAAAGGAAAACTACTTGATATGGTGGCCGAGTTTTTTCAACCAAATCAAACTGGGGCAGATTTGGATTCTAGGATGGCAGCCAGTATAAATTATATGTCTGACCATCAGTTACAAACACAAACATTTACAGAGACTCTGGCTAGACATCTGCCCCCAGGGAATTGTAATTCTCTACAAGTACCCAGCGTGAACCAATGTATATGGAAGCATATGGGGAAGGCCACCCGAACACACGACTTGAAAATCCAGAAAGCCTTAAAAGGGCTTACAGTGGGGATCACAGCCTTTGCCCGCACCCTGGAGAAAACAGAATTAACAAAGGATCACCAGGACGCTTTAGCTTTGTTCTGTAATGTCCAATTTGAGCTGAATAGCATGAGGAAGAGTGCTATTCAGCCAGCATTAGACCCGAAGTTCGCGGTGATTTGCAAACAGAGAGCCCTCAAACCTCCAACCCTATTGTTTGGAAAAGATTTATTTAAACAGGTTAAAGAGCTTGATGAGGAATCAAAGACATTGGGGCTCATTAAGACTAGTGCAAAGTCTTACTTTGGGCAAAGATACCAACCATATGGACCACCTAGAAGAGGGGCATTTAGCGGTGGCAGTGCTAAACCCAGATACAACCCGCAGCAGCCTTTTTTAGCGTATGGCCAGGGACGACCACCCTGGAAGATGCGGGAGCCTCAACCTCCAACACAACCTCTAAAAACAGAGCCCCCTTTACAAAGAAACCAAGGAAATAATTCAAAAACCACCAGTAACCATGGAGGTAGGTGGGTCTGGTTCTCTTATAATAAAGGGGAGCACGAGAGTTGGAGGCTGCAATATTATACGAAAGAATGGAATAAGATCACAAGAGACTCATATATTCTAAACAGTATTCAAGGTTATCTGATAGAATTTATTCATTAAAATAACCTTCCAGTGCAACATACACCAGAAGGCACTTCGTACTCACGGAAGCCGAACAATCTATAGCTCACATCGAGCTGCAAAGATTGCATACAATAGGCGTAGTTGAGCCTACAATACATGAGCCATTAGAATTTGTACCTAACATATTTATTAAAAATAAAAAATATGGGGGTTGCCGGATAATCATTGATCTGTCAACCCTAAACACATTTGTTCAATATGTTTATTTAAGATGGATACCTTTATCACTGCTAAGAATTAGTGTCAACAGGGTGCTATATGGCAAGCATTCACTTAAAAGATGCTTACTATACAGTACCCATTAGAGGTGAACACAGACGGCATTTGAAATTTAACTGGATGGGGTCAACATAACCATAGGATATGGCATATCTAGACGACATTTTCATTGTTGGCAAAACTTACGGATTGGTTGGGGAGCCACTAATTCCGTTTCTAGCTGTGGAGGGAGATGGAAGACACAGGAGGCAGTTTTACTTAACACACGTGGTATAAATTACCTAGAGATGTTAGGGGCTTTTTATGGCCTTAAGTCATAATGCTCAGGCATTGAGCACCAGCATGTTCGGTTACAAATTGATAATACCACTGTGGTGGCATATATAAATTATATGGGTGGAAATATATCGACATCTTGTGATGAATTGGCAAATTCAATTTGGCTATGGTGTATCCAAAGATATATTTGGATATCGGCTACATACCTACCAGGGAAACTAAATTCAGTGGCAGACACCAGGTCACGTAAATTTAAGGAAAACACGGAATGGATGTTGAATAAAAAGGTATTTGCAGAAATTACAGCAAAATATGGCACACCAGATATTGATCTTTTTGCGTCCAGGTTGAATCACCAACTACCAAGGTATGTGTCATGGGAACCAGACCATGGGGCAGAACCAACAGATGCATTCTCTCTGCATTGGGGGAAATGGGTTTTTATGCATTTCCTCCTTTCTGCCTCATCAATCGGGTACTAAGGAAAATTCATTAAGATTCGGCATCTGGGATTCTCATAGTACCCGATTGGCCTACTCAACCATGGTTCTCGGTTATACAGGGAATGGTATTAGTACCATGTACCATTATGAGGCATAGCCCTAATTTACTAATTCATCCAGTAACACAGTCACCCATGCCATAATAATATGAATTTGTTGATTTGTAGAGTCTGAAAGACCCACTACTTGGCATGGGACTGTCAGACAGAACTATGAATATGATCATATCAGCTCAAAGACTGTCTACAAAAAAGCAGTACTTAGGACACATCAAAAAATGGGGGAAGTACTGCTTTGATAACAACCTTGATCAAAGAGCCAAGGACATTCCGGCTATATTGGAATTTTTGACAAGCCTGCATTGTGATGAAGGATTAGGCTACAGTACCATCAATAGTGCCAGAATTGCTCTTTCCAATTATTTATCGCTAGGAACGGAGCGGCACTCAGTGGGAACGCACCCCCTGGTAACTAAACTCATGAGGGGCATATTTAATGCGAAACCCCCTAAAACCAGGTACTCCCGAATCTGGGATGTGGGTGTCGGTTTGACCATGCTGAGAAGCTGGTCGCCTACTACAGCATTATCACTTGAAAAACTCACTATGAAGATGGTTATGCTGATGGCGTTGGTTACTGCACAACGAGTCCAGTCATTACACAAACTGAGGCTGGACTGCTTGATGATCTGCCCTGAAAAACTGGTGTTTGTCATTAATGATCTCATAAAACAAAATAGACCGGGGTCATCGGGGCAAGTAATAGAATTTATGGCGTACCCGAATGACGAACGCCTGTGTATAGTCACACATATCCTACTATACATGGAATACACAAAAATTATTCGAGGGCAGGAAATGGCTCTGCAGATTTCATACAAGAAACCACACAAAAGGGTGATGACCCAGACTATCTCAAGGTGGCTGAAAAATGTCTTAAAGATGGTGGGGATAGACACTAATATTTTAAAATCTCATTCCACCAGGGCTGCAGCAACATCCGCAGCAAAAAATCTGGAGGTGTCAACAGACCAAATCCTCAGGATGGCAGGATGGTCATCTGAGAAGACATTTCAGAGGTTTTTATAACAAACCAGTTTTGGATCTATCATCGTTTTCAGAAAGACTCTTACGTTCAATAATATAATTTGCCCAAAAAAACAATGGGCTATGATTTCAATTTAATAAATTTATTTTTTCGTAACATCATACAGTTTTGTATGGAGGTGTTTTAAAAATTGTTAACAATACTTCTCCCAATAATCAAGGCAGACGTGAAGCATGGACTCGTTCCACGGCATGAGGTCACAGAGCTTTAAAATCTTCACGTAGTCACTCACGTGACTCCGAAGTAAAATAGTAAGATTAAACGAGAACTTACCAGTTTGAAGTTTGATCTGTATTTTATGAGGAGGAACGTTGAGGGAATACGTGCCCTCCGCTCCCACCCTCCTATGATCATATCATAAACTGGTATCTCTTTCATAATCTTACTATGTTAGGTCATTATAGGATATCTGTGACCTCACACCGCTGCTTTGAAGAATGACACGCATGCGTCGTAAGCGGGGTTCTTCACGTATTCCCTCAACGTTCCTCCTCATAAAATAGAGATCAAACTTCAAAATGGTAAGTTCTCGTTTAATCTTACTATTCTATTTCATACATAATTCTTCAGCAAATGAAGAAACATCTGCATTAGACCATAATCGGGCATGAATTGATGAGTGACAGTAACCTACATCATTAAACCACCAAGCAAAGACCATCTTCAAAGCAAGAAAGTCAAACCACCTAGCATTGACATTCAATGGGATTACCCCCCAATATTACCAAGTCCACCACAATCAATATCCTGGGGGGATCACCATTGACTAAAACCTCAACTGGACAAGCCAGTTAAGCGATGTGGCTACTAGAACAGGCTAGATTCAGGGTATCTTGCAACCAATGACTCAGCATTTGACACTCCAAATCCTTTCCAGGAACTGCAAGTCAGGAGTATGATGGAATACTCCTTACTTGCCTGGTTACATGCTGCTTCAAGAATACCATTCAACCATCTGGCACCCACCCAGGACAAAGCATCTCTCTTGATCGGCATTCCATCCACCACTTTAAACACTCATTCCCTACATCTGTGGTGTGTGCCATCCAGAATAAAAATACTGCAATTACTCACCTGGACATTGGACTGCAACACCAGATCTCAAGCCCACATCTTCCAGGACAAGGGAGACGGATGCATAAATACACCAACATCCACAGGTTTCTTACAAAGTTGCGCACTATCCTGACTTGCAATCATGTAATAATATTCCTTCACCACAGCTTAGAAACATAGAAACATAGAAAATAGGTGCAGGAGTAGGCCATTCGGCCCTTCCAGCCCGCACCGCCATACAATATGATCATGGCTGATCATCCAACTCAGTATCCTGAACCTGCCCTCTCTCCATACCCCCTGATCCCTTAAGCCACAAGGGCCACATCTAACTCCCTCTTAAATATAGCCAATGAACTGGCCCCAACTACCTTCTGTGGCAGAGAATTCCAGAGATTCACCACTCTCTGTGTGAAAAATGTTTTTCTCATCTCGGTCCTAAAAGATTTCCTCTTTATCCTTAAACTGTGACCCCTTTTCCTGGACCTCCCCAACATCGGGAACAATCTTCCTGCCTGTCCAACCCCTTAAAAATGTTGTACGTTTCTATAAGAGCCCCCTTCAATCTTCCAAATTCCAGCGAGTGCAAGCCGAGTCTATCCAGTCTTTCTTCATATGAAAGTCCTGACTTGAAGCTTGAAGTAAATCCTAGAGCTCTCTACTCAACCCCACTTGTGGAAGTTTGTTCACGAGAAAGACTGGAACAGTTCATAGGAAGTACATTTAGCAGGCAATCAACATTAATTAGCCGTAAGCTAAAAAATTAATAAATAATTAAAAAATCATTCCATCATTGCTTCTCATATTTTCACCTGGCCTGTTCCTATTCCAATTACTCCTGTAACCTTTCTACATTTCCATGTCTCTCTCTCCTCACACAGGATGTTTGTTATAACCTTCCTTCAGGTGCTTTATTATCACATTGTGCTGTGATGTGTCTAAGGTTGTTATATTATGGTAAAAGCGCTATAAAATTGCACATTTGTTGCTATTTATATTTTTAAATACAGCAATAACGAGAGTTAATCATGGTTTACTGGATAAAGAAAATCGATCAACTTTAAATTTAAATAACACTGAACGGAGAATTAAGTAATTGGCCTCAATCATCCTTTACTTTGGCCATTGATTTAGTATGCTCATGGCTTGCAGACCTGTAGGTAGACAAAAGTGCTGGAGAAACTTAGCGGGTGCAGCAGCATCTATGGAGCGAAGGAAATAGGCAACGTTTCGGGCCAGTTTCGGCCCGAAACGTTGCCTATTTCCTTCGCTCCATAGATTCTGCTGCACCCGCTGAGTTTCTCCAGCACTTTTGTCTACCTTCGATTTTCCAGCATCTTCAGTTCCTTCTTAAACACTTGCAGACCTGTCGTGAACACGCTGAAGATTAGTAAAGGTGCAAATGACATCTCCCTCTGCTGCTACATTCAACGTTGAGTCCAGGGGCAGTACTACATCGACAAGAATTGAGGGGTGGACAAAATGCATAACTGGTCCATTAGACATATCCCAAATATAATAGATGCATCTCACACGGCCCACACATTTGAATGGGAGGGTTCCCGACCTACATTAAAAAGTTATTCATAGTTGATTTCATCACAAAACTAGTCATAGAATGGCTAGAGAACAGCAGGCCATCTGCCCATGCCAGTTCTCTACCAGAAAAAATCTCTAGCTCCTTCCACTTCCCCTCAAGCTATTGTTCTCTTCCTTGCAGCGATTTCTTCACTGCAGACTTATCCAATTCTCACTTGAAGCCCAGTGGACCTGCCTCCACCAGTCTAGTGGGAAGAAGGTAAGAGTGAAGATTGTCTAATTCGGGAAGGTGATAACTGATCATCTGGATTTCAAAATGCTTATTCATGTGTAGGTGTTCTCGTGTTCCGACTGTTACTGCTGTATTATTGTCCCAGGTTTCACTAAGTACGGCATACAATCTGCACTCAGTGCTCAGATACTTAACTGTATTTTAGATAATTATTCAATTTTCAATCATTTTTATTGGCAGGACGCTGTGCTGCACTTGTGACATAGATTATTTCAGGTTAAATATTCAGCAAAGAGTTTAGCAAAGCATTAGTCAATGGTTAATGGAACTGTGACAAGATAAATAATGGACATAACGCAAGATAGATGAGGGGTACATGCATATTACAGTCATAGATTCAATGTGAGAAAATGCTGTCTAAAATTAAAACTGTAATATTGCAAAAGGAAACTGGTGATTTTTTATTCTTCTAAAGTTGCAAATGGTGCTTGCTTGATAAAGATGGATAATCATCAAGAAAGGAGTATTTGGGTGTTTTAGAGCTGATTTTTCTAGCTGATGTGCTAATAGCTGCCCTAACACAAAGCTCTAGTAGTCAAACCATTGTTTCAGTGGATCAGGGTCTGCACTGGGGAACAAAACTGTACCTGTTATTTTGGCAATTGTTTATAGGAATGTATTTCATTGCTCAACTGATACGAGTGTGCAACTGTGTGGGAGAGTGTGTTTGGGCGAAGGAAAGTGCATCTGTGTGAAGGAGGGAAAAGAGTGAGAGAGTGGGAGAGTGATGGAGAGTGATGGAGAGTGATGGGGAGAGGGGGAGAGGGGGAGAGGGGGAGAGGGGGAGAGGGGGAGAGAGGGAGAGAGGGAGAGGGAGAGGGAGAGAGGGAGAGGGAGAGGGAGAGGGAGAGAGAGATAGAGGGAGAGGGAGTGGGAGAGGGAGAGTGTGATAGAGGGAGAGTGTGATAGAGGGAGAGTGTGGTAGAGGGAGAGGGAGAGAGAGGGAGAGTGGTAGAGGGAGAGGGAGAGGGAGAGTGGTAGAGGGAGAGGGAGAGGGAGAGGGACTGTGTCTTTCTCAGCTCCAGTTGAAACTGTTGAAACTTTCCAATGCTTTAAAAACTCCTCCATTTAGTGTGAAAATCCTCTGAGACTTTTCTACATTGTCGAGGGAGCAGGGTGCGGCTGTCATTGGCGGACTGCCAAGAGTGCCTGGATATCGAGGGTTTGAAGTTTTTCGGTGCCTTTGCCGTGTTTTGGCACTGATTCTCTGCCCTAAAGTCATTTTGCACAGTGCGGCTGCCTGGCTTAATGTGAAGAAGGTGCTTTTGCGTTCGGCAAGACAGGGCGAGCTGCTTTCTGGCGTGGACAAGTTTGGAATTTTCCTTCTTCAGCTGGAGGACTTTGTTTTTTGAGGATTGCTTTGGACTGTGACTGTCCCTGGGAATTAATTTGCTGAGCTGCTGGAGTGCCGGGAGTTGGTTCGTGCCTCTGCCCGGATGGCGATGGCGGGGGCGCGGCCGAAGGAGAGGAGCTATGCAGCAGTGACATCAGCAGCGGAAGCGCGGCCATCTGAACATGAGCCTCATGTTGACTTGGACTGGGACAGTTTTGGTATCTCGGTTCAAACTGGGCCCCAGATGTCCAGGGGAGTAATTACGAAGGCTATGAATGCCCTTCTTGGTAGGGGGGCTATTGTCTCTTCCGAGCTCGAGAGGGGAAAGGTTGAGATGATATTGAAGAACCGGGAGGATGTGGCCACAGTGTTGGAGAGGGGGATTTCAGTGGGGGGGGTCCATATACAGGTGGACCCATGGGTGTCCAGGGTGAGACCGGTTCTCCTGCAGAGTTGCCCTACATATATTCCGGATGCGACACTCATTCCGCACCTGTCTCAGATTGGGGAGGTGCGGTCTAAGTGCTTTAGGCTCATGCACCCTGGGGGGGACCCGGAGGAAAAAGGGATTCTCAGTTTCAAGAGGAGTGTGTTTGTGAAGGTGGGGGAGGGGGAAGGCGATGAGGGGAGCTTCGAGGTGGAGTGTAGGGGTCTCCCTAGAACCGTGCGTTGGAGTTGGGGAAAGGCACGGTGTCATGCGTGCGGTGGTTATGGACATCTCCGTAGGGAATGTCCTAATCACGGGGTCGCTGCCAGAACTTCTAGCGCAGCGGCCCAGGAATGCACTGCTGGCCCATCAGAGGTTGCTCGTCATGCCTCGGAGGGGCGGGGTGGAATCGCTGACCTGGCTGGGGCTGCCGGCTCTGACTCGGTGATCCGGGGCGGTGGAGATAGCCCTTCTGGGTCTGCAGTTTCCGCCTTGGGGACCCGGGGCAGCGAGGGCCCCAGTCCCCTACATCCTGAACGTGTGGGGGTGGCTGAAGGTGAGGCACAGGGGGAGGGTGGAGAGAAATGGGAGCAGCAGAAGAAGAAGAAGAGAAATCAGAAAATGATCCCCCAAGCGAGTCAAAAGCAGGTGGGTGTGCAACTGCCGAGTGCGGAGATCACCCAAGGGGCGCCTTCTCAGCTCCAGGGAGGTCCAGAGTGCAACTGCCGTGGCCCAGAAAGGAGCTGAGGTGGCTCTGAAGGGGGTAGGGAAGGTAAAACGTGCGGGTGGTAAGGAGGCTGGGGGTAGTGTGGAGGAGGAAGACCCTCTCCTTATGGAGGTTACCACACCGCCGCATGCTAGTGGGACAAAAAGGAGGATTGGGCCTGGCGAGGAAGAGCAAGGACGTGAGTCCAAAGTTAGGGGGGTGCATTTTTCCAGACCTTCCACCACCGATGTGGTTGGAGGTCAGGAAATGACATCTTCTGGGTTGGAGGTTGAGCCTCCGCATCAGGGATCTCCCGGGGGTACCACAAGATCAGGTGATGGGGTAGACCCCTCTGGAGCTGTGTCCTCTGGGCGGGGGGATGTCCTTTCATCTCAGGGGCCCTCCGGGGGAGTTATCTCATCGCGTGTTGAGCTTGGCTCCCCTGGGGGTGTGTCCTCTGGGTCAGAGGAGGTCCCCTCGTTTCAGAGGCTTACTGAGGGTGTTAGCACGCAGGAGGGTGGGACAAGCTCCCCTGGTAGTGTGGACCCTGAGATGGGGGATGAGCAGAGTCAGCCCGAGGGAGGGGGGTCAGGGGGAATGGTGTACCAATCAGTGCTCAATATTGGAGCCAGTGGAGGTGCTGAGGTGTGTATTGTACTGCCGGCTGAGTTGGCAGGGGAGAGAAAAAAAGCTAGTGGAGAGCCTCTGGGTGTTGCCAGTGGAGGGGGTGCTTTCGGTGCTGTGGAGGTCGGAGTTATTTCAGACAGCGATCCTCTTTCAGATTCTGGGGGTGCCAGTTTACAACAGACCCTGGGGGTGCCTCTTGTTTTCTCTTCCCCAGGCCCAGATGTGGAGGGTGAGGAAAGAGCTCAGGAGCCCAGCCAGTCAGTGGGCTGCGTGATGCGGATAGGGGCTTCTGGATCCTTCCTCGGCATTGATCCTGGGGGTGGTGTCATGTCGGAGGAGGGGGAGAGTGATGGGGCCAGTTTGCGTGGAGGGGTTCGCGAAATTCCAGAGAGCTCTGGTCTTTCGACTTCTGAAAATGACCTTGGTGATGCTGAGCGTGTTGTGTCAGGTGTGAGTAACTTGGCCGATAGCCCAGGAACCAAGGACGCGTCCCATGCAATTTAAAAAAAATTTTTTTTTTTTAGATAGCCTTTATTGTCATTCAGACCAAAGTCTGAACGAAATTGCAGCAGTCATACATACAATACAATACAATAAAAAACAACAATAAACACATATTAACATCCACCACAGTGAGTCCATCCAGCATCTCCTCACTGTGATGGAAGCAAAAGTCTTTAGGCCTGCAGTCTCTTCCCTCCTCTTCTCCCTCTGCGCTGAGGCGATCCCCCACCGGGCGATGTTAAAAACTGTCCCGCGGCTCAATCACCGCGCCCCGGGGTGGTCGAAGCTAATAATCGAAGATAACAATTGTTATCTGTGAGGTGCGGGAGTTTCTAAAAACAAGCCGTACCAGCAGGACAAAGATTGATGCTGCTAAGAGACGGTGGGCTGATATGTCGGCCGTAGTTAAAACTCTCGAGGCTATCCTTGCCACCAAGGATAGTGATCTTCCTGGCTCTGAGCAGTGCCAGCTTAGGGACTTTTTGGAGTTCCTAAAAAGAGAGAGGGCTACAGAGCCCAGGAGGAGAAGTGTGAGGGTTTCAATTTAATGTACCAGTGCATTCACACTAGCTACTCTAAACTTAAACGGGAAGTAGAGCGAGTTTTCGCAGATTCCAGCTTTTATCGGTCCTTAGGGAGGGGAAATTTGCAGTGTGTTTTCTGCAGGAGACGCATACTGTTGTCAGTGATGAACCCACCTGGAGATTGGAGTGGGAAGGTGAGGTCTATATGAGTCATCTTAGCTCAAATTCGAGTGGGGTGGCCATTCTGTTGGCTCAGAATTTCCTGCCCAATGTTATAAAAGTGCAAGAAGTCGTGCCAGGACGTTTGCTCCATCTGGCCATGAGCCTGGATGGCATGCCGTTGCATTTCATTAACGTGTATGCCCCCAGCTCCGGCACGATGCAGGCCGGTCTACTTCAGGAGGTGAGTGCTCTGTTGAGCACTATTGATCGGGGAGAGTGTGTCTTCCTTGGGGAACTCTTTAACTGCACACTTGAGGTGCGAGATCGTTCTGGTACACAGTGTGCCCCTGCTGTAGCGAAGAAGCTGAGAGGGTTGATTGATTCTTTTGAGTTGGTTGATGCGTGGCGGGACCTCAACCCAGATTCCACTGCTTTTTCGCGGAGGTCTGAGGGCGGTGGTTCCCGCATTGATCGAATATATATCTCCCGAGGTTTTGTCTCCCGTGTCTCAGCGGTCTCAATGCAGCTGGTGCCATGCTCGGACCACTGTCTGGTGCGTGTGGATTTTAATCCAGCGCGCGCTCGGACCGGGTCTGCGTACTGGCACTTTAATAACCGGCTGCTGGAGGATCGGTGTTTCCGGGAGTCATTCAGTCGGTTTTGGGTGAGGTGGAGAGAGAGGCAGAGGTGCTTCTCTTCTCTAAGGCAGTGGTGGGATGTGCGGAAAGCTCTCATCCGTCTTTTTTGTAAGGAATACACGTGGGGGTCGACTGGGCGGCGGGACTCAGCGGTCGAGAAGCTTGTGAGGGAGCTGATGGACGCAGAGTCTCGCCTGGGTCAGGTTGGAGGTGACTCTTGCGAATGGGGTGTGTTTCATGAGAAGAAGGAAGCCTTGAGGAACCTGCAACTTGAGCGGTCCCGAGGCGCTTACGTGAGGGCGCGGGTCCAGATGCTGCACGATCTGGATCGAGCTTCGCCTTTCTTTTTCTCTCTGGAGAAGGGGCGGGGAGCCCGCAAACAGCTCGTGGAGCTGCTCGCAGATGATGGCTCCTCTGTCACGGATCCAGAGAGGATTAGTGCCTTGGTCAGGTCCTTTTATGGATCCCTGTTCTCCGCAGGTGGAGTCAGCGGGGAAGCTCAGCAGGACCTGTGGGAGGGTCTACCGATTGTAGATAGGGAGGTGGCCGATCTTCTTGATGGCCCTTTAACTTTGGAGGAGTTGACTCGTGCATTGCATCAGCTCAGGAGGGGTAAGTCCCCCGGGCTGGATGGGCTGACGGTAGAGTTTGTGAGAGCCTTCTGGGGTATCCTGGGGGGTGATTACATGTTTGTTCTAGGGGAGAGTCGGATTTGGACCGCATTTTGTGGCCCGGGTCCGCCTCTTGTATGCTGCAGTGGAGTGCCTTGTGAAGGTTAATGGTGCATTGTTGGCTCCCTTTCATTTTGGGAGGGGGGTCCGTCAGGGGTGCCCCATGTCAGGTCAGTTGTACGCGGTCTGTGTGGAGCCGTTCCTGTGACTTCTTCGGAGGAGGTTGACAGGCCTGGCCCTACCTGGCCCGGGGGTGGAGTTGGTTCTTTCGGCATATGCCGATGATGAACTCCTTATGTTCACCGATCCTGGTGACCTGCAGAGGATGCGTGATTGCCAGAAGATTTTCTCGGCTGCATCTTCTGCCAGGATTAACTGGAGGAAGTGTTCTGGACTTTTAGTGGGTCAGTGGCAGGTGGACTCCCTGCCAGAGGAGATGGCAATGTTTGCGTGGAGCACCACGCACCTCCTCTATCTGGGGGTGTACCTGAGTCCCACTGAGGATGCTTGACCGGCAAACTGGCAGGAGTTGGAGACGAAAGTGGTTGCCAGGCTGGGGCGCTGGTCAGGCCTGCTTGGAGTTCTTTCTTTTCAGGGGAGGGTGTTGGTCATAAACCAGCTGGTGGCCTCCATGTTATGGTACCGGCTGGCTACTCTTGTCCCGCCTTCCATTGTTGTAAATGCTTTACAGAAGAAGCTGGTGGACTTCTTTTGGGGAAATAGGAAGCACTGGGTCTCCGCAGCGGTCCTGAGTCTCCCGTTAGAGGAGGGGGCCAGTCCTTGGTATGCGTGCGTACGTATGCGTGCTCTCCGCCTCAGGACTCTGAGGAGGTATATGTATATAGAGAACCCCCCCAGATGGCACGTTTTGGCCAGGTATTTTTTCCGACGGGGTCGTTGTCTAAGGGGGGTCTCGCGGCTCCCGGTGGCGGGCATCAGTCGACCCGCCCTAAGGGGCTTGCCTGTTTTCTACCGGGATGTGTTAAGCGTGAGGAATCTGGTTGTTTTCAGCCAGAGTGTTGCTCCACGAGGGGAGGGGGATGTTGCGGCTGCGGGAGTGGCCGGTCCTCACCCAATCATGGCGGGTGTCGAGGAAAGGCGTGCGCCTAGAGTGGTTTTGAATGAGCTCTTACCCGCTCCGTCAGATCTGCTCATCGGGCCTCGGGTCCGGGATATATCTCGGGCACCGGCTCCACACAATCTGAGCCGCCTTTCGGAGATGATTAGCGTGCCGTTTCGTGACGCGAAGAGACGCTCACTGTATAGAATGTTCCTGCACAATCTGCACCTCCTTGCCTTCGTCTCCCGTCCCGACACACCATGGCGGACGGTGTTACCACCTGAAGGCGGGGAAGGTCCCCAGTGGGGGTCCCTCTACAAGGGAGTTGTCCCCCTTTACATTGGGGACCTGGGGTGGAGAGTGCTGCATAGAGCAGTGGCATGTAACAAACTTTTAAGTCGGTTCACGGGCTCGTCCGCTGCCTGTATTTTCTGTGGCGAGGAAGAGACCGTGTTCCACATTTATATGGAGTGTGAGAGGCTACTGCCCCTGTATCAATATCTGAAGGGGTTGTTCCTAAAGTTCTGGTTACATTTTAGTCCTACGATTCTTGTGTTTGGACACAAGGCAGGGTGTGGGGAGAGCCAAGTGGGGGGGTGGGACCTACCTGTCGGTCTACTCCTGGGCCTGGCCAAGATGGCCATACGCGGGTCCAGGCAGCAGGCGATGGATGGTCAGGCAAGGGTCGGCTGCTTGCCCCTCTTTCGGGCCTACGTCCGTGCACGTGTGTCCCTGGAGAGGGAACATGCGGTGTTCACGGGGACTTTGGAGGTATTCCGTGGGCGCTGGTCACCGCGAGGGGTTGAGAGTATTGTGAATAATGATTGTAATGTTGTACTGTAATGACACTTGGTATAATGTAATTTCGTTTTGTGTATGACGTGATCTGTTGTATTATTTGATGTGTTGAATAAAGTCTTGGAATTTAAAAAAAAAAAAAAAAAAAAAAAAGAGAGAGTATGAGAGAGAATGCCTAAGGTTCAAAACACATTTGCCTTCTATCTTATGCAACCCTCAGATCATCATTCACAGCTAACTAAGAATTACTTCAAAATTAATCGAGAGTATTATAAAGAATTACATCACTATATTGCTGTGCAAGTATTTTCTTGACATTTCATATACGATACTTGCCTTGAAGCAGATTCAGGAAGTGCCACAGATTTATACTTTATGCACTTAAATTTAAATGAAAAGTATTCAGAAAGCAAAACTATCGATGGAAGTTACACAACGTTGGTGATTTTTCTTCTGGACTCTTTCATACACGTTACACAGTGACATGGAGTAAAATGGCAGATGCTGTGGTGCACAAATACATGCGACACACACCTGGTCATGACCTCTGGGATTCTGAGTAATGCACCCCTCCATTGTGTACATACTTGGTCTGCACTCTCTTACAACCACCCCTCTCTTGATCAGTACAGGTGTCAGAGGTTATGGGCAGAAGGCAGGAGAATGGGGTAAGGAGGGAGAGATAGATTAGCCATGATGGGCTGAATGGCCTTATTCTACTCCTTTGTGACTTCTCTCCCTTCTCATGTTTTTCATCTGGTATTTCCATTCCAAATCTGACCACTCTATGATCAACAGTGAACACCAGGCCGTCTGTATCCGAAACATCACCCTTTCCTTTTCTCCAGAGATGCTGTCTGACCCGCTGACTTACTCCAGTGTTTTGTGTCTACCACCCCAATCTCTTGACCACAGTTCTCTTGACATCAATAACCAACCTACAACTCAAAACCTGAGGTGACTTCTGTTGCAGACAAGCACTTTACAAAGACCAGGTATAATCTCAATAAAAAACAACTAGTTTGAGCTGATGCTAACTATTTATAAAATTCCCGAAACGTCGCCTATTTCCTTCGCTCCATAGATGCTGCTGCACCCGCTGAGTTTCCCCAGCAATTTTGTGTACCTACAACTCAGCAAATCCCACTCTGCCCAACCAACCTCTACCTCAAAAACACTATCACCTTCCTGAGCTACCACCTAATCCCATCAAAACCACCAATGATTTACGACATGATCCCCTCATTTGAACACAAAACTAAAGGTTAATCTACCAGCACTTCTGCTTCCCAAACCGAACTCCCACTCACAGATTACAATCTCCCGCTCGTAATTCCACCTCCCAGTGACCTTCTGGCAGCTAGCAGCAGCCAGACCAGCCTTCCAGCTTCTCCATGAGCTCTGGCTGCTGATACTCACTGTACCTCATCCACTTCACTTATGTTGACTCACCTGGTCGCCTTTGTGTGTCCAACAATAGTGACACATGCAAATTATAGACATTTGAATGCTCTATGCCTCGTTAGTCACTGAAATTTGCTGAAGGGAGTCCTCAGAACTCACCAACATTATATTTTCCATTTTTATCCCCCATTTTATTTCCCCACAGGAATGCTGCATTTTTGATGATCCGATACTTTATTTGTTGATGAAACAAATTCTGATAGAGAGCAATGTACAGTCAGAAGTTAGCAATTTTTGCCTACCTATTGAAATGTAAAACATACCTAAATTGTTGTATTAATTTTTGATACGCAAGTTGGAATGACAGTTTTTTGTTAGGTTGGCTGCCAATCTCGTTGCTGATTTAATTATTCTATCTCTTTCAAATTATTTTTCCACTTATGATACAATTCATATAATTTTAAATTGTGGCACATTAGAAGGCAATTGATGTGATTCTCCATCATGTATATTCTGAAGCTAGGAATAAAAACAAATCAGAAATTTCCAACATATTTCCAACAACGTATTTGGGTGTCAAAACATACAATTGAAATGTATCATGAGCCGACAAATGTGATCAACCATTAAATTAGCAAGAACATGACTCATTTGGCAATTAGAAAAAAATAATCAAAATATTAAAGATAAGTCATGAAAGAAAAACGGTATTATAAAAGGATTGTCATTTTGTTAATTCCTTCATATGATCCTTATTCACGGTACCTGAAGTTTGCTGAATGACAAAGAACGCTGGATAATTTTATGGGGGTTGAATTGCAAAGCAATGTAAAACCTATGGAGATTGTGATGTGCAATTAACTCATACCTTTCTCCCCAGATAGACACAAAATGCTGGAGTAACTCCAGTTTCGGGTCGAGACCCTGCTTCAGGCCTCTTCGGGTATCGACCCAAAACATCACCCATTCCTTCTCTCCAAAGATGCTGCCTGTCCCGCTGGGTTACTCCAGCATTTCGTGTCTCTCTTCGATTTAAACCAGCATCTGCAGTTCTTACCTACACATTTCAGCCCAGTAGAGGCTGTGTGCAATATAGTGCCAGGACCAACAAAATACCAGCACCTAGCCAATCATAAAAGAAGTGCTAAACATAGAAATTTGAGCCCAATTTTATAAATAGTTAGCATCAGCTCAAACTAGTTGTTTTTTATTGAGATTATACCTGGTCTTTGTAAAGTGCTTGTCTGCAACAGAAGTCACCTCAGGTTTTGAGTTTGCATGAATACATGCCTGGTCAGTGGGCAAGAGTGGGCAGAATGTTGGTTCAGGATTCTGGACATTGGTAGACAAGGTGGTGACAGGCAGAGAGATCTTAGCAGACAGTCAATGGGCAGCAGAGGAAAGGGAGACAAACCACTAATCTAATAAAGGACGTATGCAGACTCAAATTTAATTCTCTCCAAAAGCAAAATAGTTCACTCCTCCATAAAAATAGTTGTTTTTTTTAACAAAATCAATGACACAACACAGATTGAAATGATCAGGCAACTAACATTCTTGCCATGATTTTATGTCATAAGCAGATATATCTAATTTCCTTTAAATCCATCATGTTATCCGTTTCTAGAACTTTCCAAGCCAACATGAATAAACATCTCTAACTTCCTTTTGCCTGCTTTTTTCCCCCCACCCTTATTTGAATTTTTCCCCACACACAACAGACACATGATATGAGAACATAGTGAAGGCTCTTGTGGGGTCTGTGAGAACGTCTACATTGATCTTGCTGTGACAATGCATCCTTTAAACTGAGGTAGATTGAGGTAATAGAACAAATGTTTATGGTGTCAGTCCAGCAGTATTCTGTGCATCTCATGGGTGTGATTTTGTTTGCAGTCTCTCACTTGGATAATGAAATAGGGACCAATACTTTGACTATGGATGTTGCTATGATGTGTTGTGCTTGTCCTTCTGAAGAAACAGGGTATTTATTGTGCAAAAAGGTGCTCCAAACTATTTCTCTAGAGCAGGATCCTGTTGTAGGTGTTTTAAAAAAAATACTCCATCCTTGTTAATCGTGAAGATTAATAGAGGATTTTGTCTCTTCCCAACCTGGTGAAAATAAAATCACTAGGATGATCAGTTTAGAGAGAACATTTTTCCCAAGATTAGTCAGAACTCTTTTCCCGTAGAGGAAATGTCAAAGACGAGAGAGCATAGGTTTAAGGTAGAGAGTTAATGTTTGATGAGAGGGATATATAGGCAAGTTTTTTTTTCACACAAAGAGTGGTGGGTGTCTGGAATGCACTGCTGGGGGCAAGGGGTGGGGGTTGGCGATAGATGGCATTTAAGAGACCATGTAATAGTGGCATTTAAGAGATTTTTGGATAGGCACATCAATACATAAGGAATGAAGGGACATGGTCCACAAGCAGCCAGATCAAATTAGTTAAACTTGGCAGCATGTTCGGCACGGACATTGTGGGTCCAAGTTTCTATGCTTCGATGCCATTCGATGTTCTGTTTTCATGAGCTGCCATTACTGAAACCAGTTTTATATTTCATATTTATTGAATTAACTGAATCTAAATGCCACAACTTGATTCCACATCAGTAGTATAAACCGTTGGATAGTCTATAAACATGACTGCTATGTTTCAATTATTATAACTAGGTATTACTATAACTATAACATTACTAGATAATGTGGTTTAAAGAAAAAGAACAATTATATGTGAAAGTGCTTTCTGAAACATATGCTTTCACAAAGCACTTGCATATATAATTGTTCTTTTTTTAAAACCACATTTCCCTTCAGTTCCCCACATAAGAAAATATTAAGACATTCCTTTAACATCAAAGCCATCTACAGTTTAAGACATTAGCGAATGTGCAACAATATAATTGTCTTCTTCCCTCCTCCATCCACCTCTGAACATTACCAGCAAGGATAAAGGACTTACAACCCACTAATAAATGACCAGTGAAAGCAAGGAATCAGATTATTTCTATCCTCTGATTACCAAGTGTTCTCTTTTAAAATGACTAGCTTTAGACAGCAGATACTTTCCCATTACTAGTGCCGACGGTGGGAGGATAATGGCCTAATTCATGAAACTAATGGCTGAATAAATCAATACACTGGCTGGAAAAACAGATTCAACAACTCCATCAGACATCTACCTTACTATATCACGACAAAATAAGGAGTTTTTTTAAGAAAAGAATATTATTAATGTGAAATCAAGGTGAAGGACAAAGATCTCTGTCCAGTAGATTTTAGTGCAGCACGTCAACCCACTGAGTAATTGAAGAATAGGTGAATTTTAGGTGAAGCTTAATGACAACGAGCTTCAAATTTTAGAACATAGAACAGGAAGATAGGAACAGACACTTTAAACTATCATATCTGTGCTGAACATGATACTAATCTAAAATAATCCCAAGTGCATGCATAAGGTCCGTATCCCTCTTTTCACTGCCTGTTCATATATCTCTCTAAATGTCCCTTAAACGTTGCTATCTACCATCTCTCTAACAACACATTCCAGACACCTACCTCTCTTTGTGTAAAAAAACGTGCCTTGAAAATCTATTTTAAATGTTTCCACTCTTACCTTAAACCGATGCTCTGTGCATAGTCTGAAGAAGGGTTCCGATCCAAAACATCACGCATCCTTTATCTCCAGAGATGCTGCCTGACCCGCTGAGTTACTCCAGCACTTTGTCTCGATCTTCTCTTTGCTCTCTATATCTTTTAACATTTTAAGCCTTGGAAAAAAGGCTCTAACTATCTACCCCATCTATGTCTCTCATCATTTATAATTTTCTATCTGGTTGCCCCTCAGCCTCCGATGATCCAAGGAAAACAATCCATGTTATGTCCAAAGACAAACACAAAATGCTGGAGTAACTCAGCGGGACGATCAGCATCTCTGGAGAGAAGGAATGGGTGACGTTTCCGGTCGAGACCCTTCAATGGATGGACACAAAATGCTGGGGTAAATTAGCGGAATAGGCAGCATCACTCGAGAGATGGAATGGGTGACGTTTTGGGTTGAGACCCTTCTTCTGACTGATTTTGTCATGACCATGTCGTGTCCAAGTTTTCATCTGAGATAGGTATCATCCTGCAAACCTCCTGCACCCTCTCGAAAGCCTACACACCTTTCCTGTAAAAATCCAACCACATGGTCTCCTTTCACTGAATTTCTTCAACAACAGAATGGTTGAACACAAATTTAAAACCGATGCTTGGGATGGGTGAGCTGGGGGGGGGGGGGGGGGGGGGGGACGACGACGACAGTGGGGCATATCTCCGTTTTTCCTTTTTTTCCTCTCCTTTCTCTTTAATCTTCTTGCACTTCTTTGGTAGTTCAGGGTCTTTCTTCTCTCTCTTTTGCATCTTTCTTCTTTTTCTTCATTCTTTCCTTTTCCCTCTTTTTTTTTGATTTATGTCTCAATTTATACCAGAACTGCACATAATATTAAAATTTTGGAATGGCCCTACAACCCCCACAATTAAAATGTGGATTACGGAAATGTCGGAGACCCTATACTTAGAAAGAATTAGACTTGTCTTAATGGACAAACAAGATCTTTTCCATAAAATTTGGGCTCCATTCATTAACTATCTGAAGGGATAGATTGGCACAGCACGAGGACCCAACTGAAACTTGAACTCAGGACCAGATGAAAAGCTATAGTTTATAACCTACGAACCTATCTCCATTGACGTATTACAGGTAACCCATTCCACCTCCCTTGTTTTTCTGTTGTGTTTTTTTTTTCTTTTTTATTTGTAACTTTCTACCCTCTCTTTCTCCCTCTTTCTATAAAAAATAAAAACACTAGAAGCAGAAGTAATTGATAATGGAAAATTTTAATAATGTATGACTGATGTGTATGAAAAGTTTTTTTTACTATAATATGTAACTACATTTTATAATATGTCTACTTCTAATAAATAAATTAAAAAAAAAAATAAAAAAAAAACTGCACACAATAGTCCAAAGACAATCTAATCAAATTTTGATACCATACCACATGACTTCCTAACTTTTTTACTCAATGCCCCAACTGATGGAGGAGGCATGGTGGCACAGCGGTAGAGCTGCTGCATTACAGTGCCAGAGACCCGGGTTCGATCCTGACTACAGGTGCTGTATGTACAGAGTCTGTACATTCTCCCTGTGACCATGTGGGTTTTCTCCGGGAACACCAGTTTCCTCCCACACTCCAAAGGTTTGTAGGTTAATTGACTTTGGTAAGAATTGTAAATGGTCCCTGGCTAGGATAGTGTTAGTATACGGGGATCGCTGGTCGGCGAGGACATGGTCGCCGAAGGGCCTGTTTCCACAATGTATCTCTAAACTAAACTAAGCTGAAACTAAACTGATAAAGGCAAGTGTGTTGTATGCCTTCTTCATCACCATATCCAATTTTGTCACCATTTTCAGGGAGCTCTGGACTTGCACCCCAAGATCTCTCTGTACATCAATGTTCCTAAGGGTCCTGCCATTTAATTTACTTCCATTTGACCTCCTAAAGAACAACAGGTCACATCAGTCAAGATTATACACCATCTGCCATTTTCTGCCTCTATTTCCTTTGACTGTCTTGCTACTAAAGCAAAATGCATTATACAGTAAGAAGGCAGAATGAAGATAGATAAGCCATTCTACTGTTTAATAAAGCAAACAAATAAAGAAATAATATAGATTATAGATAGGAAAAATAAGGATATGAATATTTGCAGAGTTTGGTGGGGAGAGGGGGAAATGCATGTTAGCTTTGCTATTATCAAATTTTGCCGCATTCTGTTCCAGCAAACTGATCAAAAATTTGGAACCCTGGAAACACAGATGGAGCAATTCAGGCACCGTGTATCTGAAGAGTGCATAGATATTGGTTTGAAATTATATGCATCTTATCATGCATTAGAGCAGCATTGTGCAGAAGGGCCAGCAACAATTTTGTTTTTAGGATCCGGAAGTTCAAACATTGTTCCACACATGGGGCTCAAGGCCAGGGAGGTAACTACAGAGACAAGAAGGCATAGAGCCATACTGCATAGACACAAGCCCCTCACACTCCTAGCAACATTTCTTCCCAAATCCCAAAGCAGGTCCCAATCTTCCACCTTTTTCAGAATTCAAGGCTGATGCCATTCACGGACCATTTCTATGCAATTTTTTTATAAAATGTACCAAAATGAAGATTATGTGTAAAGATATTTAAAAAAGAATATAAGATTTAGAAGCGGGAGCTGACCATCGTGTTTTTGTATTTGCACTGTTACTTAACAAAATCATGGCTGATCTTCTTCTGTATGGCATTTTTCCTGTTTTTTTTAGAAAAGATACTTACTGTATATGAGCATAATTCCCCAGGGTGGGTAGGCTAGAAACAGCAGTTACAGTGTCAGGATGTGGTTTAAGATAAGTTACAGGAGAGGCAGGGGTGAGGGAAAAAGAGGATTGTTGCATTGTTGCATTGTTGGTTAAGGAGGATGTCACGGCAGTTATCAGAGGTGACATTACGGACCGTTCGTCTAGTGAGGCTCCACGGGGGGAACTGAGGAACAAGAAAGGGATGATCACCTTTCTGGGGGTGTACTGCAGACCACCGAATAGTCAACAGGAATTAGAAGAACAAATGTGCCAGGAGATTGCAGACATCTGCTGGTCAAATAAGGTTGTTGTAGTAGGGAATTTTTACTTTCCCAATATAGACTGGGAAAATCATAGTGTGAAGGGTTTGAATGGGGTGCAATTCCTCAAAAGTGTTCAGAAGAGTTTTCTTAAGCAGTATGTAGATGGCGCCACACATGAGAGGGCAACACTGGATCTAGTATTGGGAAATTGGGAAGGGCAAGTTAATGAAGTGTTTGTAGAGGAATCCTTTGGGAACAGTGATTAGGTCTGATCAGGTTTAAGATTGTTATGGACAGGGAACGGAGAGGGTCCATGTGTCAAAATGCTCAACTGGGGTAAGGCCAACTTTGAGGGTATGAAAGAAGGTCTCGCTCAAGTTGACTGGAGCAGGTTATTTGAGGGGAAAGGAACATCGTCCAAGTGGGATGTTTTTAAAAGTGTGCTGGCGAAAGCTCAGGACATGTATGTCCCCGTACGAGTGAAGGGCAAAGCAGGCAAACGTAAGGAAGCTTGGCTGACGAGGGAAATTGAGATGTTGGTCAAAGCAAGAAGGATGCATGGGACAGGTATAGGCACTGGGATCAAGTGCATCCCTGGAGGAGTTTCGGGAGCTAAGGAGTAAACTGAAAAAGGAGATCAGAAGGGCAAAAAGGGGTCAGGGGATACCGTAGCTCTGGCGGGCATCATTAAGGACAATCCCAAAAGATTTTAGAAATACATAAGGGAGAAAAAGGTGATTAGAGAGAGAGTGAGACCTCTCAGAAATCAAAGTGGTCACCTCTGTGCGGAGCCACAGGAGATGGGCAAGGTCCCCAATGAGTATTTCTCCTCTGTATTTACCGAGGAGAAAGATAGTAGGACAGAGGAACTCTGGGGTCAATGCAAGTGTTTTGAGAGCAGTATGTTTTACCGTCGAAGTACTGAAGATATGTCGTGTATGAAGGTAGACAAATCTCCAGGGCCTGATCAGATATATCCGAGGACATTGCAGGAAACTAGAGAGGAAATTGCAGGAGCCCTGGTTGAAATTTACGAGTCATCCTTACATACTGGAGAGGTGCCAGAAGACTGGAGGGTGGCAAATGTTGTGCCTCTTTTCAAGAAGGGCTGCAGGGAAAATGCTGGGAACTATAGGCCGGTGAGTTTAACATCTGTAGTTGGAAAGTTACTAGAGTGTATTCTAAGAGATAGGTTATACAGGCATTTGGATGGGCAAGGGCTGATTAGGGATAGTCAGCATGGTTTTGTACATGGGAGGTTGTGTCTCACAAATCTGATTGATTTTTTGAAGACGTAACCAAAAAGGTCGATGAGGGCAGAACTGTAGATGTTGTGTACATGGATTTCAGTAAGACATTCAACAAGGTTCTGCATGTTAGGCTGCTCTGGAAGGTTTGATCACATGGGATCCAAGGAGAGATAGCTGAATGAATAACAAATTGGCTCCATGGAAGGAAGCAGAGGGTGATGGTGGAAGGTTGCTTCTTGGCCTGGAGACCTGTGACTAGTGGTGTGCCTCAGGGTTCGATGCTGGACCCATTACTGTTTGCCATCTACATCAATGATTTGGATGAGAACATACAGGGCAAGTTTAGCAAGTTTGCCAATGATACGAAAGTGAGTGGTTTTGCAGATAGTGAAGATGGTTGTGAAAGATTGCAGCAGGATCTGGATCAATTGGCCAGGTAGGCGGAGGAATAGTTGATGGAATATAATACAGAGAAGTGTGAGGTGTTGCATTTTGGGACGTCGAACAAGGGCACAGTAAATGGTACACAGTAAATGGTGGGCCGCTGTGTAGTGTTGTAGAGCAGAGGGATCTGGAAGTACAGGTGCATGGTTCCTTGAAGTTCGAGTTACAGGTGCCTCTGAATGTGCTGAATCAAGTTCAGATTGAGTTGGAGACACAAGGATCTACCTGAAGGGTCCTGACCCGAAACATCGCCTATCCATTTCCTCCAAAATTGCTTCCTGACCAACTGATTTACACCAGCACTTGTGGTTTGCTTCAGATTGATTTGGATGCCTTAAAGCACAAATGAGATATGAAGGCAATTCAAAAATTCTAAAGATCATACCCAAATATCGTACTAGAATGTAGTCATATCAGCAGAGCCAAAGTACAATAATGAGGATGGAATCCATTAAGCTCATATACAAGCATTGCAAACAATCAAGGTGATGACTTTTTAACTTCAACAAGAAAACAAGGAAAGAGAAAAGGTTTAGTGTCTACAGTAAGTCGAGATGCAAGTTAGAATAAGCTGCAGAGGCATGACGATGAGGATCCTCAAGCAATCAAAATAGAAAATTATATGGCACAAAATGCTGGAGTAACTCAGCGGATCAGGCAGTATCGTTGGAGGAAAAGCATAGGTGACGTTTTAGGTCGAGACCATTCATCAGACACTGACATTGAAGAAAGGTCTTGATCCAAACCATCACCTATTCCTTTTCTCAAGAGATGCTGCCTGACCTACTGAGTTACTCCAGCATTTTGTGTCTATCTTTGGTGTAAAATAACATCTGCAGTTCCTTCCTACACATAGAAAATTATATGGTTGGGTTCACAGCATTTTGTAAAATGTGTAGAATTTGAACTGCTGTAATAAGTGCTTTTGTCTCCATTAAGTTTATGTTATAGTTGCTATTTAGAACATATTGTACAATGTATTCATGGTCATAATAGCTAGGGAACAATTGTCGTACAGATGATGAGATTAGTTATGCATAGTTATGAATTAAGCTTATTTTGGAAAACTGATCTTTGGGAACTATCAATAATGGGAATGAAGATGAGAGACAGAGTTGTTAAAGTTAACTACAAGTTAGAGATTATTGGCAAGATGACTGAAGAAATTAGTGAAATTATGCTGATTCAATTCTAGAAATTAGTTTAAATCAATGTGTGTCTACCTTTATGAACTGTGTATCATGTGGCCTGACATTTGATCTATCGTTGTACATGCAGTTTTTATGAGATATATATATTTCTCTTTTAAATATAATAGGACCTTAAAGGAGTACATTTTAAGGAGATGAAATATTTTATTTATAAATTTCAACACCTGAAGAAACACCCCATAAAAATCTGAGTAGCTAACTTGATAGCTTGAATCCAGAAATTACATTAAGTTGGCCTCAGAACAGCAAATGATAATTGAAGGCTCACAGTATCACTAAACTAATCACTTTGAAGTATTTAATCATGTTACATTAAATTTTCTGTCACAAGCTCCATCCTGATTGAATGCTCTGAAGAATTTGACATAACATAGGACACAGTGGGCTGCAACAGAGATTATTTACTGGACATATATGCTTCTTGAGTCCTAGAGAATCAGGCCCAGTGCATCAACAAAAAGGGGTGGCAGCTGTGCTATGAGCAAGGTGACCTGGAAACTATTTGCATAACCAATGAACATACGTACATGTATCAACCACAACTTATTTAAGTATGGACACAAAAAGCTGGAGAAACTCAGCGGGACAGGCAACATCTCTGGAGATAAGGGATGTTCTCTACATCTCTGAAGAAGGGTCTCGACCCGAAACATCACCCATTCCTTCTCCCCAGAGATGCTGTCTGTCCCGCTGAGTTACTCCAGATTTTTGTGTCTATCTTTGGTTTAAACCAGCACGTGCAGCTCCTTCCTACATAATATTTAAGTATAGATTGCTAACCCTGTATAAAGTATAGACTGCTAACCCTGTATAAAGTGTAGGCCAAAGATCATAGAGCGATCTTTGGTGTAGACTACTAACCTTGTATAAAGAAAACAAAACAAGTTTGACTTACCATATGAGATTTAGCTAATGATATTGCAGAAATTGTTAATCTATTACAATTATGTTTCATTATTGATTGTAAGATGCATTATGTAATTCTGGTGATAATGTAAGATGCATTAAAGTAATTCTACTTTGAACTTTACAGAACAAAGTTTTATTGCACACTAGAGTTTGGGTGTTATTGTTGAGAATCTTTCTGAAATCAAAAACGTCATTAAACACAATATCTGAGGATGGAGAATTTCCTTCCAGATCAATCTCATTATGTTCAATAACAATGTAGCAGGTTGATAGACATAAAAGCACTTCCAGAAGCATTTTGCACTACAAGTGCCAAATAAATTCCCTGCTGCGTTGTTACTATTTATGCAATTTATTTTTTATATTTTAGGGACATGTTCACATCTGCATATCTTCAACTGCAGAACCAAAAAAATTCCATCCTATTCAAAACCGGTGAGGTATAATTTTCATTTCACTGACATAAATCTGGTTCTTAGCTGAGTACACATAGTACCGTTACATACCAAATATAATAAATTGTGATATGGACTTAATATTTTTACAGCAGAATTGGAGATGAGATTGAATTTTAGAGGAAACCAATCACATTTACCTAAATGAATATATTTATGGTTAATACAGTATGGAAAATGAACAGCTCCAAGCTCTATTATTTCTTGGTTAGTGGCATGGAGCTAAGCCACAACACAAAAGAAAATAATTAATATTACATTACTTCTTGGGTATTTTTTGTTGTTGAATGTATTTTATTTAAACAGGGAATGCTGATTACTACATTTGGGAAAACTGCTTGCAGTAGTTCATTAGGATGACAGGTTGAAGTGGTCTAATTATTGCACACATTGAGGATGACTGTATTGATGCTGAAATTAGACCATAATCCTACGGGACAATAACACCAAGCCATGTTCTTCACTGATAATTTACATAAAATAAAAGATTAAATAAAAACAGAATAAAAAAATACTTCCGTTTAAAATAAGTGGATAGGATGTGTAGGAAGGAATTGCAGATGCTGGTTTAAACCGAAGATGGACACAAAATGCTGGAGTAACTCAGCGGGACACGCAGCATCTCTGGAGAGAAGGAATGGGTAACGTTTCGGCTCGAGTACCTTCTTCCGACTGAGAGTTCAGGTCTTCAAGAAGGGTCTCTACCCAAAATGTCACCCATTCCTTCTCTTTAAAAGAAGTGGATATGGGAAAAAGTCACGGTTTGACATGCATATATGCACACGTTGTTTCATACTTTGCTACCAGCTTTGCACTAATTCAGAAGCTCATGGAATCCATCTCCCACTTCAGAACCTCAGCATATAATCTAGGTTACCATTCTAACATGGCACAAAGGGAATAGTGAATTATTGGCAATACAATTTTTCAAAAACGACATAAGAACAAGGTTCACCTGTTGTTTACAAAGAAGAAAAAGAAGCAATAGCATTATCAAAAGAGTAAAGAAATTCACAGCGTTCTGGCTTATATATTTTCACGACAGATTAACTGGTCATTTATCTCACTGTAATTCTGAGGAACTTGTAGAGAAGTTGGCTGCTGTATCTGCATAAATTAAATGTGGTGCAGAGACAATGCATTGAATGTGTTTGGATTGAGAATAGATGAAGACCAGACTCTTCTGAAGACCAGACACCGGGCATTCATGTCTGATGATACAGTGGCCTACAAGAAATCCAGATACGACCTTGGTAAGGCCATCAAAAAGGCCAAAAGGGTCTTTTGCTCCAAGCTGGAGGATGAGACGGATGCTCGGCAGCTGTGACACCTCCTACAAGGCGAAATCAGGAGGTAGCTCGAATGTCGGCGTAACATCACTCACTGACGAGTTCAATGCGTTTTACGCACGCTTTGATAGGGAGAACACTGATGTGCCTTCTCGAGCCCCCATTTGCTGTGATGGTATTTCAGTCACAGTCACAGAGGCCGACGTCAGAAAATCCTTCAGAGGGGTGAACCCTCGAAAAGCACCTGGACCTGATGGTATACCCGGTCGTGTTCTAAAAACCTGTGCGGACCAACTGGCTGGAGTTTTTACGGACATTTTCAACCTCTCACTTCTGAGGTCTGAGCTTCCCACCTGCTATAAAAGGGCATCAATTATACCGGTGCGCAAGAAGAGCAAGGTGACGTGCCTCAATGACTATCGACCAGTGGCACTAACGCCTGTGGTGATGAAGTGCTTTGAGAGGTTAATCATAGCGCAAATCAACTCCTACCTCGACAAAAACCTGGACCCACTGCAGTTCGCCTACCACTAACAACAGATCAACGGTGGATGCAATCTTGCTGGATCTCCACTCCGCTCTGGACCACTTCGACAACAAAAACTCATGTCAGGCTGTTATTCATTGATTACAGGGGGGAGGGGGCGCTGCACTGCAGCAGCCTGTCGGCAGCGTGTCCGTGATTTTTCAACTTTTTAAATTTTTTTAGTATGTTTAAAAGTCTGTTTTTAATGTTTCTTTGTGTGTTTTGTGTGGGGGGTGTGTGTGGGGGGGTAAGGGGGAAACCGTTTCGGCCGCCTCCTCCATGGAGAGGCGACTTTTTCCAGGTCGCCTCCCCCGTGGCCTAACATCGAGGATCGGGCGGCCTTTCCCGGAGACGCGCCCGGAGCTTCAGCGGCGGGCGCAGCGTGGACTCTCGGCGCGGAGCGGGTGAGACCTCACTGGGGCTCGTTGGAGGGGAGCGCTCCGTTACGCTGGCCTGCGGCAGCCGGCAGCCTGAAGCAGCGGTCTGCAGAACTCCAACTGGTGTGGCATCTACAGCCCGGGATCCCTCGTGGAGGACCCGGGGGGAAGAAAAAGCTTCCACCGCCGGCCCGCGGCCGTCTTCTACCGCGGGTGCGGCATGGACTTACCATCTCCCCTGGAGGGGAGCTTCGACCGCCGGCCCTGCAGACTGCGGTGCTTCCGGCTGCGGCACGGCAGGTACTTTATAACTTTGACCGCCGGCCTGCAGCCTACACCAGCCTGAAGCCGCGGTCTCTGGTTGGGAAGAGCCGATCCTGGACTCACCTTGACTTTGACTTTGTCCCTTACCATCTGGACGCCCGCAGCAACGGCTGTGGAGGGTGGAGGTCCCGACCACGGGGAAAATGGAGGAGGACTGGCCAAGCTCTGTGCCTTCCACCACAGTGATGAATGCTGTGGTGGATGTTTGTGTAAAATTTTTATTGTGGTTGTGTGTTCTTTATTACTGTACCGCTGCTGGCAACCCAAATTCCACCGACCTTGGTTGTGTGGCAATTAAATTATATCTATCTATCTATCTATCTATCTATCTATCTATCTATCTATCTATCTATCTATCTATCTATCTATCTATCTATCTATCTATCTATCTATCTATCTATCTATCTATCTATCTATCTATCTATCTATCTATCTATCTATCTATCTATCTATCTATCTATCTATTACAACTCAGCATTTAATACAATCATCCCCTCCAAGCTGGTTACCAAACACGCAGAACTAGGTCTCTGCACATCCTTCTGCAATTGGATCCTCGACTTCCTCATTCACAGACCACAGACTGTTCGAATTGGTGGAACGGTGTCAGCCTCGATAACAATCAGCACGGGAGCACCTCAAGGTTGTGTGCTCAGCCCCCTGCTGTACTCACTCTATACTCATGACTGCGTAGCTGGTCATAGTGCGAACACCATCATCAAGTTCGCTAATGACACCACTGTTGTGGGACGTATCACTGATGGGGATGAGTCAGAGTATAGAAGATAGATCGACCGACTGGCCAAATGGTGCCAGCACAATAACCTGGCCCTCAACACCAGCAAAACCAAGGAACTAATTGTGGACTTATGAAGGGGTGGGATGGGGACCCACAGTCCCGTTTATATCAACGGGTCGATGATGGAAAGGGTCAAGAGCTTCAAATTCCTGGGCGTGCATATCTCTGAAGATCTTTCCTGGTCCGAGAACACTAATGCAATTATCAAGAAAGCACATCAGCGCCTCTACTTCCTGAGAAGATTACGGAGAGTCGATATGTCAAGGAGGACTCTCTCTAACTTCTACAGGTGCACAGTAGAGAGCATGCTGACCGGTTGCATCGTGGCTTGGTTCGGCAACTTGAGTGCCCAGGAGCGGAAAAGACTCCAAAAGTAGTAAACACTGCCCAGTCCATCATCGGCTCTGACCTCCCTTCCATCGAGGGGATCTATCGCAGTCGCAGCCTCAAAAAGGCTGGCAGCATCATCAAGGACCCACACCATCCTGTCCACACACTCATCTCCCTGTTATCTTCAAGTGGAAGGTACAGGAGTTTGAAGACTGCAACGTTCAGGTTCAGGAATAGCTACTTCCCCACCGCCATCAGGCTATTAAACTCAACTCATACAAAACTCTGAACATTAATAGCCCATTATCTGTTTATTTGCAGATTATCTGTTTATTTATTCATGTGTGTATATATTTATATAATGGTACTAGACCAAGTGCAGACCCGTTGGGTCTGTTCCCCCAACGTGCGGTTGTGGGGGGGGGGGAGGCGGCACGCAGCGTCACACACACTAACTATCCCCCCCCCCCGCACTCACGCTAATTACCCCCTTGATATTATATTAATATTATTAATTTGCTCCTTTTACCCCATAACCACCCTGTCTACTGACGCATAGCCCCCAACTTGCAGTCACATCTAGAGAGGGGGGGGGGGGCAGGCGGGGGTAGAGGTGAGGGCAGAGAGAGAAGTGGCAGAGACAGGGAGAGAGACAGAGACACAGAGAGAGGGGCAAGAGGGATAGGGGGTGGAGAGGAGGATAAGAGGGAGGGTGGGTGAGGGGGGAAAGGTGGGGGAGGAGGGGAGGAGAGAGAGGGTGAGAGTGAGGGGGAGAGAGAGGGGGTGCTGAGAGGGGGGTGAGGTGGGGAGCAGGGAGGGGGGAGGGTGGAGGGAAGAGGGTAGGGGGTGTGGAGGGGAGGGGAGGGGGTTTAGGGGAGGGAGGGAGGGTGGGGGAGGGGATGGAGGGGAGGAGGGTATAGAGGGGGGGAGGAGGGGAGAGAGGGGGGAGGGGGGAGGGGGGAGAGAGGGGGGAGGGGGGAGAGAAGGGGGGAGAGAGGGGGGAGAGAGGGGGGAGAGAGAGGGGAGAGAGGAGGAGAGAGAGGGTATGCTGAGAGGGGAGGGGGAGAGGTGGGGAGCAGGGAGGGGGAGGGAGGGTGGAGGGAAGGGGGTAGGGGTGTGTGGAGGGTAGGGGGTTTCGGGGAGGAATGGTGGGGGAGGGGAGGGGGGAGAAAAGAGGGGAGAGAGAGAGGGGGGAGGGGGGGAGAGGAGGGGGGAGAGGAGAGGAGAGGAGAGGGGGGAGGGGGGAGGGGGGAGGGGGGGGAAAAGAGAGGGGGAGAGGAGAGGGGGGAGAGGAGAAGGGGGGGAGAGGAGGGGTGAGGTGGGGAGAGGAGAGGAGAGGAGAGGAGGGGAGAGGGGGGAGAGGAGAGGGGGGAGAGGAAAGGGGGGGAGAGAGGAGGGGAGAGGAGAGGGGGAGAGGAGAGGGGGGAGAGGAGAGGGGGGAGAGGAGAGGGGGGGAGAGGAGAGGGGGGAGGAGAGGGGATGAAGGGGAGGAAGGGAGAGAGATAAGGGGGAGGGGGGGAGAGGAGAGGGGTAGAGAGCAGAAGGGGTGAGGAGAGGGGGGATGGAGAGAAGAGAGGGGGAGAGGAGAGGGGGGGAGGAGAGGGGGGGGGGGAGAGGAGAGGGGGGGAGAGGAGATGAGGGGGGGGGGAGAGGAGGGGGGGAGAGGAGAGGGGTGAGGAGGAGAGGCGGGAGAGGAGAGGGGGGGGGAGAGGAGAGGGGGGGAGAGGAAAGGGGGGGGGGAGAGGAAAGGGGGAGGAGAACATAAAAAACATTTTAGAACCAAAAAAGACACATTCTGCAAGCATTGTAGAACCAAAAGAGAGAATTTCTGCAAACATTTTAGAACCAATAAACACTTTTTGCAAACATTTTAGAACCAATAGACACATTCTGCAAGCGTTTTAGAACCACTAAGGACACTTACATTTGAGCAGACATGTGTTCAGTGTTATTCACAGCTCAGAGAAACGTGACCCTCTGCCTTCCTCCAGCTTGCAGACACTGATTGAGGCACACCACTTCCTGGTTTTATAGTCCCCCCCCCTTCCGCCAGCAGGGGCAGCAGAGAGAATGGGGAATTTTGTAAAATCATTAATATCTCTGTCATTTTTCATCGACGGGAAAAATCCTCGGCACACATACGGCAGAGGGGGGCTCTGAGCAAGGAGGCCAAAAATGACGGCCGTAGGTGGCGGCGTTCTCTCGGAAATTGCAGCACAGATGGCCAAAATCGGTCAACAACAGACTTTTAGTAATATAGAGATATGGACACACTGATCTGTTCTGTATTCATGCCTACCATATTCTGTTGTGTTAAGCAAAGCAAGAATTTCATTGTCCTATCTGGGACACATGACAATAAACTCTCTTGAATCTTGAACTCTCTGCTACACCAAATAAACCATAAGATCCAGTCCTTGTTTCCCATTCAATGCCATTCCCAATTAATGCCTATCAGTCCAACAAAGTATGCAAAATCAGAATAGAATAAATCAAAACACTAGTTGGACCATTGTGATAACATTTGAAGCAGAACAAAAGAAGAAGGGAAATATCATACAATAGTAAAAAGGTGACAAATTTGGCAATATGCACAACAGCATGTTGCTGGTAAATTCAGTGATCAGAGCAAAGTATCGAAAAACAACATGGTCAATAGTAGCTGTTAACTAATATTATTTTCCTTATGAATTATATTTAGTGCAAACATGTTTATTTTGGTATCAAGCATATATTCCACATCATGCAGTGCAACAAATTATATAGTTGGATAGTGTTTGTGCACTTGTACAAGTTGAAAGTATGCAGAACATAGACATTTGGTGACATAAAACCTTGCCAAATGCTGACTTGACATGAGAATCACTAAACTAGATATACTAAATCCACTTGTAAACTTAACTGACCCCAATTGGGGAAACCTGTTTGTCATGATTCTTTAGTTTAGTTTAGTTTAGCGATACAGTGTGGAAACAGGCCCTTCGGCCCACCGAGTCCGCACCGACCAGCGACCCCCGCACATTAACACTAACCTACACACACTTGGGACAATTTACAGTTATACCAAGCCAATCAACCAACAAACCTATACGTCTTTGGAGGATGGGAGGAAACCGAAAATCTCTGAGAAAACCTGCAGCAACCGTAATGGGGATCAAACCCGGGTCTCTGACGTTGCAAGCGCTGCAAGGCAGCAACTCAACCGCTGCGCCACCTTACCACCCCTGTCCTCTACCTCTCAGGTATTATTACTTCACCTACACTTGTTTTCTCTTGAGGGAGAATCTAGAACTAGGTGTATTGTTTAAAAATAATGAATCGCCTATTTTTGACAGAGATGAGTTGGGGGGTTTTTCTGAGCGCCATGAGTTTTTGGAAACTGTATTCCTCAATATTTTTAAGATAGAGGATGAAGGAACTTTCACTATATCTCTCAGACACTGTGTGCTTCTCTTGTGTTCAACATAATCTACAGTTCTCAATGAAAACTATAGAGAGTGTTGAAATGCAGTGAACTATGAGGTCCATGCTAAAACAAATAACTCCATGGCTGTGAAGTGACACGGAATGGGATTGGAAGGGGATTTTCTGTTGCTCTTTGACAATGCACATAGGTCTTTTGTCAGGCTGGTCAATACACTACTATTTCATTATGGATACCTATTAGATTGCTTAAATCCAGAAATTATATTAAGTTAGCCTCAGACAGTAAAATATAATTGAAAGCCCACAGTATCACTAAACTAATCACTCTGGAGCATTTAATCATGGATACCTATTAACCTCATCAAAGTCTTTATTAGCATGTCTTCAGGGAATCTTTCTCTCTTGGGTCGTAGCTACTTGGGTGACTCTTCCTCCCCTTCCGACTTCCACAACCATTTATAGCCATAAGCCACTGCCCAGTGTATCGTCAATTAATCATAGCCGGTCCAGAAAAAGGGATAGACCTCTTAGTACTAACACCAGCAAAATCATGGCCAGAACTAATTTCCTGTCAAACTGACACCAGTTTAACCAGACATGAACTAATAGCTAATTGAAATCTTGTGATCATATCTCTTCCTCATTTTGCAAATCATCATTCTTTAAATAAAAAAACATTCACAAATAATACTTTGTATTATAAAGTATATATATAATATAGTATGCAATCTTGAGTAACTGAACACAAGGAACTAACAGGTGTAAGAAGGAACTGCAGATGCTGGTTTAAACCGAAGATAGACACAAAAAGTTGGAGTAAATCAGCAGGAAAGGCAGCATCTCTGGAGAGAAGCAATGGGTGGCGTATCGGGTCGAGACCCTTCTTCTCAACCCAAAACATCACCCATTCCTTCTCTCCAGAGATGCTGCATGTCCCGCTGAGTTACTCCAGCTTTTTGTGTCTATCTACAAGGAGCTACTGTAACACAATGGTCTGAAGAAGGATCCAGACCCAAATCATCATCTATCCATTCCTTCCACAGATATTGCCTGATTAACTGAGTTACACCAGCATTTTGGTGGCACCGACCATTTTTGTTTGGTACTAATCCAGAGATGCTTCAATAATTTGTTAAAAATATCTGTTACATTTAAAATGTATTAATATAACAGCGATGCCCACTTTCATTGTTAACAGCATAATTATTTTTTTCTCTCTGTCACTATTCTTCATTTGTCTAAGCCTATTTTATTCGGCTTAGCTATGAGCTGAATCTCAATCCGTTGATTTTTCTTTTCTTGAGCAAAGGCACATTGTTTCATTCATGAGCATGTTTGAGATGCGCATGACTATATGCTATATGGGATGAAAAGGTTCAATAATACATTTGCAATACGACAATGTTGCATTGTAATGCTGACATTGCCCTTAACAGGATCACATTATTCTAAAGAACAAATGAAAGCAGTTTTCCCAATGTAGTACTCCTAAATTTTAATTCAATCTAGTAGAATTAGAAAGACAAATTCTATTAGATCAAAAGCTTTTTGGGATATTAAATAGAGCACAGTTGACTTCTATTATCCAATATTAAAAACAGAGGTGAGGGAAATCGCAAAGAAAATAAAATGCATTTAACATGATTTAGTAATTAGGCTTTGGAAAGTATGCACCTTGTATGGACCTGAATCAGGCAATAATCAACAATTGACTATTGCAAGAATTTTTTAAATTGGAGAAAATAATTTAAAATCTTGCATTTTATCAAAATTGTAAAAAATTGATCAAAATCTCTGGAGAGAAGGAATGGGTGATGTTTTGGGTCGAGAAGAAGGGTCTCGACCCAAAACATCAGTTGTACAGGGCCCTAGTGAGACCACACCTGGAGTATTGTGTGCAGTTTTGGTCTCCAAATTTGAGGTAGGAAGGACATTCTTGCTATTGAGGGAGTGCAGCTTAGGTTCACAAGGTTAATTCCTGGGATGACAGGACTGTCATATGTTGATAGAATGGAGTGGCTGGGCTTGTATACTCTGGAATTTAGAAGGATGAGAGGGAATCCTATTGAAACATATAAGATTATTAAGGGTTTGGACATCCTAGAGGCAGGAAACAATACAATATACAATACAAATTTATTGTCATTTGAGCCCCAGTGAGACTCAAACGAAATTTTGTTTCCATAGCCATACAAACAAAAACAATGTCCTACAGACATACACACAATTAAGTTCACACAAACATCCATCACAGTGAACCCACTGTGATGGAAGGCAAAAGTCTTTTCTCTCCCCTGCTCTCCATGTCTCTCCCGATGTCCAAGCCCCAGGCGGGCGATGATAAGTCCCACGGCCATTTTAGGCCGTGCCGGGCGATTTACGGCCCCGCTCCCGGTCTAGAAGTCTCGAAGTTGGAGCCCCCGGCGGGAGCTGGAATGTCCCACGGCCACGAAGCCGTGCCGGGTGATGTACTTCCCCGCTCCGGGTTGTTCCAAACCCCGCGACACGGGCTGGAGAAGTCGCGTTGCGGGAGCTCCGGGAAGCGGTCTCTCTCTCCCCCCGGACCCGCGAGCTCCCGATGTCCCAGTCCACCGGACCTGCGGCTGCGTTGCTGGAGCCTCCGAGCCCCAGGAGTCGAGTCGCAGCAGCGAGTCACCACCGCTCCCCACGTTCCGAGGCCGGCCAGCCCCACGATGGTGAGTAGTCCGCACCTCCGCAGTCTCCCGAGCCCCCGGGTCATTCAGGTTGGAGGCCGCTCCACGGTGCTAGGCCCCAACGACAACGGAGACCCGACAGGGAAAAGGTCGGGTCTCCCGAACAGGGAAGAGATTTCAAACAGTTTCCCCCCCGCCCCCCACCCCCCACATATACACATTTAAAAACCAGTATTAAAAAACACCAAACACTACATTTAACTAGACAAAAAATAAAAAAAAGACAGACAGGCTGTAGGAGCCGCTGCAACGAGTCGCGCCGCCACCAGGAAACATGTTCCCAATGTTGGTTGAGTCCAGAATCAGGGGCCACAGTTTAAGAATAAGGGGTAAGCCATTGAGAACGGAGATGAGGAAAAACTGTTTCACACAGAGGTTTGTGAATCTGTGGAATTCTCTGCCTCAGAAGGCAGTGGAGGCCAATTCTCTGAATGCTTTCAAGAGAGAGTTGGATAGAGCTCTTAAGGATAGCGGAGTCAGGGGCATGACGAGAAGGCAGGAATGGGGTACTGATTGTGGATGATCAGCCATGATCATATTGAATGGCGGTGCTGGCTCGAAGGGCCGAATTGCCTACTCCTGCACCTATTGTCTATTGTCTATTGTCAAAAGTTTTATTTGGAACATCTATGATAGTCCCATATCCATCTTCCCACCCTGGATCTCTCCTGGACTACAAACACCACCACAGCAGTCAAGAAGGCCCAGCAGCGACTCTACTTTCTGAGGATCCTCAGGAAAAACAACCTGGAGGAGAAGCTGCTGGTGTCCTTCTACCGCTGCTCCATCAAGAGTGTGCTGGCGTACTATATAACCACATGGTATGCCAGCTGCTCTGCAGCGGACAGGAGAGCCCTTCAAAGGGTCATCAACACCACACAAAAAATCACTGGCTGCCCACTGCCCTCCCTGAAGGACATCGTCAGCTCTCGCTGCCTTGGCAGGGCAGTCAACATCCTGAAGGACCCTTCCCACCCTGGACACAACCTGCTCCACCTGCTGCCCTCTGGCAGACGGTACAGGTCTTTCAAAACTCGCATAAACAGACTCAGAGACAGCTTCTACCCCATAGCCATACGTGAACTTAACAATGCAAAATAAGAAATAACACTCACATTCAACTGAATGGTTCTACCTCAGCTGCTATTGTTATTTATCTGTAATTTTTTTTTTAATATGTATATATTTTTACCTTTTCTTATATATTTAAAATTGCTCTTGTGAATCGCACCGTGGGATTGACTTTTAAATTTCGTTGTACCATGTGCAATGACAATAAAGAGATTCATTCATTCATTCATTCATTCATTCAATCATTCATTCATTCATTCAGTCATTCATTCATTCATTCATTCATTCATTCATTCATTCATTCATTCATTCATTCATTCATTCATCTGCATCTTTCCTATCCATGTACCTGTTCAAATGTCTTTTAAATGTTGTTATAGTATCTGCCTCAACTACCTCCTCTGGCAGCTTGTTCCATATACCCACTATCCTTTGTGTGATATAGTTACCCCTCAGTTTTCTATTAAACCTTTTACCCATTCATATTAAACCTTTGTCCTCTGGTTCTTGATTCCTAGTCTGGACAAAAGTCTCTGTGAATTCACCCTATCTATTCTCCTCATGATTTTATATGTCTCAATAAGATGACCCCTCAGCCTCCTGCAATCCAAGGAATGAAGCCTGAGCATACTCAACCGCTCCTTATAGCTCAGGCCCTCAAGTCTTGGCAACATCCTTGTTCATCCTCTCTGCTCTCTTTCCAGTTTAACAACATCCTTCCTATAGCAGGGCAGCCAATACTGAATACAATACTGCAAATGCGGCCTCACCAACATCCTGTACAACTGTAGCATAATATTCCAACATCTATACTCAATACTCTGTACCAAATGTACCGAAAGGTTTCTTGACCACCCTATCTACCTGTGATGGCACTTTCAGGGAACTAGGTACCTGTCTGTAGTCCTAGACCCCTCTACTCTACAACAAACCCCATGGCACTGCCATCCACTGTGAGGGGCCCTGCACCAATCCCTGAGGCACACCACTAAACACAGGTCTCCAGATCAAAAAACAACCCTCCACCATCACATTCTGCTTCCTTCCATGAAGCCAATACTCTATCCAGTCGGCTAGATCTCCCTGGATCAGATGCAATCCAAACTTCCAGAGCAACCATACAGAACTTTAACAAATACCCTGCTGAAGTTCATATAGATAATGTCTATGGCTCTACCTGTGTCAACCTTTGTGGTTACTTCTTTGATAAACGCAATCAATATGTAAGATGCAAACTCCCATGCCGACTATCCCTAATCAGCCCTAGTCTTTGCCTATGCATATCTTATTCATCAAAATCCTCTCCAGAAACTTGCCTACCACAGATGTTAGGTTCACTGGTTTATAGTTTCCAGGCTTTTCCTTATAGCCTTCTTAAAAAGGGGCACAACATTAGCCACCCTCAAGTCTTCTGGCAGCACACCCACGTCTAATGATGATTCATATATCTCATGCAGGACTCCAGCTTCTCACAGATTTCTTTGATATATTTGATCAGGCCTGGGATATTTATCTAACTTCATATGTCTCAGGATGCCCTATAGTGTAATACGAACTGTCCTCAAGACATCTCCATTTACAGTCCCAAGTTCCCCAGTATTCATGTTTTTCTCCAAGGTAAAAACATAGGAGAAATACTCATTGTGGTCCTTGCCCACCTCCGATGTCTCCACACAGAGATAACTACTATGCTTTCTGAAAAGAGTTCTATTCCCTCTCTATTCTCCCTCGTTCCCATAATGCACTTACAAAATAGTTATGGATTTTCCTTAATATTATCAGCCAGAGCTATCTCCTGGCCCCTTCTTAATTTGTTTTAAATATATGCTCCTCACTTCCTGGAGTTAATTGCTCTTGTCATCCAGGCTTCCTAATTCCCACCCACCTACATTCTAAAAAACATTCTACCAAGAACACACATGTCTTTGTCATTGCACTTGTAAAAACATCCCACTTTACAGTTGTCCCTTTGCCCGCAAGAAACCTATTCCAATCAACTTTGGCAAGTTCCTAATGTCTAATACCATCGAAGTTGGCCCTATCACGATTCAGAATATCAACTTGTGGGCTTCCCAGTCTTTATCCATGATTATTTTAAAGCTAATAGAACTGTAGTCGCTGGTCCCTAAAGGCTCACCCATCAACTCTTCAGACACTTGCCCATCCCAATTTCCAAGGAGTGGATCAAGCTTTGTCCTCTCCCTTTGTAGGGCCCTCTATAGTCCCTAGGAAATTCCAAAGCAGTAGGACAGATGGGGCAATCTAAGCTACTCTTCAGAAAGTAGAATTCTCTGCCCCGCCTAATTCTACACTTTGACACAGAGCCAGTCAACATTTTGTGAGGCTGTAATTTGTGCCTGGCTGAATCAAGTAAAAAAACAACTCTTATTTATACAGTAGATATTTGACTTAATAGGAATTGGAGATTATTGACAAGTCTATAAAATGATTGAAACCATTTTTGACAATTTCTTTTAACTTCCGTGATTGAATTGGTTAGAACTTAGTTTAAACGGAAGAAACAAAAAAAAAACTAGGACGTTTATATTCAATTATGTGCATTTTCTACCTGACTCAAACAAATAAACAATTTTGGAATAAAATAATAGACCTTTGGATCTTTCATGATATTTGATATTAGTCCGATGCCTTACTGTAATATGGTTTGTGACAATCTATTCCCTTCCTATTAGTGATAACAAGGCTATCCTGTGCATTACATTGTTTGCATAAGATCAAGCATCTAGAGCAAGAAAAGCACATCACAGTGGATGCATTAGAAATGGATCAACAAACATTATCTGCAGATGTGTTACAAGAAATTACATGTGCTGTGTGGGAGCCTACCTGATTACTGTCAAACAAGCTATAACTTACAATAAAGGCCATAAATGATGTGCTATTTTACAATTGATTTCCTGCTATTGTTGGAGAATTTCATTGATCTAGTTTACGAAATAAACAGATGAACACTAAAAGATTAGAATGATAGATAATTTATTGCCAGTTCATGATATTTTTTACAGTTGATTGGTTGTAGACTACTGTGCATTTTATGGAACAAAATAATTATTAAAAAATTGCTGCAACTAATTTCTTATTATAATTACGGAAGTGTCGTGCATAGAAGGGAATGGAAGGGTATATTTGGGACGTAATCTGAGGCATAAATTTACATATGTGGATTGTGAAATATAAGTTATCAACTGTAATTGAATTAACTATATCATAATGATGCACTTTATGAAAGTAAAGATACATACGTAGTTCTAAAGATCAAGTCGTTGAAGTTCGGACTATCTGCCATATTTTTGACAGAAAATCCATGAAAACTCTGCAGGGTAGTGTAAAAGGTATTTATTTCATCTCTTCAGTGTTTCTCTGGATCTTGCACACGGTTCTAATGGACAATTGATAGATCCCCTTGTGGAGTTTCAACTCAAAGTTCAATTTTAAATGGCTTTCAATAACCTTAATAAAGCACATTATGATAGCTTTATATAAATGAGTTACAGTATTTTAAAGTTGGTGAGAAATTTGCTTTTGAATGAAGCCTAAGGAAGGCAACTTTTTAAACAGTTTTTTCTCTCCTAATAAAACATATGAGTTTGCATATCCTTGCAGTCTTCTTTCTCAGAAGATACCTTCAATACCTGACCACTATTTTGTCAACAAAAGATTTCATTTCTATTGAATACTATATGTAAATACTTGCGACAAACCCAAGTATCCAGCTGGTGAATTGAAGATAAACTGTTAAATAAGCAAATAAAATATTTAATGTACATGTGATTCATAAGGAAAGATTTAAAAAAGAATCACTATCACAATTATAACAGCAGCCTCTTTAACACAAAGACACAATATGCTTGGCATAAAAAGTTATTTGTTTCTGTTTCTTAATACTTCAGTGGGAAGATGGGAAAGTGAATTTCAAAAATCGAGGAAGAGTTATGTATTTATTGCTTTTGGATAGGTATATGGACGGGAAAGGAATGGAGGGTTATGGTCTGAGTGCAGGTAGATGGGACTAGGGGAGAATAAGTGTTCGGCACGGACTAGAAGGGCTGAGATGGCCTGTTTCCATGCTGTTATATGGTTATATGCTTTGGTATTATAGACAGGTGGTGTGGACAATTGCTACAAGATCCAGCAGAAGGTACTGGGCATCTCCAACAGAATCTAGTTTATTTTTTTCTATAATTTGAATTACAGGATCAGATGAGACATTTAACAAGCAAGACACACTCATGCTCAGTTTGAGATATAATAAAGAAAATTAATGCTGGAAATGCTCAGCAGTTTTTGTGGACTGACAAACTGAGGTCTGAACTGACTTTCACATTTTCTTACAACAACAATGTTTTTTTCAGCCATTGAGTCTATGCTAGTTCACAGAGCAATACCATTGCCCCCACAATGTTTTCCTGTGATCTATTCTCCATGTATTTCCATCAAATCAGACTAAATTCTAAAACTCTCTACACTTTGGGGACAATTTACAATGGCCAATTAACCTACCAGCCTGCACATCTTTAGGGTGTGTGAGATAACCAGTGCACCAGAGGGTGACCCACTTGGTCATAGTGATAGAGTCATAGAGTCACAGAGTGATACAGTGTGATTTCAGCCCAACTTGCCCACACCAGCCAACATGTCCCAGCTACACTTGTCCCATCTGCCAGCATTTGGTCAATATCTCTTCAAACCTGTCCTACCTGTCTAACTGTTTCTTAAATGTTGAGATAGTCCCTGCTTCAACCACCTCCTCTGGCAGCTTGTTCCATAGATCCACCACCCTTTGTGTGAAAAAGTTACCCCTCTGATTCCTATTAAATATTTTCCTCTTCACCTTAAACCTATGTCCTCTGGTCCTCGATTCACTGTCCGGTCACAGAAAGACTTTGCAAACTGGCGATCAGGATTGATCTGTGGTACCTGGAGATATGAGGCAGCAGGTCCACTACTGTGTCACTGTGTCTGCTCTCATCTCTCTCTGCAGATTGTGGTTTTATTTCAAATTTGCAGAATCTGCTGATACTATACTTTTCCAGGGATGATTAATGCCCAAAAAAATTCACCCAATGGATTTATTGATTCTGTTTTAGATTGTATGGGTGAGCTGTATAATTAATATGTTGTCATTATAATTTGATTAATGTCCTTTTAACCAGTATTAAAAGAATGATACTTGCAATTCTCAACCACCTTTCTTAACCTCAGAATGTCCCAAAACACTTAATAGCCTGTACCTCTGAAAACAAGTCACTTCTAAACACCTCAATTTGACACAACAAGCTCAATTAGAAAGGACCAAAAGCAAATTCTTATTTATATTGAGCGATCTTCTCCACATAATGCTTTGGAATTTTCTGCATCCTTCTGAGAGTCTAATCGGGTTCCAAATTTGAAAGACAGCACTTCCAAAATGCAGCATACTCTCAGTCCTGATGTGAGTGTCCAGGCTAAATGTCTTTGCTCAGTTATCTGAGATGAATCTTGAAACCACAACCTTTTGACTCAAGAAACAGGACTAAGGCCAATAAACAATGGCTGACGCCGTAAACTCAGGTTCACTTTTTGTCTCTCCTTTCAAAAACAATAACTTGTTCACGACGTGTCTGAAGAAGGGTCTAGACCCCAAATGTCGCCCATTCCTTCTCTCCAGAGAAGCTGCCTGTCTGCTGAATTACTCCAGCATTTTGTGTCTACCTTCGATTTATCGAAGGTAGACAGCATCTGCAGTTCTTTCCTTCTTGTTCACGACGTGTCTAAATCACAGTAAAATAGGCCAGCATTCTTCAGAAGAGCATTGTTAAACACAATTTGATGCTGGGGGAAATAAAGAGACATTGCAGGAAGGTGACTGATGTATTATTAACAAAGTATGTTTTTAAAGCAACTTGAAGAAATAGTAAACTTAAAGGTAAAGAATTGGCGATGGAAAAATGCATGACCACCAACAATGGAACAATGGAAATTGCTGCTGTGTAAGAGTGCAGTGTATTGCAAGAGTGCAGTTCGTGGAGGACACACACACTAACCACCCCCCTTGATATATTAATATTATTCATTCCCTCCTTTTACCCCATCCCCGCCCTATACATTTATGATAGCCCCGAACTCACAGGCACGTCTAGATAGGGAGAGGGGGGGGAGAGTAGAGAGAGAGGGGGCAGAGACACAAAGAGAGGGGCAGAGACACAAAGAGAGGGGCAGAGAGCGAGAGAGGGACAGAGAGAGATAGGGGGGGGGGGCAGAGAGGGCAGAAAGGGAAATAGGGGAGAGGAAAAGAGGGGGGGGGGGGTGGTTCTGAGTCTTTACAAATCAACAGCAAATTTATTGAAAGCTGTCAAAAATCTGTCTAAGTTCGCGGAGTAAATAACCATGAAGTTTTAAAATTGTAAAGAAATTAGTACCGGAAAAAAAAAACGGGAAGTAACAATCGGGGAAAAGCAACGTTTGAAATGTATTTCAAAATTTTTTTAAACGCTGTCTTTGAAAATAAATTGTTATCTTTAAGAATTAGTACAGTTAAGTGAGACACCGGAAAATCTTTAATGAACAAAAAATGCAAAGTTTTCGAAGTTAAACCAAAACAACGAAGTTCAATCGGACTCTTATCTTTAGAGATGTGGAAGTCAGCATTAAGCCTCGTTCATCAAAGTGATATAATGAACTTTGAGAAAGTTCTGGAGAAGCAAGCTGGGAAAATCGTGAGCGCTCATGACTTTGAAAGCCCTCGGAAGCCCTCAGAAGCTGCAGTACAGACCCCACATGCTCGTTCTTTCTGCGTCTTTTGAAGAACCGGGAGGGGGGGAAGGTGGTGAGGGGGGAGGGAGTGGGAGGGGGGAGGGATGGGGAGGGGGAGGGGGGTGATGTTACTCGCTGCGCATAGAACATAGGGCAGCAGGCCACGAGGAGCAGAGCCATTGTGACGTCATCAGCGAGACCATCTTGTTTATTTTCCAAGTTATTTGAAATTTTTGAACATTTTCATAAATAACTCGAGAAATAATTCATGAAATTTTCAGAAAAGGCAATTTTTGACATCATGGCATAAATCTCTATCGGAATATGTAAAATTTTCACCGTTAGCGAGATGTTTTCGAGGAGATGTGAAACGCGCACGAACATCGCACAATACGCACACATCCAAGATCAGCGTTTTATATGTATTAAGATGTTCATGCACAATTAGCGGATGAGCATATTTAGCAGACAGATGTTGGGCATCAAGCAGAAAATGATAGAGATTTTGGCATCTGCAGACATTGCCAGGATTTTGCTTTTACTTCAGAATTCCAGAATCTATAGCTGTTTTTGATTTGTGATCTGAGGGTTGAATTCATGCCTTGGTACAAATTTTAATAGTTACAGGATCATGGAATAATAGAACATAGATAGTATTTATTCATCATGTTGAGCTGGTCCTTTGGTCAAGCTAATCATTCAGTTATTGAGTTGTACAGATGCATTCTCCTTCCACAGAGCACTGTGTTTCAAGCTAATGCATTTATCTCCATGGCCCACCCACTCTATGAACAGCTGACTATGATACCTTCTCATCAGCCCTCCATCTGTAATCACAATCCTTGCTCCCCTGATGATATATGTCCCTGATATTCCAACTGACCATCTGCTAGTCTCCAACCTTCCTCCATTTACTGCTCTGAAGCCAATCTCTCAATTATGTCCTGTGACCAACTATTTCCATTGACTCCATATACACTTCATGCTGCATTGAAAAGGCCACCAGCATAATCAAGGACGAGTTGCACCCAGGCCACTCCCTCTTCTCTCCTTTCCCATCAGGCAAGACGTATAGAAGTGTGAAAACACACACCTCCAGATTCGGGGAACCTTCCCCTCAGCCAACAATGAATCATTCTACATTTCCTTGATCATCGTCTGCTTTGATCAGTCATTTCTTCACCTTTGAACCTTCCCATATCTCCAGTTTTCCTCTCCACCGACTCTCAGTCTGAAGAAGTGTCTCAACCCGAAACGTCATCCATTCCTTCTCTCCAGAGATGCTGCATGTCCCGCTGAGTTAATCCTGCATTTCTGTGTCTATCTTTGTTGCAAACCAGCATTTGAAGTACTGTCCTGCTACATCAGTCTGGCAAACTGCTCTGCACCCTTTCCAACGCCTCCACATCCTTCCTGTAATGGGGTGACCAGACTGCATGCAATATGATACCAATGTTTAAGAAGAATTTAGACAGGCACATAAAGAGGCAGAAAATTCACGATTATAGACTATGTGCAGGCAGATGTGCAGTTTTAATTGGCATCATGGTCAGTACAGAGGGCCGAGGAGCCTGTTCTTGTTCTGTACCATATTCTGTTCCGTGTTCACTGTGGTATCTGGCAGTGGGAGATGTAGGTGGGGGTTTAACTTCTAAGGCAATGCACTGGACCATTTGAGGGCAATGACATTTGTTTTAAAGTCCTAAGCAATATATCCCTGTTATTGCATGCAATTAATGCTTTTAACAAGCTAATTTGTAGTCATGTTAATTCCAAGCATTAACAGCCATGAATAACAGCCTTGAAGTGAACAGGCAAGAAATATAAATCCTGAAATTGTGGGAATGCACAAATCCTGCAGTTCAGACTCATGCAAGAAGGCTGCATAGTTCCTCCGCAGAAAAATAAAATAAAGAATACAGAGTGTGATTCAAAATGTATGGACAAATTGTTTAATAGTCAGTTACAAATTAGTCCAGACATTCGAAGAAGGGTCGAAGATAGACATAAAATGAATTAGTCTGAAGAAGGGTCTTGACCCGAAATGTCACCCATCCCTTCTCTCCAGAGATGCTGCCTGTCCCGCTGAGTTACTCCAGCATTTTGTGTATATCTTCGATTTAAACCAGCAGCTGCAGTTCTTTCCTACACATACTGCAGAAGGGTCCCATATCCACAACCCAACCTCTGTTCATTCACTCCACAGTTGCTGCCAACCCACTGTTCCTCCAGCACTTTGTGTCATGCTTCAAATGAGTCCATTCAGGCAGAGATTGGGATGGAAACTGCATACGTGCCCTTGCAGTCAAGTAATCTTGAAAGAGAATAGAAAATAACGAGAAGCCACAAATCAAGCAGCACATCTGCACTATTGTTGTGGTGTCACCATAACATTTGCGCTGATGAATAGATTATAAATTAGATTATGGGGATAAAGCCAGAATAAGGTGAATGACGCGACGGTTGATCAAATAAAAAATCTGAAAAAAGGACAAGCAAGTGAAGCTGCATTAATAGAATTGAATGTTAAGAGTTGAAAATTGTAATGGACCAAGTCAAAAGGATAAAAGTTATTGATGACAGATCAAAGGAATTGAATGAGGAAACCACTGTCTAAGGGGTGGAAGCCTGTAATGATGCAGCCTGCAGGGTTAAAGGAGCAAGGAATTAGAAAAGGAAGATGTTTAAATTTTTAGGATTTCATAAGAATGGATGGAGCTGCAGTAGAAATCCGAATAAATAACTTGCAAAGGAACATTGTAGAGAGATGCATGAAGCAAATATTAAAATTGAAAGTGAATGAGGGCTGATAAAACAAGAGCGCAATAGTCCTTTGACAGCCAAGCCTCTTTTGTAATTCAACTGTCTTTTAAGTAAATAAAAATGAACATAATGCATCTCACAAAGTCAGCTTATTTTAATGTGGGGTGTATGGGTGAACTCAAACCCCTTTGAACCATGGATTAATTCTGGAAGCGTACAAAATCAGAGACTTGAGAATAACTCAATATTTGATTGTATTATCTGTAATAATGCAACCTGACAATAATTCATGACAAACCAGTCATCCTAGTAAGTAATTTACATTTTGAATATGTGTTCAAAGACTGTTAATACAACTTTCTTCTGGTGTGCATATCTGTTGCATAAATTTTCATGTAGAGCAATAGCCCACTGTATTTTTATATTTATGTTTTTAACTATTTTGTGCCTGATTATTAATGAACAGCTTACCCGACATATTATACTGTAAGCTTGCTCCTTGCTTGGGTAGATTAGTTTGCATCTTTGAACAAAGCCTAATAGGTGATAATATCTTTCGACTGATTTGGGTGACGCTTGCTGTGAATTAGGAAAAAAAGTGTCGTGGATGAAGGCGAACCAACCACAGGAGCTACAAGTGGAATAAATAATCCTGTTAGACCAAAAAAAGATTTTAAGGAGTCTTCACCATAAATGCAAAACACAAAGTGCTGGAGAAGCTCAGTGAGTCAAGCAGCAGCTATGGGTGGTGTTTCGGATCGGGACCCTTCATCAGACTAATGGAGTAGGAGGTAAAGCTGGAAAGCATGGTGGAATTGGAGCAAAGCCTGGTGAGTGATAGGTGGACACTGGTGAGGGAAGTAGACACAACATGCTGGAGTAACTCAGTGGATGAGGCGGCATCTCTAGAGAGAAGGAATGGGAGACATTTCTGGTCGAGATCTTCGCATTAACATACCTGATCTCCCTGTGGCTCAGCACTTCAACTCCCCCACCCATTCCGAATCCGACCTTTCTGTCCTGGGCCTCCTCCATGGCCAGAGTGAGTCCCACTGCAAATTGGAGGAGCAGCACCTCATATTTTGCTTGGGTAGTTTACACCCCAGCGGTATGAACATTGACCTCCAATTTCAGGTAGTCCCTGCTCTCGCCCTCCTTCCCCTCCCCTTCCCAGCTCTCCCACAGCCTAATGTCTCCGCCTCTTCCTTTCTTCTTCCCGCTCCCCCACCCCCCACCCCCCACCCCCACATCAGTCTGAAGAAAAACTTCACCTATTCCTTCGCTCCATAGATGCTGCCTCACCCGCTGAGTTTCTCCAGCATTTTTGTCTACCTTCTTCAGACTGATGTCAGGGGAAGTGGCAGGACAAAGATAGAATATAGGCAGAGACAATAAGACTAGTGGGAGAACTGGGAATGGGAAGGGGGTGGAGAAAGAAAGCAAGGGCTATCTGAAGTACTAGTGAGGGAGGGTTGATCAGCAAATAAGTGGACAAAGTGATAAAGGCTAGAGATAAAAAGGAGACAAAAGGGTGTTAGATAAGGAAAGATGAGGAGGAGTGAAGTATAAAGCTGGAGGTCAGGATATGGAAGGGTGGAAGGGAACTAGTGGGAGGGGAAAGAGAGGGTTAAAATGGAAATGGAAGGGTGGCGAAGGGAAAGGTGTGAGATGAGCTACAGAGGAGAGCAAATGTGCAGCGTGACTGGGTGCAAGTGTAATATGGCAATGTGGCATTGTGTAAACTGTTTGCCAATGATTAGAGACTGGAGATGACAAAACATTTTGTCAGTGGCATAAAGTAGTCTTGATAAAAACTCACAGAACAAATGCACTTAAATTTAAGTGCAGTTCATCAGCTTCACTTTGTGATACTTGTAGCAGACTGATGTTATTAAGATATGCTTTTAGCTTTTACACGTTGCTGGAAATGATCTTCAGCTCAATGAGTAGGGCAGATTTTATCTTTCCATAAAGTCATAAATCACGGAAATAGACCTTTCGGCCCAATACATTCATTCTGAGCACCCAGCATCCATCCATACTTATCACATTTATCACCACTGTAGTCTTCTAGGCCTTAGTGATTCAAGTGCTGATTTTAGTTAAGTTTAGTGATACAGAATGGAAACAGGCCCTTCAGCCCACCAATTCCATGTTGACCAACAATCACCTGTACACTAGTTCTATCCTACACCGTAGATACAATTTACAGAATCCAATTAACCTACAAACCTGCACGTATGAAGAGAAGGCAGGTATGGGATACTGAGTTGGATGATCAGCCATGATCATATTGAATGGCGGTGCAGGCTTGAAAGGCTGAATGGCCTACCCCTGCACCTATTTTCTATGTTTCTATGTATTTGGAGTGGGAGGAAATCGGAGCACCTGGGGAAAACCCATGCGGTCAAACGAAGAATGCACAAACTCCGTGCAGACAGCACCCATAGTCAGGATCGAACCCGGGTCGCTGGTGCTGTAAGGCAGCAACTCTACCACTGCACCACTGTGGTGCCCTCAAATTATCTAGATGCTTCTTAAATATTGACTTCAGCACTCCATCTTAGCCTCCTGCTTGTTACCTAAAACCTATGCCGTTTAGATTTTGTCATATCTTCTAACGGGAACAGTTTTTTACTGCATAGTACACAGCACTGATCAAGTCGGGGAAATGAAAAGGAATATATGTGGTAACAGGCAATCGCTGAGCTGGGAAGTACCGTTCAGTTCAGATGCCAGCTTGAATTGAAGGGAATTTTGCCAAACTGATGTCAAGGTTAAGGACCTCTCCCCTGGGATAGAGTGAAACTTGGAATGAAGGAAGCTACTAGGATCCAAATTAAAAACTAGAATCACTTCTATATTATTACATGAGTGATATTCAAATTGGCAAAGATCGGAGAATTCTACCACATTAGTGTAAAGACTGATGTGGTAGAAATGGCATTGAATTCATGGGGTAGTGGTGCAAGGCATTAAGGAACTGTTTGGTTATAATAGGCTTTATTTGAATCAGTCTGGGACCAGTGTCCCAGCAAGTTGAGCAGCTTGGCCTGTAGATAAAGGCTTCAAACTAAATGGTTGGGATAGGTGAAGGGGAGAAAACGAGGGGGAAGTTTTTGCTGAGGAAATGTTTTGAAAGTTTAAAAAAAAAGCATAAGAAAGCATAAAAAAAACAAAGTACATGGTTGCAAAAAGGTAATGGAACCACACTCTGACAGGAATACACTGCACATGCAGACATGAGAGTATACCTCAAATTAGATTCAGAATGATTAAAGATGCAAACTAAAACTAAAAGGGCCTGATCAGAATGCACGTAGCATTAATATTATATTATATAATATTATACAATATTATATAATATATATAATATTAATATTATATAATATTATAGCATTATATAGTGCCTTGAGTATTAGAAAGGCGCTATATAAATTCCATCCATTATTAATAATAAGATTGGTTAATTCATGACATAAATAGAAATAAACAGCTATAATCTAATAACTATTTTGGAGATAGATTGCAAAATGACCAAAGTTAGAAAGTAAATATTGCAGCAGACTCCTCCTTAGCAAGGGAAAGAGGGAAGGTAAAAGGGAAATGATGGACTATGTTGGGAGATGAGTTCAAAAGGAGGGGAAAGGAGGTGGGCGACTGGAAGGGTGGGAGATAGTGAGAGACATGGGTGCAGCACCATTGGGTGGGGAGGGGTGGTTGTGCACTGGGAAGAGAGAGGTGGGTAAGTGGGTATTATTTGACATTGGAGAATTCCAACTTCATACTGTTGTTTCGTAAGCTACCGAAGCAGAAAATGAGGCACTGCTCCACCAGTTTGCATGTGGCCTCATGATGCCAATGGATCAAAGCTTTCTTCACAGAATTCTTTATTTCCATGGTATGAAACCTACAGAAGATGCCTAGGATGGCCTTGACATCCTCACTGCTTGTCCAGATACTAGAGAAGTTCTCTGTGCATTTCTTATGGGAAGAAGCCAGTTACTGTCGCTGGAGAAAGGTGTTAGGCTGTTCCCTGTTCAGCAGTGAGACCCAGCATCACAACAAGAATTTAATTCAATGCACAGCCTGAGAGAACTGCAGGAAGCCACAGAATTCTCACAACATATCTTCAGGCCAAACACAAGAATAAATAATGCCACAACTGAGAGGTTGGGAAGTTTGCTTGAGTAGCCAAATGTACCTCTGTTATCTTTTTTTTCAAATATTACACTTCACTTCTGATTAGAACATTAAATACAATTCAAGCATGGTAAAGGCCCCCATGCCCTCATCATTACTAGCATTTCCCTTTCCCTCAACTATCAGTCTGAAGAAGAGTCTCGACCCGAAACATTATCCATTCCTCCTCTCCAGAGATGCTGCCTGTCCCGCTGAGTTACTCCATCACTTTGTGTCTCTCTTTGGTTTAAACCAGCATCTGCAGTTCCTTCCTACTCATGGGACATGTTAAATCCTTCATTTACAGGGCCAAGCTATCCCCCATCAGTCTGAAGAAGGGTTTCAGCCCGAAACGTTGTCTATTTCCTTCGCTCCATAGATGCTGCTGCACCCGCTGAGTTTCTCCAGCATTTTTGTGTACCAAGCTATTTAATACTTTTACTTATAATATAGCAACACACCTGATGTTTAAATTTTAAATATTCCCTCAATGAAACATCAGAAGCTGTTACACAAAGTCCAGCAATACTTAGTGTTGGCAGGTCCCTAGATTATGGTTTTACCCCACAGGGCCTTTGTGGTAGCTGCACCTAGCTTCAGTGCATCCCTCGGCATACACTCCTGTGCCTGAGAATGGTGAAATCAGTAGCATGAACTAGCACAGATCCTTGCAGTGGAAGATCAACTAGTTTCAAGCAGACCAAAGTGTATCTTTCACCTAGTTGACAATCTTCTCGCAACAGTCAGCGTTTCCCTCAGTTTGCATCCTTGGGAGCAGCCTGTAGAACACTAAAGTAGACACAGAATGCTGGAGTAACTCAGTGGGACAGGGCTGGTTTCATTCAAAGATAGACACAAAATGCTGGAGTAATTCAGGACACAAATTGCTGCAGTAACTAAGCACTAAGTCTGGCACGAATCAACTGCATGACATGTACCTCAACAGTGACGTGCATCATTTCTAAATCTTTCTACAGTAACCAAAATCTATTATATAAATTTGAGAGTCAAGGATTTTTGTTGTTGTCATATGTACCAAAACGGAACTATGAAATTCTTACTTGCAGCAGCGCAATAGGATTGAAGTATTTTCATCGTAATTCCAAAAAACTAATATGACATTGCAAAAGGTACTCCCAGCTTGTCCCATTTTAGTTGGTGTGAAATGTTTCTACATGCATATAAACATGTTAGTTTTTGGGATGATATCCCACTTAGCTTTTCTCATTAAGCCAAGTGCAGACCATCTGCTGAGACCATCAACACTAACTGAAGGACACAAAATGCTGGAGTTGCTCAGCATCTCAGGATGTTCTCCAGAGATGCTGGCTGAACAGCTGAGTTACTCCAGCACTTTGTGTCCTTTTGTGTATTAATCAGTGTCTACAGTCCCTTGTTTCAACATTAAGTGAAGTCAAGCTTCAGGTCTTACAGGGGGAGGTGATCAGCAAACACTATGGCTGCAATTCAATGTATAGTTTGAGGAGTGTCATGGAGAAATATGGCTGCACGGGCAAGGAACGGGCAACAACAGCCTTGTAGGCCTCAACATTTTGATGAAAGTGTTGTACAAGGTGTTTAACAGTATTAAAAATGTGGCGGTTTTCAGTGGAGATAAATTCCCATTTCCTATTCAAGCATTACTATTTCAATACTCACACTTGATATACAGTTATGGCTGAATAACCATGACAGATAAATCAAACGTTGGAGACATAATGATTAAATACTCGATAGCAGCTCCTGAAGCCTGGCCTAACCATCCAGAAACCCAAGTTCGTGCACCACCATAGCAACTGTAGAATATGAATCCCGGTAATAATCTGTTTGTTCATTACATAGGCAACAATTATAAATAAGAACAACCATTCCTCAGTGTTTTTGAAACTTTGGTCAAATCAGGATTGGGGTTTTTTTAAAGTTTGCTATCTATAGGATCAAGGAATTAAGTATTTCACAGAGGTTTTTGCAAGTTCCAACTATTGTGGTTGCCACAACGATTAACTGCCTAGTTCAGGAATCTGAGGGGTAACTTTTTCACGCCACGGGTGGTGGGTGTATGGAACAAGCTGCTGGAGGAGGTAGTTGAGGCAAATACTAACACAACATTTAAGAAGCAATTAGACTGGTGCATGGATAGGACAGGTTTAGAGGGATATGGACCAAACATTGGCAAATGGGGCAATTGGGGCAAGTAGGGCAGAAGGGTCTGTTTCCACATTGTATGACTATGACTAGTAACCATAACATCGGACACACGTGTTGAGCTGCATACTGGGAGTGTGCCATATACTGTATATGTTGCCATGTCTTGGAATGACCTCTGCAGGCAGGTTTTCATGGAAGAATTCTGTATGCAAAAAGTGAAACATTTCTGTTTCTCCTGCCTTTGAAAACCTCCAGATATATTGCTTTTCAGACTGTTTTGTAAATTGCATCTAGTGTGTAGGTTCTAGAACCAGTATACGGGAGATCAATGGTCGGTATGGACTCAGTGGGCCGAAGGGCCTGTTTCCATGCTGTATCTCTAAACTAAACTAAACTTGCTAAAGTAAACTTTGGACCCTTTGGTCCTCTTGAGGTTGAGACCATGAATAATTGCAAATAAAAAAAAGGCAGATATTTTTATTATTTTTGGCTATCTTCATGTTAGAAAATACCAAAATTATCCCAATCATAATACTTAATCTATGGGCTGTTGGGAGTGAAGAACTTAAAAGTATTTACATTCTAATAGAGAGAATATTAAGCTAACAAACAGAGCTAAAGACTAATACCTGGACTTTATTGATGGTCTACATCCCAGGATTTTAACTGAAAATGGTTACAGTTACTACCGGAGATGCATTGATTGCAATCTACCAAAAAATCCCTGGATTTTAGAGGTGTCTGAGATTAGAACATTTGAAATTTAACACTATTATTCAGGAAAGCAGGAATTTATAGTCATTATCCTGAAATTTTTAATCGAGATAGTATGTTGGATTAGGTTATTAAGATAGTAGTAGGCTATTTTGGAAAATCATAACATCAAGCAGTGATGGTTACAAGAGTTATTTGAATACATAACAACCAGGGAAATTAAAAAGGAAGTAGGAGATGTCATTTACTAGGATTTTCAGAAGGCATTCGATAAGGTGCCTCAGCTAAATGTTACTGCAGGAGGTAAAAGCATATGGTGTTGGAAATAATGAATAGGGGGTTGCCTAAGTAGCAAGAAAGCAAAGGATAAATGGATCATTTTTAGATTGGCATTCAGGAAATTGTAAGATACCTCAAAGATTAGTGCAAGGGCCTCACAATATGCAATCGATAAAATGGATTAATAAACTGTTTAAATCACTGGATTTAACTAGATTAAATCACTTTTTCTGACGATACAAAGATAGGTGATTATGAATTTGTGAGGACAGAATAGATGGAGAAATAGGCAGATTAAGTATTAAGTGGGAAAATGTTGTTATCCATATTTTTTTAACATATATTATATAAATAGGTAGGATTACAAAATGTCGTACTATAACAGAATTTGATGATTCTTGCACCTGAAACACAAAGGGTTGCCGTTCATGGACAGCATGTAATTAGAAAGTCTAATGGATTGTTTTTGCAAGAGATTGGAAGCATGGTAGAAGCATGGAAGCATCTTTGCAGACTGCAGATTAAATACATCTGGACTATTATATATCATTTTAATTTTCACATTTAAGGACGGCAGTGTCAAGAAAATTCACTAGATTGATTCCAGGAATAAAGGGGTTGAGATATGAAAGTAAGATCACCAGACCCTGAAGAATGGTTCCCTCCCAACATGTCACCTATTCAGGTTCTCCAGAGATGCTGTTTGACCCGCTGAGTTACTCTCGCACTTTTTGTGCACACCAACATCTGCAGTTCCTTGTTGCTACTATAAAATGAGCAGATTTGGTGTACAAGCGCTAAACACATGGGGTATGGCCCTGCTATTTGGTGTTTAGAAGAATGAAAGATAATTTTATTGTGATGTATAAACATCTGAAGGGAATGGTTGCTGACAAATGTTTCCCCAAGTGAAGGCATCTAGACCTGAAGAGCATAGTTCCAGAACAAGAGGAAGCCCATTTAGAACAGAGATTAGGAGGAATTTATTCTTTCAGACAATTTGCTTTTGCCTATAGAGCTGGTGAGATAGTCATTGAATATGTTCAAGGCAGAGACTGACAAACATTTGACAGACAAGGGATTCGGGGAAGGGGGGGAGGGGGGGAGGTAGGGTGGGGTTACAGAGAGAGAGAGAGAGAGAGAGAGAGAATGGGATGAGGCCACATCTAGAAGTTCAAGATCATTTCAATAACATGATTATTTTAAATCATGGAACAAACTCAAGTGCTGATTGGCCTCCACTATCTCCTGTTTACTGTGTTCTTCCATTGATAAACTCTTTGCATTTGTGCCTCACACGCAAGAATGTGATTGATTGTAAATCACATTATGTTGTAATGTGGCAATCGTATATTGCAATTGTTTTTATACTCAATATCTGTCACAGAGTGCTAAAAAAATAAATGCTACATGTGTGAATTTCAAGGATGATGCTTATTACATCATTACGTTTACTTAATTATACATAAAGTTAACATAAATTTAAACAATTGTTAATAATTTTTGTTTTAAATTGTTTAAATATCAATGATTAAACATTATTGTCCTTAGCTGTTCTGATATCAAAGATTTCATAAAATATTTATACTTAAATTCTTAAATTATTTTAAATTCCTACTGCTTATACAGTATAAAAATAATGCATCAAGGGTTTCCTTGGTTTTAATTTAATACAAAGAGTAAAAAAATATATCGTAACCAGTGCATGATTTTGGTAAATTAGTCAAAAATGCATAAAAAATGTCAACATCTTTTTCAGTCATGGCTGGTATAAGATAATTTAGCTTTTGTCTTAAAATTACAGCATCTATTTGGGACCGAGTTCCATCAGTCCTAGGTACAAACATCAAGTTGTATCAGTTCATTTTTCAGAATGGACGTTTTGCCATGATGAATACTCTACATGCCCCAGGTCAAAATTTACTTACCCAAGGCAAGACCAAATGTCAATATCAGACTGTGCATATCACACTCTTCCAGCACTTCATGAAAAAAAATCAATAGACTTTGCTGTAGGTGAACAGTTAGCATGCCGTTTGTATTTTCCCCATGCTCCTATTAATGTCAATCTTACTTTAAGTTTTCATGGAAGTGTTGCAGTTCATGCAAACCTTTTAGAGATATATAAAATTGAATATCAAAACAATTATATAAATTAGGAATGTAAAAAATGAATATAAGTACATCTAGGATTTATCTTCATCTATCTGTCTTAACAAATATATCACCTTAACTTATAAATGATTATGTTTAAATTTTCTCAATGAAAATAATATTATAATCATGGAATGCAATTGTAATATGCATGTAGGTTGGATTTATTAGTACGTAAACCTTGTTACATTCAGAGAATGTATGCCTAGATGGAAGTGGAAGGACAAAAGGCAAATTTTTTATTTCCAGTATCTGGCCAATTAACCAACAGGGTGAAAGCAGAAACTTGCCGAGAAATTGTTGACCTAAAAATCAACTTTGTTTCTTGAGTCGTCTTCTTAAATGCTGAATCTGAATAAAACCAAACAATGCTGAAAGAACTTCACAGATAGTGCAACATCTACAGAAAGAGGAACTGAGTTAACAGTTCAGGTTGTGACATTTCATCAGAACCGGTTCAATGGGTCTCAGCAGCCATTCCTAAACTGAAGATTTAGTTAAAAATATTAATATTACTATAATGTGATGAATATTTAGCCACAAAATTACCTATTAATAAATATCATGTAACAAAATCATCCTTTTATGACAATTTTATTTTGGAGTTCAATTTTTGATATTTGCTATTTTTCTTGACAATGTTTTCAGCTTTACACTTTAAAAAAATTTGTATATCTAGATTCGCTCTGAATAATACCATTGTGGAGCAGGCGAAGCCACGGATCCCGGGAGGAAGAGGCCGACTCGGGTGCCCCATGTGTCGAGTGTTCCGATCCGTCCTGATGCCGGAGTTTCCATCATTCCGACATGAGGACTTGGATTTCGGAATGTCGGCAGCGGCGAACTGCGGAGTGTTCAAAGGCCCCGACCACCACGGGTGAACAAAGGAGGAAGATGACTGAACTTTATTGGCTTCCATCACATTCAGGAATGTTGATTCCACTGTGCTGGATGTTTAGGTTACATTTTATTTTATGTGGCTGTGTGTATTGTTGCTTCTCACTTAGTATGGCTGAATGGCAACTCAAATTTCATTGTACCTCAATTGGTTAAGTGACAATAAAGGCAAACTTGAAACACTGAAGAGCAGTTTTTAACATTATGAAAAAGGTTCAACGTGCTTCTATTTGAAACTTTAAATATTTTAAATGGAAATGCAATATGGGGTCAATTCCAGCCACTCTAAACAATAATAATAATAATAATAAATTGTATTTTCGGGCGCCTTTCAAATCTCAAGGACACCTTACAAAGATTAACAGAAGAGAAAAAAACATATAGTCGGAGAAAAATAAATAATAAGGACATCATCAATATACAAATTAAAGATAGAAATCGCTCCAAAGACACAAAATGAAAAAAAAAATCAAAAAACACAATGTGAAGAGAGAGCAGCGGCAGCTAAAGCGCGCCAGCGTCCACTCTCTCTTCCGACAGCCATCTTGGACACAGACTAACATAGTAACTACACACAGAAAAATCATCCCCCCACAGTGGTTACCACTGTGGGGGAAGGCACAAAGTCCAGTCCCCAACCCCAGTTCTCCCAGAAGTCAGGCCTATTAAGGCCACCGCTGTTGCCTCTACGGAGGCCCGATGTTCCTGGCCGTTCTGGCCGGGTTGTGTTGCCCCGGCGTCGGGAGAGTCCTCACTTGGCCACCTCACAGGGCCACCTGGCACGGCCGCTTCCCAGCAGGGGATTGTCGGCTTCCGAAGCCGACAAGGACGCACCGGTTTGGAGCTCCCAGGCTCCCGATGTTAAAGTCGGCGCCGCCCGCTCCGCTCCGCAGACCCGCAGCCCGGAGGTGTTGATCTCGGCGGTCACATCTCACCGGAGCTCCAGCGCGTCGATCCAGCGCGGCGTCCCAGGCAAGGCATCGCCCGCTCCGCATCACGATAGCGCTCCAGCGCTGTGCCGACACCGAAGCCGAGGTGCTGGGCGGTCCCCGCCAGGAAACGGCGCACCAAGCCCGCTGGTAGGCCACGAGGACGGGTCGACGGGCAGCCCGGAGAAAAAGCTGCCTCACCGACCAGGTAGGGACCTAGAAGTATAATTACCCCCTTCCCCCCACATTAAGAAGTCTATTTCTCCTACAAACGAAAAACAAGACTTACTAAAAACTGGAAAAAAAATGGATTAAACGGACGGCTGCTGGTTAGCAGCCGTTCCCCAAGATGGCTCCTCCTCCTGTGATTATTGAAACTTGCAGAATGTTTAAGAAGAATCATTCCTTTAAGAATAAATTCCAATACAAATCTCTCAAAGTGTGTACATAATTTGAGCTAGAAATGTGTATACTTTTATAACCTGTTAATAATGGAGAGAGTGAGTGATGTTACGACAACAACCTTCAACATCAGCAAGAGGAAGTTGCTATTTATTAGCTTCAGGAAGCGTGGTGGAGAACATGCCCCAATCAGCATCAATGGTGCTGCAGTCAAAATGGTTGAGAGCTTCAAGTTCCTAACATCATCAATAAACTGTCGTGGACTAACCAGATTCATGCAACAGCCAAGAAAGCACAGCAAAACCACTACTTCGTTAGGAAAGCGAGGAAATTCAGCATGCATACAATCACAGGTTTTTGGAGAACACTTCAGACTGGAAAAGTAAATCCGTCTATCGCTCTCTACAGATGATTCCTGATTAGCTGAGCATTTCCTGCATTTTCCCTTTTTATTTCAGATTTTTTGATTTTCGTCATTTCTATCGGCAATATTGGTGTGCAAGTGCTTAACACATGCGATGTGGCATTTAATAATCTGATATTTTATCATCATTAAAGACAGTGCTATCAGTAATTTCCAGGTCGTGGTAACTAGGTCCAGTCCTGAACTAAGCACAAAGTGGTGTAGGATTTAGTGGACAGATGACATTACTGAAATTTCTCTAGCACGGAACTCCAGTTGTAACTCTTCAAGAACATAGTAATCAAAAGGAAAAACACAAAACTGACTTTCTGCAAACATTTTGAGAGTGTATCTGTGAAGAGAGAAATGGGAACTTGACAACAGTATTTCAAAACAACAAGCAAACTCTTCTAAATATTACTGATTAGAGGAAATCTAATTTATAAAGAGCGACGAGTGTTGCATGAGGGAACACTGGTTGCAACACACATATAGATGTATCTACATATCAATTTCATATTGATTCCATCGTTGTAGCTTTTTCATGGCATGAGCTGTTTGATTAACAGAGGAAAAGAAAAAAATGACTATAAATGATGACAGACGGGAGCAAAGGAAATCGACTAAAAAATCTGCTTACTCTCTACATTTGTGTTCAATAACAACAAAATACTGCATTTCTGGATTAATATTTATTATATATCATAGATTATATTTTACACATTTGCAACTTTAATAAGAACTAGAACTGAACTAAATAAAATAATAATACATTAAAATCAATGGTTTTAAATGTACAAAGTCTGTTTAAAAAAATCTATATCTATAGTATGTTTAAAAAAAATCTATATCTATAGTATATATACACACATGTATGCACACATATATATATATATATATATATATATACACACACACACATTTATACATACACATATATATATATACAGAAACACACACACTTATATATATATATATAGATATAGATTATAGTACATATATATTTATATGTGTGTGATTCTGGTCCTTGTGAAAGCCATTCCATGGTTTCGTTTAGGAACTCACAGTACAATAGCCAAATTAGATTAAAAAATGGTAATTACTCTTTCACAGCACTGCAAAGTATTATATGTTTCTGTTGAAGAATCTGTTCCTCGGCACTAAAAGTTTAAGTCATTTGCAGTTTTGAATGAAATTTATATGGCAGGGGTTGTAGTCTGCACTGTCTACATGAATACGCTGCATATTCAAGCCTCTCCTTAGACATCATGGCTAAATCGAAACCTATCCCCATAAGCAGCAGAGCCAGTGCAAAGAATGAACTTGAAGGTTAAATAAAATGTGTTGAATAATGTGGTAAACTTGAATGTACTAAGAAGGCTTAGCAAAAAAAAATCTTTGTCAGTTTAAGCTCATGGAAATCAAGCATTTGATTTCCAATTTCATACTTTGCCATACAATCAATTCTTTTTAGTCAGACTGTCTTTAGATTTACTTCCCTGCTGTAGTAAAATGAAGAAGCTTTCATTAATCTTTCAGATGCCTCATATTAACGACGAGGCTCTTGCATGAACAATGTAACAGCAATTAAAAAGCCCATTAATCTGCATTACAGCTATTAAAGATGCATGTCATTAAACGGTATTGAGTTTGATTCATTTTCTCACCAAAAATGGAACAATTATGACCAGGCAATGTACTTTGTCATCAAATTAAATTGGAGTTTTCCAGCAAATGGCTTTGCAATTCTTTAGTTCCTTGCCTATTTCAATTTTCATCATTTAAATGTGAGAGCAAAACCTCTAGATTGCTTTACCTTCTTCTCGAGTTATAATGTTTTATGTTTGTGCACTTCCTGCACAGCCAGGGAAAGTACACACAGCCAGTGTTATGCTATAATTTGCTAATTATATGAAGCAAGTGAAGTTTCCTATGACAGGAACAAATAAGAATTGGCAAGTATAATTTACCTTATTATGTAGAAATAACAGTTTGAAATAATCAAATTAAAATATTAAGGGCTCCTCTTGTATAAAATGTTCTACAAACACACTTCTCTATTTTGTACAGCTATATAAGTCAATGCCTAGCCAGCGTTCACTGTAATCTATCCCTCTTCATTAGATTAATCTGTGGGCGGAAAGATTCTTCTCGTCTTCATGTAGTTATGTAGTCTCGAATAGCAACAGTAAACACCTTTTTCCTGTCTGTAATTAGACAGGTGTCCATATCTGTGTCATTCTGCCTTTAATTCAATTACAGTCGTCTGCAATGCATTCATTACACAATAATTTTCTTGGTCATTTCATCAGAACGTAGCTGCCAGAAATTGAGAGGCAGTAATGTAGGCTCTGATGAGAGGTGTGCTGGGACTGTCCCCATTGTATGCTTTGAAAATGTACTTCTCAATTACACCTTCTGACCTTAGCACATTCATCGAACTCACCTCAACATCGTAACCATTTATCCCATGAATCCTTGAGGGAGTCGGCACACTTTGTGGATCTGGGAAGAAGGAAATACGAGTTGGATAAAGACCAGAAGTTCATAAGAGGCAAAATACACCTGTCAGCATTGGAGGCAGCAATAAACTGAATGCAAAAATTAGCAGTTATTCCAATTTATGTTACAAATTCTCCAAGACAGAAGAATACAGATTTATTTTTGAGACTTCCACAAATAATTTTCCATATTCATTTTAATTTTGGAATTAATGTATTAGTACAAATTCACAAAGAGAGGACATAGATTTTCTGCAGTAATAACTACTATGATCGTTACTGAAAGCACTTTGAAATGTGAAACTTTTGTTGAAACTTACAACTGAGCATGATTGTCATGCGTTAATAATCCTGTATAAGACTGTGAATCACTGCTCACTCATTGCTGTATTTCAAAATCTATCTGGCAGAAGGCTTGGATAGAGTGGATGTGAAGAGATGGTTCCACTAGTGGGAGAGTCTAGGACCAGAGGCCATAGCCTCAGAACAAAAGGATGTACCTTTAGAAAGGAGATGAGGAATAATTTCTTTAGTCAGAGGATGGTGAATCTGTGGAATTCACAGGAAAGTATATGGATATATTTAAGTATATGGATATATTTAATGCGGAGATTGATGATTCGTATGGGTGTTAGGGGTTATGAAGAGAAGCCAGGAGAATTGGGTTGAGAGGGAAATTTAGACTAACCATGATTCACTGGCATAGTAGATATGATGGGCTGAATGGCCCAATTCTGCTCCTATAACATGAACATGAACAAGTCGTGTATTGGTTAACATGGTCCTTTTAGGCCACTGTGGCTACAGATTCAAATTTCAATTACTTTTATCCTATTAAAATGCAATATATTCTATGGAGTCATTTCATGATTATAATCAGCTGCAAACCAGGCATCCAAGTGAATTGCCTTCCTAAAGTGGTTTCTTCCCTCAAGAAACCATTGTATGCAACTTGCATCAAGTATGTTGGTGTGGATCGCACTGGAGTAGCACAAACACTGGAAGTCTTGGCATCATACTGTAAATATGACAGCATATAGAGGAGGAATAGATGGATGACATGGACCAGATGATAAAAAATTAAGACTGCAAATAAGTTTGACAGAATGTTTACCTATGAAAAATCAATTAATAAAGTCTGCCCAAAATATGATTGGTTAGCGTTCATTATTAAGCAAAGTATTGAACTATGTCCACTAGAGTGGTAAAACATTTTATAACGTAGACAGAAAACAAACTAGAAAGAACCTCCTATATATAAACTACCAATAATACTAATAAGATAATCGCATTCACAAGCTGCCCACTTTCTCTGTACATGATGTTACATACATGTCATCATTTTCCCCCAGTTTCAGCTTTGTAAATTCAAGCAAAATATTAATACCACAATTAAAAATGTTCTTCAGTATTGGAGAGGCAACGTGTGTTTCTTGTTTTTTTGTAGATTCCAGACAGCAACATTAAATTACTGAGCAGAGACCATTAGGAGTGTTTTATTGTTATATGTACCAAAGCGGAAAAAATTAAATTCTTACTTATCGCAGTAGCACAACAGGTTTGTAAATACATTATTCAATAGATAATATAATAAACATAAAAACAAATAAGCTTCCCCTCAGTAAATACAGATAAGAAGTATTAATTTAATACTTGGGTCTATCTCCTGTGGCTGAACACATTAACAACCACCTTAAGGGGGCATATTTTTTCCCTTGTTACCCTTTTGCTCTTATTCTGTATATACACCTGTGAAATCTCTAAGGCTTTTCCCTTATCTTGTCTGCCAGAGCTATCTCATGTCCATGTTTTGAACTCTTAATTTCCCTCATGAGTGTACTCGTTCACTCTCACATTCCGAAAGGAATTTGCTTGATCCCAACTGCCTATACCTGACATATGCCTAGTTTTTTCTGACTAGGGCTTCATAATCCCTCATCCCTGCCAGCTTTCCCTTTCACCCTGGAAAATGTTGTCCCTGCCTTCTCAATCTCACCTTTAAAACATCCCACTTGCCGGACAACCCTTTACCTTCAAACAGAAATCTCAGAAGAAGGGACCCGACACCAAACGTCACTCATCCTTTTTCTCCAGAGATGCTACCTGACTCGCTGAGTTACTCCAGCACTTTACATTTGCCTCCTAATCAATCTCTACAAATTCCTGTCCAATCACTTCAAAATTGGTCTTGACTCAATTTAGGATTTTCACTTGTATACCAATCCTATATTTTGTCCATCAATATTTTAAAACTAGCAGAGATAACTAATAGAATAGAACTCCACAGTTTATTCCCATTTACTTTCAATAACCATTGTACTTGTCAACATCAGCTTTGTCAGGGACTGTCTCAAGCACATGATGTCGTGCCTGCCTCAGTAAAATCTGGGAGGAAGACTGTGATAAGGATAGTAATTTAAAAAAATCCATTGTAATTGTAGCAGCTCCTTAAAAGAGCTCTTTTAAGTTGCAATGATTATCAGAAATAGGCCTGTATTTTACCACAATATTATCAATGAACCGATATTTACATATGAGTTTTATATCACAATGTTAGACAATGATAGACCTATATTATATGAACAGTAATACCATGCTCTTTAGGGATTTTACTTGCATTACAGTTACAACACTGACTATCATTACACCACTGTGTTTGGACCCATATTTGGACTTGGGGCATTTAAGCCCAAAAAAATTGTTTGAGCCCAACCTGCAACTTGGTACCAATTCTGACCAGGTCCTTGGCCCAGCATCGTCTGTATCCTCAGTGCTCTAACACTGAACCAACACATCATCAGTGCTTGCATCCCAACCCTGGAACCTTTAATTTAAATACAGTTTATTGAGCAGTTGATACTGAGCAATTTCGACCACCAGATAACTTTCTAACATTTGGGATCATTTTTATTGAAACCCTGGTTTTCATATTCATGAAATCGATATTGAAACAGAATGGCAAGACTTGGGAAGACACACTAAAGTTAAAAGATCTTGCCATTTACCCAGCCTGCGGAAACAAATGCGATGAGATGTGTGTCATAATGCATCCATTGCCCAATCACCCCATCCAGAAGCCACAATCATTATTACAAAAATGTTTAACTCACTGCCACAGAATGCTTCAGTGCATATGTGTAAACAAGGGTCTCGACCCGAAATGTCACCCATCCTTTTTCTCCGGAGATGCTGCCTAACCCGTTGAGTTACTCCAGCACTTTGTGTCTATCATAGGTATAAACCAGCACCTGCAGTTCCTTTCTACACAAGGTAAAATGGAATGGAGAACTGAAAAAAGTTGCATTGGGAAAGAGACAAGAAAATCTGAATGGGTGACATATCCTGACCTGAAAAGCTGAATTGTGCTGCACAAAAAGGCCCAGTTATGAAAAGATTTTGGGAAGTTCCCATCTGATACCTTTAGACAAGAATAGACAAGCATATCAAATTCTGGCCTTGGTCATATCCCAGTCTCTTTTAGGCCTGAATCTCTAAAACACAATCAGAACACACCTGAAGAAGTTCCTCAAAATGATTAGTAATTCAGTTTTCTAAGCAACCTTTGCAATTTTGTTTCCGTTTACTTTAGATGTCATACTTTTATTCATGGGGGGAGTGGAGTGGGTAGATATTAGATCTAATGCAATGAATGTTGGGGCAAAATCTTCAGAGTTCAGCCATCACTCAAGATCTTTAATATCAGTGGCAACAATATTGCTTTGTTCAGTGTCCAAATACTTCATTTTGCGGTAATAATTGATTTGAAATTAAACCTAACCTTCCATGTATCTATTTGCAGATCATGCATTTTGTGCGATTTCAAATCTTCTTTCTGGGATAGATGTTCTTTCTGCAGCCTTTCTCAATCTTCTGCTAAACTCCACTCAGGGTAATTCTCATTATTAATACTTGTTCTCTGGTCTTAATATTTACATCACCTTGAAAATTATGTTCAGTTAGGCTCTTCCCTAATCTAATGCACTCAGCCCACTCGACCTTGCTGAGAACAGAGGTGAAATGGAAACCATCCTCCCCCTCTCTTTATTTTTGTCCATTTTGTGGTAAGCATGCCCTCTTATAAACTGATAATATGCCGAGGTTAATAATTTAGTTCATTTGATTTATAGATGCTTTTGCACTGTTCTCTGCTGGAAGGAATACACAGATACGGTGACTTCTCAAGAGCTCTAACAACTTGCAGCCATTCTCCAGTTCACCTCATTTGACTCGCAGGTGTCGAGATATTTTCCATTAGGCAAAATGATCTTATCATACTTCAGTTTGATATCAAATTTATTGCCTCGTGTGATAACATTTTGACCAGATTTACTTCTCCCTTCCCAATCCTGCAGTAAATCTGCCACATTCAGTCGCTTAACGGTAGGATTGCCCACTGCATTGGATTGAAATTGTAAAAGCAGGCTTTCTTCTGTGTAATAGTTGTCAGCAAAGTTGGATCTTTTTGATATACATATTTTTTCCCTCTCTGCATCAATTGCTGAGCTAAATATTCATAGTAGTTTGATGATTCCACAAAGAAAGCAACAATAATTGGGGTCTATGAATTTACACACCTAATAACCAATCTGGGATTTACTTAAGAACAACAATCAAGTCTGGAAAGGTGAAAAGCATCTCATATAGCATAAAATAAAGTGCTGAAACACATGCATGTTTATGTCATTCTGTTATCAAGCAACTGAACCATCCTACCAACAAATAGAGAGTCGTCCTTAAGTACTATCTACCTCATTGGAGTCCCTTGGACTATCTTTGATTGAACTTTACCTGGCTTTATCCTGCACTAAACATTATTCTTGTTATTCCCTTTATCATTGTATCTGTACACTGTAGATAGCTTGATTGTAATCATATATTGTCTTCACACTGACCAGCTAGCACACAACAAAAGCTTTTCACTGTACCTTGGTAGATATGACAATAAACTTAACCCAACTAAAATCCTAAATGATTCTCAAGCAACACTGTTTCCAGTTGTTAATAACGTTTGTTTTAAACAGAAATAACCTCAGAAATAATGGAACTGCAACCTTTATCCATTGATTAAAAATATCTTCATGGCTGTCTCATATATTTAGTGAACATGGATCAGGATAAGATTCAGAAATAGGCCATTTCATTTGTCTGATCAAGTCCATACTAGCTTTTAGATAAGTCCCATTCATATATTTCTTCACTTACTTTCCTATAATCTATTCCTTTTACACACCCATCCACTCCACTCTAATTCTATTATTAATCACCCTTACCAGTGGTAAATTGTAGAACCTACCTAACCCACCAACCAGTCTTAAAGAAGGGTCCCGACCCAAACATCACCTATCCATGTTCTCCAGAGATGCTCCCTGACCCGCTGAGTTACTCCAGCACTTATGTCTATTTTTCCACCAACCAGCATGTCTTTGAAATGTGAAAGGTTACCGAAGCATCTAGAGAAAACCCAGGCAGTCACTGGGAAAACGTGCAAACTCCACACAAAAAAAAACCTGGAAGTCAAAACAAAACTCAGGTGCCTGGAATCATGAGCAACAGTACTGCCTGATGCATTACTGCACTGCTATGAAAAATGGGACAAAAAATATTTGTCTGAGAGTGATACAAACTCAAAGGCTGAATGACCTCCTTCAATTTGTCAAGAACGTCAGAATTAGGCCACCAAAGGTGATAAAAATACAGGTCCTGGTCGGATTTTGGCAGAGTTCCATTACTGAGATCTGTTCCTAAACCCAAGCAGTTCTCAGGTCAGAAAAGTGACCACGAACCAAGTTCCCATACAGCAATGGATGTCTGCACAGGTAGGTTGTCCCAAGGAATAGAGAGTTTGGAGAATCATTTTAAATCTTGTTTTGCCAATCTTAATAATAAAGTTGATCATTTAAAAAATAGCCCTTCTCAGGCTCATAATGATCTTTCCAATGATTTTACTGCAGATTTGGTTTAAATGCTATTAACGGTTTAAAGAAGGATCTGCTGCTGGCCCAGGTGCCATGTCTCTAGATAGGATCCATGAGATGGACATCAATGTGTTAACTGGGTTCAATGTAGCAAAGTTGCAGCTTGAGTCAAGAACAGTCGCCTGCAACCCCGAAGCATTGCTCATAAGATCATAAGTTCTAGGAGCAGAATTAGGCCACTTGGCCCTTCAAGTCTACTCATGGCTGATCTATCTTTCTCTCTCACTCTCTCAACCCCATTCTCCTGCCTTCGCCCCATAGCCCATGACACCCTTACTTATCAAGACTCTGTCAATCACTGCCTTAAAAATATCCACTGACTTGGCCTCCACAGCCGTCTGTGGCAAATAATTCCACAGATTCACCACCCTCCAACTGAAGAAATTCCTTCACATCTCGTTTCTAAAGGTATGTTCTTTTATTTTGAAGCAATGGCCTTTGGTCCTAGACTCTCGCACTAGTGAAAACATCCTCTCCACACTCACTCTATCCAGGCCTTTCACTATTCGAGCAGCCAGAGAATCCATCTCGACTGACTGCCAACTGTTCCTTGGTATGTTTGGGCATCCAAAACTGGGGCATTTGTGAACTAGGAACCACCTGTATTAGGTATGTTACAAAATTTACCTTCAGCGGCGCTGCAGTTTACCACTGGCCGTGTGCGCGACTTTGGCACCTTTGAGAGGGGGGGGGGGGGGGGGATTAGAATGCCGTTTTCTCCTGCCTGTCCGAGATATATTTTCTCGGGCTGCTAGCTGATGCAGAAAAATAGTACCGACTGCCGTTCTCGGAAGTTTAAAAAATATATCGCGGGACAATTTAATCGCTGGAGTAAAATAAAAAATCTACTTCTAACGCCCTCAACGCCGACAACGGGATGGATCTCACATAGGGGACAAAACACGGGGTAAGTCGTATATTTTACATATAAACTTGCTTCTTAGGATGACTTTAATCCAAATTTAATTGGCGAAAATGTGATTTTGGCCCCATACGAATCGGCAGTGTTTTTCCTGCCGATAGGGGGTTCAAATTCACTGCATCCTCAACGTTCCAATTGATCGTGTTCCACAAAAACCCACTCACAAGATGATTTAAATGGCCATTAATTTACAGCAATTAAACACTAAATTCCTTCCATTTGGCCTATAAATTCATGACAATGATATTTAAAAATCATGTTATATTGTGAATTATTGTGTGAATGTTATTTGGACACTTAGGCTTTTTAAAAATGTTAACCTTTTCTTAAGAAATGGATAGATGTTTAGATCTAGTAATTGAATTTTGTAATTAGCTACAATTAGGTAACTAACTAATTATATGCTTTAATTTCAGGTCATCCAAGTAAGATTGTTTCATATTTGTTTCAGAATGCTTCAATCCATAATAACTGACATTTTCATTTAGTTCTCTTAATTTTTAAGAAAGCTATGGGCTTTCTCGATCACAGCTTTTGAGTTAAGACAATGGAAAAGCAATAGGGAACAAGATGCTAATTTCAGAGTATGAAAATGGCCATAACATTTTTAATACTGAAGATATGAAAGTGAATTAGGTGTCAAATTAAACTTATTTTTATGCTTTATCTGATGGGATAAATTGCAGACTTGATTTTTTAAATCTCAAAATTTTGTAACATTGCTACCTGTATACTTATAAAGCTGGAGGAGGAAATTTCACTGTGCCTAAACATCCTGATGCCTTGGTCTCTGGTAAGAAAGCGCCGATTCAGGACTTCCAAGCCGCAGAATGTGTTTGATGGTCCCGACGAGAGGGCCTGTACATCTGGCTGTCCGTAGCAGCGACTGCGGAGGTTTATGGCCTCGACCACGGGTGAACAAGGAGAATTGACTGAACTTTGTGCCTTCCACCACAGTGAAGAATGTTGTGGTGGATGTTTTTGTTAAATCTTATTGTGTATTGTGTGTTCTTTTTTAATTGTAACCCTGCTGGCAAATTCATTTCACTTCATCTTTGGGTGTATGTGTCGAATACAATTGACTATATTGACAAAGGAGACTGAGCCATTTTAAGAGATGATTCCCACGAGTCGGATGCAATCTTGACGAACAACAAGATATCTTCTTTCTGGGCACATTGTAGCCTTCTGTACTCAATATCAAGTTCTCCAAATGTTGATAAACAGTTGTTGTATTGAGTGGTTTAACTACTATCAAGTCTTTCTCTAACTGTATCAGAATTGGCCATTTCTACTGTAAGCCATCAGTCTGTGATTTTTGGTTTTGTTCTCTCCATGAGTGTAGCCTGACCTATTTGGCACTTCCCACAAACATGCTAGCAACACTTTTTTTTTAGAGAATTCATAGATGCAGCATGGAAACAGGTCCTTTGGCCAATCTAGACCTGAACCTGATCATCCCAAACACTAGCACTGTCGGGACGACAGATGGCACAATGGGCTAAGTGTTCGGCTGGCAACCGGAAGGTAGCCGGTTCGAATCCCGCTTGGAGTGCATACTGTCGTTGTGTCCTTGGGCAAGACACTTCACCCACCTTTGCCTGTGTGTGAATGTGTGTGAATGTGTGTGAGTGATTGGTGGTGGTCGGAGGGGCCGTAGGCGCAGATTGGCAGCCACGCTTCCGTCAGTCTGCCCCAGGGCAGCTGTGGCTACAGAAGTAGCTTACCACCACCGAGTGTGACTGAGGAGTGAATGAATAATGCGATGTAAAGCGCCTTGAGTATTAGAAAGGCGCTATATAAATCCCATCCATTATTATTATTATTAACCTACGCACTAGGAACAATTTACAATTTTTTTTACCGATGCCAGTTAACCTATAAATCTGTACATCTTTGGAGTGTGGGAGGAAATCAGAGCACCAGGAGAAAACCCACGTGTTCACAGGAAGAACGTACAAACACTATACAAACAACATCATTAGTCAGGACCAAACCTGGGACTCTGGCGCTGTAAGGCAGCAACTGTACTACTGTGTCACTGTGCCACCCTTAGCAAAGACAAAACAGCATAACTGCCAAATAGTTCCCCCCATTAAACCATTGATCTGCCCTAGCATAAATATTTCCTTTGTCCTATCCATCCCTCCCCTCTCCCCCACACACATCATCTTCTCTGCAAATTATAATTATCATTCTCTTTTCCTTATTTTACTGAAGGGTCTACAACTTGAAATATAACTCGTTTTCAATTCCCACATATATTTCCTGATCTGAGAGTTTCCAGCATTTTGTTTAGTTTCTGAATTTCCTTTACTTAATTATTCATATACACACATTGTAACAATTAGGTTGACGCTTAGCACATATATATTACCTGATAGATTTAAATACAAATGTCCATTAACTCTATTTGTTGAAGGGATTTTAACTCATTCATTCTTACAAGACTATTATAATTTGTGGCAGAGATACCATGTTCTGAGGTACTAATAGCCACATGTGACATCTTGCTAATTTAGCAACCCATCATTTATTCCCACTCGCCACTTTCTGTCACCCAGCCAAGTTCCTACCCGGTCTGGTTTACTGTGCTCCAACAATGCTGATAATCAGCAGCAACTATCAAATGACTTCAAGAAAGTCACATAAATAAAAATCTTAGACAATCTATTGCTGTCGTTGTTTCTTTAATCATTTAACCAGGGTTCATCAGTGATGATTCCCTCTCTGAGCCACTGGAAGGTCAAGGCATTCATAGAACTCAGACATAGTACAGTAGAGAAGATAGACACAAAATGCTGGAGTAACTCAGTGGGTCAGACAGCAACTCTGGAGAAAAGAAATAGGTGACGTTTTGGGCCAAGACCCCTCTTCAGTTTCAACCAGCATCTGCTATTCCTTCCGACATAGTTCAGGAACAGGCCCTTCAGCCCACAATGTCCATACTGTACATGATGCTCATCTTTGCCTGCATTTGATCCACAATCCTCGATTTCCTGTATTACTAATTGCATTTGCACTTATAAATTCTAGGATTGGCGTACTGCGCATGTTGTTCCATTGTTTAAAAAGGGGTCTAAGAGTAAACCTAGCAATTATAGACCTGTTAGTTTGACGTCAGTGGTGGGCAAATTAATGGAAAGGATACTTAGAGATAATATATATAAGCATCTGGATAAACAGGGTCTGATTAGGAACAGTCAACATGGATTTGTGCCTGGAAGGTCATGTTTGACTAATCTTCTTGAATTCTTTGAAGAGGTTACTCGGGAAATTGATGAGGGTAAAGCAGTGGATGTTGTATATATGGACTTCAGTAAGGCCTTTGACAAGGTTCCTCATGGAAGGTTGGTTAAGAAGGTTCAATGGTTGGGTATTAATGGTGGAGTAGCAAGATGGATTCAACAGTGGCTGAATGGGAGATGCCAGAGAGTAATGGTGGATGGTTGTTTGTCAGGTTGGAGGCCAGTGACTAGTGGGGTGCCACAGGGATCTGTGTTGGGTCCACTGTTGTTTGTCATGTACATCAATGATCTGGATGATGGTGTGGTAAATTGGATTAGTAAGTATGCAGATGATACTAAGATAGGTGGGGTTGTGGATAATGAAGTAGATTTTCAAAGTCTACAGAGCGATTTATGCCAGTTGGAAGAGTGGGCTGAAAGATGGCAGATGGAGTTTAATGCTGATAAGTGTGAGGTGCTACATCTTGGCAGGACAAATCAAAATAGGACGTACATGGTAAATGGGAGGGAATTGAAGAATGCAGGTGAACAGAGGGATCTGGGAATAACTGTGCACAGTTCCCTGAAAGTGGAATCTCATGTAGATAGGGTGGTAAAGAAAGCTTTTGGTGTGCTGGCCTTTATAAATCAGAGCATTGAGTATAGAAGTTCGGATGTAATGTTAAAATTGTACAAGGCATTGGTGAGGCCAATTCTGGAGTATGGGGTACAATTTTGGTCGCCTAATTATAGGAAGGATGTCAACAAAATAGAGAGAGTACAGAGGAGATTTACTAGATTGTTGCCTGGGTTTCAGCAACTAAGTTACAGAGAAAGGTTGAACAAGTTAGGGCTTTATTCTTTGGAGCGCAGAAGGTTAAGGGGGGACTTGATAGAGGTCTTTAAAATGATGAGAAGGATAGACAGAGTTGACGTGGATAAGCTTTTCCCACTGAGAGTAGGGAAGATTCAAACAAGGGAACATGACTTGAGAATTAAGGGACAGAAGTTTAGGGGTAACATGAGCGGGAACTTCTTTACTCAGAGAGTGGTGGCTGTGTGGAATGAGCTTCCAGTGAAGGTGGTGGAGGCAGGTTCGTTTTTATAATTTAAAAATAAATTGGATAGTTATATGGACGGGAAAGGAATGGAGGGTTATGGTCTGAGCGCAGGTATATGGGACTAGGGGAGAATACGTGTTCGGCACGGACTAGAAGGGTCGAGATGGCCTGTTTCCGTGCTGTAATTGTTATATGGTTATATGGTTATAGTTGCCTGATAACAAATGCAATGGGTGGCTGCTAAAAGACAGCCAATTCCCCTCCCTGGATTTCCCTAAATAGGCAAAGTAGTAAAACTCCATGTGCCAGTACAAAATCTAAACGAAAGATTACCAAATTGAGAAAAAGCTTTAAAATTGTAGGATGTTGCTTTATTACATTTTACTAAATCCAATATTAGTTTTATGAATCAATCCAATTACTCATCTTAAATCGTATCGTTTCCTATTATTTGTGAAACCCAAAAGTGTTCCAATGATCAAATACTGTGTACAATGGATAACACGTATTTGTCATATGCCGCTAACATTCATGCATACAACGAGTTTGAAGGATGGCTTTTGAAAAATATCCATCCAAAATTATTGGCTCTGTTTTCATGTACCTGTTCAATTGGTCCTCTTCTCGACAAATTATAACAGAAAGTGTGAACTCTTTGTGGTGTATCTGTGGTGACAAGGCAAGATCCTCACTGGCAACCTGGAGGAGTTGTCTATCCCACCCTCACAAAAGAACTCTGCTGGATTACACGATACTTAACAAGTAGATATTGATTATAAAGGTTTGTAAGAAATTTACTGTAATGCACTCGCAAAATGCAGTGTGGTCTCAGAAGTCTTTCTGACCATTCAATCTGGGATACGAAGACTGTAATAATTTTTCAGACAGTAAAGATTAAATCGGCTGGAAAAGACACGAAACTAGAAAAAAAAGAGACCTGGAATGAAATGGAATACTGGAAATTTTCTTCCAGAAATGCAGGCAATTGAAACCAATACATAAAAACACATAGGTATTAACAGTTAAATCACTTACTTTTTTATAAGAAGTGATCTCTACCCAATCTGAAAGTAGTCCATTTATTTCAAACAAATCTAGAAAGTGTGCACATCCACAAAGGCCAACACTATATATTTCAATATTTCACAACATTGAGCATATTTTACCTTGCCGGAGATGCAATTGTTCTCCGGTCGCTCTGCGGCCTAACATCCTGGAGCTGGAGGACTCGCTCAGGACTGACTTTGAGCCCCACTGCAGGCCTAACAACTTACCATCGGAGTCAATCCCTTGCCTGTGATTGGCGGACTTTACCATTGAGAGCTCACAGTCTCGGGTAGAGACCGTAGATATCGGGAATCTCCAATGACACAGAAGGTTTCGACAAGCCCCGACCCAGGGTCCAATCACTCGGCGCAGGGAACTGAGATTCCCCCCGATGCAGGAGCTGATTGCCCCGATGCTGAGGGCCTGTACGCCGGCAGCTATGGGAGTAAGATCGCCCTGTCAACAGAAGGCTTGAGGCCCCCGACCGCAAAAAGGGAAGAGATTGAACTTTTTTTTGCCTTCCATCACAGTGAGGAATGTGAAGGAGTCACTGTGGTAGATGTTTATGTTAAAATGTATTCTGTTCCAAGGGCTCATCAAGGACTATGCTTGATTGGATGCAATGATTCAGTAAAAAAATCCTTAAAATAAGACATGATATATTATAAATAGTAGCCATTAGAAACAAATGCTGAACAATTTGCATACCTCTTCATGTAAAATAATATTTAATTTGAAAAGAACAGGTTGTATACAATAGCTTAGCATACTACCTGTAAATGGTTGCAAACTGCTGTCATAAACACTGTTGTTTTTATTCACAACAATGGAATTATTGGCTTTGCAGTTACCATCTCTGTCAGATGATAAACATCCATCCAGATTGACTCGAACAGCAATAGTAGGCTCTGCCACTAAATTTACGACAGCACGTTTTGCAAACACATCTTTTCAATGGATTTTTTTAAAGGCAGAGATAGATAGATTCTTACTTAGTATGGGTGTCAAGGGTTATGGGGAGAAGGCAGGAGAATGGGGTTAGGAGGGAGAGATAGATCGGCCATGATTGAATGGCTGAGCAGACTTGATGGGCCGAATGGCCTTTGTGCATCTGTGGAGATCCAGAAAATAATGATAATGTTAAACAATGCAAACAAATCCACAACTTCCAGATTAATTGGGGCACTTCACCAACTATTTATATCACATACTAAATGAAGCAAATGTTCAATAGGAAAGAATCCCATTATTAGTCAACTTGAGGGAGAAATATAAAAGATTAGGACAATCACCCTTGAGAGTAGATGAGATATAGGAACTTTTATGTTCGTCTTCTAGTCTTCAAGGTACAACAGAACGCTTTATGACATTACTTCAATGCTGGCAGCAAGACAACTCTAAATAGCTGCAACACACAGACAGGATAACTATATACAACACATCTCCCTTTGTCCTGTGCTGCGCCACCCGCTGCACGGGAGGTGCAACGGGTCCTCCCACCCTACACAGTCCACCAAACATCACAGGAACCTTATGCTGAGTCATCGTGTGTCACGTGTGGCATTGGTGGAGAGTAATGTGGGTCAAAACATTAGTGGAATTAAAGTAAAACAGAGTCAGTAAGCTTCCTAAAAAAAAGTCAGGGAGAAAATGTGGCCCCATTCTGGGAATCATTAGCAGATCTGTGGGAAAATGTTGACATTTACCCTCTGTAAATCATCACTGCCCTGTTTATGTCCCCTTGTCGGGGGGGGGGAGGGGAGATATAATTTGGGGGGGGGGTGGGGGTTGGGGGCATATAGTCTGGGGGTGGTTGAGGGGATATAGTCTGGGGATGGTTGGGGGGGGATATAATCGGGTGTTTGGGGGATATAGTCAGAGAGGAGGGTTGGGGGGGGGGGGGGGGGGGGGGATTTAATCGGGGTTTAATCCTGCCCCCTAGTTACCCTACTGGTGAGCATTCCAACTTGAAAATGATCCGTGTAACATGGATCTCGACCCGAAACATCAGCTATTCCTTCGCCTCACCCGCTGAGTTTCTCCAGCATTTTTGTCTCCCTTCGATTTTTCCAGCATCTGCAGTTCTTTCTTAAACATTTAACATGACTAGTTGTTTTCTGTCTGTTAACTGATCCTTCATCTGTGCTCAACTCCCGGAAGCCTTGTCGTTCATGTGGCACCTTAATAAACAGTTTAAATTAAAATATACCATGCCACTGGCTCTCCTATATTTACTATGCGTATTAAGTTCTCAAATAAATCTTATCAATTCATTTTGCTTGATTTCTAATTCATAAAACCACGTTGGCTCTGCCGAAATATGCCGTGTTTTCCCATGTTGCTAGGTTATTAATAATAATAATAATAATAATAATAATAATAATAATAATAATAATAATAATAATAATAATAATAATAATAATAATAATAATAATAATAATAATCCACTTTATTACAGACTCGAGGTCCAGACAAGGGGCAACATTACATTTTAAAAAATGCATTGCATATTACAATATCATAAAGTACATATAAAATCTTAGTATATCACTTACAAAAGTATCATAAATTATATATATTTTTAAAACAATTTCTAAAAAATTATTATTTTCTAAAATTCTCCCAAAGATTGATGTCCAGCTCACTTTCAGGGAGTTGACAGTTACTTCTTCTTTTCTTGAGGAGTGGAGTTATATTTCTTATTTTCCAATCTATTAAATTTAGGAAAGTTTGAATGATGACAACCAATGCACCTTTTGTTTTGTACTCGCGTAATTTGGAACCCTTGGAAGTAGACCATCAGATTCAAGGGATATGTGTAAGAAGGAACTGCAAATGCTGGTTTAAGCCAAAGATAGACACAAAAAGCTGGAGTAACTCAGCGGGACAGGCAGCAGCTCTGGAGAGAAGGAATGGGTGATGTTTCAGTCAAGACCCAAAACATCATCCATTCCTTCTCTCCAGAGATGCTGCCTGTCCCGTTCAGTTACTCTTGCTTTTTGTGTCCATCTTAGATTCAAGGGATACGTTAGCCTACATTCCCATCACTTTGCTCAGTACTTTGTCTCTAGTGTTGTTAATTATTTTACATTTTTCAGTCTTTAAACCCCTTGGCTACTATTATTATTGGAACGGTTTTCATGCCTTCAGGTTTGAAAACAGATGCTAAATCTTTGTTTTATTATCAATACCAATCCCTCAGGTATCAACTCTTTATTGGTTATTATTCTTTCACACCTCAGCTTCCAAGAAGCCAATAATTGCTCATGCTGTACTCTTGCATTTCACAAACATATAGATGTTCTTAAAGTCTATTTTTATATATGATTTGCCAGCTTATTCATTCTATTTTATCCTTTTTTTAACCATTTTTTGCAGACTTACTTTGGGTTTCTAAAATCCTAATGTCTGCTACTATTATTTGCATATTTTAAGAATTATCTTTCAATCTGATTTGATCACTCACTTCTTTCATTGATCATTTTTCCAGAAGTGTTTATTTCTTTGTGGAATCCGGGCAGCAGAGTGGCACAGCAGTAGAGCTGCTTGCCTTGCAGCTCTAGCGACACGGGTTCAATCCTGATTGTGGGTTCTGTCTGTGCAGAGTTTGTACATTCTCTCTGTGACAGAGTGGGCTTTCTGGTTTCCTCCCACTTTCCAAAGACATGCAGGTTTACAGGTTAATTGGCATATGTAAATTAGCCGTAGTGTGCATAGGATGCAAAAATGGGATAACATGGAAGTTGTAGATGGGTGATTGATGGTCAGCGTGGACTCATTGAGACAAATGATCTGCTTCCACGTTTTATCTCAAAATTAATTAGCATGTTGGGATTGTGGTGGATGGGGGCTTGAGCAACCTGGATATGTTGGGGGCAGATAGAGAGGATGGGATCTGGAGGATCTGGGGGCATCTAGGCAAGAAATGAATCAAAGTTGCAATGAGGCCAAGGATAAGCTAAGACCATGAGAAGACCTTGGATGAAGGGACGTGATAGTCAACTGAACATGAACCCATAACCTTATGAACCAGAGACCTCCAAGTCTTTACTCATACAGTAACAAGAAATTAATAATTTAGGGCATATTTATGAGAATTTGCAAAGCTATTCCAAATTGAAGATGGGGTCTGTACAACATGCTGAAACGTTGCTTCCATTCACATTGTTTGCAGGTACTCATTGCTTTCATTCACATTGTTTGCAGGTACTCATTGCTTCAGGTGGGGTTCCACCAAGATAAATTGAAGAATTTAGATGCAACTCTTCATCAATGGCCAGCTCATTGTTAACGCCCATTCACATTTACTAATGCCACTGTACTTTGCTTATTTAGTATAATGGTCTTCCATTTTCTATTATCCGAAGTCCAAACCAAAGGTCAGCAAGGAATATACTTGAAATCGTATTAAACGTGAATTTTTAAATTCCACCCAGCTATTCAGCCGATGTTACATTTCAAAATTAAAAGCAATTTGACGTGTTTACTCGTATTTTTCCATTTCAATTAATACTGTACTTATGATTTTGTAAATCAGTAGAACACTTGAATTGCATGATGAAAGTTGTTCATGTATTTTAATGTGCACAGATTGGAAATGACTTGATATAGCAATTAGCAATAAAATCGCAGACACTCTTGAATCTGCAATAAAACAGTAGAAACTGCTCCATACGTATTTTGGTGGTGCACACCTTAATTAATGAAACCACCCCACTTCTTCCAAATGAACACGGAAATACTAATTAATATTATTACTAAATATTTATAATTAATATTCTTTACAAAAAGCAGTCAACAGCAAATGCGGTTTGAAAATGATTAATCATTATTATTGTCTTATTTGCTATGCATGTTTATTTTGATTTGGCAAATAATGTATTACCAAATGTTTTTAGAAATTAAACAAATGCAAAACTATGCATTCCACACCTTTTCACTCTGCACTTTAATCACCGGCAATCCATAATGCACTACAACCCGAGAGCACAACTGAACTATTATCTACCTCATTGGAGACCATCGGACTATCTTTGATTGCACTTTATTGACTTTATCTTGGACTAAACTTTATTCACGTTATTCCCTTTATCATGTATCTGTACACTGTGAATGGGTCGATTGTAATCATGTATTGTCTTTCCGCAGACTGGTTATCACGCAACCAAAACTTTTCACTGTACCTCGGTACATGTGACAATAAGCTGAACTTAAACTCAAATATAATGGCATGTTTGTCAAAGATCATAGTCCAATTGATACTGCATAAATTAATTTGAATATTTTAAGGTAAAATCATTGATGTCATGGAGAAAATAGAATAAAGGTTGTACCAAAATGTAGTTTAGATTTTCTTTTACTTTTAGCTTCTTAAAACAATGATTCAACAATGGCATTATTTTATCGCATGTTCAATTGTTCAATTCACGAAATAGGTCAAACAAATAAAAAGTATCGTAACAATCTTTTGTATCGTTCATGAGAATACACCCTTTTTGTTACATTGCAGGTAGATGAGTTTAATGTAGGTAAGTACAATAGTTGGCATGGACAGGGTGGGACCAAAAGGCCTGTTTCTGCATTGTATGATCCTACGACCCTCTTTTTGTAACAATCATTCATTTGTACTGTTTGTTCCAACCCGTTACATTCTTAACCACTGTATGAGGAGACTCCAAGTCACCCACCACAGGCAGGCGGAAGGGCCTTGAACGCAAGCAAATGAATACACTATAGATTGTAACAGTACAAACCCCATATCTTTAATCAAGCTTAGAATGAGTTTCATAAAAAGGGAAAAATTGGTGGCAAGATCAATAGGATTAGATTAGGAATTGTGTCTTGGCATTAGAAGAGAAGGTTGTCAAGAGGGATAAAGGGTAATAGAGGATGAACAAGAGGCAATTTATATTAAGATAATTAAAAAAACAATAGAGTTGGTTTGCAGCTGGACATAGCAGGTGTATTTCTAGATTTTGCCCAAATTTTGGTCATCACAACCAGCAAGCTTTATCAGCTTTTCCTTTGTACCATCATCACCAGTCTCATTTAGAGACAGCGCTAGAGACCTAGGTATGATCCTGACTATGTGTGCTGTCTATGTGGAGTTTGCACTCTACTTTTCAACCCCACCCCACCCCACCACCCTGGGAAAAGGATTTTCTTTCTCTCTCTCTCTCTACAACCATTTGCTGACCTGCTGAGTATTTCCAGCATTTTGTTTCAATTGCAGTCTAAAATGATTGGGAGGAGGTCAGGCAGACTGCTAAATACACTATTTATTTTAAAATTTCATTTGGAGCCAATAGAACAGCTCTCTTTGACCCAGGTACATGTATCCTTATCACATGAGGTCAAACCCATCTCGCTCACACAAGTTGTTGAGCACATCATGGGCACAGCCCTCTCTACCATCAAAAGTAACTACATGAAGTGGTCCCAAGAAGTGGGTATCTATCACCAAGCATCCCCACCATCTTTGCCATGCCCTATTCTTGCTGCTGCCATCATGCAGGAGATACAGAAGCCTGACATTACACACCACCAGGTTCAGGAACAGCTATTTCCTATTACTATCAAGTCCTTGAACCAACTTACTCAACCCTAATCCTACTTCAACAGCAGAACACTGCGGACCACCTGGTTTTGCCTCATATCTTGCTTGATCAGCTTACACCCCAGTGGTACGAGTGTTGATTTCTCTAACTTCCAGTAACCCTTGCTTTCCCTCTCTCTCCATCCCTCCCCCACCCTAGTTCTCTGACTAGTTTCACTGTCCTGATTAATTTTACTGTTTGCATGCCTTGTTGTCAACTTCCCCTCCAACAATGAACCATTCCATTTCTTTGATCATCGTTGGCTTTGATCTGTTGTTTTCACACCTTACATGCTGTTTGTACCCTTCCATATCTCTGTCTCCCTCTCCCCAGTCTGAAGAAGGATCTTGACCCGAAATGTCACCTATTTCTTCTCTCCAGGGATGCTGCCTGTTCATAGAATTACTCTAGCATTTTGTGTCTATCTTTGGTATAAACCAGCATTTGCAGTTTCTTTCTACAAATATGAATTGTTAACAAGTAAAATAAAAGCACTCTTCAAAATTACAAACAGAAGAAGATAGCTGGCAGCACAGGGTGGCAAGATAGTGCTCAGGAGATTGTTGCCTTGCAGTGCCAGAGACCCAGGTTCGATCCAGACTGCAGGTGCTGTCTTTACGGAGTTTGTATGTTTTCTCCGTGGCTGCTTGGGTTTTCCCCAGATGTTTGGTTTCCTCCCACACTCCAAAGACGTGTAGGTTTGTAGGTGTCGGTGATGTGTAGGTTTGTAGGTTAATTGGCTTTGGTAAAAATTGGCAAATTGGCCGTAGTGTTTAGGATGGTGCTAGTGTACAGGAATCATTGGTCGGCATGCTCTCGGTGGGCCGAAGAGCCCGCTGCCACTCTGTACCTCTAGACTAAAATAAAGAAATTATTAAAACATATTTTGTTAAAATTTCAAAGGAGAAAAACTGGTTAAAACTTTTGAATTATGACAAAGATTGTTTAGTCAATGTTTAGACTTATCTCATTGTCAGTTTTTGTCCCATTTGATACCTGTGGACAGGGGCGGAAAACCCAGGGGGGCCAGAGAGGACACGTCCCCCCATGTTTTGAGAGGTGGGGGGCATCCCCCCCAAGTTTTTGTGATCCCGATTTTAAAATCTCCGTTTTTAGCGCTGGATTGAGCCTCCGAAGCCTCGCGCATGTGCGTGTGTGTGTGTGTGTGTGTGTGTGTGTGTGTGTGTGTGCGTGTGCGTGTGCGTGTGCGTGTGTGTGTGTGTGTGCGTGTGCGTGTGCGTGTGTGTGTGTGTGTGTGTGTGTGAGCGCATGCGTGCGTGGCCGCCAAATAATTGTGTCCCCCGTCCCCTCCATGTTTTGATAGTGAGTTCCGCTCTTGCCTGTGGAGCACTTTGGAATATTTATCTACATTGTAAATGCCATATAAACTCAAGTTGTTAATGCTGTTGATTAGAATAATATTTCACTGAGACTCTTGGCCAAAATACTTTGTAGGACTAAAAACCTATATTCTGCAAGCAGAAGTATCAGATCTAATGTATCAATTAGGATACCTTTGGGATCATTTATCACATCTCGCAGGAATTAATTAAACTTTAGTTGCTAACTGTAGTCTGATAAAAGCCTAAGGGCAGCCCAGTAGCTCATGCAAATCTGGAGATATTGAAAATAAAAGGCAAAACAAATACTAGAAGCAATGCTAAACCCAGATACCACATTCAAAAGAAAACTAAGCTTTAGCCACAAGCCATTTCGCCTGTGAAGCCAATGCTTACGTAAATCAACCACGATTAATACCGACAGTTGATTGACCCGTAAGTCCACCGATAGTGGACACGATAAATGTCAATAAAATAATTCAAGATAAAAGCTTTAAATTACAGATAGAAGTTGGCTTAAAAGGTGAATATATTAACTAAGGTTTTATTTAATGAGGAAGGACTTTAAAAGACAATTCAAATGCCTGATAATTCAGGTGCAAACCTTTAAAAAAGTTTGAAATGAAAATGGGCCAAACTGAAAACATTGCAGAGCCACAAACTATTATACAATGGGGGTGAATCCAAAATAATGATGTTGCTCTGGTCTCAGGCATCTCACCAGGTATCCCTGATAATCAGAGATGCTAAATAATTTAGAATTTACTTGTGTCATCAGTGTTCATGTTTTAGTTTAGTTTAGTTCCTGGTTTAGGGATACAGCTTGGAAACAGGCCCTTCGGCCCACTGAGTCCGCACCGATCAGCGATACCCGCACACTAGTTTTATTGTACACACTAGGGACAATTTACAAAAGTCAACTAACCTACAAACCTGTACGTCTTTGGAATGTGGGAGAAAACTGGGCACCCAAAGAAAATTCACGTGGTCACAGAGCACGTACAAACTCCAAAAAGACAGCACCTGTAGTCAGGATTGAAGCCGAGTCTCTGGCACTGTAAGGCAGCAACTCTATTGCTGCACCACTTTGCTGACCTAAATAAGGTTCAAATTAAGTGAAAAACAGTATTTAACATTTTATTTATTTCTGTCAATAGAGAACAATAACTTTGATTAGTGTGAGCTGGGCCCAACTGATGCACTTTCTTGTGGAAGGCAGCCAGTTAAAACATCCACAAAAGTCAAGTCAATTCACTTTTATTTCTATAGCACATTTAAAAAACAACTCTCGTTGACCAAAGTGCTTTACATTGGTGGAGGTACTAACGTTATACAACATTGGTTCATAGGTTAAGTACATACATAAATACATACATATAGCCCTCCCTCAGAGGACGTCAAGAAAGGCTTGAGAGTAAAGATGAGTTTTAAATCTCGACTTAAAAGAGTCGATGGGGGGGGCAGTTCTGATGGGAAGAGGGATGCTGTTCCACAGTCTAGGAGCTGCAACCGCAAAGGCACGGTCGCCCCTGAGCTTATGCCTAGACCGCGGGATGTTCAGTAACAAACCCCAAGTTGGCCGATCTGAGGGACCTGGAGGTGGTGTAGTGGGTGAGCAGACTTTTGATGTAGGTGGGGGCAAGCCCGTTAAGGGCTTTGTCGACATAAAGAAGGATCTTGAAATTTATTCGGAACTGCACAGAGAACCAGTGGAGAGAGGCCAGGATCTGGGTGATGTGGGCCCTGTTTCGGGTGCCCGTCAGGAGTCTCGCTGCGGCATTTTGGACAGGCGGGACAGGGAAGTTTGGCTGATGTCAGTGTAAAGGGAGTTGCAGTAATCGAGGCGGGAGGAGATAAATGTGTGGATGACCTTTTCGAGGTCGTCAAACTGGAGGAATTGTTTTATTTTAGCTATCGTCCGAAGTTGGAAGAAGCTAGCTTTTACCATGGCATTGACTTGTTTGTCAAATTTCAATGCTGAGTCAAATATCACGCCAAGGTTTTGACGTGAGGTATGAGTAATGGGGTAAGGCTTCCAAGGCTGCCTGCTATCATTTTGATTGAGTCCGAGGGGCTGAGAAGGATGACCTCAGACTTACTCTTGTTTAGTTGGTAACATGGTCTATTTATTTAAGCAGACAGTGATGAAGATCATTCCTGATTCCATGGGATAGAAAATCCAAAGAGAACTTAGCACCCATTTCAGTTTTCTTCCAGCTGCAGTCATTCTGAAATCGGACCACCCATGGTTTTATGTTGATGGCATAAATAGTATTTTCATCAATGGGCACAGAGCAGTACAAATTGATGTCAAGCTGAGCTGCACCAGGGCTCAAACACTTCTCAACACTTGTTGCCACAATACACTTTATCGCTCACCATCCCGACTCCCTCCTTTCTGTCTCTTTCCATCATTATCCCTCTGGCTTTACATTTCACTCCTCAAATCTCCTTGCTGTAGCTCTATGGCAGATCGGCATCCTATAAAGCTTGTTAAGCTGTTTAAGGGGCTGACGGGTACTGACCTCCTCACCAGCGAAGGGATTTACAGGAGTCACTGTCTCAATAGATCAGCCAGAATCATCAGTGACCCACACCTCCCTGGCCACACTCTCATTTCACTTCTGCCAACAGGAAGAAGGTACAGGAGCCTGTAAACTGTAGGAACAATGTCTTCACTACAGCCATCATCAGGCTATTAAGCAGTTCAACCCACAAATAGGCTCTGAACTACATAGACTCAGGGGCATTGGTTTCGTCTTTTTGCACTATTATTGTTTGTATCATGTGTTAATAGACTGCTGAAGAAAATGAGCGTCATTGAACGTCTACAAAACAAAGGTCTACAAACCACCATGCAAATCACCACCGCCTGATAATATTTGTCCATGAGGAGACCATGGAAATTTTTTGTTTGGTTTAGCTTAATATTGTCAGGTGCACCGAAATGCAATGAAAAGCTTGTTTTGCATGCTCTCCAGACAAATCAGACTGTGCATGAGCATAAGCAGAAACAAATGAACGAGTTAAATTAACTAAAGTAGTTCCTCTTCTGGAATACCACTCAAAGAGTCACCACATTCCTACACAATCTTACAACTTCCAAGTCTGCAGTCTGATTTGGCCCAAGGAGAAATACAAATTCTTCTTTTTTCACTTTCAATCCTGGTATCATGAGATTGGATCGATGATGTAGGGTTCAGCCTGACCCAGCACCATGCTGTTAGTTCCTTTCACCGTTGTGCAGCTGCTGCCAGATGCATTTGATCTGCTTGCTCATCTGACTGCTGGAGGGCTGTTGGGTTGATGGGATGTGGCCCAGCCATGTATGGAGAGCTCGAGCATCGTGCCAAAGTTGAACTGTATCCGGCCTACTATTGTATCGGGCGGCACAGTGGCGCAGCGGTAGAGTTGCTGCCTTTTAGTTTAGTTCACCGGGTGGCACCGCATGAAGGCAGCCTCGCTAACAGTCTGTCTTGTCCTTTTCTTCTTTTGTTGTTTTTAGTTTGTTGTTAAATGTATGTTTTAATGTATCTTTGGTTTTGTATTATGTGGGAGGTGGGAGGTGGGGGGTGGGGGATGGGGAAAACTTTTTAAAATCACTATCCTCGACAGAGATGCAACTTTTTCTGTATCGTATAAATTATTTGTATCTTGTATCTTGTTTGGAGATACAGCGTGAAACAGGCCCTTTGGCCCACTCAGTCCACTGCATATTACCACTACCCTACACACACACGGGATAATTTTTTTAAAACATTTGTACCAAGCCAATTAACCTACAAACCTGTACATCTTTGGAGAGCGGGAGGAAACCGAAGATCTCGGAGAAAACCCACACCGTCACGGGGAGAATGTAAAACTCCGTACAGACAGCGCCCATAGTCAGGATCGAACCTAGGTATCTGGAGTTGTAAGCGCTGTAAGGCAGCAACTCTACTGCTGCACCACTGTGCTGCCTAACAGTGCCAGAGACCCGGGTTCGATCCTGACATCGGGAGCTGTCTGTATATAGTCTGCACGTTCTCCCCGTGACCACGTGGGTTTCCTCCAGGTGCTCCGGTTTCCTCCCACATTCCAAAGATGTGCAGGGTTTGTAGTTTAATTGGCTTCTGTAAATTGTCCCTATTATGTAGGATAGAACTCGTGTATGGATGATTGTGGTCGGCATAGACTCAGTGGACCAAAGGGGCTGTTTCCACGCTGTATCTTTAAACTAACCTAATAAGAGTCCAGATTGATAATTTAAGATTATTGTTCTACATCAAAAAGTTTCAAACATACCATAGAATGCTGCAACAAAGACAGCCTAGTATTGTATTTATCTCGTAGTTTTACACAAATCTCTTAAATCCCATCACATCTAAAAATCAATTGAATCACCATTCATATAACTGTATGCTGTTACTTTCACAGTTTCTAATCACAGTAGCAGTAAAAATGGCATTAAAAGAGTCTGTAACACTCTCAGTTCTTTGTATGGCCTGTCCCTCCATGCAGGTCACTACACTTGTTAATGAAATGTCCAATAACTAAAATATTAATTCTTGCAACCTAAACAAAGTTTTCCTCACATCAAAATATAAACTTTTAGTGCCTGTGTAAAATAGATAATAACATTTTTATGGAGAAGCTTTAAAAGGAAATAACTAATTCTCTCCTGAACAAAGTGAATTCAATTGCAAATACAATTGACCAGCAAATATTGGGGTTTGCTTACTCTTAACATACATACTCATTTTTATATCTGTTAAATTAGAAGCTAAACTAATTAATTTAAAAAGATAATAAGAATAAGAGTAGGCCATTCAAATGAAAGAATTGACAACTGCGGTGCTTAAGATACCAGCATTGATGGTATAACAGCTTTGTGCCCAAAATTGATAATAATCTTTTACTAATCGAAACAGCCTACCAATTTTTAAGCCAATACCTACTTTTTTGTTGGGCAGAATTTAGTTGTAATTTGTCCAACCTCTGGATTCAAAAGCAATAAGTTTTTCCCGAGCTGTCATCAATCACATGGCTGTTAAGACCCCAAGAACATAGCTTGAAACATCACACATCAACATTAATTTGTGGAAGGTGCAGTAATGGACTGGAAGAGTGATTAAATGTTCCTTACACATATCTTAAGATCATTGCTGTTCTCTACCCCAGGCAAAAACACTGTTGCCAAATTTGCTAGAAAACTTGTGCAATGTTCCGACCACTCTCAGATTTTGGAGCCTTTGTAACAGCTTTCACCTTTACTTTTCACCTTTGGGCTATAGACTATGCGATTTGACCAAAGCAAAACAAACCAAATGTTGTATAAAAACCACAACTTTTCTCTGTAATTGATAGAATTTAAAAATGTTCTTCAATGTGTGCAATTCGTGCAACAATCATTGATCTACTTGTTATTTATTCCTGCTAACATTTTATCAGAGTTTAGGGGTTTTTTTTAACATCTTATGGGAGTTTTGCATAAGAACAGATTGTGCATATTGATTGTCAAGAGTAGTTGTCTATCCTAATTTACAGTTAGCTGCATATATGCATGAGGAAAATGCACTTTGGTAAATAGGTTTGCTCCACCCAGGTCAACAAGAAGAATACTTTGCATGATTGAGTATCACTTTATATCCACCACACTGTTTTTCTATGTTCTTTAAGAACCACCATAATCAGCATGAGCCAATAAATCATCTGTCTTTAAGAAAACCCATGTTTCACAATATTATGATGTGGAATCATCGTCAGCATGAAGAGAGGTTAGGCAAGCATGGAAACAATTAGGAGGGTGACTCTCTTTATCAGTGCCTGCTGATGAACAGAGCCTCATTTTTGCAACATAATTCAGGGAACTCCATTTCTGCTGAAGGATATCCGTCGCAGTCTTCTGGGATGTCCTTGGTGGCATCTGGCACAATGGCTAGCAGAATAATTATGCTCTCCAGAACCTCAAGGAGGCGTAATTGAAGAGTCATAGATACAGGGAACAAGCCAGCATTCCATTCACTCAGCTAAACCATGGCAAACCTAAAGAGCCCTGTGAGTTTCCATGTGGTATAACATTGACAATTAGAATCTTCCAAAAATAGTTATGTTCTATTTGTACATTCAGAAAGTGCGAGGTTTCTGCTGATGAGAATTGTATGCATTAAATCTCTTAATTTACTAAACTTCTGGCTATGGAAATCTGGGTATATTTTTAGCCTGTTGCTCTCCATTCAAGGCAAAGCAGATAAATTCTTCTCTCTTTACTTTTTTTTTTTTTCAGACTTTTAGATACAGCGCAGAAACAGGCCCTTCAGCCCGCGCCGACCAGCGTTCAGCCCGTACACTAACACTATCCCACACACTAGGAATAATTTACACTTTATAAAAGCCAATTAACCTACAAACCTGTACATCTTTGGAGTGTGGAGGGGAAACATAGAGAAAACCCATGAGGTCAAAAGGAGAACATACTAACTCTGTAAAGACAGCACCCATATTCAGAATCTTCACAATATTGCTTGCATCATCCATTGTTCCCTGGAATGATACAGGAACTAGGTTCAAAGTCACTGTGACAGTCACTTTCAAAGGGGCAGCAGACAAGCCGTGAGTTGACAGCAGATGCAATGACCAGTGTTTTAGGCATTCATGGCCACTTCACATAGGTAGACATTTGTTCCCTGTTATCTAAAAGAGGAAAATAAATCTCTTAACTTTAACACCCTTGAAGTTCAATTAAAAATTGAGTATGGTAATCATTCTCAAATGCTGCCCTGAACTGCTGAGTTCCTCCAGCATTTGGTGTTTTGCTCATGATTCCAGCAGCTGCGCTTTCTGATGTCTCCATGGTAAGTATTCTGTTTGATCAGGTTCCTGTGAAGTGACTGAGAAATGTTCATGTTAAAGGAGTTATGTAATGTAAGCTGAAGAGAAGAAGAATATTTCCATGAAGGACAAAGAAATACTGTTACAAAATGCCATAATGTCAAGCATCAAACACTTTGGAATTGTTGAATACTTGTTTGGTCCCTGCAGACTGAGATTAAGCAACTGGATAGTTTAGTCATTGCTATTTGCACCTGCTAGGTATTCCAAAAAATTGGATGAATATATGATGAATGCAATGTGTCTGCCGCTACCTTCAACAACGAGATGCGGAATACTACTGAATGGCTTACATGGAAAGTTAATGCATTTAAGATTTTGTGAGGTCAAGTTATTTTTTAAATGTTGCATAGATATCAGGGCTTCCGATAAGTCTGAAGAAGGGTCTTGACCCGAAACGTCCATCAACCATTCCTTCTCTCTATCTGCCTGTCCTGCTTAGTTACTCCAGCATTTTGTGTTTATCTTCAGATCTCAGGTCCTTGGCTAGTCATACTGATATTCTGCTAAATGTTTCTGTGGACTCTACTTGAGATCTGAGATTTTGTTCCCTACAGTAGCAGTATACGGACACAAGATCTATTTTGTACATAGAAACATAGAAAATAGGTGCAGGAGTCAGCCATTTGGCCCTTCGAACCAGCACTGCCATTCAATATGTTCATGGCTGATCATCCAGAAGCAGTACACTGTTCCTGCTTTCTCCCCATACCCCTTGATTCCATTTGCCCTAAGAGCTGTATCTAACTCTCTCGTGAATACATCCAGTGAATTAGCCTCCACTGCTTTCTGTGGCAGAGAATTCTACAGATTCACAACTCTCTGGCTGAAAAAGTGTTTCCTCATCTCAGTCCAAATTGGCCTACCCCTTATTGTTAAACTGTGACCGCTGGTTCTGGACTCCCCCAACATGGGGAACATTTTTCCAGCATCTAGCCTGTCCAATCCCTTAAGAATTTTAAATGTTACTGTAAGATCGCGGGCCCTGGTTAGAGGCTGACTTCGGGAGCTCCAAGCCGCAGGAGCTTCGAGCGCCCCAACGCGGGGGCTACGATCGCCCTGATGCGGGAGCTTCGATTGCCCCAATGCGGGAGTTTCGATCACCACGATGCAGGAGGTTCGATTGCCCCAATGCGGGGCTTCAATCGCCGGCTGCGGGAGGTTCGATCACCCGGACTGCGGGAGAATAAAGAGGAAGAAATTTAGACTTTATTGCCTTCCATCACAGTGAGGAATGTGGGGAATCCGCTGTGGTGGATGTTTATGTTAACTTTTATGTAGTTGCTTTTTTTTAGTATGGCAGTTTGGGAATTCGAGTTTCACTGTACCTTAATTGGTACACGTGACAATAAACAGGCCTTTGAGATACCCTCTCATCCTTTTAAATTCCAGTGAATATAAGGCCAGTCGATCCATTCTTTCATCATATGTCAGTCCCGCCATCCCAGGAATTAACCTAGTGAACCTACTCTGCACTTCCTCAATAGCAGGAATGGCCTTCCTCAAATTAGGAGACCAAAACTGCACACAATACTGGTCTCACCGGGGCCATGTACAACTGCAGTAGGACCTCCTTGCTCCTATACTCAAATCCTCTCGATATTTGAAAGCTTAATCATCAGTGGCTACATTTCAGTCAAATTTGTTTACATTTCATAGGAAGCATACTTAGAATGTAAATTGTACACCCCAGAAATGAAATTAAATGCTGAAAACCACTTCAGATGACAATGCATGAAATTGCTCTCAGCTGGAAAACTGCCCCTAAAGGCAGCCGTGGAACAGAAGCGAGAAAGAAAATAAACGTTTGTGTGGAAAAAGCACCTAGAAAGATATGATACATGGAAAAGATTAAAATCGTACAGAATTCGATGAACGTTTAAAATTATTCAGAACTGGACATGGCCCTCCTGAGAATAGGTAGAGTCTGAGGGTGAATTTAATGTGGAAGAAATTATCTCATGGATTACAGAGTAAAGACATAACAATTTCCATGAATGATCACAAGAAATAACAGAATGACCATAAAAACCCATACAAGCTGTCAGAGGAGGTAGTTGAGGCAGGGACTATCCCAACATTTAAGAAACAGTTAGACAGGTACATGGATAGGACAGGTTTGGAGGGATATGGGCCAAACACACAGGTAGGTGGGACTAGTGTAGCTGGGACATGTTGGCTGGTGTAGGCAAGTTGGGCCGCAGTATCACTCCATGACTCGATGATTACACTTTTCAAAATATTCAGATGACAGCAAATAAAAAGTAGATTACACTAGTGATTTATACTTTAAATATTTTTTATATTAACGTTTGTTAATCTTAACAGGAAAGGTCAAGCAGATCAGATCATGTATTGTCTTTCCGCTGACCGGATAGCATTCAACAAAAGCTTTTCACTGCACCTCGGTACACGTGACAATAAACTAAATTGTATTCAACACATTTGTCCTCCAACTCTCATGTCCCAGTAACCGCATTACAATACCCTAGCTTATGATACGATATGATAGAAATGTATTTATACCAGGAGGGAAATTGATCTGCCAACAGTTATATAACACAAGATACATGAAACATGAAATTAAAGTGACGAGTAGAAAGGATTGGGGATTTCCAAAGATTGGGGAGGGGGTGGAAGTGGGTGGGGGGAGGGGGTGGATGTGGGTGGGGGAGGGGGAGGGGTCAGTCTACCCTACGACAGAAGGGGAGGAGTTGTACAGTTTGATAGCCACAGTGAAAAAGGATCTCCTGTGGCGTTCTGTACTGCATCTTCGTGGAATTGCGTAAATTATTTGACAAGTGTACTTGGTTTTATTCTAACTCGCATGGATTCACTGCATAGGGGAGGCATATAATGTGTCTAATCAGTTACCATATAGCTACACCAGTTTGCTCCTACAAATATATCTGGGTCAAGAGTTTTCAGCACCAGGGAAATAGTTGGTGTGAGCATATGTGGTGGATATGCCTGTGTGAAGGCAAAGCCATATTGATAACATGGAGCGGCCAGTTAAGAGGGATTTAGACAGGTGTATAAACAGACAGGTAATGGAGTGATATAGACCGTGTGGAGGCAGAAACACAGTTTATATTGACACCATGGTCAGCACAGCGTTTGTGGGCCAAAGGGCACGTTCCTGTTCTGCATGCTTTTACGTATTATGTTTAATATTCCATGGTCCATGTTCATTTCCATTTCACTATTAAAGGGCCTGTCCCCACTGTACGAGGTAATTCAAGAGTTCTCCCAAGTTTAAAAAATAAATAAAACTCATGGTAAGCACGTAGAATGTACGTAGTGGGTACGTCGGAGCTCGGGACGTCTCTTAGCGGCTCGTAACGTTAACGACAGGTACTCGGGAAACGCGGTAAGCTCGTGAAGATTTTTCAACATGTTGAAAAATGTCCACGAGAGCCGCGTGTACCTACGAGCGGCTATTACCGTAATTCACCGAGTTCGAATCAGGGGAAACTTGGGAGAACTCTTGAATTAGCTCGTACAGTGGGACATGTAAGAAATCAAAATGTTTACTACATCTATGCCATTAGTTGGACCCAGTCTGTTACTGGCACTGCACAATGTATTGACTGATCATTATTACCAGAGAACATTTTCCATCAATAACCTGTCATAGTTTCTTTCTTCATACTTCTACTTAAATCAAGAACATTTTCATAAAATATATAGAAACACATCATTTGAGAGGAAAGAACTTACAGAAATCAATACTGAAGTATATGGTGTGCCGATAAAACCACAAACTATTGAGTAATGCAACCTCATTCAAATTAGCTTTAGTCGCACCAATTAATTATTTCACTATCAAAGTAAAAGTGGAGGCTGTTTTGTTTTCTTATTTACATGAATGCACATGACATACAGCATTCATTTGAATACCAAATGCTTTGCAAATGCTTCATAAGACTAATTTAAGCTTTCGGTGTTCTTTTGATGTTTTGATCAAATGGATTTTGAATATGGACTCTAAATAAACTATCGCTAGTAAAGATGAAGTCAACAAAGTGTACACTGGCGGAAAGCAGGAAGAGGAGCAATAATTTAAACTGTGAAATAGCAATGTGATCAAACCGCATTTAAGGGTCAAGGAGGCTCTGTGATAAAGATCATAAAAATCAAGGCTAAGGAAGCCAACCAAAAACCTTATGAGCCTGACCCACTTAGGCGGATTTTTGGGTGACTACAGGCGACTGCCGCAGAATTTTCAACATGTTGAAAATTTTTCGCCGACAGCGGTGACAATTTCTGCTGTCATATGTTGTCGCTGGATGTCGTAGGTGAATTCCATTAAAAAATAGTCCCTGGCAATCGCCTAAAGAGTCGCCTAAGTGGGACAGGCCCGTTACAATACAATTACTTCACTTTAGGCAGACAGAGTAACAATTTAAATGTACTTCTACTAGTCGTTCATCAACATCGGCAGTCACTCGAAATGAGTATGACTGACCTCTCATGGAGGGCGCCTATGCGTGACTTTGTTTAACGTGGGGAGACTGGTGCAAAGGCAGCCAACACATGGTCCGTGACAGATCTGGGTAAGAATCCAGTGGCATGGAACCCAAGACGACCGGGCACCCTTTTCTGCCGCAGCCTTCATCCGCCTCCCAGACGTTGTGTCGCTTCACTCAGGTCAGCCATCATCCTCCGCCTGTTCCACTGTTGAGGTCTTGGTTGGATTGCTCTTTGTCAGGGACCTCCACCTTGACCATGGGTGACCATGGGTGACCTACCAGGAGCATAGTTCCAGACGGCATCACTCTCAGGATCTCCAGACCACACAAGCTTCTCCACCACGACAAGGTGACAATCCACGGAGAAGCGTATGGTAGCAAGTCTGTATGGTAGCAAGAAACACACTGGGTCCAAAAACAGTAATCAGGAGACAATATGTCAAGCCATATTTGACAAAACAAATTGTCATACATGATCTCCTTTACAATACAATATTTTTATTACATGTCATTTGAACCTCAGTGAGGCTCAAACAAAACTCCATTTCCACAGCCATACAAACAAAGACAATTCCTACAAGACATACAAACAATTCAATTTACACAAACATCCATCACAGTGAATCTCCTCCTCACTATGATAGAAGGCAAAGTCTTTTCTCTCCCCTGCACCATTTCTCTCCCGATGTCAAACCCCCAGGTGGGCGATGGTAATCCCACGGCCATTTAAAGCCGCGCCGGGCGATGTACGGCCCCGCTTCAGGCCCAAAAGTCACAATGTTGGAGTCCCCAGCGGGCGCTGGAATGTCCTGCGACCATTAAAGCCACGCCGGGCGATGTACGGCCCCGCTCCGGATCGTTCCAACCCCGCAACACGGGCTGGAGAAGTTGCGTTGTGGGAACTCCGAAAAGCAGTCTCCACCTGGACCCCCGAGCTCCCAATGTCCCAGTCCACCAGTCTGCAGCTGTAGCCTCCGGGCTCCGGGGTCGGGCCGCAGCAGCAAGCCACCACCGCTCCCCACACTACGAAGCCGGCCAGCCCCACGATGGTGAGTAGTCCGCAGCTCCATGACTGGAGCCCCCAGGTCATTCCGGCTGGAGGCCGCTCCACGGTGCTAGGCCCCAACGACAACGGAGACCCGACAGGAAAAAGGTTGGGTCTCCCATGCAGGGAAGAGATTTTTTTAAGTTTCCCCCTCCCACTTCCCCCCCCGCCCCCCACATATACACAGTTAAAAACTGTATCAAAAAACACAAACAACTACATTTACCTAGACAAAAAATTAAAAAGAAAGACAGACAGGCTGTAGGGGCCACTGCAACGTGGGTCGCGCCACCACAGGAATCCATGTTGATTCTGCTGAATGTCATTATTATATTCTTTTTAGCACTTACTATGCAACAGATGCTTGCATTTTTCCTCTTTCCTATGACAGGCTAAATCATCATTAGTTCTTTATTTTATGCAGAATTGCTATTTCAAAACATTAAAAGGATTGTAATCTGCAAATAAACTAAACATCAACATATTAGGTTTACTGACAAACAAAAATGTAAAAATTGGATTGGAAATCGCATTAAATATAACCATTTGAAAATAGCATTAATGCACTTTTTTCTAATCTAATCTTTTGGATGCCCCATCCAAGCGAGTCCCCTGGCCCATATCCCTCTCATGGGGATGTGGATCGCTTTTGATATCTTAGCAAAGGCAGACATTGATGATGAAATTTGTCATCACTTACAGCACCAGCACAGCCCAAAGCTGATTGAAGATGTGTATCAGAAGAACAAGCCATCAATCCCAACAAGTTTATTATCTACAGAGCAGTAGTTATCCCTGCCTTCTGGTCAACTTTCCAGACATAGGAAAACTACATTAAGTGTATCAACACACTGATGAGATATCAACAATGTTGTCTTCACCAAATCTTCCAAACTCTTCAGCAGGTTGGATGAACCAGTTTGCATCTTCTCTGGGGCCAATATCACAAGCACTAAGGATCTAGCTGGATATTAAATATTGACAAGAAGAAGTACAGGAAGGAGAATGAGAACCTCATGACCTGGTGTCAAGTCGACAACCTCTCCTTCAATGTCAGCAAGACAAAGGAGATTGTGGTAGACTTCAGAAATCGAAGCAGTACACACATACATTGATGGTGCCTTAGAAATAGTTGAAAGCTTCATGTTCTTAGGAATAAACATCACCCACAATTAGTCTGGTCGAAGCAATGACCAAGAACATATGACCACCAATACATCGACTTTCTTTGAAGGCTTAGGAAGTTCAACATATCCCCAAAAACCCTTAAGGGCCTGTCCCACTTGCGTCATTTGTGCGTAATTTACGCGACCTAATTTACGCGTCACGACGCACGACGTGCCGCGCACGTGATGCGCGCAGGATGCGTGGTGACGTAGGCAGTGACGCGCGGTCGCACGCAGCGCCCCAGGATTTTGGGATGTACACAATCTTCACGCGCCATCTGCGTGATGCGCAAATGACGTCCAAGTGGGACAAGCCCTTTACCAACTTTTTTGGGCATAACCCAGATCATCACCAAACCAACCTCCCTTCCATTGACTCCATTTACACTCGCTGCCTTGGTAAAGCCACCGGCATAATCAAGGACTAGCCTCACCCTGGTCACTCCTTCTTCCCCCCTCTGGAGGTACAGAAGTTTGAAGCGCTACCTCCAGATTCGGGGAGAATTTCATCCCAGCTGTTATCAGGCAACTGATCGTCCTCTCACCAGCTAGAATCCTGTCCTGACCTCTCATCAATCAATCTCATTGGAGACCTTCAGCTATCTATAATTGGACTTTATTAGACTTAATCTTACACTAGATGTTATGTCCTTTATCTGTATACGGTGGACAGTTTGAGATTAATCAGTATTCTTTGACTGGGTAGTACGCTACAAAAAGCTTTGCACTGTACCTCGTTACATGTGATAATAATAAAGTAAACTAAGCTAAATTAAATACATACAACCAACTTTGTGGGTGGGCTGGGATCTTCATACCTGACACCAGACTTGAAACAAACACTCTGTGCTCAGTTAAGCAAGACATATCCTGAAAGATAGAAAAAGTGCTTCCATTACTTTCCTTTTCATAGAGAAATTGAGAAAAAGTTGTTACCTCCCAAACTATCAGTGAGCACAACTTGTCCTACCTGTTGCCGAGTCAGCGTCTTCTCTTTAGTACTTCTCAGCCTACTCAGAAGCCACATTCAGGGAGTGGAAGCAGGTTACTCTCACTTCTAGTGAAGGTCTGAGTTTGTACGGATCATTATTACCACAATACAGAAAACATTTGGCTCAATGCAGAGCACACCAACTTTCTTGCCCACAAAGCAAACTGCTGGAGGAACTCAGACTGAAGAAAGATTCCATCCTGAAACATTGTCGGTCCATTTCCTCCACAGATGCCTCCTAACCCGTTGACTTCCTTGAACAATGTGTATTGTGCTCAAGGTTCCAGCATCTGCAGTCTCTTGTGACACCAAATTTCTTGCCTTATTGTATGTACTACATAATAAGTTTCAGTAAAATTCTAGTTATTTTTAACGATTCATTGGCACCTGATAGTGAGAATTGATTTGCAGATTAAAATATCTTGTTTTGGTATATGTGAATTGGAGAGTTCACCTTCATCATAATAGAAGGTATATTCATGATGTTGCACGTCTGTTGATCATTAACTCACAAACATGAATAGTTAATATCGTGCATTTATCCTTTGTAATAATATAACATTTGACACAACATTACTTCTTTGTTCCAGCCCAGTGGGAACAGATGTTTAATTATAATTATCTTATCCTGGGAAATGTGCTCCACCCACAAGAACACTAGGACAGCCCACCCAGCTGTGATGATTCCAACTTTTCTTCAGGACTATTCCAGTCCAAATGGCTCCCAAACCTCTGTTGGAGTCTCGCTCTCTCAATTTGCACATCACTGAGGCATCTCACATTGCCTTTTGCAATGACTTTTGTGTCACCTCTGTGGATTAAGATAATAAGCATTAACATTGAATGTGCAGTACTGCGTCTCTGTATTTGATAACCAAACTTACAATGATAAAATATTGTCATTTTCTTCATTACATTTTCTTTTCTTTTTCAGCTGTTTTGTCTTACAACTTAAAAGTGAGAAATATACGCTATGTGTGACACAAATTCCCCCCCCCCCCCCCCCCCTCCGCGCCCCCCAGTCGTCATACCAGTTTCACTGTTGTCCTGTTGAGTTTATCTCTATAACTCGTTATCACCTATCCCACAACGAATAATGGACCATCAGGTGCAGCAGCATCTATGGAGCGAAGGAAATAGGCAATTTTTCGGGCCGAAACCCTTCTTCATACTGATAGGGGGTGGCGGGGAGAAGGAAGGAAAAACGAGGAGGAGGAGCCCGAGGGCTGAGGGATGGGAGGAGACAGCCCGAGGGCTGAGGAAGGGGAGGAGACAGCAAGGGCTAACAAAATTGGGAGAATTCAGTCTGACCGACATCCACTACAAACCCACTGACTGGCATGGCTATCTGGACTACACTTCTTCCAACCCTGCTTCCTGTAAGGACTCCATTCCCTACTCCCAATTCCTCCGTCTATGCCGCATCTGCTCCCAGGATGAGGCGTTCCACACCAGGGCATCTGAAATGTCCTCATTCTTCAGGGAACGGGGGTTCCCCTCCTCCACCATAGATGAGGCTCCCACCAGGGTCTCTTCCATGCCCCGCAACACTGATCTCTCTCCCCATCCCTGCACTCGCAACAAGGGCAGAGTCCCCCTAGTCCTCACCTTTCACCCCACCAGCCGTCACATACAACAAATAATCCTCCGTCATTTTCGCCACCTCCAACGTGACCCCACCACTCGCCACATCTTCCCATCTCCCCCCATGTCTGCCTTCTGCAAAGACCGCTCCCTCCGCAACTCCCTTGTCAATTCTTCCCTTCTCTCTCGTACCACCCCCTCCCCGGGCACTTTCCGTTGCAACCGCAAGAAATGCAACACCTGTCCCTTTACCTCCCCCTTCGACTCCATTCAAGGACCCAAGCAGTCGTTCCAGGTGCGACAGAGGTTCACCTGCATCTCCTCCAACCTCATCTACTGCATCCGCTGCTCTAGATGTCAGCTAATCTACATTGGTGAGACTAAGCGGCGCTTGGGCGATCGTTTCGCCGAACACCTCCACTCGGTCCGCAAGAACCTACCTGACCTCCTGGTGGCTCAGCACTTCAACTTCCCCTCCCACTCCGTATCCGACCTCTCTGTCCTGGGTCTCCTCCATGGCCAGAGTGAGCAACACTGGAAATTGGAGGAACAGCACCTTATATTCCGCTTGGGGAGTCTGCATCCTGCGGGCATGAACATTGAATTCTCCCAATTTTGTTAGCCCTTGCTGTCTCCTCCCCTTCCTCAGCCCTCAGGCTCTCCTCCCATCCCTCATCCCTCGGGCTCCTCCTCCTCCTTTTTCCTTCCTTCTCACCGCCACCCCCTATCAGTCTGAAGAAGGGTTTCGGCCCGAAACGTTGCCAATTTCCTTCGCTCCATAGATGCTGCTGCACCCGCTGAGTTTCTCCAGCTTTTTTGTGTACCTTCGATTTTCCAGCATCTGCAGTCCCTTCTTGAACACAATAATGGACCATTGTGGGTTCCACCTTCCCTTGATCATCATTGCTTTTTGCATATCTTTCATTCATTGGTTCTATGTGCCGTCTATATCTCTTGTTTCCCTTTCATAACATAATAAGATCATAGGTGATAGGAGCAGAATTAGGTCATTCAGCCCATCAAGTCTACTGCGCCATTCAATCATGGCTGATTTATCTCTCCCTCCTAACCCCGTTCTCCTGCCTTCTCGCCATAAGTGACACCCATTACTAATCAAGAATCTATCTATCTCTGCCTTAAATATATCCACTGCCTTGGTTTCCACAGGCTTCTGTGGCAAAGAATTCCACAGATTCACCACACTCCGACTAAATAAATTCCTCCTCATCTCCTTCCGAAAAGAACATCCTTTAATTCTGAGGCTATGACCTCTAGTCCTTGACTGCCACTAGTGGAAACATTCTCTCCACATCCACTGTAACCAAGCCTTTCACTGACTCTCAGTCTGAAGAAGGGTCTCAACCCGAAATGTGACTCAATTATTTTCTCCAAAGATGCTGCCTGATCTGTTGAGTAACTACAGTTTTTTTAAATCTTCAGTTTAAACCAGCATCTGCAGTTCCTTCCTGCATAATCAAAATCTGATATAAAAATATCAAATCTTACAGGAATAAAATGGTTAAAAAGATTTGGAATATTCTTATAGAAGTTTAAATTCATTGCTGTGTACATTAAACCTTCAAATAAAAGTAAAATATATTTGATTTTACGTTTGTAGAACATAATTAAAATTTTATAATTAACTTAATTGGTAAAAAATAGACCTACATTTTTGGTCATGAAACTTATTATTTAAATAGTTATGATCCTATTTCTCCCCCCCCCCCCCCCCCCAATCTCTTGGACTCCTTTGTAAATTTTAGGTCATATCTGAACCATTCTTTTCATAAGGTTGGCTTCAGCATAGGAAAAATATTCTTGATCCATAATCTCACAATATTCCCTACTCTCAATAGGGTGATTTCACGAAAGGTCACTGGAGCGTAGATCCGCACCCACGTGACCGAAAATTTTAACTGGGGGACAAGCGTCACTTCCGGTACATGTTAGTGAATGGGAAAACACGCACTTTCACACCCGTTAAAAACATCGAAAACGGCCAGGTTTTGAGCTGCAATTTACTGAGCCAGTCGGGGTGACCGTGAGGCACAGCTACCTAAATTTACAGTCAAAAAAAAAGATAGAGACTAAGGTAAATACAAGAGGGAGCTGAAGGGGCAAAATAAGCGGAAGTTGATAGCGGACATTTTTCGTGGAGATTTAAAGATCCAAAATATCGGGAATTATCGCGTTTGCTCGCTGCATTTCATCAAAAGTAAGGCATTATTGGCTTTGTTATCTTTATTCATTTGTTAGATGAAAAGTATTAAAAGTTAGAAATCCTTCAGTAAAATTAAAAAATCGCACCTTGGTTCTCGGGTGGGTTTTAACATACAAAATGAACACGCTTCTGAAGCTCCATTCACCATTTAAATATCCGTGAATCATAAATGCGTCTTGAAATAAATTTTACTCAGATGCAAGCTAAGGAATGGTATAATTCTCAGCTGTTAATTTGACAAAATCAGGACATTTTTTGGCTAATAATAAATGTCCTGATTTTGTCAAATTAACAGCTGAGAATTATGCCATTCCTTAGCTTGCATCTGAGTAAAATTTATTTCAAGGCGCATTTATGATTCACGGATATTTAAATGGTGAATGTAGCTTCAGAAGCGTGTTCATTTTGCATGTTAAAACCCACCCGAGAACCAAGGTGCGATTTTGCAATTTTACTGAAGGATTTCTAACTTTTAATACTTTTCATCTAACAAATGAATAAAGATAACAAAGCCAATAATGCCTTACTTTGATGAAATGCAGCGAGCAAATGCGATAATTCCCGATATTTTGGAACTTTAAATCTCCACGAAAAATGTCCGCTATCAACTTCCGCTTATTTTGCCCCTTCAGCTCCCTCTTGTATTTACCTTAGTTTCTATCTTTTTTTTTTACTGTAAATTTAGGTAGCTGTGCCTCACGGTCACCCCGACTGGCTCAGTAAATTGCAGCTCAAAACCTGGCCGTTTTCGATATTTTTAATGGGTGTGAAAGTGCGTGTTTTCCCATTCACTAACATGTACCGGAAGTGACGCTTGTCCCCCAGTTAAAATTTTCGGTCACGTGGGTGCGGATCTACGCTCCAGTGACCTTTCGTGAAATCACCCTATTGGGGTTTAAACAGGCGCTGGCCTTAACCTTAGTACAGATTGCATAGTGGTGGCAAGATTATCCCTGTCAATTGCACCGTGATAGCGGTAAAGTGGCTTTGCATTCATGTTCAGTTATCTGATGGTTACTTTTGGACCCTCTGCGTCCACTTCCCTTGGTATGGAGGAGATTAGTTCTTGGTTCCACTCCTCCTGCAGAACTATACTGGACTCTGTGGCTCCATTAAAAACTTTGCAGCCCAGAGCTAAACCCGAGCCCTGGTTCAGTGACACAACTCGTACAGCTCGACGGGAGTGTCGCAGAGTTGAACGAAAGTGGAAGAAGGACAGGCTGCAGGTTTCATCGCAAATTCTAAAGGACAGCTGGCGAAATTACCAAAATACTGTTAAAGAGGCCAAAAGATATTACCTGTCTAATATAATAGTGTCTAAGCGTCACGACCCACGTGTGTTATTCAAAACCATTGATTCTGTTTTAAATGCCCCACAGCCTGTCTGCCTGGAAGCATCGTCTGAATTGTGCAATGACTTCCTGCACTTCTTTATCAATAAGGTTGTTTCTATAAGGGCTCTCATCTCAGCTCCTGCCTCTGACCCCTCTGTTCCGGCCCCATGCCTGGTGGCATTCGATAAGTTTGTGCCTCTGACATTGTCGGGTCTAGAGGATGTGGTTAGCCATATTAAGCCGTCGGGTTCCCCTTGTGATGCTGTCCCTCCTCTTCTTTTTAAAGAGGTTTTCCCGAGTATAGGGCAGTCGGTTCTCGCCATCATAAACAGTAGCTTGTGTTCTGGGGTTGTCCCCGTAAATTTTAAACATGCTGTAGTGCAACCACTACTTAAGAAACCTGGCCTGGATCAAACTGTTCTGGCCAATTTTAGGCCGATCTCCAAGTCGCCATTTATCTCTAACATCATGGAGAAAGTAGTTTATGCTCAGCTGAAACTCTTCCTGGATGAGCACAATATTCGGGAGGTTTTCCAGTCTGGATTCAAAGCTATGCATAGCACAGAGTCGGCTCTGCTAAGGGTTTTTAACGACATCCTCCTGGCAAACGACTCCGGTAATTATGTGGTTCTTGTCTTGTTGGACCTATCTGCCGCCTTCGATACCGTGGACCATGGAATTTTAATTACTCGATTACAGCACCAAGTGGGCATTTGTGGCAGTGCCCTGGGATGGTTCAGGTCCTATCTGGCAGACAGAACCATGCGTGTAAGCCTTGCTGGCTTTGAATCCTCCTCCACTCCCTTGGCATATGGGGTTCCACAGGGCTCAATTTTAGGGCCCCTGCTCTTCTCTCTATACCTACTTCCTCTGGGCTCAATTTTAAGAAGGCATGGCATCTCCTTTCACTTTTACGCAGATGATAGCCAGTTATATATGCCACTCAGGAAAGAAGACGACTATTCTCTAAAATCACTTCTGTCTTGTCTTGAGGACATTAAGTCCTGGATGGCCTTAAACGTTCTGGGACTTAATGAAAAAAAGACAGAGGTGATTTTGTTTGGCCCCAATGGCTGCCGTGAACCTCCCTTTGTTGACTTGGGTCCACTGGCATTGTCCGTAAAGCCAACAGTTTTAAACCTGGGTTTTAGGATGGACGGTGATTTTAAACTAGATAAACAAATAGGCGGTGGTTAAGTCCAGCTTTCACCTAAGGAAGCTGGCAAAGATGAAGCCCATCCTCGAGCGGCAGCATTTTGAAACAGTAATCCATGCCTTTATTACATCTAGGCTGGATTACTGTAACGCACTCTACTCTGGAGTCGCACGAGCTTCATTGGCTCATCTCCAGCTGGTTCAAAATGCTGCCGCTCGCCTTTTGACCGGAACTCGAAAGAGGGAGCACATTACGCCAATTTTGGCCTCCCTTCACTGGCTCCCAGTGCACTTTCGAGTTCATTTTAAAATTATTTTATTTGTTTTCAAATCGCTGAATGGGCCGCCCCGCCTTACCTCTCTGAGCTGCTCCACCTATATGCTCCTGCCCGGTGGCCTCAGGTCAGCTGATCAGCTGCTCCTTGAGGTACCATGGTCTAAGCTGAAGCTCAGAGGGGATAGAGCCTTTTCTGTTGCTACTCCGGCACTCTGGAACACCTTGCCGTTGCACATCAGACAGGCCCCCTCACTGTCCATCTTCAAATCCTCCCTAAAAACTCATTTTTATTCTCTGGCTTTCGACACTGGCTGAGACATTGCTCCTGTTCTTAGTGCTTTTAATGTCTTTTAATTTTTACTGTTTTTAGTCCTTCGTTTTACGGTTTTTAATGGTTTGTAATAACTTTTTGTCCATGAGTTCTCATGTGCAGCACTTTGTGGCAACTGCAGTTGTTTAAAGCACTTTATAAATAACGTTTATTATTATATTATTATTACCTATAGGAAAGGCAATTCATACCTGCAAAATTATTTAGTGTAAATTTGTTTTCAAATTTGGGCACAAAGCAAATCAAAGTAATACCTTTTCCCGCACAAATCTAATGTAGTGATTATTTTCCATCTTTTGGCTTCATTTTTATTTGACTCAGAATTATTGTATAATGATAGTACTATTGTCGAATCGATTTGCTTTTACAGCTGTTTTGCACTAATTTGAGTGCAGTAGCATAATGACTGAGTTATATTAATTATTTCTTAATTGAGCACTGTCTTACGTACATCAGTTAATGATTAAGAGAATCACCTGTCTTTCTTTTATACCTTGAGGTCATTTACCATCTGTGAGAACCTCTTTTAACTTTTTTTAATTTATTCATCTTTTGGAATCTGGGCATTACTGGCAAAGCCAGCATCTATTTTAATCCAAGATTGTCCCTGAGAATGTGTAGGAAGGAACTACAGATGTTGGTTTAAACCGAAGATAGACACAAAAAGCTGGAGTAATTCAACGGGATAGGCAGCATCTCTGGAGAGAAGGAATGGGTGATGTTTCGGGTCGAGACCCTTCTTCAGGCCCAAAACGTCACCCATTGCTTCTCTCCAGAGATGCTGCCTGTCCCGCTGAGTTGTCCTTCAGAATGTTGTGATAAGTTATTGTCTTGAAATGCTAAAGATCTATTGGTGAAGGTGCTAAAGATCTATTGGTGAAGGTGCACTCACAACACTGTTGGGAGGCAGTTCTGAGGTTTGAATACAGTGGCCCATGGGGAATGATGATACATTCCTTTCCATTTATACGCCATCCTCAGACAATAATGTTATCATGAGCTCATGGATAAAAGAAGTACCATCAAAGTAGCTTAAATTAGTACCAGCAGTGCAGTGCATTTTGTAAATTGATTTTTTTTTAGGGGAAGGGGGGGGGGGGGGGTGGGGGTAATGGGTCGTGCGGGTATCAATCACATGTATCATTTTGACCTGCACCATGTTGGGCTTAGTACAGATAAAAGCTTTCGGTTATCGGTGTTTGAAGGCATAAAATAATATTTGTTTCTAATTCAAACGACGACATTGAGAAGAACATCAATAAAACTTTCTGGAATTGAAGCTCGTGAGAAATAGTACTCTGAGTCATGTTAACAACAGTATCTAGATCAACTGGGGAAGGGGGGCAATAGATGGCAGATGGAATATAACATGGATAAGTTTGAGGTATTGAATTTTGAGAGGACCAAAGGAGAATTCCTGCTGTATATGATAAGGTCCTGGGACTGTGCTCTCCCGGTTTGCAAAGTTGTTCTATTTGCGCAAAAACAGTTCATGATTTTTCACCACGTGGAACAGAAAGTCAGAGGATTATAGGTACATAATTCCTAGAATGTGACAACACAGGTAAACAGGGTGGTGAAAGTGACATTTGACATGCTTGCCTTTATCATTTAGGGCATCGAGTACAGCATACAGGATCTATTGTTGCAACTGTACAAGTCACTGGTGTGACTGCACTTGGCGTATTGTGCACAGTTCTGGTCGGCATACTATCGGAGGGATGTCAGTAAGCTAGAGAGGGTGCAGTAAGGATTCACAAGGATGTTACGGGGACTAAACAGTCTGAGTTAAAGAGATTGAGATTTTGTTTTCCCTGAAACATCGAAGGCTGAGGGGTTACCTTACAGAGGCATACAAAGTCATGAGAGGTGTGGATAAGATGGATGCTCAGATTTTAATACTGGAGGGCAAATATTTAAGGTGATAGGGGATAAATTTAAAAGGGGTCTGAGGGATAACATTTTCACACAGTGGGTGATGAATATATGGAACTAGACCAAGTGGGACTCGTTGATCCACGTTCCCCCAACGCAATATTCCCCCAAACTGCTCAGTGCAGCTGACGGGTTCCCGTTTTGATGCCAGTGATCCACGTTGTGACCTGAGTTATGGCAACCCTCACCCAACTGCACATGCACGGCCGGCAAGTGGGAGCGCGACTGCAACATTTAAAAAGTTTAAAATGGCAATAACTTGTAAAATTTAAGATCAATGTGAATGCATCTCACTCTCCCTCTTCAGTCCCCTATTCCCCTCCTCCAATATCCTCCCTCTCCCCACCAACCCTCCTCTGCTTCCTCCGCTCAACCCCTCCCTCCCCTCCTCTCTCTTCCCCCAACCCCCCCCCCCCATAACCTCGCATATTCCTTCCCCTTCCTCTTCACCCTCCCTATTCTTTCTCCTCTCCTCCTCCCCTTCCCCACTCCCTCCCTCCCTATTCCCCTACCTTCAGTCATTCCCTCCCTCCTTCCATAATCCCTCTCCCCTCCCTACCCTCCACCTCTCCCTCTATCCCCCACCTCCCCCACTCCTTGCCTCTCCCCAAGCCCACCACCCCATTCTCCCTCCTCACCTCCCCACCTCCCCCACTACCCTCCATCTATCCCCCACTCTACCTCCCCCTCTCCTCTCCCTCTATCCCCCTCCTCCCCCACTCAACTCCTCCACTTTCCCCTCCCTCTTCCTCCCTAATCCCTCCTCTTCCTCAATCTCCCCACTCTCTCTCCTCACCTCCCCAGGATCTCGATGTAAACCTCCACCGGCCCCTTTTCTCCATGACACCGGTGATGAAGTTGTACTTGAGGCAGGGGCTGTCGGGGGGACAGGCCGAGCGGCATGTAGCCGGGGAGGTAAAGGTCGAGGCTGTTGCCTTATCCTTGCCCCGGGTCCCGCTCCTCTCCTCCCCGCGGGCCCGGAGCAGCAGCGCAGTTACCCTCAGACCTAGCTCTAGCCTCAGCTCCGCAGTCATTTCAAATCCTGTCGGGGGGGGAACGAGCCGTGCGACCTGGAGCTGGGGGAGGGAGAGGGAGAGGCCAAGGCTGCGGCCTTGTCCTTGCGCTGGGTCCCACGGGCCCGGAGCAGCAGCGCCACCACCTCTAGACCTCACCCCAGCCTCAGCGCCATGGTCACTTTAAAATCCGCACGTACGGATACCCTCATTCACTCCCTCCATCCATAACCAATCTCCCCTCCCTACGCCCTCCTCTCCCTGTATCCTCCTGCTCCTCCACTCCTCACATCCCCCATCCCTCCCCTCACAATGAAAATCATGATGCTTTTTTTAAAATGAAACCTCCCCCCAGAATTTAATTAAAACTGAGTTATTTTGAAAATCGCGATTTTTTAATGTAATTGAGATTGTGACGACATTGTGAATGAAAACTGAAGAATTTGATTAAAACTGATTTTTGTTTTGAAGATCACAATTTTTTATGTAAATTAGATTTGGGACCCCATTGTGATGTCATTGTGACATCGTACACGGCTAAAAGTGGTTTTGTAAAGTTTAAAATGTGAATAACTTGTAAAATATAACATTAATCTGAGCGAAACTTGCCACAGCATACCCCAAGACAATGTTGTGTAAGGTGGGCCCAAAATTGTAGTGCTATCGTGTACTGTTTTGGCATAGTTTCGGGATCACACACACACGCATACAAACAAACAAGATGAGTGTTTTAGTAATATATATAGATGAGCTGTAGGGACAGGTAAAATTTCAATGTGGAAAAGACACTTGGATAGTATATGGATTTGGAAAGTTTGGAAGGGTTTAATAGAACTACATTGGATAAACATTATGGACAAGTTGGGCTGAAAGATCAGTTTCCATGTTATATAACTCTATGACTTAATACAAAGTGTTTCAATAGATCCAAATTAAAAAAGACTTTTATTTATATCTATCACAAATATAAATTAATGTAAAAATCCGACCATAAATACACCTGTAGTATCTTCAATACTAGTTTTACTACTTGGTGTAAATGCTGAACCTAATGACTATATAACATTTAGGTATAAGCTAGAAAATGTTGATAAAAATGGCATAATCATATAGTCCAGAGAATCGTAGAACGTCCATATCCTTCTATGTCTTGTCTATTCAAGTGCCCATCTAAATGTCTCTTAAACATAATGTTATGCATAACATTGTATTTAATTCTACCACTGTGCAGCTGTGCGAGAAAACTTTTCCCTCACGTTAAACCTATGCTCTATTGTTTTTGCTTCCCCTATCATGGGAAAAAGGTTAAGAGCGTCTATCTCATGTACACCACATATTTCAGATACCTGGCGGTGGACCCAGCGGCGATAGTGGAGAGGTTGGTGCTGCGGTCGATGACCGACGAACGAGGACGGACCATATGGAAGTGAGGACGCCACTGCTGGGGGAAGGAACAAAGGAGGATCCGGCTTGGGGAGTACCGCCGTGAGGAGAGGAAACAAAGGTGGACCTGGCGCATGTGTACTTTGTAGCTCTGTATGCATCCTCTATGTGGCGACTATTTACATACCTTGGGTATGCAAGTAAAGAATTTCACTGTGACTTGTCACATATGGCAATAAAGTATTCATTAATTCACAATCACATCCTTCTTATAGTATGACAACCAGAACTGCAAGCAATACTTCACATGTGCTCTAAACTGTGCTTTGTAACAAGTTCCTTCTGAAAGAACGGAATGAGTTTTAGCAACTCGTGTCATATAGCAAGCCAAATGGTTTTCCATTCAAACAGGGAAGAAAATTGGAACCTGCAAGTACAATGTTGAATTTCATATCTGGTAGAGTATCTCAAGGCAAATCTTTTAGTGATTAAATAACGTTTGGAAAATAGATATGAGGCACGGAGGGATGGACAATATTTATTTTCCCAGATCTGGGGTTTGAAAGCATAATACCCACATTTTCTGAGTACATTTTCTGCATTGTGATTAAAAAGACAAATAGCTACTTCATCCAAATAAATGTTAATTATGTTGAAATCAAAGACGGACTGCTACCTTGAAAACAATGGAACCACAAAGATACCATAATTTTTTCTGTTTGAAGATGTCACAAAGTATTAGTCGTTGGAAAATCTCTGTCAGTCATGTTCCTCTCTTGTCTAATAAAACATAAGAGTTCCAATCCTAAACCTTGCACAAAGGCCTTGCAAGACGAATGCCACCACATGATAATATAGTAGTTTGGTGACTTTTGACAGCTGTATCCAAGTGAAGGAACCTGAGTACACTCACACCACCATTTCATAGAAACATAGAAACATAGAAAATAGGTGCAGGAGTAGGCCATTCGGCCCTTCGAGCCTGCACTGCCATTCAATATGATCATGGCTGATCATCCAACTCAGTATCCTGTACCTGCCTTCTCTCCATACCCCCTGATCCCTTTAGCTACAAGGGCCACATCTAACTCCCTCTTAAATATAGCCAATGAACTGGCCTCAACTACATTCTGTGGCAGAGAATTCCAGAGATTCACCACTCTCTGTGTGAAAAATGTTTTCCTCATCTCGGTCCTAAAAGATTTCCCCCTTATCCTTAAACTGTGACCCCTTGTTCTGGACTTCCCCAACATCGGGAACAATCTTCCTGCATCTAGCCTGTCCAACCCCTTAAGAATTTTGTAAGTTTCTATAAGAGCCCCCCTCAATCTTCTAAATTCTAGCGAGTACAAACCGAGTCTATCCAGTCTTTCTTCATATGAAAGTCCTGACATCCCAGGAATCAGACTGGTGAATCTTCTCTGTACTCCCTCTATGGCAAGAATGTCTTTCCTCAGATTAGGAGACCAAAACTGTACGCAATACTCCAGGTGTGGTCTCACCAAGACCCTGTACAACTGCAGTAGAACCTCCCTGCTCCTATACTCAAATCCTTTTGCTATGAATGCTAACATACCATTTACCAATTTCAGTAAATTGTGCTATTTACTCTTGAATATTGTGTAGTTTTGTTAAGCCATTCATTTGGTATATGCATGTGGTCAGCATATTAATTGAAAATGCAAACGATTACTCTGCTGGCCCAGAAGAAAACTACTGCCAATTAAGTTGAGGATCCTGAGCCCCTTGACTGTCACTAACAGTGCATTTCCTGTGGTTCAGGTCAATTAGCAAGGTAGCTCCAGTAGTTAGAACTTGTCTGCAAATGCCTCCATTCTGACTTGGGGCATACAACACAATTTAGTAAGGATAACTACTTGGTAGGTGGACAAGAATCAATTAATAAAATTGGTGTCATATTAGCTGCTGGATGTATGGGATAGAGACTTCGTAACATCTCTGACTTTGATTCCACTATCAGCTAGTTGCACTTATGGATACAAGGATGCAAGTATACAAAATACATTTATTATCACATACACCAAATGGTGTAGTGAAATTTGTCTTGCCAATGCAGCACACGAATTAAGATAAGACACAACATTACAGAATTTAACAAAAAAAACAAAAAACATCCACCCACAATGGTTCCCATTGTGGGGGAAGGCAGCAAAGTCCAGTCCCATCCCCTGTTCACCCATAGTCGGGCATATTGTGGCCTCCGCAGCCAGTCCAATGTTTTCAGGCCCTCTTGCTTGAACTTGAACTTGAAGCTTGAACTCCGGTGTCAGGTGAACACTCCTCAGCGGCTTGGAAATGTCTGGAGCGGCTGCTCCCTCCCCGGAGACCGCGGCACCCAAAGTCGAATCCCAGGCTCCGCGGTGTTTTAAATCCAGCGCCGCCCGCTACTGGACGCCCGCAGCCACAGCTCCTCGATGTTGGAGTCGGCAGTCACAGCGTTCCGGAGCTTACGGCACGGCGACCCGGCAAGGCATCGCCCGCTCTGTGATGGTGTCCCTGCGCTGTGCCGCCGCCGAAGCTGTAGTCCCGGCCGGTCCCGACAGGTAAGGCCACTCCAGTCGGCCAGTCTGATGGTAGGCCACGAGGAGGGGGGGCGAAGAAGCAGCTCAGAGGGAAGCCGCCTCTCCGACCAGGTAGGAACTAGGAAATAAAGTTTCCCCCTTCCCCTCCCCCCCACCCACCACATAAAAGACTAGAAGACCTCCAAAACAAACACTAACATTGTTATTAAAAGGGTGAAAGGACTAACAGCTGTTGGCAGGGCAGCCATACTCGACGGTGCCCCCAAGAATAAAGCACAAAATAAATATAATGATCAAAACAAAGCAGCATTAACGGATAGAATATTGGCACATCCAATTACTACCGTTGGGTTGTGCTATGAATTGGAATGAATATTGGTGTTATTATATAATATTATACAAATTTATCTTTTTCAGAATATTCTTTTGGAAATAATTTCTACAACGTCAGTTTCATCAAAATACGAATAAAAATGAGACTGCTTTAGGCAATATGTAAAAATTTCCATCACGACTCAATCCACGAAATATGTGCAAAGAATAATAAATTAGTTAAAAAACAATTACATTAAAATGTTGTGTACAATTGAAATTAATAATTTAACGCACTTTAATTTAACTATAATGGATGATATACTAAAAATAAACCTTTTCTTTTTCCTCAATCTGTAGTCGCTATCGTTTAAGTTAGCTGGAAGCCCACTAAATGTTGGAGATATCAACAAGCTTGTCAAAGGATATCATATGCATCTGCAATGCAAAATTAATGAGGCATTCACTCAAAAATAGCAGGACTGAATTACACTAGCATACAGCCCAAACAAAAAGAAGCTTGGGTGCATTTTCTCAAGAAACGAGACAAATGTTTTCCTGCAACCTTCACCTAAATACTGCCAACAATTGTGAGTCACCAAAAAGAAAATCTCAATTGTTGGCACTTTTACATTTATTTAAGATAAACATTTCCATAGAAACATTTCCATAGAAATGTTTTTAACTATAAGCTGTAATAAATATAAATTACGTGGAACTTTATCCTAATTGACTGCAGAATAAGGATTTTCAGGGACGGACTATGAATTAGCGATTGAAATATATTTCTAATTTAGCGCTAATGACTGGGGAATAAATTCTAGCCAAAGTTTTGAAACATGTTCTGATAGATGTGCTATAATGTTGGAGATTTATATTGCAACTAGAATAAGTGGGACCCATTGGGTCCAAGTCACACGGGAGGCCTGGTCCCCCAACACAATCCATTCTCCAATGCAATATTCCACCATGGTGTGGGAGAGGGGGGGGTGGGGTGTGGGGGAGGGACTTATGGGGAAAGGGGGTATGGGGAAAGGTGGTGTGGGGGAGGGGAGTGTGGGGGGGGGGGGTGGTGTGTGGGGGAGGGGTTGTGGGGAGTGGGAGAGGGTGGTGTGGGGGGAGGAGGATGTGGGGGTGTGGGGGGGGTGGGCGGTGTGAGGGTGGGGTGGTGTGGGGGGATGGGTGCGTTGGGAGGGGAGGGGTGGTGTGGGAGGGTGGGGTGGTGTGTGGGGGATGGGGTTGTATGGGGGGAAGGAACAGGGGAGGGGTAAAGGGGGTGTGGATGTGTAGGGAGGAGGGGAAGGGGGAAGTGGGGAGGGCGAGGGGGAGGGGGGGAAGGGGGAAGTGGGGAGGGCGAGGGGGAGGGGGGGAAGGGGGAGGAGGGAAAGAGGGGTGTGGGGTGGCTGAGTGGGAGGGAGGGACTCCACTCAGCGGCCACCAGCTGCAGCACCACACTGCACCTCCCAGCTCCATTCAACGGCTTCCACGACTCCACTCAGCGGCTTCCCAGACTCCACACAGCGGCTTCCCCAACTCCACTGTTGCGGACTCAATCAACACGGCTTGTGGACTCAATCAGCATGGCTTGTAGTCTCAATCAGCACGGCTTGTGGACTCAATCAGCGTGGCTCACGGACTCAGCCCCGCCTCAGTGGATTTATTCTCTTCTCCCTGGTGATTGACAGCGGGTGCCGGAAGTGGCGTTACCTTCATGGTGACTGACAGGCGAGAAGACCAATCTGCTTATCTCACAATTTTTTAAACCTTCATAACTTTTGTAATAATCCACCGATCGGAACGAAACTTGGTGCGCTTGGAGCAGAGGAGAATGGTGAGTAAGATGGCGAAAATCCTAGTGATAAAGGTACTGTTTTTGCGCAAATTTAAAAAAAACGCAAACCGGAAGAGGACATGAGAGTTTTAGTATAGATATTACATATACACTGAGAGTGCATAGATACAGATGGAGCAAAGATAGAAGGACAGCACAGTTGCACCATGGTAGAGCTGCTACTTCACAGCCCCAGAGACCCACTGTCAAATGTGACCACAGGTGCTGTCTGTGTGGTGTTTGCACGTTCTCCCTGTGAATGCATGGGTTTTCTCCGGGTTATCCGGTGTTATACCGCACTCCAAAGACGTGCAGTTTGTAGGTTAATTGGCATCTGTAAATTAACCCAAGTGTGTGGGATGTGAAGGTGAGATAATATGCAATAGTGTGGGGGGGATCGTTGATCGGCATGGACTTGTGGGCCGAAGGGCCTGTTTCCACGTTGTATCTCTACACTAAACTAAAGTAAACTAAACTAAAGATATAATACACCAAGAGGGAACATGCAAAAAACTGTTTACACTATCAGGGGCATCCAGGACTAGGGAAACGCAGAGACACAAGGAACTGCAGGTGGTGGAATCTTGAACAAAACACAAAGTATTGGAGTAACTCAATGAGTCTGGCAGCATATCTGGAGGAAACTGATAGGCGATGTTATGGGTTGGGATCCTTCTTCAGACCTGGGAACTAGGGAAGATTGATTCAAATTAGGGAATTCCTCTTTCAACAGTGAGATAAACTCATAGTTATACAGCATAGAACGAGGCCCTTTGGCCTGACCTGCCCATGACGACCAATAAGTCTCATCTACATTAGTCTCACCTGCCCATGTTTGGCCTATATCCATCTTAACCTTTCCTATCTATGTACCCGTCCAAATGTCTTTTAAATGTTATTGTAGTACCTGCCTCAACTATCTCTTCGGGCAACTTGTTACAAATACCCACACGCTCTATGTGAAAAGGTTGTCCCTCTGGTTCCTATTAAATCGTTTCCCTCTCACCTTAAACCTAGATCTCCTTGATTTCCCTGCTCTGGGTAAAAGAAGCTGATCATTCACCTTATCTATTCCCTTCATGGTCCTTTGCACCTCTATAAAATAATTCCTCATCCTCCTGCCCTCCAAGGAATAGAGTCCTAGCCTGCCCAACCTATCCTTATAGATTTGGTTCTCTATTCCTGGCAATGTCTTGTAAATCTTCTCTGCACCTTTTACAGCTTGATAACCTTCCCATAAAAGGGTGACCTAAACTGAACACAATACTCTGAATGCACCCTCACCAACGCTTAGTATAAAGAGAAGATGAGAAACTTCTTTACACAGGGTTGTACATCTTCAAGATTTCCTGCCTCCAAGGGCTATGGTTGTTCAGCCAGAGCATATTGAGATGAGATCAATGAGTTATTGGACACAAAAGGAATGATGGCACCTGAATGGAAAGTGGACCACAAACAGACTCAGTCTTGGTCTTATTGAATTGCGAAAGCAGCATTTTGTCTACCTGCGGTTCCCTTTTTTTTTAAATGTTATTTGAATATAAATGCATTAAAAGCATTAAAAGGCTTAAAAAAAATAAATACTTAGGAATTAGCAATCAATGAAATGCAAATGGATCCTTAAACAACACACTTATGGGTCTGTCCCACTTGGGCGATTTGTCAGGCGACTGTCGTTGCCGGCAATTGTCTGAAAAACCGGCAACTGGAACGGCGACTGTCAGAGTGGAACACATACACACAATCAAACACATCGCTTCCTTTACCAGCTCGTTATGTAGGCGGGGGACAGGGCAAGCGGGGGGAGTGCTGTCTGAGTGAAATTCACATGGTGCAAAGCCAATGTGATACAGACACACACCGCCGTGAACAGGAAGGTTGTAACTAAGAAGCTAAAAAGCACAGTGTATGGAAAGTCCTTTAAAAGAGGGGGGAGAGGGTGGAGAAGGGGGGGGGGGGGGAGAGAGAGGGGGGAGAGAGAGGGGGGAGAAGGAGGCAACTATTAAGAAGCCAGAGATACACGGTTGTGAAGCTCGGCGGACATTAACATTACATGTCGGTTATCCTTGGTTCTGAAAACAACTGCTTACGTTTTTTTTCACCCAATGAGCCAATGAAATTTACCGGTCAGCACCGGCTACAACATACGAGAATCTAAGAGAACCTACGACCTCCTGGCAACCCACCGACGGCACAAGAATTCTCGCTACTCTCCATGGCGGCTTCATTCTAGTCGCGGCCAATTTTATGAAGATGTTGAAAAATTCATGGCGACCATAACGAGGCCGCGACTAGTTCCCAGAATGCGGGAACTCTTCATGACCATGAAGGCGACTCCCCTGCAACCACCCAAGAACATGTGGCGACAATGTGGCGACTGCATAGTCTCCTGCAGTCACCTAAAAGGTCGCCTAAGTGGGACAGGCCCATTAGTCGCTTCATGTGAACACTCCATTTCATTGCATCTTGGCTTATATGACAATGAGGTGATTTTGAATCTGGATCCTGATCTGAATCCAAATTATTTCTTAAAAAAATAACAATGCACTTTTTAACTCAAATTTGAATTTTCTTGTTTCCCATTCTGATCAATTCAGTCCATTATTATAGGAGTATAGGAGCAGGGAGGTTCTACTGCAGTTGTACAGGGTCTTGGTGAGACCACACCTGGAGTATTGCGTACAGTTTTGGTCTCCTAATCTGAGGAAATACATTCTTGCCGTAGAGGGAGTACAGAGAAGGTTCACCAGACTGATTCCTGGGATGTCAGGACTTTCATATGAAGAAAGACTGGATAGACTCGGCTTGTACTCGCTAGAATTTAGAAGATTGAGGGGGGATCTTATATAAACTTACAAAATTCTTAAGGGGTTGGACAGGCTAGATGCAGGAAGATTGTTCCCGATGTTGGGGAAGTCCAGGACAAGGGGTCACAGTTTAAGGATAAAGGGGAAATCTTTTTGGGCCGAGATGTGAAAAACATTTTTCACACAGAGAGTGGTGAATCTCTGGAACTCTCTGCCACAGAAGGTAGTTGAGGCCAGTTCATTGGCTATATTTAAGAGGGAGTTAGATGTGGCCCTTGTGGCTAAATGGATCAGGGGGTATGGAGAGAAGGCAGGTACAGGATACCGAGTTGGATGATCAGCCATGATCATATTGAATGGTGGTGCAGGCTCGAAGGGCCGAATGGCCTACTCCTGCACCTATTTTCTATGTTTCTATTATCATAGACCAATCAAACAATATGATACAGGGAAGTACGGATGCTGGTTTACCAAAAATAAAGACACAAACTGTTGAAGTAACTCAGCAGGTCAGGCAGCATCTTTGAAGAACAAGGATATGTGAGGTTTTGGTTCGGGACCCATCATCAGACTCTAGATGTGAAGAAGGGTCCCAACCCAAATCTCCACCTATCTATGTTCTCCAGAGATGCTGCCTGACCTGCCAAGTTACAGTAATCAAAAAAGATGGATTGCAATGCATAACTGCAAAAAGTTTGGGCAAGAATAATCTATTAATAAGATGGAGACCAACTATGACAGCGAAAACAAAAGCAGCACCATATGTCTATTTTAAATCTTCCTAATACTGTATGGAAGAGAACATTGATTTTATGTCATCTATCTTAAACAAAATTCTACAAAAAATCATTGAATGAGACAGATTTAAAATACTGCATTATTGACAGATGGAGAGGAAAACATGGCTTCATTCATAAAGTTATTAAAACACCTAATTTCTATTAACATGCTTCAAAACATTTCACTCAGTGAATCTGAAGAGTAGGAACAATTTTGTATCAGCAATGTCTAATAAACGCAATGAAGAAAATGAAACAAATGTCAATTTTTTTGAGTGGTATTTGGTCAGGCAAGAAAATTGTTAGGCCAACCTTATTCTGGAAATTGTTTCATATTTGATTGTGCAGCTGAGCCAATAGAAGAAATATTTGGAACATAGCTTAATGCGTTAACCAAAGAACAACACTTTTTCAAAGCAGCACTCTACGTTTTGAATGTAGATCTTAATTTGAGCCATAGTTATGGGCCTGTCCCACTTAGGCGATATTTTCATCGACTGCCGGCGACTGTCAAAGTGGTAGCAGGTCGACAAAAAAACGGTGACTGGACCCCCCTACGACAATGTCTACGACAACCTACCACCTAGTCAACCGCAAGCTACCGACAACCGACCCATTAGGATGTCCACCTACGATCAGATCTACAACAACCTACATCGGCCCGCGACAAGCTACGACAAGGTACGGCCCTGTCGGCGACAACTGAAGATAACTTAATACAATTCAGTCGCCGGTACCTGTCGCCGGTTGATGTAGGTTGACATAGGTAGTCGCCAATGGAATTCACCGAAGTCAGCACCGGCGACAACTTACATCACCTGGTGACAACCTATGTCATCCTGGCGACAAACTACCACAACACCTACGTCAAGAGAAGTCATGCTACACTTATTGGCGTCAAGCCAACTGTCGCCGACTGTTGCCGAAAAGCTTTGAACATTTCAAAATCCAGCGACGACCAGAAAAACATTACGATTCTTTGGGCGACTGAGGAGACTACTCACGACCATACAGGCAACACCCCGGCGACCATGCGGCGACAGCCTAGTCGCCTGTAATCGTCTAAAAAAAATCGCCTAAGTGGGACAGGGTTATTAAACTGAAATACCTCCAATTCAGATGCGATAGTGAATCTGAATGTGTCAGGTTGACATTATATAGAGCCCAATTTAATGTCATTTTTACATGCAAGATCATTCCATGGAAAATATAGCCAACAAATTAATATAAAGAGACCATCGTTTTGAGCTCCTACCACCCTGAAAAATATCTTTGCTTTCAAGCATTAAGTGAGAGATGAGTACGTGACAGCAAAATAATGCCTCGCAGTTTTAAATCAATAATAATCATGTAGCTACACAGTCAAATTACCCAAAAAATTAAAAGTAAAACAAACAAAAAAAAAAAAATTTTAGAAGTTTGGAAAGTGTGGAATATTAACTCGGCTTTTGTTTCCATAGGTGCTTCCTGAACTTTTGAGAATTTCCCACATATTCTGTTTTTGGAGGAACATTACTAATCAATTATTATGTATGTTACCAGACTGCATTTATCAGCAATATATTTCTTCTTAATTAATTCGCATATAAAACAAAGAAACAACATGATCATGAAACTGTGAAATTCATGAAATTCAATAATTCACAACATCTTGAGCAACAATGCACCATTGATGGTCAAGAAAACAACCCAGTGTTCATTACGGCCAATATAATAGGTTTGGTAGATTCTTGGTAATTCTTGGCGATCATTAATCAATCAATTAATTAATTAATTAATTAAGATTTTCACATTAAGAATTAATTCCCCACAGGAAAAATAGGTGTTGGGCACTGAAGAAAAATGTGTAAATTGATTTACTTAAACCCCATCTGCTATCAATGTCACCACTTATTAGATGTGTTGGACAGAAGATAGGCCAATACACATGTATTTCAAAGACACGAGGATCATTACAATATGGATTTACCAATGTGGAAACAAAGAACTGCAAATGCTGGTTTATACCACAATGTGCCAGAATAACTCAATGGGTTAGGCAGCATTACTGGGGAAAAGGGATGGGTGATGTTTTGGGTCAAGACCCTTTTGCAGGCCTGAAACGTCACCTATGCTTTTTTGTCAGAGATGCTGCCTGACACTCATTGAGTTACTTCAGCACTTTGTGTCTAACTATGGATTTATCAATGATGTGCAGCAGGCAAACAGTTAAAATCAGTCAATGCAATACAGAAGAATAGACGGATTTCAGTTAAAATACACATTTGAAAGAACGGGTAATGGTCCACAAAATCTCTGAGAATGCGAAGAAATTACCAGCATGGAATTGGTAATGACTCAATCACGGGATAAACCAGTCTAGCTCAAGACCAAAGGACAACCAGAGGCCAAATAAGATGTAAACAAAGACACTGGCCATCTGCTGTAATGTGGTCCGCATTTCAATGAGATCCACAACTTCGACAACAGGAAGAAGAACTAACTTGATCTGAGGTGTGAAGTCCTTGCTTGAGCTGTCAGAAGATATCCATCTTATGCTTTGGTTGACTTGATTGGCTCACTGCGAACAATAAAACAATACCAATGATCAATTTTTCACCTGGAATCAATAAAGTTCTATCGTATCATATCGCATTATAAAGATATTCCATAATTGATGGGGAAAGGTGGACTTGGCAATGTAACATCAAATACCCATCTGCGAGCCCTAAACTCATACTCATAGCTATCTCATGGCAGCCATTTCTTGTCATTCTCATTTCCGCTTCCCCCAACTGATCCTTGCCTCATTATACACATTATTGAACACACATTAATGACCCCCATGCCCCATACCTACTACCAAACCCTAGCAGCCAATTCCCATTCCAGCCTCCATATGCCTTGCTCTTAGACATAGGGTATCAGGGGTTATGGAAGATGGAAGAAGAATGGGGTTAGGAGGGAGAGATAGACATAGGCCGTGATTGAATGACGGAGTAGACTTAATGGGCCTAATGGCCTAATTCTGCTCCTACTACTTAAGACCTTATGACATTTGTGACATTCCATGTCAGCCAACCACAACAACCCTGATTATGTTTTTGCACCCGTCAGTGTCCCCTCACCTGCAGTGGGCAAGTGCTATAGACCTACACGGGAAGGTAGACGCTCCCTCCCTCACGAGTCTCGGGCAGATGGGGCTCGTCAGCCTGGGAAGGCAGTCCATCTAGGAGAGGGAAAACCTCCACTGCCTTGTAGCCATATCCAGTCATGGAAAAGGCTCCAGGAGTAAACCTCAAGAAAATCCGGAGTCGGAGCCCCTAAGGCAGTTCATCATTGTCTACAACCTCGCTCTGGCAGCTACTGCGACGGCGCTGGTGCCAAACCGTAATGGCACTGTTGTTCCTTTGGATCGATCAGCGACATGGAGAGGGGGGACGTGCTGCATGGGCAACAGCCTGTCCTCCATACGACATTGCCTAGGCTTGCATCCGACCAGGATACATCACCCATGGGCAGTCATGATCGAGAGGGGCCTACTACTATTACTACTGCCCCTCACTTCAAATAAAATGCTCTCACCTATCTCCTCAACTGGACCTGGTATTACCTGTTGTCCTTAATGTCTGCTTCATGATGTTGAACACAAAGGAAAGGGGTTTCCGTGTGCATGGCCTGTTATGGAGCAGATGTGCCCTTAATCCAATTATTCCTTAGTCTGTATTTTCCTTCCCATTAGAATACATTTAAAAGCATCAATCGAATGCTAAGTTTGAGTATCTTATTTTAACCGAGTTTAAGAACTGTTTTCGTCAGAAGCGCAGGGATTTTTTTTTTTTTTAATATTTGATTTTATTAGAAGTACAATCATATGGCACCAAAGTGCCTAATATATATTTTCATAATACATTTTATGTACAGCTTCTTATTTTTTTTTGTTATAATAAAGAAAGATGAGAATAAGAAAAAGAAATTAGATAGTAAAGGATAGAAAGACGTGAGATATATAGTGTGTGTAGAAAAAGAAAAATGACAAATGAGTGAAGAAAGTTGAGGAAAAGAAAATAGAAAAAAGAGAATAAGACATAAAGAAAAAAAAGTAAGGAGATCATTGTTTATAATCTTGACCATCCCTCGTCCAGTCCTGAAACAGTTAGCTTTTACAATTGTGTTGCACCATATGATTCCAAAAAGGCGGCAAATGGAGACCAACTCGTTATGAATTGGTCTGATTTATCCATTAGGAGGAATCGCATTTCCTCAAGATGTGCGGTGTCCAACATGCTTGCAATCCACATTTTAAGCGTTGGTATTGATGTATTTTTCCAAAATTTGTATTAATTTTTTTGCTATTATTAAACCATAATTAAAAAATAAATTTTGAGGTGTTCAATTTATTCCCATCTTCCATTACTCCAAATATAATCATTTCAGTATTAGGTTCCATTCTTATCTTGAATAATTTTGTAAATATTTCAAAAATATCACTGCAAAATCTATAAAGTTTTATGCAGGAAACAAAGGAGTGTGTTATAGTTGCGTTTTGGGATAAACATTTATCACAAATGGGGGATATATTTGGATAAAATTTGTTCAATCGCGTTTTTGAGTAATATAATCTATGTAAAATTTTAAATTGAATTAGATTATGTCTTACATTAATCGAACATTTGTGAATATATATCAAGTACTTTTCCAATGTAACCTTCGTAAGCGCAGGGATGCTGTGATGATTTAGCATTACATGGTAGTGTCATCATCTGGCTGGACCTGCATTATTGATGATGTATATGATGGCTCATTGCTATCCAAGCCTTATAACAATTGTGGAGACACCAGAAAGCACTTATGCCTCGGCGATGTATGTCACACTCCTTTGGCCCACTAAACATGTGCCGTTTTTTAACGTATCGCTACGTACTTACCACGAGTTTGATATTTTTAAAACTCGGGAGAGCTCTTGAATTACCTGGTACAGTGGGACAGGCCCTGAAGAGTACCATCATTGAGCTAAAGTTGACACCTTGGGTTACGGATCCTCCCCAGGGAAGCCCAAAGCAATTATGTGGTATAACACTTCATAAGAGTTGTGACATTTACAGCCAATGGCATCAATAAATGCTATAAAGGCAAGGCTTGCTTGCCAGTGACACCCACGTCACATAAATGAATAAAAAACAAGTACATTGTTTGTGGAAGAGCCTAGTTGCAAATCAATCACAGCAACTTTTGTAAATGTGAGCGTCATCATGCACTGTTCCTGTGACAAATGTAGATATGTTTCATTCTGTTTACAGATTCTGGTGTGGCAATATGACTGCAGTGTGCACAATGCCTGTGGTGTAGACTGGGATATTCAGAAGAAAACCTATTTTAGTGTTTGCTTGGAAAAAGGAGCAGCACTAGAACAAAAAAATGATCACACGAATTCTACAAAACAAAAAACTATTTTAAAATAGTTAAATGATTGTAAAAAGAGAATTCCTCGCTGGGTTTAAATAAAACTGCTTTCTACATGCAAACAGAGTACAATCTAAACGTGAATGCCCAATTTAAATGGGCAGATAATGGAAGCAGTGTTAATCAGGTGGAAATTTCAGAAAATCATGTGTGCATTGTCAAGATGTCATTTACAATCATAAATGTACAAACGGGATTCTGGGGTGACATGGAGCTAGAAGGGTTGTGAAGCAGAAAATAAGCATTTTAGGTCCCTACCCAAATTTCTAATTGGGTTCATTTTCTGGATTTATATTCAAAAAAATGGACAACTCTGATTGTAGAAACTATGCTTGGAGCACCAAACCCAATCAATTCTTTCTATCTTATCTTGACAGAAATAATATGTTTGTAAAAGTCTCATTTGTTTTAAAAAATCGTAGGGAAATGTGTCTGAATAGAAATTTGGAAGTTATAATCTGTTCCTACCACTTATGTTACAAATTTACTACTTTACTATTTGACAAACACCCATTACATTACATTAGTCTAGTCCAGTAATTAAAACCAGAACTAGTGTCATGGCCAATTAATGTCCCCAGGTAGCATGCCCATTAGTTTTCCCATTAGTGAATTCAACAATACTAATGGGATTTCCACCATGGGATGTTAATTGGGCATGACACAGGAATTGGTTTTGTTCTTTGCACACCCTTGCTAATGATGAAATTAATGAGCATTTTATTGAATGCTATCTCATCAAAGTGTATCTAGCTAATTCACAGAACTCACTGCTGTATTATGAACACCATTTTATATCTGTGATGTTGCTGCATGTGTGCATCATAGAATTCACTGCCATATCATTAAACTTCCACCTGCAGCAAAATGCCGGGCCGGTTCACTTTTTTCTTCTGAAGCATTTGTGCTTGTTAGGTAATACTAAGAAATAATTCTGAAGCTATTTGTTTAAATTGACTATTTGAAACTTAAACTATTGTCAAGTGAGCTCAAAGGCAATTGCATTTTTAGATTGTGCACTTTAAATTGACCACCGAATAAACATTTCTTCCTATAATCCAAAATGACAGCACTGTTAGGTCTTCAGCCATTTCAATAAAATATTCTGCATCAATTACACCACATTTTCTACATGATTTCATACAACTAATAGACAAAAAGACAGTGGGCAGGAAACTGTAGAATGTCATTATAGGAGCTCACAAATATGTCCTGTGACAGAGACTAGTCTGGCAGGCACGGAATTGATGTGGGAGAGAGAGGTCTGATGGTTGGAGGCTCTGCGGAGCCCCCCATTGGGAGTGCCAGAGACTGGAAATCATGGAGCATCAGTGTATTTGGTCTATTAGCCCCATTGAAAGCTGGGTGACTATTGGGAAATGAGGCAATCTGGCTATCATGCCAGGGAAAGCAATCAAGGGTGGGTTGTAACAAAGAAAACCCTAAGGGATAGGAGTCCAGAACTTTCCTTGGAATGATCCAAATCTAACACTTTCATCAGAAAATCTACATATCCTCGGAGAGAATGAAGATCGTTCTTCCAGGACAATGCATTAATATGTTTTCATTCATGCTCCAAAAAGGAACATGGTTATTAATGATATGAGTAGATGCCTGACTAATGCTCAGTAGATGCAAAAGAGCAACTGATAAAGTCATAAAATCATAGAGTGATACAGTTTGGAAACAGGCCCTTTGGCCCAAGTTATCCCCATGTCCCAGCTACACTAGTCCCACCTGCCTGCATTTGGTCCATATCCCTCCAAACTTGACCTATCCATGCATTTGTCTCACTGTTTTGTAAACTTTGGGATAGTCCCAGCCTCAACGACCTCCTCTGGCAGCTTGTTCCATACACCCACCACCCTTTGTGTGAAAAGGTTACACCTCAGATTTGTATTGAATCTTTTCCCCTTCACCTTAAACCTATGTCCTCTGGTCCTCGATTCACCTATTCTGTACAAGAGACTCTGTGTATCTACCCGATCTATTCCTCTCTTGATTTTATACACCTCTATAAGATCAGGAATGATGTCAGGAAGTGGTTGTGCTCTTTTTTGGAATAATGCAAAAAAGAAAGAAAATGCTGTCCAAAGTGCCTGCCATGCCATTCATTGTGACTATGGCAGATCAATGCTGGTCTCATCTCCACTCTGTGCCAGTTCCCCATCACCCTTCAATGGGAATATCAGAGTATCCATCAGAGAACTGGATCTTAAGGAGATGGCTGCAGTGGTCTCCACTACCCTAGGAGCAGAACATTCCAGATATTCATTACCCTCTGAGAGAAAATTGTCCACGTATCTAAGTATTAAATGACCAACCCCTTATTTTGAAGTTAGTTTCCGTCGTTAATGATATTCCACTGGTGAAAAAAAGCTCCCAATATTGACCATGTCAAGCCCCCTTAGGGTCTTATATATTTGAATAAGGTCACAGTTCATTCTTCTAAACTCAAAGAAATACAGACTCAAACTGTTTTGGCTATTGACAGGACAAAGCTCTCATCCCTGGAATTAGATTAGTGAATCTTCTTTGTACTGCTTCCAATACCACTATATCCTTTTATTAGGTAAGGGGGCCAAAACAGTACACAATATTCTGGGCATGGCCTAATGTAACAAACCCCTTGTTAAACTCCAACCCTTTCACAATAAAAACCAAAACGTTATTTGCTTTCTTAATTACTTGTTTGACATGCCTGCAAACTACTTAGGGGTGGCATGGTGGCGCAAAGGTAGAGTTGCTGCCTTAAAGCGCCAGTGACTGGAGTTCGATCCTGACTGCGGATGCTGTCTGTTTGGAGTTTGCATGTTCTCCCCGTGACCGCGTGGGTTTTCTCCGGGTGCTCCAGTTTTCTCAGTAGGTCAAAGGGCCTGCTCCCATAAACTAAACTAAAATGTTTCTAATTCATGCATGAGAACACCTAATCGGCCTGTCCCACTGAGGCAACTTTTTAGGCGACTACAGGAGACTATGCGGTCGCCACATGGTCGCCGGGGTGTCGCCTGTATGGTCGTTATTAGTAGTCTCCTCAGTCGCCCAAAGAGTCGTAGCGTCTTTCTGGTCGGCGAAAATTTTTCAAAATGTTGACAGTGGCGATCTTCGGTTTGATGCCAAATGAGCATAGCTTGACGTAGGTGCTGTCGTAGGTTGTCGCCAGGTTAATGTAGGCAGTCGCCAGGATGTCGTCAGTTGTCGACAGGATGTCATGGGTTGTCGACAGGCGACGTAGGTTGTCGCCGGTGCTGACCGGTGAATTTCAATGTCGTATTCGCCGGCAGTCACCTAGAAAATCGCCTAAGTGGAACAGGCCCATTAGTCCAGTCGCCAGTTTTTCACCGACCTGCTACGACTATGACAGTCGCTGGCAGTCGCGAAAAAAATCACTTAAGTGGGACAGGCCCATAAATCCTTCTGAATTTGACTCATTCATATCTCTCCTAATCTAGATAATAATCTGCATTTTGACCTCGCATTAAACTCTCTTTGCCAGATTTTCACCCAGTTAATCAATTTATCTATAAAGAAGGCATATGGAATGCCTGCCTTCATTGCTAGGATCATTGAATATGTCAGGAAGCCACGATGCAGCTCCATAGACATCTTGCAGGGCTGCATCTGGAGTATTGCGTGTAGTTCTGGTCGCCCCATTACAGAAAAGATGTTGAAGCTTTAGAGAGGGTGCAGACTAGCGTTACTAGAATCGTTTTAGCTACAGGGAGAGGTTGGGTATTCATGGAATGTTTGCTCTGGAATGTGGGAGGTTGAGGGGAGATTTGATAGAGGTATACAGAAATATGAGAGGCATAGATCGGGTAGAACCTTTTTCCCCAGGGTGGAAATGTCCAACACCAGAGGGCATAGCTATTAGGTTGGAGGGGGAGAGTTTAATGGAATCTAAACTAAGTTGGGTCCCTTTCACACAGGAGGCTTGGTCCCCCAACGCAATATTCCACCACTCACCCATAGCCCCCAACTGCACAGACGCAGCTCATTTCCCCTCATCCCTAGCACTCTCTCCCCCTCCTCTTCACCCTCCGTCTTCTTTCCCCTCTCCTCCTCCTCTCCCCCAATCCATCCCTCAGCTCTCTCTCCCCCTCTCCTTTCCCCTACCCTCACTCCCTCCCTCCATAACTCCTCTCCTCTCCCTACCCCCCTCCTATTCCTCTATCCCCCTCTCCTCACCTCCCCCATTGCCTTTCTCTCCCTGTATTCCTCACTCCCGACCTTCCCCACTCCCCCTCCTCCTCTCCCTCTATTCCCCCTCCTCCCCTACTCCCTCCTCCCACTTATTTTCCCTCCTCCTACCCTCCCCCAATCCTTCCCTCACCTCTCCTTTCCCCTACCCTCAGTCACGCCCTCCCTCCATAACTCCTCTCCCCTCCCTACTCCCCTCCTCTCCCTCTATCCCCTCCTCTCCCCTCCCTCTATCCCCTCCTCTCCCTCTATCCCCTCTCCTTCCCCACTCTCCCTCCCCAGTATCTCAAGGTTGCCGCTCCTCTCCCTTCTTGCATGCCCTGGAGGAGCATCAACCGTCGGCGCCTCAGAGCCAGACCTCGGATCGGCCCAGAAACACCAGCAGCTATGGCCGCGCCGGCATGTGGGCGGGAGGAGGGTGTGGGGGGGCGTGGTGGGGAGAGCTCGGAGAAAAGACGGGGGAAGAGCCATGGGGGAGAGGGGGGTATCACGGGGAGGGGGCATGAACTAGCGAGAGGGACTAGAGGGGAAGGGGCTGGAGCTGTGGGACGTTGCAATGGCGGTGCGTTTGGGACTCACAAAGGGCGCTGGACACTCTCCTCCGCCGGGATCAGATTCACCGCTTTCCGTTTGGCGACATCAGCCACGCTGCTTGCAGTCCCTCCGACAATTGTGTCCGATTGGAGACATCCGCCGGCCACCGACAGCGTCCCTCAGCTCCAGTAAAGACGCGAATGCGCAGGAAGGGGCGGACCATCCCGCGGAGTGAAAGGAGAAGAAACTAATCCGCGCGCTGCTGCAAGAGAGGAGAGCAATCTGCGATCTCGCGGTTTTAAAGATTTTTACACCTTGCTAACTTTTACAATATGCCACCAATCGGAACAAAACGTGTTGCACTCGTGGCACAGGAGAACGGTGAGTGAGCTGGCAAAAAATCGTAGCTCTATCACATATGGAAACACCACGCAAACTGGAAGAGCACAAGATCGGAGCTTTAGTCATGTATAGATGTACAGGTGGAACGCATTGCCAGCGATGTGGCAGAGCCAGATACAATAGTGGTATTTACGAGGCTTTTAGCTAGGTACTGAGAAGTGCAGGGAATAGAAGGTTATGGATGTGTAGGAAGGAACTGCAGATGCTGGTTTAAATTGAAGATATTGTAGACACAAAGTGCTGGAGTAACTCAGCGGGACAGGCAACATCTTTGGAGAGAAGGAATGGGTGACATTTACAGGTCGGGTTGAAGAAGGGTCTCGACCCGAAACGTCACCCATTCCTTCTCTCCAATGATGCTGCCTGTCCCGCTGATTTAATCCAGCATTTTGTGTCTATAAAAGGTTATGGATCTTGTGCAGACAGATGAGATCAGTGCAGGCACAAACATTGTGGGACAAAGGGTATGTTCCTGTTCTATGTTCCATTGCAGAATCACTGTGTCATCATCACAACATACCATTCCAAGTATTTTTATATCATCAGCAAACTTGGAAACCTGATATTGCGTTTCTCCGTTTAGGTCATTAATGTAAATAGAAAATAACTGAGGACCATGAAATGATCCCTGAGGTACTCCACTGGTCACACTCCTAAGACCTGAAAAAGACCCATTTAATCCAGCTCTTTCTTTTCTCTGTTACAGACAGTTTTCAATCCATGATAATACTATTATTCCAATACCTTTGATTCTTAATTTGTGTGCTAGGCTCTTATGTGGCACCTTGTTAAATATCTTTTGGAAATCTAAATATACCACATCTACAGGTTCCTCTCTATCAACTCTCCTTATCACATCCTCAAAGAATTTGAGCAATTTTGTCATGCATGACTTACGGTTCAGAAGGCAATGGTCAGTTTTTAGTTTAGTTATGTGATACAGCATGGAAACAGGCCCTTCAGCCCACCGAGTCCGCACCGACTAGCGATCACTCATGCAAGCTCGATCCTACACACTAGGGACAATTTTACAGAAGCCAATTAACCTACAAACCTGCACTTCTGTGGAATGTAGAAAGTGTAAGTCTTCTTTAACATAATTCAAATTACTTTTGCATTCCCGTACTGTGACGCCAGAGTCTGTAAAATCATAGCAAGTGCATTATTCATTCAGTAAAAAAAGCATTTTATGAAATTTTATTTCTAGTGATTTACTGAGCTATTCTTGTCTCAAAATATATTTTTTTAAAGGATATCTGCTGATTATATATCGCAGTGAGATTTATAAAACGTGAAATTTAACGGAAAGATCCACACATGTTCACAGAATCCTGTGCATGTATTTTTTTTAATGTCCACAGCAAAATAATTCTTATGAGATAATAATACTAATAATTCACATTGGCCCAAAGGTATAAAGAGGATATTAGCATTATATACATATGAATTAGAATTTCTTAAAGACCAATCTATTTTAAAATTCCTTGAGATGTTTCACGGGTTTTACTAAATGAACATTTTTGTTTGATGCTTTTCTTGGGAAAAAAATGGTAAGATAAATCAAAGCCAGTTTGGAAGTTAAATTTTTTAACACAATGCTGAATGTGACAAAGGACTACAATTGGGAAATTCTCGATTCTTCTCCAATGCTGATCAAAATGTAACAATATTATCCCAGGCCAGCATTCTGCCACTACACCATTATTGTATCGCTGCTGTTAAATTATTAAATCATGCCTTCTCTGATAATTTAATGCAGGCAAAAAAGAAATCTCTCTAAACCCTCTGCTTAATTATTGACTGACAAGTACCTGTGGATCAAAAAGGAAGAAAGGATGCCCATTTCATATCTGTAACACATTATACTCATCCTGGTTTCTCACAGAAACAGCAGCGAGATTCAAACGATCATGTTGATTGATTTGAAGCTGATTTTACATCTATTAGAAGGAAACAATTCAATTCAATCATTTGCATTATCTTTTCATTCTAAAAGCGAAGGCAATTAATAAACATTAGTAAAGTGGCCCGAATGCCCAACAGTTCTAAATTGTGCTCCTGAGCATATTGGATGTAAGATAACAATAAATATCCTCATTAAAGTGTATTTCATGTTTCTATTATTTCAGTGATTTTCTACCCTTATTTTCATAATTATAGTTTCTGTAAAGGAATGAAGTCTGTAACCTTTACTGAGTCTTTTATTATAGCACATGGTACACACGTCCCAGCACTGACTGCATCTAGTCTTCAGGCGTGCTGGAACCAACAGGGAGGAACAAAGGGAGGATCTCACAGTTATACTGATATGGGTAGGCGTGGTTAGTGGTATTGAGGTATCTACGTTATAGGTTGCATGCATAAACCATCTACATCCTTCCCCTTAGGAAATTAAGAAATCAAAGATACAACAGTGGCAGGGAGATTATACAAAACCTGCAAATCTAAACGAAATCACCGTAACGGTCAGGAGGTCTGACAACCCGACCCGAGCGGGTGCGCATGGCACCCTCACCCTCCCCACCCGAAAGAAGAGGAGGAGGAGCAAGAACAGCTGGAATGGAGAACGCAGGCGGAGACTCAGCCTGGAGTGCGGAAGGGGAGCCGACCGGCACAGGAGAGCCTGGGGAAGGGGACTGTGCAGGAGAGATTGGAGCAGGCGATGAGAGAGGAGCGCGGGAAGGGGAGGAGCGGACAGGGGTTGAGAAACCAGGAGGAGCATGGTGAGGGGACCATGGCAAACGGGCAGATGGGGGCATGCGAGTCGAGGGGTAGTTAGTGGTTGGAGGCTCGAATCGCAACCGAGGAGCATGCGGGGCCGCAGGGGGAGGCTTAGGCTCGTTGACAGCCAGCAGGTGCTGGCGGCTGCGGCGTTAGATAGTCCCTTCAAAGTCCACCAAGTAGGACCGTGGCGAATTGTCCACCCCGACCACGGTTGCGAGTCGGGAGAAACCGGTGGAAGTCTGCAAATGAACGACCTGGCCAGGCAGCAGAGGTGAGAGGGGTCGGCGCAGCTTACTGATGACCATCTCAGAGGTGATGGCAGGGAGAAGGTCCACTTCGAACCAGTTCGAGTAGGAATCAACCAACACGAGGTATTGCTTACCACGTCAATCAAAAATGTCTGCGGCCAGCGATGACCAGGGCATGTCAGGGGCCGGCTGTTGTAGAAGCGGCTGGCGCTGCTGGTGAGGGGTAGGAGAGTTGCAATCAGGGCAGGAGGCTACACGGGCCTTAATGTACTTTGCCATGCCAGGCCAATAGTACTGTTCTTGGGCATGTGAGACTGTGGCATCGGCTCCTAGGTGCCCCATGTGGGCAGCGGTGTAGTACGAGGCATACAGGGAGGCAGGGACGACCACCTTGTGACCCTTGATGATGATCCCGTCCCGGAGCACCAGTTCATCGCGAAGCAGAAAGAAAGGAAGTACACCCGCAGGCAACGAGGTGCGCTTGTCAGGCCACCCACGCCTGATGACAGCAGCAAGCTGTTGCAGATCGGGGTCGTTGGCAGTGTGCTCAACCAGGCACTACAGCTGTTTGGAGGGAACAAAATTGACGTTGAGAACCTGCAAGTCCTCCTGTTCGTAGGGATGTCTGTCGCAGGAGGACCGGGGGGCTCTGGACAGGGCGTCAGCCACGTGCATCTCAGTGCCCTTCTTGTACACGATCTTGAAGTTGAACCGCTGGAGCTGCAGCATCATCCGCTGCAGTCTGGCCGGGGCGATGTGGATTGGCTTGTTGAGGATAGTCACTAAAGGTTGATGATCCGTCTCGACAGTGAACCTGGCACCGAAAAGGAAGTCCTTAAATTTGGAGCAGGCAAACACAACCGCCAGAAGCTCCTTCTCTATTTGAGCATAGCGCTGCTCGGTGTCCGTCATAGTCCGCGAGGCATAGGATATGGGTTGCAGCGAGCCATCACCATAGAGCTGCAGGCAGGCAGCACCGAGTCCAAAACGGGAAGCATCGCACGTCACCACGATTGGACGCTGCAGATTGAAGAACCGAAGAGTCGGTGTGCTGATCAGCTTCGTTTTGAGGAGATCGAAAGCCTGCTGGTGTTGGGGAATCCAGGACCAGGCGATGTCCTTCTTTGTCAGTTGCCTCAGAGGCGCGCTCAGATCGCTGAGGTTCGGGATAAACTTGCCCAGGTAATTGACCATACCCAGGAAACGCTGCAGGCTGGTAACATCAGTCGGGGCAGGCAGCTTGGAGATAGTGTTTGTCTTCTGCGGATCAGGTTTCAGCCCGCGGGACGTGAAAATGTGGCCAACATATGGCACCTCAGCTACACGAAACCTGCATTTAGACGGGTTCAGCTTTAGGTTGATCTGGCGAGCGCGGTCAAGAATCCGTCGGAGGTTGCGATCATGCTCGGCAGCATCTCTCCCATAAACAAGAATGTCATCCACAATAATGGCACATGGCAGACCGGCAAGCAGTTGCTCCATGGAGCGCTGCAACACCTCGCTAGCAGAGTTGAGGCCGAACGGCATTCGTAAAAACTTGAACCTTCCGAAGGGTGTACTAAAAGTAGTTAAGTCTGAGGAGCGTTTGTCCAGAGGTATTTGCCAGAACGAGCTTCTGGCATCGAGGACCGAAAACACTGTGGCCTGACCGACCTGGGCAGCAACATCTTCTACGGTCCGCATAGGGTAGTGGGGACGTTTTATAGCCATATTTAAATCCTTGGGGTTGATGCACACCCGTATTTCGTTCTTACCCTTCTTCATGGTGGCGACCATGGTGGAGACCCATTCAGTGGGATCGCTGACGACTTCCAACACCCCCATTTTAACCATGTTGTTCAGCATGGCTTCCACCTTGTCCAAATAAAAATTCAGGATATGTAGTTTTATGCTTTTTTGTTTATTTATTGAACCAATGCAATAGAAATTACAAAACATAAAACTACATGTTTTGCATTTTAATCTCTGATATATACTTTGCACAAACCACGCAGCTTCCATAACCTATATTCCTGTTGTTTTTTTTAATTTTTGTACTTAACATATTCTTCAATGCCCAGCTACTTTTATTATTTGCCTTCTATTCATTCGATGAATATTGCTACAAAATATTGATTCCATCTATTCCCCTCATGATCATACACACCCGTATAAGATTATCTCTCATCCTCCTACACTCCAAATAATAATAATAATAAATTTTATTTATGGGCGCCTTTCAAGAGTCTCAAGGACACATAGAAACATAGAAACATAGAAATTAGGTGCAGGAGTAGGCCATTCGGCCCTTCGAGCCTGCACCGCCATTCAATATGATCATGGCTGATCATCCAACTCAGTATCCCGTACCTGCCTTCTCTCCATACCCTCTGATCCCCTTAGCCACAAGGGCCACATCTAACTCCCTCTTAAATATAGCCAATGAACTGGCCTCGACTACCTTCTGTGGCAGGGAGTTCCAGAGATTCACTACTCTCTGTGTGAAAAAAGTTCTCCTCATCTCGGTTTTAAAGGATTTCCCCCTTATCCTTAAGCTGTGACCCCTTGTCCTGGACTTCCCCAACATCGGGAGCAATCTTCCTGCATCTAGCCTGTCCAACCCCTTAAGAATTTTGTAAGTTTCTATAAGATCCCCTCTCAATCTCCTAAATTCTAGAGAGTATAAACCAAGTCTATCCAGTCTTTCTTCATAAGACAGTCCTGACATCCCAGGAATCAGTCTGGTGAACCTTCTCTGCACTCCCTCTATGGCAATAATGTCCTTCCTCAGATTTGGAGACCAAAACTGTACGCAATACTCCAGGTGTGGTCTCACCAAGACCCTGTACAACTGCAGTAGAACCTCCCTGCTCCTATACTCAAATCCTTTTGCTATGAAAGCTAACATACCATTCGCTTTCTTCACTGCCTGCTGCACCTGCATGCCCACTTTCAATGACTGATGTACCATGACTCCCAGGTCTCGCTGCATCTCCCCTTTTCCTAGTCGGCCACCATTTAGATAATAGTCTGCTTTCATGTTTTTGCCACCAAAATGGATAACCTCACATTTATCCACATTATACTGCATCTGCCAAACATTTGCCCACTCACCCAGCCTATCCAAGTCACCTTGCAGTCTCCTAGCATCCTCCTCACAGCTAACACTGCCCCCCAGCTTAGTGTCATCCGCAAACTTGGAGATATTGCCTTCAATTCCCTCATCCAGATCATTAATATATATTGTAAATAGCTGGGGTCCCAGCACTGAGCCTTGCGGTACCCCACTAGTCACTGCCTGCCATTGTGAAAAGGACCCGTTTACTCCTACTCTTTGCTTCCTGTTTGCCAGCCAGTTCTCTATCCACATCAATACTGAACCCCCAATGCCGTGTGCTTTAAGTTTGTAAACTAATCTCTTATGTGGGACCTTGTCGAAAGCCTTCTGGAAGTCCAGATACACCACATCCACTGGTTCTCCCCTATCCACGCTACTAGTTACATCCTCGAAAAATTCTATAAGATTCGTCAGACATGATTTACCTTTTGTAAATCCATGCTGACTTTGTCCAATGATTTCACCACTTTCCAAATGTGCTGCTATCCCATCTTTAATAACTGACTCTAGCAGTTTCCCCACTACCGATGTTAGACTAACTGGTCTGTAATTCCCCGTTTTCTCTCTCCCTCCCTTCTTAAAAAGTGGGGTTACGTTTGCTACCCGCCAATCCTCAGGAACTACTCCAGAATCTAAAGAGTTTTGAAAGATTATTACTAATGCATCCACTATTTCTGGAGCTACTTCCTTAAGTACTCTGGGATGCAGCCTATCTGGCCCTGGGGATTTATCGGCCTTTAATCCATTTAATTTACCCAATACCACTTCCCGGCTAACCTGGATTTCACTCAATTCCTCCAACTCCTTTGACCCGCGGTCCCCTGCTATTTCCGGCAGATTATTTATGTCTTCCTTAGTGAAGACAGAACCAAAGTAGTTATTCAATTGGTCCGCCATATCCTTGTTCCCCATGATCAACTCACCTGTTTCTGACTGCAAGGGACCTACATTTGTTTTAACTAATCTCTTTCTTTTCACATATCTTACACCTTACAAAAATAAAAATTCCAAAGAACCCAGTCCCAGCCTGCCCATCTTCTCCCTGTAGCTACATGCCCTTGAGTCCTGGCAACATTCTGGTAAATCTTCACTGCACTCTTTCCATCTTAACAACACATTTCCTATAACAGTGTAACTGAAACTGAATACAATACTCCAAAGGTGGCCTCACTGATGCCTTGTACCCAGTAACATAACATCCCAACTTCTATACTCAAAACCCTGACTAATGAAAGCTAATGTGCTAAAAGCCTTCTTGACCCCATAACTGCCTGTGATGCCACTTCCTATGTACCTGCACTCCTAGATCCCTCTGCTCAACAACACTCCCCAGACCCCTGCCATTTACTCTGAAGGTCCTGCCCGAGTTAGACTTCCCAAAATGCAACACCTCACATATATCTGCATTATATTCCATTAAACATTCCTCTACCTACTTGCCCTATTGATCAATAACCTGCTGTAACCTTTGATAACCATCTTCACTCTCTGCAATACCACTTTTGTGTCATCTGCAAATTTACTAATTATGCCTTGTACATTCTCATTCAAATAATTGATATTGCCAAGTAAATGTGTTGATAAAATGCAGATGATATGCCAACTTCCATTATTCAACAGGCAGAGGGAATTCTCCTTGTGATGGACACAAAATGCTGGAGTAACTCAGCGGGACAGGAAGCATCTCTAGAGAGAAGGAAGGGGTGACGTTTCGGGTCGAGACCCTTCTTCAGACTGAAGTTACTTCAACATTTTGTGTCCATCTTTGGTTTAAACCAGCATCTGCAGTTTCTTTCAACACGAGTTCTCACTTCCAAAGATACATGCTTTTATTCTGAGGCTGTGTCTTCTGGCCCTAGACTCTCCAACTACTGGAAGCATCCTCTCCACATCCACTCTATCTACGCCTTTCATTATTCAGTAGGTTCCAATGAGATTTCCCCCTCATCATTCCAAACTCCAGCGAGTACAGGCCCAGAGCCATCAAATGCTCCTCCTACATTAACCCAATCATCCATGGGACCATTCTCATGAACCTCCTCCAGACCCTCTCCAATGCTAGCACATCCTGCCTCAGATATGGGGCACAAAACTGTTCACAACATTCCAAATGTGGCCTCACCAGCGCCTACGCATTCCATCCTTGCTTTTATATTCTAGTCTTCTCAAAATGAATGCTAGCATTGAATTTGCCTTCCTAACCATTGATTCAACCTGAAAAATAACCTTTTGGGAATCCTGTAACAGCATTCCCCTATGCTCACCTGATTTCTGAATCCTCTCCCCTTTTAGAAAATAGTCGACATCTTTATTCCTACTACCAAAGTGGATGATCGCACACTTTGCTACACTGTATTCCATTTGCCACTTCTTTGCCCATTACTCCAACCTGTCCAAGTCCTTCTACAGACTCCCTGCTTCCTCAACACCATCTGCCCCTCCACCTATCTTTGTATCATGTGCAATCAATGCCATCATCCAGATCATTAACATATAATGTGAAAAGCAGCGGACTCAACACTGACCCCTGCGGAACGCCACCAGTCGTGGCAGCCAACAGAAAATACATCCTGTATTCCCTCTCTTTGCCTTCTATCAATGAGCCAATATTCTATCCATGCTAATGCCTTGCCTCTAGTACCATTGTGTATCTTGTTTAGCAGCCTCACGTGTGGTACTTTATCAAAGTCCTTCTGGAAATCTAAGTAAACAACATCCATTGACTCTCCTGTGTCTGTTGCATGTGTTACATCATCAAAAAGGATGTTCTCCTGTCCAAGTTACTCCAAGGATGCTGCCTGACCCACTGCATTATTCCAGCACTTTGTGTCTTCTTTTTGTAAACCAGCATCTACAGTTCCTTGTTTCCAAAACTGCACTTGATTGGATTAAACTCCCACAATAAAACATGAAAGGAGTAAATCGATATGACAAACCATACGAACTTAAGTATAGGTATGTTCCAAAACTTACCTTCAGCGGCACTGCAGTTCTGCCACTGGCCATGTGTGCGACTTTGGCACCTTTGAGAGGGGGGCGGGATTAAAATGCCGTTATCTCCTGCCTGTCGGAGTTGATCTTTCTCAGGCTGTTCGGCTGCTGCAGAAAAATTGCTCCGACATCCGCTCTCTGAAGTTTTTAAAAAACATCGCTGGACAATTTAATCGCAGGAGTAAAATAAAAATCGACATCTAACGCCATCAACGCCGACAACGGGATGGATCACCCGTACAGGACAAAACATAAGGTAAGCCATTTATTATACATATAAACTTGCTTCTTAGGATTACTTTAATCCAAATTTCATCGGCGAAATGGTGATTTAGGCCCCATATAAACCGGCAGTATTTTTCCTGCGGATATGGGGTTTAAATTCACTGCAAACCGCAACATTCCAAACGATCGCATTCCACAAAATCCCACTCGCAAGATGATTTAAATGGCCATTAATTTACGGGATTTTATCACTAAATTCCTTCCATTTGGCCTATAAATTCATCACAATAAGATTTAAAAATCGTGTTATATTGTGAATTCTTGTGTGAATGTTATTTGGACACAGGCTATTTAAAAATGTTAACCTTTTTGTTAAAAAATGGATAGATATTTAGATCTAGTAATTGAATTTTGCAATTAGCTACAATTAGGTAACTAACTAATTATATGCTTTAATTTCAGGTCATCCAAGTAGGATTGTTTCATATTAGTTTCAGAATGCTTCAATCTATAATAACTGAAAATGTCATTCAGTTCTCTTAATTTTGTAAGAAAGTTATGGGCTTTTGACTGTCCTCGATCACAGCTTTTGAATTAAGTCAATGGAAAAGCATTAGGGGAAAAGATGCTAATTTCAGAGTATGAAAATGGCCATAACTTTTTTAATACTGAAGATATGAAAGTGAATTAGGTGTCAAATTGAACTTCTTTTTATGCTTTATCTGATGGGATAAATTGCAGACTTGATTTTTAAAATCTCAAAATGTTGTAACATTGCTACTATGTACTAAAGGTCACGACAAGTCAAATCTGCAAATTCTCTCACTTGGACATATGGCAGCATCTGAGTAAACTGGAAGAGTAGTCCTATTACCATTCAAGCTGTCCTGATATAATCAAACCAGCATCATAATAACTTTGAGCCCATAATCCTTCATCACACCACTACTGTCAGGACAGAATATTTCAAGAGAATAGTCCTGAAAGCCTGCAACATAGATTACAGTTCCCACATGGTCTCATAACATCAACCAAACATGGCATGAAAACCTGTTGATTACAACATACTATTCCTCTCAGTTGATGAATCAGTACTCTTCCATTTTGAAGATCACTAGGAAGAAGCACAAAGGCACAGCAAGGCCATCCAACAAATTCTGAATGGAAACTTCAGTATCCATCACCAAAAGTGGCGCATTTGTACTCAAAGTGACCACCAAGCAGTACTTAAGGAAATCTTGTACTCAGATTAAGGATATGCCATTATCTGGCGAGAAGCTTTCCTCATGATGAACAGATTTGGCAGTGCAATGTTAGAAATTCAGTATGTGAGTCCATTATCATTATCAGCATCAGAGTTATATTCTTCGAGCTTGGTATAAACATTGTCTGCCATTAATATTAAGTGAAGGCTAATTCTAAATGAATGTAGAGTAATGGAGGACATGCAAGGAGCCAAAACAAAACACAGATACAAAGTGCTGTGGTAACTCAGCGGGTCAGGCAACATCTCTGGAGAATATGGATAGGTAATGTTTTGGGTCGGGACCTTTCTTCAGAAAGACTTTCGTTTGAAGAAGGGTCCCGACCCAAAACATTACCTACCCATTTTCTTCACAGATGTTGCCTGGCCCCTTGAGTTACTGCAGCACTTGGTGTCTTATTTTTGCAAATCAGCATCTGCAGTTCCTTGCTTCTCCATTTTCCCAGAAGGAAGATACAGCATGCAGAATATTGTTGTCTGCATTGTAGTGCACCAGTTCCATAGACAAAGTCCAATGTCCACAATGGAATAGAAGTGAATTGGACTACATCCTAGCTTATGGAAGGACTGTTCAGAAACCTGATCATAGAGGAGAAGAAGATGTTCCTGAATCTGGAGTGTCTCTCCGCTCCCACTTGCCCAATGGGAGTGGAGAGACAAAGGAATGTCCAGGTTGGGACAAGTCTTTGATCATAAGTAGACACAAAATGCTGGACTAGCTCAGCGGGACAAGCAGCATCTCTGGAGAGAAGGAATGTGTGTAGTTTCGGGTCAAGACCCTTCTTCAGACTGATGACAGTGGAGTGGGCAGGACAGATAGAATGTAGTCGGAGACAGTAAGACTGGTTGGAGAACTGGAAAGGGGAGGGGGTAGAGAGAGAGAGGGAAAACAAGGGCTATTTGAAGTTAGAGAAGTCAATGTTCATACTGCTGGGGTGTAAGCTACCCAAGCAAAATGTGAGGTGCTGTTCCTCCAATGGCCTCCTACATTGCCTCACTCTGACAATGGAGGAATCCCAGGACAGAAAGGTCAGATTAGGAATGGGAGGGGAAGTTAAAGTGCTGAGCAACCGGGAGATCAGGTAGGTTAAGGCAGACTGAGCGGAGGTGTTCAGCGAAACGATCGCAGTGCCTGCGCTTGGTCTTGCCGGTGTACAGGAGTTGACAACTGGAACAGCGGATACAGTAGATGAGGTTGAAGGATGTGCAAGTGAACCTCTGCCTCACCTTGAAAGACTGTCGGGGTCCTGGGATTGAGTTGATGGGGGGGGGGGGGGGGGGGGGGGGGGGAGGTAAAGCGACAGGGCGGAGGTAAAGGGACAGGTGTTGCATCTCCTGCGGTTGCAGGGGAAAGTATCTGAGGAAGGGGTGGTTTGGGTGGGAAGGGATGAGTTGACCAGGGAGTTGTGGAGGGAATGGTCTCTGCAGAAAGCAGAAAGGGGTGGAGATGGGAAGATGTGACCAGCAGTGGGATCCCGTTGGAGGTGGTGAAAATGTTGGAGGATTATATATATGCTGTATGCAATGTGTCTATGACCATGTTGACTGATTTTCCAAAGCAGTGTCAAGTGTAGATGGAGTCAAGAGGTGGGGGAGGGGAGTCTGGTCTGTGCAATGTACTCTGCTATTCATGATACCAGAAAATGGCTAAGTACGCTGGATAGAGCAAAGGCTAGGAGACTTAACAACATCCCATCTTTAATGTAGGGTCTGCTGTTAATCTGACAAGCTCTTACAGTGAAAATGCATTTCTCGCATCTACCTGACAATAGGAAATACTGCTCAAAAATGTCTTGTCCACTAAAAGAAGACAAAATTCAATTCAACTATGTATCATCCCATCACTCTTGTAACAATCATCAGCAAAATGATGGTAGATATTTTTGGCAATAATAATCATAATCATACTTTATTAGCCAAGCATGTTTTGCAACATACGAGCAATAGAACCAATTCAACAAAACAGTTTCTTCAGGACCATCATTTATCTCCAGAAATATAACATTGATTCAAACATGTACAAAAGAATTGAATACCAAAGGTGATATAAGATTGACTGCCTTGATGGCAACTTAAAATTTGACTGAGATTTGACACAAGAAGCCTTATTAAAATTAAAATCAATGGAAATCAATTAGAAAAATCTTCACTGCTTGAAGATATACATAGAGCATAGGAATATGTTGATAGTTGTGTGAGGCCAGTTATCTGATCCCAGGACTTTAATGTCGGAAGTTTTCAGAACGCTGTCCAAGGATCTACCATATTTACCCGGTTCTTCATCATTCGGTTCAAGCTGGTGTTTATTGTTTATTGATCATTTCCATTTGTGATTTTTCAGATAATGAAGAAGTCCATGCACTAATATCCAAACAACATTAAAGCATGTGTTGACAAAAGGCAAATAACATTTCCTCCACAAAAGTGCCAAGTAATGACCATCACCAACAAGAAAGAGTACACTTTAATCTGAATTTTTACGGAACTCTCACTAAATTCCTCACCATCAACATTGTGGTTATGGTTGGGCTGTTAACTGGATTATGGGGAAATGACACAAAGTGCTCGAGTAACTCAGCACGTTAAGCCGCATCTCCGAAGAATACGGATAGGTGACATTTCGGGTCGAGACCCTTCCTTAAATTCCATAGACAGATGCTGTTTGGCCCGTTGAATTACTTCAGCACTTTGTGTTTTGCCCCCCAATTACTCTAAACTAATCCACAGATGGAAAAAATCCAACGCATTAATGAGGCATTATCACATTCCTAAAGCATTTGAAATTCACCAGTGAAGACCATCAAACAAAGGCTGCTTGGTTGACTGCTGTATCCCAATTTGAGAAATAAACCCCTGGGAAAACATCTTAGTCTTGAGAAGACACACCATACAAAGAGTATGGTGCCTTCCATCACAGTGAGGAGGAGATTCACTGTGATGGATGTTTGTGTAAATTGTGTTGGTGTGTGTCTTGGTTCTTTTCTTGTATGACTGCAGAAACCAAATTTCGTTTGAACCTCATGTGAGGTTCAAATGACAAATAAATGGTATTGTATTGTATTGTATTGTAAAGTTAAATTTACAGGTTTCATAAGAATAGTTTGTGATATGTTGAGCTTAGGAAATTGAGGAGGTGATCTCATTCAAGTATTTGAAACAATGAAAGGATTTCATACTGTGAATACAGTGAAATTATTTCCTCTATTAAGGGAAGTGAAGGCAAAAGGGGAACCAATTTGTGCAAAGGAAAATCTCACAAACAATAAAGAAATGTATGGTCAAATTTGTTTTTAATCTTATTTGAAAGATAAACATTGGTCAGTCACTCAGGCAGCTTCCTTTTCAAATTTGGAAAGTCATTGGTGAATAATTTAGGGCCTACTGAGAAAGCAGGCACATACAGAGGAAGAGTATGAAAGCAGATAGATGAATCTGAGGTACACATTATGTGCAGTAGAACAGACTTGAGGGACCAAATGGAAATGGCACACTTCTGTTCATGTGTGCCCCTGCATTAGGTCTTAAGGTTGAAAGAATAATTTAAAGACAAACCATTCTCTCTTGCTTTTAATCAATACTTCTTATTATAAGTAATATATTCACTTGGAACCAGGAAAGTACAATTTTATTTCACAGCCAGAGGTCGTCTTGACAAAACATATTATTTGGTCAGGTTACCAGTTGCTGAACAAATCATATCACACTGGTCCCAAATGATTATGCTGTATTTACCACCAGTGGTTCTGGCAGTTTTGGAGTTGCTGTTCAGTGGTGTCATCAACAAAAGAGTGTGTTGGCACAGCGCTCAAAGAAGGGAAAGAGATATACCATAATGATGATGGTCCAGTAAGAACAGATTTTGTTTTCATCTCAGCAAGCCTTATATAGTCGAAGCCTCTTAATGGGAACATCCCCATGGTGAACAGAACATTATCGTTATCCAACTGTTCCTATTAATCAAATACAGCATGGGGACTCAATTGGTGCCTAAGCAAACACTCCCTTCAAAAATAAACGCTCCCGTTAAAATATGAACCCATAACTACTTGACCATAATTGATCGCATACTGATTGAAAACAAACCTGTTACACTGGTGTGTATGATTATAATGCAGTACTATATTAACTTGTCAGTTTCATACTCCATGCACATAAGTATTAGATCCTTTAGCATGCATTCCAAGAACAAATTCAACAATCCATTCTATAGCCGGATCATTTCTCAGTGCTATATACCTATTAAATTTCTAATTTCACTCATTTAAAATTTAAATTATAATCATGATATTAGTAATAATTACCATTTTAATATAATAATATGATAACTAAGGTGTCCTCTTAACATATTTGTTAGTGGAGAAATCTAATTAATTAACAAAACTCCTAGGCAAACAAAGCAAATGTATTTTGAAAATTAACTATGTTATCTCCTTTAAGGTGGCTGTTATTAAGGCTTCTAAATAAAATATATATCAAAACGCTTTTGTATTTGGATCTTAATTTAAACTCAGCAATTTATAAAGCAAAATAAAAATTCCCTAAATATATGTAACCATTTCCATCAAGATGGAGGAAGTTAAAGGTTAATTAATATGGTTGCTATGGAAACATTTGGAGAGAATGCTTAGCAGTACCAGATGGCTGAAAACTTCATCATGAAATGACCAAGAATATTTGCACGACACTTCAGTGGATAGGGTTAGATGATAACTTATTGCAATAACAAAGGTGATATTAATGCCACCCACTGTTATTTTTGTCCAAATCGGACAGCAAGGCACAGATGCATTTAAGCGAGGAACTCCAGATGTTGCTGATAGATTTGTAATGTACATTGTATGAAAATAATATTAGTCTGTTGGCACCCCACTGCCCACACAACCCCTCTGATTTAAATGCATTGAAGTGTAGTGTTTCCATGCCTACATCATGGATACTTGCAAAATCTGTCAAACTAAGTTGGGGCCTGACCATATTATTACATGTACATTTTAAATAGATGTATAAATTATTACTGAAAGTAACTTCCAAGCAGTGAATGTCAATGACCATAAATTGGAGTAACAGAAACCTTTTCTCACTTTATATTGCTTGCTGGTCAAAACACAAAGACACAACGAGCCAGGCAGCATTTGCGAAGGAATGGATAGATGGCATTTTGAGTTGTGACCCCTCTTCAGACTGATCAAAGGGGATTCAGAAGGGTCACAACTTGAAACATCGCATGTCCATTCCCTTCACAGATGCTGCCTGATCGGTTGAGTTCTTCCAGCACTTTGTGGTTTGACCAAAATTCCAGCATCTGTAGTTCTATATGTCTCCACATCGCTTTTTGAACTGAGTTAGCATTAAATTCACTATTTTTGTTCACAGCCAAATAGGTTAATCCACTGACCTTCAACTTGAAATATTAGAGATAAAGAACTTGCTTAAAAGTTCAAACCAGTCAGTAGTGCTACATTTTCACCAGGTTGTTTTACTTGCCACCAAAATTCAATGGGGTTTAAATCCAAAGGCAAAATTGAATAGCTACTTGATGACTGAATGGAGTACATTTAGTGAGAAGTTTCCAACCTCTTTTCACAGAGTCTAAATGTTCCATAAGGGTATAGTGCTATTTCCATCTCAGAAGAACCACAATTACCCACCAAAAAAATAATGATATGTAAACATCAAGTTCTGATCCAAGGCATTATTAACTCTGCCTTTTTTCTGTTTTAGCTCAGAGCCAAACTCTCAAAAAGTACACTGATTACTGGTTAGAAATTACAGTTTTTACTTGTACCGATAGTGTAAGCAATGGAATATTGGATTGGCCAACTGTTATACACTTATTTTCCTTTGCTGAGTTCAGATAGGTGCTTTTCCAAATCACTTGAATATGTTGAAATGAAATGCTCTTTGAAAAACATAGGAGGAGATAGAGCCTAAAACAAGCAGAATGGGAAATAAGGGTAATTTTGAGGTAGAATCTAAAAAATCTGTTGTAGATGATGAACTGCTTATGGAATTCTACAAACGTACATCTAAACAACCCACAATCTTATTCTTCATCAAATTGAAAAACTTCCATCACAAATCCTATTCAGTATACACCAAAATAATGAACTGATCTTCATTAAGGTAGACACAATGCTGGAGTAACTGAGCGGGCCAGGCAGCATCTCTGGAGAGAAGGAATTGGTGACATTTCGGGTTGAGGCCCTTCTTCAGACTGATGTCAGGGTAGTGGGCAGGTCAGAGATAGAATGTAGTCGGAGACAGTAAGGCTGGTGTGAGAACTGGGAAGGGGGAGGGGATGAAGAGAGAGGGAAAGCAAGGGCTATTTGAAGTTAGAGGTCAAGGTTCATACCGCTGGGGTGTAAGCTACCCAAGCAAAATATGAGGTGTTGTTCCTCCAATTTGCACTGGGTCTCACTGACAATGGAGGAGGCCCAGGTAGGGTTTCGACCTGAAACGTCACCCATTCCTCTCCAGAGATGCTGCCTGTCCCGCTGAGTTACTCCAGCATTTTATGTCTACCTTCGAATTAAACCAGTGTCTGCAGTTCTTTCCAACACATGATCTTCATTAAGGATACACAAAGCTGTATTTTACTCCAAATGTGCTGAACTATTTTTAACTTTAAACTTTTTAAACTTTAAACTTTAAAGCTGATCTGCAAGTGTGATCGGCAAGTGTGATCGGCAAGTGTGATCGGCAAGTGTGATCGGCAAGTGTGATCGGCAAGTGTGATCGGCAAGTGTGATCGGCAAGTGTGATCGGCAAGTGTGCTTGCAGATCAGCTGGAAGATACACTTCTTTTTATCAAAACTGTAATAGCCCTGTCCCACGGTGCGAGTTCATTCCAAGAGCTCTCCCGAGTTTAAAAAAATCAAACTTGTGGTAAGCACGGAGAATGAATGTGGCGGGTACGTCGGAGCTCGGGGACGTCTCTTAGCACTAACGGCAGGTACTCGGGAAGACTCGCTAATGGCAGGTAAGCACAGGAAGACTCGTGAAGATTTTTCAACAAGATGAAAAATGTCCACGAGAGCCCAGAGTACTGACGAGTGACCATTACCGTAAATCACCAAGTTCGAATCAGGGCAAACTCAGGAGTACTCTTGGAATGAACTCGTACCGTGAGACAGGGGTTTAACTCATCAACTACTCGCCAAACAATGCTAAGGGATAATAGTGAGTATGAAACATTTGAACTACTAAACTACGAGGCTGGCTTGTGAAAATTCCCTTTGTACCGATTTTTCATGTTAAGTGAAAGCGTAAGAGTTGATTATTAAAATCACTCTTAGAATTCCATACAGTTCTTTCATTAGCATGATAACTAAAACAAACAGGACATTTTTGTTTTAATCTACTTACTACATAACCCAAATAACTTCAGTCATGTTTGCATTAATGCGGCATTAATCATGTTGTTGTGTATTAATGAGTTTTCAGGCTATGCTAATTACTGTCATAGATTCTGCAGCAGGCCATTAAATATACAAATTACCAAATTGAAGATCCGAGCCTTTTCATGATTAATCTTAAATGGGTAAAACTAATGATGTCTATAGAAAGTTTTCCTTTACTTTTAACTGATTTGGTGATTATGATTAAAATCAATCAATCTAATAAATGATAGACTGTAGTTTTATAAAAACGTTGATCTCCTGAGTGGTTGCTCACAGACAAAGATGCAATTCTCATCCCAAAACTCTTTCCTTCCTCTATTTCTAACTTTATCCCTCTCCCTGATTTTCTTTTTCCCATTCTTCCATTTTCCATATGTGTATCTTTATCTCTATTTGTATCCGATACTTTTTCTGTATGAATTGCTTTCACTTAAAGTTCATGCTCTCAATATACCAAACAGTTGGGAAAATGCCATTTATTTCAGTAATATTAGTGTATTGTGTATGAAAAGGAATCAATTCATTAAAAATATTGATTATTCATTATGAAAGGACTCTGATAATGCTATTTAATTTACATTTATTATTGTTTTCTCAAGAAAATAATGACGCAGCTTTTATTTTTACAACTTGGCTCTTTTCTCAATTCAAACAAGCCACATGGGTGAATTTTAATCTTAACTGATGGGGTCATATCAGACAACGGACAATTTTATTTTCCATTAAAATCAAGAAAAGGCAAAATCAAGTGGGTTGTAAAAGATGATTCGTATCATATTAGGTATCCATTAGGTAGGCTGTGATAAAATTATCGCCTTAGCCAAATTCTATTCATTTCCTTTCCTTTAAGCCAATTGATACATTATTATTCATTCTATTTCTTAGTTTAGTTTAGTTTAGAGGCACCGCACGGAAACAGGCCCTTCGGCCCACCGAGTCCGCACCGACCAGCAATCCCCACACACCAACGCTATCCAACACACTAGAGACAATTTACATTTATACCAAGCTACAAACCTGAACGTCTTTGGAGGAAACCAAAGATCTTGGAGAAAACACACACGGTCATGGGGAGAAGCTACAAACTCGTTACAGACAGCACCCTTCGCTGGCGCTGTAAGCACTGTAAGGCAGCAATTCCACCGCTGCGTCACTGTGCTCCTCTCAAAAATAATCTTGTATGACAAGACGGTAATTAGTTGTGAAGTAGTTTGCCCAGAAACCCTAGATGAATTTGAGTCAATTGTCCAGTAAAATCAAAAGTTAAAAGCGGAGTATGGGCAGAGCCTGTTCACAGTCACCCCTAGTCCCTTAATAGTAATGTTGAGATGCTCAGGACGTTCCTCTGTTCATCTTCTGACAGTCACATGATAAATCATGTCACCCTGAAACAATCCTGCCATGTCCACTTGGCACCAGTTAATCCTGAATCATGAGCCTTTCACATTACAAGTGTAGGTAAGTGGAGTCTACCACTGGACTCTACTTACCTGCATGATGTAACATGATAGCAATCCATTTCTGAAAATAAAAAAGATTTGGGAACAATTGATAATGTTCCCTAAGCCCATCTACAATTCAAATTACCAATACAGCTCCTTAAATGCTTCGAACATTTCAACAATGACTAATTTTAAAGATCAAGCAAAAAATGTCAACACAAATCATCCCGGAAGTTAAATTATGTGGTTACTGAAAAGAGCAAAGGGGTCATGATTCAGGATTAACAGGTGCCAGATGATTGAAATATTTGAATGTTATTCTTGTTGCTTGCTTATAATATGTGCTGCATGGATATAGTGTCAACCACAATGTTGATGGGATGCATGCATCAACAGAGCATGCAAATCATATTAAAAAGCAAACTAAAGCCAGAAAGTGTTGAAAATATAAAGTGTCTGTGGAAAGAGAAATGTACCTAGTGTATCAGGGCAATGACCTTTCATTAGAACTCAATGACTATATCCAGCGGGTTTTGTTTTTATCAACAGACTTCACAATTTAGGCAAGAGTTGAACAACCTTCGGTTGACTTCAAAGCCTCTGCACAAACTGGTTGCTCTTACACACAGGAATATCAATTATTATTGGATTATTGGGTATTTAGGAGACCAAGCAAAGACCGCAAGGAGCAGGATAATATGGAAGAAGAAAGAGGATCAAGGGTTAGTGGAAATGTTTTCCAAATATCCCAACGTCAGATACTGCTCGACAATGAAGCTGATTTTGTTTTTCATGGCAGTTTTACATGAATGTGTTGGTAAGTTCAGAACTCTTACATTTTGAAACCTCCAGAGAGATCCTCCCTGATATTTTTCCCCACTGCATCCAATGTTAATGTCCATATGGAGAGCTTGTAGCAAAGCAGTGACTTCCTGCAGTTTCCCAGCAACCACACTGTGCTCTGAACCTTCTGCAGATTCTGTAACTCCATTAAGATCAGTAGAGAGGACCAGTTGTAAAGGAGTATGAAAGGTTTCATGATGGGAGGTGATGGGGAGAAGGATGTTGGGTTTAAAGGTCCAGGAGTAACGTTGCATTGGCCCTATGTACCAAGCTGACATGGGCACCATGAAAGGAATTCCTGAGATTCTTAGTTTTTAATTCCTTGGCAGAAAGTAGCCCAAAGTTAACGTCAAAAGGGAGAAGAGATATTTCAAATTATACCAATGAGGCACTGAGCCTGTACTCGCTGGAGTTTAGAAGGATGAGGAGAAGCCTCATTGAAACGTATCGAAAAGTGAAAGGCCTGGATGGAGCGAATATGAAGAGGATGTTTCCACTAGAGTCCAGGACCAGAGGCCATCACCTCAGAATAAAAGTATGTATCTTTAGAAAGGACATGAGGAGCAATTTCTTTAGTCAGAGGCTGGTGAATCTGTGGAATTCATTGCCAAAAAAGGCTGTGGAGCCTAATTCAAATGGGTATTTTTAAGGCGGAGATCGACATATTCTTGATTAGTACGGGTGTCGGGGTTATGGGGAGAAGGCAGGAGAATGGGGTTGAGAGGGAAAGATAGATCAGCCATGATTGAATGGCGGAGTACACTTGATGGGTCGAATGGCCTGATTCTGCTCCTCGAACATAAGAATTAATGCATTGGGAGAAGGTGGGAGATGGAAATAACAGCGGTACCATGATTATGTAGTGTTTGAAGTGGCAGTTCCTGCTTAATCATGAATGGAATTGTGCTTTGGTCTGTAATGCAATAATGGAAAGCTGATCATGTAATCGCTGTAGAAATTGGCCAATACTACTGTAATGTTTCATTCTTCTTTCCAACCGATCCAAGACAACTATAGAACATTATGAAGAAGATGAACAAATGACCCGGAGTAAATGAGGAGAATAAGTGCAAAGAAGGGAAAAGCAGGAATATTGATGCAGACTATGCAGTTACACACAACAGTGTGAGGCCACTATTGTGAAGGATCACTGAACCACGAGCACCCACTTTGCCCGCCATGAGAGTGTTGTGTTTCTGCCCCTCTCACTGTTCCTTAAAAACATCCCCATCCAATGTCTGCTATCCTTCAATAGACAATAGGTGCAGGAGTAGGCCATTCGGCCCTTTGAGACAGCACCGCCATTCAATATGATCATGGCTGATCATCCCTAATCAATACCCTTAGTCTCAGATTGAGAACATGGAGGTACAAAAGCTGCGGATGCTGGAAAATTTGGAAAATAAAAGTACAGGAGGAACTCAATGGGTCAGGCAGCTCTGTGGAAGGAATGGACAGATGCAGTTTTATGCCAGGTCCCTTCTTCAGGCTGAATGTAGTAGGAGAGAGAAAGTTGGAAAAGAGTGATGTAGAGGAGGCAAAGCCTGGCAAGTGATAGGCGGATACAGGTGAGGCGCAGTGATTGTCAGATGGGTGGAGTAAGTGACCAAGGCTAGAGGTGAATTGGAGACAAAAGGGTCTCAGATAAGGAAAGAAGTGGTGGTGTGAAATGTAAAGCCGCAGAGAGTGATATGGGTGGAAGATGATGGGGAGGGGACAAAAATAAATGTGATTCAGGGTGAGAGATGAGTGTACAGAGGAAGGAAAAGGAGCAGGATGACTGGGTCAGTGGAAGATGGTGGGGGAAATGTGTGTGCAGTGGGGTGGGAGGGTGGTGGTGGAGGAAAAGTGATAGTTTCCCTGAAACGAATTGCCTCCCATCTACCCAGTTCCGGATTCAAACTGAATTAATTAATTAAAATTCTAACAAATTTTCCAGGCTGCTAAGTGAGACAGATGTAACAGTCCATTTTGAAATCAGCTGCTCAGTTCAATCCCTGGAATCTCTTTACTAAACCTTTCCAAATTGTTTAAGATGATTCTTAAAATTTATCTCTTTGAGTACGCATCTGATCATCCTTCCTAATGTGTCTCAATGTCAAATTTTATCTGATAACACTTTCGTGAAGCATTTATGCAATGTTAAAGGTACTCCATAAATGACAAGTTTTTAGTTCCAGGCTCAGAATTAAGTGAAGGCCATAACAATTATCACCCACAACTTTATTCTTCAGTCTGAAAGCAAAAATAAATCCAAGAAATCCATGATCAAGATTGACTGCAATGGTGATAGAAAAAAACAAATAAAATCATCACAAATGATAGGGGAAACAGTAAAGTTGCTCAAATATCTTGGCAATTCATGTACAATGAAACAATGTACAATGCAAGGGTGGTGAATCTGTGGAATTCTTTGCCACATAAGGCTGTGGAGGCAAAGTCAGTGGATATATTTAAGGCAGAGATAGATAGATAGATAGATAGATTCTTGATTAGTATGTGTGTCAGAGGTTAAGGGGAGAAGGCAGGAGAATGGGGTTAAGAGGGAGAGATAGATCAGCCATGATTGAATGGCGTAGTAGACTTGATGGGCCGAATGGCCTAATTCTACTCCTATCACATGATCATGATCTTATGAATTAACTGCAAAACCCTTTTACCCTGTTATTTCCTGAAACATATTATGTATCATTAATGTAATTCAAGTTTCCAGCAATTTTTTAACCAATATGCGATGGAGGAAGCAACAGTGCCCAAATGATATGTTTTGAAATCATGCTTTAAAGGGCAACTAAGGAGATTCCCTTAAAACTCCACAATCTAAAAAACGTAAAAAAGCGAGGGATTTTTATTTGCTCTTTGGCATGAGCTTGACAATAACTCACAATATTATAAAAATACAAATCGCACCTTATGGTTTGCTATGGAAAATAGCACTGTTGTTAATACGACAAAATAATTACTAGTATACTATGTGTTGACAGTCAGACTTGAAATAGGATACATGCAGTAACCATGACCGGGGTATCATGTTCCTCTCTCAGCATCAAGGTGACTAAATAAAGATGTATCCATCCTTTTCCAGCTGGTACACTGGAGGGGGACTCTTCATATCCATAGGAGGTTGCCAGGATAGTTTCATCATTATGCTATTCACTCATTCCATTCAAAGTGAACTTTGCCCGGCTGGAGCTGAAGATGAGGATTTTGTAATTAATTAATCCTCTGAGCATTCATTATCATTGTAAAGTTTTAAAAAAATAACGACAATACCACATGCAACATCATTTGTTTATATCCACAAATCAGATTTATCCAATTAGTATAAAAAACAGGTGTTAAAGAATTTTTGCCATAAAAATGACACCTGAAATTTAAAAAAACATGCTACACACAAATAAATATGGGTGCATTTCTCCATATTTCTAATATTGAAGACAAAAATAAGATTGCAAAATTGCACAAAACACTATCCCGAACATGCATGGTATCTTATCAGATATATGGAGTTAATTTTTTGTACCAAATGATCAGTGATTCTAATATTAACAGGCACCAATTGACGAGAGGAAAATATGTGTTTATTTCACAAAATGCATTTTTCTGGAGTCTTTAATGTCATAAATACATCATTATAATCATAATTTGGTTTGAAAATGTCTAAGAAAAGCCCATATTATAAGTATTATCTTGTACAACATACATTTCTAGAGCACCCTTAATATAACAAAAAAAGTGTCCTAGTGTTAAATTGGAATAATATCAAATAGAATATTGATGCATAACTAGCTACATTTTAAGACAGATGTCCTAAAGCTCACTGGATAAAATAACTTTTAAAGAAGCATCTTACAGATGTAAAACTTTAGAGGTAAAAGGCATAAGATGTTTTGGGAGGGTATTACAGTTATTGGCCTCTCAAGGTGGGATGCCAATGGTGGAACAATTAAATATGGGATACTCCTGAGACAAGAATTCGAGGAGTTCAGATTTCTGAGAGAATTATAGAAGCAGAGAGTAGGACAACTCTATTGAGGGGCATGGAAATAAGTGTGTGAATTTTAAAAGCTGAAACATAGTGTAGGAGTCTGAGATTTATACAGCGTGGAAGCAGGCCCTTCGGCCCAACTTGCCCATGCCGACCAACATGTCCCATCTATACTAGTCCCACCAACCTGCATATGGTCCATATCCCACTAAACCTATCCTATCCATGTACCTGTCCAAATGTTTTTTAAATGCTGTGATAGTACTTGCCTCAACTACTCCTTCTGGCAGCTTGTTCCATATACCTACCATTCTTTGATTAACAAAGTTGCCCTTCATAAGTTCATAAGTCACAGGAGAAGAATTATTCGGATAATCAATTCGAAACTGCCATTCAATCATGACTGATCTATCTCTCCCCATCCACCCCATTTTCCTGCTTTCTCCCCATAACCTTTGACATCCTTGCAAATCAAGAATCTGTCAATATCCACTTTTAAAAATACCCATTGACTTGGTCTCCACAGCAGTCTATGGCAATAAATTCCACAGATTCACCACCTTCTGATCAAATAAACCTCAAATAAACATTCTATTAAATGTTTTCCCCCTCATGTTAAAGAGTTGTGCATTGATCAAATTTGGTGCATCTGGATTCAGGCAGCAGAATTTTGGAAGGCAAGAATTTTACAGTGAGTACAGGGAGAGCAGCCGGGGGGGGGGGCTTTTTAGGTGGTCTGGTCAATAGACAGCCAAGGCATAGATTAATGTTTCTGCAGCAGATAAGCTAAGACAGAAGCAAAGTCTGGCAATGTCACAAAGGTGAAAATGTCAGTAGTACCGCCAATAATGCTTGATTCCATAATGCTAATTGAATATGATGTGATTAATGAATTAGGAAACACTTACTTATATTACACGGGCTGTATTGGTTATATGCTTATGACCGGGAACCACAAAAAGTTACTTTGGAAATTAACAAGCAGAAAATAGGCAGTCTTGGGGGAAAAAAGTCTAGAAACATTTCAAAACCAGTTTCCATGTAACAATCCTGCAGTAATCAGACAATATTGTCTCTTAAGAACACGGGCTGCTAGTTTTATATTGACAAATAACCATTTCCATTGACACTTGTGCAATGATACTCTATTAAACAACATAACATACAGCCTCAAGTGCATTTAGCTTACAGTGACAAAAATAACCAGTTATTAAAAAGGATCTTTAAATTTCGAAATCCCTGCAGGAAAAAATAATGTTGTTATTCTAAGTCTGAAACTCTCAAGGCCCTGATCCCCATTTCCCCATTGGCACAATTGTTTTATAATGCAATTTTCTATGAAATGAAATATCTTAGGAATGCAACTATCATTATAATAGAAATAATGATGGCACATGTGTGAAGTCCAAGATTCAATTCAGCCAAACAAGGCATGAATGTTGCAACCATAATGCTTAATTTACAGACAGGCATCATGGAGATAAATAAATGTCCTGGTTGTGGATTCAAGAATTAGGGTCCTCAACATTGGAATAAGGGGAAGCCAATTGAGGACTGAGATAAGAAGGAATTGCTTCATACAAAGAGTAATCAGACTTTGGAATTCTCTACTTTGGAATGTCGCCAGGGGACACAACAGAGCAAGAAGTAGACTAGCCCCAGGAAAGCGGTATGGAGGATATTAACATAATAACAGTCCTAAAACAGTTCTGCTGCCTTTTTCTTATTTCTTTGTGGTTCAACATTCCTTAGATGATTTAAGGAACAACTGGGTAGTTTGTGTGCTCCACTTATTTATATCAGGCAATAAAAACAGAAAACTCAGTTATGGAGAGGATAAATTGACATGCGTTACCAGGCTCCACAAACCAACTATATGACTTATTTAGTCAGCGGGCGGTGAACCTGTGGAATTCTTTGCCACAGAAGGCTGTGGAGGCCAAGTCAGTAGATATTTTTAAGGCCGAGATAGATGATTCTTGATTAGTACGGGTATTAAAGGTTACGGAGAGAAGGCGGGAGAATGGGGTTAGGAGCAAGAGATAGATCAGCTGTAATTGAATGGCAGAGTAGACTTGATGGGATGAATGACCTAATTCTACTTCTATCACTTATGATCTTATGACTTTATGCCCTTATAAATTACCTATCTATCTCACAATTATCTCTCCTCCTGCATTTAGCCATTTGCTAGCTGAACTTAATTCGTTAACAGATGAGGTGTTGACCTAGAGCTGGTAATCTGCAAGAGGAAGTCAAATTTAGCTTTTGCAGCCTTCTACCTGGATACCTTTAAAGCTCAGTCTTGAAGCAGACTAGAACCTCTGCCCAGAGACAAGAGATAAATGCGTGTATTTGTCATACGTACCAGCTATGAACTGGAATAATGAAATCCTTACTTGTTGCAGCGTTTCAGGTGCATTAGATGGAACATCAAAATGAAATACTATAAATTACCAGATTTTCTAAGTAAAGCAGACAATGACAAAAATCAAAGTATGTGGAGCAACCACAGTAGTGCAAAGCCAAAAGTGGTTCGCTGTTGAGGTGGGGTTGTGGTTAGGGTTGTGCAAGGTTTTTCAACAATCTGTTGGTTGAGGGGAGGAAGCTGTTCTTAAACCTGGAGGTAAAGGGTTCACAGGCTCCTGCAACTTCTTCCTAATGGTCGCAGTGAGAAGAGAGTATGACCAGTGTGAAGGAAACAACTGCAGATGCTGGTTTACATCGAAGATAAACACAAAAAGATGGTGTAACTCAGCGGGTCAGGCAGCATCTCTAGAGAAAAGGAATAGGTGACTTTTCGGATCGAGATCCTTCTTCAGACTGAGAATCAGGGGAAAGGGATATGAGAGATATAGAACAAATGAATGAAAGATATGCAAAAAGCAACAAAGTTCATGGAAATGTGGAGCCCACAATGGTCAATTGTTGGCTGTGGGCTAGGTCATAACACGTATACAGACAGTGAAATTCAACAGGACGACCAGAGTCATGTCAGTCTTTGATGATATTAGCTGTCTTCTTGAGTCAGCACTTCCAGTCGATCATTTCAATGGTGAGAAGTCAGTGCCCATGATAGACTGGGCAATTTACACTACTTTCTGCAGCCTCTTTCATACCTGAGATTTGAATTTTTGAACCAGGCAATAATGCAACTAGTCAGAATGCTCCCCAACATAAACCTGTGGAAGTATGAGAGAGTATTGCGAGAAATAAGGATGTAGAGATGTAATTATGCTCCTAGAGCTAACACCCCTTAGTCTAGTTCAGTAAAACACCGAGTCAAGCACTGGACCACTAAACTTTTATTTTATGAATAATAACAAATCCCCTGCACACTACCTAACCACCGCGGGACCGATCCTTGTCTCTGCTTGTCCAAGCCCTTCAGCCTCGTGCAAGCAGGCACCTCCAAAAGATTACGCAGTCCTCCAGAAGATCAACAACGAACCTCGTGGGGGTTACCTTTTATGGGTCATCGAATCCTGTGGGGCAGAACCACATGGGGGTGGTACCCCTACAAACCAATCACTGATATAGATTACATTAAAGTGTTATTGACAGTTCCCCAGCCCAATTACAACAAACCCCAATACAATGTTTCTACAGAAGCTTCTGGAGAGAAGTCAGTTGACCCAAGTAATGCAACATTCTCCTGGGGAGTATAAACAATTCAAACAAGGCTTCACACTTTAGCCAATCATCAAACAGTAACACATACACCTTGCAAAATTATTACCAGTGTTTACAATCCTTCTGCAGCCAGCCAATTCTGCTAATGCATCTGCAACATCTCTGGGTTTCTCTGCAAAGCCCTCATACATTTTAACAATGGAGAGGACATCTGGACCTCACCTTAACTGATATTTCAATCTAGGACCTAGATTTCCTGGCACCAGCTCGTAGCCTGCAGCTTTACACAGAAATTGACCAAGCAGGACCTGCAGATGCAAAAGATCCTCCATTTTATATATCTCTATTTTGACCAATATTAACAGAGGTATTGGTGAATTTTCTTTGTAATTGCCAACAATACTGGCTCTTGGGCCATTTTTCATGCTTTCTGATTTCAGAACATTTTAGGACTTGGAATATCTTCTCGTTGAATGGAATGGTAGTTTTTATCTCAGAAAGAGAAAAGATATTAGTGCTGGGAAACTGAAAATCATGCTTCTGCTCCAGAATTGCACCTCATTGGCGGTTTTGAAGAGCAATCACCATTGCCTCCAAATTATATATTTTTTGTTTTTACCGCAACCACTCCCAATCAAGTGTTTCTTCCACAAAATGAAACCACCTGCACACAAAATCATCTGAATGCACAGATGATGTGAATTTGCCCTATGATGGTCAACATACTGCTGAAAACTTCACATCTTGTTAAATAAACTGTCATAAAAAATAAAGAACTATGCAATTTGCACTCTTATAATTTCCACTTCCATGGGATGACATCAAAGTGCAAAATCCTGACATTCCCAAACTGATTAGAAACTGGGCTTAAGCTGCCACCAAAAAGTGGTAATTGCTAATCCTTCAGCAAATTACAATGAAAACGTACTAATAACAGCTGCAATCAGTTTACCTACGCAAATGTTGCTGGTAGTTCTCCAGGTACAATAGCTGCTGGTTCAAAACAGCTTGCTTTAAATAATTATTGTCAATTTATATCAAAATGCAAAACCTTCTTTTCCAAATGTTAAAATGTTGTAATATCTTAAGTGTATTTTGTGTAGAGGCCATTCTTTGTGAACCATCGGTGCTTGTATTAACTATATTGATGACGATCAATATACCTACTGAATTGCTGTATCAAATGCTAAATGCAATCCTTCTCATGAATATTATGCTATGGAATTGACCAAAGATATTGGAAATATTTTCTGTTCTGAGATTCTTATGTTTATTCTTAGGGAGATTGTTGTTTAATGGGACAAAACTATTGGCCATACCTAAGTTTTCTAAAACTGCAACATGACTTCCTAACTCTTATATTCAATGCCCCAACCAACAAAGGCAAGCATACCATACACCTTCATTATCACTCTATCTACTTTCAGGGAGCCATGGGCTTGGTGCTCAGGATCCTTCTGCATAACCATGTTGTTAAAGGCACTGCCATTACTGTGTACTTTCACCTTACATTTGACCTCGCAAAGTGATGAAGTCAATTGCTAATCACTTGCCTGGATTAAACTCCAACTCTCATTGCTCCACCCATATCCTTGGACAGCCTTCTTCACTGTCGACAATGACACTCTTTGTGTCACTTGCAACATTACTGACCAACCCATCTGCATTGCCGACTCTGATCTGTACCTTTCAATACCTCCAGTTTCCCTCTCCCCTGACTCTCAGTCCGAAGAAGCTTCTTGACCCAAAGCATCACCTGATCTTTTTCTTCAGAGATGCTGCCTGACCTGCTGAGTTACTCCAGCATTTAAGGTCCATCTACATTTTATAAACTTCAAGCTGAATGTCATTCATTCAAGTACAGATGTTATTGAGGAACTTGTTGAATGAATGCAACGGATCACTGATAAATGAATGTTATTCAAAACAGTAGTCGGTCTGTCCCCAGTTCTTTATATGGAAGGATGATAAACATTTGATCATAAAGGTGCTTCAGGACTTTAACACTGTTGGCTTCATGACATTGGCACCTTCATGATCAAATACCTATCATCATTCTATGTAACAAATTGGGGACAGACACATTTGTTGTCCAAACTAGGGTTAAGCAAATTTGTTGTCCATCTTACCAGCAGTCATTCTTACTTTCATTAAATTATGCAAACACCCTGGAATCAATATCCAATACAATCTTCATCACATCCCCCTGAAAACTAGCGTCTCCAAGGAACTCATTACAGATCTTTAGTTTGCCATAACTCTGTCAATCTCATGTGCACTGAAAGTGACCTTCAGTCCACATCGTATCTCTCTGCAGAACAGCTGAGGGTTCTCACTTGAAACTGGGAAGATTAAGGTGCTCTCTCAGCTTGCATCACTCACCATTGATCCCCAATCAAGTATTTTTTCCACAAAATAAAACCGCCTGCACACAAAATCATCTGAATGCACAGATTATGTGAATTTGTCCTACGATGGTCAACATACTGCTGAAAACTACATATCGTTAAAGAAACTATGTCATCAAAGGGACAGACTTTGGAGACAACAGACCATTCTGTTATCTTGAAAGCCACGTTTCTCATAGTGCTATCATCATCTGTGAAGTTCAGTATAAGATCTAACGCACAGGTATTCCCTTAGGGAAATAGCTTGAGTGCATTTTACTTATAGGCTCCAAAGGAAGGACATCAAGAACCAGGTCTATAATGCATTTCTCATCCCTACATTTTCAATGCTTGTAAAACGGAATGATCCATAGACAACAACTCAGACGTTTGGAGTAGTACTACTGATATTGCTGTAAGATTCTTAACATCAAATGGGATTGCTGCACTCATACTAGTGTCCTCTGAGTCAGCAATCCTTGTAAACTTTCTCGAATAGGCTAGATGCTGGGCAGAAGATACCAAATACTCAACTTCTTCAAGAAGCTCCCCCACTTCCAGATCACCCACAGTCGGAGATTCCATGGTGTCAGAGGAATTGTAACAAGATTACTGAAATCAAACCCGAAGAGAAATATAGACATCATACTCTGTGGGCCAACCATTAATCAGTTTCAGTACTGCCACAACTAGAGTCAGGCAGTGGTCTGTTTCAGAAGAACAATTATGCAATGGAAGCTGAAAGCAAGACAGAAGCAGGAGTAGGGAACCCTTCCAGGAGGCAGCTGACGGGTGACAAAATGTGCCTACCATTTGTGGTCACATTTTTTAAAATAATAATTATTATATTATAAGGAGAAAGTAATCGACATAAAAATTATACAATTTTCGTACAGCTTCAGTTTTAACATTTTATAAATTAATTAGTAAATCAGAAAAAAAGAAAAAAGGAAGAAGCAAGGAAAAAGAAAAGAAAGAATTTCGAAAAAGATACGAAAAAGAAAAAAGAAAAACCCCTGAACTAACGAAGAAGTTAAAAAAACGGAGATATATCTCACTACCCTTCCCTACGCCCGCTCACCCGACCCTAGCGTCGGTTTTGAATTTGTGTTCAACCATTATGTTGTTGAAGAAATTCAATGAAAGGAGACCATATTTTGGAAAATTGATCTTTGTCAGACAAAACAAGCCTTATTTTTTCTAAATGTAGTGTCTCGGTCATTTCTGTGATCCATATCTTCACTGTGGGGACTGTTATCTTTTTCCAGAATTTAAGTATAAGTTTTTTCACAGTTATTAAACCATAGTTAAGGAAGAGTCTTTGGAATATCGTTAACCTAGGGCAGCCCTCTGACATTCCTAATATTATTAATTTTGAATCTGACTCCAATTGAATTTTGAGTGTTTTAGAAATAGTATTGAATATTCCCGTCCAGAAGTTTTATATTTTTATACAGGATACAAAAGAATGGGTTAGGGTGGCTTCTTGGAAGTGACATTTATCACAGAGAGGGGAGACAGTTGGGAAGATCTTGTTCAGTTTGGTCTTTGAGTAGTATAACCTATGCAATACTTTGAATTGTATCAGACAATGCCTGGCATTTAAAGAACAGTAATGTATGTATAGTTACCTTTCCTCCCATATATCTTTTGAAATGGGTAAACCCAGCTCGTCCTCCTATGCTCACCTATAAATCTCAGAAGGTGGGGTGTCAATATTTAGAAGAGTGTTATAAATATAAGATATGAACTTACTTGTATCGGCATGTCTATTCAAACAATCGTTTGATATATCTGGACCCATAAGAGGACAGTCTTGTGTATATGTTTTCACATAATCTCGGATTTGAAGGTATCTAAAAAAAATTGTTGCCGTTCAAGTGATATTTCTCCTGGAGTTCTTGAAAAGAAGAGAGAGTCCCCTTCTTATTTCTTATATGTGGTCACATTTTTGATTCCACGATAAAGCTCTGGTGTTGTGATCCAAGACGGTGCCCAACCTAGGTGACTCTTTGTATGTTAGTCACAGAAGTGGATCTGCAATCAGGCATTACAATGCTCCACTCTTTTCTGTACACTGTGGATGGTTTGACTGTAAACATGTATTGTCTTTCCGCTGACTGGTTAGGGGGGAGGAGGGTGAAGAGGAAAGGGAGGGGGAGTAAGGTTTGGACCTAACATTAGAGAAATCAATGTTCACATGCGAATGGTATGTTAGCATTCATGGCAAAAAGGATTTGAGTACAGGAGCAGGAAGGTTCTACTGCAGTTGTACAGGGTCTTGGTGAGACCACACCTGGAGTATTGCGTACAGTTTTGTCCTCCTAATCTGAGAAAAAAAATTCTTGCCATAGAGGGAAGTACAGAGAAGGTTCACCAGACTGATTCCTGGGATGGCAGGATTTTCATATGAAGAAAGACTGGATAGACTTGGCTTGTACTCGCTAGAATTTAGAAGATTGAGGGGGGATCTTATAGAAACTTACAAAATTCTTAAGGGGTTGGACAGGCTAGATGCAGGAAGATTGTTCCCGATGTTGGGGAAGTCCAGAACAAGGGATCTCAGTTTAAGGATAAGGGGGAAGTCTTTTAGGACCAAGATGAGAAAAACATTTTTCACACAGATAATGGTGAATCTGTGGAATTCTCTGCCACAGAAGGTAGTTGAAGCCAGTTCATTGGCTATATTTAAGAGGGAGTTAGATGTGGCCCTTGTGGCTCAAGGGATCAGGGAATATGGAGAGAAGGCTACTGAGTTGGATGATCATATTGAATGGCAGTGCAGCCTCGAAGGGCCGAATGGCCTAATCTGCACATATTTTCTATGTTTCTACATTACTATGTTGTAAGCTGCCAAAGCAAATTATAAGGTGCTGTACTTCCAATTTGCATGTGACCAATTTGATTGTTACAATTTGATTGTTACATTTGTTGAATGACATCATATGATACAATAGAGCAAACAACCGCCATTTAGAAAATATGGTGTCACCATACAATTTGCCATGAAAAAGGTTTTAGCTTCTTCTAATGTCAAACTCTCCTGGATCTTGGAAGTCAGTAGTAAGTCTATGACAGTGACCAATAGCAGAAATCATGTTGAATATTTCAGGTACACACAGTATAATAAAATCATTATATTAAGAAGTAACATATTGTCAAGTGCCGAACAGAGTTTCCTTGATATTATTGCTTAGAAAAGTATGTTTTAAAGTATTATTTCCTACTATTTTACAGTTATGTTGATCATTTACTGCTAACATTGCTAAAATAACTATTCTCAAGAATATTAGTAGAGATTTAAATTACCTGTAATATTTTTCTAGCTCTTAGAAAACTTAATTATTTTTTCTCAATTCAGTCCAATATTGTTTCTTCATATGATGTTTTCACTGCAGTTGTTATTCCTTTTTCAACTGGACCTTGAGGCAATTTATGTCGAGTCGCAGAATGCAACACTGACTTCAATATTCAGTATTATGTGACATTCATTTAGCCAATGGGTGCCATCATTTTCAATATATACACGTGGACTCATCTTAATTTCCAATAGTTGATGCAGATTATTTTTTACAATGCTGCTGCTTTTCTATCCATGACCGGTGTGCCCGTTCAGAATAATCTGTAACGCAGCAAGAAGTATTTGTTATAATAATACAGCATGCATTAATTCAAGCCAAATTCATAGGTTTTATGTCATAGAGCTGCCATACAAAAGACAACATCGTGTAGAGAATAGACGCCTCATGAAATATGTTTGATGAAGTTACTTTTATTTTATTGACATTCGCATTCATTTTAACTTCCATCTAGGTAAATCACAGGTCTTGGGTCTCTAATCCTGGCAGTGCACATCACAGAAGTATTTGATATTTGAAGAATTATTAAAGTTAACTGGATCCAACCTGATTCCAAAGATTGACAAAATTAATTTCCCTTAAGAGAAATTATCTCTGTCTTCCAGTTAAAAACTTACCTATCAGGCAAACTAAATAAACATCAAAACATGGTAAATATGCTGGGTTTTTTATGCTAATGCACACGTCTTGACATCTTGTGTCAGGGAGAATTCAGAATAAATATGGCAATCTATTTGGATTGCATATATCATATTTATGACTATGTACAAGAGTTTCCAAACAGTTCCTCTTGGTAATAAGTTGAGTGATCAATAATGTGATGCTTTACAGTTGTGCCTTTTTCACAACAAATAATATGCACTGAATGCCTTTGTAGTGGCAACATAAACATATTCAAATAATTCATATCTTGCCTTATTTATGGACTCAGGTACATCCCAATTTTCTAGTCTCTAAGAATTCTTGGTTGTTTGTTCACAATATGCAAACAATCAAATTGAATAGACATAAAATGTTGGAGTAACAGCGGGTCAGGCAGCAGCTCTGGAGAAAAGGAATAGGTGACGTTTCAGGTCTGAACCCTTTTCTCCAGGGATGCCACCTGACTTGCTGAGTTACTCCAGCATTTTGTGTCTATCCTAGGTATAAACCAGCAACTGCAGTTCCTACTTACACAATCAAATCGAATATTGTATTCACACATATTTATGCTATTTTACATGGATTTCTTTATTTTAGTTCCTCCAATCAGGTTTTCATCCCTGCCAAAATATCAAAAAAAAACATGATCAAAGCTCCGGATAATATCCTATGCTATTATATCCCAGTGTGTCATTTACAACCTGTTTGCAGTATTTAACAGAGATGACAACACATACTTTTCTATTGCCCCTGCACTGTCATACAGCTGAATGGGAACCAAATCTCTAGTCTATCCTGTCAAAGCCAGAGAATCACTGGTTTGAACTTTCCCGCACCTGCACAGATACTTCAGATAACGCCTAAGGTTCAGTCTGTGGCACCATTCATAAGGAAGAAACAAAGAAATGACAGAGCAATCATGTAAATAGTTTTGCACTTCCTTTATGAAAGAGACCACAAGTAACTTTATTTTTACAAATTCTCTAAACTAAACCAAACTACCCACCTTTCCTGTGCCCTCCACAGTCTATATATTATCAGAACATAATTTTGAAGTTCTGGTATTGGATGAGCTGACATTTTTTCCAACCAAATATCAGGAAGGCCAAACACCTTCCTCGTCATTGACTTCGTTCCCTTCCTGAATCATGTTGTTCACAAACTACATCATATTTGACCCCGAACTGAATTTTCAATCCCAAGTTCATATAATTGATGATGACAGGCTACATCTTTAACATGATACAATTCAATACCTGCCTCAGATCATTATTGCAGAAATCCTCATTCTTTTGCTACCTCCAGACCATTCCAATACCTGCCAAACCTTTGTTCGACTTCAAGTAACAGGAGTCTTACAGTGCTTTGCTGTACCATGTCCAATTGATTCATCTGCCAGCTGAGCAAAGCTTCAATTTTAACAGTCCCATCCTTGCCTACAAATTCCTCCATGCAATCAACCTTTGTAATCACCTGCAAGCCTATCAGCCTTTCCAGTATCTGTGCTCCTCAGATTCTGGCCTCATAAGGTTCCTCGAATTGAATTTGTCTGCCTCCTGTGGCAATCCCTGCAGGTGCCAAGCCTTCAGCTGTGCAATTCGGACCAAGACATCTCTATCTTGATGGAGTATGGGGAGCTAGGAAGGCATTGCTCAACACAATAGCTTTAACCATGCTTTTATCAACGGGTTTCATATCGGCTTATGTGGCTCTCTGTCTTTTTTCTTAAGTATGTTTCCTGTAAAGTACCTGTAAAGTTTACAGGAGCTATATAAAGGAAGTTGACAATGTAGAAACTCTTTTCATCATCCTCTCGGTTTCCCTTGTAAATTCAAAATATATTAGCGTTCAGAGTCATTAAAATGCTGGACATTATTTAAGCACTGCTTTGTGCTGCCTGCATGTTAATTGTATTTGTTGCCAATCTACTAACAAGAACAGCTGTGGAATAGCTGTTAAAACTTCCCTATCTTAATTGTGGCTCAATCACAATCATAGAGCTTAACAGGCCATTTTCAAAACTCATTTGTTTAAGAACCAATGTTTAGAGGTGTCCTCAGAGGGCATACAAATAATTTCCAGATGCTAATCTCAAACTTTCACCTCTCTCATCATATAACAACTTTGAAGTGTTTTACATTTACCTTGAGAACAATATAATGTAAATGAAGACACATCGGTTGACATCAAAACCATCTGAGATTTTTCTTTCTGCAATTGTTTTTAAATATTAATCAATTTCTCCCCCATAAATACCTGCTTTACTCGAATGGCCAGTTCTCTATTCTCTTAAGTAAAGTTTTCCTAGTTGCTAGATATCCCTCAGTGTTTTCTGAGCTGAATTTAGTCTTATTGCAATATGCAGAAAGCTTAAATTAAAACAATGTTAGTCTAAAAGACCTAGCTTACCTGGAGAAAAAGGATGGGTGATGTTTTGGGTAGGAACTCTTCTTCAGACTAGTTCTGAAGAAAGGTTCCATCCTGATACGTCACCCATCCTTTTTCTCCAGAGATGCTGCCTGACCCACTGAGTTACACCAGCTCTTTATGACTATCTTTGGTGTAAACCAGCATCTGCAGTTCATTCCTTTGCAAGACCAAGCCTGTCCAGCCCAAACTCACCATCTGCAATGCCTCGCTCCCCACTGGATAAGAAAGTACACCAAAATACAGAGCAGGCCACACACCATCAGCCTCCTTTGACTGTCTGCACTAGATGATGTTGAAAAGGAGAATACAAATATAAATCATATTTCTTGAAAAAATTAATTACCATCTATTAATTAAAGGTTTTACGTAAAGAAAACCTGAAACGTTTATCTTCTCCCCCTTAAGTTTGGACCTCCATTAAGTAAGTGAGCCGACCATTCCTCTACCAGTCTCTCAAGTGTAAAACTCTCTCCTTAGCACATCTGTATTTGAGACAATGGCAGGACTCAGTGGCAAGTCCAGAGGTGGAGGTCAGCCCATCTCATATTTCCACACCTGCACTGGCCAAAAGTAGGGACATATTGTGTACCAATTGGCTTTCCCACAGAACTACTGCTCGTTGGTCAGCCTGATTTCTCTCATTAGCTACATCAAAGCTTCCTCGTGCTAATAGAGCTCCACTATCTCCAAACAATTGTATCATATCTTTTAAACGACTCGATAATCTAATGAAACTTGCTAAGTTTACAAAATATCTTCTTACAAAAGTTTTAAGTCACTGGGGTGGCAAACTAACAGTCAAGGGCACCATGTTTGCAGACATTCAGATAATCACATCAATGATTTTCAGTGCGCCATTTCAGGGAGAAAAAAAATGAGGCTGATGAGAGGAAGTAATTTATCAAGTTTGTAGAAAATCCAATAAAGACTTTTAAATCACTGGGGTTATATATCAGTATTTACAGATGCGGCATAGGACAAAGAACAACTTTCTGCATGATCATTTTTGGAAAGGACCTTTTGTCTACTTGTAGGAGATTTGGAGATCATGATGGATATGTTGGCAGAAGATATGTTTTTGTTTATAATGTAGTATAATGGTATTTCCAAGTATTTATTATTACACTACCATGATTATGATTTCTTTATCCAGAATAACTGAATTCAGAAGTACCTAGTATGAGCACTCATGAAAATAATTTCAGAGATACACTTATCAATGTTTTTTAATCTGCTGAACAAAGGGTAAAAGAAGATAACTAATTGTTAGCCCCATGCCATAAATATCCACCGATACTAATCGGCATTAGTTTAAATTATTTAAATCTATTTCATTCGTTTTTGAACTAAGCTTTAGGGGCCGGTATGTATTGGCCATTTGGCTTATTTTGTGTATCATTAATTATTGCATGTGTCTTTAAATTTTAGACTGCCCGTTATAATTTGGGTGGTATTTATGGCGTATTCTAGGGCGTGTTTGGAGCTAGGTTTCTTGCGCAGAAGCGTAGTGTTTGGTTTAGTTTTGGACTTACACGAGGAAGGCATACCCTTCGACCATGTAAAGTGTTAAGCCCCTCACCCAATTTCACGACCTAATTGGCGACCTCGGCCGAGTTTGCCCTTGACTCGTACTCGCAGCATCGTCGCCACGAGGGCGTAGGAGGTCATAGGAGATCTATGTAACTCCTCCTCGATCTCGTGAGTGGTCTCCGCGTACTTGTGGCCTCAAGTAGGTTGCGGCGTTTTTTCCAGCCTGATAAAAAATGTCCACGAGTAAAAAATAGGTCGGCATGGAAAAATTTGATACTTTTTACACGTAGTAGGTCGTGATGGTAGTCATAGGTAATCGTAGGTCAGTAACTGGCCTGAGAAAAAAATGGAAACATGACCAATTAACCTACAAATCTGAACATCTTTGAAGTGTGGGAAAAAAACGGAGCATCCGGAGAAAACCCACGCGGTCACGGGGAGAACGTAAAAATGCTGTACCCGTAGTCAGGATCAAACCTGGGTCTCTGCCGCAGTAAGGCAGCAACTCTACCCCTATGCGATTGTGCTGCCCCTTTTGCTACTTACCCTAAACCTATATCTTCTGGTTATTGACATCTCTGAAATGGGAAAAAGCTTCCAGTATTGCACTGGAAATTTATTTTAAAGCTTTTGAATTCTCCTTAGGCATTTAGGTGCATTTATTTTTTCTTAAATTATTTAAACATATTTGATTAGTTTTTGAACATCTCAACTATCAGGTAATTAAGAAACGATTAAAGAGCTTCTGGCTGGAATTGAGCTGTTTGAGGTTGCCTGGACCTTCCTGGGATCTGCTTGAAGACGCAGCTACAAGGTTTACTTGCCACTCACAATCCACTCTATGTGCCAGATGCTTATTAAAAGTATTACAACATTGATTCACCTCTTCATAATTGGAAAAAACCAAGAGTGAGAAAGCAGGGGCTATAGGTAGTGAGTCTGGGCAGTTAACTAGGACCAGGACATATCTGGTACGATGTTATTCCATGAGTACCTACCTAATCTTTGAACATAATTTTCATAGAGGTCATCAGTAAAAAATGTGAACATATTACATTTTTATTGTTGATATTGCTATCTAATTAGGGTTTCAGTTTGCATTTTAAAAGAATCAGGTAAACTGTTTTAAACATCATATTTATATTAACCACAGATGAATATCACAAAGGTAATGTAACAAGACATGTTAAAACACCTACCAAAAAATATTGTGCTGTGATGATTCGGAGCTGGACAACAGTTGCAGGGTTTAAAGGAACAAATGAAAAGTTATTCAGAATTTGAAGGTTTTTACCAAGAATATGAATTGCTGGTACCTGCCAATTACATATCCATTAAAAGAATATGTACCCTAATTATATATTTTTATTCCATTCCATGACATTGCTTTGTGCAAATGCAAAACTACAATTTACATGTAATAAATCATTTCTCAGAGACATAATCTATTGAGCTTGAAATGTGCATTTTTTATTGTTTGTATATATATATTTGAACATTATTTGGGATGAAAAATATGATTTGCTGATGAAAATGCTCTTCATTCTTCATTTCAGTTCATTGGTTATGTAACAGCATTTCTACAACATTTAAACGTAATTTGGGCATGGACTTGGACATGGTAACAGGCCTAATGTAGGCAAATGAGATTAGCATAGACAGCATCACAGTCACCATTGACGAGGTGAGCCAAAGAGGCCAGTTTCCGCGCAATTCTATACTGCAATTCTACGAACATTAGAGCAGCTGTCGATATTCCAGGATGAACAAATGGTCACTCAACCTAATGGAAGCACCATTTTAATAATAATCCTTACTTTACAAGCAGGCATGAAGATTTTTTTAAATGTATTCAGGATTTCTTTCTAATCTGTATCAACAGACAAGGGAAACATGTATGAAGCAATTGCGCAAATGCACAAATTTACTTTAACCACAGCGCCAAGTTGGTGCAAGATGTTTCTGGAAACCATCATCATACCTCGTATATGAATCGTTTTAAGATGCAGCATATTGTACTGACCATATGTTACATTACTACTTGGTGGCTGAGTGATTCATGCTCGTCACATTCCAGTATATCAATTAAACCTCCTTGAATTCTGCATGATTTGTGTCTGTGTTATTAAATCCTGCTAATTCATTCCACTTATATGTATGTTATAAATCTCCAGGAGTGCTGCATGATTCATGAGAATCTGCAAGCATGTTACTGCAAATTTTGCGCTTGTAATTAACAATAAATTGTTTATAATATTTTGCAATTAAATCTTCCAGTCACACTGCAAACAAACTATAAAACGGAGTTTTGTTTTAATGTATTTGAAAGTAAAAGAATCGGAATTCAAGATTAATAGATCATCAGCTTATCTTCACAAACATTATAATTGTTATTGGATTTATTAATAGATATAACCCAACCTGTCTCTAAGTCACCTTGGGACAAATCTTATATTCTCATTACAATGCTTACTAGATTTGAAAATTAATGAACAGTAACATATTCTTTTCATTTTTTATTACAGATAGATCATCATGTTTCCTTCACCAATTGTATTTGTATAATAATTTTCCACTGTTGTATAGATCCCCTGAATTTATAATTTATTTAATAAGTAAACTTCAGCTTTGAGGAAAAAGTATTTGGATCACTTCAATGTCTTGAAGCAAGAAGGTCATAATATTATCTGTACTACTTCTTTGGATAGTTAATGTTAGTTTATTAATATTAGTTTCTCAATGCACAAAAGGCACATTTTCTCAAACAAAATAGTGTATTGCATGTAGGTGAATTATTCATAATTAGAGAGATAGAGACTATGGAAAAGATTAAGTAAATTGGATTCACAAGTTTGCATAAGTCATAAAATGTTGCAGTAACATAATGGGTCTGGCTGCATCTCTTGAGAACATGGATGGGTGATGTTTTGGGTCAGGACTTTTCTTCAGACTGAAGCAAGGTCCCAACTCAAAAATCACCTATCCATGTTCTCCATAGATGCTGCCCGACCCACTAAGTTACCTCAGTATTTTGTAACTTCTTTCGCAGTGTAATGGGATGGGTAAACAAATCATCTGAAATTTGGTCCTGATACAAATAATTTAAAAATTACAAAAATATTTTTTAAGGCATCTGTCCATCTTGTAAAAATGAGTTCCGTTTATTGTCACATGTACCGAGGCACAGTGAAAAACTTTTGTTGCAATTCATTCAGCGGAAAGACAATACATGATTACAATCGAGCCATACACAGTGTACAGATACATGATAAAGGGAATAACATAAACAACGCTTAGTGCAAGATAAAGTCCAGTAAAGTCTGATCAAAGGTAGTCTGAGGGTCTCCAATGAGGTAGATAGTAGCTCAAGACTGTTCTCTAGTTGTTGCTGTTGGTTCAGTTGCCTGATAACAACTGGGAAGAAACTGTTCCTGAATTTGGAGGTGTGCGTTTTGCCCGATGGGAGAGGGGAGAAGAAGGAATGGCTAGGATGAGACTGGTCCTTGGTTATGCTGGTGGCCTGACCCTGGCAGTGTGAGGTGCAAATGGAGTCAATGGAAGGGAGGTTGGTTTGTGTGATGGTCTGGGCTGATTCCACAATTCTACATGGAGCAATAATGGAATTTGTTGTGCATGTTTGGAAAGTGGAAAATAGGATTAACTACAGCAGCTGTGGTCTCAATATTTAGAACAATGTAAGTGGAATTGAATCCAATCTCTGTTAATGATGCTGATGTTGCAGAACGTTCAGATACATTTTAAGGAAGACACAAGGAACTACTGATGCTGTTTTACAGAAAAAAGTGTTGGAATAACTCAGCGGATCGGGGATGATTTATCGAGGACATGGATAGGTGATGTCATGAGTCGGGGCCCTTCTTCAGAAGTTTATATTGGGTCTGCTTTAAACTTTTTTTGAGTCAGTTTCATTACTTTATGATGGAACAGCAGAGCATATATTTTAAATCAACCGATTAAAATCCATTGCATCTCATCTTACTTTGATGAAGCAGCATTAAGAAATTTGAAATATTTTGGGCTGCTGTATTCTACTCAGTTTATCAGCAAAGAAAAATCCATTCCTTGTTTTACATAGTCACACTGCTTGATGCAGTAACTTTTAACATTAGCAGAGCCACTTAGCTTTGAAAGTCCGTAGACAGTTTCTTCCCAGCTGTTATCAGGCAAACGAATCATCTTATCAACAACTAGACACCAGTCCTGAGCAACTATCTACCTCACTGGAGACCCTCAGACTATCTTTAATCAGACTTTACTGGACTTTACCTTGCACAAAATCTTATTCCCTTTATCATGTTTACAGTGCACTATGTTTATATATTCTGTTGTGCTGCTGCAAGTAAGAATTTAATTGTTCTATCTTGGACATATGACAAAAAAAACACTCTTGAATCTTGACTATACTGTGGATGGCTCAATTGTAATCAAGTATAGCCTTTCCGCTGACCAGTTAGCACACAACAAAAATGTTTCACTGTACCACATGACGATAAACATATGATGATAAACTAAACTACATTTCATTGCTAGAAAGTACTAAGGGACTTCCTGAAAGTGACACGAAAGAAACTGTAATAATGGAAGTCATTTTTTAGTCAGCATGGATGGTTTTTGATGTAGTTGGGTCTTCTTAGCCATTATGTAGATCACTTTCTGAGGAACCTTTTTTCACCTGGAAATGTCTTTCAATTTTTGAGAAAATAAATGTAATACGTCTTCTACGTAACCTGCGAATGTGTTATATAAAATATATACTTTTTAATTAAAGTGCATATGACTTGTGCAATATATTTAATTTTATTATGTATGGGCAAAAAAAAGCTATATAATTCACCCATGACAGTCTTGCTCAAGGATTATTCTGCTTTCTTTCATCTTAAAATACCTCAGATTATTCTGTACTACTACATGTGAAACAGTGTCCATCTCCTTGAAATAAATGATCATATAATTAACAAGGATGAATCATCAGAGAATTCCAACGCTGTTCAAGTGTTCTAGTTAAAGGTGGAACTAATTCGTTTCAACTGATTTCCACTGCTTGATGCACGTTTTTGATTTTTTAAATTCCTGGCAACAGCCTTAGATTCATGAGTCCATACATCAAGTCAGTAGTTTAATGCGCAAATGAAATTGAATTCAAAGCAGAAAACTAATTGAAGGACAGAAACAAAGGTGCTCAGTAATGTGGTTTTATTAATCTGGAATACTGCATTTGCATAATTATTTCTTCCTTTTAGTATGCCTACTGAAGTGAACGTTATAATGAAGGGCTTCTTACAAGAAACTACACAATGCTTTCATCGTGTAAGAAAACACACAATCATTTCAAAATGAAAGACAACTATTTGGAAATTAGCTGCTTTGTTTTTGAATTACAAGAACAAATTACATGTCTAGTTAATTTCAAGAAGTGCTATAATATATTCGTTCTGCAAACTAAATTATTATGCAATCAATTAGGATATTTTAGCTAATTATTCAGTCAATAATCAATTGTATTATGGTGAAATATTACAATGCCTTCAGTACACAATTACATAGATGACTTATGCATGGAATTAATCTTACCATAGCAATATAGAAAGAGTGAGAGATTGAAATAGGAAGGGGTTATGACAAAAAAAGGGAAAATTGTGGACTGTTACCACAAATAACATGTAAATGTTATAGTTCTTGGTCCTTCCAGTCAGTACAACAGTTAGAGTTTTCATGTCCCCATTATGAATCTGTAATTAATATTATGACCTAGGAGTTGTACCCCACAAATAACAATATAACACAGAAAATAAACAATGTAGGCACCCACACCATTTTCCTAAAAACTCTGGGGACAATGATATTTATGTGTCCTGATCCCTGAACCATTGTGATTCAGTGGCATGGTTCCAGTCCCCCTAATACACTTGCATACAATTCAACAAATACCACTAAATTACTGATGTGATGTACCACTATGAGTTGAGCTCTAAGGCAGCAGGTCTCAACTCTATAGAACACCAGAGAGAACAAAACAGGGAGAAAATCTTAGCAGTCAAGGTAACCCCAATACACGCCAAACACCATAAAAAAGATATACCTGCAAAATGCAGAGAATTGTGAACCACTGATGCATCTGTTGTCTTCTGCAGTGTACTGCTCCACAAAGCAAGTGTGTTCTGTTCTTTTAAGGTGAACTCAGGTAGGCCTGGTGTTTTCCATTAAAGTCTGGTTTCCAGCTTGAACTTCATAATGTCCCTCCCTTACTGCAGTGACTTCAGTTGGATTATAGTGCATGATGGAGATCATTGCTGCATGTCAAGCCACCACATAGCAGTCAGTATGAAGAAGGTTCCCAACCCAAAATATCACCCATCCCTTTTCTCCAGAGATGCTGCCTGATCCGCTGAGTTACTCCAGCACTTTGTGTCTACCACAAATGCATAGGTGTATCATACACACTGAAGCCTACAAATCAATGACACATTTTGTCCTATCGTACATTACAAAATTTCAATCGCTTTTTTGCAATCGAGTTAAACTCCTTGTGCAGTTGAATTTCTAGATGCATGGCTTAAGTGCTCCTACTTTGTTATTTTGGCAGCTTTTGTAAAATATTTGAGATATAATGAATAGCTTCAAAGTTAGGGTGTGTATAAAATGGGGTTGAAAGCACTTGGATCCTGCTGACTAATGTGTTGCACCTCTGTGTTCTTTTGATGAATATCTTCTGTTAAAACCCATTCAGGTGCTTTTCATGAGAAGTTTTGTGCAAAGTTTCTCGACTTGGACAAAGATAAAGCTTGACATCTACTCAGTTTATTTCTAACACACCAACATTAAAATACAGTTTAGTCTAGTTTATTGTTACAGTGGAAAGTTTTTGTGTGCTATCCAGTCAGAACACTTACATGTACTGGGTATAATATGTACCCAGATGTTACACAGCCATGGGATTGGGTACTGTGTGGTAATTTCCCAATCTTCTTACTGTAACAGGTTAGTGTGAGTGGCCAGATTGAGTCATGAGCATGGGTCAACTCCAGGTAGATCAGCCCAATAATGTAATTAAATTAATCCACATGATGAATCCCAGTTATTTACAGTATATATTAATGATTTAGCAAGGGAATTAAATATGACATCTCCAAGGTTGCGGATGACACAAAACTGGATGGCAGTGTGAGCTGCGATAAGGATGCTATGAGGCTGCAGGATGACTCAGATAGGTTGGGTGAGTAGGTGCAGTATAATGTGGATAAATAAGCAGATGCAGTATAATGTGGATAAATGTGAGGTTATCCACTTTGGTGGCAAGAACAGGAAGGCAGATTATTATCTGAATGGTGTCATGTTAGGAAAAGGGGAGACGCAGTGAGACCTGGTGTGCTTGTACATCAGTCACTGAAAGTAAGCATGCAGGTACAGCAGGCAGTGAAGAAAGCTAATGGCATGTTGGCCTTTATTGCGAGAGGATTTGAGGAGGTCCTCATGCAGTTGTACAGGGTCCTGGTGAGACCGCACCTGGAGTATTGTGTGCAATTTTGGTCTCCTAATTTGTGGAAGGATATTATTGCTATTGAGGGGGTACAGCGTAGGTACACCAGGATGGTGATGGGATGGTGGGATTGACATATGAAAGAATGGGTCGACTGGAATTTAGAAGGATGAGAGGATATCTTATAGAAACATATAAAATTCATAAAGGATTGGACAGTCTAGATACAGGAAAAATGTTCCCGATGTTGGGGGAGTCCAGAATCAGGGGTCACAGTTTAAGAAAAAGGGGTAGGCCACTGATAATGAGGAAAAACATTTTCGGCCAGAGAGTTGTTAGTCTGTGGAATTTTCTGCCACAGAAGGCAGTGGAGGCTAATTCACTGGATGTATTCAAGAGAGAGTTAGATAAAGCTCTTAGGGCTAATGGAATCAAGGGATATGGGGAGAAAGCAGGAACAGTGTAGTGATTTTAGATGATCAGCCATGATCATATTGAATAGCAGTGCTGGCCTGCTCCTGCACCTATTTTTCTATGTTTATTTGAATCATCTGTACACAAAGTAAATATAATCAGTATTGAAAATCAGTATTGCCTGGGTCTAATTTTTTTTTCAATACTAAACTGTGACAGACATTTAAAAATGCATAAATGTCTTTGTAAATGTGAATAAATTACAAGATTAAGTTGAGCACTCTATTTAGAAGCCAACTGCACTGGACAAAATTAGAAATAGTGGAGGTATGGATAAGGATATTGTGCATGACATCTTGCTGTTCCAGAGTAGTCCTAAGCACCCAAATAAAGAACACCAACAGCACTGTTTCTCACCATGAGATTCTCATGACTAAATATGAGTTTTCAACTTTGAAAATTAAGGTAGAAGCTAGTACAGTGGAAGAACAACAATTTCCTGCCCAATTTGTATCAGAATTATGAAAATAAATTGTGGACAGGCAAAATGAGATTATGGTCCAAATGTAAGCAAGTGGGGTTAGTTTAGATCAGCATCTTGGTCGGCATGGGCAGGTTGGGCTGAAGGGCCTGTTGCCATATCGTTCAGATCTTTGAATATATGAACTGTTCTTCTGCTTCAAGCCATTTCTGCCTTAAATCCACCTGGTGAGAAAAGCACTGGTTCCCTCACTCTGGTTGAAATGAAAAGAGGTCAGGTCCTGATGCCAGCATCCCATCTCAATTTGCATAATTAAACAGCAGGTATGCATTTATTGTCTGCTTGGAAGAGCAGAATAAAATTCAGAGACAGTGCGATTCACACAAGACATTAACAAGTAACACCTGATTTTTTTTTTGCTCCCTTGTTATTCATTTTTTAATGGCAGGGAAAAGTTAAAATCAACACAATATTGATCTAACCTTTGGGGAAGCGAACTGACCAGGTATAAAAGAAGCAGCCAACCAACTGGGTCAATCCTCTAAAGGATGGACAAGATCAAAACAACCTCCCTTGACTGAGGAGCTGGAAATTACAAATCTGAAATGCTTCATTGCCACCACTCCAACAAGGGTGTACTAAAATGTAACAGTTTTACATGGGTGCTTTCAATTAAAAATGTGAATGAGGGAATTTATAATAGAAATAGTGCAGATGCAGGATTTTTAAATATAAAAGTTAACTACATAGATAACTACAAAGAACAACGGAGAAGGTAACGGGCTAGACAATTGTTTAAGCACACACCATTCGCAGCAAAATCCTGTCTTCAAATGTGTCCACGACTGATGGAATGTGTCTCCTTTACCTTCAGGCTTTATAGGTCCTAAATGAAATGAATCCAATTCCTAGCAAGCGTAAGCTCACAGTACATAAACTATTATTAACTAGGTACTAAACTTGGAATTCTGAAGCTCGCTATTTGCCTTCGATAGAGGTGGGTTAGTTCGATTCAACAGGCTCTGAATAGAGTAGGAGGCCCCTCATCAAATGCAAAAAAGAGAGAAACCAAGTCTCAGGGAAGGTGTGGAGGGTGATCGCAGGAACAAAGAGAATTTATTTAAAAGAGTGAAATAATAAGGCAGTTAAGCTCCTCTGTCTGTGTAATATTGTGTAGCCTGGTGCAGGGAAGACTACCCAACTGAAAGGAAAAGAAAAGGAAGGATGTCAGACACAAATGGCCAAAATAATCATTCTGGAGCGTATAGCTGCAGCAAAGACCTTGGTGCTTCAACTGTGCAGGGAGGGAGAAGAAAGCTCAAGAAAGCCATCTGGAAACTACTTCACTCAAAGTAAGCATTAATCAGCCATGCTGTATTTTTGAATAATATTACACAGAAGCACTCAAACAAGGACTAAAATATTGCATAAAACAGTTACATGACTTTTATACGCAATAAGGCATGACTTAATTCATATGTTTGTTCCTAAATGAGTCATAGAGACATACAGCATGGAAAGAAGCCCTTTGGCCCAACATGCCAATGTTGACCAACATGGCCCATCCACACTAGTCCCATCTGTCTGCATTTAGCCCATATCCTTGTAATCATATTTTATCCAAGTATCTGTCCACATTTTTTGTTTAAGTTTGTGATAGTACCTACCTCAACTAACCTCCTCTGGCAGCTATTTCATATAGCCACCTTCCTTTGCTGACGTTGCAGAGTTTAAACTTTGCTTTGTGGTAAAGCAGACCCTTGAATTGTCAGCAGCAAAGTGAGGTCATGTGAGGGTCAATTGGTGAATCCTGTATCCTATCTGCTTATTTATGTATATATTGAACTGAACTGTTATGTACTTTTGTTTACAATACTCTGTTGTGCTGCAGCTAGCAAGAATTTCATTGTCCTATCTGGGACACCTGACAATAAACTCTCTTGACTTGAATGAGGGGTTGGGTTCGCAGTCACTGAATTAGCCTGGGAATTGGCAGGTGCTTAGTGACAGTAAAAATGCATAACATTCCACTAAACGCCCTAAAACTTCAGAATCCCTCTGCAGATTTTTAATGAGCTTCTTCAGAGAATTGCAATTTACAGAAACCTTCTTTCAGCTGAATAACGTGCATGTTTGCATAGGTTTCACACCAGAGCCATCAACCATATTATCAACTGAAACCTAACTCTATGCTTTTGGTGTGTTGCTTATTTGTAACTAGTATAGCAACTTACTGCTGAATTAAGGCACTGTGATTGTGGTCAGGTCTCCAAGCATTTACCTCATGACTCACCATCTATAACTGGATCTTGACGGAATAATGTTCTTTTATTTCTGGTTTAGACCACAATTGACCTACAGCTGCTACTTGTGCAGTTAATGGTGACCTACACCAAGAGAGAGCCTGCAGGTTCAGATTCAGATTCAATTTTAATTGTCATTGTCAGTGTACAATACAGAGACAACGAAATGCATTTAGCATCTCCCTGGAAGAGCGACATAGCAAATGATTTAAATAAATAATAATAAGTGATAATAAGTGTCCGGGGGGTGGGGGGGTGATTGGCAGTCACCGAGGTACGTTGTTGAGTAGAGTGACAGCCGCCGGGAAGAAGCTGTTCCTGGACCTGCTGGTTCGGCAACGGAGAGACCTGTAGCGCCTCCCGGATGGTAGGAGGGTAAACAGTCCATGGTTGGGGTGAGAGCAGTCCTTGGCGATGCTGAGCGCCCTCCGCAGATAACGCTTGCTTTGGACAGACTCAATGGAGGGGAGCGAGGAACCGGTGATGCGTTGGGCAATTTTCACCACCCTCTGCAATGCCTTCCGGTCGGAGACAGAGCAGTTGCCATACCATACTGTGATGCAGTTGGTAAGGATGCTCTCGATGGTGCAGCGGTAGAAGTTCACCAGGATCTGAGGAGACAGATGGACCTTCTTCAGTCTCCTCAGGAAGAAGAGACGCTGGTGAGCCTTCTTGATCAGAGTTGAGGTATTGTGGGTCCAAGAGAGGTCATCGGAGATGTTGACTCCCAGGAACCTGAAGCTAGAAACACGTTCCACCTCCGTCCCGTTAATGTGGATGGGGGTGTGCGTGCCGCCCCTGGACTTCCTGAAGTCTACAATGAGCTCCTTGGTCTTCTTGGAGTTAAGGGCCAGGTTGTTGTCAGCGCACCATGCTGCTAAGTGCTGGACCTCCTCCCTGTAGGCCGACTCATCGTTGTTGCTGATGAGGCCAATCACCGTTGTATCATCTGCATACTTGATGATGGTGTTAGTACCATGTACAGGTGTGCAGTCATAGGTGAAGAGGGAGTAGAGGAGGGGGCTCAGCACACAGCCCTGTGGAACGCCGGTGTTCAGGGTGAGGGTTGAAGAGGTGTGCTTGTCTAACCTAACAGACTGGGGTCTGTTGGTTAGAAAGTCCAGTATCCAGTTGCAGAGGGAGGGGTCGATGCCCAGGTTACCGAGTTTGGTGATCAGTTTTGATGGTATAATGGTGTTGAATGCTGAGCTGTAATCGATGAACAGCATTCTTACGTAAGTGTCTCTGTTGTCGAGGTGGGAGAGGGCGGAGTGAAGTGCCGTTGAGATGGCATCCTCCGTACTCCTGTTCTTGCGGTAGGCAAACTGATAGGGATCCAGTGTGGGGGGTAGGCAGCTTTTGAGGTGTGCCAGGACCAGCCTCTCGAAGCACTTGGTGACGATGGGGGTAAGTGCAACTGGGCGGAAGTCGTTGAGGCTTGCCGCAGTGGAGTGTTTTGGCACTGGCACGATGGAGGTGGTTTTAAGGCACGTGGGGACAACTGCTTGGGCAAGTGACAGGTTGAAGATGTCAGTCCAGACGTCTGTCAGCTGCGCAGCACAGGCCCTGAGCACGCGCCCGGGGATGCCGTCAGGGCCAGCAGCTTTACGTGCATTAGTCCTACTCAGTGCCACAAATACGTCGTAGGGGGTGAGTGTGAGGGGTTGGTGATCGGCAGGTAGCACAGCCTTGATGGCTGTCTCTAGATTGTCCCTGTCGAAGCGGCCATAGAAGTGGTTAAGCTCCTCAAGGAAGGAGGCGTCGCTGGATGTGGGGGTGGTGTTGGAGGGTCTGTAGTCCGTGATGGCCTGGATGCCTTGCCACATGCGTCGGGGGTCGGAGTTGTTGTTGAAGTGCTCCTCAATCCTGAGCTTATGGCAGTGCTTGGCCTTCTTGATGCCCCTCTTCAGGTTAGCCCTGGCTGAACTGTAGGCTCGAGCATCGCCTGACCTGAAAGCGGTGTCCCGTGCTTTCAGCAGTAGCCTGACCTCGCTGTTCATCCATGGCTTCTGATTCGGGAATATGGTCACCTGTTTGAGGGAGGTGACACTATTGATGGTGGAGTTTATAAAGTCCAGAACAGAGGATGTGTAGGAATCAATGTCCGTGTGGGAGTCAAGGGTGGCCTGGGCTGCAAACGCCTTCCAGTCAGTGTTTCCAAAACACTGCTGAAGTGTGAAGTCCGCTTCCTCTGACCAGACTTTAACTGTCCTCACAGTTGGTTTAACCCGTCTGATGAGTGGGGAGTACTTAGGGAGCAGGAACAATGAGACGTGATCAGACTGACCAAGGTGGGGGAGGGGGATGGCTTTGTAAGCTTCAGCCATGTTGGTGTAGACTTTGTCCAGTGTCTTGTCTACTCTAGTGGGGAAGGAGACATGTTGGTGGAATTTGGGGAGTACAGTCTTCAGGTTAGAGTGATTGAAGTCACCCGCAACAATGAAGGCTGCCTCGGGGTTGTGCGTCTGTTGTTTGCTAATGGCAGTATGCAGCTCTTTCATTGCAAGCTTGGCATTAGCATCAGGAGGGATATAGGCTGCAGTCACAACAGTGGAGGTGAACTCTCTGGGCAGATAGAACGGTCTGCATCTAACCAAGAGGAACTCAAGGTTAGCTGAGCAGTGACTCTCGATGATGGTGGAGTCCGTGCACCATGCTTTATTTACATAAATGCACAGACCCCCACCTCTGGTCTTACCGGAGTCTGATGTCCGGTTATCAATACCATAGTGTCTCTGACAAAAGAGAGGATGAAATTTAGTTGGATAGCACCAAGCACTTACAGAATTTTAGAATGAGACATAAAACATGAATAAGTGTAAATAGTTACCAATATCATTAAATAGTACTGGAAAAGAACAGGATCTTTCTTAATGCTAATCACTTGTTCATCTCTGCAAGGATGAGAGGTGTTATACCAACACATACCAACATGAGAGTCTATTTGCTTTGTGTATTTCCAAAGGACATTCAGTCTGTTCTTCCCACCATTGTCAACAATATCATGATTTGCAGAATGCACACTACAAATCTTGGCCCTCATTGTACATGGGTTAATGTACGAGGAGCTTTTGATGGCTCTGAACCTGTACTCGTGGAGGGGGAACTCATTGAAACCTATGGAATAATGAAAGGCCTAGATAGAGTGGATGTGGAAAGGATGTTTTAACTAGTTGGAGAGTCTAGGAACATAGAAACATAGAAACATAGAGCCTGTCCAACCCCTTAAGAATTTTGTAAGTTTCAACAAGAACAGTGGCCATAGATTCAGAATAAAAGGACGTACCTTTAGAAAGGAAATGAGGAGGAAGTTCTTTTGTCAGAGGGTGGTGAATCTGTGGAATTCATTGCCTCAGACACCTGTGAAGGCCAAGACATTGGGTATTTTTAAAGTGGAGATTGGTAAGTTCTTGATCAGGGGTCAACAGTTGCAGTGAGAAGGCAGGAGAATGGGATTGAGAAGGAGAAGGAAAAATAAATCAGCCATGATTTATGACTCGATGGGCCTAATTGGCTAATTGTGTTCCTATGCCTAATGGTCTTATGATGTTTTGGTGTCCCTAAGGTACCCCATTCATCCAAAAAACCCCACTATCAACACTATTTCTCACCATGCGATTCTTACTGTGCTGAATCATCTCAGGCACACATTCAGTTATATCTGACTTTGGAGTGCTTAACAGCTAGACAGAGTAATTAAATGGAGAATATTATATTGTCCAGCACTAACATCTTTCACCCTGAGCAATGCAGGGTTCACATAAACAATTACATTTTACTATCATTTCTAAGTAACAGTAACATTACGTTAATAAACTATCTTAATTAAAGCAGCACTATGCAGAAGACTTACTCGTGAAATTATTGGTTGTGCAAATTGATTAACATTCTGTTCTTCAATACTGAACTCTCATTGAAATTATGCTAGGTTGACCTGCGTGACATTTAAAGTAGTCAATGAAATTGAGAAAACAGATGGGGCCGCAATAAACAAGGGTGCTAAAAAGATTAAAAACATGTCAATTTTAACATTTCAGGTATATCAGATAAGGCAATAATATTACAGGAAGTATATGTCTATAAAAAGCAGTGTAAAGAAAGGGAAATGTACACATTTAAATTACACCTTGTCATTGTCTGAAAATCTGTTTGACAGTAATGCTAAAGTTGACAGTAACAACATGAGATATTCCATTTCATTTTCAACAGTGCATTCATTCTCTTTGACTTTTACCCAATTTAAAACTAGTTGATATGTATACTTGTCAATCCAGCAATTTAGTCAGGGGAACAAGTGTATTTTATCAAGGATGTTGCAGTTCAGACACCTGACAAGAAAAAAAAGACTATAATAAACTCCTTCTCGTGTTCATTGTTGCTCGAGTAACAGACGTTGGAGATCAATATTCTCCATTAAGGAATGACTTTAACTTTTCATATTGAACAATGTATTATTAATAATGATATAACAGTGCTGCTATTGAATTATTTTAGAATTATGAACTATACCAACATATTCTAGGACATGTGGTTAGCACTGATTAGTAGCTAAATTAAATGCTTAGTGAAAGCATAAACATATTTAATGTAAATCACTGTGCTGCAGCATTGCTTATGGACCAAATATATATATATATATTTCTCTCATCTGTAATGTATTCAGTGCTTCTGCAATATTTCTCATTAATCTACATCCAATTTTCACATCCAATTTTCCAAAGCCCAAGGTACATGAGAAGATACAATAAACCTAAATCAGTTTGGGTTGCTACCAAAATTGTATGCTGTCAACTGAGCAGAACCTAGTATAGTATCATGGGCAAGAAATAATTTGGCTGAGGCTCGAGTGGAATATGGTTGGTATGTATAAAGATTACAAGCTGGAATCTAGAGTTTATGAATTGAAGTAGATGATGTTTGGTCTGGGATGCTGGTTGGGAAAGAAGTAAAGGATGAAATATTTGGGAGTTGACCCTAGATTTTGAAATCCACTTATCCACTTTTTTTATTTTTAATTGTCTACTGTATATCGTGTTGTTACTTGCAAGCAAAGCACCAAGGCAAATTCCTTGTATGTATACATACTTGGCTAATAAAATGTATTCAATTCAATTGAATTGAATTCAATTCAAGATATGAGAGCTCCCAGTTGGGGCACTCTGGCTCTTCAACTTAGTTTAGAGATACACCATGGAAAGAGGCCCTTCGGCCCATCGAGTCCACACCAGCCATCGATTGCTTGTACACCAGTTCTATATCCTACACACAGCAGCAATTTATAGAAGCCATTTAACCTACAAACCTGCATGTCTTTGGAATGTGGGAGGAAACTGGAGCACACGGGGAAAAAACATGCAGTCACAGGGAGAACGAACAAACTCTGTGCAGACAGCATCCAGAGTCAGGATCGAACCCGGGTTTGAGGCACCCTGAAGCAGCAGTTCTACCACCACACCTCTGTGCCCCCGATTGAGAGCTTGTGAGTCTAGTAAGCATTCTAAGACACCAGGAACTGTACGCAAATGGTGAAGTGGTGAAGTTGCAATAAGTGGTGATGCAAACATTTGCAAAATGAAATGAAAGATATTCAAATTATATGAGGAATTGGACACTAAAGGAATCCCAGATGAGGTACAAAACCAGATGCAAGAAATTTCAGTTGATGGGCAGCAAATTGCAACATCAAACGGGAAAAGTGATTATTAACATGGTAGAGTTGTGACCAAATGTTGCAAATTAATATGTGATTGGTTCAATAGCTGAAAGGAAGGACTCAATTCAGTAAAAGATGCAGGTCTCAATTAATTGTCTTGGTGACTTCCTTGGTGAAGTTTCTCTTGTTGCATCCACTGCATGCGTGCCTGTTGAAGTCTAGGTCACGCCAGGCATTTATCAATGAAAGAACAGAATTTACAAATAACCACCATGCCAAAAGTAAATAGCAAACTGGATTTATTTGACCTGGAGCATTTGTGCTTTAATCTTTGCTGTTTTACAGAGGAACAGGTGAAGAAGATATAGACCATCAAAGAATTTACTGCTCTCCAAGCAGTGTTTACTTACAGAAACTTCACAATGAGTAGAAAGGAAGGCAGAAATTTTAAGCCTGCTGTGAAATAGATTATGAAGGCAAAATTGGTCAGGACCAATAGCCTGAAGTGGCTTCAAAATACATCAGAGGCTGGATTTAAAGCGTCTATCAAAAAGGTGCATTACAATGGTTTAAATTTCCTTTTAATTTAAATTTTAAATTAAAAAAATAATTTGAAAATAGCATTTCAATTTCTCATTTCATAATTCTGATAATAGTCAACCCACAGAATATTTCATCTGACATATCAGTGGACAGACACTGGGAAAGGTACCACTGCCTCATTCTGTGAGAGACTCGCATCATGCCAGTATAGGTTTGTGTATTTCCCTTAAAAATACAATGACATTTAGTGCATGTGCACTATATCATGTAGCTACTAAAAATATTTTATTGCTAGGTTGTTAATTGAAAGACAAATTACGATTATATTTATATATTGCATTAACCAGTTTTTGCAGTTGTTCCTGACAACCATGATGAGGGTGTACTGCCTGCCACACTAACCATGTACACTGGAAATTATGCAAGATGAGCTACTGCAGATTATAGAGTCATAGAGTCAGAGGCATACAGTGTGCAAACAGGCACTTCAGCCCAACTTGCCCACACCGGCCAACATGTCCCAGCTACACCAGTCCCAACTGCTTGCAATTGGCCCATATCCCTCCAAACCTGTCCAATCCATGTATCTGTCTAACTGTTTCTTAAACGTTACGATACTCCCTGCCTCAACTACCTCCTCTGGCAGCTCACACACCCTTTGTGTGAAAACGTTACCCCTCAGATTTCTATTAAATCTTTTCCCCTTCACCTTAAATGTATGTCCTCTGTTCCTCAATTCCGCTACTCTGGGCAAGAGACTCTTGGTACATGGTGGCTTGAAAAGAGTCTCAATCGGTAATTTTGTGTGGGATGAAAGTTAAGACATCCACTGTCTTGAAATTGGCCCTTTGCCGAGGTTCACTTAGGTCATTGCATAATATCCTTGCTTTTAGAGTTTGTGTTGTATGATTTGTCCAAATCGTGCATCATTTCCAGTGTACATGGTTAATGTGACAGGCAGTATACCCTCATCATGGTTGTCAGGAACAGCTGCAAAAGCCGGTTGGTACTGAGATTTCTTTCAAGTGATTAATGCAATATATAAATATAATCGTAATTTGTCTTTCAATTAATAACCTAGCAGTAAAATATTTTTATTACCTACATGATATAGTGTACATGTACTAAATGCCGTTGTATTTTTAAGGGAAATACACAAACCAATACTGGCGTAACTTGAGCCTCTCACATAACTAGGCAGTGGTATCTTTACCAGTGTCTGTCCGCTGATATGTCAGATGAAATATTCTGTGGGTTGCATATTATCCCCGGCCAAGCATCTGGTGGGAAACTAAGCATCCATAGTGACCCCTTTCACAACGATCCCACGAGGAGCAAAAGTGGATCCAATACCCAGGAGGAGCTGAAAAGGATATATATATTTTTAAACGCTGTTTAGGCACCATTGGAAACAGGAGTGCCCCATTGAACTTGAGGAAATGTTTAGGGCTACATTGTATCAGATTCCCTTATTATTTCCAAAAGACCACTACATCATTTCTCTGCCCCACCCACACTTACACTGACTTCCAGTTATTAAGTCTTCACTGGACATAGAAATCATTATGCAAAATTAATTGGGTGAGCATGCAAAATCCTGAGCCCACTCATGAATATATCTCTGATCGTTGATCAATAGATGTGTGATCAAGAGAACATGCCATGATTGATTATTTTATTTGTCAAGGAGACCATCCTAATGTACTGACCTCCACTAAGGTCAGATAGTTCAACACAGGCAAGTAATTCAAGTACCTTTGTACACCTCAATACTACACCATATGTTGGACTTATTAACTGAGACTTTGATGATTAAAACAATCTTGCCACCCAAATGTAATAGAGAGATCATGCATATTTATTTTCCCTAAGTGGTCCTATATAGAATGACAATGCAACCCTTGGCCCAATAGACATATCATATGCTAATGTTCTGTAACATTACTAACTGATAACTAAATTATTGGCGCAGTGGAACACCAAAAACATCTGACTGATCTTTTTGTGGTTAAAGGGGACTTTCGTACCACTTAACAGGCTTTTTGTAAAAAAAGAATTCAAGATAAATGAACTGCAATATTAAAAGAAATAATTCTGATTGCATTTGCTCTTTAGGTGAAGAAAAGCATTCATAGTAATCAATTCTAAAAGTTCATTATTCATTCTTATAGGATTGATTCACTTTCCAAATGGATGTGATCTGTCAGACGTGAATATACAGTATAAGTTATTTGTGAAGTTCTGCAGCATTTCATCTACGCAATTATTTATGAGCGAAGAATGTGATGTTACTAAGAAACAAGAGGTCTGACCTGGCCATTTATTTCAGTGCATGGCATGACATTGAATATTATGTACGTTGACCAGGAAAAGACAAAGCATTAAACATGCAATAGGTAAAAAATAACGGGTGTGTCCAGTGGTCAATTGAATGATCTATTTTTTTAATAAAATAATAGAAAACACAGAAAACTCTTCAGCCCATCCCATCATCAAAAAGTTCAGACCAATTCCACTTCAAGCACGTGGTCAGTGGTCCTGCAGGTTAAAGAACGGTCCTGACCGACCACCCATCTCATTAGTGACCCTAGGTTTATCTATAATTGGACGTTACTGGACTTGATCTTGCACTAAACATTATTCCCTTTATTCTGTAACTTCTTCTTCTTGTGTTTGAGGCAGCAGATGTCCGCAGCAGGGTGATGCCATCCGGTTTGACATCCGTAGGTGCCCGCCTTAAAAAGGGCGCATGCAGCCGCGCTGCTGCTGTCTCTGTTTGTTGTCATTCGCCCGAATGAGGTCAGTTGACAGGGCTCACCACGGGGAGGTCGACAACATGAGCCCCATCCTGTATCTGTACTCTGTGGACGGCTTGATTGTAATCACATATAGTCTTTTTACTGACTGGACAGCACACAACAAAAAAAGCGTTCTCTGTATCTCATGACAATAAACTAAAGAAACGAAACTAATATCCTTTAAGTGTACATCGAGGCCTCTACCTCGACCTCCCAGATCTTTACAATTCATTAAATACAAAATGTATTCCTCATCTTCCTACTAGTTTCTTTAACCCTTTGGTTTTGATTCCTCTGCTAAATGCAATAATACCTTCCTGTTTACTCTATTAGGATCTTCAAATGTTATACCCCTCAATTTAGTCTCCCTATATCATCCTCTGTTCCAAGAAAACACACCTGTCTTAGCCAATCTTTCTTCACAGCTGTAATTTTCCAGTCCTATGAACATCCTTGTAAATCTCTACTGAATCTTCTCCAGTTTAATCACATCTTTGCTGCTGTGTGTGATGGCCAAACTTACACACACTATTCAAAGAGTCGATTGCATTAGTCAATAAACTACACACACTATCATTAGTTTGCTTTCTATTGGAATTCTTGAAACTGAAAATATTACTTTGTAAGAAAAAAACTTCAGAAGAAATAAATAGAATACCAAAATGAAGTAAAACAGTTTAATGAATATGTGTATGATTTGTTTGTACTTCTGTATAGTATGATTGATTTCACTGGTGAGTAAGCAGTAGCTTTTTACTGTTTCTCAGTACATGTGAAAGTGGTGAATCAACACTGAATAAGTTGCTGACTCTAAAGTAGTTTTCGGAGAGGTTCCAAGTACGTTTATATTTACAGAAACCAGAGACTTAGAAAAGCTATTCAAATCTTGAGGGAAATTGCAGTACTGTAGTAAAATTACTGGGCCAGTATTCCAAAAACATGAATCAATGACCTGAAGAGGCGTTCAATTCATAAGATCATGTGATAGGAGCAGAATTAGGCCATTTGGCCCATCAAGTCTACTCCGCCATTCAATCATGGCTGATTTATCTCTCCGTCCTAACCCCATTCAAGAGTCATGAGTGTTTTATTGTCATATGTCCCAGCTAGAACAATGACATTCTTACTTGCTGCAGCACAACATTATCCTGTCCTCTCCATAACCTCTGAACCCACAATAGAAACATAAAAAATAGGTGCAGGAGTAGGCCATTTGGCCCTTCGAGCCTGCACCGCCATTCAATATGATCATGGCTGATCATCCAACTCAGTATCCTGTACCTGCCTTCTCTCCATACCCCCTGATCCCTTGAGCCACAAGGGCCACATCTAACTCCCTCTTAAATATAGCCAATGAAGTGGCCAATGAATAGTAACTGGAGAAATTGAATTAAAAAGTTACTATCAGTATTAATGACTTTGAAATGACAAGACTTTCATAAGAAAGTCTGGTTGACTTATTCCATAAAGGAAATAGACCTGCTCCCTTTACCTTGCCTGGCCTGTAGGTGCCATCAGTCCCATTGTAAAGTGGTTTCCATTTAAACACACTTAAATGGCCGAAGTAAGAGACTCATTACCACTTTCTCCAGGCCAATTGGAGATGGGCAATATGTGCTATTGTCAACAATATCAACAACCCAGAGAGTCAAACATTTGTTGTATCCATCCATCTGTGAGCAATGATGGTGTGGCTTTGGCCTTGCCCAGCTTGGAGAGAATTACTGTATGTTTCATCTGTGCCTACATTTCCTGCTGTTGCTGTCTAGGCCTATCCTTGAAGTGGGCAGACTTTCCCACAACTTCCACAGGTGACGTTGTATCTTGCCGTTGGAATGGGGAGAACGTTGCTGTTGCCATTCACCAGTTCATAGCGTTGGCACTGCAGTGTCTTGAACTATGTGCTGTCGCGGTGCTTCATACCTGCCCGGAGGTCCTTTCGCCACCTCCCCCGGTCCTCAGCAGCCACTTCCCAGTCATCAGTGCCAATGTTAAAGTTCAGTTTAGTTTAGAGATACAGCGTGGAAACAGGCCATTCGGCCCACCGTGTCCGCACCAACCAGTGACCCCCACTCATTAACACTATCCTACACACGCTAGGGACTATTTACATTTATACCAAGCTAATTAACCTACAAATGGCAATGGTGAAATGAGTGTGTGGCCAGGATGGTGTGGGTCTTTGATGATGTTGGCTGCCTTCAACTTCAATATGTGGAATTCTCTGCCTCAGAAGGCAGTGGAGGTCTATTCTCTGGAATGCTTTCAAGAGAGAGTTAGATAGAGCTCTTAAAGATAGCGGAGTCAAGGAATATGGCGAGAAGGCAGGAACGGGGTACTGATTGTGGATGATCAGCCATAATCACAGTGAATGGTGGTGCTGGCTCGAAGGGCCAAATTGCATACTACTGCACCTATTTTCTATTGTCTAACAACCCAGAGAGAAATGTTGAGAAAAGGAATAGGTGATTTTTGGGTCATGACCCTTTTTCAGACCATTATTCTGACATCATGACAGATCTGTCATTAGTTTTGCTTTATATATTGTCGTGGCAGTGGGTACAACAGACTACAGCATGAAAATTAGACAACAAGGCAAGCAGAAAGCATTGGTAGACAAAAGTGCTGGAGAAACTCAGCGGGTGCAGCAGCATCTATGGAGAGAAGGATATAGGCAACGTTTCGGGCCAAAACCCTTCTTCAGACTGGTGTAGGGTGGGGAGAGGCTGGGTTGTCTTCGCATTTGTGACCAATTTTACAGAGGAGCAGGTGTTGATCATGGGTGGACACCAAGTCTATATACCCCACATTTTGCACAGAAACATTTAGTGCATGTTGCATTGCAGGCGAAAAGTAGTTGAAATCACATTTTGCAAGGCATTTAACACCAGAAATATATTGTGCAGTACTTAAAAAAATCCAAATGTGATTCAACCAGTAAAGACACAAAGTGCTGGATTAACTCAATGCTTCAAGCAACATATCTGAAGAACATGGATAGATGACATTTTGCGTTGGGACCTTCCTTCGGGTCTAAAGAAGGGTTCTGACCCAAAACTTCACCTTTCCATGTATTCCAGGGATGCTGCCTGACCCGCCGAGTTATTCCAGCATTTTGTATCCTTTTGTGGAGTCTGAAACATCACCTATCCATGTTCTCCAGAGATGCTACATGACCCACTGAGTTACACCCTGACCCACCGAGTTACTCCAGTACTTTATATCCCCCTTTTGTGCAAGCCTGCATCTGCAGTTCTTTGCATCTTGAATCTTTTATGTGAAACATAGAAACATAGAAAATAGGTGCAGGAGTAGGCCATTCGGCCCTTCGAGCCTGCACCGCCATTCAATATGATCATGGCTGATCATCCAACTCAGTATCCTGTACCTGCCTTCTCTCCATACCCCCTGATCCCTTTAACCACAAGGGCCACATCTAACTCCCTCTTAAATATGGCCAATGAACTGGCCTCAACTACCTTCTGCGGGAGAGAATTCCACAGATTCACCACTCTCTGTGTGAAAAAAGTTTTCCTCAACTCGGTCCTAAAAGATTTCCCCTTTATCCTTAAACTGTGACCCCTTGTTCTGGACTTCCCCAACATCGGGAACAATCTTCCTGCATCTAGCCTGTCCAACGCCTTAAGAATTTTGTACGTTTCTATAAGATCCCCCCTCAATCTTCTAAATTCTAGCGAGTACAAACCGAGTCTATCCAGGCTTTCTTCATATGAAAGTCCTGACATCCCAGGAATCAGTCTGGTGAACCTTCTCTGTACTCCCTCTATGGCAAGAATGTCTTTCCTCAGATTAGGAGACCAAAACTGTACGCAATACTCCAGGTGTGGTCTCACCAAGACCCTGAACAACTGCAGTAGAACCTCCCTGCTCCTATACTCAAATCCTTTTGCAATGAATGCTAATATACCATTCGCCTTCTTCACTGCCTGCTGCACCTGCATGCCTACTTTTAATGACTGGTGTACCATGACACCCAGGTCTCGTTGCATCTCGCCCTTTCCTAATCGGCCACCATTCAGATAATAATCTACTTTCCTGTTTTTGCCACCAAAGTGGATAACCTCACATTTATCCACATTATACTGCATCTGCCATGCATTTGCCCACTCACCCAGCCTATCCAAGTCACCTTGCAGCCTCCTAGCATCCTCCTCACAGCTAACACTGCCCCCCAGCTTCGTGTCATCCGCAAACTTGGAGATACGCACCAACATGGTGTACCAGCACCTCTAAAAAGTTATAAACTAAAATTTAAAGATATATATATTATAAAATGATTACCAAAGTTTAAAAAAATAAAATGTATTAATTAAATTAGGCAGCCAGGCCTTGAAGCAGCTTACACATCTTATAACATGACGTTCCAACATAGATACCTAAAACAAAGAAAGAAATGTGTATTGGCACCTTTTCACAATCACAATCATATCACAATAATACTTTATTAGCCAAGTATGTTTTGCAACATACGAGAAATTTCATTTGCCAAGTCTGTCATACAAATAAAAAGCAACGGAACACACAAAATACATTTTAACATAAACATCCACCACAGTGACTCCTCCACATTCCTCACTGTGATGGAAGGCGAAAAAAATTCAAATTTCTTCACTTCTTTGCTCTCCTGCGGTCGGGGGCCTTGAGCCCTCCATTGACAGGACGATCTTGACTCCTGTCGCCGGCGGCGTTTGGGCCCTCCACATCAGGGTGATCAGCTCCCCCGCGCCAGGTGATCGAACCCCACGTCGGGGTTGGTCGAGCCTCTGCGTTCGTTGGAGTTCCCGACTAGCCTCTTCCAAGACTGCGAGCTCGATGGTAAAGACCACAAACCGTGGTTGGAGCGATCCCAGGCAAGGAATCGACTCCGATGTTAAGTCTACGCCACGCGGTGGGGCTCAAGGCCAGTCCGAGGAGGCCTCCAGCTCCATCGATGGTAGACCGCAGAGCGACCGGAGATGTGACCCGGAAAACAATCACATCTCCGGCAAGGTAAGAAACTGAAAAAAAGTTTCCCCCAACACCCACCCCCACATAAAAAAAACGGAGAACATTTACACAGACTTTTGTCTACAAAAAGGCCAATAAAACCTTTAGGTCAATAACGTCTGAAAACACAGAAAGAAGAAACAAAAGTTTATTTTCAAAATTATAGAGGTTGTATCATAAATGGGTAAAATTCTTATCTCCATAGAAAATATTTTCTTTTAAGTCTGTCATTAAATTACATTGAATATAATATATCTTTCAAAACAAAAAATCTCCACAGTTTCTGTAGCCTGTTATTAATTATGCTGAGAGGCAGACTTTGGCCCATTTCAGGTTTAAAAAAAAACATCACATCAGTCAAAGTAAGTCATAAGTCTTTATCCATTTTGTCATTGTAAAACTTATGGTTACAATTTATGGTTAACTAATGCAGAAGAACACAGCCTGGCTCTTCTCCATAGTGAATGGCCATATGCATTCACTTGATTCATTCTTCAGTAATTGTCTTTTGGTTTTTAAATATCTATAACATTTTAAATTAATCTAGAAATTACTGGAAACAATTATATCGGATTGACATTATCTTTAATTTTGGATATTAACTGATTAAATCAGGTAACAATGTTTAGATGAAGTATCGGTCTGAATGAGTTAGATGCAGGAATCAGAATGTGGCCAAAATTACATAATTGGAATATAATTCTTTAAAATTACTTTATGATTATATTGATAGAATAAGCTGTAAAATAAAAAAAATTTAAGAAAATTAGTTATTTTTAAGAATTAGTAAAAGTCCTTAATTAAATACTGTGATAAATACAAATCAATTAACCCGTGGAATTAATTTTTCAGATGAATTTTTAAGAAGAGGTAATTAACTATTCCTTCTGACATATCAATAAAATGATCATTTTGTGAATAATTATTATATTAGTTAGTGCATCCATTGTTGCTGCCAATATGTATTTAACTCTTATCTGTAGAAATTACATTTTAAATACAATCATGTGCAGTACAACAGAACATTCATTTGCATAATATATTGCCATGATATCAGATCGCAAATGGTACAAAGGTGATTCATGCTATTAGATAGACTACACAAGCTGATTATCACTTTGAGCTCTACTTCAGTACCCAGTACTAAATATGCCCCTTCTTTGCATCCTTTTCCTCAACAATGAAATTATTTTTCATGGTCATCACCATGCATCCTGAAGGTTCAAATGATTCATATTTCTCCATTAGCCTGCATTATCTACCAAATTTCAACAGTGCCCCTCATGGAAGTTAGATTTTGGGATGATAAGGGCCAGCCCCTCATTCCTTGGTTCTGTCTCCTGTCTATGTTCCACCTGGTGAAGATAAACATTGTTTTAAGCATGTTTAAGAAAGAACTGCAGATGCTAGAAAAATCGAAGGTAGACATAAATGCTGGAGAAACTCAACAGGAGAGGCAGCATCTATGGAGCGAAGGAATAGGTGGTGTTTCGGGTTGAGACCCTTCTTCAGACTGATGTGGGAGGGGGGGGGGGTGGGAAGAGGAAAGGAAGAGGCAGAGACAATAGGCTATGGAAGAGTTGGGAAGGGGAGGGGAAGGAGGGAGAAAGCAAGGACAACCCGAAATTGGAGAAGTCAATGTTCATACCGCTGGGGTGTAAACTGCCCAAGCGAAATATGAGGTTCTGCTCCTCCAATTTGCGGTGGGACTTACTCTGGCCATGGAGGAGGCCCAGGACAGAAAGGTCGGATTCGGAATGGGAGGGGGAGTTGAAGCGGTGAGCCACCGGGAGATCAAGTTGGTTAATGCTGAGTTTATGCCTGTGAGATGACTTTAGATTTTAGACCAGCGATCCTGTACACACACTTTCCTACACATGACTGCCAATTTTACAAATGACCAAAGACAATTAGCCTACAAGCCTGTACATCTTTGGAGAGTGGGAGGAATCCGGAGCTCCCAGAGAAAGCCCACGAGGTCACAAGGAGAACGTACAAACTCTGTCCAGACAGTGCCCATAGTCAGGATCGAACCCGGGTCTCTGGCACTGTAACGCAGCAACTCTACCGCTGTGCCAATGTCCTTGCCCTTTAGTATGGCTTCCCCACTATCATAGTTGACAAGGCTTACAAAGACATTCATTTCTAGTCCTTCTACTCTCAGTCATTTTCCACCTGCAGAATGAGGAGAAGATTTCCTTTGTCATCACTTTCCACCCCACAGTTTCTGCCGCATCCATTGGAATTCCACCATTGGATGCATCTTCCTCTTCTCTTTCCTGTCAGCATTGCAAATAGATTAGTCTCCCTCTGCACCTCCCTGCTTCACACTTCCTCCATCAGTAGTCATTCCCTTCACACTGTGCCTATGCCTACAACATCCATCTACCTCTATTCTTCCCTTCCTTCAGGAACACAAATATTCCTGCATCCACATGAAGCAGCAATTGACTTGCAATTCTTCCGGTCCAGTGTGTTAGTGTTCATGATGTTGCCTCCCCTCCAGTAAGAAAAGCAAACAGAGATAGTGTGATGCCTTTGGAGGGCATCTCAGTTCAGCCACTTTCAGTTGGATTGGAGTATAGGAGCAGGGAGGTTCTACTGCAGTTGTACAGGGTCTTGGTGAGACCACACCTGGAGTATTGTGTACAGTTTTGGTCTCCTAATCTGAGGAAGGACATTCTTGCCATAGAGGGAGTACAGAGAAGGTTCACCTGACTGATTCCTGGGATGTCAGGACTTTCATATGAAGAAAGACTGGATAGACTCAGCTTGTACTCGCTAGAATTTAGAAGATTGAGGGGGGATCATATAGAAACTTATAAAATTCTTAAGGGGTTGGACAGGCTAGATGCAGGAAGATTGTTCCCGATGTTGGGGAAGTCCAGAACAAGGGGTCACAGTTTAAGGATAAGGGAGAAATCTTTTAGGACCGAGATGAGGAAAACATTTTTCACACAGAGAGTGGTGAATCTCTGGAATTCTCTGCCACAGAAGGTAGTTGAGGACAGTTCATTGGCTATATTTAAGAGGGAGTTAGATGTGGCCCTTGTGGCTAAATGGATCAGGGGATATGGAGAGAAGGCAGGTACAGGATACTGAGTTGGATGATCAGCCATGATCATATTGAATGGCAGTGCAGGCTCAAAGGGCCGAATGGCCTACTCCTGCACCTATTTTCTATGTTTCTATGTTTCACGTTAACTCCCACCAACACCATTCTAACGATGCCCAATGTAAGTCTAAGAAACAATAGTTGTTTTACCACCTCTGCATGCTAGTCCTCAAGAGTCGATATTAAATGCAACAATTTCAGCATTTCTGGCTGGCTATAGCGCATGGAAACAGGCCCTTTGGCCCAGATTGCCCATGCCGAACAAGGTCCATCTATACTAGTTCCACCTGCCCCTCCTTTGGCCCATATTTCTCTAAACCATTCCTATCCATATACCTGTCCAAATATATTTTAAGTGTTGTTATAGCTAATGCCCCAACTATCTCCTCCGGTAGCTCATTCCATATACCCACCACTCACTGTGTGAAGAAATTGCCTCTCAGATTCCTACTAAATCTTTCCCCCCTCACCTTAAACCTACATCCTCTGCTTCTTGATTCTCCTACTCTGGGTAAAAGACTTCCCCTCATGATCTTTTCCACCTGTGTAAGATCACTTCTCATTCTCCTAAGCTCCAAGGAATACTGTCCTGGCCTTTGGTCATACCAAATGTAATATTAATTTAGTCATGTTCTCTCCACAGATGCTGCCTGACCAGCTGATTTACATTGGTGAGACCAAGCATAGGTTGGGCGATCGTTTCGCCGAACACCTCCGCTCAGTCCGCAATAACCTACCTGACCTCCCGGTGGCTCAGCACTTCAACTCCCCCTCCCATTCCCAATCCGACCTCTCTGTCCTGGGTCTCCTCCATTGCCAGAGTGAGCAACAGCGGAAATTGGAGGAACAGCACCTCATATTCCGTCTGGGGTCCTTGCGTCCTTATGGCATTAACATTGAATTCTCCCAATTTGGCTAGCCCGTGCTGTCTCCCCCCCTTCCTTAACCCTCTAGCTGTCTCCTCCCACCCTCCCATCCACCCGCCCTCGGGCTCCTCCTCCTCCTCCCCTTTTCCTTCTTTCTTTCCCCACCCCCCATCAGTCTGAAGAAGGGTTTCGGCCCGAAACGTCGCCTATTTCCTTCGCTCCATAGATGCTGCTGCACCCGCTGAGTTTCCCCAGCAATTTTGTGTACCCTAGTTGTGTTTTCTCACTTGTTTCAGATCCCCAGCAACAGCTGTGCTCTGCATTTTGTAATTCAAATACTTATTTATGTTTATTTTCTCTCGCTCTAACTGAAGACTCCAAAAGTGATTGCACATGGACAACTTTCATCTCCACACAATCATATACTCCCCATTCCTCTGCAACTTGAAATACATGTAGGCCACTCGGCCCTTCGAGCCAGCACCGCCATTCAATGTGATCATGGTTGATCATCCACAATCAGTATCCCGTCCCTGCCTCCTTCCCATATCCCTTGATTCTGCAACGCTACAGACCCGGGTTTGATCCTGACTATGGGTGCTGTCTGTTTGGAGTTTGTGCATTCTCCCCGTGACCACGTGGGTTTTCTCCAAAGGCATGCAGGTTTGTAGGTTAATTGGCCCTAATATAAATTGGCCCTATATAGGTATATTTCCCCTAGAGTGTGGGATGAAAAACTGGGATAACATAGAGCTACTGTAGGGGTGATCATTGGACTCAGTGGGCCTGTTTCAAAGCTGTATCTCTAAACTAAACTATTATCTTCTTAAGGTGAATTAGGACTAAGAAATGTTGGACTTGCTGGAGGACAAAATTCCATGGTCTGACAAAAGGAAGTGCAGTATTTGTCACTTACCTGGACCACATAGATGGCACTGCTTTCCACAATGATTCATAGAAATCTAGAAAATAGGTGCAGGAGTAGGCCATTCGGCCCTTCGAGCCAGCACCGCCATTCAATGTGATCATGGTTGATCATCCACAATCAGTATCCCGTTCCTGCCTCCTTCCCATATCCCTTGATTCTGCTAATCCCAACTCTATCTAAGATGAATCCAGTGAGTCGGCCTCCATTGCCTTCTGAAGCGGAGAATTCAACAAATTCACAACTATCTGGGTGAAAAACATTTTCCTCATCTCAATTCTAAATGGCCTACCCTTTATTCTTAAACTGTGGCCCCTGGTTCTGGATTCCCCCAACATTGGGAACATGTTTCCTGCATTCAGCTTGTCCAATCTCTTAATAATTGTATATGTTTCTATGTTTCCCTCTCATCCTTCTAAATTCTAGTGAATACAAGCCCAGTCGTTCCATTCTTTCATAACATGCCAGTCCCGCCATCTCGGGAATTAACCTCGTGAACCTACGCTGCACTCCCTCAATAGCAAGAATGTCCTTCCTCGAATTTGGAGACAAAAATTGCACACAATACTCCAGGTGTGGTCTCACTAGGGCCCTGTACAACTGCAAAAGGATCTCTTTGCTCCTATACTCAAATCCTCTTGTTATGAAGGCTAACATGCCATTAGCTTTCTTCACTACCTGCTGTACCTGCACGCTTACTTTCAGTAACTGATGTACAAGGACACCCAGGTCTCGTTGCATTTTCTCTTTTCCTAATCTGACACCATTCAGATAATAATCTGCCTTCTTGTTCTTGCCACCAAAGTGGATAACCTCACAGTTATCCACATTATACTGCATCTGCCATGCATCTGCCCACTCACCCAACCTATCCAAGTCACCCTGCATCTTCATAGCATCCTCTTCACAGTACACACTGCCACCCAGTTTTGTGTCATATGCAATTTTGCCAATGTTACTTTTAATTCCTTCATCTAAATTGTTAATATATATTGTAGACAGTTGCGGTCCCAGCACCAAGCCTTGCGGCATCCCACTAGTCACTGCCTGCCATTCTGAAAGGGAACTGTTAATTCCTACTCTTTGTTTCATATCTGCCAACCAATTTTCTATCCATATCAACACCCTACCGCCAATACCATGTCCTCTAATTTTGCCCACTAATCTCCTGTGGGACCTTATCAAAGGCTCTCTGAAAGTCCATATACACTACATCCATATACAATACATAACAATCAGCACGGGAGCACCTCACGGCTGCGTGCATAGCCCCCTTCTGTACTCACTCTATACTCATGACAGCGTCGCCAGTCATAGTGCGAACTCCATCATCAAGTTCGCTGACGATATCACTGTTGTGGGACGTATCACTGATGGGGTCAAGTCAGAGTACAGAAGTGAGATCGACCGACTGACCAAATGGTGCCAGCACAATAACTGGCCCTCAACACCAGCAAAACCAAGGAACTAGTTGTGGACTTTGGAAGGAGGAGGATGGGGACCCACAGTCCCGTTTATATCAACGGGTCGATGGTGGAAGAGGTCATGAGCTTTAAATTCCTGGGCGTGCACATCTCTGAAGATCTTTCCTGGTCCGAGAACACTGATGCAATCATAAAGCAAGCACATCAGCGCCTCTACTTCCTGAGAAGATTACGGAAAGTCGGTTTGTCAAGGAAGACTCTCTCTAACTTCTACAGGTGCACAGTAGAGAGCATGCTGACCAGTTGCATCGTGGCTTGGTTCGGAAACTTGAGTGCCCTGGAGCGGAAAAGACTACAAAAAGTAGTAAACACTGCCCAGTCCATCATCGGCTCTGACCTCCTGCCATCGAGGGGATCTATCGCAGTCGCTGCCTCAAAAAGGCTGGCAGCATCATCATGGACCCACACCATCTGGGCCATACACTCATCTCCCCACTACCTTCAGGTAGAAGGTACAGGAGCCGGAAGACTGCAATGACCAGGTTCAGGAATAGCTACTTCCCCACAGCCATCAGGCTATTAAACTCGGCTCGGACAAAACTCTGAACATTAATAGCCCATAATCTGTTTATTTGCACTTTATCAGTTTATTTATTCATGTGTGTGCATATTTATACAATGGTATATGGACACACTGATCTGTTCTGTATTCGTGCCTACTATGTTCTGGTGTGCTAAAGCAAAGCAAAAATGTCATTGTCTTATCAGGGACACATGACAATAAACTCTCTTGAACTCTCTTGAACTCTTGAACTCCACTGACTCTCCCTTATCTATTTTACTTGTTACATCCGCAAAAAAATCCAGAAGATTAGTCAAGCAAGTCCCCTTCATAAATCAATGCTGACGTACTAATCCTGTTACTGCTATCCAAATGCGCGGCTATTACATCTTTAATAATTGACTCCAGCATCTTCCTCACCAACGATGTCTGGTCAACTGGTCTATAATTCCCTGTGTTCTCTCCCTCCTTTCTTACAAAGTGGAATAACATTAGCCATCCTCCAATCCACAGGAACTGATCCAGAATCTATAGAACATTGGAAAATGATCACCAATACTTCCACGATTTCTAGAGCCACCTCCTTGAGCACCCTGGGATGCAGACCATCAGGCCCTGGGGATTTAACAGCCTTCAGTCCCATCAGTCTACCCCACACCATCTCCTGACTAATGTGAATTTCCTTCAGTTCCTTCATCATCCTAGATCCTCTACCTCCTAGTACTTCTGGGAGATTGTTTGTGTCATCCTTTGTGAAGACAGGACCAAAGTACCTGTTCAACTCGTCTGCCATTTCCTTGATCCCTATAATAAATTCACCTGTTCCTGTCTTCAAGAGATGCACATTTGTCTTAACTAATCGTTTCGTCTTCACATTCCTAAAGAAGATTTTACTATCCTCCTTCATATTCTTATCTAGTTTACCTTCGTACTTCATCTTTTCTCCCTGTGTTGCCTTTTTAGTCACCTTCTGTTGTCCTTTAAAAGTTACCCAATGGCTTCCTGCTCATCTTTGCTACGTTTTACGTCTTCTCTTTTAGTTTTATAATGTCCTTGACTTCCCATGTCACCCACGGTCGCCTCTTACTCCTCTTAGAATCTTTCTTGATCTTTGGAATGAAATAATCCTGCATCTTCTGGATTATTCCCAGTAATTCCTGCCACTGCTGTACTATCTTCATCCCGACTAGGATCAGTCCCTTTCTAGCCAACTTTGGCCAGCTCCTCCCTCATGCCTCCATAGTCCCCTTTGTTCAACTACAATACTGACACTTCTGATTTTACCTTCTCCCTCTCAAATTGCAGATTAAAATTTATCATGTTATGGTCAGTACCTCCTAATGGTTCCTTTACCTTGAGTTTCCTTATCAAATCCGGTTCATTACACAACACTAAATCCAGAATTGCTTTCTCCCTGGTAGGCTCCAGTACAAGCTGTTCTAAGAGTCCATCTCAGAGGCACTCTACAAACTCCCTTTCTTGGGGTCCAGACTCATACAGCTAACACAAGCAATATTGTGTATGAAGGAACTGCAGATGCCGATTTAAACCAAAGAGAGACAGAAAATGCTGGAGTAACTCAGCGGGACAGGCAGCATCTCTGGAGGGAAGGAAAAGGGTGACGTTTCGGGTCGAGACCCTTCATCAGACTTAGACTTCGGGACGAGATTCTCCTTCAGACTTAAACCGCTGAGTTACACCAGCATGTTGTGTCTAAAATAGGCACTATTGTTGTGGTCACAGACATTGTTCCTCCAGGATTGCAACTTTGTGAGTGACAGCCTCCAAGGTTTAGTGAGATACTTACAATGCGAGTCAGTTACATGACCTTTTTCTTGGTTTAGATTCACATATGCTTCCAATGACTGACCCTGAAGGGTTACAGCCACAATTGCAGCCTCCATCACCAAGCTGACAGAAATTATCTGTCCAAATGCCACACTGAAACCCTCTTCCTCATGGATTACAATTACACTAACCAGGGTATGGGTTATAGAATGGGCTTCAACAGCCACAGATGTTGCAGTTACATGACTCACAACCATTTAATCGTATACTATATTTTCAAATCGCATATCTCTAAAAGAAGTTTAAGATGTAATACTGAAAGTAATGTTCAAGAAAAATAAAACAACTTTGTTTTAACCATGCTCATTGATGCACTTTGATCATTTAAAACATTCTCTAATGTTCAAATATTAATTCCAATCAAAATGATTATTATCGTAGGCAATGTTTTTAAATTTACCACAATAACTGTTTTTGTAATCTTTTTGGATTGATCTTGACAACTAAATAGAAGAGAAGATTAAACATACAGGTAGCACTGCTTTGTCCGTACTCTTTGTGTATCTGATTAATCTTTTCTTGCCTTCAGTTACCACAGACATCCAAAAAGTTAAATATATTTCCATTATCTTAAAAAAACGCAAATATCTAAATGCCTTTTATATTTAGAAACATTGCAAGAGAAATAATATATTACTCCAGACTAAAATGCAGTAAAAATTTCAACAGAAAGTGATTGCGTGCACTGTGATTGATGACTTACCTAAGGCATAACATTTAATTTTGGTTAGAAAAATAAAAGTACTAGCAACACTACAAATTTTAAAGTAACTGTATTGTAAAAAGAGTTATGACTCATTCCAAACTATTAAAATCAGTCTAGTGGGATTCACCTCATCATTTCTAAAAATATACATAGCACTTATTTGAATTTGTCATGCATGTTCATGACAGCTAATCTGTCTCCGGTGTTACTGAGCAAAGCCTACAGGGCATCGCGTTCAGTTTCTTACAGGGTTAACAAGAAAGTAGGGAGAGGTTTCCAGATCCATTAGGCAGTTAAGGCACAATCTCTACCTGTCATTTTTTATTCTAGATAAGTGACCTACTTTACAAATTTCTTTGTATTGAATAATTCATTTACAACACAATTGTACAACCATATTAACTGTAGTAAAAATCAACCTCTTGTGCACCACTCTTGTACCACATACTTCAAAATATAATGATGCTGTGGTTCCTTTTGTGCATAACAAGGAAACAGCAATGATGGTAATAGCAATAAAATGGATATTTGGTTCTGAAGAGCAATGTATCACCCACAATATAGGCAGACTTGCACGATAATTTTTTATTTCCTGGACCTCAGCTTGATAACAACAGTAAGTACAACAATAACGATAATAAAGATTATTTTTCTGTTGCAGTAGAAAAGCTTATCAAATATACATCAACATCAAAAATGATCATATTACTTAAGTATTTTTGCATATCTCTGCCCCGCTGCTTAATGTTGTTCATTACAACCCATATTCACTTTTATCCGCATCCATCTTACAAGCAACACTTAGAACTAACTACTATGCAAATGAAATGGTAAATTTTTTTTGATCCATATGTATGGACTGGGACATGTTCTGTTAGAATGCAAAGCACACTTCATCAGAAATGTTCCTTGCATAATATTCCCATACATCAAAATTTCAAAGTGCGTTATGCACACAATGTATTTTGAGTATTTGATACATTTTGCCCTATATAGCAGCTATTACCTTCAAATAAATTGTAGGTAACAAATTGCTATAATCAAATCTAATTTCGGAAAATACCTGTGGGAACCACACAACATAAAAGCAAGTATCACAAAAATGTGATAAATAACAGAGAATAGGGCACTTTGTTATAACCAACTTGGCAGTGAATTGCAAAATTAAAATGATCTGGCCCTTAATAACTAATGACACACATGTGATCTTTGAAGTAACATTAAGTCACTTGCATTTCATAAAAACAGTTCAAAGGCATATAGTAACAGAATGAAAAAGATTTCCCTCAAAGTACCTCACTGCAAGCAAACCCTTTGAAGAAGGGTTTTACTTTTACAGCAAATATTAAGTTATCTTGTTGGCCGAGAATGTATCAGGCAATTATGATTGTGCACATGGGTCTGTGATGTTTTGCAAATATTTGTTTCATAACTTCATAGTGACTGACAGACTTTGGGTCAAATTCATAACCAGAAGGTTACAATATACAAAATCTTATATTTCACCTACTGATAACATTTGCTTTGCACTTGCATTGACCTGAATTTTGGTGACAGGTAATATCTCCATTGACTGTCCCAGAGGTATTGCAGCTACAAGGACTGCGGCCATCAGGCTCTGAGAAGCGCAGATTATAAAAGCCATCCTGGCACTGATTACACTGTCTGCCAGACACGCATCTCTTGCATTTACACTGGTCTCTAATCTGAGGAGATTAAAAATACGTTGGGATAAATGGAAGTAGATGAGTGATTGGTTTTGCCATACTTCTAACAAAAATGTTAACTGGAAAGATGAGAAATATAAAAATGAAACAATCATGCAAAATACAAAACAAAATGAAACATTGATATTGATATAACGTATTTCAACTCATTAAAATTAAAATAAGTAAAGAACAAAATTACTGCATAAAAAGTCAAATACATAAGTCAAGAGTGTTTAACTGCCATATGTACCAGAAAGCAGCAATAAAATTCTTACGTGCTGCAGCAATACAGGCCCATTAAGAGTACATTTAAACAATGCATAATGTGTAAAAACCACTTACATATAATATTTTACATGACTATAGAAATTAATTCCATAATAGAATTAAATCCTCTTTTTACAAATGATTTGGTTATTTAATAGAAAGACAAATAATGATGTTCTCTTTAACTTGAAACTATTTAGGGAAGCTCTTGATATTCAATAATTTGTTAATGCAGCATAATGCATGTAGCAATGTATTCATAAATTGATGACAAAGTTCTTGATTTTCTGTAATTGTTTAAAATGAGTGATAGCAAGTTGTCAGGCCATTTTAAATCTCTTACAATCTTCATTCAGTGATATAGCTTGGAAACAGACCGGTTGGCCCACCGAGTCCATGCCAACCAGCGATCTCCTGTTCTATCGTACACACTAGGGACAATTTACAGAAACCAATTAACCTACAGGCCTGCATGTGGGAGGAAACCGGAGCATGCGGAGAAAACCCATGTGGTCATAGGGAGAATGTACAAACTCCATACAGACAGACAGACAGCAGCCAAAGTCAGGATGGAACCGGGTCTCTGGCACTGTAATCAGCAAGAATAAAAATTGGAAGACCAATGAGAAACAGGGCTTGCTATCAATGACCAAACAGCAAAATGTAAAAGCAATACCTACCCCAAAATGTTTATTACATTAGATGCATTAATGTTAAATTCTGAACACAAAATATACAATTATGTATTTTCTTTAAATCATTTGTAATGAATAATGAAACCAGCACCTGCTACTCAAGTCATAAACTGAATCGCTGATAAGTTTTAGCGCAGTCAAAGATTAGTTTATAAGAGTGTTTTTTGTTTTCCATTAATCTGCAAGTAACAGTAATGCTATTTTGTAACTGTAGAAAGAAGGAACTGCTTATGCTGGCTTACCAAAACAGACAAAGTACTTTGGAGTAACTCAACAGATCAGGCAGCATCTCTGGATAATATGGATAAGCGACGTTTCGAGTCAGAACTCTTCTTCAGACAGATTGTGATGGGTGAATAAAGCTGGAAGAGAGGAGGGGTAGGACTAAGCCTGGCAAGTGATAGGTGGATACATTTTTATTCTCTGCTTCATCAACAACTGCATTGGGTCCACCTCCTGCACCCATGCAGAACTCATTAATATCCTTAACTTAACCACTAATTTCCAGCCTGCCCTCAAATTCACTTGGACTGTCTCTGACACCTCTCTCCCTTATCTTGATCTCCCTGGTCTATTAAAATCCCACCATCTCCCACACTTCCTTCCACCCTGCCTCTTGCAAAGATGCTATCCCCTACTCTCAATGTTTCCATCTCCACTACATTTGCTGCCAAGATGAGGCGGCATGAGTAAACATGGTTTCCCCCCCGATGTCATAGATGGATTCATCACCCACCTCGACTCATTGTCCTGTAGTTCTGCTCTCATTCCCCAGGCAGACAAGTATAGAGTTTCCCTGGTCCTCGCCTTTCAGCCCACCAGCCTCCGCTTCCAATACATAATTTTCCGACATTTCCAGCACCTTCAGTAATGCCATCGTCAGTCACATCTTCCTCTCCCCTTTGCCATCCGCAGAGATCGCACACTCTACAACTCCTTGCTTGACTCATCCCTTCCCACCCCCTCCCCTGGTACTTTGTCATGTATACCAATTGCAAACATTGCTTTGTTTTATGACAAAACTTGTTTTGAGTGGTGCTTGTCCACATTTCACTCAATGAGAGTTGAAGTTCCCTTGTGATGAATTTGAACCTAAAGTTTCTTTACTCAAAAATCTGAGTTGGCTTTTAGTAAACATAAGAGTCTTGTTGAAATTTTGACTGTACAGCCAAATTTGGCACTAACTGTCTTCAAGTTACAGGTGACACCACTGCAGTGGGCCTAATCATAAACAATGGAGTACAGGAAGGAGAATGAGATCTTATGACAATAATCTCTCCCTCAATGTCAGCCAGATGAAGGTGCTAGTTATCAACTTCAGGAAGCATGGTGGAATACATGCCCCAATCTGCATCAATGGTGCTAAAGTGGGAATGGTTCAGAACTTCAGGTTCCTTGGCGTTAATATTACCAAAAATCTGTTGTGGACCAAACACGTTGACGCGATAGCCAAGAAGGCACACCAACACCTCTACCTCTTGAGGAGGACGAGGAAATACAGATATCTCCAGTGACTTTTACAAACATCTGCAGATGCACCACAGAAAGCACACTGTTGAGCTGCATCACCGCTTGGTTTGGAAACACATTAAGACTGCAAGAAATTGCAGATGGTAGTAGATGTAGCCCAGCCCATCACACAGGCCTGACTTCCCATCTTTGACTCCATCTACGCTACCTCGGAAAAGCAGCCAACATAATCAAAGACCTTTCTCCCACTCTGGTCATTCCTTCGTCTCCTTGTTTAAAAGTGTGCACCACCAGACTCAGGACCACAATTTTCCTCTCTTGTCTGGCTTCTTAATGATCTTTCCATGAGCTAGGGTACTGTCCCATTCACCTCTACCCCATTGTGGAAATTGGACTTTGTCTATGGGACTGAAAACTATATTCTGCACCCTGTACCTTCTCCATTGCTCTATCTATTGCACTTGAGTTTGACATGATTGTATTTATGCATGGTTTATCTGATCTGCTTGGATAACCTGCAAACCAAAGCTTTTCACTGTACCTTGGTATACGTAGCAATACTAAACCTAAACATAAACCTAAACCATCTGGAACTGGTTTCCAGTTTTAAGTTGAGGAACAACATAAAACTGTAAGGTTGCGCACTGTAAAATTCTGAGAAGGATCCGTGATACAGCTTGTACTTTTTAATGACAACAGAGGATATCAGAAGATATATGATCAAGATATATATGGCTATAAACTACTCTTCAGAATGAACCTAGTGAAAACGAAAAATGAATTTGCTGTGGTAGAAAAATTAATTTTAGATGGTCAACTTTTCATTAGGGTTACGTCCTGAGCAGTGAAGTCACATTTGGATCACAGAAAACTATTATTAGTTGACCTCAGGTAGTCATGTATCAAAGTAATTAATCTCTGAGATTGCAGGAATTCTCTCCCCTGATTAGCTTGTAGGCTTTGCAAATAGCTGATGTAACCACCTGAAGAAAAGGCCTTAAGAATTCATGTAAATTTGTATCTGATTAAGATTGGATCTGAACTCGGCTCTGAACAAGAAAATTGCTAGCGCCTTTGTACAAGATGAAAAGAGGCCACAAACTATCAATATGCATATTATATATGGGTAAAAACTGAAAGACATCAGAAACTGACACTTACTCTCCCTAACAAAAAATGCATAGATATGGCATAAGATACAGGCATAAGAAAGGGAGTGCATATTGAATTGAAGCATCTAAATGTAAAGTCAGTTTCACTGAGTGTATAAACATATTTTGTAGGTTATCTATTTGAAAAGACATCTATTATATGTAACCTATTTGAAAAAACATGATATTAATTTTTAGTAATTATACAAAATTGAAAAAAATATATATGATGTCATATGTGGCACAGTGGCACAATCGTCAGGGAAATTGGATTCAACTCCAGTGTGTAGGAAAGAAATGCAGATGCTGGTTTAAATCGAAGGTAGACACAAAGTGCTGGAGTAACTCAGGCTGTGTCTCTGGAGAGCAGGAATGGGTGACGTTTTGGGCCAAGACCTTCTTCAGTAACACAGTTTTGGTCCTGATAGGTGCGGTCTGCGTGCAATTTGCACATTTTGCCTGTGACCATGTGGGTTTCCCTCTTCCCCCGATTCCTTCCACATCCCAAACATAAGCTGGTTGGTAGGTAAATTGGCTATTATACATTATCATCGTTGTCGGTGAATGGCAAGTAGTTGTCAATGGATATGCATTGAAGAATAATTCACCGGGGAAAAATTTGTTCTCAGAGACTCCGTCAGCTTAAGTGTCTCCATCTACATCATTAGGAAATATTAAATATAATGTGAAATATACAAATCGCACAGCCAGTACAATTCCTCAATGAATTTAACTAATGACGTGCACTTTGTCTCTTGATGGTCAGGAAGTAGATGAAATGGCCACAGGATTGGCCACAAATCATAGTTTCCCCTGATCTGGACTCTTCCCACCCGTGTGCGACGGGACGTCGAAGGACGAGAAGCCGGTGAAGAAGTGGAAGCCAAGATGGAAACCGAATGGAAACGACGCCGAAAAGCCAAATAACCGAACGGACACGATGCCTAAAAGCTAAATAACTGAAAGTGCATGATGCCTAAAAGCCAAATAACCAAATGGACACAACACCTAAAAGCCAAATAAGCAAACGGACACGACGCCTAAAAGCCAAATAACCGAAAGGGCACGATGCCAAAAGGATTTTTGGCCGAAAGTTTTTTTCTGGTGATCCGGTTTCCTCCCACACTCCAAAGACATACAGGTTTGTAGGTTCATAGGCTGCTGTAAATTGTAAATTGTCTCCAGCATGTAGGATTGAGTTAATGTGATCACTGATCACTGGTCGGTGAGGATTCGGTAGGTCAAAGGGCTGTATCTCTAAAGTCTAAAGACCAAGGGAACTCGATCATTGTCAGGGACAGGGAGAACAATGAATCCTGTTAGAATTTGTAGACCAATTTAGCCATCATAGAACTCATTATGGGAGAACCATATCAATAAATACATTACAAATTTTGAGCAGTGTTCTGTGTCTTGCATTGTGCTAATATTTTGAGGCAAACTTTATACTAGAAATATTTAATAGTAATTACAAGACGTGCACTCGAGCTTACTTGACTTAAATTTACTTTGAAGGTCTAATTAATTTATTCATTTTATTAATCAATTCTTATAGAAAAAAATTGTGATCAGTGTAAAGAATTCTTTTGCGGGAAAGTTGGTGTCAGCTGCCTTCTCAACTGATGTGTGCAAACCTTGTGATTACTTACAATCTGGAGTCATAAATGAGAGACTCCTGTGAGATCAGGTGGGTAATTTTTAATAAGTACAAGTGTGCTTTCAAAAATTCATTTGACTGAATTATGTAGGGAATAGAATTTTGTGCTTAATCAAGTTTGCTTAAATAAGTGTTCTCTACAGGATTATCACATGGGGGATGAAACTATTTTGACAAATGATGCTGTAATGGGATCTGTTTCACTGTTTAGTTTTTCATTGAGAATATTTTTATGACAACAGTGATGACAGCTAATAATCATCTTTAAATATTTGTGACTGCTCAAATCATTCACGTTATATAAAAACTGAGCACCCCTTTTTGCATAATTCTATTAATTGCAAATATTTTGTCAGTAGCATTTCTTCTTAATTCATGAGTTGATATTATTGTACACTTCTCCAAATGAACTCTATTCTGCTATTCTGGACTACTTAGCCATCTTGTTTCAGCTGCGTTTGTTCTTTTGATAAAATAGATGTATACAATTGTGGTGAAAGGGGTGCTGCTGCAGATATACGGTGTTTTATTTATTTAGCTAAATGGGTACTGTTAGTTGAGTTGCTCAACTGAACCAACAACACCCACTTAGCCATATACATAGTGCAACAACGTACCTTCAATTGAAGTTGGTCAGGATGTGTTTCCTCTTTATATTGGGGATCAAACGTATAACATTGGATGTTTCACTCCCTGAGATAGCCCTGCACAGGCCCAATAACAGTCAACTTTTAAGCTTCACTGAAGTGCTAAAGAAGGGTAAGAGAGGATTAGAGTCATGCCCACCTTATTTTGCTCTTGGACAGCTAGTAATGCATCCACGGAGGAATGCGTAATGGTATCAGTTTGAGGATCAAACATCAGAGTACAAAGAACTCAATGTTAGTATTTAGCCTTCAATGAAAGGAATGCCATTTTAGCAGGATTTGAATTTGATGGCAACAGACATTTTGTCGTGTGAATGACATGCCTATTATTTTATACATGATTGATCTTCCTTGACTCTCTAAAGTGAATACTGGTTTCATATTCTGCATGAATAGGAATATGTAAAAAGTTCCATAAATAGGGCAGCACAAAAAAAAAATATTTCCATCTATTTTGCAAACTTCATCGATTCTGGGGTGAAAATTAGATAGCACTGGTAAATGTGTTGGTTGTGATGTACCATATACCCAATGAAGGCAATGCAGTGACTTTGTGCTATTTTTTCACGAACAAGATTGTAATCTGCATGCATTGCAGATCCATGCTGTTTTGGTGCTTGGTGCATCGGTAAAAGAATGAGGGGAGATACTTTAAATATATATCAATATAATAGTGAACTTATGTTGCAGATATTGGTGAAATTGAAGGGTCCCTAAATCTGTAAGATATGCTGCCTGCATTTCAGAGTATTGAATGAAGTAGTGGTCATTCAATGGATGGCCATTTTCCAGCATTCTTTGAACTCTGGACCAGATACTACAGGCAAAAGTGTAACTAATATAACTCCAACAGCTAAAGGAGGTGAGGGAAAACAGGGAACAATTAGATCTCTTGCTTGCAGTAGTAGCAGAGAAGATGCTGGAGTACATTATTAAAGATGTAATAGCAAAGCCATTGACGGGGTCAAAGTTCTGTGTGGATCTATGGAAGGAAAATCCAGATTCTCTGTCCAGATCCTTCTCCTGCATAATGCCGTCCTTGACAATAATGACCCATGGAGTAATTCTTGAAAATGTGGGTGACTTTCCAAGTCTTGGGAGCTATCCCTCGGCAAATTCAGCTAGAGATCCGGGCGGCCACGGTGGAGCAGCAGTAGAGTTGCTGCCTTACAGCGCTTGCAGCGCCGGAGACCCAGGTTCGATCCCGACTATGGATGCTGTCTGTACGGAGTTTGTATGTTCTCCCCGTGAGGGCATGGCTTTTCTCCGAGATCTTCAAAGATGAACAGGTATGTAGGTTAATTGGCGTGGTGCATGTGTAAATTGTTCCTAGTGTGCGTAGGATAGTGTTAATGTGCGGGGATCGCTGGTCGGTGTGGACTCGATAGGCCGAAGGGCCTGTTTCCGCACTGTATCTCTAAACTAAACTAAAGATGGCAACATCCACCACTGCCTCCAATGTGTACCAGCACAGCCTTTGAAGTTGGAAATTACTATTCCAAAAGAGATGCATTACAGCCTCTGCCCAGATTCCATGCTTTGATCAGCATGATGTATATATATAGTCACAAACCAACTGGACATTGAGCAAGTGGAATTTTTTCTGTTGTAGAACCAAGATGCAGAACATTCAGCATTGTGCAAGGGAAGTGAATGTTTCCCTAAACCTTTGGAAACCTTTAATCTTGGAGATAAAGGCATTGATTATTTTCTAAATAGGGAGAGGATTCAGAAATCAGTGGTGCAAAGGGACTTGGGGATGCTGGTGCAGGATTTTCAAAAGTTCATTTGCAAGTTGAATCAGTAGTAAGGAAGGCAAATGCAATGATAGCATTTATTTTGAGAGGACTAGAATGTAATGCTAAGTCTTTATAATGCACTGGTCAGACTGCATTTGTAGTATTGTGAGCAGCTTTTGGTCCCATATCTGAGAAGGGATGTATTATCATTGGGTAAGGTCCAGAAGAGGTGTAAAAGAATGATCCTGGGGACGATTGGTTAATGTGTGATGAGCGATTTAAGGCATTGGGACTGGACTAGTTGTAGTTTAGAAGGATGAGGGAGGACCTCTTTGAAACTTACCAAAGGCCTGGAGAGAGTGGATGTGGAGAGGATATTTCCAGTAGTGGGAGAGTCTAGGACCAGAGGGCACAGCCTCAGAATAAAAGGACATAACTTTAGAAAGGAGATGAGGAGGAATTTCTTTATTCAGAGGGTGGTAAATCTATGGAATGCATTGCCTCAGGCAGCAGTGGAGACCAATTCATTTAGGTTTTTAATGCCTAGATTGACAGATTCCGGTCAAGGGTTTAGTAAGGGTGTCAAAGGTTACGGGGCGAAGGCAGGAGAATCTGATTGAGAGGGAAAGATAGATCAGCCATGATTGAATGGTGGAGTAGACTCGATAGGCGAAATGTTTTAATTCTGCTCCTATTACTTATGAACATGAGATTCATTCATTCTATGTGAATGAGGAGAGATGCACTTAGTTTATCTTGAAGTAGGTAGATAAAAATGCTGGAGAAATTCAGCGGGTGAGGCAGCATCTATGGATCGAAGGAAATAGGCAACGTTTCGGGTCGAGACACTTCTTCAAACTGATGTGAAACCGATTTTGTCAGTTCCTTCTTAAACATTTTGTCTTATCTTGAAGTACACTGTGTATAAACTCAGTGAGAATTTTCTTATGCAGTAGCAGTCACCTCATGTATTCAACCCAGAAGAAATGTTCTCTGAAGACATGTGGTGGAGGTGGCCTCTTGTTAAGGAGCCGAATTCACTCCGGTTAATTTTCCTGCTTCTGATACATTGTTCTCTGAGTGCCATCTCCTCATTTCCTTCTCAGGCTGTTCTCTGAGAAGACTAATTAGAACTGAGCATTGAGGAAATCTTGAAGAAGAATAAATTATGAGACTTGTATCCAAAGGCCAGTCAGTAAAGTGCCTTTCATGACCTCAGGACACCTCAAATCGCTTTACAAGTAATTAAACAATGTTTGAAGAATAATAATTGTTGTGATGTGGGGAAGTGTGACAGGCAGTTTGTATGAAGTAAAGCTTCATAAACACTGATGAGATACTGATGTTTACATGCTGATGTTTGAGTGAGACATGCTGGCTATGAGACATGGGGAATTAATTTCCTTGTTGCACTGAGCTTGTGTGTATTTATCAACACGTTGTTCAATGCTGAGATCAAGCCATTTTTTGTGGCCACCTATTAAATGGTCATGTGGCAAGAATATTTCCATTCCCTGTTCCACATTATTAGCATTTCTTAAAACCATAATCATGGAAATATTTTAAGTAAACAGTATAATTTCAAGTGGGTATTTTTTGTTGGAAATTTTAAGTTCATAAGTTGTAGGAGCAGAATTACGCCATTCGGCCCATCAAGTCTACTCCAACATTCAAACATTATCTTTCCCTCTCAAAATCATTCTCGTGCCTTCTCCCAATAACCCTTGACACCTTTACTAATCAAGAACCTATCAATCTCCCCCTTAAAAATACCCATTGACTTGGCCTCCACGTGCCTTCTGTGGCAATTATGCTGACATTTATATTTCAATTGTTGTAAATCATTCTACTTTACATAATCGTATCCTAAAAGCAGAGGAACGAAATGCCACCCATCAAACAAATAGGATGCTGTGCCTTGAATAAATGCCTCCAACTCATGGGGAACAGACCAACTAGCACCTGCCCTTCAGCCTTGACTTTAATATGTTTAGAAATTTTGATTCAGCTAGGTTCCTGAACATTTAAATGATGGGTAAGTTGAGATGATAGGTTTAATAAAATATTATTATGTTATCATCAGTGCACAGTGATTTCTTTTGTGTGTGTTCCATTTCTCCAGGTTGCATTCAATAAATATGAGCCTTTCTTGATCATTAATATGCATGCTTTATATGGGCAAAATCTCAGAGATGGCAGAACAAGAAAAGCAGAATAAAGCCAGAGATTAAACGGCTGTAGAAATAAAAATTCTGTAGATGTGGTGTAAAATGAAGATGAAAAGGAAAGGATGTTAAGTTGAAATTTATAAATTTGGAGTGTAATAGTTTCTAAAAACATGAAATAAAACTATTTTGTATTTATACACTATAAATCATTTGATGGCTGTATAAAATTAAGTAGAATTCATCTTACACATCGTATATAACATGCAATTGGTACATTTCTAGTTGCTGCTCAGTTTGCAGATGAACAGCAAGAAGAGCTATAAGGAGACTATCTGTAATGAAGGTGGTGGGAAGGGTACCCAGACGGGACGTCGAAGGGCGAGATGCTGAAGCGAAGAAGTGGAAGCCAAGATACCGAATGGAAACGATGCCGAATGTTAGGTCTAAACCTTAAACATTTTTATGGCATTCAACTGACATTATTAAACAAAAATGTAATCTCCTCAAGGATTGTGCCCTCTCTGTATGTTTTTTACAAGCATGTGCATTTGTATGGATTGGCTGAAGAACACAAAGATTAGCTTGACCAAGGCAGTTGCAACTACAGATAAAATTAAAACAAAGTAATTGACAAGATTATGAAACATCTGCAATGCCCCTTAATTGACAATGTGTCCATGGTCAGTCTTCCAGGAGATGGTTTACTTGAGTACCACAAAACCACAGGATCCCATATTAAATTCAGCCCACCTAAAGCTTCCATCAGCATAGCCCTATAATTAGACCCAGCTTCCCTGCCACCCACATCAATCATCATCTTCACACTGTCCATTAAGCTCTTAAATTAATTTGAGATTGTATCTCCATTGCTACTTCTGGAAATCTGTTTCAGGTGACAACATCTTGCATTAGATAGTTTTTTTTCTTATGTCTGAAAAATCTGTGACAATGTGAAATAATTAATTATTCAGACTTACCTGTTCCATAACGTCCAGCATTTTACATTGCTCTGATAGCTCTCAGGTTCATACTTTCAGATTTTGCCAGTACTTCTTATAATCTCAGACATCTAAAGGCGATTTTTTTTGGCGTCTGCCCCCTACAACAATGTCTATGAGAAGCTACGACAACCTGCCACCTAGTCGACATCAAGCTACCGACAACCGGCAAGTCATTAGGACGTCCACCTATGAACACACATACGACAACCTACGACCACACAGGTGACAACCTACGGCAACCAAAGTCAACCTACGTCCACCCGCGACAAGCTACGACAAGCAACGACCCTGTCGGCGACAACTGAAGACAATTCAGTCGCCGGTACCTGTCGCCGGTTGACGTAGGTTGACCCAAGTGGTCGCCAATGGAATTCACCGGTCAGCACCCGGCGACAACCAATGTCACCTGGCGACAACATGCGTCATCCTGGCGACGACCTACGACAGCACCTACGACACGAGAAGACAAGCTACATCAAGCCCACAGTCGCCGAAAAGTTTTGAACATTTCAAAATCCAGCAGCGACCAAAAAAACGTTACGACTCTATAGGCGACTTGAGGAGACTACTCACGACCATACAAGTGTCACCCGTGACCATTTGGCAACAGCCTAGTCGCCTGTAGCCAAAGAAAAATTGCCTAAGTGGGCCAGGTCCTTAAGACACCAGAGATTAGTCCTGTGGCTTTTGCTTTGAATATCTAAGATTTTACAGTATTTCTTCTTATCTCAGGCACTTAAGACACCAGAACAGTGCTGAACTATCTCCCTCAATGGTGACTCTCGGACTACCCTTGATCGGACTTTGCTGGCTTTACGTTGCACTAAACGTTATTCCCTTATTGTCTCCAATGCTTGAATGTTCTACTTGAGTTTCAGAGGCCAGAACTGAACACAATTCTGTCCCTGCGATGGGGCTCATAGCTGCAAAAATAATTGGTATAAGATAATAATAAAAGCAAAACCAATCTAAGCCTTTACAGAACGTCATAAGTGATAGGACCTTCTGGAAAGGCTTAGATTGGTTTTGACTTTATTATTATCCTATAATAATTACTTTGCAGCCTATGAGCTCCACCACAGGGAAATAATTGTTTTTAGTTCTGGTCTCTGAAACCCAAGTCGGAAGAAGGGTCTTGACCCAAAACGTCACCCAATCCTTCTCTCCAGAGATGTTGCCTGTCCTGCTGAGTTACTCTGGCTTTTTGTGTCTATCTTCGGTTTAAACCAGCATCTGCAGTTTCTTCTTACTCATGAGTGATAGGAGCAGAATTAGGCCATTTGGCCCATCAAGTCCACTACGCCATTCAATCATGGCTTATCTATTCTCCCTCCAAACCCAATTTTCCTGCTGTTTGCCCATAATCCCTGACACCATTCTAATCAAGAATCTATCTCTACCTTAAAGATCTTAGGATTCCACAACTGCAGTATCCAAATGTTTCTTAAATGATAGTACTCATTTACATATTTATATTATACTTAAATATTATATATTAATATAGTAATGCATTATATATTATATAGTATATTATATTGAATATTTATATTATATTTATATTATTATTTATAGTACACATCTTCTATATATATATATATATTACTAAAACTCTCATCTTGTTTGTTTGTATATATGTGTGTGTGTTCCTGAAACTCTGCAAAAACGGTACACGATAGTGCTACAATTTTAGGCCCAACTTATTCACTGCTGTCCTGTGATGTGCATTAGCCAAGTTTCGTTCAGATTGATGTTATATTTTTCAAGTTATTGACATTTTAAACTTAAATTAACAAAACAGCTCCCCAATTTGCCGGCCACTCCTACGCAGTTGGGGGAGGCCTGTCAGCCGAGTCACAATTGAAAATGGCGCCAGTGAAATGACAGTTATGCAAAATGACACCATCTCCCCGCACGTGCGCAGTGGGCCCGGTATCCGCGCATGCGCAGTTGGGGCCTTTGCCGATTTTCAGATCGCCATTTTTTTTTTTGCATGTACTTGCCTAGCCTCACAACGGGGACCCAACAGCTCCATGGGTAAGTTTTGTTCTATTTTACGAACAGCTCTACGGGTCCTCTATTCACTTTATTAACTTTAATTTAATTTCTGCCATCAACAGCACAACTTTGAAAGCAGCAGTGCGGGCCTGTCAGCAGCGCATGCACTCTTTGGTGGAATATTGTGTTGGGGGAATGGGACCCAATGGTCCCCGTCACAATTGAAAAAAGCGCCGGTGATGTGGCAATGATGCAAAATGATGCCATCTCCCCGCGCGTGCGCAGTGGGCCCGGTATCCGCGTGTGTGGGATTTGAAATGACCGTGCAGGCGTAGTGGGCCCAGTATCCACGTGTGTGCAATTTAAAAAATGGAAAGTCTGGTATAATTAAACTTTATTGCAAATCATTGGAGATTAAGAAAAAGTTGACTTTTTTTAATATGAAAACTATTTCAAAAACCAGTCTGGGCTCTTTAGGATTGCCTTTTCCAATTTTCACCGCCATTTTAATCTACTTCCCTATGGCAGTGGCCCCAGTATCCACGCCTCTTGATGTAATATTTCTGTGTGACAGGGACCCAACTTGGTCTAGTTTAAATTAAGGATCTGAAACAATCTACCCAAATCAACCTGAGAAACTGATGATTGCACAGGAACTTTAAAAATGCTTTTGAATGTGTACTTAAGAGATGGTGTACACGTCCCAGCCAGTTTAAGTTCATATACATAAATATCACCAAATATCACAACATTGAAGCTGCAGCCAATAAAGCACACTGATGCCTCAATTTCTTCAGAAGTCTGAGGAAGTTTGGCATGTCTCCAATGGCTCTTCCCAACTTCTACCATAGAAAGCACCCTTTTGGGATGCATTAAGCTTGGCTTGGTAACAGCCCTGCCCAAGACTACAAGGAATTGCACAGAGTTGTGGATGCAGCCCTGTCTATCACGCAAACCAACCGCCCCTCACCACTGACACCATCTGCACCACGCTGCCTTTGGAAAACAGCCAACGTAATCAAGTGCCATTTACAACCTGTATCTAATACAATCTGTATCCAATTTACAACCCGGTCATCCCACTCTCCTCCCCATAGGGCAGAAATTACAAAAGCTTGAAAAGGTTGAAAATACATATTAGCAAATCCAGGAACAGCCAACTCTCTATTGTTATCAGACTACTGAACGGTGCTCTCAGAAGCTAAGTCTTATCTCCCAACCAACAGCATTCTGGCCCCTACTTTTCTTTTTAACCAGCCCTTTCTCCACAGTAGAAATACTGGAACATTATATTCTGTAACCTGGTATCTTCCTCTTTGCGCTACCTGTTGGCGGGTTGGGTCGTACTCATGTCATAAAGTCATAGAGTGATACAGTGTGGAAACAGGCCCTTTGGCCCAACTTACCCACACCAGCCAACATGTCCCAGCTACACTAGTTCCACCTGCCTGCGCTTGGTCCATATCCCTCCAAACTTGTCCTATCCATGTACCTGTCTAACTGTTTCTTAAACGTTGGGATAGTCCCAGCCTCAACTACCTCCTCTGGCAGCTTGTTCCATACACACACCACCCTTGGTTCCATACATCCACCACCCTCAAGTATGCCATGATATTACTGAATAACACAAAACAAAGTCTCAGTCTCAGTACATGTCCCAATAATAAACCAACACCATTACTTCCTTTTACACAATTTACACTCAAAAAGAGCACCAGCTGAGGGAAAAGCAGATAGTTTGCAAACAAGTATTTCAATAATTATTTTTCAACTAAATGATCATACAATGTGAAGGGATCTTTCTGAACATGAAACCCTATCCGACAAGCATCCAAACTAAGACGGACTCTCATGAAATTTATCACTGTTACATTATTTGCTTTTCAGCCATCTTGTTGCCTATGATTATTTCATGGAGCAGACAAAAATGCCAGAATTGTATGTTCAAAACAAATTCCCTGCAGACCAAAGCAGTTACATCAATTCCATGATTGTACTTGTGCCAAAAGGGCCTAATTGTTGAACGCACTCAAAGAATTCAGCACAACTGCCAATTTTTAGCAGCAGAGACAGTGATTTAACAAGAGGGGTGAGAGGGCTGCAGGGACAGGGAAAGGGGGTAAGAATCTGCTCATGCCATGGTCCCTATGCACAATTTTCTTCATCTGTTTGAATTCAGACAAAGGAAAAACCCCAGAGAATTAGGAGCAATTTTAAATAGCAATGTTTCTTCTCAATAATATCACCGTAGTGTACTGGGCATTAAAGTTCTTGTTATTGTCCTCACTTTTCTCTTTATTGTGCATTGAATAACAATGAAACTATTCAGTCAACCTCTGTAGCGTTGCTTTCTTTTACTAATAGTGCGAAATAACATACTTTAATCAGAGGAAACTATAGACCGAAGTAACAAATGTGATAAAGAGGCTTCTTTGAATTCCAAACACAATATTCTGATGAATTATTTTATGACCCCAGTGATCAAAGCAGTGTTTTTATTTAACAAAAGTTTATTCACTTAGCTTTGAAGAAGTGCTGCCTGCCGTGATTTCAGCAGAGTTGATGGAAGGCTGCAGTTGTTCTTGAGTAGACCCATGAATTGCTTGTGGCAGGTGACTTCTAGGATCTTTGGTCTTTGAGGGCCAAACTTATCCTGCTGCATACTTACTGACACGGGCAACCTGCCAAAACTAATCTTAAGATATTAAAACTGCTAATTGGTTGAAAGGATGTAAGTGCAGTGAAACACTGAAAGAGGTTAACATGCTGCTTCCACTGCCACAGCAGTATGTTGGTGATTTTGAAAAGACCATCAGGTACCAGTAAAAGACTTTGAGCCATAGAATCATACAGCCTCATACTCTTTCTCATAGTATAGTCTAGCATAGAATCAGAATCAGAATCGTACTTTATTTGCCAAGTATGTTTTGCAACATACGAGGAATTTAATTTGCCAAGTCAGTCATACAAATAAAAAGCAACAGATCACCCAAAACACATTGTAACATGAACATCCACCACAGTGACTCCTACACATTCCTCACTGTGATGGAAGGCGAAATAAAGTTCAATCTCTTCCCTTTGTTCTCCCGCAGTTGGGGGCCTCGAGCCCTCCATTGACGGGCGAACCTGACACCAGTAGCCGGCAGCGTTTTGACGCTCCGCGTCGAGGCAATCAGCCCCTGCATCGGGGGGGGGGGTGTCAACTCCCCTGCGCTGGACGATCGAACCTCGCGTCAGGGCTGGTTGAACCTTCCGCAACGTTGGAGCTCCCGACTCTGCCTCTCCCAAGACTGCAAGCTCTTGATGGTAAGTCCGCAGGCCACGTTTGGAACGATCCCAGGCAAGGGATCGGCTCCGATGTAAATCCATGCCCTGCAGTGGGGCTCACGTCGGTCCGACGAGGCCTCCAGCTCCATCGATGGCAGGCCACAGAGCACCCAGAGAATGCAATGCGAAAATCAATCGCATCTCCGGCAAGGTAAGAACCTGAAAAAAAGTTTCCCCCTCTCCCCACATAAGACAAACCGGAGAACATTAAAACATAGCCGCACAATCACACAATTAGCAACATATTACACAAACTATAATCCTGCTGCTAACACCCATATTAACTCATTATGTCCCACCATGTTAGAGGTATTGGTTTTGGTCAATCTATCTCTCCAACCTTCTCTGCTACTGAAAACTAACTTGTTTTCTCTTTATCTCAATTTAAACAGAGGGTCTCAGGCCTGCTACTAGAGCACTGTTTCTTTTACCACAGATGCTGCCTGACCTGCTATGTGCTCCAGCATTTCCCGTTTATGTAAAAGTCATGGATGTTCTGGTACTGAAAAATGTAAAATGATATATTGCTCAAGATGATGAGGGATGAAGTGGAAAGAAATTAATTATCGAAAAATGACAAAATCATGGAAAGTGGTCAGCAAGGGCTGAATGGGATTATATTTTGCATTATCTGAAGAATGTATCCACCCTTTGTATTCTGAAAATGTCATTGAAATGGTGCGTGAATCATTGATATTGAAGCATCCTTCTCTCGTAAATAAACTCAGTAATCTCCATCAATTGTTGCTATGCATGGACTCTAAACTCAAAAGCCTAAGAAAAGCAGGCACAGAAAGTCACGGTCCACCAGTTTCTTGTAATGCAGGCAACAGGCCAGATTTATGTTGTTGCTCATTATCATGATATCAACTTCCAGCCAGCACTAATCGTGCTACTGATTAGCTGGACACAGCTACAGGGGGCTAATATCATGAGTAACTGATACTCATTAACACTAACCCACAGTACTTAAATGTAGCCTCTACCTCATGAAGGGATGAGGAGGAGCTGATAGAGTGCCCACAACTTAATGTCCTTTGTGTGAATGATCAAACTCAATGAAAGATCTTCAAAAGTTCTATAGTTCTTTTTAATTGCGTTGTGTTCTTTTAATTATATGGCTGCATGGTAACTCAAATATCACTGTACCCTAATTGTTGCATGTGACAATAAATGTGAATGTGAATCTGAAATGCATGATTATCCTTCCGCGTTGAAGATAGACTCAGAGTCACAAGCACGGAAATAGACACTTCAGCCTAAATTGTCCACTTAAGCTAGTCCAATTTGCCCACACTTGGCCCATACATGTTTTCAAAAGAGAGTTAAGCCCCTGTCCCACTTACGTGTCCTTGGCACGCTAATTACGCTACCTCGTAGTCACGGTGAGGCGCGACGGCCCCGCGAAGGTCGCACGCGACTTCATGCGTCCACACAGCCGTCTGGAGCGCATGACGTCATTTGAAGATGGACACAAAATGCAGGAGTAACTCAGTGGGACCAGCAGCATCTCTGGAGAGAACCAATGGATGATGTTTCGGGTCGAGGCCCTTCTTCAGCCTGAAAGAAGGGTTTTGACCCTTAACGTCATCCATTCCTTCTCTCCTGAGATGCTGCCGGTCCCGCTGAGTTACTCTAGCATTTTTTGTCTATCTTCAATTTTCTTGGCCCCGCTCTGGGAGTAGAAGTGGGGGCGGATCCAGACCGCAACGGCCGTGAGCCCCAGGCCGAGTTCGGCGATCACTTGCCTGCTTCTGCTGCTGTTAGAGGTGAAACGTTGCGTCACGCCAGGGTCTTGGGCCTGTCCCACTTTGGCCGTTAGTTACGCGACAGGCCAGTGGCGCGCAAAGATTTTGTTCGCTACAAAATTTCAGAGCGCCACGCGATACCGCGTACAACTCCATACCCTGAGGGCATCAAGGGATATGAGAAAAAAGCCGGAACGGGGTACTGATTTTGGATGATTAGTCATGATCATATTAAATGCGGTGCTGGCTCGAAGGGCCGAATGGCCTACTCCTGCACCTATTTTCTATGTCTCTATCTCTCTAAACCTTTCCTATTCACGTACAAATGGCTTCATCTGCCTCAAGTCAATCCTCTGGCACTTCATTCCTCACAACCACGTAGATTCCATAATTCTGAATGAAAAAGTTATCGTTTAAGTTCCCGTTAAATCTTTCCCCTCTCATCTTAAACCTACACAATCCAGTTCTTGATTCCCCTATCCTGGGATAAAGACTGTGCTTTCACCCTGTCTATTCCCTTGATGTTTTTATACGCCTCTTTAAGATCACGCCTCAATCTCCTATTCTCCAAGGGATAAAGTTCTAGCCTGTGCAACCTCTCCTTATAACTCAGGCCCTCGAGTCCTGGCAACATCCTCGTAAATATTTTTTGCACTCTTTCCAGTTTAATGGGGCATCTTTCCTATAGGAAGTAAGGTGATTGAAACTGAATACAATACTCAAAGTGCGGCCTCACCAGCACCGTGTACAACTGTAATATAATGTCCCAACTCTGTCGGGGATCAATGGCTTGCCAGCCTCCAGATCGGTGCATTACGCGCGCATGGCGCTTGTTGAGACATGGTGGCGTACGCAGTGCCGCGCGACAGCGCGTGGCTCCCCAGGATTTTGGGATTCTCAAAATCCTCGCATGCCACCTGCGTAACGCGCAAATGACACTCAAGTGGGACAGGCCCTTTAGTCTATTTTTAAGACAAAGATAGATAGATTCTTGATAAGCAAGGGGATGAAATGTTACTTTGGCTCAAACGAATTGTGCAGTTGGCATTACAATTCGTGAACGTAATAGGAAACAGGTCTGTATCATTCCAATAAGGCTGAAGCTATTAAATATTTTATTAGATTAGATTTATTATCATTGTCATGTTAGCAATTCCAAATATCACCTTTTTTTGGCCACTACAATTCAATCTCTGCATGGCAATATACATATTCTTGTTTATCCTCACAGGACAATGTAGCATTTTACTCTACTGAACCTAAAATGAATAATTAAATGAAATATTATTATTCATGATATTTTGGAATTGGTTTATCATTGTCACATGTTCCTAGATAGTGAGAAACTTTGTTTTGTTTTGCTATCCAGTCAATCGTACCTTATATGAATACAATTAAACTACACAATAACATAACAGGATATAGATATAGAAGGAATATACAGGATATTCCAAATAGAAAGGAATAGATTGCTACAACTACTGGGGATGAACAGTACTGTAGATTGGGAGATTGGGACTACATCCTTAGTTTTTGAGCGGTCCGTTCAAAAAACTGATAACAGTGGGAAAGATGTTCCTGAATCTGTTAGTACGGGTTCTCAAGCTTTTATATCATCTGCCCAACAGGCGAGGGGATGAATTGGGTGAAAGTGGCTCTTTGTTGTGTTTGCTGTTTTCCTGAGGCTTTGTGATGTGTAGATGGAGTCCATGGAGCAGGGCAGGGGATGGTTTGCATGATGGACTGGGCTGCAGCCACAACTCTTGTGTTCTTGGGCAAAGCCAACTGCGATGCATCCCTATAAAATGCTTTCTATGGTGCATGTGTAGACATTGGTAAGTCATTGGGTACATGCCAAATTTCATCAGAGGAAGTAGAGTCATTGGTGTGCTTTATCAGCTGATTATATTGAGAATCTACTTACTAATGTTTTCACCGTATTTATGTACATATATTGAAAGACTTGTCCTGCTCTTTAGCAGACCACTGACAAAGAAAAGGATGCCTGGATGTGCGTATTCTGATTATTAGTATTGGGCAGAGATATGGTTCTCACATCTTGTCTGAATCAAAACCCAACAGTTTAAAGATAAGTTATATTGCTCAAATGAAGACAGCAAATCTGATGTAGCTCTGGGTGTGAAAGATTAGTCCACAATGCTCTTTGCAACAGATACACAGTAACAGGTATAAGTTGCCTCCAAAGTGGGAAATTTAACATATTCATCCTTGCCATTTTGTTGCTTCATTTAAATATGAAGTCTCCTTTTCATGCACAAAATGTCAACAGATGAAATAATTTATCTTTACAGATATATTAAAGGCAACTGAAATATTGTGGTACTGAGACCTTTGTTACAGTGCAATCTACTGGAGGAGTTACATTTTCAAGTAGATGCTATTACAATGCTTTCTCAGACATATAATTTACATCATGCACTGAGACCTGTGGAAGATAACCTTTCAATAAGCCAGTTTTGTTCTCAATCACCAACAGTTCATTCAGGAAAGTGATGTTTATAACACGAGTTAATGACTTTGGTAGGAGACTAAAATCTGCTTATCTATATTTTTGCCCTTGATAATAATGAACAGTAACAATGTTGCAAAAATGATAATATTCCAGCTTGTGCAAAGGGACACTGTGTGCACCTCACTGCATGAGTATTTGTGTTGCATTGACATTCATGTGAAGTGCATCAGTTACATATATCAGCGATATATGACAGGCACTTCAGGCCCTGTAATTTATTTTTCTTTTCATACTGAATCAAGAATAATAAAATGATGAATACAAGGCCACCAAATGATAGCAATAGGAAAGTGGAGAGCACAAAACAGAGCTTTAGATAGCCAAAGAATTAATAAAAATGTGCCTGCTGTTATAATTTACTTGTTATAGAACCGATGAATAAATATTTTAAATGATAACTCCAAGGTGAATACACCTGAAGGTACATTGAAGCATTCAGTTTTAGTTTTAATTTAGAGATACACAGCGGAAACAGGCCCTTCGGCCCACCAAGTCCACGCCGGCCAACGATCCCCTTACACTAACACTATCCTACACACTAGGGACAATTTACAATTTTACCGAAGCCAATTAACCTACAATCCTGTACATTTTTTAGTGTGGGAGGAAACTGGAGCACCCAGAGAAAACCCACAAAGTCACGGGAAGAATGCACATACTCCGTATGGACAGCATCCGTAGTCAGGATTATACCTGGGTCTCTGGCACTGTAAGGCAGCAACTCTACCGCTGCGCCACAGTGCGGCCCTTAAATGGGCACTTCACATGGAAAGTAAATACATCACTCAACAAGTTGCGATACGTTGGAAACTATCCCACTCCTACCCACCTTGGTGATTCTAAACCAAGAGAACTGTCCGTTTAACTTGGCATAGGCATGATAAACATACAATCTACAGTTCTCAAATACTTACATTAGACCTTACCTTCAGCTGGTACATAATATTGTGCCTTATGTTTACTGACATTTGTTGAAATGATACTGTCCTCTCAGTTGAATTCATACAGGGGTAGAAGCATTGATCATTTTTTGAAGAACCTTTCTTCAAAAAAATCGATGTACGCAGCAAAAAAAAAATCACATTTCCATGTTTCCTGAATGTTCCTATTTAAAAATGAATACATTTGAGTGAAAAAAAATGAAGCGAGTGAACGTGGTTCTCTCGCCAAATGAATGCAAATGTTCTTGAGTACCTGATCTTTGCGTAATCATTTATAGAAACACAGACATAGAAACATAGAAAATAGGTGCAGGTGTAGGCCATTCAGCCCTTCGAGCCAGCACCGCCATTCGTTATGATCATTGCTGATTATCCAAAATCAGTTCCCCGTTCCTGCTTTCTCCCCATACCCCTTGATTCCGTCAGCTATATCTAACTCTCTCTTGAATACATCCAGTGAATTGGCCTCCACTGCCTTCTGTGGCAAAGAATTCCACAGATTCACAACTCTCTGGGTGAAAGAGTTTGTCCTCATCTCAGTCCTAGATGGCCCACCCCATATTCCTTTACTGTAACCCCTGGTTCTGGACTCTCCCAACATCAGGAACATTATTCCTGTATCTTCTTCCTGTATCTTTGGATATGTTACTGTGTATATGTTGCAAAGACCATTGCTGACTAATCTTTCATGTTCAGAGCTTTATCCCGTGTTGAAGTCCAAACACACACTTCTTTCAACTATGTGAAAGCCATAGTTCCTTTATTGTCATTGACGGAATGTCATTGTAGCAATTTGTAATTCACACCAGTTTTTGTTCTATTATTCTTATGATCGAGTGACAGAGATGCACGGAGTAAGTTGGCATTATGGATCAAACACAGAGACGCTATCATTAACAACTGCAACAAAAATGATACAGCACTAGAGTGTATTAGAAACTCATCTGCTGTTTCATAAATGCAGCCATGGATATTAAAATTCCCAGATCTTATTTAAATCCTGAAAGTTGACCTTTTGCAGTAATAGGTGGAAACTTACCATAAAGTATCTGAAAATCCCATGAGCCCAGAATATCCAGGGCAGTAAAATAGTGCAACTGGATGCGAGAGTCAAACTGCAGGAGTACTGGCGATGGTAAAAGAATGAAACAGACCTTAAATACAAAATGCTGGAGTAACTCAGCGGGACAAGCAGCATCTCTAGAGAGAAGGAATGGGTGACGTTTCAGGTTGAGACTCTTCTTCAGACTGATGTCAGGGGAGTGGGTGGGACAAAGATAGAATGTAGTCAGAGACAGTAAGACTGGTGGGAGAACTGGAAAGGGGGAGGGGATAGAGAGGGAAAGCAAGGGCTATTTGAAGTTAGAGTAGCTACATTGATGACTGCTTTGGTGCTACCTCCTGCACCCATGCAGAACTCACTGACTTCATCCACTTCACCACCAATTTCCATCCTGCACACAAATTCACTTGGACCATCTCCGACATCCCCCTACCGTTTCTAGATCTCACCGCCTCCATCACAGGAAACAGACTATTGACCAACATCTACTACAAACTTACTGACTCCCGTAGCTATCTAGACTACACTTCGTCCCACCCTGCTTCCTGTAAAGACTCTATCCCCTACTCCCAATTCCTCCATCTATGCTGCCTCTGTGCCCAGGATGAGGTTTTCTATACCAGGGCATCGAAGATATCCTCATTCTTTAGGAAATGGGGGTTCCCCTCTTCCATTATAGATGAAGCTCTCACTAGGGTCTGCTCGATACCCCGCAGCTTCACTCTTTCTCCCCCTTCCCCATTCGTGACAAGGACAGAGTCCTCCTTGTCCTCACCTTCCACCCCATCAGCCGTCGCATACAGCATGTAATCCTCCAACATTTTTGCCACCTCCAACGGGATCCCACTACTGGCCATATCTTCCCATCTCCACCCATTTCTGCTTTCTGCAGAGACCGTTCCCCCCCGAAACTCCCTGGTCAACTCGTCCCTTCCCACCCAAACCACCTCCTCCCCAGGTACTTCCCCCTGCAACCGCAGGAGATGCAACACCTGTCCCTTTACCTCCCCCCTTGAGTCCATCCAAGGACCTATACAGTCTTTCCAGGTGAGACAAAGGTTCACATGCACCTCCTCCAACCACATCTACTGTATCGGCTGTTCCAGGTGTCAACTTCTCTACATCGGCGAGACCAGGCGCAGGCTCGGTGATTGTCTCGCTGGACACCTTCTCTCAGTCTGTCTCAACTTACCTGATCTCCCGGTTGCTCAGCACTTCAACTCCCCCTCCCATTCCCAATCTGACCTGGGCCTCCTCCATTGTCAGAGTGTGGCCCAGCGCAAATTGGAGGAACAGCACCTCATATTTTGCTTGGGTAGTTTATACCCCAACAGTATGAACATTGACTTCTCTGACTTCAAATAGTCCTTGCTTTCCCTCTCTATCCCCTCCCCCTTCCTAGGTTTCCCACCAGTCTTACCGTCTCTAACTACATTCTATATTTGTCCTACCCACTCCCTTGCCATCAGTCTGAAGAAGGGTCTCGACCCGAAACGTTACGTATTCCTTCTCTCCAGAGATACTGCCTGTCCCGCTGAGTTACTCAAGCATTTTGTGTCTACCTTTGATTTAAACCAGCATCTGCAGTTCTTTCTTACACATGAAACAGACCTTCCTTGTGGAGCTAAAATATGCGTGTCTCTTTTGGGCCTGGTATTCTGAAGCATTAAAGTGGCCTGGCAGGATGTTCACTGCCGTCTCCTCATATTGTGGAATGAGTAGGTTAACCTATGATGAGTACAGGCACTCGGCCTGTACTCGCTGGAGTTGAGGAGAAGAGGGGACATCATTGAAACATGCAGAACAGTGAAAGGCTTGGATAGAGTGGATGTTGGGAGGATGTTTCCACTAGTGGAAGAGGTCATAGCCTCAGATTTATAGGATGTTCTTTTAGGAAAGAGATGAGGAGAAACTTCTTTAGCCAGACGGTGGTGAATCTGTGGAATCCTTTGCCACAGAAGGCTGTGGAGGCCGTCAGTTGATATTTTTAAGGCAGAGAAAGATAGATTTTTGATTAGTACAGGTGTCAAAGGTTATGGGGAGATGGCAGGAGAATGGGGTTAGGAGGGAGAGATAGATCAGCCATGATTGAAAGGCGGAGTGATGGGCTGAATGGCTTAATTTTACTCCCATCACTCACTTATGGCATGATATTCACCTTGTAGCATGTACAGGTCTAACAAGGCCTCATCTATATTAGTTGACGGTGCAGCTGGCCTAGATTCAGGACAATTTGTTAACAACCATGGGCTAAGTTAAAATCCCCTTATTCCTTGCCCATATTCAGAATTAGAATATCAAGTTTGTGTCACTGCAATTAAATTCCTACATATTAAAGAAGTACGTTTTAATTTGGAGGTACAATTGCATCATGGAGGCCAGATGATTGATACACCCTGAGGCTTTGTCACCATCGTACAACACCTCCTACAATCCCCAGAGCTAAAATCCAGGAAATCCCCTTTGGGCCTGTTGGAAATGAGATGGATTGATTCAAGCAGTAAAATACTGGTGCCATGGACTCTCGAGAATGTTCCTCCTCCACTATTAGAGTAAGGCCCAATGCAAATTGGAGGAACAGCACCTCATATTTCTCTTGGGCATCTAACAACCCAGCGGTCAGAATATTGATTTCTCTAACTTCAAGCAACCCTTGCTTTCCTCCTCTCTCCGTCCCTCCCCCACCCTACTTCTCTGACTAGTTTCACTGTCCTTAATTTTACTGATTGTATGCCTCCTTGCCACCTTCCCCTCAGCTAACAATGAACCATTCTACATTTCTTTATCATCATCTGCTTTGACCTGTAATTATCTCTAGACCCTCTCCACTGACTATCAGTCTGAAGAAGGGTCTCAAACCAAAATATCACCCATTTTTCTCTCCAGAGATGCTGCCTGTCCCACTGAGTTACTCTAGCATTTTATGTCTATCTTCGTTTTCCAATATTATATTCTGTTGTTGTGGTGGTGAACTGAAGTGTGGGAACAATGGAGATGGTCTGGAAGCAGTTATCATTGTCATAGAGCTGTACAGCATGGAAACATATTATTTGGCCCACCTTGCCCATGCTGGCCAAGTTGACATACTGGGCTAGTCCTATTTGCCTGCATTTGGCCTCGAGTCCTGTAAACCCATCCTGTCCACATATCTGTCCAAATGTCTTTTAAAAGTCATAACTGTGGCTGAAAAATGCTTTCACATCTTTGGGGACCCTGAACTGAGCATTGAACTTCAGTTGGTGAAGGAAAGAAAGCCTGGACCAGCTAAAGGTTTGTGGCAATGAGCATTTTGTGCTATACATGTACTGAAACTCAGAGCCTCCATAATGGCTACCTGCACTAGATCTTACACATAAAATAATTAGGTAGGGGGGGGGGGGGGAAGAAGCCGTGAATGAGTACTAAACCTGTCAACTTACAATAAATATCATTCAAAACAGATTGTCACCATAATCTCCAGCTCTTTGACTGACAGAAATAACATTCTGATGGATTATCATCTTTGGCTATAACAACAAATCAGAGGCTGATGGCATAGCCCTGATATAAATGCACTGGGACAGCTATTCCTGGTATATTACCACAGAATTAACAGTTAACTATATTATAACAACCTAGAAATGTATATAGTTCAAAGCTCCATGTGCTGAACAATGGATTATTTGATTTAGAAATCTTTACTTTGTGAGGCCATTGCACACTTTTAGTTTTTTTATTCACACCCTTTATGCATCTGTGATGTCAAATGACATGTAACATTTGCTTTTGTATCGCATGCACAAAATTCTATTGGGTCTATTGAATGATCTGCGATTTTAAATCTGAAGCAAGTCTTAAATAGAGCACTGAATCTCCCCTCCAGTTGAAGAACTGACCCTCCCAGAGATTCTGCTCCGACCTTGAGGAGAGACATCCTGGTGGTGTCTTCAGACTTTAGAGATTCAGCATGGAAACTGAGCCTTCCGCCCATCGTGTCTGCGCCAACCAGTGATGACCCCGTACACTAACACTAAGATACACATCGGGGACAATTTACAATTTGTACCAAAGCCAAATAACCTACACACCTTTACGTCTTTGGAGTGTGTGAGGAAACTGGAGCACCCGGAGAAAATGCACGTGGTCACAGGGAGAATGTACAAACGCCGTAGAGACAGCACCCATAGCCGGGATCAAACCCGAGCCTCCGCCGCTGTAAGGTCTACCGCTATGCCACACTGCCACCCTTCATACTGAAATTATGTGGGCAATCTTCATTGTGCTGCCTAGCAGCAGTTAATGCATACTTTAAGACACTTGCTAGCCCCACCTATCCTCTCCACCAGTTGTAATATGAATTAAATACCCAACGCACTGATAAAACTGCCTTGGATGGGGTGGCTTGGTCGGTGTGGACCAACTGGGCCAAAAAGCCTGTTACCGTGCTGTATGACTTGAAATAATCCAAGCAAAAATAAATGTTATGCAACAATATGACATGGCAAAATTATTAATGCTTGAAGCAATAGGAGGCAAATGAAAAATTGAAAATAAAAGGAAAATTAAAAATTGAATAAGTACTTCTGAATATGCCAATCTTGGGTACTGAGATTCAATATCTTTCTAGCTGCTGGAAACTATCGTGGAATTTCCTTGTTAGCAACAGCAGGCAAGGTCCTCGCCCACATCATGAACAACCGACCATAGCCTTTAGCCGAGAAGATCCTTCCGGAGAGACAAGCCGGTTTTAGACCATCATGTGGAACAGCCAACATGATCTTCACAATGCGTCAACTACAAGAAAAATGTTGTGAACAACTTCAACCTTTGTACATGACATTCATCGACCTCACTTTGGCTCGGTATCAAGGGAACTCTTATGGGACCTCCTATCCACCTATGGATGTCCTGAAAAGTACATTTGAATCCTGAGACTCCTCCACGATGACATGCTTGCCACAGTCATGGCCGGCAACTGCAACTGTTTCAGAATTGCAATGTATGGAATTTTTTTTGCTTTTCTCCCTTCTACCTTTTCTGCTGTCAGGAAAACAACCCAATTTATTGCAGTTTAATATTGCAGTTTAAGTCCTTATCTCTGGAAATATTCCAAACTATATTTTAGGACTTTTAGATAATTCTTAAACTTTGACAACCAGAAATGGATTCAGTACAGGTGTGCTCTCACAAATATTTTCTATAAATTAAGTAAACTTCCATGCTTTTCGACTGCCTCCCTTCTTATTTCTGATTCCTAGCAACCCATATGCTTTACCAACCTCCCACAATATTTTTTTTAAGCATCAGTCTTTGCATTGACCTCTGTAGAACATACTTGTCCATCAAACATCTGTCTGGACAATAAGTTTATAACTATGCTTTGCTTTTTATGTAAATTCCGTTTTCCTGCTTCCACGCAACTATTAATTCCATGGGCCTCCATTTTCCTAACCAGCCTATTTGCTTTGGACTTGATCAACCATTTACTGAAAAATCCATATAAATATAGTGTAGGATCTTTTAATTTGTAATTATTGAGATGAGGTTGCAGTGCTATGAAGCAACCCTAGATTTTTGGTGCGTCAGACTTGGAAAATTTAAGAACCCAATGGATTTGTTACTATATACTAGTCTTGACACAATTACAAGCACATGGTGAATTCAATAAGCAAGTTCAATGATTTATCGACATATCGAATCTCGCCAATTTTCTCAAGGAGATAGAGGCATTGATGAGCTTTCTTTGTGTTTGCATCAATGTGTTGCACCCAGAACAGATTTCCAGGTAAAGGCACATCCATGGATTTGCAGCTGTTGACTCTCTCCTCCATCATCCTGTTGATGCCAGTTCCAGGTATCTCAGCTTTCCCTTCATTACTCTATAATCAGGTTCTTGGTCTAGCTGAAGTTGTTCTGGTACCATTTAATCAGTTTCAATCTCTTACTATACTCTAACTCATTGTAACCCATTATTCATCTAGCAATGGCAGTGCATTGTCAAATTTAAGCATGATATTGGAAGTGTGCCTGGCTGCACAGTTCTGGGTGTATAGATTGTGGAGGAGGGAACTGAGCACATTACCTTGAGCTGCTCCTGTGATGATGGTTATCGAGAAGCTTTTCAGCATTGAAGCTTTTCAGAAGCTTTTCAGTATATCAAATCCTTTCGAGAAGGATTTCAGTATAGGAGTAAAGAGGTTCTTCTGCAGTTGTATAGGGCTCTGGTGAGACCACATCTGGAGTATTGTGTACAGTTTTGGTCTCCTAATTTGAGGAAGGACTTCCTTGTGATTGAGGCAGTGCAGCGTAGGTTCACGAGATTGATCCCTGTGATGGCGGGACTGTCATATGAGGAAAGATTGAAAAGACTAGGCTTGTATTCACTGGAGTTTAGAAGGATGAGGGGGATCTTATAGAAACATATAAAATTATAAAAGGACTGGACAAGCTAGATGCAGGAACATTTTTCCCAATGTTGGGCGAGTCCAGAACCAGGGGCCACAGTCTTAGAATAAAGGGGAGGCCATTTAAGACTGAGATGAGAAAAAACTTTTTCACCCAGATAGTTGTGATTTTATGGAATTCCCTGCCACAGAGGGCAGTGGAGGCCAAGTCATTGGATGGATTTAAGAGAGAGTTAGATAGAGCTCTAGGGGCTAGTGGAGTCAAGGGATATGGGGAGAAGGCAGGCACGGGTAATTGATAGGGGACGATCAGCCATGATCACAATGAATGGTGGTGCTGGCTCGAAGGGGCGAATGGCCTCCTCCTGCACCTATATTCTATGTTTCTATGTTTCTAAGCTACTGCTGTGACAAATCATACTGATTGTCCTAAACCAATGTGTTGTCTGCCATTTCATCTTAATGTAAAGTATAGCATAGCATTATTGTGTAGGACCAATGATGGGGGGGGGGGGAGATAGTGATTGAGGATGCAGAGAGCATTTGGCAGAGACTCCAGTAAGAAGCATTGAAATATTCATTCAAAGATTCAGTGCATAAACCATAGTCTGGGAGCTCTGCTGGCATGTCCCTGTTTAGCTACACCAAAACAGATTGGCTACTGCATTTATGATGCACACCTTCTGTGGAATATGGGGGTGGTGACCAGGCATACATTACATGCCGTTAGACCCTAATGCCTATGACACTATACAACAGTGCATCAGCCTATCGGGAATGGAAAGAAAATCAAGAACGTAATGATTCATAGAAATTCAATTGTATAGTTTGAATAACTATTGCATAATGTAATAGTACTCCAAGCATCACTAAACTGAAAAATAATATAGAAAATCTGCAATGTAAGAGAAAAAAGAAACAACGTTTTGAATTTATTTTATGAATTTACATAAACATTTTGCATTTTTAAAATATAGGACAACATCAAAGGTGAAAGCACATTCCATATATCAGTTATTTCAATGAAAAGTTACCCATTACACCCAACACAGAATAACCAAACATTTTCAATTTTTTACTGGGTGTCCAATACATCAGATTGTCCTTAGACACAAAATGCTGGAGTTACCCAATGGGACAGGCAGCATCTCTGGAGAGAAGGAATGGATGATGTTTAGAGTCGAGGCCCATTTTCTGAATATTCGGTTTAAACCGGCATCTGCAGTTCCTTCCTGCACATCAGATTGTCCTCTTAGGCTTTGAAAGGATCATAGAAAAATGTCAATGACTTGAGTTGAGGGAGAAGATTCTCTTCCATTTTCAAAGCCAATGATCGAGATGGCTTAGTATAGGATGGGGTGGGGCAGAGGTGTGAGGTGAATGTGTAAGATACTCTTTCCTGTTATTGTAGCTACTTTAATTTCAGTTGCCAATTCACATAAGAAATTATTACTTGCTGTGTTACAAGAAATATCCTGGAACGTCTGACTGAATCTATCATCAATGCTGCAGAATATGTAAATGACTGTCCTATCACTGCATGGTGATTTTGATCATGTTTGTGAGAAGAACTTTAAATAAGCCAGCCACTTTCTTGGCACTCTCCTTTGTTCCCACATGGTACTCTGCATACTAGGCTAGAAAGGCTAGAAACCCACAGTGGTACCGAGATTACACAAAGAAAAACAGGAATTTCTCTCTCAATATAGGAGAAACTCTACTCTAGATTAAACATTAAGAGGTTTGCACTAGTACTGTCACCAACTATTTTCCTGTCTGTCATTTACCAGGGCCTTGTTCTTCCAAAAAGACGAGAGGCGATAGTGGTAAGGGAGCTGGCACTGGTACCTAGAGGTTTTGCCATCCCAATGGTTAAACAAAGAAAATAAAATTTCATTCATATGAATGGAAAATGTACTTTGAGCATCCTTGACAGCAATGATAGCTAACCCGCATTAACTGCAAGCTCTGAAACAAGAAACAAATGCAGATATTATCTGCCAAGACAAATGCAACTGCTAAACCAAGGCCAAAAGTCTCGAGTTGCTGTGAAGTTATGAAAACTGACCGGTATGGTTCTGTGATTAAAACAAAACAAATGTAGAGCAAGCTGTCAGACAATCCAATCGCACAGCAGTGAACAACAGATGAAATAGAATTTGATATTATCGTCTTCATATGGAACTTAACCCCGCTCATGCAGATGATATAATTAAGGGCATTACATTTATCTGGATAGGCAAACCTGGACAAGCACAGTGACATCCAGCTGGATAGCAGACAGATGACAATGCTGTTCTTCAATCTTTTTAAACATAGCATGGAGATTATTGGCCTGTATTGCGAGAGGATTTGAGAGGGGAGAGAATGGAAGTCTAATTGCAATTGTTTAAGGCCTTGGTGAGAGTTTGTCTCCTTATGAAGGGAAGAATGCACATGCCACAGGGAGTGCAGCAAAGATTCGCTCGATTAGTTTCAGAGACGATAGGTTTGCTGTATGAGGATAGATTAAGTATAGGGGACTGTATAATTGACAGACTAGACGGAGATCAGCAATGTTCACAACGATGGCAGAGTAGGCTCAAAAAGCCCGATGGCCTTCTCCAGCTCCTACCACACTCTACGAGGGTATATAAATAATATACACCAGGCACAGGTGACCATAATATCTGGTCTGGTGTATCACTCCATTTTGGAGAATGATGAATTATAGTCACCCAATTCCATTGATACAGAAGGGATTAGTAAGATGGTCAGAGTTGACAATAAACTTAAAAGACCCTTAAAAAAGACAGATAGGACAAAGATGATGCAATAGTTAAGATTGATGATGTATTTTAAGATTTCTTAAATCATTTTTAACATCTGGATATTGCCAGGAATGCCTTTATTTGGCTCTGAGAAGATGGTTGTGAGCTCCCTTCTTAAACCACTGCAGACTTTTTGAAGACATGTTGGTTGAGAGGTTTGGGCTAATGAATGTTTTGGTTGCTAGAAGGGGTGTCAATCGAGCAAACGTCTTTGGCTTGGATAACGCTGAGCTTCTTGAGAGCTGTTGGCATTACACTCTTTCAGGCAAATGGGGAATACCCCATCAGTTTCCCATTATGTGCCTTGGTGATGGTGGTTAGGCCTTGGTTAAGCCATTTGGTGTAGGATATCAATTTTCTCATGTAGCCATGGTGCCCAATGGCTGATACAACTGAACTTCTCATAATGGAGAATGCAGCAATGGTAATGCCATTGAATGACAAGAGTAGGTGATTAGATACCCTCTTGTTGGAGGTAGTCATTGGCTAGAATTTCTGTGGTTAGCAACTTATCAGCAAATGCCCATGTGGAGGAGTGACGACAGCAGGTTTAGGGGTTAAAGCAACAGATCCAAAGTAAAAGTCCAACAAAAATGTAATGCAGTGCGAAATTAGTAGCAAGACTGACAGGAAGACGAAATATGTGCAATATATGCATAACCTTTATATAATTTATTTTGTGTGTTTGTCTGAGTATGTGCCGACAACACTGCTGCAAGCAAGATTTTGTTTACTGTATCTGCATCGCACGTGCAAATACCAATAAAGTCAACTTGGTTTGGCTTGAGTTGCATTGAGCAGATGCAGCTTCAATTTGCACCAAGCATATTTCATGGTATCAAAGAGAGCAAGGTTAAAGAGCAAGTGAATTTACACTAGGACGTTTCTTGATTCTGCTCACCACCCAGTCATAGGCCCTATTTATGGTTGGCCACCAGGGGCGCCGGGGAGATGGCAGCCCTGCCGGCAGTCTGTTTGTCTTTTCACTCTTTTGTTATTTTTATAGTTTGTTAAAAGTTTTTGTTTTAATGTTCTTCAGTTTGTTTTATGTGGGGGGAGGGGGGAGGGGGGGAGGGGGGAGGGGATCGGGGGAAACTTTTTTTCAAGTTCCTGCCTTGCCGGAGATGTGATTATTTTTCGGATCACATTCTCCGGGCGCTCTGCGGCTTACCATCGCTGGAGCTGGAAGCCACCTCGGACTGTCATGAGCCCCACCGTGGGGCACGGACTTAACATCGGAGCTGATCCCTTGCTTGGGATCGCTCCCACCGTGACCACCATGGAACCAACACCAAGGGCTCGCAGTCTTCAGGTGAGGCCAGCCCCGAAGCGAGGTTCAATCGCCCGGCGCCGGGAGCTGACATCCCCCCCCCCCCCCGATGCGGGAGCTTGATCGTCTCGACGCGGAGGGCCCGAACGCTGCTGGCTGCGGGAGTCAAGATCGTCCCGTCAATGGGGGCTCAAGGCCCATGACCGAGGAAGAACTAAGGAAAGGCCTTCCATCACAGTGAGGAATGTGTAGGAGTCACTCTGGTGGATGTTCATGTTAAAATGTGTTTTTGAGTGTTCAGTTTCTTCTAATTGTATGACTGACCTGGCCAATGAAATTCCTCGTATGTTGCTAAACATACTTGGCGAATAAAGTGTGATTCTGATTATCTTTTTCTTTTCAAATGGTCCTTCAGAAGGCTAATATGGAACTAGTGGACTTTACCACAGATGGAGCTGGAAGTGTTTGATAGGATGAGATGGAGGGTAATTTGTGAAGAGCATCTTCCATGTGCTTACTGTTTACAATGGGCTCCCTGTGTCATCTCAAACGCCACTTCTCCGGTTTGAGCAGGTGTCAGCCAAAGATTCTCGGGAGTCAGAGGAATTTTGCAAGAGTCTTTTCAAGAGTCTTTTCTTCCGTCCACCTGGTAATACCTTCCTGTGTCTGTTTTGAAAATCTGGTGTCTGAAGTACAAACAATGTGGCCCAGACAAGGAGTCAACAGAGGATAATTAGGGCCTAAATATTGGGGATGATAACCTGCAAGAAAATGCAACATTTGCGTGACTTTATTGGACCTTATCTTGCCATAAATGTTGTACCCTTTATCCATCCACTGTGGATGGCTTGATTGTAATCATGTACAGTCTTTTCTTTGACTGGATAGCACACAGCCAAAAGCTTTTTCATTGTATATCGGTACATATGGCAATAATAAAAAAACTAAACTGGTAGAGAAAGCTTTCGGGATGTTGCAACATAAGGGAAGGAGAGTTAGGGTAAAGTTATACAAGTCATTGATAACGCCACATCTGGAATATCATGTGTAGTTTGTTTGACAGGACCTAGAACAGATGTAATTATGAAGGAGAGAGTGCAAAAGAGATTTATCACAATATTGTCTGGGATGGAGTGTCTCAGTTATCAGGACAGACTGGGTGGCTTGTGTTTCCTCACCTCAGAGGAAGACTGTCAGATGTGCACAAAAATATAATGGGCCTAGACAGGATAGAAAGTAGGAAACTTGCGTAAATATCTATAAGCCAATAGCACAGGTTTAAAGCATTGTTGTCAAACAGTGACGGACAACAGGAGTGAGCAAGAGGTTTAAACATGATTAAATAGAGTGTTATTTCACCCAGTAGCTGGCTGGAGTTGGGAATGCATTGCTTGAGAGGATGGTGGAGGTAGAGACTCACAACATTTAAGTAGTATCTAGATAAGCACTTGAATCCTAAGGCATAGAAGGCTACAGACCAAGTGCAGATAAATGGGATTAGTACAGTCAAGAGTCAAGCATGTTTAATGGTCATTTGCACAAACAACGGAACAATGAAATCCTTACATGCAGCTGCATAATGACCGTTAAATACAATAATCACAGAAAGCAAATCATAAACAAAAATCAATAAATTAATAACCACAATACTAGTGCAAAAAAGCCCAAATTCCTTAGTGCAACCCAAGTCCATAGTTCATAATGTTTAAGAAGGAACTGCAGATGCTGGAAAATCGAAGGTAGACAAAAATGCAGAAGAAACTCAGCGGGTGAGGCGGCATCTATGGAGCGAAGGAATTAGGCAATGTTTCGGGCCAAAACCCTTCTTCAGACTGTGAGGGTGGGGGGCGGGAAGAAGAAAGGAAGAGGAGGAGCCAATGGGCTGAGGGAGAGCTGTGACGGGGAGGAGAAAGTAAGGACTACCTGAAATTAGAGAAGTCAATGTTAATACCGCTGTGGTGTTGTCCATTTCCTTCGCTCCACTGATGCTGCCTCGCCCGCTGAGTTTCTCCAGCATTTTTGTCTACCATAGTTCATGATGTTGTGTGGTGATGGTTGTTGGGTACACTTGATTCTTTGTGGTCAGCACAGGTTTACTGTTGTACGACACGATAATTCACTATTAACTTGACTGGATGAAACATTGCACCGCAGTAGGAGTTGAATCACATTCATAGAGGAGAGCAACTACCTATTCTCCACCTTCAGCAGAGCCTCTTAAAGCTTATTTTGAAAATATCCACCGTACGTAGTTCTGTAGATCATGGCCGCGGCTTGAGCCAAGACCCACAAGTGTGCCCCATTTGTGCTGACAGAGGGCAGCTGAAACTTTGATATATAGTCATTCAGCCAAGATAAGCAGCAGAGTGTCAACACATATTCCAATTTATTCACTACACTAATAAATAAACAACACTGGCTTCTTTACTTATGCAACCACACCTCAGACAATCAACCATCTTTTATTTCCTAATCTTCTATTCTCACTTTTTTTGTCTTCTGAACCTGGTGCTTTACAGTCTACAGGCAAGTCACTATCTTGTGCTGCGCGTGAGTGGCCATTTATCATCTGCAATGCCGACCAGTGCATGTCACAAAGTATTCTAATGCGTAAATCATGATAGCTAAATTATTGTGTTCATCTACAAAGCCATACATCATATATATCTATATTCAGAATGTGCTTGACCAGTGATTCTTTACAGTGATGAAATATTTCACTTTGCACACTTTTTCATTATGTCAGTCAACTTTTCCTGTGTTTTCCCTCCAGCAGAATGAAACACAATAGATTGGATCGCATTTGGCACACAAGTCTCGGCATATTCGATTATTTTGCTTTGTTTTAAATTAAGACAACCTTTGCAAGCTAATTTACCTGAAAGTGTTATTTTTTTTTTACAAATCAGTGATTGTGCCGACTCCATTTTCATGTTGAATATAATCAGTAAACACAAAGGAGTCCCAAAATATTACATCTCCACATCATTAATATAATCCAATGCCTAGCCATCCACATTGACTCAAAGTATTCAATCATTAGTTGTATCATTTGCAACAGTTGGAGCACAATACCTTTGAACAAGTGAATATGCACATGGATGGATAGCTGAGCAGGGTCAATTTGTCTGGGAGAGTACACAAGGTAATTTTACAGAAAACACCAAGATTTCTTTCTGTTATATATAATAACCAAACAAATCCAAATTTAGAAGGAACATAAAACAAATAACATGCAATTCCATTTAGCTGGATTTTTTTAATAGTTGTGCCTTTTCATATTATTTGATTAAATATTGATGCTTATAATCAGACAGCAACAAAAACAACTGAAATGCATTCACCTACAGTATCTGTGAGGGATGTTTGTTTGAACCGTTAATTTTGCATTCAGCTGATAAACTGTCCAGTACTTGTGAAATCATAATCGAAATAGCCTGGATCAAACAATAAATTGGACATAAAATTGATTATAAATCGTGTACATATTCATCAGGTGCAAACTTATTGCTAATGGGATGACAATCATACCATCAATTAATTTAGCCAAAAATGGAAAAAAAAAATCCAAAAGCATTGGGAGCTAATTTCCTTTCTCCTCATTGCTCCTGTGAGTGTTATCTCACCACTAATTATTACCTGTAAGTAATAATTATGGTATATTTTTAGGAGGGGTTTGATCAATTGCTTTCTAAATTTTCCTGCTGTTGATTTGTAGGTAACTTGCATGTCCTGTTGCGATTTGTTGATATACAAAAAATTTGGAAATTGGACGATCCTTACAGTAACTACAGTGAAATACAAATATGTGCATCTGACAAAATAACATCAGAGACAGGATGCTTGTTGTGTAACAGATAAAAAGCGCTCTTAATGCAAGTATTTCACAACAATTGGTAAGTCTCCTTGGTGTTAAACAACCTAGGGGAGAGCAGATGCTGGTTTACCAAAAAAACAACCCACAAAGTGCTGGAGCGGGCCAAGCAACATTTCTGGAGAACATGGACAGGAAACATATTGGGTCGGGATCCTTCTTCAGACAAGAGGTCCCAACCCAAAATGTCACCTATCCATGTTCTGCAGAGATGCTGCCAGACCCACTGAGTGAAGCCACATAGGGATTAATTTAATACTGCAGAAGTGCTGGAGACAGAGAGCCAATATGTTCAAAACCTAGTAATGTAACAATTTGTGTCTATCTTCAGTTCCATTAGTTTAGTTTGGTTTAGTTTAGTTTAATTTAGAGATAGAGTGCAGAAACAGGTCCTTCAGCCCACCGAGTCCACATTGCCCAGCAATTACTGCATGTCAACACTACCCTACACACAATTTACTCTTCTACCAAGCCAATTTACCTAGAAACCTGCACATCTTTGGAGTGTGTGAGGAAATTGAAGATCTTGGAGAAAACCCACACGGTCACGGGCAGAATGTACAAACTCTGTACAGACAGAACCCGTAGTCAGTATCGAACCTGGGTGTCTGGTACTGCAAATGCTGTAAGGCAGCAACTCTACCCCTGTGCCACCACAAGTCAATTAGTCAGCTTTCTAACCTAACCATTCCATTAACATGATAGTGTGGATTTCACCTGTAGTCAAACATGGAAATCCTGAACTAAACAGTTTGTTCCACTGCTGAACTCCACTTGGCTTTCCAGATGTGCCACACTGCAGCAATGGGAAATGTTGGTGTACTTACCTCATGAAGATGGGGATAAGGTGATCTTGCACCCCTAGTGACTGAATTAATCTCATCCACTAGTTCACATATAACATTCATTAATGTTACACACTGACATGACAACAAATTCCCGTGGCAGTAAACGATTCCTACCTTGGAGTACTGAGAACATTTCATATTCTTATTCTCCTACTGATTTTAGGGCCCTTGGAAATTTTTATGTGTGATCCTATTCATATTGACACCCTCTAGTTGACAAATGTTTGAATAAAAATAGTTCCTTAATCCAAATTCCATTCGTTAAACTGTTGAATCAGCAGTATAGTTTTTATTATATTGAAAGGTATTGGCATGATAATTGACAAGGATTAATAAAGTTTACCGTGATATTTTCGGGAAATGGTCGTCTTTTGTGAGATGTTTTGGGAGTCATTATATTTTCCAAAACCACATTAAGTTTCAATAATTTAATCTCTTGTGCTTGCATCAGTTGTATCTTGGTATAGTAAAGTCAGGTGGATAACCTGTATATATCAAATCCTTTCAATGCTTCAGTTGAATCGTACATTTACGAGGCAGAATGGATGGAATTCTTTAATGTAAATAGCGTCGCAAGCAATTGCAGAGAGATGCTGACTTGGCTCAGACCATCACGCAAAACAACCTCCCTTCCATTGACTCAATCTACACTTCACGCTGCCGTGGCATGGCCACAACATAATCAAGAACCTGTCTCACCCTGGTTCTGCCCTCTTCTACCCTCTCCCATCAGGCAAGGTACAGACGTTTGAAAAACCACACCTACAGGTTATGGGATAGTTTTTTCCAAGCTGTTATCAGGCAACTGAACCGTTCTCTCACCAGCTAGAGTGCGATCCGGACATCCCATATTCCTCATTGGAGACATTTTAACTATCTTTAATTGGACTTTAAATTGTACCCGTTATGTTTCATATGTACATTGTGTACGGAATCATTGTAGTCTTTTCTTTGACTGGAAAGCACACACCAAAAACGTTTCTACTGAACCTCGGAACACATGACAATAACAATAATAAACTAAACTAAAAGGTAAGGAGAATTCATTTTGCTCACATGTAGAGACATTCAGGTTGATTCAAAACTTTACCGGATATAGACAGACCGCAAAGCAAGATATGGAAGAGTTGGTTAAACTAGTTGAACGGCAGAAGTGCTTCACACACAATCTACAGTTTAATGACACAGATTTACCAGGATCATCATCATATTATATAATTGGTATGGGCTTTCTCGCTTTCTTGAGGCATATTATTGAACGCTTCTAGATGTGGTGTAGCTTGTGGAATTCAAGACATCATATCCATTCATGAGAAGCTGAATTCCAAACATTAATTTAATAATGTACAAGCAATGGAGACAGCAGTCATACGTTCATAAGTGTTCGGAGCAGAATTAGGCCAATTGGCCCATCAAGTCTACTCTGCCATTCAATCATGGCTCATCTATCTTCCCCTCTCAACCCCATTCTCCTACCTTCTCCCCATAACCCCTGACACCCACACCAATCAAGAATCTATCTAACTCCGCCTTACAAATATCCAGTCAAGCCAGCACAAGAATTTAAAAATCTGACAGCAAAACTGCTAGCAAGTTGGTCTTAGCTCCACAGAATCTCTGGAAAAAGGAAGGATCCACCTTAAAGAAAGATGTTATCTTTGTGGTCACATACATCAGACTAATGCGGGCAGACACACAAAGTCCATTTCCTATAATTGTGGTTACTTGATGAAAAGGAACCATGCAAAGCAAAACCTTTCGGGAAGATAACACAGAGCATTATATACATGAACGAGGTGAGCAAGGAGGTGACCTAGACAGATTATACGCACTTCATAATAAGTCAAAAGTTGACTGAACATGTACATATATAATGAAGAAAAGAGAGTATCATTGGAAATGGACACTGGTGAAACACGATCAATGATATGTCAGCAGGAATCTAAAGGCTATTGGTTGCTTAACTTGAGTGTGAAGAGATGCAATAACAGAGCCAAACATTTCAGCCCTCTGGAAAACTTGTGTTGTGATGTATTATTGTCAAACAACCTCAAATGGATCAGTGCAACTAATAAAAATGTATTTTTACATAAAGCTCCACATGCCAATCTACTGAATCGTGAATGCTGTTTCTATTCCATATATTACTGCATTGAATGGTGTCACCTTGACATCTCTTAGGGTCCCAAAGGGAAGTGATGCAAGACATTAACAACAATTGCTTAATGAAGGTCAATCAATGCAAGGGAGTATAGGATTCACACAGATCACAGAACTGCTCAGAAATACTTGCATGACTAGTGAAGATGGCACAAAGTGGGCCAACAGTGAAATCTACAGTTCTGCCCGAGCCCTGCTCGTTTGGCTGTAAGTGGCATAAGCTGTGTGTTGTCAAAGAAAATTATGCCTCTGAAGCAGAAAGAATGTCTGACGTATTTGGATAGTCTGTGTATGCTTTCAGAGAGATCAGAGGAGCCTGTTTGGACATTAGTGCCACACCTTTGTGATGTCCTCAACCATGGAAACTGTGGCATAGACTCCTATAGTGATCATTAAGCTGCTATTCAAATGGCAATGCCTTCACCAATGATCTGTATACTATAATCATCCCACCTGACATAGGATACCTGATATCCTAATATAACTTTAGCATCTTATAGAAAAGTAGCAAAATGTCTACCAGGCCATCATATTGTTACAATACGATGGCCTGGTTTCGTATTATAATATTGAAAGAGGTCCAGGAAGAGGAAATTCCATAGGACTCTCCAACTTAGCCCATGATCCATATACAGCAGGACACTCAGATGACATGGAGTAGACTATGGCCAAACTCTCATTGGGTTCCAATTCCTAGAGATTGTCAACTAATTCCATACCAGCTTTTTTTTTGATTGGATGAATATAAGCAAAAAACCAGCCTGGAACAATGGAAGAACTGTTTTTTTTTCAGTGCTACATACTATAATATCAAGTTATTTCCAGAATGCAACTCATTAGCAATAATTTAGAGGTCAAGGCATGACATACTAGAAATTTGACAGTGCACATCTGGTCATAAATTGTGCTTTGGCCAATGATCAAATTGTTACATAAGATGCACGTGGAATACTGTTATTTCCAGTGCAAATCTCATTTGGAGATTTGTCCAGGAAATCAGTAACATTATTCTGAGGTGTGCCTGGACCATGTTTCATAGCTTGCTCTCTTGTGCTGTCCTCAACCCACTAGTCAGAAACCAACTCAGGTAGGTTAATTTACATACCTTCCCTCCATCAACAACCCCCCACTACCTCACTCCTACCACAACACCATACTTCATCCAAGTCAACCACAGACTAAGAGTGTACTGTTGAGATCTCAGGAAAACGGAATAGTTTCAAATCTGAATCAGCCCATGTAAGTCCTCAGGACCGGGATGCCCCAGTTAGTAAGAGAAGGAGCTAGTTTTAATAAATAACTTACTTTTTGTTTTCAACTCATGCTGAATGTTTTGGAAACCCACTGGCAAGAGCAGTGCAGATTGAGCAAAGTATGCATAATACATGCAGGTTCACTTTATTTTGGATCTTGAGAATGGGTTAACAAAATACCATAGATCAGCCATGATTCAATGGTGAAGTAGACTTGATGGGCCAAATGGCCTAATTCTGCTCCTATCACTTATGACCTAAATACATGTTGATCCTATGAAAGCATATCCAAGTAAAATAGGACCAATCCACAGCTATATGAAGTACTAGACTAAGTGGGACCCGTTGGGTCCCAGGTTCACATGGGAGGGCTGGTCCCCCAACGCAATATTCCACTTCTCTACCAATTCCAATATTGGTGGGCAGTGGGGTGGGGGGGGGGGGGGCTGGAGTCAAATCAAACACAGTGAGTGCAGGGCCAACAATCCATTTCAATCCATTTCATGTCAAGTCAATCCATTTCAAGTCAAGTCAAGTCAAGCACAGGGCAGGCGGGGCCAGCCAACAACACAATCTATTTGCTTTCATTTCAGGTGAGGTCAAGCAAAGCAGAGGCAAAGCAAAAGCAAAAGCACAGGGCAGGCACGGCCAGCCAACAATACAATCCATTTGCTTTCATTTCAGGTGAGGTCAAGCAAAGCAAAGACAAAGCAAAAGCAAAAGCATAGGGCAGGCCAAACAGCTCATTTCATTTCATTTCCATTTCAATTTCAATCACATGGCAGGCCAAACAACTCATTTCATTTAATTAATGGCTAACAAATCATTTATTGCAAGCACATTAAGGGTTAACAAATCATCATTCATTGCAAGAACATTGCTGGCTGACAAATAATTTATTGCAAGCACATTAAGGGTTAACAAATCATAATTCATTGCAAGCACATTGCTGGCTAACAAATCATTTACTGCAAGCACATAAAGAGTTAACCACATAAAGCACATAAAGCACATAACCACATAAAGCACATAAAGGGTAGACTCACAATTCAGTAGACTCACAGCAGAATCAGAGTTGTGGCCTCTCCCTCGCGATCTTTCAGAGTGACTGACTCACGTCCAGGCATCCGGGGTTTTATAGTCCTGCCCCCCCCCAGGAAGGGGCGTTACCTTCATCATGGTGATTAACAGGCAAGAGGACCAATCAGTTGATCTCAAGAATTTTTAAACACTCACAACGTTTTTATTTTTCATCAATCGGAAAAAAATCCTCGGGGCTGCCTCAGCGGAGGGTCATTGCGATATAGGATAGCGTTTTTTCTAAAATCAATATACAGCGCAGACAGGAAGTGGTCAAGATGAGACTTTTAGTTATATAGATACCATTTACTATTCTGTTTTAACGAAATAAAACAAAAGTAAAATAAATGTCAACCAAATTATGCAAGTAGCAAGATGGCGGGAGCACAAAAATGATACAGAAAACATAATACCACTACAACATACTTGTACTTATACTGAATGCAATGCCTATTATATTTAGTGTGCATTGAACCCAAGGACTTGCTTTGAAATTTTTATACGACTTGCAATGTTTTATGAAAAGCTTTAACATCAAACAATGAGTAACTCATCCCACTAATTCAAAAATAACCATAGAAACTTCTGATGAAAAGTCATCAACCCAAAACACCACCTGCTTCCACAGATGCTGTCTGGCCAACGAAACAACTGCAGCATTTTCTGTTTTATTTCAAACTTCCAACATCCAAAGTTTTGTTATTTTCTTAACATCTATGTGATTGCAGAATCAATTCAAAATCTGTTCTCTGAATTAAAAATAAATCGATGTTCTTATGCTGTTGCTAAAATCGTAGCGTGTTGAGCATCTCAATTATCCATGTCAACAAAAACGCTTTCACAATTTCCATTAGAAACTAAAGTGCATTCATGGTGCAAATCATTTTCATTTTAAAACATTTTAAGCCAGACCAAGCATCAAGAAAATGCCTAGAGTTTACACCTACAGAACATTTCTATTATACCGTTCCATTTTTACAGTCATTAAGAAACTTAAAAACAGAACTGTACAGCAAGGTAAAAGACCATTCAGCCCACAATGTTGTGCCAACCATGGTGCCAAAATAAACTAAAACCTTCTGCCTGCACATGATCCATTCCCTCCAATCCCCGCATATTCATGTGGCTATCCAACAGCCTCTTAAATTCCATTGTCCTATGTGCATCTACCACTCACCTGGCAGTGCATTCCAGGCAAACACCACTCTTATAGAACAAACCGTGACTGCACATCTCATTTAAACATTTTCCACTGACTTTAAATTTTTGCACTTTAATGTTTGATTTTCCACCCCGAAATAAAGATTCTGACTATCTACCCTATCTGTGCTTCCCATAATTTATGCACATCTGTAAGAGTCCCATCAGCCTCTGGTGCCTTGTCCAGTCTCTCCTTATAGATAATATCCTCTAATTCAGGCAAAATCCAAGTAAACCTGCACCCTCTCCAAAGCCTCCCATCTTGCCTGTAACAGAGCAATCAGAAAAGCACTCAATATTCCAAATGTGCCCTAACAAAAGTATTTCTAAGCTGTAAAATAACTCCCTGTATTTTATATTCAATGCCCTGCTGATGAAGGCAAGCATCCCACATAGCTTTTTTTTACTATTCTGTCTATTTTGGTTGTTATTTTCAGTTAACTATGGCCTATACAAGAGAGAGCAAGATAGGGCTCTTAAAAATATCGGAGTCAGGGGATATGAGGAGAAGGCAGTAATGGGGTACTGATTGGGGATGATCAGGCATGATCACATTGTATGGCGGTGCTGGCTCAGGGCCGAATGGCCTACTTCTGCACCTATTGTCTATTGTCTATTACCTTATGTCCAAAATCTATTTGTACATCAATCCTATTAAGGACCCTGGCATTAACAGTATATTTTCATTTCCTTACATTTGATCTCCCAAAGTGCAAAACCTCACACTTGCCCAGATTAAACTTCACCGTCTATTTATATCACAAACAATAAAGATCCCAGCACTGATCCCTGCAGAACACCCCTGGACATGACCTCCTGCCAGAATAACATGCTTCCATCAATATCTTCTATAGGCAGCAGTTTGGAACCTAAACTACCAAATTTTAATCGTAATCTTTTAAATCAGCTTACCCTGAGGGACTTTATGAAACGCTGTATTGAAATCCATGTAGACGACATCCAATGCCCTACAATCAACGTGGTTACCTCCTCAAAAAACTCAATCAAGTCTCAAAGACACGATGACCATACCTAATCAGCCCTTTCTCTCCCAGAGTTTAGTATATGTTTACAGATTCTGGTTTAAACCGAAGATAGACACAAAATGCTGGAGTAACTTAGCAGGACAGGCAGCATCTCTGGAGAGAATGAATGGGTGACGTTTCGGGTCAAGACCCTTCTTCAAACTGATATCAGGGGAGAGGGAGATACATAGATAAGGAAGTAGTGTAAAAACAGGACAGAGGCGATGGAGATCAAGGAAAATGTAGAATAGATCATTGTTAGCTGGGCGAAGGTGACAACAAAGCAAACAGAGATAAAATGTAGTTGGAGACAATCAGACTGGTGGGAGAACTGGGAGGGAGGGATGGAGAGAGATGGAAAGCAAGGGTTACTTGAAGTTAGAGAAGTCAATGTTCATACCGCTGGGGTGTAAATTACCCAAGCAAAATATAAGGTGCTCCAATTTGTGCTGGGTCTCACTCTGACAATGGAGGAGGCCCAGGACAGAAAGGTCAGTGTGGGAATGGGAGGGGGAGTATAAGTGTTTAGCAACCGGGAGATCAGGTAGATTTAGGCGGACTGAGCAGAGGTGTTCCGAGAAACGATCGCCGAGCCTGCACTTTAGTCTATCAGCAGCTATACTGTTCAGTGGAAAAATAAGGTTAGCTTTACATTTTTAAAGCTCACTGCAATCTCAACTTTCAGGTTCTATCTAATCCAAAGAATAGCATTTCAAGATGCATCTGCAAATTGTTCAGTGAGAAGCTGCGGATCAAAAGCAGTGCTATCTTCCTCCAAGCCATTTATGAAGGAACTGATTTGAGTGTTCTGCATCTGAAACAAAACAAATCAATACAATGGGTCGATTAATCTTCCACTCATATTTGAAAGAAACATTATTTCTAATTGACCTTAACTTATTTGTGCCTGTATCTGGTTTTGTCATGTATTAAGTGGCAATATCAATGAAATCCAGAAGAAATGTTTTTACTTGAGTGAAAACATTGATTTGTTCTAACGTCATTCCAGCCACTTATAGTTTGCACAGGAAGCATGCTGAATGCCTATTAAATTATATATTGTACACAGTAACAAATTAGTAGAAGCTTTGACATCCTTTCAATACTGCACAAATAGATTTTTTAAAATGCAAGGTCAGAAAACCATGATGGTCATTCTATGAATTAACAATAATTATATTGCTCCTAATCTTTGTTAGAAAGCAATTCCCGGGAATATATTTTAACTCCTAAAACCAGATCCACTGTAGGTTGAGATCACATTGGAGCTTAATTTACAAAAAGAAAGGGTGAAACAGAAATAGAACACATCTCAAATCCATCCCCATTCAAATTCAACCGTAGCCTATTGAGGGCTTTTTTGCTAATCTGTTTACAGAAAGCAGATTTCTCATTTTAACAGTCCATTTACTTTAACCACAGAGAGCTGGGTTTCACAGACCTTGAGTAACCTGACAGCTGAAAACAAGCAAGGTGGTAAATGGTTTTACAACACTGCCTATGGGCCAGGAAAAGGAGTGTTCCCTCCAGACCCAACAAGCTCATCCTGTAAACCACACTGCTCCCCAGGCCCCCATTAACCTGCCTGCTTCTTGCAGACTACAAGCTTCCTTCTCTCTCAACATCACCTGCACCATGATGCATTTCGGTAATTAACATCACCCGGCCACCACCAGCCCTTATTCCATATGATCTGGACCCCACCAGACTCCTAATCTTGTGATCCTGTCACTTCTAGGCAAAGGTTCTACGGTCTAGTGAGGTTGGCTTCCTTCCTGATAGCCTCCAGTTTGTCAATTTATCTGTGGGCAGGAACCCCATCTGAATTTCCCTCACAGCTAAACAGGATTTTCTGACTTTATAACAGCATATCGCACATAACTAAATTCCAATAGTTGAAGCCATTGCCTTTCTGATTTTCATGCAACAGTGTTCTTCCTCGAAGTAGATATCACAAAACATAGTTAAAAAGCAATGCAATAAAAATGATTATTTCACCATGTATTTAATGGTCATTATAGCACAGTGCAGCAAGAATGTATTGCTGTTACTGAAAGTTGAGAAAGATTTTGAAATCTGATAGTTCTACTTCTGAAAGTTCTTGAGGCTACCTGATAGAGAATGGGGTAAAAATAGCACCATTACACAAATTAAAAACAGTAAGTTATCTCAAAACTCCTAGGGAATTTCACTTGTAGGTAATGTTACCTTTTTTGATATGATGTGACAATAGAAATCAGTGAAGTCACAACATTTGAATGACCAAAACTATATATTTACTGAATTTTCAAACTAATCATCAAAATATGTAGGATGTAGATGTACTAAACAATAGAGGTCAGCAAAAATCAAGGAGTGTTTTTGGCAATGAGAGGATTAAGAACTTATCTTGCCAGCAGTACAGAGGAGGAGGGAGCCAGCGATGACAATCGTGAGGGGCAAGGCCGGTAGGAAATTGAACCAGGGTCTTGCCTCCTGTACCCTCAAGGTCAGCTGCAGGAGGCACCCCCAGAGCACAAAGGTGGCTGGGCGAGAAGAGGAATGTCAGTACGCTGAATGATCTAGTGGCTCGTTTGGATCGGGCGCGACTCCATAAGACCTGGCGCCCATTCCAAATCTGTCAACCCAAAAATAATTTCACCAATTTTGCACATGTGACGATAAAGCACTGTTGAACTATTAAACGACCTTCCCTCTCTGCCATTGTCTACCATTGATACCTTATCGCAAAAGTAAGCAGGACCCATAATGTTGTAATATTGTTCCAGTCTTAAAATGGCATCTGTAGTGCAAAATGTGACAGATGCCATATAGATGAGGTCAGCAGTGCCCGGACAGCTAACACCAGTTAGTGTCAAATCACAAGGCCAATTTGATGTGAGTGCTCCAATGCAAAGCTCATCAGTCCAGTTAATGCCCCTCAATCACATACAGACAAAAATATGTTTAGAAGCAGGGAAAATCCCTATCAGCACAAACCAATAGTATAATCCACTATGAATTGCTTTCTGATTATTGGTATAAAACACGTTATAGCACCTTCTGGCATTTTTTATGTTGCTAAGGTCTATGAGGACTAGCTTTACAGCTGCTAGCAGTCCTTTTCTTGGACACTAAGGGATTTTGCAAACATTTTTCTCCCAGGTTAGAGTAGGCTAACAGAGAGCAGAGTAAACTGGAAGATTAGGCAGTCGGATGAATGAGCACAACATTCAGTTGGTGGAGTTATCCAGGGGTAACAGGAACAACCCCTGTTCTGAACCTCAATGTAGAACTAAATGTGAAAACTCTGCATTTCAGTAAGGACATTTGCGTCTGCTCCTTCCATAATGTACTTAAAGACACCGGCAGTCTTCAATGGCACAGTTATGTTGCATGAATTAGCGGGCAGCATGAAATTGATAATGCCCCAACACCGGGAGGAACAGCAAATGTTTAATCCCGTGCCCATTTTAGTTGAATATCATATTTCGCCTCCTTATATTTAGCTTCCAAATTATCACTTTATGACAGATGATGAGTTAAATTTCTAAATGCGGAACAGTCTAACCAAACATCAATGCCACATTGATGCTGGTTTAACATGGTGGCACATAATTTATGCCATTGATCCAATTGTTGGTAGGAAGATCCAATTAATATTATATCCATATGTTAAATTCTCATTCACTGCTTACTGCAATGAGACCCATGTCAATGCAATTCAAATTGTACTTTAATATCTTTCATAATATTTTCATTAAAATTAGCATACATGGCATATTGATATGTGTGGAAACAAACTGCAGTCACACTGATGGTTACACTGGTAGTTACTGAGATCTTCACAACCAGATTGCCATTGATCATATTATATTAATGCAGTTTACAAAATGAATATAGACACTCCCCGACATATGCAATAGGGTGACGTGTCCTGCCTGCGAACCGCTGGCCACCAGGGTGTCGTCTAAATAAATGAAGACAAATGGTAGGCCCCGCCCAACCTGATCCATAAGCTGCTGGAATGCCTGAGCGGCGTTCTTTAGGCCGAACGGCATTCAAAGCCATTCAAAAAGGCCGAACGGGGTGATGGTGGCCATCTTGGGGATGTCATCGGGGTGGACTGGGATCTGATTATAACCCCAGACCAGGTCCACTTTCGAGTAGAAAGTGGCGCCCTCGAGGTGCGCCGAAAAATCCTGTATATGGGGCACCGGGTAACAGTCCGCCGTGGTTACAGCGTTGAGCCACCTGTAGTCACCGCACGGCCTCCACCCTCCAGACGCCTTCGGGACCATATGAAGCGTGGAGGCCCACGGGCTATTGGACTGCCGGGCGATGCCCATGTCTTCCATCAATTAGAATTCATTGCGGGCGATGCGCAGCTTGTCCAGTGGCAGACGGCGCGCACCGGTGGGCCTTCGGTAGGGATATGATGCACTACACCATGACGGGGAGCTGCCACGCTGAAACGGGGCATAAGGAGCTCGGGGAACTCAGAGAGTAGAGCGGCGAAAGTGCCCTCGACCTCCGCGATGTCATCGGGTTGGGCGGGGGTAAGCTGCGCAGAGTGGCGGGGCAGAGGTCTGACAACGGGACCATACGACCGCCACACATGTCGACAATAAGGGAGAATACGTCCAGGAAATTGGCCCCCAAGATCGGCTGGGCAACGATAGCGATGATGAACTTCCACCTGTACGGGTGGGAGTCGAAAATGAGATTAAGGGTCAGCGTACCGTACGTTCGAATGTCACTCCCATTAATGGCTGAGAGGGCGGGGCCCATCTTACCATCACGGGTATCATGGCCGGTCGGGGGAGGATGCTGCCGATAGCACCGGAGTCCACGAGAAAATGGCGGCCAGTGTGGTGATCACGGACGTAGAGACGTCCGTTCAGGCCGATCGCGGTCGCCACTACAGGCGATCGGCCGAGGCATTTCCCTGAAACGTGCAGGGATTACAGCAGCGTTGCGCCTCGGCGCCGAAACGGAGGTGATAGTAGCACCAGTGGCGACTACTACGGGTCTCGCGGTGTGGCAGAGGTACAATACAATACAATACAATACAATTTATTGTCATTTGAGCCCCAGTGAGACTCAAACGAAATTTTGTTTCCACAGCCATACAAACAAAGACAATGTCCTACAGACATACACACAATTAAGTTCACACAAACATCCATCACAGTGAACCCACTGTGATGGAGGCAAAGTCTTTTCTCTCCCCTGCTCTCCATGTCTCTCCCGATGTCCAAGCCCCAGGCGGGTGATGATAAGTCCCACGGCCATTTTAGGCCGCGCGGGGCGATTTACGGCCCCGCTCCCGGTCTGAAAGTACAAGGTCGGAGCCCCAGCGTGCGATGGTGAGTCCCACGGCCATGAAGCCGTGCCGGGTGATGTATGACCCCGCTCCAGGTCGTTCCAACCCCGCGACACGGGCTGGAGAAGTCGCGTTGCGGGTGCTCCGGGAAGCGGTCTCTCTCTCTCCCCCCGGACCCGCGAGCTCCCGATGACCCAGTCCACCGGACCTGCGGCTGCGTTGCTGGAGCCTCCGAGCCCCAGGAGTCGAGTCGCAGCAGCAGCGAGTCACCACCGCTCCCCACGCTCCGAGGCCGGCCAGCCCCACGATGGTGAGTAGTCCGCAGCTCCACAGCTCCGCAGACTCCCGAGCCCCCGGGTCGTTCAGGTTGGAGGCCGCTCCACGGTGCTAGGCCCCAACGACAACGGAGACCCGACCGGGAAAAGGTCGGGTCTCCCGTACAGGGAAGAGATTTAAAACGGTTTCCCCCTCCCCCCCCCCCCCGCCCCCCACATATACACATTTAAAACCAAGCTTAAAAAAACACAAACACTACATTTAACTAGACAAAAATAAAAAAAAGACAGACAGGCTGTAGGAGCCGCTGCAACGAGTCGCGCCGCCACCAGGTTCCTCAAAGGAGGCCGGTGGCGGGCTCTCCTCGCGTGGCCGGTGCAGCCAGACGGCTGACAGCGCAGACCCCCTGGTGTCTTGTCATCCACAGCTCATCGGCCCTCTCTGCGAGTTGTTGAGGATCGTTAAAGTCAGCTCCGTCGAGCATCAGGCGGACATCATCGGGCAGCTGCTCCAGGAAAGCCTGCTCGAAAAGCAGGCAGGGGCGGTGCCCATCCATCAAGGCCAGCATCTAAGCCATCAGTGCGGAGGGTCTTCGATCACCCATACCATCCATGTGAAGGATCCTTGCGGCATGGTCACGACGGCTGAGCCCGAACGTGTGCAGCAACAGGGCCTTGAGGCCCTCGTACTTGGCCGTTTCAGGTGGGTCTCGCAGGCAAGGCAACAAACGGAGGCAGACTCCTGCGGAAGGGCTCCCACCACGTGGAAGTATCTCATCTCATCCACGACGATGTGGTGCAGGTGGAATGGCGCCTCCACGTGCGCAAACCATACCTGGGGCTGATTGGGTCAAAACGGGGGCAGTCTGAGGCTGACCGTATCTTGCTGAGCGCCCGCATCACTGCATATCCACAGAATATCCTGCATATTCTTTACCGTCTAACTCCTGACGAGTCGGGGTCACCAATTTTGCGGATCAAGACAAAGACGGTCGGTTCAAATCAAATTTATTTTTAATCCGATTTACCGATCGCAGTCTTGAACAAGCAACAGAAAAACAACTGACCACAACGGTGGTCTCACAACGAATGAAGGGCAGAGCCCTGAAAACCGCGCAAAAACACAACCCCTCCCAGAGTCATGTGCACGTGGAGTCCGACCGCAGGATCCGATACTTGCGAGCATCAGCAGGTGCTGCTACAGTTTGTTCCTTATTTCACAGAGAAGGAGAGAACCACATTTTAGTGTTGTTTTGGTACATTGAAAGCGGGAACAATTATGCAATGATAATCGAAAGAAAATAATAATGGAGACTGAAGAAAACATTGTTCCCATAAAAAAGGAAAATTTGACTGGAGCAATTTCTACAACTCGTTTTCTAAAAAAGTAAAAGATTGGTTATTTAAGATCAGCCTTGATGTGTTTTTAATCTTTTTAAAAAAAATCTTCTTCTGGCAAAGATAAAGGCCTGCCAATGAAGTGCCAGCATCAAGACATGGAGAGATAAATGGCATTAACATTGTATCATATAGGTCTTGGGTAAAAAACATCTTTGACAAAAAATATTTTAACCAGGATCCTAAAACTCAATGGTGTTAGTTTTGACATGCATCCCATCATTAATGTGCTCGCAGTTGGAATGAGAGGGCCATGGGTAAAAGAGTAATTACTGTTGATCAGAAACCAGACTGGACTAGTTGTGTGAAAGCTATGGCTGCAAGACCTGATCAAAAGCTGAATAATCTCTGTTGTTCGTTTAACTCCTGACTTCCAACACACATCTGGGCACTTGCAGGCATAAATCAAGAATCTGAAATTGCAACAGTTTGTCTGAAATGGTGGAACCATAACAGCGTTCAAGCAGGTGGAGGCTTTCCAAGTCTTTCCATGTAATCACAATCCTAACCACTCATTTTACTCCCATCATCACCAGCATTTTACGATGCACAAAAACATCTTCTCAGCATCTCACAAATCAACTACCACAATTAGTCAGAAGTTCAAGATCCACAGGTATAAGGGATAACATCTATGCCTGTTCCCAGTAAGTCACGATGGTTTGGTGATTTAGAAATATATCACTCATCTCATCATTGAGCTTGGAACAAACACAATTGTTTGGGACAAATTCTACACAACATCATTGAGAGAGCACTTTCACAATTGCAACATTCAAGATGAAATAACACCATGATCTTCTCAAAGGCAACTAAAGATAGCAAATAATGTTGACCTTGATGACAAACCCCATATTCTGAAAAAATATGAACAGCTAAAATTATTAGACTTAGTAGAAATATTCTGATTGTTATAATAGCTTGCCGATGATCTGCAGCAATATTTTTACCCCCAAAAGGTTTTCAGATGGTCAGCAGCTGAAATTCTTTTAAACCAACAAATAAAGTGCTGGAGGAACTCAACGGGTCAGGCAGCATCTATAGAGGTAAAGGACAGAAGACGATTCGGGTCGAGACCTTCTTCAAAGTCAAGGGTCAAAAGTGGCATCCCAACCTGAAATGTCGTCTGACCATTCCCTCCACAGAAGCTGCCTGACCCATTGAGTGCACCCAGCACCTATTTTTGCTTAATATTCCAGCATCTCAGGTTTCTTGTGCCTCCTCTTTCTTTTAAAGAAACCAATTACGTTCCCCGTCTTTCAGTTTATAATACACGTTCACAGCGATATATTCCAAAAATCAGCCTGGATTTTATTTTTCCTTTCTGTCAAGAGCAGCAATATAGACGAGGAAAGGCAAATTAATTCTGAGGCACATCATCCTATTTAGCATCTATTCATTTATTTGAATAGACATGGTAGACATGTAGACATTTACACTATTGGCAGATTTAAGAAGTGTTTTATTCACTGCAAGCTGCATAAAGAAACTGCTTCCTTTCTTCAAAATATAATACTGATTAACTTCTGAAGTAACGGTTGTCTGACACACATGCCCCAGTGAAAGGATGGCAAGAGGACAAAAGGTTTTTTTTTAATATCTACTTTAATCAAATCAAGCAGGGCCACAAAATTACATCTTTATGGATGAAAGGCCAGTGAATGACAAGCAAAACAAGAAAATCTGAAGGCTGCTCTAATTTGGGTTCAAATGAGAGATGTGCTTTTCACAATCAATATAAGAAGTACATTCCTATCTTGTTAACATAATTGTAAATATACTGTAAATATTTTTCCAAACCACTGCTTGCGCACTAGCCCATTGTAAGAGAAACCCTGCTGCCAGAGGCATCCACTGAAGACAAAACATGCTGATTGCTGAGTTTTGAGACTGGCTACATAACAACATGTACAATCCTTGATAAATTATATTGAATTTCACCATGAAATCCTTAAATTCTATCATTAAAAAATGACTTAAATATATGTGTGATAAAAATCAAGTTTTGTTCAAAAGCAAAATAGCACTGCTTCATCTGCTTTTACTCAAGTTTTACTTCACCATTTTAAGGTTCTGTCACCGTTTGGCATTGACTGTCATTAGTTAGTTGGCAATTTTTTGGACAGTTCAGTTTTGAAAATGCCTTTATAGTGCCCATGACATTTATGACTGCAAAGCTGTGAGTGAGAAATGTTCTAACAGATTTCAGGGGTACTTTTTTTTAACATTGTTTGTTTCTACCTGTTCAGTGCTTTAAAAAAACCCCCACTAAAACCTATTTATATACACATTCACCTTACCCACTATGTTAGCTAAATAGTACTATTACCTTATTTATTTTTCATTATTGGATTCCCACACAGTAACCCAACTGAAGAAATTGTTAAGGTGCTTGCAATATTTCACAATATTGTAATTATTAAGTTACAACCTTAATAATGAATTCCAGTACACAATATTTTCACCAATCATGAATTCTCAAATAATACCCTGTAAAATCAAGAACTAATTTACACGTAGCTTGTTTATCTTCCAGAGAAGGTTCAGCCCAAATTCCAGTCTGCTGAACATCCGAGATATTGAAGATTACTGTGATCACTGCCTGGCTCCCAATAAAGTATTGCAGAATATTCACCAATACTAGTAATGTTTTCAGTTATTCATTCTAAAGTAAAACCATATTAAAATGGTTAAAACAGCAAGGAGAACATACAGCCAAATGCAAGTGAAATTACAGCTTCTGATTAAATATAATGCCTACCCTGAACAAAATGTACATAATATGCACAGGATTCATAACATATTAAATGTATAATAGTTTTTTTTCTGTTATCAGTTATATGGGAAACAATGAAAAATGAAAGCCAATTGGTATAAAGTTTGTCTCTGACATTCTGGGATAACCAAAAGATGTTTTCTATCTCTACTGTCTTAACAGGGCACAACAACTGATGAACAGCCAATTTCCCTTTATCACATTATTGCAGCCATGAAGGAAACACATTTGTTCTACTCAGCTCACTGAAGATACCATTACCAATCTAACATATACATGTTTTATATCAGTACAATCCTTGGAGTATGAGAAATTCAACAATATATAACAAGTAGCATGACAGTTTATTTACTGGGAGAAAATTGTCTCTATCGAAGAAGAGAAACTCAAAATGCATTTTCAAAGCCAAATATCACTATTGCATTAAGGCAATATTTCTTGATCAACTATTATCCCCAGAAATGTGACATAGCATTTAACTTTTCATGAAATGAAGACTAGATAAATTTGTAGCTATGTTTAATCAAACAAAATACATATTGTACTATAACTAAGGCTAGTGGGGTGGTATAGTTTCATTGATTGAATCTAGGTAAAAATAAAATTTCCATATTACATTGTATATAGATAATTACCATAATATGTTCCAATTACTATATAACATTGTTTCATAACAAGAACTTTTTAATAATATGCAGTGTACATTTTTCCCTATAATACTATAAAATTGAATTAACATTCGGCAACTCAAATGATACCACATAACACTCGGGCATTCATTGAAGCAAATAAATCACATACAGTATCCCATGTTAACTATCAATACTACAATAACAAAGTAAAAGGGGAAAAAAAGAACCGAGTGCAGTTGGACAGAATCATTTCTGTGTTCTGTGTTCAGCACATTAACAAGAATAGGACTATAGCCTGAAAGTGCTCCTGGGATGTTTGGTTTGCAAGGGAGAACTTGTTAATTGCCGCAGTACTCTATGCTGCCTACTGGTTAGTTGGCAATTGGCATCTTCTACTTCTTATCAGTTCCTGGCTACTCCTTGTAATATAATGGTTAAAAAAAAAAAACTTCTATGGAGACAGTAGGTATATGCTAGCCAATCTCTTCATCATTTCTCCATCTTAAGAAGTCTAGCTGCAACCCTGAATTCTCTCATCTGAAAGATATGACTATTTTTGAGGGAGAAGGGGCTCGTTCGAAAAAAAATGAAGGAGTTAATGTAACAAAAAAAGATCTGAAGAAGCGTCTCGATCCGAAACCTCACCCTCTCCAGAGATGCTGCCACTCAGTTACTCCAGCCTTTTGTGTCTATCTTCGGTTTACATCAGTATCTGCAGTCCTTCCTACACATTTTGATTAGACTATCATGGATATTCACTTTGATAAAGAATCTCAGATATTGTGGTGACATGCTTCATTTTCTACATTTTGATTAACGGTGATAGAAATAGAAAACCAAAGGTGGACCAAGGGAGGTGGTGATGATAACAGACCTTTCCTTGCTTGGCATTGGGTAGGTGTACCCTTCTTCAGCCATTAATATATTGGGGAGCCCGCCATTGGATTTCTGAAATAAAGACTTTGATTAGAACATACTAGATAGACAAAAAAAGCTGGAGTAACTCAGTGGGACAGGCAGCATCTCGGGAGTGAAGGAATGTGTGACATGTCAAGACCCTTCTTCAGACGGAGAGTCAGGGGAGAGGGATACTAGAGAAATGGAAGGGTTAGCTACTCATGGCTCATACGGTTTTATTTGTCACATATCCAGGACCAAATGTTTCATCAGTAACATCAAGGATGTGTTCTTTGGCAATGGTCTTTGCTCCACTATCCACTGGTGTATGGCTTCATCATGAACACAGAAGGTAGCTCTGCAGCGTGTGCATGAGGAAGCCCCTACTATGTTCAGTGATCATGTAATCTATCAAAGACCTATTCTACACATTTGAATTTCAGGCTCTGTACCATATTAATTGGACCATCATGGTCTAATTAGGTGTCAAATTAACACTGCAAGAGAATTGACCTCATCAACCGCCTACTCGCTATACTGTGACTACATATGTGCACTGCCATATCACACAATTTGTCAAATAGGGCAAGTTGTGCTAAAATGGAAATGTTGCATTCACAACACTATAAAAAGCTCCATGTAGCCCAATTTAAAACTCAAATGCATTTACCAATGCTTGAAATTTTCTGACTGCCAAACAATTATTTTATTAAATAAAATCAGATGTTTATGGTATTTATAGTTTAACTTACAATATTAAACTGAACATCTTGGGTTGAAAACTTGATGATGCATATTTAGGGCTGCTCTGGGCAGACTGTTTCTATCTACCATCTGAAACACAAGTCACAATCTGTTGCACAGTCTGTTATTTAATGCATGCATGATGCATGTTAAGCCCAACTTATAACATTTATTCACCTCTCAACTGAGTCACAACCAAGAACATAAATTGTAAGGAAAATGCCCAACACCCGACCGGATTCGCCATAATTTAATTAAATATTCTGTCATTTTTTAACGATTTTCCGATGTTATGCAAAATGGTGAAAAACTATTATGTGCTTGAAAGTAAACAGCACTTTATACAGCAATAAATAATATGCTGATTCAAATAAACTTGATACTAATTAATACTGTAAATATTGTCTTCAGTCAGATTACTGAATAATAATTTTACTCCAATATTCATTATTTGGAATCATTATTTAATCTTTAAACTGATGTTACCTCTGAATAAACCCAGCATCTGCAGTTCTTTGTATCTCCTTGCTTCTGCACAGTATTTTTGTCAATGTTGTCAAACCAAAACACATGAAGCGTAATGCTGAGAGCAAAATCTAAAGTTATGCCAAGAAATTGAATCATTTAGCACCCATTTTTATAAATAAATTGAATCCAAGATAGATTACTCCAACAATCATTTCCAAAAGTAATGGCGGCCTATGGAAAATTGGACTGGCCATTTCTATAAACTATTCACATTCAAGCTTCTTATGCGTACCTGACACCAAATGCATGTCCAATGTCCTATTTGTGCAATGTTAATATCAACTCATAAATAAATTAAGCATTTTATGCAACCTACAATCTTCATTAAATAGTCATCATACAAATAGTACAGCACCCATTTTATTCTATAATTCTGCTAACAGGGGAGACTTGACTGAAATCTGCTTACTTTCCTGAGACAACTGTGTGTGTACTTTCCATCAACTAGCAACACATGTACTCATTCAATAGTGCAGCAGGAAGATGAACAGTTTCCACAACCAGCATTGTTCGGTAAAATGTATCCTGGGGTACAAGGGGTATCCTCTACTTCCCTGGCTACATACACCAATTCACAGTCCTACCACTGCTCCTAAACATCCCAACAAAATACGAGCCAGGCAAGCATCAGGATCAACATGGAAAATATCACGACTCTTCGGAGAATGCAATTTGAGTCCCAGGTTGAGGCTAGGTTGCCCTGCAGTAACCACTCAGCAGGTGCAAGGAGCTTAAATAACAGTGGATCTTCATATCAAATCTATTTCTCCATCCACAGATGCAGATGGACATTCTGAGCGATTCTATCCTTTTATGTTTTATCTTTTCAGATTTCCATTTCTTTTTATTTTCAAGGGTTTTGTCACCGTGTGCTGTCTGTTTTGCAAGTTAACCAACCAAAGACAGCACAGTGACAGAGAAAGAACAGCATAAGGAATTATTGGAAACATGAAAACAGAAGGATCAAGAGGAGCAGAAGGATGAGGCAGGGCACTGATGTAACACTCTCACACTTCATCCCGTCCCTTTCAATACTCCGTCTGAGAGAAGGAGCAATGTAGAGTATGCATATCACATTTGCATGCAACTTTCTCCACATTCTGCTGTCCCTTGTAGGTGAAGTCACACGCAAACTGAAGGATCAGCATCTCATAACTGCTTGGGTACAACCTGGGTTACAAATAGCCAATACACAATAGACAATAGGTGCAGGACTAGACCATTCGGCCCCTCGATCCAGTACCTCCATTCAATGTGATCATGGCTGATCATCCACAATCAGTACCCCGTTCCTGCCTTCTCCCCATATCCTTTGACTCCGCTATCTTTAAGAGCTCTGTCTAGCTCTCTCTTGAAAGCATCCAGAGAACCAGCCTCCACCGCCCTCTGAGGCAGAGAATTCCACAGACTGACAAATTGGGTCTTATTCTGCATACTTGTAGCTGGCTGTTATCCCCAGTCTGATGAGAACTGTATGCTCTCCCTCCCTGTGTCTGTCACTTCCTGTCCCCTATGCCCATATATATATATATATACATATATATATATATACGCTACTCTGTGCATCAAATGAGCGCCCCCACGTGTCCAAAATAATACTGCAAGATATATCTAGACAATATTAAATAATATGCCAACAGTAGCTAGCCTAAACATAAATGGCTCTTACACACCGGCCCCTAATTGTCTTAAGTATACAATGAAACAATTACCAATAAACATTAAAAGGAGCTATAAAAAGCTTTACACATATTCAAAAAAAGGGTATGTACTATGTGTTGTAATCTTCTTTAGTGATTCTTCAATCTTCTTCTCTTCCTTCTTCTTGCTGTACCTAGGTCTCAGCTTCTTGGAGCAGACATATCTTTGTTATCGGTCTTTCCATGATGTTGCTCTTAGTCTGAAGTTGAACTGTGCACACAAGACCTTGTGCATCTGGTATGGTCTCCAATATTCTGCCCATTAGCCAGGAGCCTCGTGGTGCAGCGGAATCAGCCACCACAACAATGTCACCTGGAGCAAAGCTTCTCCTTATCGTTGACTATCGTTGTAGTTCTTGGATGTCCTGTTTGATTTCTGGATCATTAGCAGAGATTGCAGATTCCAAGTGAAGCTTTGGCCTTTCTCTGTCTGGCTTACAGAGAAACTCTGGTCCATTGATCAATCTCTCACAGCTTAAGAAGCGGTCTGCTGTTAGTCCTCTAGAGGCCTCATCTGCAGGATTTTCCTTTGTGCCAACATATCTCCATTGTGATACATCAGTAGCATCCTTTACAAAAGAGATCCTGTTTGCTACAAATGTTTGGAAGCGTTTGGTTTTGTTGTTGATGTACTTAAGCACTATTGTGCTATCGGTCCAGAAGATGGATTTGTCCATTTGAAGCTGTAATTCTTTTTGCAGCATTGACAACTCTGGCAGTTAGGACTGCAGCTGTAAGCTCCATTCTGGGAATTGTTATTTGTTTTAATGGTGCAACTCTGGATTTTCCCATTATGAATGCAACATACACTTCTTTGTTATCATCTTCCAGTCTTAGATATGAAACAGTACCATAGCCACTTTTGCTTGCATCTGAAAAGTGGTGCAGTTGTGCATATCTGAATTGACCAAAGTTTGCAAGCTTCATGCACCGGTCCACTTTAAATTCTACAATCCTGTTGCGATCTGGTAACCATCTTGTACATTGTTGAGAGAAAGTTTGGGGTATGTTTTCATATTTTAGGTATTGAGGCATTTGAAACACTTTCATCAGGTCCAATGTCATCTGAGTTTACAACACTCTGTTGTATGGCACTTTCAGCTATGGAGTTTTCTGTCCAACATCAGATAACCACACCTTTACACCACACCTGTATAAATGTCCATTCTTTTTTTTAAAATACTGATTTTGCCTTTCAAGCTCATTTTAAGGCAGTAGTACCTTGACCAATGAATCGTGGTTTTCTCTGACTTCATCACAGAGCTTGATTAATTGAAGGTAGACAAAAATGCTGGAGAAACTCAGCGGGTGCGGCAGCATCTATGGAGCGAAGGAAATAGGCAACTTTTCGGGCCGAAAACCCTTCTTCAGACTGATGCAGGGTGGGAGGGGCGGTGGGGGGGGGGGGGGGAGGGGAGAAGATAGGAAGAGGAGGAGCCAGAGGGCTGAGGGAGAGCTGAGAAGGGGAGGAGATAGCAAGGGCTACCGGAAATTGGAGAATTCAATGTTCAGGCCACCGGGATGCAGACGGCCCAAGCGGAATATGAGGTGCTGCTCCTCCAGTTTCCGGTGGTGCTCACTCTGGCCATGGAGGAGGCCCAGGACAGAAAGGTCGGATTCGGAATGGGAGGGGGAGTTGAAGTGCTGAGCCACAGGGCGATCAGGTCGGTTAATGCGGACCGAGCGGAGGTGTTCGGCGAAACGGTCGCCAAGCCTACGCTTGGTCTCACCGATGTAGATCAGCTGACATCTAGAGCAGCGGATGCAATAGATGAGGTTGGAGGAGGTGCAGGTGAACCTATGTCGCACCTGGAACGAATGCTTCGGTCCTTGAATAGAGTCGAGGTGGGAGGTAAAGCGACATGTGTAGCATCTCTTGCGGTTGCAAGGGAAAGGGCCGGGGAGGAGGTGGTGGGGGTGGGAAGGGAAGAATTGACCAGGGAGTTACGGAGGGAGCGGTCTTTGCGGAAAGCAGACAGGGGGGGAGATAGGAAGATGTGGCGAGTGGTGGGGTCACGTTGGATGTGGCGAAAATAACGGAGGACTATTAATTGTACGTGACGGCTAGTGGGGTGAAAAGTGAGGACTAGGTGGACTCTGCCCTTGTTACGAGTGGGGGGGATGGGGAGAGAGAACAGTGTTGCGGGGTATTGAAGAGACCCTGGTGGGAGCCTCATCTATGGTAGGGAAGGGGAACCCCCGTTCCCTGAAGAATGGGGACATTTCCGATGCCCTGGTGTGGAACACCTCATCCTGGGAGCAGATACGGCGTAGACGGAGGAATTGGGAGTAGGGGATGGAGTCCTTACAGGAAGCAGGGTGGGAAGCCGAGTAGTCAAGATGACCAGGTTAGAGAGTGCTTCATTTTCAGTTTCCTTGAGCTCTTTCAGCATTTCAATTAACTTGTGAGCTTGTTTTCATATCAAGTTTCTTCTTCCGACCCTTTTCAATGAACAATTCCAAGCCTTTGTCCATGTATTCACTAACCCTTCTTTCCTTTTCAGAACCCTTTCCAACATCACCATCTTGTGATTGAGCTTTAGCTTTGACCACATACATACTTGTTCACTATCCCTTTAAGACCCGTTGAGCCGTATGCCAACAGCACAATATTTCAAACAACTGATATCGTTCTGATTCTCAAGATCACTTCTCAATTCTCCATTTTAGTAGCCATTTTCCAATACAGCTTATCATATGTAGCATCTCCAATAAAACTTAATGCTGTACGTACTCACTCTCCCTGCGCGTTGGCTTTCGGGGTTTCCAATCTCCGTTAGTCAGATTAGCGCAGGTGGCAACCTTGTCCAGTTGATCAGGAATGGCAGCATCAGGCTTGTGAAATAAAACAATCCGTTTTCCCAGCCTTTCACAAGCTCCAGTTTCACTCATAGAGGTAGTTCTCATTAAATGTAACGGCAAATTTCAAACTTTTCCAGTGTCCTATTTTCCAGTTGCCATTCCTACAGAGGTAAGTAGGAGTGATCTCACGCAGACATAATAGAACAGATCTTCCCGTCGTTATTTCCATTTTAATTGGTTGGTTATTGAAGTAGTTGTACAAACAAAGAGATGGACGTACCAGGTTTTCCATCTTCTGCATACAAGTTGTAGCTGGCTGTTCTCCCCGGTCTGGTGAGAACTGTATGCCCTCCCTCCCTGTGTCTGTCACTTCCTGTCCCCTATGCCCATATATATACACCACTCTGTGCATCCAATGACCGCCCCCCAAGTATCCAAAATAATACTGCAAGATATATCTAGACAAAATAATATAATGTGCCAACAGTAGCAAGCCTAAACATAATTAAGCCTAAGCAAGCTTCCGACACAATCAATTTCCAGTGTATTGATACATGTTAAGGGAATAATGTTTATTGCAAGGTAAAGCCTGCAAAGTACAGTCAAGGATACTCCGAAGGACATCAAAGGAGTAGATTGTAGTTCAGCACTGATCTCTGGTTGTGGGTCTAACAGAAGTGAGTGTTTGGTCCTAATGGCTCCCGTGAACCTCCCCCTGTTGACTTGGGTCCCTTGGCACTGTATGTGAAGCCAATAGTTTTAAACTTGGGTTTTAAGATGGACAATGATTTTAAATTAGATCGTCAAATAGGCGCGGTAGTCAAGTCCAGCTTCTTTCATTTAAGGCAGCTGGCAAAGGTGAAGCCCATTCTTGAACGACAGCATTTTGAAACAGTAATCCATGCCTTCATTACGTCTCGGCTGGATTACTGTAACGCACTTTATTTTGGAGTTAGCCAATCTTCCCTTGCACGTCTCCAGTTGGTTCAGAATGCTGCTGCTCGCCTTTTAACTGGAACACGTAAGAGGGAGCACATAACGTCTATTCTGGCCTCCCTCCACTGGCTGCCTGTGTACTTTAGAGTTCATTTTAAGATTCTTTTATTTGTTTTTAAATCTTTAAATGGTCTCGCCCCGTCTTACCTCTCTGAGCTGCTTCATCCCTACGCTCCTGCCCGGTGCCTCAGGTCAGCTGATCAGCTGCTCCTGGAGGTACCGAGGTCTAAGCGGAAGCTCAGAGGGGATAGAGCCTTCTCTGTTGCTGCTCCGACATTATGGAACACTCTACCTTTGCACATTAGACAGGCCCCTTCACTGTCCATTTTCAAAACTAGTCTTAAAACCCTTTTCTATTCCTTGGCTTTCGCCCCTGCATGAGACTTTGCTCTTGTTTTAGTGTTTCTATTATTGTTTTTTATTGTTTTTACTGTCTTTTAATGTTTTTATTGTTTTGTTTTATGTTTATGATTAGTCATGTACAGCACTTTGTTGCAACAGTGGTTGTTTTTAAAGTGCTCTATAAATAAAGTTCAGTTCAGTTCAGTTCAGTGGTAGGATGATTCAGTTGCCTGATAACAGCTGGGAAGAAACTGTCCCTGAATCTGGTGGTGTGCGTTCTCTCCTCTCTTCCTTCTGCACCACCTTGGTGTGCACTCGTTTCTCTTTTCTCTCCCCCAAATCTTCTTGCACCTACATTCCTTCCTCTGGCATCACAATTTGCACATCTTCTCTCCTTAACTCCTCATCTCACACTTTTTCTCCTTTCATCTCTGCCTTTGTATAACCACCGGCTGCCTCAGAGATGGTGCCTCAGTGGGTCACTGAGTTACTCCAGCATTTTGTGTCTATCCATGCTCTAAGATCAACAGTCTCAATCTCTGCACGTGTACCATGAAGCGGATGAGTATGACGATCACATCGTATGAGAATAGATCAAGCTATGTCAGTTGTTGCTGAGTTAAAAAAATAGAGAAAGGCTTGGATAGAGTGAATGTGGAGAGGATGTTTTCACAAGTGGGAGAGTCTAGGACCAGAAGTCATAGCCTCAAAATGAAAGACATACTTTTAGGAAGGAAATGAGGAGTCAGAGGGTGGTGAGTCTGTGGAATTCATTGCCACAGAAGGAGGCCAAGTCAATGGACGCCTATAAGGCAGAGATTGATAGATTCTTAATTAGTGTCAAGGGTTATGGGGAGAAGGTTGGAGAATGAGGTTGAAAGGGACAGATAGGTCGACCATGATTGAATGGCAGAGTAGACTTGATGGGCCAAATGACCTAGTTCTGCTCCTGTAGCATGAACTTAAGAAGAAGTACAGTTCTGAAATGGTCTTCACCACCCACGGAAAATAATATATTATCACCTGAAATAACAGGTAGTTCAAACATAGTTTACTGTTATTCTCTCTTAACTTTGTAAAGTTCTCAAAATAACTCATAATATACCAGGGTGCAATGACGTTTATTTTTCACATGAAGCTCTCAAAGTAAAAGAATAACTATGATGAGCGATAAACAGCAAAATGGTGCAAGGTTGTCGTGCAAAATCAGAGCAATGCAAAAGAGTATTAAAGTACATGAATGTAATAACCGAAAAACACACTTCATACTATTTCTCCAAAATCCTCCAAATTCAGTAGAACTCATGTGTGACAATGTTGCTAACTATATTTTGCACTCTGTACCTTTCCATTGCTCAATCCATTGTGCTTGAGTTTGGCTTGATACTATTTATGAATAGTATTGTCTACTACGATGGAAGAGCATGCAAAAAAAACTCTACCTCCGTAGAGTGAAATACATCACATGAATAAACCTAAGCCATCTAATCCTTCTCTCAAACCAACATCCCCAGCACTGAAGCCCCTATTACAGTCAATCAGCTTTGATGGGCAAGTCACATTATTAACATACCCAACCACGGAAACTGCTTTTCTATTCAAAGTTCTGGTCTGAGAAGAGGTGAGGTGGACAGAGAAAAAGATTCAAGGATGGGTTCAAAGCTTCCTTGAAGAAACGCAACTCCATGAAACTGCTGGCCCATGATTTCTCAAAATGGACAAGAGTATTCCGGATGGTGTTGAAAACATTTGAGGCCATGCATCAGGAGAACAAAGCCGCCTATGTGATGGAAGGAACTCCTCACCCTTTCAGTCATTTCATCCCTAATTTGTGGGAGTCTACTGTTCCCACATTGGGCTCATTAGCCATCTGAGAATTCACAAAGGCAGGTGGAAGCGTGTGATCCTTCAGCCCAAGGGACTGCCAAAGAGAATAGAGGGAGTATATGCGTTAATTATGTTTGCAGTTATAATACTCTCTCTGTAAACAAGGCAAGGACAATGTATAGACAGACTTAAGCTGCCAATTCATTACACCCGAAAATATGCCTGAAGGTTATCATTACCGTTTTCAACCTCATTGTAAACATCTATTAATGCTGTACACCCTCTCCAAAGACTACGTAAAGCAGGTCTCCCCACTACACATCTACAAACTTTTTATAGGGGGACAATCGAGAGCACATTAACCAACGGCATCACTTCCTGGTTCGGGAGCTGCAAGGCGTACGAACGGCACCAACTTGACAGGATTGTGAAGACCGCCAGCAGGATTATTGGTGCTCCACTCCCTTTCTTGCTGGACATATACAGGAAGAGATGTATCAACAGAGCCATCTCCATCATCAAAGACCCCTACCACCCATCGCATCACATATTCTCCATCCTGCCATCTGGGAAGAGGTACAGGAGCATTAGCTGCAAAACCAGCAGGATGCTCCTCAGCTTCTTCCCGCAGGCTATAAGACTGTTAAACGGACTTTGCCCCCTGCCAAAGTATCGCGCACCAACCACCAACCTGGACAGAGCCACTGTCGTGCCGCTGCCGATCGGAACGCCTGTTGATGTTTAGTTGAGAGTAGTGTTAAACTTGTTCATGATATATGTATTTTTATTTCTATTTATTTTTTACTGTACACTGAATGGACACTGGTTTGAGTAACGTTTTTTTGTTTCCTCTGGGTATGTGAGTACTCAGGAAAATAACAATAAAGATATACAATACAATATATACAATACAATATACAAATACATTGATATATATGCTTTTGGCCTTCCACAAAAACCGGAAATGGAGAATAATTTCTGCAAAGTTTCTCTCACTTGTATGCAGTAACCTCAGTGGAAAAGTTGTGAAATCCCAGATATTATTGCAAGCACAATCATCAACCATATTTCTGGAGTTTCAGCATCAGTTTGAAGTTACTGAAGTTACGGCAGAGGAATGGGAGAACCCCTGCTGAAATCCCCCCCCCCCCCCCCCCCCCCCCCAGAGACACCAATATAAATTATCATAATGATCTCAGCCTAGGACAATTGTAGAAATTACAACCGGTCAACCTACACTCTTCTCTGTTAATAATTTGAGCTTGGGTGGGACAACGTCTGAATCTATTTTGCCAGACACATTTATGATCTCGCCTCTTAATTGCAGTAATGCTTTGGATTTATCACACTGAGTTATGATGGCAATATTTAGCAGGACGACTAAGATTTATGACAAAAACCCATAGAAGTAGCCACAATTCACTTGGCCATGAAGCAGTTAGGCTTTAAAATGAAAATCATTAGGCAACGGGGATGTAGCACACACTTAGTCATTAATGCAATTGTCATGACCATTGTGCAGAGTGACTGAGCTAAATCATGCTTACTTTAATCATTTATAATTGTAGCAAGCCAATATAAAATTGTACAGTTTAGATATTGTGGTTAACTGCTCCCGTTTCATTACATATGCTGTAAAATTCTTATTAAATTTTTAAGCAAATTAATCCTTTCTTTATTGAACAACCAAAGTAAGGAGCCCATACTCATAAAATAAGACAGCACCAAGTTTTAAAGGATTTAAGGTTTTTGAGGCAAATTACAAATAAATATTTAAATGATGCCAAATGTATATCTTTTGAAGGCTCGTGTTTGCAGAAGAACAATTCCACAATTTAGATGCTGTGAAAGCAGCTACTAGATTTAATTGTGTGATTTTTTAACGTTAGTACTATAGAAGGTGGAGTGGGCCATATATTGGAAAGAACAAAGGAAAGAGACATTACATATTAACACAGATAAACAGAGGAACCCAAAACATCTGCCACATGCTGGAGTCACAATTGTGGCCCCAGAATGGAGCTGGAACAACGAACCCTGTGGCTATGATTTGGATGGTGGCCAAGAATTTCAAAATGGAGACTCAAAAGAAATACATAAAATGACACATGCCTCAGCCACACAGCAGGACAAGAACTGTAGCTATTATCCGTGAAGGTGCAAATCAGTAAGAATTTTTTCTCCTCCAGGTCTTTCCACATTGGTGCTCGGAAGGAGGTTTTCACAACCTGCAGACAGCCACTGTATTTAGAGAGCTAGTGGAGGATCTATACATTCAAAGAAGAATCTAATTTATCTCATTCTTCCAGGCGAGAGCTCATCAGACAGAGAATCTGGCATGATTCTCAACAACTTGGGCTTTCCAATTATCTAAAATGTCACTGTCTTGATTTTACCACACCAGAATCCATAAACATTAAGGAATTCCAAGTGATTGTGCTTCCTGAATGTACAACTTGTCCACAGTAGTCCCCAAAATGACACGTTGGGCACTCTCCAGGATGCTTAGAATGCGAGAGATTCTATGCACAAATAGCATCTTACAACAATTTGAATCCTACGTATGAATGAAGAAAGTTGCGATAATGAGATTTCGAGTAAAACTCTGTTAATTCAGCACCATCAGCACTTTGGTCATGCTGGACTAGCGGAATTTCAAGTCTATTGGATGTTAGTCTTATGAATACCTGTACTGGTTTATGTTTAGTGGAAAGGTAGAATGAAAAGCTTTGCTTTGTATGCCATCCAACCAGATCAGATAATACTATACATGGATACAATCAAGCCAAATTCAAGTACAATATGTAGAGCAAAGGGGAAGATACAAAGCGTAGACTAGAGTTCTCAGCATTACAGTTCACCAGTTCCATAGACAAAGTCCAATGTTCACAATGCATTAATGGAGAGGGCCGCTCAGGCCCAGAGGGGAAGAAACAGTTCCCAAGTCTGGTGGTGCGTGCTTGCAGGCTTCTGTATCTTCTACCCAAATGACCAGAGTGGCACAAGTCTTTGATCATGTTGGCTGCCTATCTGAGGCAGCGTGGTGTAGATGGGGTCAATGGGGGGGGGTGTTTGATGTGTGTGACGGACTGGGCCACATGCGCAACTCTGCCAATTTCTTGGTTGAACTGTTCCCACTTTTAATTTTTGGATGTTACACAATAGTTTAATAATATTGTAGTGCGATTAAAGAAAAGACAGAAATCAAAATCCAGGGATTTAAAGGGCGCACGAGAAATAGGGCACCATTGAGTTTTTTTCAAGGAGCATTGGAAGGGGTCCCAGTGAGTTCAAAAGGAGTGCAAGGAAAATTACCTTGAGTCAGATATTACACTATCAAGATTTACAGATGGCAAATCATCTGAGTTTTACCTTATGTTGCAACTCAGCTGGGGATACTACGAGCAAGCCTCAAAACACAGCATTGCTATTGAGTTTTCAACAACTTTGCAACAATGCAGGCTTCGCCCTTGTCATCAGTTCTGGAGGTGGTGTAGAATGGCAGAAACAAATGGTGGGAGAAGCAATGTCCAAAGCTTCTTCCTGCAAATAAGAATATGAGTTGAACAACTGGATTGGTGACTTCCTCATTGGAAGACCACAATCAGTACGAATTGGCAACACCACTTCCTCCTTGCTCACCATCAGCACAGGAGCGCCTCCGGGCTGTGTGTGCCCTCTGCTCTACTCACTCTATACTCATATTGTAACCTCATAGGCAGACACAGTTCCAATGCCATCTTTAAATTTCCTGACAATCTCACCATTGTTAGACGGATAATGGGTAATGATGAGTCAGAGTGTAGGAGGGAGATTGAAAATCTCATTGATTGGTGCCAGACAACCTTGCCCCCCACATCAGCAAGACCAAGGAGCTGATTGTTGACTTTAGAAGAGGAAAGCGGAAGACCCACGAACATGTCTTCAGGTGGAGAGAGTCAACATCTTCAAGTTCCTGGGCTTGCATATCTCTGATTTATGCACATTTATGATGTTGCTACATCTAGAAGTTAGAGGAAATCTTCAACCTTGTTGTATTTTATAGGAAATAGACAATTGACAATAGCTTCAGGAGTAGGCCATTCGGCCCATCAAGCCAGTACCGCAAATTTTCTTCAATACTTTTTCAGTTCAATAATTACTCATTCCACCTCCACAATATTCTTATCATGTTATTGTTTTCAATACGTCCAAAAATTTCAAGACTTGACCTTCAAGATATCTTCATTATATGCTTTAAAATGGATATTTTTCATTCTGGCATTACTCCATAGTATCAGTGGCCACTTAACTAAATATGTAGCTGGAAATTATTAAACTGTTTCTTAATGATGTTAAAAACCATGTTTAGAAATACAACGTAAAAACAGACACTTCGGCCCACCGAGTTGGCACCGACAAACAATTCCCCATACACTAGTTCCATGTTATCCCATTTTCGCATCCTACACACTAGGGGCAATTTACAGAAGCCATTTGACCTACAAATCAGCATGTCTTTGGACTACGCTGCACTGCTTCTATCTCAAGGATGTCCTTCCTCAAATTAGGAGACCAAAGCCGGACACAATACTCCAGATGTGGTCTCACCAGAGCCCTGTACAACTGCAGAAGAACCTCTTTACCCCTATACTGAAATCCTCTTGTTATGAAGGCCAACATTCCATTAGCTTTCTTCACTGCCTGCTGTACCTGTAAGCCAACTTTCAGTGACCGGTGTACAAGGACGCCCAGGTCTCTCTGCACCTCCCCCTTACCTAACCTAACCCCATTGAGATAATAATCTGCCCCCTTGTTTTTGCTGCCAAAGTGGATAACCTCACATTTATCTATATTATACTGCATCTGCCACGCATCTCCCCACTCACTCAACCTGTCCAGGTCATCCTGCAACCTCCTAACATCCTCTTTACAGCTCACACTGCCACCCAGCTTTGTGTCATCCGCAAACTTGCTAGTGTTGCTCCTAATTCTCTCTTCCAAATCATTAATATATATGGTAAACAGTTGCGGCCCCATCACCGAGCCTTACGGCCCGAACATCGAGCCTTGCGGCACTCCACTCGCCTCATGCCTCGCCTCGTGATGTGATCCCCTTACATTAACTCTACCCTACACACACTGGGACAATTTTACACATACACCAAGGCAATTAACCTACATACCTGTCTGTCTTTGGAGTGTGGGAGGAAACCGAAGTTCTCGGAGAAAACTCACACGGTCATGGGGAGAATGTACAAACTCCATACAGACGGAACCCATAGTCAGGATCAAACCCGGGTCTCCGGCACTGCAAGCGCTGTAAGGCAGCAACTCTACCACTGCGCCACCGTGCCATCCTTTTTGGACCACAACTTTCATATAAAATCAAGAGGTGAAAGCATTGGTGGAATGGAGATTAGGGGAGAATGTTTTGATGTGATTACAATGTATTTGCTCAAAATGTTAACTTAAATTGTAATATTGGAGGATTTTTCATTAAATCTTTAAGTTAGGTAACACCAGTCTGGCTAATATTTATACAATTTATTTTCTGATTAATTTTGTCGCTTTCTAAATTTTCAGTAAGCTACTGACAAATTAGATACATAACGCAAATCTGATCGCGATACCTGAACGGCATAATCCTGGTGTCATCAGAGACAAATAAAACAGATGAGCTGAAGGAGACACAAAAGATTGCAGATGTTGGAATCAAACTGCTGTAGGAATTCAGTAGGCCAGACAGTATCTGTGGAAGAATATGATCGTACAAAGTTTCAAGATGGGAGCTGAAGGCATGTAGTAAGGATTAGAGGAAGAATTAATTTCACTAAGAGAGTTATTGAAATCTGGAATATGCTGTCAGATGAGATGGTGGAAGCAGGTATTCTTGTAACATTCAGAAAGCATTTAGGTGAGCATATGAAACACCAAAGCATAAAGGACTATAGACTGATTCCTGCAAAAATATCCGATTAATAGCGATATGTTCATGATGTACATGACAGTGGGCTGAAAGCTTATGTTTCTTTGTTATTCATTTTGTCACTTGTTCTAGGTTTTCAGCCCTTCAAATTATATGGTCATAAGCTCAATAATGAACTATTAATTTGGGTTTGATGATGTCCAGATCAAATGGTTAGTTTTTCAACAATAATTAAAACCATGAGAAATACTGGTACAAGGAATGACAACTTGGTTCATGAATTCCCACATGGTATATTTACCAATAGGATTTATTCATATTTCTACTACCTCGGATCAACTATTGAAGATAACTAATCACTAGGTAACAGACTAAATTCTTATATCAGGAAATCAGCATTTGTGTTCAGCCAGTGAATTATTTGATTTTTATAATACAAAATTAACGTTAAATTCTAAGACATGGTTCTGTCAAGCATTTATCTAACTTTGTTAATATAGGCTAAATTAAAGACACCATAAAATGGAAGATCCCTGCACTTGTCAGAATTGCTTAACCCTTGTCAGCTGAACTTTACAGGCTTTGAATGGCGCCGGACAGTCTAGGCTCAGGCTGGTATGCAGGATGGTGAGGGGTCCAGGTGTTCTCCATGTTTCTCTTAAATTGATAACATGTATAGCAGTTTTGCAAACTAACCTTAAACGCATCATTTCAATTGGACCGTTGCAAAAGCATTGTAAATAGTATAAATAATGTTGCAAAATGGTCATCCTGTTAATCGATGATTGGTCGAATTGTTGAGCCTTGGAGAAACTGTTTGAATCTTAGGGCACATGTTTCAATGTTAGTTCTTGTTTGCTTTCTTCTAGAGGTTTCTTTCTTGTACAAGATATTAGCCACTGTATTATTGGGTTAGGAAAATGTCTGTTATGCATGGGGTTAATCGATATCTGTAATTGGATTGTAAAGAGACCACCCCCATGTGGTTCGGCCCCTCGAGGTCCGGGGACCTATAAAAGTCCGCTACCACGAGGTCCTGGGTCGATCTTCTGGGAGAGCGCTTAGGACTGCATGACCTTCTGGAGTGTCTGTTTGAGTGAGGCCTAGAGGCCTTGATCAGGCAGATACAAGGATCGAACCCGCAGTGGTTAGGGATAGTAATTGAACTGTAACTGTGTTTTGTCTAAATAAAGATTAGTTGCGCAAGTGCTTGAGTCAGTGGTTTTTGACTGAAACTGGGGGAAGCTTAGAATGAGCAATTTACAACTTTGTATCAGAGGGCTGACCTACAACAAGGAGCAAAGGGCTCCAGGGAGTAACTAATATAGAAAAATAGAACAAAGGCAATGGTAGGCCAGTTTCAAGCAGACTTCATCAGCTGATCCAGTAACTACTGTAATACCTTTAAGATTGTGCAAGGACAGCCACTTCAGAATGAAGTTCTTTAGCCACATCTCACCTCCTCAACCTCCTAAGCTCCAAGGAAAAAAAGTCCTAGACTATTCTGCATCTGTTTACCACTCAAACCCTCGAATCCTGGTATCATCCCCTTACTTTTATAAAATTCTATAAGCATTGTACTCTAAGCTATTGAAATGCACCCTCTTTAATTGTAAATGGGAGAAATCTTGTATAAACTAAATAAATAAATTGTATTAATCAATTAATAGGAAACTAGGTACATTATGTGAACACATAACATTACTTAAATGTTGGTCCGAGTCAGATTTGGACAAAAAATATCAAGTTTATCAAGAGTGTCCAGCTTTAAGTTTCTGGGCACTCACATTTCAGAATGACCTCACATGGTCCACCAACACCGCTGCGCTGGTCAAGAAGGCACAGCAACGACTGTTCTTCCTGAGAACATTAAAGACGACTGGTCTGACCCAACAGCTGCTGTCAACCTTCTACCGCTGCACCACAGAGAGCATATTAACGTATGGCATCTCTGTGTGGTATCTCAGCTGCACGGAGGTGGAGAGGAGAGCTCTTCAGCGCGTCGTCCACAGAGCGCAGAAGATTATTGTGACACCGCTACCAGCCTTGGAAGGCATCTACCACACACGGTGCCTCAGGAAGGCCATCAGCATCCATAAAGACTCCTCACACCCTTGTAATGGACTGTTCGAACTACTTCCCTCTGGCAGACGTCACAAGGCCTTCTACGCCCTGCACCTCCAGACTCAGGAACAGCTTCATCCCCAGAGCTATAGCGGCTCTGAACCGGCCCTGCTGAGTGCCCCCCATCCCCCCTGGACTGTCTCCCTCGGATGGTCACGTCGCACAAACACATCTGCACTTTAGTCTGTTTGAACTGTTTTGACTGTTTTACTGTTTTAATGTTCTTTTTACAAACCATGTTCTCGGGGTATCTAAATGTAAACTTTATTAGTTGTTTAAGTTATGACATCGGATGGAAGCTACATACCAAATCTCGTTGCACTTATGTGCAATGACAATAAAAGATATTATTATATTATTATTATTATTTATTTTTATTAGAAGCAATTGTACAAAGAGAAAAATAATCAACACAACAATTATACAATTTTCGTACTTGTTCAGTTTTAACATTTTATAAACTAATAACTAGATTGGAAAAAAAGAAAAAGGAGAAAAGGGAAAGAAAGAAGAAAAGAAAAAGAAAAAGAAAGAATTTCAAGAAAAACACGAAAAATAAAAAATAAAAACCCTAGAACTAACAAAGGAGTGAAAGAAACAGAGTTATATCCCACTGCCCTTCCATACGCCCGTTCACCCGACTCAAAATATCAAGTTTAACATTTTTTGATGATTTAGGTAAAAATCTAGCAGAAAATGTTTCTTTCAACACCATGTCCCTTTTGGGAAGCAATTGTACTTTGTCTGTATCTTCGCCTAGCATATCCCTCTGCTTTCCTTAAACAACAGTAGTTGGTCCACTGACTAATGGCAGGAGTGGGGAATATTATCTGATCAGTCTGACTATACATTACAAATATTGGTGATAAGCTGTTACCTGGCCAGCTTCCCTGCTAACCTTTCGTTCCATTGAATTACCGGATGTGTATAGGGCACAACATTCTATATTCATTAAAATGTGACGATCATTCATTCTTTTTTATGCCACTCATCTAATGAGGTGGAAGGACAGAACTACTTGCTATTGTTCTAAATTGCAGCTTGGCAGGCACAGTTAATACTCCAGCATGTCAACCAACTTCTTAAAAGAGGGATTCTTATGTACGTAGTATTTTTAATATAAAATAACCACTGTTGTACATAAAATAAGCTACTTTATACATTTACAGAACTTGCACTTATTCCCAAAGAAATGTGATAATAACCTTTTATATCACCACTCCAGTGACTTGAGCCTAACTCCACTGGATCTGAGCTAATAATGCACCAGTTCATTTCTGTAGATTGACTTAAACCACTTGAAACAAGCTTCATTTAAGATAAATTGGACCAATTCGGATCAGGACTGGTATTGGTGACTGTGTCAAACTTAATGGAATCCAGCAGCCTTTCAAGGCAAGTCTTTTTTCAAGTATGCATAGAACATTTATCTTAACAGGTTTTGCTAATGCTTTAGTGCAGAAAGAATTGTAATCAGATCTTAATAAATCAAGTTCAAAGGTTTTTTTTTTACACACAGCACTCTGACAATTTTATATTACATAACATTATTCAAAATACGCTAATTATTGACATGCACTTAATTTTTCCATAAGATAGAGACAATCTAGTTTCCATGTAGAATAATAAACATATGAGAACACAAATATTAACATGGGTTTTGATCCATGTTCAGTTCAAGGAGGCAGTGACAGATTAGTTATGCACAGATAGAACTGCCACTTCACGTAAGGGAGAAGTGTGAATAAGATCAAATTTCCAAAATTGTCACAGATCTGCTCAATTGTTAGCTTGAAAAACATTTTGCTTGTCTTGTTTGCCACCGGAAAGCATTGAATACCATGAAGCAGATTCAACGGTAACAGATTCTGCATCTGTAACAGATTCAACTGTCACAGATCTGCAGCAGATTCAACTGTAACAGTTAAGTAATTTCATTTCGCTATAGCCTATTAATAAAATAGCAAGTATTAATTACTACCACACAATTACTCTGACATTAAAAATTAACTTTTTTATTTGAGATACAGCATGGAAACAGGCCCTTCAGCCCATGCCCAACAAATGATCATCTGTTCACACTAGTTCCATGTTATTCCACTTTCTCATCTGCTCCTTACACACTAAGGGCAATTTACAGAGGCCAATCAACATACAAACCCCCACATCTTAGAGATGAGGGAGGAAACCAGAGCTCTGGGCGGAAGCCCGCGCGGTCACAGGGGGTATGTGCAAACTCTACACATACAGCACACAACGGTAGGATGGAATCCTGGCCTCTGGTGCTGAGGTAGCAACTCTACCTGTTGTGCTGCCCTTACATAATTGAGACCTTCTGATTTTAATTGGAGCCCATTAATAAAAATGTTTTTTGAAAAACATTTTTGTCTCTATCCAATCTCTTTCTTGTCTTTACATAGTTAATATGACATCATAATCAACCTGTCATTTATACTATTTTTTAAATCTTTGTAATTCCACAATCTTTCTGAGATTAGTAGAGGAGATACACAACTGCTTGGTCTGTTCATTCATATCTCAGATATTCCACTTCCCCAACTGTGCAATTATTGACACACATTCTCAACAACATACATTTTCATTTTTTTCCTTCATGGCAATCATGCAAGGCAAATATAACTAACTGCTGCTGCTATTATATATTCTGCTACAACAAAATCCAGCTTATTATATTTGCAATACTGCAAAAGTCAAATAAAAGAGAAAAACACATTATTTGCATTAACAAATTAGGTTATTAAATACTGAATACAAAAGATAGAATGCAAATTATCAAGAATCAAATCTAATAAAAATCTAAACTTGGTTTAATTCAGTACAGATCATAACGTAACATGTCTGTTTAATTTGAAGATATTGATGGCAGTTAAATTTGTGCATTGCATTGAACTGCTTATGATTTAATTTATTATTTCTGACAAGTTAGTAGGAATATTTTTGCGTTTGCATTATAGTTTTTCTTTTAAATACATTGCGATATAGCCAATATTTATCAATCTAGTCTGAGTGTCCAGTTTCTTGGCAATGTAGTGGAGAATTCATTTGAATTCCCAAGGATGTAATAATATATGTCAATCTATTAATGGCATTGGCCCTTCTCCCCAGCATCGATTGATCTTATGCGTCCAAGCCCTTTATGAACTAACCTATGCAATTTTCCTGATTGAATAGAGGTAGTGTGCATTTGAATCTCCAACAATATAACGAGATATTATATAATACCGTTTTATTAACATTAATAGAAATGTAATGAGTGTAAATCCAACTGTACTACAAGCCGTCCATTAGGCTGCACTGCATATAGTTTTATTGCTTATTTAAGCAATACAGTGACCTTGGAGATGATGTGACAAGGTGCAGTGGATTGATTCCTGGGGTGGGGTGGGGGGGGTGTTATCTCTTCATGCTAAATCACAGAAATTATAGCACAGCAAATTCACACAACTATTATCTATGGACCAATGCTTGACCAGAATTTTCTTCTCAAAGTTATTCCTATCTTTTACCTAGGTATTTTTTAGGAGCATCAAATTTCATTTTATGCAATCCCATTACATTTTTCCAATAGCAATCACTTAACTTGTAATCGAGCAAAAATTATTCTTGAAACTACACCACTTATACTTTTAGAGAAAACCTTCGTGTTTTTATGCTTCTCAAGTTTATTTATAAACCAATGGAAGCAAATTGTCATAATTCACATCCGAACCAGATTTTCAGATATTAAAGATAAAGATTCCTCTGAAACTTACACTAATATTCTATGGTTTTGAGAAAATGTCGATCATTACATCTGCATTGGTTGTGCGCTCATACATTTCAGCAGTGATTTTCAATTGGCCACATTTTAAGCAGCCCCGCTGATGTAATTCGTATGCCAAAATCACTTAGTATTTTCTTGAGTTTATCCTAGCTGTGTGACTTAACAGTGAAGTATGTGCAAGGCTTGTGAGAAAGAATGTTTTGTGCCTTCAGTGAACTGTACATTTCTGTTACCAGTGGCATGCAAATTAGCCCAGCTGGTGAAATTGTAGTTCTTTGGAGTCAGCCATCTCCAAGTGGGTAACACCACACAATTTCCTTTGATGCAAGCTCCCATGATAAACCAGTAAGACTTAGAAAATCTTATTGTGGATCAAGGATAACATTGGACATTTAAAGGCTCAGTGATAGTTGCTGCCTTACAGCGCCAGAGAACCGGGTTCGATCCTGACTATGGGCGCTGTCTGTGCGGAATTTGTATGTTTTCCCCATGGGTTTTCAGCAGGTGCTCCGGTTTCCTCCAACACTCCAAAGACGTACATGTTTGTTGGTTAATTGGGTTCAGTAAAGATTATAAATTGTCCCCAGTGTGTAGGATAGTGCTAGTGTACGGGGATCGCTGGTGGGCGCGGACTCGGTGGACTGAAGGGCCTGTTTCTGTGCTTTATCTCTAAACTAAAAATTATAAAGACATATTTGTATTATTTCTGAATAATATTTTTTAAATGTCCTTAATTACCAATAAGCTTGTGATGACCATGTCATTGTTTTACATCAAAGGCTACATTGCATAATTGTGTAAAATTTATCTGTAGCATCTAATATTGTGATCAAGGTGGTTTGGTTGTTGACTTGACACAATGATTGCAACGTACCATCTACATCACCTATACAACTAGTTTTCTTGAAAGAAGGTGGTGTTAGTAAACTCACTGATCTTTCTCAATCAAAATATAAAACCATGTGAACATTCCTGGAGTTTTTTGAACAATAATGCATGAACACAGGCAGTGAACATCTTTATTTCACTCGGTATAGCATTAGGTTATTTATCCAGCATAAAATGTAGGGCAGTAGGGGTGGACTTATGCCCCAGTTCATTAATAAAAAATTATTTTGGATATAGTCGGATTAAATCCTAGTTAAATGATCGAATGCATTCAAACCATCTGTGAGCAAAACACTGTCAAACTTGAACAGGCATTTAACAATGGCCTGGAATCTACAGAAAAATATTGACCGCTTTGACAGTTCTATATATACCTTAAATATACCTGAAATGCTAACCTCCCCTCGGCTGGAGAAAGAATCACAATTGAGATTTGAAAGTAAAACAGGTCTTTATTTTTTTTAATTTTAGATTATTTGTCCTAATTTTACTGGCTGTTTATAGTTTTAAAATCTTCAAAATATTCAGCATGTTTGACAGTTTTGACAGTGAGCTAAACCAGGTATTTTTTTTTTCCTCTTATGTTTTCTTTCCATATTTTTTTTGTAATTGGGTCTTGATCTGTATTGCCCCACTATCCACATAATACCATTGCAATGGCATGGTTTTGGAATAGTTACTGCTGATGCCTCATAACCAACAATTTCCATCCTGATCTCAGATGCTGTCTGAATCGAGTTTGCACATTTCTCCATGACTGTTGGGTTTCTTCCAGTACTCATGTTTCCACTCATGTACTAGTAGTTTGAAGAAGGGTCTTGACCAGAAACATCACCTGTCCATGTTTTCCAGAGATGCTGCCTGTCTCGCTGAGTTACTCCAGCACTCCTTTACGGATAGATGAATTAACTATTGTACATTATCCCCTAGTATAGGCTAATGGGAAAGAAAATCAATGGGGATTTGTGAAAGAGAGTTAGTTGCAAGGATAAATGAAATAAGAGATGGAAATGGAATAACTGGAATTCTCCTTGGGAGCCTCCGTGGATCCAATAGGCCAAATAGCTTCCTATGTTTGATGTACAAGTTAAAATATAAGTTCAATTGCAGGTCCTTTTCACGAAACGTCAAGCCAACTCCAGTTTACAAATTCCTATGAGTGATATTATACCAGAAGTCAGTGATAAGTGTGAGCAGTTCAGCATTTATTGCCAAATCTGAACCAATGCTTGTAGAATTCTGCGGTTAGCATAATCTCGGTTGCTCATTGTTCTGACAATGTAATAACGCATACATTGCAGACTGAAATGTTGTTTGTCCATAAAGTCAACTTTGCTGCAAGATTTTTTCCCCACTACATTCGTAATGACAGTGCCACATGCAGAGCAGAACTGAGGAAATATTCAACCCTTCAGTAATTTACCTTCAATTCTGGAGTGTTCAATTGCCTGCTTTGCTTACAATTGCTCGATAAACAACTGAGTGTTTCCATAATGTCTAACTGTGAATCAGGCCACTTGCCATTTTCCTGATGGCGCATGAGTACAGTGTATTAAGTCACCACCACCACCACAGTAAATTATCAACCAGAATATATTTCAAGTGAAATGTCCCTTTACAAATCACTATTATGCTCCAAGTATACATAATTTAAAAGTCAAAGGTTCCTTTGTTGCTAGTTCAAAAATGTAAATTATATCTGTGATAAAAAATGTCCTCTCATCCCATCTCCCAAATTCACCTGTACAATTGCCATAGTTAATCAACATAACCAAGTAAATAGTTAAACATGTAGGCATTTAAAAAATTATACACAAGGAAAGCTTAATATAAAAATCCTTTATAGTCATGAGCTATCATTGGCTCTTTCAGTGAGAAATTTTGCTTTATTCATACCATAAATGATTTTTCATAATGATCGCTGCGTGCTATTTCTTCTATTAAGTTTCTATTAAAATTAGTTTTTTTTTAATGTCATTACACAGATTTGTGCAACAAATGAACAAACAATTACTAACGTGGATGCAAGGAACTGGACGACAGAATTGTGTATGATTGAGGTGCAATTGCCTTCCAGCATATAAATGACCTTTTTCAACTTATACAAGATCCAAACTGCAATTATCACCATAGCAACATCGCAGAATCAACAATCTTCTTGTTACAGAAGGTAAAGCAGCCACATAATACACTCTTTCTCATTAATGGCAAAATTGCGCTAAAACTGCAATTTCATGTATTTTCCAACAAAAAAGTTAGTTCAATGAATAATCATATATGACATCATCAGGCATGTTTTAGAAATTGAAAAAGACAGATTTTGCTCTGGAGAGACTTAACAGGATTTTTTATTTATAACATGCAGTGTATGAAAAAAGGTTTATCAACCCATTCATGAAGGATCTGTGAGAATCAAACATTTTATGAAGACACTTTTACCTGGGCTGGTGAATATTTCACATTTTCCAGCTACTGATATGATAATTCCGATTTTAATAAGGATTCTTGCAGCTTTTCAACCCCTGAAGCATAATTCAGTCAATGTTACCCTTGTGCATACAGGATTTCAACTACCTTCTTTCTTGTGCATCTCATCTACAGCACAGTTATATCGTTCAAGTGTCTGATGAAATGAAAAAAGGCATTATACAGATCTGGGCCCCAAGTAGACAAAATGCCAGGGTTCAAAATCATTTTGGTTTGTTTCAAAGCATTTTGTATCCTTGCTGAAATTTAAAAAAAAAACATACTCAGGCCATTAGTTCAATCCATTTACAGATGACTGGAAAGGCTTTCCAGACACTCTTAACAGGGTATAATTGTAGTGCTCTCCATATATTTGAAGAATTACAAAGTTATATTCTTTATACAGCCTATGACAAAATGGTGCAGTCATCAGGATTAAAATGGAGTAATATGCCATTCCCTTAGCTGTAAATATTGTTTGCGCAGACAGTGGAATAAAAATCGTCCACTTTGGATGCTTTTTGAATATTAACAAGTTTGAGCATTCTAATTCAGGTTCCCATCAATGTATGGCAATAAAGCAAAACTGTATAATCTGCCATGAACTGGGAAAATAGTGGAAAGAAGCAAACCATTTAGTCCTTTGAATCCGTTACGTGTTGATATTACAAGAGTTCCAAACCTGTGGGATCATCACTAGGGAGTATGAAGCAGGAATTCTGTAATATAGAAACAAGGAACAAGGAACTGCATGTGCTGGTTTGCACAAAAGGGAACAAAGGGCTGGAGTAACTCAACGAGTTAAGCAACATCTCTGGAGTAACATAGATAGGTGACGTTTCGTTTGAGACCCTTCTTCAGCTTACCGTTCTGTAATGGTGGATTTAATTTTCATTATTGCGCATAGTTAAATAGCTATGTCTTTATGATCAGGTAACATTTATCCCATGCAGAGCACATGGCAGTCGGGCAGTTGGTAGGCCAGTGAGGGCTGCGGGGGTCGGTTGGGCTGTCGGTAGGCCGGTGAGTGCTGTGAAGGGGTCGGTCGGGCTGTCTGTAGGCCAATGGATGCTGTGAAGGGTCGGTTGGGCAGTTGGTACGCCAGTGGATGTGGCGAAGGATCGGTCGGACTGTCGGTAGGCCTTGGAGTGCTGCGAAGGGGTCGGTCGGGCGGCTGGTAGGCCGGTGAATGCTTTAAGGGGTCGATCGGGCTGTCGGCCGGCCGGTGTTGCAGCGAGCGTGCGGGCAGACTAACGGAGCCGGTGCTATGGGGGTGCTGAAGGTGGCCCAAGCGGCGTGCAATGCAATGCTGCTCCCCACCATCATCACCACGATGATCCAGAAGGGCATGCTGGCCGATGTGGACTCACTGAGCAGCCATACGTACGGAAACTGCAGCCGGTCCCAAAGCGGCTCCGGCTCCAGAAGGGGGGGGGGGGGGGGGGGTGTTAGGGTTAAGCCCCTGTCCCACTTTCACGACATAATTGGCGACCTCTGCCGAGTTTGCCCTTGACTCATAGTCACAGCATGGTCGCCACGAGGTCGTAGGAGGTCTTCATAACACTTCCTCATGCTCGTGAGTGGTCTCCGTGTACTCGTAGCCTCAATTAGGTCGTGGCGTTTTTTCCAGCCTGATAAAAAAATGTCCACGAGTAAAAAAAAGGTCGGCATGGAAAAACGTTTTACTTGTAGGTAGGTCGTAGTAGGTCGTGATGGTAGTCATAGGTAGTCGTAGGTTGGTAACTGGCCCGAGGAATAAATGCAAACATGACATCATTTGATAATGTGATCATTTTCCACTCATAGCTAGTCGTAGTTGGTCTTAGGTGTGGAAGACTGAAGTCGAGGGGGGTCGTAGGAGGTTGTAGACATAGTCGTAGGAGGTCGTAGACATGGTCGCAGGAGGTCTTTTACTTCGGCGAGTCAACACAACCATGACATTTTTTTCAACTCATCTAGGGTCTTCTAAACTCATGGATTAGGTCGTCCAAGTGGGACAGGCCCTTAACACTAACAGGCAATCTCAGTGGAAGATGCCGCCTTCCCCCAGCCTGGCACTGCCCCAGTCCCACTATGGCCTAGACCCCCACTCTGCCCACTGGCAGTCAGTGGGGTTCAGTATACGTGGGAACCCAGAAGAACTGCCCTCACCCATTAATTAGGCTAGTTCAGGAGCCGGACCTCTGCGGCAGTCTCATTCAAAAAACACACTCACAATTATATTCATTACTAGACTAAGTGGGACCTGTTGGAGGACACAGGAGGGCTGGTCTCCCAATGCAATATTCCACTTCTCCACCAATTACAATATTGGTGGCCAATGGGGGGGGGGGGTTCTGGAGCGCGAGCATGGGTGTTGTGTGTCAAGTCAAGTCAAGCACAGGGCAGGCGGGGCCAGCCAACAGTACAATCCATTTGCTTTCATTTCAGGTGATGTCAAGCGAATCAAAGGCAAAGCAAAAGCAAAAGCACAGGGCAGGCCAAACAACTCATTTCATTTCATTTCATTTCCATTTCCATTTCCATTTCCATTTCAATTTTAAGCACAGGGCAGGCCAAACAACTCATTTCATTAAGGACTAAGAAATCATTTATTGCAAGCACATTAAGGGTTGACAAATCATCATTCATTGCAAGCACATTGCTGGCCAACAAATCATTTATTGCAAGCACATGAAGGGTTAACCAGATAAAGCACATAACCACATAAACCCCAGAAAGCACATAAAGGGTAGACTCACAGTTAAGTAGACTCATAGTTCAGTAGACTCACAGCAGAATCAGAGTTGTGGCCTCTTCCTCGCGATCTTCCAGAGTGACTGACTCACGTCCAGGTATCCGGGGTTTTATAGTCCTGCACCCCTCCCTCCCGCAAGGGGCATTACCTTCATCATAGTGATTGACAGGCAAGAGGACCAATCTGCTGATCTCAAGATTTTTTTTAACATTCATAACTTTTAATTTTCATCGATCAGAAAAATCCTCGGGGCTGCCTCAGCGGTGTGTGTGTATATATATATATATATATATACACACACACATACATATATATATGGCTCCCCATGGTGTAATATGGGCATTGGACACTAGATGGTGCTTACTTTTTTTTATCTAATTTTCTAATTGGTTTAATTAATTATTGTGCAACTTTTAGCACTGACGAGTTATGACTTCCTTCTCAATTATATTTTATCTAAATCTGTGCAAAATGTCATATAGTTCTAAGACATGGGTCATGAAAGTTGATTTCTAGACACATATTTGATGCCCGGCCCACAGCCTACAGTATTTATGGGAGGTTTTAGATGAGTCTTCAATGAAGATTGATCATTCATTTAATGACTAATTTCCTTATTTTTCACTATAAATTCTCTATCTGTAATTGCTAACATTTTCCATCACTGTTTTTATGTTTCTCACTGTCTTACACTTGTTTCTACTTACCCGTTCTTTAGCAAGTCATTGCAACATGACAAGTCCTGTACTCAATGCCCTGACCAATGAAGCTAAGCATCGCCAAACTCCTCTTTCACCACCCTGACTACATGCATTGCCACTTTCAAGAGACTATGGACCTGTATGCCCAGATCTCTCTGTTCTACAACACCCTCCAGGGTCCTGCCATTTACTATCAAGACGCATCCTGGTTTATCTCAATATCTCATACTTGTCTGAATTTAATTCCATCTGCCATTCCCCTGCCCATGGTAATCTTATGTAACCTTCTTCATTGTCCACTACACCACCAATCTTGGTGTCATCCACAAAGCTACTAAACTGTTAAAAACACTGTAATCCAAATTGTAAATATAGATGAATAACACAGTGGACCCAGTTCCGATCCCTATGGCACCCTACTGGCCACAGGCCTCCGTTTTGAATAACAACCTTCGACTCCACCCTCTGGCTCCTTTCACCAAGCCAATTTTGTATCTATTTGGCACTGGTTTATTATTGTCACTTGTGCAGATTGAGTGAAAAATCTATTGACCATTGTTTACACCAATCCTATATTAATCCCATGTTTTATTCTTCCCATATTCTGATTAACTCCCCACTTATGTTCAGATATACACAGTAGCCAATTAACCTACCAACCTACGTCTTTGAGATATGGGAGGAATCCAAAGCACCCACAAGAAAACCGCAAGTTTAATTTGGTTTAGACATACAGTGTGGAAACAGGTCCTTCGGCCCACCTAGTCCATGCTGACCAGCGATCACCCATACACCAGTTCTATCCTACACACAAGGGACTATTTACAGAAGTCAATTAACCTACAAACCTGCATGTTTTGGGGATGTGGGAGGAAACCAGAGCATCCAAAAGTGGGTGGTATTGTAGCTAATGAAGATGGTTGTCAGAAATTGCAGCAGGATCTTGATCGGTTGGGGAGGTGTGATGAGGAATAGTTGATAGAATAGTTGATAGTAGAGAGAAATATGAGGTGTTGCATCTTGGGAAGTCTAATATGGGCAAGTCCTACACGGTGAATGTTGGGCTCTGGGGAGCGTTGAAGAGCAGAGGGATCTAGGAGTGCAGGTATATAGTTCCTTGAAAGTGGCGCCTCAGGTAGATACTCTTAGTCAAAAAGGCTTTGGCACATTGGCCTTCATCCGCCAGAGCACTCTTCAGTCAGAGCATCTATGGACTTTAGAATTAATTCCAGATTTCCAACCTTTATGAAAAAGTGCTTTGAAATAACTCGAGTAAACTACTTGAAGCAGTATCTCAAAACATTTATCAGTCAATAATTATAAAGATGACAAGTATACACAAATGAAATATGGTACTTTGACTTTTCCTCTTGCAGGTGATGGCTGATATGTGCTATCCATTCTGTCGTATTATTATTTCAGTTTATCATTGGCAGAATCTAACCAGCAAGTAGTTATTTCATTCCTAATGAACAAACTTCTATGTCTGCTTTGCCAATAACCTTGGCAAAACTACAATATATAATCAAAAAGACATGTTGTGAATTGATTGCAATTGTGCCTGCCACACAGAAAGACTTTCACGGAATTAAATGGACATCCACTGATGACCTTTTAATGAAGTTACAGTGAGACTACTTTGGAAAAAAATACTATGTACTTGTAATTACAGCCACTGGACTGCCACATGAAAATACCAATTCAACACAGCTGTTCAATTAACTTTAACTTGTAGACACATTAACTTACATGGCCATAATTGATCTTGGATGTATCATTTGTACAGCAATGATCAAAGTGAGTGCTTAGAAAGCATGGCAAAAAGAGTATGTTACTTGTAGTTCAGAAAGAGATTCACATGATTGGAAATTATATTGTTAAGAAAACCAGGTTTTTATTTTTTTTGTCATGAATAACGTTCTCCTTTCAGCTTAGCACAAATATAAACACCAAATTTTAAAGTTTCAGTCTCATTTTCTGTGATAATATATTTTCAATTTGGAAATCCCATGTATGACCACTATTCTGGAAATATTTACAACAGGTAAATAAAGTAAATGAATGGAGAGTTGCATTATATAGAATTATATGAAATCGCTTCATAAACTAGCCATATTCTACCAATGATTGTAAAAATAGAGAATTGTTTCAGAAGGAACTGCAGATGCTGGAAAATCGAAGGTAAACAAAAGTGCTGGAGAAACTCAGCGGGTGCAGCAGCATCTATGGAGCGAAGGAAATAGGCAACGTTTCGGGCCGAAACCCTTCCTCAGACTGATGTAGGGTGGGGGGGTGGGGGGGAGGGGGGGGATGGGGAGAAAAAGGGAAAAAGAAGAGGAGGAGCCAGAGGGCTGAGGGAGAGCTGCGTAGGGGAGGATACAGCAAAGGCTGGTGAATTCAATGTTTATGCCACTAGGGTGCAAACTGCCCAAGCGGAATATGAGGTGTTGCTCCTCCAATTTCCGGTGGTGCTCACTGGCCAGAGTGAGCACCACTGGAAATTGGAAGAGCAACATCCCATATTCGTTCTGGGCAGTCTGCACCCTAGTGGCATAAACATTGAATTCACCAATTTACGGTAGCCTTTGCTGTCTCTTCCCCTTCGCAGCTCTCCCTCAGCCCTCGGGCTCCGCCTCTTCCTTTTTCCTTTCTTCTCTCCATTCCCCCCACCCTACATCAGTCTGAGGAAGGGTTTCGGCCCGATACGTTGCCTATTTCCTTCGCTCCATAGATGCTGCTGCACCCGCTGAGTTTCTCCAGCACTTTTGTCTACCTGTAAAAATAGAGAACATTTCAGTTAAGTTCCTATTGCCTCCTTATTCATTTGTTACACTTCTGAATAATTGCTAAATAATTTTAAGTTATTACAACTCCATGGATATGATTGTTCTCTAATCACACTACCAATGCACATTACTCCATTTGAGGAAGTGTAGGTCTCCCAGATTCAATCAAGAAAGAAATATTAACAATGGAAGATGAATTACAGTATTAACAATTGATATATTAACAATTATATTCTTCACCTAATGTGTCTCCCAAAATTTCAATGATAATACCTATGCAAAATCAATGAAGAACTATTACACTTGCTGTGATTCAACCATTTCTAAGCAATTACTCAGGGGTTCAATTGAGAGTGACCAGTGCGGTAAACCTTTAAATTAATTAATCAATTAGCCAATAACTAAACTACTCTATTAGCTGTGAATGGATGATAGAAAATGGCCATTTGATTTCTTTTTGATTTGCTTTCCCTTATTGGTTTTATCGTTTTAAACTGTTTTTCTCTCTCCCATTTTAACCCTCCCGTGATATTTAGTTTACTGCGTGAGAGTGTTAAATTGATACTGATCTAATACAATGTTCAAGCAAGAATTTAGCAAAGGCTTTATTACAACTCAATATCCTATATGCCAAATAATGATGCGCATTAAAAAATGTAGGGCAAACTTAATGAATGAGGCTCACATAAATTTCAGGCTAGTGCTCCACGAGGCACAGAAATATTAGTGAAAATAAATGGGGGTAGCAGAAATTGTACACATGTCCATTGTGATTAGAACTCCATATAATGTTCTAATTGATAATCTTACAGTTTATCTGCAAATCTTCTCTTTCTCCTTTCCAAAATTCTACACATGATGAGCTGAGTAAAAGGCAATTAAAAATAGATGTACGTTCAGAATCATATTTCTCCTCCTTGCTCCTATTAGGGAATTTTAAAGCTGTTGCCCTTCCTGTGAATTTGTGAGATACAGATATCTTATTAGGTGGCCGGTCAGATTCCTGTGCTACTAATCTGAATGGTTCTCTAACCTTTACAGTTACAGGAAGAACCAAGCCAACCCTTGAAATCACCTGTAAAAAAACATATACAACTGGAAATTTGATTGCACTAAAACATAGTTTAAACAAAGAATTAAGTACAACAGTTATGGTTGGAAATTCATCCAGTTCCATACAATTCCCAACAAATTGCCACGCGGCATTCAGATTCAAGAAGATACTCCACAGAGTAGCCATGCTCATATTAGCTGCCATTGAGGAGACAGAGGGTACCAGGAACAGGGGAAGAAGAAAGCAGGGACTTGAATATTAAATAAAAAACAGAAACACTCATCTACATCTTGCGATTGTGGGTCAATGTGAGCTGCATTTAGAGGTGGATTAGTGGAGGTCAGGGAACAGAAGATTGAACAGACCCACCATTTCAACAGCATGGGATGGCTAATGCAGTCTCGTACAAAAATTAATACTCAACCTATGGAGAAAAACTGAAATTAATTTGTGCTCTTACAAGATTTTTCAAGAACATTTCTACATCACTGTTTGCATCAGCAGAGGAGTGGGCTTCACAGAAAGTATTCTTTATCCAGAAGCTTAAGGTCTTTAAGGTAAGATACCGCCCATCAGGAAATACAGTGATATTGTAGCGAGCCACTGAAGTAATTGGAGCAGAGGTTCTCTCATTTATGTGTTATACAGCAACTGGATGCAAGGATATTTTTGGCTTCACAAACTCTCTCAGCTAATTATTGATCTTGAAGAAGGTAGTGTGGATATTGCTTGTTGGTTTGCATTGAAGAATATTATTTTCAAGGCCCCTATGCAACTATATCTGGGTCGTATCACATCCACTCAATAACAGTCTCCAACCCCATTTTGAGCTATGTAACTGTGGTTGATAATCAGGATCATTCCCCAGGTACTCTTCTTCCACCAACACCACTTGTACCTGACATTTTACAGACTCTGCATTTTGAATCCCAGGCTCTGCGGCAGCACGGAGACAGCGGTGAAGTTGCTGCCTTACAACGCCAGAGATCCGGGTTCAACCCTGACTCGTGTGCTGTCTGTACAGAGTTGTACATTTTCCCTGTGATAGCGTGGGTTTTCTCTGGGCGCTCCAGTTTCCTCCCACACTCCGAAGATGTACATATTTGTAGGTTAACTGTCTTTGGTAAAATTATAAATTGCCCCTAGTATTTGAAGGACAGTGTTAGTTTGCAAAGGTTGCAGATCTCGGTGGGCCGAAGAGCCTGTTTCCGCGCTGTATCTCTAAACTAAACTAAAATTGATTTCCTTGCTGTTTTTCCGCTAACACCTGCTAATAACTACAGTTTGTCAGATTACGTAATACTAGTTTAATGCGTACGCCAAGGAAACCAATCTGATGCAGACAACATAATTTCTTCAAGATGAGACCAATGACATGTTCAGTTATTATTTAGTGGCTTCCAGTATATCTGCATTCAGCTGCAATGGTGGGAGAGCACATTGTTCCAGGAGCAAGGGTAAGCCATTGTTCTTTAGAACCCATCTATCCATAATATACCAGTCACTGAAAATGTCTGACAGTGCTAATTGCCTCATGAGGAAAACCTCTTAAGCCCCTGGCCCACTTTCCCGAGTTACTCACAAATTCTCCCGAGTTTTCCCCTTGATTCAAACTCGGAGAATTACGGTAATAGCCAGCCATAGGTACTCGGGGCTATTTGTTTTACTCGTGGACATTTTTCAACGTGCTGAGAAAACTTCCCGACTTACCTGATGCCCCGAGTACCTACGGCTGGCTACGAAATATCTACGGACTCCTACGGACTTGCTACGGACATTCTCCAAGTTTGAATCAAGGGCAAAACTCGGGAGAATACATGAGTAACTCGAAAAAGTGGGACAGGCAGCATTTCTGGAGAGAAGGAACCATTTATAGAAGGAATCGAGACCCTTCTTCAGACTGATGTCAGGGGAGGGGGCGGGACAAAGATAGAATGTAGGCGGAGACAGTAAGACTGATGGGAGAACTGGGAAGTGGAGGGGATGGAGAGAGAAAGAAACGGCTTGCTGAAGTTAGAGGTCAATGTTCATACCGCTGGGGTGTAAGCTACCCAAGTGAAATATGAGGTGCTGTTCCTCCAATTTGTACTGGGCCTCACTCTGACAATGGAGGATGCCCAGGATTGAAAGGTCAAATTGGGAATGGGAGGGGGAGTTGAAGTGCTGGGCCACTGGGAGATCAAGTAGGTTAAGACGGACTGAGCAGAGGTGTTCAGCAGAACGATCGCCGAGCCTGCGCTTGGTCTCACCGATGTAGAGAAGGTACTATCACCTAAAGAATATGGTTAAAATAAACACCCGCTCAAAATCGCATCACTTGAGTCTTAAAATGTATCTCCAATCATGTCTGAAGGTTGCACGCCACATCGTCATAAGACTGAACCTTTAATATTGTGTATCTTTATGATGACACAGAAGGAGGCATGCTGGGTCTGCAATGCTATAAAACGGGATCCATCCCATTATCCAAGTGTGACTCTTATTATGATTTCCAGGTATCTCATAATTTATTTTCTCCCAAGCCTATCCATCCTCTTCCATTCTTTTTGCTATTAATCTGCACTGAGGAATAAGTTGCAACGGACAATTTAGTGGGACCTTTAAACGCCCGGCACGACTTAAAATCGGTCGGCGGGGGCTTCAACATCAGGAGCCTCGATGCAGCAGTTTGATTTTAAGCTGTGCCGGGCGATGAAAGGACCCACGAGCGGGCCGATTCAGCCCTTAGAAAGTGTCTGATGCCCGCTTGACTCTTTCAAAAGCTACAATATGATAAATAACACTTAAACAAATAAAACTGAAGCGAAGAAAGGCAAACAGAAGAACCAACCTTGGAGGGGAGAGAGAGATGGGAAAAACATACTCAATAAAGTGAGTGACCTGAATGAGGGACTTACTTGCAAGCCAGCCAGGAAATCCGTTCGACCGGAGCCTAATGACCTGACCCGTTTAAATCCGATACTCGTTTAAATCTTTCCCATCCACCAATACATCGAATTAGTTCAAATGGTAATTGTACCCGCATCAGACAGCTTTAAGAAATTCTCCATGAATACCTTCAGTAATACTTGAAGGTCAAAACACAATTGGTGACACATCGTGTTAATACGATGTTAATGGAGACATTTAACAAGCGTTTAACAGTGACACCCCCACTGTCTCAGGGAAAGCGGAGATTTTAACAGATTTTGTTTCACCGAATTTCAAAATCAGGATTACAAAACATGGTGGGGATTGTCCCCCACCTATCAAAACATGGGAGGAGGATAAAACATGCACCCCCCCCCCCCATCCCGTCCCGTCCACCGTCCCCTCCCAGGATTTCCGCCCATGGTTGTATGGAGCCCTGATGAGACCACACGTGGAGTATTGTGTGCAGTTTTGGTCTCTGAATTTGAGGAAGGACATTCTTGCTATTGAGGGAGTGCAGCTTAGATTCACCAGATTAGTTCCCGGAATGGCGGGACTGACATGTGATGAAAGACTGGGCTTATATTCACTGGAATTTAGAAGGATGAGAGGAGATCTTACAGAAACATATAACATTCTTAAGGGATTGGTCAGGCTAGAGGCAGGAAAAATGTTCCCCATGTTGGGGGGAGTCCAGAACCAGGGGTCATGGTTTAAGAATAAAGGGTAGGCCATTTAGAACTGAGATGAGGAAAAACGTTTTCACCCAGAGAGTTGTAAATCTGTGTAATTCTCTGCCACAGAAAGCAGTGGAGGCCAATTCACTGGATGTTTTCAAGAGAGAGTTAGATATAACTCTTAGGGCTAACGAAAGGGATATGGGGAAAAAGCAGGAACGGGGTCCTGATTGCGGATCAAACATGATAATATTGAATGGCGGTGCTGGCTCGAAGGGCCGAATGGCCTTCTCCTGTACCTATTTTCTAAGTTTCTAAATGCGAGTTTATGTAAATCGCCGATTGCATAAGTCAGGGAGTTTATGTGACGGACACCTGATGCCAGGAGAATGTCGGTCTGCTGATGTCTGGGGCAATATCTGTTGGAGAGTTCAACATTGCATCAAGATTCCTGGATGAACATTGCAGAGCTGGTCAGGAAATTGACTGAGAGGTGCAGGTGGACAACAGTAGCCACACAACCAACTTCTAATTTAAAAGAGTCATAACCCTTGGCAGTTGCAACAGTAGTTAATGACTTTCCTGACACAACCATAGTTGGAGCATCATATAGCTGACAGCAAAAGACTTCAAAGAGCTTCAGAGTATCATGTCTGCAATAAAGATTCTCGAGTGCATTTATGATTGGGATTGGAATGTAAAGTCAGGTCCAAGAGATGTTCAATAAACAAAAGGTCATACACAGCACATTTCTTTGATAATATTTGTGAGCTATTCTGAACTACAAAACATTCAAAGGGTAGAGATTGTTTTCGTCTAGAAAACAGATGGGACTCAAGAGAGAATGATGGCCAGTAATCCAATAGAGGTCGCTGAATGGCCGGCAGTGGGAAGAAAAGACTGAACAAAAACCTTGCAAGCTTCTGCTGAACAGCACTAGTCAAAATACCAAGCCAGCCATTTGTCTGACTTGGTGTTAGTAATCCTGCAGTTGTTCAAGGTTGCATTATCACTGTGCAGTGTGTGGTAACTTTATTGATTGTGAGGTAAAGGTTTATGAGAATATTCCCTCACTAATATGGTTTGCTGTCAAATCTGATAAAAGTCCCAGGAGATAAACCACACCAACACTTGGTTTTTCTAACATCACATAAATTCCCCAGCCATCTTCAGTCCTAGTCCGAAAGTCCATTCATAAGCCCTCCATTGCATCTCTTTCTGTCTAAATATGAATCATAACCTTTATCTTGCATTTAAGGCCAAGATAGATTTTGGATCTTATATCCAAAGATTATCCACTAATGCCTGCATAATATTTTCTATGACTATTCTTTTTTTTTTTCTTTTTTTTTTACATTTATTTTAATTTTATTAGAAGTAAGTACAATAATATGGTACCGTAGATACCCAGTATATATTGACATGTTACATTTCATGTACAGCTTCTTTTTTTATTGATTTTAACAGTAAAAAGGAGACAGAAAGAGAATAGAAAAGAAATAGAGAGGTGTGTGATACCGGAAGTTGAGAAAAAAGAAAGGAGAAAAGAAAGAAAATAGAGAGAAAAGAAGAAGAGGTAGAAAGCAGAAGAATAAAGGAGAGATAGCTATTTATTATTCTTGACCACCATTCACCCAATCCTGAAACAGATCATTTCTACGTTTGTGTTGCCCCATATGCTTGTAAGAAGTCGAAAAGCATATGTTGCAACACAAACGTAGAAATGACTATGACCATTCAAATGCTTATTTATTTCCCTCATTCTATTCTCCATAACCCTATGGTTATCCAAAACATTGCTGCCTTCCTTGTCGTAGTAAGTTATCGGCATGTTTGCTGGTCTAAGATAGCATCACATTGCACAATTCCTCAATTATGATTTTTTTTAAATTCTCTTTTAAAAATGCATCATCATCTTCAATTATCCCATTCACAGCCTCAAGACTCCAAGTTCTCCCTAAACCTCATCCTTTCTCAAAGATGCTCCACAAAGCCTATGACTTCAACCAAAGGTTTTGGTCACCTACCATAATGTCTTCTTATGGATTTGCTCTTCTGACCCTAACTCGAGATACTATTGGAACATTATCTTGTACTATATGTTTTCAAGAGAGAGATAGATTTAGCTCTTAGGGCTAAGGGAATCAAGGGATTTGGGGAAAAAGCCAGAACGGGGTACTGACTTTGAATGATCAGCCATGATCGTGTTGAATGGCAGTGCTGACTCAAAGGGCTGAATGGCCTACTCCTGCACCTATTTTCCATGTTTCTATATACATGCAGGTTACCTGTAAATGCTGTTGGGTTACCAAATCACTGCTCATCCTTCTACTGAAAAATAAATATCACCAGTTCATAAGTGTAACATATTATATGCAGGGCTATGTTCCTATTATCTGATGCAGCGGAGGGATGGAAAGGAAGGGTCTAAATAACTATAATAATTGTATTCAGATATTTTATCACATGGTTAACCTAAACAAATAAATCGGTTGGAAAATGCCCTGCCTAACTGTATGTATAGTTTTACCCAATTCATTGAGTTAATTTCTCTGCATGACTAGATTAAATGCTTTAATAAATCTCACACGAGCCTGCAAGGTATTACTTAATGAATTAAGTGATCATTATTTTCTTAGTTTCCTTATTCCAAAAGAAATGATCATTAGTCTGTATCTTGACATCAGCAGTAAGGTAGAAGACTCATCGCTGGCCTCAAAGGAAACCTGCCCAAAATTGGGTTTCACCTTACGCCATGCTGATTGCTATCATACATAATCTCCAAGGGACCTTGTATCCACCAACTAACACATCAAACTAACTGAGCAATCAAGCAATCGCGCGCAGCAACGCAGGAAGCAAAAATCCCCAAAGTTTGACCAACACATTAAATGTTTTAACAACTGAAATAAAAATGAAAACATAAAAGTATAAAATAATTATTTTATTGTTTTCATTACACGTAACACTGACTCATTTGTCTGCGGGAATGACAATGGGTATATGTAAATTTGCTCTTTATTTACAGGTTAACATTGCTCTGCAGTAATTATGGCTCAGTACATTGCCAAAACACTTCATTATGTTTCATTCAAATCATATTTCTAGGATTCTTTTCTTTTTCTACAACTAGAATAGTTTGTGAATATCTTTAGATCTTGGTAGTTCCCCAAAGGAATCTCTGCAGATTAAGCTGGGAAAAGGCTGCAAAGTAACACTCCCTGTGGAATAGAGTATCATTGACAACAATTTCTGTAATTCCATGTTTAACTTCAACAGCACATTGCAGAAGTTGTTGTCAAATTTACTCCATCTCAAAAGCTGGGGCTCACAACCTCACAAATCCCAAGTCATTTTTATTATGGGTACAAAAAGTCACCCTCTAAAATTAGGAGAAACACAAAATTAGATGGCATTTTACAAATAATTACAGCTAGTTCTGCTATAATGCAATAGTCGCATTCCAAACAAAATCTTGCGTTAGAGATATGGCATTATAAAAACAATTGTATCAATGGGAAAAGCAGGGTGGGGGGTTGGGGTTAGAGAGATTCCGACTTGCAATAACAAAGTTACTCATCCCCCACAGGATTTTCAAAAATGGGAACTTTTTAATAACTATGTTAATTTCTGTTATTGCAACCTGAAAATACTAAAGGCTGTATGTTTCATTGTTTAATAGATTAGCATAGTACAAGTACCAATACAAGTGGTAGCACAGTGGTAAATGACGTTACAGTGGCACAGCGGTGGAGTTGCTGCCTTACAGCACCAGAGACCCAGGTTCGATCCTGGCTATGGCAGTCTGTATGGAGTTTTTACGTTCTCCATGCGATTGCGTGGGTTTTCTCCGGGTGCTCCAATTTCCTCCCACATTCTGAAAACATGCAGGTTTGTAGGTTAATTGGCTTCTGTAAATTGCCCCTAGTGTGTAGGATAGAACTAGTGTACGTTGATCAATGGTCAGCGTGGACTCAGTGGTCCGAATGGTCTGTTTCCACACTGTATCTCGAAATTAAACTAAACGTGATTATTTGCCAATTTCAACTGACCCCCGCAGTGAAAGTAGCAGCTGTGTTCTGAAGTGACAAGGCTGCCTAATTTCTGAAGAGAGGTTACATGGAAGCATGTTTTATCCAAGACAGCTTTTTTCTACTTGTCAATTTCCAAAGTAACTTTTAAGTGGTTCTCTAGTTCACGATTGAAATCACATTACAACCAATTAGGCCATAAAATCCAAATAGTGCTCCCTAATGAATCGATCATGTCATTGTCCAATTCACATTCTGGAAACAGCTACCTGTAATGAAATTTGTTTTTGACAAATAATTTCATTTGCATACAACCATGATACAGTTACAGAAATGATATTTAATCACTTCTATGAAGATAAAGTAAATTATTTAACGGCCTTTAAATGGGGAAAAATAAAACTCTTCTTATTCTAGAGCGAGTTATCTTTGCACCAAATAAATGAGCAAAAAATAAGAATTCTAATAACATACGGCACACAGAAGAATGTAGATGGTTAGTGAGGTGAAATCTAATTCTTGGCCTTAAATTTGTCTGGTGGGGTCTTTGGCAGAACGCAGGGGGTTTGGAGAAGAAGGTTCCAAAATGTCACTAGAATATTACTACTATTGGTTAGTCAGCAGTGCATTTGGACATGTAGCAAATAAGCAATGTATAGTTCATCTAAACCAACCAGAACATTAATTTTCTCAAAGAGTTCATTGGTCAGCAAAAAACCAGCCCATCCTTTTATTGCTGGACTGGATTCGCTAAAGGTACCTGGCTAACAGTTATCAGTTGAAGTACTTTGTGCCATGTCATCGGATTTGGCCTTTTAAAGCTGAGATGATGTTTATACTTGGAGAGTCTAGCTTCTCAACGATATAGTATATTGAGGAAATTATTGAAGTAATAGCCACAAAGCTCATCCTTTGCAGTAAGCTTTGTCATTGTTGTCAGAATCATATGGGGAGAAGGCAGGAGAATGGGGTTAGGAGGGAGAGATAGATCAGCCATGATTGAATGGTGGAGAAGGCTTGATGGGCCGAATGGCCTAATTCTACTCTTATCACATGACCTTATGAGCTAATAAACAAGAATGCAAGGGAAGGCAAATGCATGCAGGTCCTAGAAATTTAACTGTAGCATAGTTGTAGTATAATATTAAATGCAAACTGTGCTGATAGTACATAGGGCACAGAATGAAAGTTCAATTGAGCTTCAACATGTGCATCATATAAACATCCCCCATGTCTGCAGAACACGCAAAGTAATGTCGACTATTTAAAAAAAAAATTTATATATCAGTTTAGAAACTGCTTTTCAAATATACAGCATATTGTATGGACAGAGGAGAGGAAATCATGTCTGAAATTTGCACCTGACCTACTTACGCGAAGAAAAAAACTACAGCTTTGTTCTTGCATTAATTGGAGGCAGAAGCCATTGGAATTAACCATGTAGAATTGGAAATGTAACCGTTTAGAAGTGTTCTGAGTATTTCTGTGTGACACTTTCTACTTGTTGTTGACAAAATCAGTCCTTTTTAGTATGGATCCATTGGGACTTCAGTATGACCAAGAGAAATAATAAGAATAAAAACAAAAACTCTCTTTCACACTACATCTTTAAGCAAGGTATATGTGCAAAATCACATAATTATTGCATTAGGAGAATCCACTGAGATTACTAGCACAGCATCTTTTATCATATGTTTTCATGTAGAAATGATTTTTTCCCCAGCTACACATTGCTACATACCAGCATCATAGCCATAATATTATTTCTCCACATGATGTATTTGCATCCAATGGTGCCCTACATAACTCAATGTCACCTGTAGCCCAGTGGTTTTAGTGCAAAGATAGACATAACATGCTGGAGTAACTCAGCAGATGAGGAGTAACTCACCCTTCTTCAGTCCCGACCCAAAGTATCACATTGATTTTCTCCAGAGATGCTGCCTGACCCACTGAGTGATTCCAGCATTTTGCATCTATTTTCGTATAAACCAGCATCCACTGTTCACTTTTATTACATTTAGTTTTACTGCACATTTTCCATAGGGTAACTCTAGTCTTAAAGTCCCTTGATCTTAATGGACAATTTCTTCCACATCTCTAGTTTAGATTTTTTATTTCGTTTTATTTATTTTTTCATGTGCACCGAGGTACAGCGAAAAGCTTTTTTGGTGCATGCTATCCAGTCAATGAAAAACTATACATGATTACAAACAAACCATCCATAGTGTACAGATATAGGACAAAGGATATGCAAGATAAAGTCCAATGAAGCCTTATGAAGAATAGTTCAAAGGTCACCAATGTGGTAGATGAGAGGTCAGGTCTTCATCCTAGCTGCTGAGGCTAGGGGGGTTAAATTTGCCCTAATTATTTTAGTCCTCTCAGAAAAAGAACTGCTGAGACAGTTCTGTTGCCTGATAACTGCCAGGACGACAGATGGCACAATGGGCTAAGTGTTCGGCTGGCAACCGGAAGGTAGCCGGTTCGAATCCCGCTTGGAGTGCATACTGTCGTTGTGTCCTTGGGCAAGACACTTCACCCACCTTTGCCTGTGTGTGTCCTTGGGCAAGACACTTCACCCACCTTTGCCTGTGTGTGTGAATGTAATTATGTGAAGCACTTTGGGGTCAATGCAAGTTGACTAAAAATGTGCTATATAAATAAAGACATTTTAATTTAGGAAGGATCTGTCCCTAAATCTGGAGGAATGAGTTTTAAAACTTCTCTACTAGAGGAGAGAAGGAGTGACCAGGGTGAGACTGGTTCTTGATTATGCTGATGGCCTTGCCAAGGCAGCGTAAAGTGTAGATGGAGTCCATGATGGTCTGTATGATGGTCTAGGCTACATCTATGTCAGGTTTCATACATTTTCATTCACACCATGATATTCTTTTTAATCTGTTCTTACCTCATTCTCTCCCCAAATTCAACTACATACTTACTTGGATGTAATATATAGTAACAAAATGTTGTAGGACTTCATCAGTTTCTGGGCGGCTTTTGTTGTGGAGGGTAGAAATGCATGTTATGAGTTTATTAGTAATTTGTATACTCCCCCAGGATAATACTTCAAAACAACTACCATTCAGTGGCCTTGACAAACACCATCATGAAGTGCTTAAACAAGCTGGTTATGGCATACATTAAGGGTTTAGAGGTTAGAGATACAGCGTGGAAACAGGCCCTCCGGTCCACCGAATCCGTGCCGACCACTGATCACCCGTACACTAGCACTGTCCTACACACTGGGGACAATTTACAAGTTTTACCGAAGCCAATTAACCTACAAACCTTTACGTCTTTGTAGTGTGGGAGGAAACCAGAACACCCGGAGAAAACCCACACAGGTCATGGGGAGAACGTACAAATTCCGTACAGACAACACCCCCCATAGTCAGGATTGAACTCGGGTCTCTGGCGCTGTGAGGCAGTAACTCTACCACAGTGCACTGTGCTCAGGGTCTTCAACCTGAAACATTTAGCTCTGTTTCTCTTACCAGAACTGGTGCATATTTCCAGCACCATTGTTCTTATTTTAAATTTGCAGCATTAGCCATCTCTTTTCTTAAAGCTGAGGAAATTTACTAGAGTCTAGTCAAGAGAGTTTATTGTCATATGTCCCAGACAGGACAATCTGTAGGTAGGGACAATTTACTAGAATGACTTCTGTGGCGAGATATTTCAATAAGGATGAGAAACATTTTAAAAAAAATAGGCTTTTCTCTTTGGAACTGAGAAGTTTAAATGAAGATTTAATAAAAAGGCATTTAAAAAAAACAACCCTATTTTGACAAAATAAATAAGGAAAAAATATTTTACCAGACAGAAGAGCCAGTAACCAATGCATACAGTTTTAAAATACTTTGAAATAGAAACAAAGAAGGAAATTAATTTTTTTGGGGACAACTGTATAATCTGGAACGTACTCTTTGAATGAATAATTGAATCAGATATAATAGCAACTTTCAATGTTGAATTAGCGATGTAATTAATAGAGAGTCATATACTACCAGTCTATGTGTAAAGAATAGAGAATAGAACAGATTGTATAGCTTTTTCATTAAGATGACACAGTCATTCTATATTCTTTATTCTTTATACTGTAAAGTATGACCCTACATTTCCTTTTACATATTTGACTAGTTTTTAAATATTTTCCATCATTAAATAAGCCAGTTTCACCTCCAGTTAAATACTCATCTACACCCACTGCTGGAAAACGCAGGCTGATTTCATTATTTGTCATCTGAAAGTGCAAAAGGCTTAGTTATCCCACCCTCAGTTTGCTTTGCTTTTATTTTTTCTTGGATCACTAAAATATTCAATCAGTGCCGTAATCCGAGCCAATTTAGTTCCTCTTGCCTCAGGTGACTAAATAGATTAGGTTAGGTATGGTTATGCTAGCCATGTTTTGGCTAGGCTAGGTTCGTTCATAAGTGATCGGAGCAGAATTAGACCATTCTGCCCATCAGGTGAACGCCGCCATTCAATCATGGTGATCTATTTTTCCCTCCTAACCCCAATCTCCTGCCTTCGCTCCATCACCTCTGACACCTGTACTAATCAAGAATCTAGCTACCTCAGCTTTAAAGATATCCATTGACTTGGTCTCCACAGCCTTCTGTGGCAATAATTTCACCCCCTGACTAAATGAATTCCTCTTCATCTTCTTCCTAAAGGAATGTTCTTTAATTCTGAGGCCTGGCATGGTTTGGCCATTTTGCCTCATCTGATTAAACAGGTTAAATTATATTAGATTGCCATGTTAGATTGCTCATGTTCAACATAGATAAATATTTGTCACTTTCTCACTTGCTTCCTTCATAACATATTTTTTCCTAATCCAATATGCAATTTCTGCAAAATGTAGGCAGCAGTATAGTTTTGCAATTCAATATTTAGTGCGACACAATACACTACTGTAAATCACAAAATTATATGACAACTTTTGCACTGTATATTTGCTGATTTTAGTAACTCAGCCTAAAACAGCCAATGGCATTTCCAGTAACCCTTGAAAGGAAAAGTAGAAAAAAAACATCAAGGCCCGGCCTGAATGAGATACTGCAGATCTCAATCCATAAGTTGCTGATTTAGCAGTATGCAATATTTCCAACAGTGAGGTTAAAAAAAATTGAAAACATAATTTATCCACACTGTAATTTATGCATGGCAGCATGAATGTGTGCTCATGATTGAAATTTGCTTTGTCACACAAATCTAGCCAGCGGTGATTAATATTTTTAAAATGTCAAAAGCATGGTCTCAAATAAATCGCAGATGAAGCCAGCCCCCTTAAAAATGTAATAAACAGCAAGATATCTGAGGCTAGAAGACTTTCTATTAGCATATTTTCTGGACTTACATGCAAAGTTAAGTCAAAGAAACTCTAGCTTACCTGTTCTTATTTGCAAGGTGCAATCTGCATTACCTTTGCTTATTGTGCTTATTGGTGTTGAAAGACTTCACAAAGTGAAGTAATCAAAGGGTAGATTATTATTTCTCACCTTACCCCTTTCCCTTTAAAGTAACGTTGACTTCAAGTTTATTTTGAATGGGAATTGAAAGTGTTCCTGTTTCAGTCAGTAAGAATGCAAAATCCTCCCCTTTGAGGAATATAGATGAAATTGATCTCCTAACAAGGGGAACTGGAGAAATACTCTTGTTAAGAATGGTAATTTAAATTAAACAATGAGAAGCAAACATTGATGAAATGAAATGGTTCTAGTGCCTCTGCACCCAAAGAATTGCCATCTAGAATTCAACGAGCCTGTGCTACAATAAAAGGCAGCAATCTGATGTTCTAGAATTTTGGTGTGTTATCTATTGGTACCAAAGAGACATTTGTGCAAAACATTGTCTCAGGTGATTAAACAGGTTAGATTAGATTAGGTAGACACAAAGCGCTGGAGTAACTCAATGGGTCACGCTCTGGAGAATATGGATAGGTGACATTTTGGGTCGGAACCCTTCTTCAGGCACCTATCGATTTTCTCCAGAGATGCTACTTGACCCGTTGTGTTACTCCAGTATTTTGTGTCTGTTTTTGGAATAAACCACATTCTGAAGTTCATTTTTATTAGATTAGGTTACATTGGGTTAGATTACTCTAGCCCCTCTTGCCTCAGGTGACTAAATAGGTTAGGCTGGCCCCTCTTGACTCAGGTTATTAAACAGGTTAGGTTAGATTACATCAGGTTAGATTACTCTCGCCCCTCTAGATGGCTAGAATATATAATGAGGTAGAACATGTATTGTTTATGATTAGAAAAAACTCAATAGTCTTATTATGGTAATTGCCACTATTTAGTACATGATTTCTCGCAACTGCAGTACATATAATCATTGTATTATATGTACTACATATTTGACTCCATGAACCTCTGAGCGAGTATTCATGAAATTGTATTAACTAACCATTAACAAACCATTAAAAACCATTAACATTATTAACAAATAAACATCAAAAGCACAAAACTATATTAATACCGTTCACAAATAATTCAATAATCCATTTCTCCTTTATTTAGATTATGGTCAGTTCATTTCACTAGGCAAAAGATGGCCAATTATATGGGTGCAAACACCTTTAATGGACTGAATCTTGGTGAAGATATTTAAAACAAGTAATTTCAGCAAAATAATCCAGACCACACTAAAATACTACAAGCACCAGTGGAGGAATGAGGAGAGAGATTTTTGTTTTCTTCTCTCCCCCCTCCTATTATAGGCTATCCTTTTCAATTAACTGAAGCATAAAAGTTTTATAAACCCAGTAATTGGAAAGCTCATAATATAACTGCATTCTCAAGTAGTTTCAAATTCTTCACCATCCACAGAAATAAAATGTGACCAAAAGGTCAAACTCAAACACTTATAAGAGGGATTTAATTATTCCTCTAATGCAAGAGGCATTTTTTGTTCAGTGACAAAAGTGATTTTCAAAATATCGTCGGTGAATACATCCATTTTTGCTAGAAATATTTTTTTTAGTGTTTAATAGATCAGCGCGGCACCTGAAGTAACAAAACTTTACTGTGAATCCAGGCAAGAGATCGGAAGGTAATATCTTTTTACATTACACACCTAAGGCATGGCCTTTTAAAAACATTAACTTAGTCACCAAAGTCATCACACACCTGAAATAAAAAACTGCCATTATCTAGCTAGACTGAGAATACATGCACTCTGCAAATTAGGTAATAGGTGCCTTGCGTACACCCGCACTTGCACGAGCAAATCTTTAAGCCCACAACAGTGTTGCGCAGCAGTGGTACGTTTTATCATTTGCTGTCCGATGCCAGGCCCAGGAGTACACAGACATGAGATGAGAGAATTAAAGAAGCCTTTGCTGAAAAAAAGAGAATGTAAAGCAACACCTTGACAAAGCAACAAATCTATTTATTTTTCCAAACCTAAACATTTTCTTCAGAATAAAGTTATATACAAAACAAAAATGGTGTAAAAACTCTTCCAACATTCTCAGGGTTTATACACGCAGAGTTATGGCTCGGTGGTTTTGGGGAGAATGTGCTCCTGCCATCACATGTGGCCGTTTCCACAAGCCAGGGAGCTGTTCTCATGGATGCTCCCACGTGTTCCCCGCATGAAATATTAAATTTACACGTGCATGGTAACACTTATGTTTCCGACCTCCGTAACATCTGACTTAAAAGGTCCACGTGACGTACTCCTTACACAAATCGGGAAGCATCTGTATTGGTGTAAAAGAACGACAAGGGTTTTCTCTACCTCTGCCCCCCTCCCCTTGCCCACCCACACCCTATATTGTTGTGGGACAATGTGAAGGAGGATGTGGTCTAATCATGTGTAGAAATCAATCCATCATGTAGAGATCTGCTTAACCAATTCAGAGGCAATGTCTATTCCAAAAGAGGGTCAAGATCCATCCTAAATTAGTCAGTCACCTCTCAGGCCAAACCTTTGACAAAATGCTACACTTCCACAGTTAATTTTCCTTCAACAAATCCTCGGGCAGCTTGCTCTGCATGCAATAATCTGACATTTGGTCAAGTTCATATTTATGTCAATAAGCTACAAGAATATATTTTAATTTTTTTTAGAGATACAGCGCACAAACAGGCCCTTCAACCCACGAAGTCCGCACCAACCAGAAATCCCCGCACATTGACATTACCCTACACACACGAAGGACAATTTACACTTATGCCGAGCCAATTAACCTACAAATCTGTACGTCTTTGGAGTGTGGGCGGAAACCCAAGATCTGAGAAAACCCACGTGGTCACAGGGAGAACGTACGAACTCCGTACAGACAGCACCCGTCGTCAGGATTGAACTCAGGTCACCAGGTCTGCAAGTGCTGTAAGGCAACAACCCTACCACTGCGCCATCATGTCACCCAATATAATTTAGTGGTCACAACCAAAAGGAATGATAGGAAAAGAGACTAACTTTGAAAATGCTTTTGTAATCATATTGAGGCCTGTTTGTGACTATTCATAACATCAGAAAGAAAGATTGAGAAATAGGAAGCCAACCAGGCAAATGACATTATGCATGGCAATTAGTTACGTTTTTGGTTTTTAGGTCGTGTTTATGTGGGGGTGGGGGGGTGGGGGGTGAAACGGGGCTTGCTGTCTCTCCCTTCGGGGGAATACGACCTTTTTGTCGTATCACCCTTCTCTGCCTCCGTCTACACTGAGGCCTAATGGCGGAGCTGGCGACCTCGGGACTGGAAGCAGCTGACAGGACTCGCCCTGAGCTCCCGTGAGGGTGGCCCAGCCCGGGGCTGGAACTGCGCTCTCGTGAGAGCGGCCTGGCGAGGGGCTGAGAGACTCTCCCGTGAGGGGCTGTGGCCCGTCGGAGTGGCCCATCCCGAGGGTGGAACGGCACTCCCGTCGGAGTGGCCCAGCCCGAGGGAGAACGGTACTCACGTGAGGGCGATCCGGCTCGGGGCTGGAACGGCGTTCTGGCGGCGGTGACCTGAGTCCTGGGTTGAGCCGCGGGCCAGCAGCTGCGTGTGCTGGACTGGAGGGCGGCAGCTTCGACCACCCCCGGGCCGCGGTGTTTGAACCGGCCCGTTTGCGGGGTTCGGTGACCCGCGGGACTTTTGTACCATCGCCCGGTGGGGAATCGCCTCAGCGCAGAGGGAGAAGAGGAGGGAAGAGACAGTAACCCTAAGATTTTTGCCTCCACCACAGTGAGGAGGTGCTTGGAGGATACACTGTGGTGGTGTTAATTTGTGTTTATTGTTGTTTATTATTGTATGATTGTATGTATGACTGCAGGCACGAAATTTCGTTCAGACCGTAAGGTCTGAATGACAATAAAGGTATTCAATTCAATTCAATTCAATTGCAAATGTGTTAGACAAATAATATGAGGCAAATAAAAATTTATCTTAGTCAATCTTCGAGGAAAATCATGCTTTATTATTTAGCTTATTTCAATCAAAACTATGTTAACTGCAGAAATGCAGCTTTTTGTAATTGAAAAACAGACATCTGAGGCCTTCCAGAGGGATGCATGAAGACTGAAGCCAATCCGCCATCTTTCAAATTCGAAGGGCCTATAGCAGATGAAATTTCGATTTCGATACTGACGTCTATTACAAACCCACTAACCACTACAAATATCTTGACTACACTTTTTCCCACCCTGATTCTTGCAAAGATTCTATCCCCTACTCCCAATTCCTCCATCTACGCCGCATCTGCGCCAAAGATGAGGTGTTTCATACCAGGATATCCAAGATGTCCTAATTCTTTAAGGAATGGGGTTCCCCTCTCCCATCATAGATGAGGCCCTCACTTGTGTCTTCTCGTTACCCTGTAGCTTCGCCCTTGCTCCCCCTAGTCTCACCAGGGACTTACCTTGCTCCCCCTAGTCCTTACCTTTCACCCGATCAGCTATCGCATACAACACATAATCCTCCTACATTTTCGCTACATCCAACAGGATGCCACCATGAGCCACATCTTCCCATCTCCATACCTTTCCACCTTCCGCAGAGACAATTCCCTCTGCAACTCCCTGGTTAACTCATCCCTTCCCACCCAAATCACCCCTTCCCCAGAGTTAGGAAGTCATGATGCAGCTTTATAAGATTTTGGTTAGGCCGCATGTGGACTATTGTGTGCAGTTCAGGTTGTCCCATTGCAGGAAGACTGTGGAGACTTTGTAGAGGGTGGAGAAGTGCTTTACTGCCAAATGTCATGTAAGCAAATATCATTCAGTTGATCATCCAAAGATTTATCAGGCAAGTGACAAAGGTCTTGTCTACTTTTATAATTTTTCTGCAAAAATTGAGGCACTGGCATAAGGAGGTAGAGAACTTTCAAGTCCCCTCCCCCTTACCAGTTCTCCCACCAGTCTTACTGTCTCTGACTACATTCTATCTCTGTCCCGTCCACTCCCCTAATATCAGTCTGAAGAAGGGTCTCGACCCAAAACGTCACCCATTCCTTCTCTCCAGAGATGTTGCCTGTCCCGCTGAGTTACTCCAACATTTTGTGTCTACCTTCAAAGTACACTTAAAGTTATTATCAGGTTAGATAGCTTCTGTAGAGGTAAGAATTAACATTTCAGGTTGATGACTTTTCCTCAGCTTGACACAGTAACATTTCTTCTCACTGCAGATGCTGCCTGAATTCCTGAGTATTTCCAGCATTCTCTGTTTTACACAAAGTGCTATAGGAACTCAGTAGGTTAATCAGTATCTATGGAGGGAGTGGAAGGATGACTTTTCTGGTTGGGACCCTTCTTCACGACTGAAGAAAGGGTCTCCTGCTGCAATGTTGCCTGTCCATTCCCGCCACAAATGCTACCTGACCCACCAGCATTGGTGGTTGGGGCAGATACGATAGTGGCATTTAAGATATTTTTGGACATATTGATATGCAGGGAATGGAGGGAAATGGACCACGTGCAGGTAGATATGAGATGGACTTGCTATCATGTTTTGCACAGTCATTGTGGGCCAAAGGGTCTTCTTGTTCTATGTCCTGTCTGAAGAAGGGTCTTGACCCCAAACAACACCTATTCCTTCCCTCCAGCGATGCTGCCTATCCACTCTGTCCACTTAAATAGGCAAGGCATGGAAGGCTCCAATCATAATGGGAGCAAATAGGATTTGTGTAGATGGACAAAAACCTCAGCGAGGACGTGGTGGGCCAAATGACTCGTTGCCATATGATATGGCCCATTAACTATGGCCGAGAATTCTCCACAGAGATCAAAGTTCACCCAATTTTTCCTTATCACATGAATAAGACATTTAAATTCAAATAGCCTCAATTATTCAGTGATATTTTGATTCATTGATTCAATGAGCCTCAGAATTGATTCTCGACGTAAGTCAATTCCCATTACACCTCAAATAATCCAAATAAAAACATACCTCCCTAATGTATTTATCTAGATACCCCATACAAGAGACGTGTGTGTGTCTGTGTGTGTCTGTGTGTCTGTGTGTGTGTCTGTGTCTGTCTGTGTGCGCGTGTGCGCTAGTGCGTGTGTGTTCCACTTTGACAGTCGCCGTTCTAGTCGCCAGTTTATCAGGCAACTGCCGGCAACTTGACATTCGGCAGCAGACGCCTGAAAAATCGTCTGTGGGACAGGCCCATAAGGCATTCACAGAAATTTACATTTTGTTGATAATAAGAAAATCAAATTTCATGTTAGCTTTTCTCCAATATCTAACATTCAATTACCATATATTTATTTAAGTAGCACCAAAAGGATCTAGCAAGATAACTCAATGATATCTGATCTGAAGTAATAAATGGTGTCAAGTCAATGCTTACAATATAAAAACAGCATACATCTATGTGACTGGGAATGAGTATTTAAGTCATGCCTGCAATTTATAACACATTTGTAAAAGGAAAAGAAATCCACCTCCTTAACATTTATATGAATTTACCAACAAAAAGTATGACGCAGTACCCATTAACAGAGGGAGACCCAACAAAACTTAAGAGAAAAATACATGGTCAGACAAGGCATCCAGTATGAAGTGTGAGGACCTCGTACAATGACCAAAACACAGTGGGAACATTAGGAAGAAATGTAAATACTCAAAGAAATCCCCAAATTATGCTGAAAGCATTCAGAATACCTGAATACCTGGATTTGCGATCCAAGACAGGAAACTGAAAATGCACTGCTAAAATTACGTGTAATTTTAACACGTAATTTAACACTTGTATTGTAAAGGGAATGGAATATTGTCCAACATGCTCTCTTGTGGATGACATGTACGATTGATCTTGATTGATTTTACTAACTAGTGAAACGGGGCTTGTAGCTCTGAAGTTTGTTTTTGTGCTTGCTTAAATGCAATAGTTGTATTGCAATGTCATACCATGGAATAAAATATTATGAAATTATATTTCTTGCAGTATTTACATGATATCTTTGTGATCAGATTTCAGCCAAAAAGTTACTGATAGGCTTTCCCATAGAAGACAAAGGGTTGAGGTGGAAGGTTATTCTAGCTAGAGGTCATTGCTGTATCTCTCTAAAGGAACTGAATGTTACAACAGCAAATTGATGCTGGGACCTCTGTTTGCGATATATTTCAATGACTTGGACATTAGTGTGGATGGGTTGGTCAGTAAGTATGTAAACAACACAAAAATTAGTGGTGATGCAGACAGTGAGGAAGGCTGTGTACCGATACAATGGTATATAGATCAGTTACAGAAATGAGTGGAGAAACTGCAAATGGAAATTAATCTGAGCAACTATGAGGTGTTGCACTTTGGGATGTCGAATGCAGGGGGAAAGTATACAGTTAAAGGCAACATTCTTAACAGCATTGATGTACAGAGGGATCTTGGGGTCCAGTCCACAGCTCCTTGAAACTGGCAACACAAGTAGAAGGAGGGGTACAAAAGGCATATACTGGGCTTGACTTCATCAATCAGGGCAATGAGTGCAAGAGTCAGGACAGATTCAAGTTACAGCTCCATAAAACTCTGGTCAGGCTGCATTTGGAGTATTGCATGCAGTTCTGGTACATAATACATAGTACATAGTACATAATACATAGTACATAATGGGAGAAAAAAATAGTTCAGTGTGTGTAAATACACATTCACACATACTCAATAAATAAACAAATATAGTGCAAATGTAAAAAAATGTAAAAGGAGATGCGTGGGGCAAGTTTTTTTTTACTGCACAGAGAGTGGGGGGTGCTTGTAGTATGCTGGCATGCGTAGAGGTGGAAACAGATATGATAGTGGTGTTTACTAGGCTGTTAGAGAGGTAGGAAATACATGGATATGGATCAGCTGCAGGAAGCAGAGATTAGTTTTACATGGCATCATATTCGGCACAGACATTGTAGGCCAAATGACCTGTTCCTGTGCTGTATTGTTCTATGTTATTGTAACTTAACTTCCAAATCCAAGAATATGAATAGCAGGCATTATGTTACAAACTGGTTAATTCCAAAATATATGGCCAGTGGGCTTCTTTGAATATTTTTGTCTTGAATCATTTGTTTGGCCTTTGTGGAACAAACCTTTGAAGAAATGATTGGCAAAGGAGGGATTAAAATATCTATCGGGGCAACTTTGAATGCAGAATTGTAGAGTACAGGATATTTTTATTCCAATAGTATTTTTTTGCAAAAAACGGAATGTGTTGCTCTATGGAATTGCAAATATACCCAAGATGGCACAATAGATACATTTTTCAATGCTAATGTGTTTTGAAGCCTTGGAAAAGTCCCTGTGAATTAATAAATTTTGACTATATGCAACAGATTAAAGAATTTTGGTGTTATATAAAAACAACACAACATTATCACTGAATGTTATGTTTGATAGTAGAAAATCCTTGTGGAAAAATATAAATGTTTGACTGTGGATATACTAAGACTTCACATACCAGGAGTTTAAAAGATGAGTTCACACTTTGCCCTATAATGGACACTATTCTCAATTCTCCAATAAGCTCTGAACTACGTAGACTTGGGGACATTGGTTTTGTCTTCACACTATTTTTTGTTTATTTTTTATACACTTAAATTCTTTCTTGTTTATTATGGTGTTATTACAGCAGCACAGTGGTGCAGCAGTAGAGTTGATGCCTCACAGCGCCAGAGATCTGGGTTTGATCCTGACTACGGGTGCCGTCTGGACGGAGTTTGTACATTCTCCCCATGACTGCATCGGTTTTCTCCGGGTGCTCCGGTTTCCTCCCACATCGCACAGAGCGGGAGGGTCTCACAGAACTAAAGTTAGAGAGAGGAGGACAAGTAGGCATACCTTGAGGAGATTTTGCAGTGGAGCTGTAAAATGTAGAATTAATAGATGCTGGTTTACAAAAACAGACACAAAGTGCTGAAGTAACACAACAGGTCAGGAAGCATCCATTGAGAACATGGATAAGTGATGTTTTGGGTCAGGACCCTTCGTCATTGAAAGTTCAAATTCTCTAACAGGTTGTAGATTACAAATTCAGTCTATGAAGTATGGGTTTTAATCAACTAAGCAGAAAATCGAGTATAGTTGTGACAAAGTTTAATTAAGGAAAGTAATTAAATTGCAGTGTATAAAACTTTGACCATTAATAAGTTTAATTTTAACATGATACCAAACATAAGGTAATACAAACATAAAGCTATTAAATTAAGCGCTATTTTGTAATAATAAATGAATCAACCATACAAAAAGTACGGTTGATTCATTTTGTTCCTTACCCTAGTTTGCCATTCATGCAGGACCCGAGGCTTCAGTCAGCAGATTACATCGTGCCGCTCTACGCCCTACCCTCACCCAAAACGTTCAAAGCATCAGGAAGCATAAATTGAGACGAAACTGGGAAAGGAAATTAATCTGATACTTCAATGCAATGCTGACAGTTTCTTGAAGGCAGACACAAAGTGTTGGATTAACTAAGCAGGACAGGCAGCATCTCTAGAGAAAAAGAATAGGTGACGTTTCGGGTCGAGACTATTCTTACCTATTCCTTGACATCTTGGCGTTTCCTTTTTCTAAGAAAATGTACATAAATTAAAAGACAATTGGTCTGACTGTGTGGCGAGAGAAAAGAGAAGGCGACTGCCACGCCTTCCACTGTAGGAAGATAGACACCAAGTGCTGGAGTAACTCAGCTGGACGGGCAGCATCTCTGGAGCAAAGGAATGGGTGACGTTTCGGGTCGAGACCCTTCTTCAGACAGGATGCTTCATAGTGCTCCACGCCTTAGTAGCTGCCCATGCATTTAGCAGGACTACACCTTTGCCCTTAATGTTATCTTACAGATTTTTTTGTATAGTACTTTAAAAAGTATGGAACATTTCACTCCTGATCACTCAACTTTATTCCATTGAGTTTGGGTAATCACTTTTCTTTAAAGCAAAGTATTTTCAAGGTGAGCATTAAAACATAATCGAAGCACAGTTTTGTTTCCTCTTGTGGCCTTATGAAGCTTCCATGTCACAATCCTAAATTAATGAATGTTCATGCCTCAATCCTAATTAACAGGTTTTCATATCTCAATCCTAAACTGGAAGAGTCCCATATCTCATCTTCACCATCCAGCAGAGTGAATGTTTAAAACATCAGGTGGTGATGTTTGTTCCTTCAACATATGCACAGAAAGTAAATCCTGGATCTATGCATAGGTGCATACAAATATTAAGGAAATCAGTACTCACTGTTTTTTGAAGAATATTAGGCAGCAGCTTCTCGAGTATACTCATCCTATCAGGTTAAAGAACGGTCCCGAATTGAAACATCACGTATGCATTCTCCAAGGATGCTGCTTGAGCCAATGAGTTCCTCCAGCACTTTGTGTCTTTCTCTGGAATATGCATATGGATGGTGGAATGTAACAACCAGAAATAGTTATCAATGGAGTTGTTATGTTCATGTTCTCCCTCTGATCATGTGGGTTATTTCCAGGTGCTCTAGTTTCCTCTAACACTCCAAAGACGTACAGTTTTGTAGATTAATTGGCTTTGGTAAAATTGTAAACTGTCTCGAGTGTGTTGCATTGCGTTAGTGTATAGGGTGATTGGCACGGACTCGATGGGTCGATGGGCCTGTGTCCACGCTGTATCTCTCTAAAGGAACTCAAGGTTACGAACAGCAAATTGATGCAAATTTCCATTTATAATAATAAAAATTATTATAATAATAATTTATACTTTATTTCGTCCAGACAAGGGACATTACATAAAAATATTGCATATAAAACACCATAATACATATAAAATCTTAGTATATCTCTATACTTATAAAACTCTGATCTTGGGTGTGTGTGTGTGTGTGTGTGTGTGTGTGTGTGTGTGTGTGTGTGTGTGTGTGTGTGTGTGTGTGTGTGTGTGTGTGTGTGTGTGTGTGTGTGTGTGTGTGTTTCACATCTCCTCGAAAACACGACGCGCTAACGGTGAACTTTTTACATATTCCGATAGAGATTTATTCCATGATGTAAAAAATTGCTTTATCTGAAAATTTCATGCATTATTGCTCGAGTTATTTATGAAAATGTTCTCAAATCTCATATAACTTATAAAATAAATGAGATGGTCTCGCTGATGACATCACAATGGATCTGATTGCCCGCCACGCTGCGAGTGACGTCACCCCTGTTCTGTCTTCTGCACTTCTTTGCTTCTTAACTTTTACTTCTTTAAATTCGTCACTTAGCGTTTTTAAACTGCTGCTCAGGTCATGCTGTGCGCTCCGCTGGGCTCCTTGAAGTTCTAAAACATGGCGGCAGCGGTCATTATCACCGTGCGGGTGAGGGTGCGGGGCTGTGCTATGGGAAGGTGGCTGTGGCACCCATTACTCCCTCTGGGAGAGGCCGTCTATGGAGACCTGCGATTCCTCCATCGATCGCAGGGACTTGGGGAATCGTGATGCCTTTTCCTCGCTGGTGATTCCGATCCCATCTGGCGATCTCTGGCCGTCATGGGGGACGACCTCCTCTCTTCTCCCCTGCCCGATCGTCTGTCACTCGGGTGGGTGGGGTTACCCTCCGCTGCTTTTGACCGTCCTCAGATTGTGCCCACCCATGGCCTCCCTCGAGTCTCAGAGGCCCGCTCGCTGTGGGCCCTGCAGCCCACTTGCCGGGCGTCCAGCAGCCCACTCGCCATTGGCTCCACAGCCCACTCGCCATGGGCCCCGCAGCCCGCTCGCTCACAGCCCGCTCGCCCGGCTCCCCTCCTCCTCTCCGCCCCTACTCTTCTCCCCCTCCTCCTCTATCCCCTCCTCTCCCCCCCTCCCCCTCCCCCTCTCCAACTCCTCTATCCCCCCCTCCCCCTCTCCCCCAACTCCTCTCTACCCCATCCTCTCTCCCCCATCCTCTCTACCCCCCTTCCCCCCCTCTCTCCCGGCTTCCTCCCACCTTCCCCCCTCTCTCTCCCCCTCCTCTCTCCCCCTCCACCCTCTGTCCTCCCCACCCCCTCCCCCTCCTCCTCAAAAGAATGGCTCAGTGCCAAGTCTGAATGACTTTGTAAATTATATGGAACACAATATGGAGGACGTTGTTTTTTAAATAAAGACATTAAGATGGCAGCCTGCATATTAACATGTGCTTATTTTCAAGGCCATAAAGGACCCAAGATTGAAAATAAATAGGTGACGCTCCAGAGATAAGTAATAACTTATTATTGGATGAACTTGATTTTGACCCAGCTTTCCTATATTCTGAAAGGCTGCAGAATCTTTCAGTCATGCCATATTGAGACTTTTACTGATAAGAAAAATGTATAATTGTGCTAACTTTCCTTTGTTCTGTGAGTGGAGCCCGAGAAGCACTGAGCAACGTTTGTGCTCATTGTAAATCTTGCCATTCCCGCCTGACGAATCAATTAAAGATTGCCATGGTTTAACTTTAACAATTTTTGTTGCTATCTGCTTTTTAAGAAACAAACTTTGACATCTACAATCTTGTCTTTCCGTAGTTCGACCACAGGTGCGCAATATATATAGAGTGGTGTGCAATATGCTCTGAACAGTCACATCTTCACCACATCTGTACACGCACCAAACGTACGCAAGAGAATATTCGCCTATACATATAGCATATGTCGTTCCCCATAAATATCCTCATCATCTGTCATTTGTTCTGTAATGAAATGCCCAAGATATTTTACCTTATTATAGACACTAAGATTATTGTCAGACAATTTAATATCAGGAAATTTTAGACATTTATCCTCTTTGGTTCTACAGATCATAACATCACTCTTACAAGCATTATATTTAATATCATGTTCCACGCCATACACTGAACATATAGTAAGGAGCTGCTGGAGACCAGCGCTAGATGGACTAAAGACCACAAGATCATCAGCATACATAATACGGCTCACTAAAATATTAGCAATCATGCACCCAGTATTACAGGCTTTCAATTGCTTGGACAGATCATCAATATAAAGATTAAAAAGGACTGTGGACAAAATTCCCCCTTGTCTAACACCATTGCTAACCCCAAATCGGGCTGAGACCCTATTGCCCCATTTTATTTGCATAGACGGGTGGGCATACCAGTAAGCCAGAATTCTCACAATGTATTTAGGCACCCCTCTTTGACTCATTTTAACAAACAGCTTTCTATGATTAGCACGATCAAATGCTTTGGAAGCATCAATAAAGCACATAAGAATTGATGAATTTTTGCCTCTATATTTGTTTACAAACTCCTTTAGGGCATATATGCACAAGTCAAGCCATGTTTAGCATTAAAACCAAACTGGTGATCTGTGGAGGTAACAAACTCATTTACTCTATTCAGCAGAATTCTTTCTAAGATTTTTGACAATATGCTGGCTAAAGCTATGGGCCTGTAATTATTTAGGCTGCCTACTTTACCAGCTTTTTCCTTAATGACCGGCACTAGCAGAACAGACAACATTGAGTCAACAGACAACATTTATCAATTATATCTCATGTTAAAAAGGTTTTAAAATGTTACACCTTGTAAAACGGATGCAACTGTGTTTCTATTGGTCTTGAAGAACTTTGGCACCGTCTTGTAGGGGGTATGGCTGCCTAGCCTGCAGCTATCTGTTTTTTTTCATCTCTTTTTCTTATTTTTAGTTAGTTTAGTGTTTTGTTTTGAGGAGTTCTAGCTTTTTTATGTGTGGGGGAGGGGGGGGGGAGGGGGAAACTAATTTTCAGGGTCCCTACCTGGTCGGAGATGCAGCTTTTCTCCGGGCAGCAGCTTCGACCCGTCCCCGCGGCCTACCAGCGGGCCTGGAGCGGCGTCTCCTGAGGGGACCGCCTGGAGCTTCGGCATCAGCGGCGGCGGCACCGGCTCAGCAGCAGCGGCGGCACCGGCTCGGCGGCGGCGGCACCGACTCGGCGGTGGCGGCGCCGGATCAGAGGCGGCACCGGCTCGGCGGCGGCGGCACTGGCGACGGCACCGGCTCAGCGGCGGCGGCACCGGCTCAGCAGCGGCGGCGGCACCGGCTCAGCAGCGGCGGCAGCGGTACCAGCTCGGCATCGGCGGCTGCGGAGCTGCGGGTCGGAGGACGGCGGTGCAGCGCTGGAGCGCCATTGCGGGGCTGGCGGTGACTTCGCTGAAACTCCGGTAACTGGAGCTGGGTCCGTTGCGGAGCTGCGGGTCTGTGGAGCGGCTGCGGGCGGCGGCGCTGAACTTTCCATCGGGAGCCTGGGATCTCTTGATGAGATCGCCAGTTGAGCTCCATTCGGCGCGGCCCTGTCGGCTCCGGAAGCCACGGTCTCGAGTAAGGAGGCCCGACTATGGGTGGACATGGGGATGGGACTGGACTTTGTGCCTTTCCCCACAATGGGAACCATTGTGGGGGGATGTTTTGATGTTGAAACTATCTATTACTGTCATGTTGTATTCTTTTTTTATGTGCTGCATGGCAAAAAGAATTTCACTACACCTAAAGGTGTATGTGACCAAATAAAAATTTGAACTTTGAACTTTGAAAGATGGTAACGTAGAAGGAAGTAATTTAGCCCATTGTGTCTTTGCCAGCTCATCGCAAGAGCAATACATTTTGCTTCACTCCCTACCTATCACCAAATCCCACCCACCTTTCACAAAAGGCATGCATTTATTCCTTCCTAACAAATCTATATATTCTGTTCTCTTTTGAATTCAAGAGCTGAATACATTCCCATCAGCCATCTTAGGAGTGCATTATAGATTCTAAACACTAATTGTAGCAATGTTACAAAATTTTGAGATTTTAAAAATCAAGTCTGCAATTTATCCCATCAGATAAAGCATAAACATAAGTTTAATTTGACACCTAATTCACTTTCATATCTCAAGTATTTAAAAAGTTATGGCCATTTTCATACTGGGAAATGAGCATCTTGTTCCCTATTGATTTTCTATGGACATAACAAAAAAGCTGTGATCGTGAACAGTCAAAAGCCCATAACTTTCTTAAAAATTAAGAGAACTGAATGAAATTTTCAGTTATCATAGATTGAAGCATTCTGAAATAAATATAAAATAATCTTACTTGGATGACCTGAAATTAAGGCATATAATTAGTTAGTTACCTAATTGTAGCTAATTTCAGACTTCAATTACTAGATCTAAACATCTATCCATTTCTTAATAAATGATTAACATTTTTAAATAGCCTAAATGTCCAAATAATATTCACAAATAATTCACAATAAAACATGATTTTTAAATCTCATTTACATTAATTTATAGACCAAACGGAAGGAATTTAGTGTTTAATTGCTGTAAATAAATGCCCATTTAAATCAGCTTTCCAGTGGGTCCCTGTGGAACGCGCTGGTTTAGAACGTTCACATTGCGGTAGATTTGTGCCCCAAATGCCCAGAAAAATACTGCGGGATATAATGGGCCCAAAATGAGCTACTCGCAATATTAAACTTTGTATAAAGGGATCTTTAGAAGCCCTTTTTAATGTAAAAATATGCAGCCTTCCTTCAATTATTTGCTTTATGAGACCCTGCGGTTGCTGGCGGTCGCGGGTTTAGAGGTTGATTTTTAAACTACTATAACTATTTTACGAGGCCTTTAAAACTAATAATAGCTTTTGCGACGGGGTCTTTCAGCGATTTTTCGTTAATAATTAACTAGGCTGAACATCCTCGATTTGAACAGCCTAGATAAAATCGCGTTTTAAACCCGCCCCCTCTAAACGGCGCCAAAATCGCGCACACAGGCTGGGACAGATTTTCAGCGACGCTTCAGGTAGGCTTTGCAACATACCTACTAATTGTGCAAAGGGCTTTTCACCATTGTCATATCTAGTTCTCTTGAAATAAAAACACCTTCAGTCTAGGCCTCAGATTCTTGACCCTTACAACAATGGTAATGGTTCGTTTAGATCAACTTTGTATTGACTTCGATTGTTAAAAGCTGTATAAGATCTGCAATCAGTTTTCATTGCTAAAAGAACAACATCCCCAGCTTCCCTTGTGTATCATCAGAACTAAAGTCCCTCACCTTGAGAATCATTCTACTAAGTTTATTCCTTCCTCTCTCAAATGTCTTGACATCTTTCCAAACGTGCAGTGCCCAAAATCAACACAATGCACCAGTTGTGACCAAATACCAGTATGTAATAGAGGTTCAATATGACTTTTATTTGCTCACCTCATGTACTCTCTGCCTCTGTTTCTAAAGGTCAAGATACCAAATGCATTTTAAAAACACTTTCTCAAACCATCCTTTAAAAGATTTATGTAATACCTCCAGACCCCAACTTGAGCCCCTTTTTTTATATTGTCTCTTAGTTCTTCCTACCAAATGTAAGGTATGAAATAACATCTACCATGCATTCACCAATGCCACCAGCCTGTGTATATCCTTTCAAAGTCCATTGAAATTGTCTTTATTGCTTATTATGCTACCAAGTTTGTACCAACCACAAATTTGAAAACTGTTGACTGTAAATCTAATTCCAAGTCAGAAACGCGTGTTAAGCATTGGGACCTAATCTCGACTCATCTTCTTCTTCTTCTTCTTGCATAGAAACATAGAAAATAGGTGCAGGAGTAGGCCATTCGGCCCTTCAAGCCTGCACCGCCATTCAATATGATCATGGCTGATCATCCAACTCAGTATCCTGTACCTGCCTTCTCTCCATACCGCCTGATATCTTTAGCCACAAGGGCCACATCTAACTCCCTCTTAAATATAGCCAATGAACTGGCCTCAACTACCTTCGTGGCAGAGAATTCCAGAGATTCACCACTTTCTGTGTGAAAAATGTTTTTCTCATCTCGGTCCTAAAAGATTTCCCCCTTATCCTTAAACTGTGACCCCTTGTTCTGGACTTCCCCAACATCGGGAACAATCTTCCTGCATCCTGCCTGTCCAACCCCTTAAGAATTTTGTAAGTTTCTATAAGATCCCCCCTCAATCTTCTAAATTCTAGCGAGTACAAGCCGAGTCTATCTAGTCTTTCTTCATATGAAAGTCCTGACATCCCAGGAATCAGTTTGGTAAACCTTCTCAGTACTCCCTCTATGGCAAGAATGTCTCTCCTCAGATTAGGAGACCAAAACTGTATGCAATACTCCAGGTGTGGTCTCACCAAGACCCTGTACAACTGCAGTAGAACAGGATTGCACAGCCTAATGTTGGAGGACAACATGTTCTGTTTGATCTTCTGTTTGTGTACGCCAGGTTGATTGCATTCGTTGAAACAGGGTGGACCACGTGAAGGTTGCAATCTCCCACGCCATCTCGACTCATGAAGAATACCAATGTATAGTCTTCTGTCCAAAAACAGATGTTCATCACAACTCTGTTTCCTGGAATTTAGCTTTGTCCATGCAGTCACTGCCATTTTTATTCTTAAATTTACAATTTTGATGAGATGTATTATGTTGGACTTTATCAAACAATTCTTTAAAAGTCCATATCCATCACATCAATTACATTTTTGTCACCTCATCAACAACAAACATCAAGTTAGTTAAACTTGAATAAATCTTAATTACTGTTTCGTTTACTTTAGAGATACAACACAGAAACAGGCTTTTCGGCCCACCGAGTCTGTGCCGACCAGCGATCCCCGCACACTAACTCCATCCTACACACACTAGGGACAACTTTCAATTTTACCAAGGCTATTAACCTACAAACCTGGACGTCTTTGAAGTGTGGGAGGAAACCGGAGCCCCCGGAGAAATTCCATGTGTTCACAGGAAGATCTTACAAACTCTATACAGATTGCAACCATAGTCAGGATCGAACCCAGGTCTCTGGTGCGTAAGGCAGCAATTCTACCGCTGTGCCGCAGTGCCGCCCTTCGTTAAACTTGGCTAAACTTAATTACTGCTGGCCAATATGCACTGTCAATGCAATTTAACATTAATGGACCACCATTCCTTTGGAATAAGTATCCCAAAGGACCCTGGATCATAAATCAAAGCAACATTGATATCTGGGTGAATGAAATAAAGGAGCATGGCAGCAAGATGAGGAGAGATTAAAGGAGGTGCAAGATCTTGGGTAAAGAGATCATCGGTGAGAGAAGAGGTTGAAGAATTAGGCTTCATAGAGGGACTGAAGACTGCCGGGGGAAAGGATGGCCAACAAATTGCAGGAAAGAGAAAATTATGGCAGAAGATTTGCTTGAAGATTTGCTCCTCTTCCTGGGTCTGAAGCAATGCTGGAAAACACCAGGCTGCTGCTTATGACAGCCCCTGCTTCCCTTTCATTTAGTCATTAGTCATTACCTTATTGGCACATGTACCAAGGTGCAGTGAAAAGCTTTTGTTGCTTTCTAACCAGTCAGCGAAAGACAATACATGATTACAATCGAGCCCTCCACAGTATACAGATACATGATAAAGGGAATATCGTGGATAACATTTAGTGCAAGATAAAGCTAGTAATGTCTGATTAAAGATAGTCCGAGAGTCTCCAATAAGGTAGATAGTAGTGTATCGGAAGGAACTGCAGATGCTGGTTTAAACCGAAGATGGACACAAATGCTGGAGTAACTCAGCAGGACAGTCATCATCATGGGTAACATCTCGGGTCGTGACCCTTCTTCAGTTCAGGCATCATCTCGAGTTGTTGGTAGGGTGGTTCAGTTGCCTGATAACAGCTGAGAAAGCAAATGCTAGAATAAGCCTGGCCTACACTCTCAATTCAAATGGATGCACAAAGCTGAGGAAAGATTGTTTGCTTTAATATTTTAATCACAGGTCCACTTCAGCAGAGCAGCTCAAATGTTATTAAATCTGCCTCTAATTAATAGGAACAAGATGTGATTGTAGCAGTCTGGGGTCAGGTTTCACATATTTGCATGTTTAATTACTTTGCCGTTTCGTCTATCTCCTTCCCAGCAAAGGAGGATAAAATTCCACCTCAAGGGTCAGGAAATCAATGCAAAGTTTATGCAAAGCCTTTTCTTGAATTTAATCATTGTTGTAATGGTTACTAGGGGGGTTGTGAAAAAACCCTCATAATCTGTTCTGGAACATAACATTCTTTTGAAGAGATAACATTGTTTTGGACTTTCGGTACCTTCTGATTTAAGACACAGAAGTTATTGACATACCATGGTACACTATTATTAACTAACATTATTCTATCAACGTACCAATCTACAGCTAAATAGGCCAATTGGAAACATCAGCTTGTGTAAAGTTATATCTATTGTTTTGAATAGTATCAATTATCAAATTACAGCAGGATCTTGACCAGTTGGGCAAAATGGCTCAGGAATGATTATACAGTTTAATGCAGATAAGCGTGAGTTGTTGCATTCTGGAAACTCAAACCAGGGCAGGATCTTCACAGTGAATGGCAGGGAGTGTCGTCAGTGATGGAAATGGGTTTTAGGAACTGGGGGTACTCTAAGGTCCGTGAAGCTGAGGTTGGGAAGGAAGGGGGGGGGGTGGATTTTTTTATGTGTGGTCATACCCATGAAAGAGTACAAGAATACATAACTTGTTTATTGTGTATTTATAATATAGTTTATTGTATATTATATATCATAGCTGCTTTCTTGCACCTCTCCCTCTCTCTCTGTGTTGGCTGCAGCCATCGTCTGCTTCGGTGAGGGAAGCAGGTCGGTGATTGATCAAAAGCCCCCCTCGGAGACTGTGTCTGATTGGCCGCCGAGTGACCAGCGCATTATGTGATTGGACACAATGCCCTTGGAGACAGTGGCTGATTGGACGGGAGGATACCGATTTGTTGATTGGACGGGAAATTTAAGGGAAGATGGTCGGTGATTGGACGTAATCCCCTTAGAGACAGTAGTTGATTGGCTGCCAAATAATCGGGCACAAAAAATGGACAAATAGGAAAACAATAAAATCGGAAGAATATCATGCCTGATCTGCATCAAAGATAATAGTAACCGCTCTGGTATCTTTGATCTGCAGTTCCTTCCTTTTGAAGAAGAACCCTGGCCCGAAACAACTCCTAATCCATTCCCTCCACCGATGCCGCCTAGCCCGCTGAGTTCCTCCAGCACTCTGTGTTTTTTATTTAACTCTTGAAATTGAAGTTAGACATAAAGCTGGAGTAACTCAGTGGGACAGGCAGTGACTCTGGAGAGAAGACCCTTCTTCAGACTGAACTGAACTCTTGTTGATGAGAGTACTTGTGATTGTCTGCAGAAGGGTCTCCACCCGAGACGCCACCCCTGACGGGCACCCGAAAAAGGGACCACATCACCCTGATTCTGGCCTCTCTCCACTGGCTCCCTGTGCGGTTCCGAATCAATTTTAAGCTCCTTCTTTATGTCTACAAATCGCCCTTAACGGGCTTGCCCCCACCTACATCAAAAGTCTGCTTACCCACCACACAACCTCCAGTTCTTTCAGTTCAGCCGACTTGGGGGTCACTGACCATCCCGCGGTCTAGGCATAAACTCGGGGGCGACCGCGCTTTTGCGGTTGCAGCTTCTGGACTATGGAACAGCATCCCTCTTCCCATCAGAACTGCCCCCTCCATCGACTCTTTTAAGTCTAGACTTAATACTTATTTCTACTCTAAAGCCTTTCTTGACGTCCTCTGAGGGAGCGCTGTATGTATGCATCTATGTATGTATTGTTGAACTATGTACCACTGTTCATAGCATGTTAGTACCTCCACCAATGTAAAGCACTTTGGTCAACAAGAGTTGTTTTTAAATGTGCTATAGTAATAAAATTGACTTGACTTGACTTGATATTCAAATCCTATCATTATGAAGGCCAACATGCCATTAGCTTTCTTCACTGCCTGCTGTTTCTTGCATGCTTACTTTCAGTGACTGATTTACAAGTACACCCAGGTCTCGTCGCACTTCCCCTTTTCCCAATCTGACACCATACAAAAGAAGGGTCTCGACCCGAAACGTCACCCATTTCTTTGCTCCAGAGATGCTGCCTGACCCGCTGAGTTACTCCAGCATTTTATGTCTACCTGCCATTCAGATGATAATCTGCCTCTTGTTCTTGCCACTAAAGTGGATAACCTCACATTTATCCACATTATACTGCATCTGCCATGCATCTTCCCACTCGCCCAACCTATCCAAGTCACCCTGCATCCTCATAGCATCCTCTTCACAGTTCACACTGCCATCCAGCTTTGTGTCATCTGCAAATTTGCTAATGTTTTTAATTCCTTCATCTAAATCATTAATATATATTGTGAATAGCTGCGGTCCCAGCACCGAGCCTTGAGGCACCTCACTAGTCACTACCTGCCATTCTGAAAGGGAACAGTTAATTCCTACTCTTTGTTTCCTGTCTGCCAACCAATTTTCTATCCATGTCAATACCCTACCCCCAATACCATGTGCTTTGATTTTGCCCATTAATCTCCTGTGTGCGACCTTATCAAAGGCTTTCTGAAAGTCCAGGTACACTACATCCACTGGCTCTCCCTTATCCATGCTACTGTCCACCTGAACTTAGTTGTTAGGGATAACATTCATTTCTTTTCATTCATTTTTGAATGACAAATAATTTCAATTCAATTCAAAATGTACAGGTCTATTACCAAGAAGATCTTGGAACATTTCACATTGTTTGTCAATGCTCTGCATAGTCTACTCTTCTGCCTCACTTTCCCAAAGTTTACTTAAATTTAGAGCCTTGTTTTCTGACTCATCCTTCTCCCTCTTAACTAGTATATCGAATACCATTCAACGGTGACTGCTAGCCAAGCGTTACTGCACCATTAACTAATTGACTGACTCAGACTAATTATTCATTATTTTTGTTAGCTGAAGGACAGATCGTTCCAGAAAAATTGAACACAATATTCTAACTATAGCACAACCAATGATTTATACAAGTTTTCTATTAGCTTCTTAAGCATTATTTCCCATTTGAAAATGTAGCATATCATTTGCTTTTGAAGGTTTGTATATCTGAACCCTGATTTTTTAAATGTACACATTTTATGCACCTCCTTTCTCCAAAATACATCATCGAGTTTTCGAGAGTGGAGGAGAGGAGAGCGGCAGAGAGAGGCAGAGAGAGGCAGAGAGAGGGCAGAGAGAGGGCAGAGAGAGGGCAGAAAGGGCAGAGAGAGGGCAGAGAGAGGGCAGAGAGAGGGCAGAGAGAGGGCAGAGAGAGGGCAGAGAGGGCAGAGAGAGGCAGAGAGAGGCAGAGAGAGGCAGAGAGAGGCAGAGAGAGGCAGAGAGTGGCAGAGAGAGGCAGAGAGGGCAGAGAGGGAGGCAGAGAGGCACGGAGGCAGAGAGGCAAATAAAACTCTCCTGGGGGTTTCACTTACATAAGGAGCATGACATCTTGAGACATTGCCATGTTGTGATTAGCGTACGTCCATTCTTCAGTTTTGTCATTCCACAGCAATGGTCGGCTCTGTCATTCACAGAGCATATATTTTTTATTATTTATATTTGTTTTACATCAAGCAAGAATTTGCTTCTACACTTAACTTGCAATGATAGAAAGTGAAATGAAACAACTTTTACAATTTGTTTGGCAACATCTCTGAAGAAAAAGGACGGGTGACATTTCAGGTCAGGACCCTTCTTCAAACTCAAACCAACCAGAAACGTCACCCATCCTTTCTCTCCAGAGATGCTTCCTGACCCATTGAGTTAATCCACTACTTTGTGTCAATCTTTGGTACAGACCACCATCGGCAGTTCTTAGTTTCCACTTAACAGCTTGTTTTCTATTTAACATAGTTATTACTTGTGCTTATGTAGCACATTCTCACACTTAAAGCATTTTCATAATATTCTAGTTTAGGAATTTGGTGATGGTTCTTTTGCAAACCAAACATCACTCTGGACCAATATGGCAAATGATCAATCAGTTAGCTTTCAAGAAGGAACTGCAGATGCTGGAAGATCGAAGGTACACAAAAAAGTTAGCTTTTTTTTTGTGATAGTATTGTGCAGGGAGAATATTTGCAGCCAATGTGTAAGCAACCAGGAATATTAATTATCGATAGCCTCATGGAATTTCTAACATGCACTAAAACTGAAAAATACATCTTTGTCTAAACAGATCACTTCATCCAAAAGACAAAATCTGCAACTGACAAAATAATTTCCTAATTGATCCGTATATTAATATTAGCCGTGCAAAACGTTCTGGACCAATGTCTAAACTCTCAGATCTCATAAGCAAAAGTTAGGCTGAGCTATGTAAGAAAAGTGTACAAAATGAAAGCATATTTTCAATGTAAGTGTTTGCTCAACATTTTATTCTTCCATTGCCACATGTGCTATATTTCCGTATGTCATTTTTCAATTAAGTAGCCATTGACAAAACTCGAGGAGAGTTCAGTGTTTATATCAAATGATCAGTTCACAGTCTAGGAGCAGGGTTACAATTTATATTAAGTTAACACGCACGGTTGTGTATCAAAATATGATGTTGCTGGTAAATTATTATAAATATGCATAAAATACAGTTTAAAAGTATTATCCTTCATTGAAAATCAGGATGTAATCCAATCCCACCATCTCTCAGAACATGTCACACAGATATAGACAATGTAATTATTTATAACTGCTTGCTGAAATTTCTCCTTTCATTTATCATTAATCACTTATTAGCTTGGAATTATAAAGGAGGTCATTTTTCAAGTTTCTACTTGTTCTGGACCACACCCACTGCCAGCACATAATGGAAAAGCATGGAAGCCCTGCTTGTGATCTTTTAATTAAAGTCAAAGCATGAAAAATTACAAATAAATTGCCCTTATGTCCTCCTAATGTGCAATTGTGCTAGGTAAGTTGTCTGCTGTCAGTAAAAATCAAATTAATTGAAGGAGCTTCTGTATTTCTGGAGATTGTTATCCTGCAGTAATGAAAAATCTGTATCCTTAAATACTGCAATCCCTAATATTACAAGCAATTTTGGTTTTTATTTCATATTTCTAGCTTCTGAAGTATTTTGCTTTCATGTTTTCATTAAGTACTAGAGAGTGCATGGGATTTCATTGTAAATATATTGGCCCATTCATCGTCTTCTTCATTTATTTAGTGCTAACATCAGTTCAATCATATTGGGAGGCCAATCTGTGGGTGTATTTACAGTGTAAACGTACCAGGATGTATAATAGCCCAAATCAAATTGTCCCACCCAGTGGTAGACACAGAATGCTGGAGTAACTCAGCGGGACAAGCATCATCTCTGGAGAGAAGGAATGGGTGATGTTTCGGGTCCTGTCTCTTCTCAAACTGCCCCACCCAGTATTCATCTGCACCCTTGAGATACATCTTGAATACACACAAACTTGGTTTAAATGTGAGTTATGAGTTTTGTTAAGAGTGCGGTGACAGATGTTATACACGAGAAAGCAAGTCCAGTTGTTTATTGTTCTCATTATTTATTGTCTTTAATTAATTGATATTTAATGCATTCTAATAAATGTTACAATGGGTTTGTAGATTCAGTGGCCTTTGTAAATGACCTCCAGTATGTAGGAAGTGGATGAGAAAGTGGGATAACATAGAACTTGTGTGAACTGTGATCGATAGTTGGCATGGACTCGATGGGCCAAAGGGCCTGTTTCCAGGCTGTATCGTTCAATTCAATAAATAACTTACCCTATCGCTTCCTTTGGATCATATGCCCTATAATCTCCATTATGATCAACAGGATCTCAGATTTAGCAACAAGATTCTGATTTCCACATTTAACAGCACACACAGAGAACTAGGACTTACTGTGTTTAAAACAGCTGAAAACTTGCAGTTTGGAATAGCCAGGAAAATAGCTGGGCCCAATGTCCATGCCAACCAGCGATCGCCCCATACACTAGTTTTATCCGACACACTAGAGACAATTTACAACTACAGAAGCCAATTAACTGACGAATGCAGTATGTACGTCTTTGGGGTGTGAAAGGAAACCAGAGCACCCGGAGAAAACCAATGGGGTCACAGGGAGTACGTACAAACTGTGTACAGACAGCACCTGTAGTCAGGATCAAACCCGGGTCTCTGGCGCTGTAAGGCAGCAATTCTACCGGTGTCACTGTACAGCCCTAAACTTCTAATTATTGCACATCACTGGCTAGTGTCCATTAAATCATGTGCAGGCACAGAACAAGCTAATCGATAGAAATGTTTTTCTAAAATTACTAAGTTGAGTTATCCAGCTAAGGTGTATGCACACTGGCTGTTTTTTTTTTACATCCCAACAGAATTTCCAAGCAGAGCTAAAATTGCTTTCCCTATAGTTATACTGAGATCTCAGCATGACTCAACTGTATTCAAGAAGGAACTGCAGATGCTGGAAAATCAAAGGTACAGCGGGTGCAGCAGCATCTATGGAGCGAAGGAGATAGTTAACGTTTCGGGCCGAAACCCTTCTTCAGACTGATCCCCTGAAGAAGGGTTTCGGCCCGAAACGTTACCTATCTCCTTCGCTCCATAGATGCTGCTGCACCCGCTGAGTTTCTCCAGCATTTTTGTGTACCTATGACGCAACTGTAGTTTGAGAGTATATCCACCAATTATCTTGTAATCTGCCTGTATTATTCAATGGACGTTAGCCAATGCAGTGCTCCTAGACCACTCTTCTGATGTCAGGGGAGGACACCAAATTTGCAATTGGTTGAATCTCCAGAGATCAGAATTTTGATGAAGAGTCCTATAGGATTGCTCTTGGAAGGACAACACTTTTTTTGGTTGAATAATATTGCATGGTTGTAATCTCAGTTCACTGTCTGCAGGAAAAAGGGGATGTGAATTTTTATCAAATGATTGATTATCCCCCCAGTATTTCCCAAATGTAGCTATCTCACAAGAGATGCCAGTCACAAAGGGAAAACTGAGATTCCTTCATCTCTACAAATCCTAATTACTGAATGATATCCTGCATGCATTTTTTTCCCCATGTACAGAAAAACGGGGAATACACACATTTAAAAAAGTCCTAAGCAAGGATTAAATTCGAGTAACATTTAACATATAGGACACAGTTGTTAAACACTTTATAAATTGAAAGCATATTCTCTTAACGCCCACTATCAATTGCATCTGATGGCTATTACAACTTTGAAATTTTTCTGTAGCAAGAAATATATTTTCAGATTTAAGAAATATAATTTGCTCTTTGTAAGGTTTAAATAGAAAAAAAAATGAAATTGCTTTATGCTGAACTAGCATGCAAATTGTTTCCCTCTACCTCATATGTTAGATGTCTATAATACTGTTTCTTATTATAATCCTCCTCAAACCTGAAAATCAATGTACCCTGAGGAAAGACTGCTTTAAACAAAATTGAAGTAGGTCTAAAAATTGGTTTGAAGATGTATAAAATGCATGATGCAGAGGAATAATGGAGTTGCATGGATATTTCACCTTGGTTTGGAGTTTGTATATGTGCTAGGCATTCTGTCCCAAATGCAGCTGCCATATCTCTTTAATTCACCCAAGGCACGGTATGCCAGACCCCAGTCCCTCTCCTACCAGCCTTGCCCCTTGCCCATCATCATTACCAGCTCCATCCTCCAGCTCTGCTCTTCAAGGAACAAGCATAAATGCAAGTGAACACATTCAGAGTGACAGAAATATAACCTGAACATTCCTGGTTAATCTTTGATTTCTTTGAAAAAAATCTCTTATTCAAACCCACAATGTGTAATTGTGGCTTGGCAGAGGTAATATCTACTGGTGTCAGCACAGTTATTCTGTAAGTGCAGCCCCTTCCACATAAATGAGCACATTTAGATCAGGCAGTAATTTAACAACCAAAAAGATTACTATTTACTTACATTTTAATCAATATGAAGTTGTTTATAGCATTCTAAGTATTCTTCACATTGGGCAAAAATAAATGTCTCTTCAGTTGTTTGCACCTTATTAAAGTGGGATTATCTTGTAAACTTAATCACTTTTACCAGATGCCAGTTCACAACTGCACTGGCTACAATAACGAACATGTTCAATAAGTATACAACGCTTCCTTAAATTCGTATTACCATATGTACATTCTCCTTTCCGAACTTCAATTGTAACAGCTTCATACTTTCAACTATGTCAAGACACATTGGCGCAGCGGTAGAGTTGCTACCTCACAGTGCCAAAGACCCTAGTTCGATCCTGACTACGGGTGTTGTCTGAGTGGAATTTGTACGTTCACCCTGTGGCCACATGGGTTTTCTACAGGTGTTTCGGTTTCCACCCACATTCTAGGTTAATTGGCTTCTGCAAATTCTTCCTGGTATGTAGGACATAGAACTAGTGGTTTGAAGACAAGCAAAAGAGGCAAGTTGGAAAGATGGTCAAAAAAGTATATTTGGATTTACAAATAGAACAAAGATATTAATATATTTCTGCCTGAACCTCAGTTGAGTAATCTGTAGGAGTCTGCACACTACATTTTAAGAAGGATTTTAAGAATGATTTCAAAGCCCCAGAGAAGGTTTATAAAGATGATAATAGAAATGAGGGCATTATGTGTACATTCTGCAGCGTTAAGAGTCGGTCAGTCACTTTGGTGCACAGAGAATTAAGGATGCCGACAAGTGATATTCAAAAATTATGAATGTTTGTAGCAAAGGAAGTAGTGAGAATCTATTTATTCTGTCAAATGGGTTGGTGAACAAAGGTATAGAAACAAAAGGTAAAGAATAATAGGAGGGAATTTTGTGTCAAAGTTTCTTCACACAAAGGGTTGTTATGACGTTGGCCAAACTATCTCACAGGGTAAAAGGATAAAGCTTCAGGCAGGCACTTAAAAGGCCACAGGTTGTCTGTTATATTTGTTGCATATATTTAGAGAACTAATATCCAAGTTTATGAAGTGTAAAATATACACTGGGATTAAATTGGACATCTGCAAAATAACCAGCATAGGCACAATGGGCTGAATGGCTTTCTTCTTTGAGAATACATTTTATTATTCCATTATATGACTGTATTAATATTGAATGAATGGCTTATTCCTTGCAGATACATACTTTATAGTATTTGATCAAATGGCAAATCTTACAATTTTTCTTGCAATACCTTATTTACAATTACCTTTTACTGAATGCTTGTGATATTTATTATCAATAATTACAGACTATTCCCCATATTAGTTGAGATTCATTTAAATGTAAAGTGTTAGCAATGATATTTATCTTCATAAAATATTTTGTTTTCCAACATGAACTATTCTACCACCAAGTTTAGAGATTCTTCTCGTAATGCCTTCAGCAATCTCTGGGAGACCTCAGGAGTCACTGATGATCAACGGGAAAGAGTGTGTTCCCATAAATAAATATCTTCTGACTTCTAGGTAATCAGTAATAGACTCACAAATTCCTTCAGTGATGCATCAGCTTCACTTCAGACATGACTCTCTGATGCTGGTATTCTATAAAATATTGTATGAAACATCAATATAGCAGATGCTTATTATTTTTGGCTGGTGGTTCACAAGATAACTGCGGGCTATGTCCTGCTAATGAGTCAGCATATACATTACTAACTGTGCATTGCTGCATGAATGCACTGGAAGGAAGATGCTGGCTCAGCCGATATCTCTATCCATCGCTGAACTCACCATAGTTCAGGGAGAAACGAGAGACAGAAGATGCTGGAACCTTGAGCAAAATACAAAGTGTTGAAAGAACTTAGAGGGCCAGGCAGCATCTGGGGAATGAATGGACTGGTGATGTTTCAGGTCTGAAGGTCCCAACCATTCCCTTCACAGATGCTGCCTGACCTGCTGAATTCCTCTAGTTTAGTTTAGTTTATTATTGACACATGTACAATGAAACACTTTTTCTTGCATTCTATCCAGTCAATCAAAGACTATTCATGATTACAATCAAACCATCCACAGTGTAAAAGGCATAACTTTACTGCAAGATAAAGCTTGATTAATTCAGATTAAAGATAGTTCAAAGGTCTCGAATGAGTTAGATGGGAAGTCAGGACCATACTCTAGCTGGTGAGAGGACAGTTCAGTTGCCTGATAACAGCTGGGAAGAAACTGTCCCTGAATCTGAAGTTATGCGTTATCAAAGTTCTGTACCTCTTATGGGAGAGGGGAGAAGGAGGAGTATCTGGGGTGTGTCTGGTACTTGATTATGCTGGTGAGGCAGTGTGAAGTGTAGATGGAGTCCATAGAAGGGAAGCTGGTTTTGTGTGATGGTCTAGGCTACATTGACAGCTCTCTGCAATTTCTTGTGGTCTTGGATGGAACTCTTCCTAAACCATGTTGGAATGCATCCTGATAAAATGGTTTATACGATGCAACTGTAGAAGTAGGTGAGGGCTGTTGGCGACATGCCGATCTTTTTAAGCCTTCTAAAGATGTAGAGGTGTTGGTGTGCTTTCTTAGCCATTGCATCAATGTAGCTGGTTCCGGACAAATTGCTGGTGATATTTACTCCTAAGAACTTGAAGCTTTCGACTATCTCTACTTTGGTGCCATCAATGTATATCCAAGTGTGTGTGGTGCTTCATTTCCTGAAATTAATCGAAGGAGAGGTTGTTGCCTTGGTATCAGGTTATGAGGTTCTCAATCTCCTTCCTGTACTCAGTCTTGTTATTATTTAAAATTGGGCCACTTCGGTGGTGTCTCCAAATGTTTTGCTCAAAATGGTCCAGGGATATTTCCACGTTGTCTTAAACTGAGGTGTGGGTAGCATTTTATACCTTTATTTAAAAGTCAAGTGAAGGTTTGGATATTTATTTCTTTATATATTTCACTTTATGTTTATGTTTGTATTTAACATAAAATATATTTTTAATCTTTTTTAACTAAATAAGTTCTACTTCCAAATATATTTGATCATCATATTTTTTCATCGGGAGCCTGGGAGCTCCAAACCGGCGCGGCCTTGTCGGCTTCGGCAGCCGCGGGCTCCAACCAGGAAGCGGCCGTTCCAGGTGGCCCAGCCGCCGAAAGGACTCTCCCGACGCCGGGGCAAGACCACCCGGTGAGAACGGCCAGGAACATCGGGCCTCCGTAGAGGCAATTGCGGTGGCCTCAATAGGCCTGACTTTGGGGTGAACATGGGGTGGGGACTGGACATTGTGCCTTCCTCCACAGTGCTATCCACTGTGGGGGGATGATTTTTTTTTGTCTAATTGTAGTCCTGTAGGTCTGCGTCCAAGATGGCTGCCGTGAAGGGAGAGTGGACGCTGGCGCGCTTTGGCTGCCGCTGCTCCCTCTTCACACTGTGTTTTTGATTTTCTGTTTTTGGATTGAATTCTGTTTTAAATTTGTGTCTCTGTGATGTCTTTATTACTTGTTATATTCCGATTATATGTTTTTATTCCGATTACTATGTAAGGTGTCCTTGAGATGTCTGAAAGGCGCCCATTAAATAAAATTTATTATTATTATTATTATTATCATATATATTTAGACACAGTTAAAATGGTGAGCTTCAGATATCAGGACACTCGAGAAATTCACAACACAATTTAGTGTTCGTTCTTTCTGATTTTGACAACCTGTGGACATGGTTTAGCAGTAAATTCAGTTGGAGACAAAAAAATAGGTGTATTATTTGCAATCCCATAATTTAATGTTATGCCAATTCAAGACCCAATGTTCAGCCGAATAACCTAGAAACAAGAAAAATATTATTTCAAAATAGACCAGAAAGGTTTATTTTTATTTTTATTTTTTTACCAGACAATACATATCTAGAATAAATGCCAGTATTTAAAAAATGATTATTTGAACAAATTCTGATGCAATTTTCTACAATTGGCAAAGATTGAGATAGATTGCACAGATAAGTAAGATTATTCTCTCATTTCTGTGTTGTGCATTGAGATGATTCTGGTCATCTTATTGACAAATCATAGTGCTAATAGTAAAGAGAGCTGTCTCCAAATATAGTTTTTGGCATGTGTGTCTGGGCAACTTCCTGACCCTCACCCAAACCAGCCTTTTGAAACTCGGTAACTCTTTGTGCTGTGAAAATTAATATTTCATTATCAACTGGTCTTGCAACAAGCAATTCCTCCCTCTTCTATTGTGCCTCTCCAGACATATTTGTACTCATACAACTTTCACACGTACAATCTATTTTCAGAACTCTGGCATCAGATAACTTTGTAATTTTCTCGGTGCTGCCTATGTGCTAGCATTCTGTGAAACCTTATGAACTAAAGAATATTTGATGTTTTGTCCGCACAATTTTTGCTTTTAAGTCAAGAAGTTCCTGAAATTTTTATTTTTTTTAATCATTTACAATTAAAAAAAAATTCCTATTAATGTTTTTGAATTTAAGAAAAATGTTTGTTTCACTTTGAGGTGATTGCTGGTCAGCACAGACTTTGTGGACCAAAGGGCTCGTTTCTGCGGGGGGGGTTTTACACAGTGGGTGGTGAGTACCTGCTGGGGATGGTGGTTGTGTTCATTCTGGCCAAATTGGAGATGCCAGGCCACTAAAATTGAGTAAAGGTTTCTGTGATGTTAGGCCATTCGGTCAATTTAAATGTGCCTTCTGCAGAAATGGGACAAGCTGCAGAATGGTGCCAGCTTGGCTGGAGCCTAGATAAGAGTTGCAGGGAAAGAATGGGACATCTGCAGATTCTTACAATTAGGTGTAAATTGCATGAAACTGATTGGGTGAATGCAAACCAGACATACATATTGTAAAGGTACACAAAATTGCTGGGGAAACTCAGCGGGTGCAGCAGCATCTATGGAGCGAAGGAAATAGATCTTCAGACTGATGGGGGGTGGGAGAAAGAAGGAAAAGGGGAGGAGGGGGAGGAGCCCGAGGGCGGGCGGATGGGAGGGTGGGAGGAGACAGCTAGAGGGTTAAGGAAGGGGAGGAGACAGCAAGGGCTAGCAAAATTGGGAGAATTCAATGTTAATGCCATACGGACGCAAGGTCCCCAGATGGAATATGAGGTGCTGTTCCTCCAATTTCCGCTGTTGCTCACTCTGGCAATGGAGGAGACCCAGGACAGAGAGGTCGGATTGGGAATGGGAGGGGGAGTTGAAGTGCTGAGCCACCGGGAGTTCAGGTAGGTTATTGTGGACTGAGCGGAGGTGTTCGGCGAAACGATCGCCCAACCTACGCTTGGTCTCACCGATGTAAATCAGCTGACATCTAGAGCAGCGGATGCAGTAGATGAGGTTGGAGGAGATACAGGTGAACCTTTGTCGCACCTGGAACGACTGCTTGGGTCCTTGAATGGAGTCGAGGGGGGAGGTGAAGGGACAGGTGTTGCATTTCTTGCGGTTGCAACGGAAAGTGCCCGGGGAGGGGGTGGTGCGGGAGGGAAGGGAAGAATTGACGAGGGAGGTGCGGAGGGAGCGATCTTTGCGGAAGGCAGACATGGGGGGAGATGGGAAGATGTGGCGAGTGGTGGGGTCACGTTGGAGGTGGCGGAAATGGCGGAGGATTATGTGTTGTATTTGGCGGCTAGTGGGGTGAAAGGTGAGGACCAGAGGGACTCTGCCCTTGTTGCGGGTGCGGGGATGGGGAGAGAGAGCAGTGTTACGGGGTATGGATGAGACCCTGGTGTGAGCCTCATCTATGGTGGTGGAGGGGAATCCCCGTTCCCTGAAGAACGAGGACATTTCCGATGCCCTGGTGTGGAATGTCTCATCCTGAGAACAGATGCGGCGTAGGCGGAGGAATTGGGAGTAGGGGATGGAGTCTTTACAGGGGGCAGGGTGGGAAGACGTGTAGTCCAGATAGCCATGTGAGTCAGTGGGTTTGTAATGTATGTCGGTCAGGAGTCTGTCCCTTGCGATGGCGATGGTGAGGTCAAGGAATGGTAGGGAAGTGTCGGAAATCGTCCAGGTGTATTGGAGTGCCGGATGGAAGTTGGTGGTGAAGTGGATGAAGTCAGTCAGTTGTGTGTAGGTGCAGGAGGTGGCCCCAAAGCAGTCGTCAATGTAACGGAGGTAGAGGTCGGGGATGGGGCCCTGGTACGTCTCGAACAAGGATTGTTCAACGTACCCGACAAAGAGGCAGGTGTAGCTGGGGCCCATGCATGTGCCCATAGCTACGCCTTGTGTTTGGAGGAAATGGGAGGAGTCAAATGTAAAGTTGTTGAGGGTGAGGACCAACTCCGCTAAGCGGAGGAGAGTGTCAGTGGCTGGGAATAGGTTGCTCCTCTGGTCGAGGAAGAACCGGAGGGCTCCGAGGCCATCCTGGTGGGGGATGGAGGTGTAGAGTGACCGGACATCCATGGTGAAGATGAGGGGGTGAGGGCCCAGAGAGTGGAATGCGTGGAGGCGGCGGAGAGTGTCTGAGGTGTCTAGAACATAGGTGGGGAGGCATTTGACCAAGGGGGATAGGATGGAGTCAAGGTATGTGGAGATGAGTTCGGTGGGGCACGAACACGCAGAGACAATGGGTCTGCCGGGAGAACCGGGTTTGTGGATTTTGGGTAGAAGGTAAAAACGGGCCGTGCGGGGCTGGGGAACGATGAGGTTGGAAGCTTGGTCGGGCAGGGCGTGGGAATTGATGAAGTCGGTGATGGTGCTAGAAATGGTGGCCTGGTGCTCGTCAGTGGGGTCATGGTCCAAGGGTAAGTAGGAGGAGGTGTCCGAGAGTTGGCGCGTGGCCTCAGCTTTGTAGAGATCGGCGCGCCAGACTACCACGGCACCTCCCTTGTCGGCTGGTTTGATGACCCAATCTGGGTTTTTGCGGAGTGATTCAATGGCAGTGCGTTCAGAGGGGGAAAGATTAGAGTGAGACAGGGGAGTGGAGAAGTTGAGGCGGTTGACGTCGCGGCTGCAGTTCTGGATAAAGAGTTCCAGAGCCGGGACTTTATGAGGGGGGGTTCCACGAGGAGGGGGTGCGTTATAATACATATTGTAAATATTGTTGCAAAGCTTTACTTTGCTAGATGTTGATTGGGTTAAGTGTTGAGCCTTGTCTGGGTTTCTTGAATATCTAGGCAAATGTTACGATGTTTGCTTCCTTCCAGAAGCTCTGTTTGAATACATTGTATTGGTTACAGTATTATTGGGTTAGGGAAATGTCTATCATGTACTGTGTTAATCGATATCTGTTATTGGACTGGAATTAAGAGATCACCCCCATGTGGTTCGGCCCCTCAAGGTTCGTGGACCTATAAAAGGCCACTCCCGCAAGGTCTTGTGATGATCTTCTGGGAAAAAACATAGGACTGCATGACCTTGTGGAGTGTCTCTGCTTACACAAGGCTAGAAGGGCTTGGCCAAGCAGATACAAGGATCAAACCCTCGGTGGTTTGGTATAGTAGAGGGGAACTGTAATTGTGTTTTTCCAAAATAAAGTTTAGATGCGCAAGTGCTTGACTCAATACTTTATTGACTGAAACTGGACTGGGGGGGGGGGGAGGGGGGAGCTGAGAACGAGCTATTTACAGTTGAGGCAGATATGATTGTGGCATTTAAAATACTTTTGGAAATGCATATGGATATGCAGGGAATGGAGGGAGGTGGATTATATGTCGGCGGATAAGAGTTGGTCTTAGCATCATGTTCTGCACAGCCAGTGCGGGCTGAAGGGCCCGTTCTTGTGCTGTAATGTTCTATGTTTGATGTAACATGGTTAATCACTGCAACACTGGAATAATGTGCTTGCAGCTTTCATTAAAATTGGTATGCTGCAACATACTATTGCTTGTGATAATTGTGCGGCTGTTATTTTTTTTGTGATAATGACTTTATAACTTAACTAAAGAATAAAGGAATAAGGAACAATATACTATAATCGAGAAAGTATCCCAATTATAGACATCGTTAACCAAAGACCAATTGAGTGAAATGACATAGATGCATTTGAGCTAAACAAACACAAGGAAATATTGATGGAGGTAAATGAAGAAGGATGCGAGGCTAGTGTGCTGCTTAACCACTGACATGGACCTAATGGATTAAATGACAGTTTCTTTGCTTTAAATGCTATGTATTAAATAATACTATGTTATAACATGGTTGCTTAATCTCACGACATAGCTTCATTTCTCAGAGCAAGGAGATCAAAGATTGAATCATGGTTCTACGCTTTGTGAACATGCATTAATGAGGGACAAAGCTTTTGATAAGTCATTTTTTTTTTTTAAACAAATTCTAACAATGAGCTAATATACCAGTTGCAGCTCAAGTATTGCATCCTATTGGAGAATATACGTGCATGAGAAGTGAAACGGCCGCATGGTTGCCTGAAGGGCAGTGAGCATTGGAGAAGACAATACCTAATGGCATTAATAACTAGAGAACTATCTGATAAATAGGACTGTTGGATACTCTATACGTGACAGTTTCCTGAAGGCATGCCGTCTGTTCCAAGGAGCTGTGATTAGTGCGCAGACAGTTTGCACTGGCGTCCCCTAAAATAATTATTTGGGTTTGCCAAATTGAACAAATCTCGTCATATCTTTACCTCACAAAATCATTAAACATGAGGTTCAGGGGCGGCACAACTACATCACTCTCCTGTAGATTGCATTTCCACCCTTTACGTTTATTTTCCCAACTGCAGCTTTCAGCAATTACTTTTCAGTATTTGGCCAAGATTTCAAATATTTCCAGTCTTTGGAACAGCTGCAGCAATTTTTATCATCCAGTGCAGCCACATTCCTATAATTGCCGTTGCATTTCTTTACATTTTGTTGCACCTCTGTAAGGATTTTGCTGCCCCAATTTGGTGACCTGATACTACAAACTCCAATATGTGCCGGGACTCATTCTGAATAATTTATTAGGCCAATGCTGGAAATGATCTTTATGTATTGGGAATGATTTGTGTATTAAAATTGATTGCTAAATGCGATGGGAATATATTGAAACTTGGGATTATCCATTTTTGTTCATTTAATAAGCATAGGCGCGAGGGCCACTTGGTGTACCTGCAGTGATATTAATCATTGGGTAAGCATGTTTGAAGCCTGCACTATCACAATGGACCCTGTGCCATGCCAGAAAGTAGCTGTGTGGGCTACACACAAGAGCAGATCATTTCAGAAAGCAGGCCAACTCTTGCCCTACTTAAAAGGGTTCTTGCATTTGGTTTGAGTCCATTAAAGAAAATTTAAATGGGGTCAGCTCAGCTGCTAAAGTGAACCACATTTTCTAATCGATATTCAGATGAGGCCTCACTATTCATTTTTTGAGGGGCGCAGAAAATAAAGATGTTGGATATTTACTACAATGCACAATACACACTTTTCAAACTAATTCACCTCACCTATCCTTTATTAATTAGTGTGAAGCATAGTCACTTTCAAATTTGCATAATGCCACATAGAATTGGTTTATCTGTGGTTCAAATCAAGTCAAATATTTAGTTTAGAGATACAGTGCAGAAACAAGCCCTTCGGCCCATCGAGTCCGTACTGACCAGCTTTCCCCGCACATTACAGACTATCCTACACTAGGGACAATTTTTGCACTCATACCAAGCCAATTAACCTGCAAACCTGTACGTTTTTGGAGTGTGGGAGGAAATCAAACTTTTCGGAGAAAACTCAGGCAGGTCACGGGGAGAACGGACAAACTCCGTGCAAACAGCGCCCGTAGCCCGGATCGAACCCTAGTCTCTGGTGCTTTAAGCGCTGTAAGGCAGCAACTCTATCGCTGCACCACCAGGCCGCCCCGCCCCCATACTTATCGTCATGTGCACAAGCATGGTGAGAGAAAGGTACAGTGAAAATCTTGTTTGCAACAACATTGCAGGTACATTGATTCAAACAACACACAGATATAAATTAAATATAAATTATAAATACAATACCCATGACAGAAAAAAGGAAAAGACTACACAAAAAATAGCAAGATATTAATGCAACAGTGCTATTAGAAAACTAGTCCATGGCAAGAAGTGGTCCATAGTCTGTTGTTGCTGCAGTAGGGTTAGGATTGTATAAGTTCAAAATCCTGATGGTTGTAGAGAATGAGCTCTTCCTGTACCTGAACATGAAGGGCCCATTAAATAAAATGTATATATTGTGCAACCATGCAAAAGACAGTGAAGCTTAGCATCTGTGCCAAAGTTTTACAGGAATGTGCGGCTGAAACCTGCTTTGGAGTGCTGGATGTGAAGGGGAATATAGGTTACAATCTCATTGTGAGGGAAGGTGGATTGTGATGGGAAGCTCCACCAACCCGTCCCTCCTTGCTCACCCACCCCAAGGATGAACCATTGCAAGGATCAGGTGTAAAATTGAAATGTTTCCCTATGTAAAATACGGGTTCCCTGTGCCGGATTCCTCTCTTAGTCTACCTTACACAGTTCTCTTTTAATAAGGAGCAAGATACAGATTCAGATTCAGATTTAGATTTAGATTCCATTTAAATTTAGATTCTATTGTCAGGGTGCAATCAAAATCCTTGTTCACATGAAGCTCACAGAGTAAACAGTATGCACATGACAAATACAATTGCAAGATTGTAGCACAATTAATTGTGCAAAAAAATATTAGAGTACAATAATGAAATAACTGAAAGACATAGATTTAAGAATAAGAGTATGTGACAGTACCTTCAATACGGGAATGTGAACGATGTTGGTTCAGTAGTTTGATAGCTGCAGGGAAGAAACTATTCTTATGACTGGACATCCAAGCTTTTAAGCTCCTGTGTCCTCTCCAGAAGATACTGTAGAAGAGAGAAAAGAGAATGGGCAAGGTGGCAGACATCCTTGCTGATGTATCCAGCCTTCCAGATACAACACACATGGAGATGAACTGGATGAGAAGAAGTGATGGCTCTGCCATGTCACCTGGTATCTGCTTATGATTTGAGCCTCCAGCCCGTTTTGGAATTCTCCCTTGGAATCACTGATAGCCTTGTGGATATCATACCTGGCCCGCTTATACAGTGCAGGATCATCCTTCTTGAAAGCCTCACCTCTTGAATCTCCCTGTTCATCCAAGGTTTCGAGTTAGGATAGGCATAACTGCCTTTGGAAGAATGCAGTTGTCAATGCATTTAGCGTCATAGAGTCATAGTCATAGTCATACAGTGTGGAAACAGGCCCTTCGGCCCAACTCGCCCACACCGGCCAACAATGTCCCTGCTACCCTAGTCCCACTTGCCTGCGCTTGGTCCATAACAGGCCCTTAACAAGCCTGCGCTTGGTCCATAACAGGTGTTGTGGATAATGAAGAGGATTTCCAAAGTCTACAGAGTGATTTAGGCCATTTGGAAAAATGGGCTGAAAGATGGCAGATGGAGTTTAATACTGATAAATGTGAGGTGTTACACCTTGGCAGGACAAATCAAAATAGGACGTACATGATAAATGGTAGGGAATTGAAGAATACAGTTGAACAGAGGGATCTGGGAATAACCGTCCATAGTTCCTTGAAGGTGGAATCTCATATAGATAGGGTGGTAAAGAAAGCTTTTGGTATGCTAGCCTTTATAAATCAGAGCATTGAGTATAGAAGCTGGGATGTAATGTTAAAATTGTACAAGGCATTGGTGAGACCAAATCTGGAGTATGGTGTACAATTTTGGTCGCCCAATTGTAGGAAGGATGTCAACAAAATAGAGAGAGTACAGAGGAGATTTACTAGAATGTCGCCTGGGTTTCAACAACTAAGTTACAGATATAGGTTGAATAAGTTAGGTCTTTATTCTCTGGAGCGCAGAAGGTTAAGGGGGGACTTGATAGAGGTCTTTAAAATGATGAGAGGGATAGACAGAGTTGATGTGGACAAGCTTTTCCCTTTGAGAATATGGAAGATTCAAACAAGAGGACATGACTTCAGAATTAAGGGACAGAAGTTTAGGGGTAACATGAGGGGGAACTTCTTTACTCAGAGAGTGGTAGCGGTGTGGAATGAGCTTCCAGTGGAAGTGGTGGCGGCAGGTTCGTTGGTATCATTTAAAAATAAATTGGATAGGCATATGGATGAGAAGGGAATGGAGGGTTATGGTATGAGTGCAGGCAGGTGGGACTAAGGGAAAAAAGTTGTTCGGCACGGACTTGTAGGGCCGAGATGGCCTGTTTCCGTGCTGTAATTGTTATATGGTTATATGGTTATAACCCTCCAAACTTTTCCTATCCATGTACCTGTCCAACTGTTTTTATACGATGGGATAGTCCCAGCCTCAATACCTCCTCTGGCAGTTTGTTCCACACACTCACCACCCTCTGTGTGGAAAAAGTTACCTCTCGGATTCCTATTAAATCTTTTCCCCTGCACCTTAAACTTTTGCCCTCTCGTCCTCGATTCCCCTACTCTGGGCAAAAGACTGTGCATTTACCCAATCTATTCCTCTCATGATTTTGTACACCTCTATAAGATCTCCCTCATCCTCCTACACTCCATGGAATTGAGACCCAGCCTACTCAACCTCTCCCTATAACTCACACCCTCTAGTCCCGGCAACATTCTCATAAATCGTTTCTGAACCCTTTCAAGCTTGACAATATCTGTCCTATAACATGGTGCCCAGAACTGAACACAATATTCTAAATGCAGTCTTGTTGAAACCACTGATGACTGAAGTACATTCATTCAAGCTGGATGAAGTGGTCTTGGATACCTTCCAGTACATGTACTCAAGTCAATCCTTAAGTCTACCTTCGCCATCCTCAGATCACAACTGTATTACTTTTTTTTGTTGGTGCATTGCATTTCAATCTGTCTTTATGAGGCAGAAGCAGCACTGACAGAGGATGAGACTGGCCAACAAAAGGGCAAGGGATAGAGTGATGGATGTAGTTGATGGTGGTATACCAGTGCTCTAGAGAGTTCACATTCACACGTGTTGCCATGGACTCCTTCTGCACAAGTAGCCCATGCCATTCACTTGAGTGGATGAAAATCATAGCTCGACGTGTCTGGGTATGCATTGTTAGATTCCCATGCATTAGTGTCTTAAATGCACCAAAGAACACAAACAAATGAGAGTGCAGAATTGTATCGAAAAAATAATCCTGTTTAGCTACAGTAAAATGCAAGTAAAATAATGGAGTAGGGCAGCTCGTTCAAATGTTTGTAAGGAACTCGTGAGGAAAATTCAAACGATCATTGCTTGTGGTGGTCTTGAATAAAAAACAGAAACAAAATAAGGAATGTCATGTAAGGGGGAGGCTGTAAACGTAAAACAAAAGCATTTTAAACTCTCCCCAGAAATTTAAAATTCAACGTAGAAGCTTTTTACTGACATCGTTTCTTGAATCTACGAGCTCTGAAATATTACCTTCTTTCCTCTCGGATACTGACTCTATTAGAGGCAAGTTTCTCACCAGAAAATGTTACGAATATATTATCCAGGTTACAGCGTTGTAAAATGCTGCTGCAATCAGGCAGCTTGAATAATATGTCTCAGTTGGGACCTGTTTTACTCGGAAACCTGCCCAAAGTAATATGGTGACAAGCTGGAAAAAAAAAGATACATGTCACTGTCGATTTGTGGAAGAAAAGACTCTGGATTCACTCTGCTCATCTGGTGGGATTCAGCAGAGTGCATTGAGAATTTTGGTTATTATGAAACTATTGCATTTTTGTTTTTAACAAGGCCTTTCCTTCACCACCTGCATGCTTTTATTTCATTGAATCAGGTGCTTAATATTTGCTAATCCATGCTGTTGCAATACATTTTGTCACAGCTTCATAAATTGATATTTCACCCAAAACTTTGAGGACATTTCTGACAGGAAGATAATTTAGATGATGGAGGAGATGATAAAGGGAGACATTTTAATTCCCCAAACTGATCGCTTTGTGTTCCATGCATTTTGCCACACATAGGGAGGATTTTTTTTTCCAGATAAAATCTGCATTTACGTGCAAAAAAAAATTTAAACCTTTGGCAAAGAATCTTTCACCCACATGTTTCTGGTTTAAACAGAGACAGATGCCAAACAGCTCTCCGGAGATGGATCCTTCATTTAAATAAAAGGCAATGAATTAGGAAGGCAACAAGTGACCTAGGGCGACACAATGGCACAGTGGTAGTTGCTGCCTTACAGCGCCAGAGACCCAGGTGTGATCCTGACCACAGTTGCTGTTCGAGTTTGTACGTTTTCCCCGTGGCCTGCTCCGGTTTCCTTCCACACTCCAAAGACGTACAGGTTTGCAGGCCAATAGGCTTGGTAAAATTGTAAATGTTCGTGTGTGTGTGTGTGTGTGTGTGTGTGTGTGTGTGTGTGTGTGTGTGTGTGTGTGTGTGTGTGTGTGTGTGTGTGTGTGTGTGCGTGTGTGTGTGATAATGTTAATGTGCGGGGATCGCTGGTCAGCATGGACTCGGTGGGCCAAAGAACCTGTTTTCTGCACTGTATCTCTAAACTAAAAACTAAACTTCCTGGAATTACAAGGATCTTTGATAAAACCACATTTATTGTTTTGAACTTCAAGGATTTTTTTTTTTTTTTTTTTTAATTTATAAAGGCTTTTCCTTCACCACCTGAATGTTTTTATAAGAATTTTAAGCATAGATTTACTAGACTGATTCCTGGGCTGATAATTATGTTGCATAATGATGGAGCTTTATTCCATTAGCCATAACAGCTATATCTAACTCTGTCTTGAATACATTTTTGAAAGACCAGAAAATGAGGCCTATGGTACTCTGGCACAAAGGAGGAGTGAGGCCTGGGATGAATCGGTTGTGATCAGATTGAGTGGCGGGGCAGGCTTGAGGGGCCTAACGGCCCACTCCTACTGCTACTCTTTTGCGTTCTCGCAATATTTTCATAACACAAGATTTTGCAGATGTTTAAAATGCAGATGTTTCCTGAGCACATTTGATCAGAAATTACAACGATTTATAGCAGAGTGGCTTATTTCTCCAAGTATAACCAGTTAATTCTGGTCAAAAAATGTAATCTCTTTTGGGCATTAAGCAGCATCTGCAATTCCTTGTTTCCACATTTTGACTGCTGCAACACAAAATCTCCTCAAGGTCTGCCTACTTTCAAGACATTCTCCTCTCCCCCAAGGGAATTCAGCGAGTCCAAAGAAGGATCTGAACCCAAAACGTCACCTGTCAATGTTCTCCGGCAATGCTGCCCGACCTCCACCATTTTGTGTCCTTTACTGAGTGGATCTCGAATTTGTGTGCTTCTGATCAACCACTTGATAGGGATGAAACCCACGGATCATCGGGTAAGAATGGCAGGTTCTCTGAATTTTCTGGGCTTTTATAGCAACCCAGGAACTACAGTGACAATTGCATTATTAGATGAACTTCAATAATAAATTAAATGCCCAAATGTATTTAATACAGTTAGATATTTGTCCAGCATCATATTCATTAAAGTGTTTTGGTCTCATATTATTTTAATTACCACAAAATATTCTCTATGAACAACATCATACTGTAGAGTCAACCTACAGTTAGAGGCGCAGGAGGATACTGGGACTGCATGGTGGGCATGTTTTGAAAATAGATTAAATAGTTACTGGATGGGTGGAAATATTCCCTACTGTGTTCTCTCAATAGCAGCCAATGAAAATGAATTCCCCGGCATGGAACATTTAGGGCACATTATATTTTAAAAGGATTAAAAACAAAACATGCATAAAAGGGAAATATTTACACTTGTATTCCATTAATTAATTTAACACTTTCAAAACCAGATGTAAAATCTTCAAATTTTAACTGACCGAGGGTCTGTTTATGACACCCAATTCATGCCTTCATTTCTGAGGGAGTGGTGAAAGTAGTCGTGAGGTTAAGTCTAAACCCACTCGGCAATTTAAGCAAAGGTTAAATAGGAAGTTCAGAGAAATGGAATAAGCAGCAGTATATCCCATATCAGCTAATTTTTAGCCAATATCATAGTAGAGAGGGAGGGAACCTTTGACTCTACTCCAGGACCTCAAGTGTAGGAAGGAACAGCAGATGCTGGTTTAAACTGAAGATAGACATAAAAAGCTGGAGTAACTCAGCGGGTCTGAAGAAGGGTCTCGACCCGCAACGTCACTCATTCCTTCTCTCCCGAGATGCTGTCTGTCCTGCTGAGTTACTCCAGCTTTGTGTTTATCCACTACCTCAGTTACTTGCTTACTACAACATCAGAAGCCATTCGGCCTGTTGGGTTTATGCGAAATTCCAGCTGAACAATCCTATTGGTTCCATTCCCCCTTCTTAATCTTTCCTGGAGTTAATTATTTATTAAGAGCATTAAGGTAATTATAATTGTTTACATGTGACATGTTTACTGTAAACTGCACGAAAGTCAAAATGCAAGAAAAGATTTTATAAATAAGAAGTTCAGTAAAATGTTGACCTCCTTTAAGAAAATTGGTCTTAATGTCTACAGGCCTGTCGCATTGACCTCTGTAGTCATGAAGACTCTTGAAAGATGTGCCGGCCAAGCTGAAAAATATCACAAACCCCCTGCTGGACCCTCTGCAGTTTGCCGATCGGTGGATGACGCAGTCAACCGAGGCCTGCACTTCATCCTCCAGCACCTAGACCACCAGGGGACCTTTGCAAGGATTTTGTTTGTTGATTTTAGCTCTGCATTCAACACGATTGTGCCAGAGCTACTACACTCCAAACTCTCCAAGTTGACTGTGCCTGAACCAGTCTGTCAATGGATCACCAACTTCCTGACAAACAGGAAGCAGCATGTGAGGCTGGGAAAGCACATCTTGGACCCGCAGGCTCGCAGCATAGGAGCACCGCAAGGCTGCGTACTCTCCTCTCTCCTTTACTCTCTCTACACCAACGACTGCACCTCCACAGACTCCTCCGTCAAGCTTCTGAAATTTGTGGACGACACAACCCTGATTTGACTGATCCAGGATGTGGAGGAATCTGCCTTCAGATAGTAAGTGACACAGCTGGCTTCCTGGAGCCTTCGTAACAACCTAGAGCTCAATGCTCTTAAGATAATGAAATTGATAGTAGAGTTCCCCCTCCCCTCCCCACACTCACCATCAACAACACCAAAGTCACATCTGTGGAGTCTTTTAAGTTCCTTGGAACCATCATCTCCAAGGACTTGAAATGGGGGGGAGCCACCATCGACACCACAGTCAAAAAGGCACAACAGAGGATGTACTTCCTGCAGCAGCTAAGGAAACACAATCTGCCACAGGCAATGATGTTCCAATTCTACACAGCCATCGTAGAGTCTGTCCCCACCTTCTCCATCATGGTCTGGTTTGGCTCAGCCACCAAGCACGACATCCGGAGGCTGCAGCGAATCGTTCGATCAGCTGAGAAGGTTATTGGCTGCAACCTTTCCTCCATTGACGAACTGTACACTGCAAGGGCCAGGAAGCGAGCGGGCAAGATCATCTCTGACCCCTCTCACCCTGGCCACAAACTCTTTGAAGCACTTACCTCTGGAAGGCGACTGGACTGTCAAAGCCGTCACAGCCAGATATAAAAACAGCTTTTTTCCACGAGTTATCACTCAATAACCAAAAGTATGTAGCCTCATTTTGCTCTGGTAATTTATTTCATTCACATGTTTAAACCGTAATGTTTTATTATTAATGTGTAATGTTTTGTGTTATTCTTAATTGTTACTGTATGTCATGTTGTTATTTGCGAGTGGAGCACCAAGGCAAATTCCTTGTATGTGTACATTCTTGGCTAATAAACTTATTCTTTCATTCATTCAAATCTTTGCTGACAAAATGACAAGATCCTGGTAAACAACATCCTTCACAATGGATGTAATTAATACGTGCATGATTTGCCAAGAGTGCCTCTGGAAAGGGAGCAGTCCGTCGTGTTATTATCTGTGTTCTTGCCAAAGTCTATAGTCAGTAGTGTGAAGGCAATGATCTCTAGGTATCAGACATCATGTGTCAAATTCCCCTGTTTTATTCCCACCTCAGTCAGTGTTAAATGTCTTGCAACAGTGAAAGGGAATACTTGTAAAAAATATCTCAGTGGATATTATGAACTGGGGGGGGGGGGTGGAAAAACAGGCCAGCAACCAATGTGTCAGAGGGAACTGCAGATGCTGGTTTAAACCAAAGATAGACACATAAAGCTGGAGTAACTCGGCGGGACAGGCTGCATCACTGGAGAGAATGAATGGGTGATGTTTCAGATCGAGACCCTTCTTCAGACTCCAATCAATGATTCAATCAATCCAACAACCAGTCTTGGGATGGTCTTCCCCAGTGTAACATCTGTAATCTTTTGTGGTTCTTGCAGAAAATTACTCAATCATCTTTGCATCTATTATCAACTCATCCAATAGAAAACAAACTCCCCAGATATCCACGCCCCTCAAATTGTAGCATCCCCAAAATTAACTGCTCCACCAATGGGAGCCATGCTTTCAGCTGCCAAAGCCCTTATTCAACTACAGCAGAATATGGTGGAAATATTCAACAGGACTGGCGGCATCTATGAAGACAGATGCTTTAGAAGTTATTCTCTCCTTAACTGTCTCCACATAGTTTAAGTTTTAGAAATACAATGCAGAAACAGGCCCTTCGGCCTACTGAGTCCATGCCAGCGAGTGATACCCTTATTTATCTCTCTTCCCTTCCTATTTCTCATCTATGCAACCAGGCTTTTGGTCTTCTGTCCTAATATCTCCTCATGGGTCAGAATCAAATTGTATTTAAAATTGGATCTGACAACTCCTAAAGGACGATTTTCTTCATTTGAAGCCAGACTAATTATGTTGCTGCATTAAAGACAACATCCAATGAATGCTCTAATTTACATCTATCAAAAGAATTTAATAAAGATTGCACTTTGTGTCAATTCAATTGTGGCACATTTACGTGGTCACACAGGGTAAACCGAGTCTAATATAATCTCGCGGGACCTCTGCTGAATAGAAGACATTCTCCTACGTGAAAGTGATTGGTACTTTGATGGCAGGAATGCAGTTTTAAACATACGAGAATTCTATTAATCAGTGGTGTTTTGATAACATTTCGTAACTAGCATTGAAAACTATAAGACCTAGAAGCAGGATTAGGCCATTTGGCCCCTCAAGTCTCTGCCATTTGATCATGGTTGACCTCAACCCCATTCTCCTGCCTTCTCTCTGTAACCTTTGATGCTATTACTGATCAAGAATCCATCTATCTTCATTTTGAAAATGCACGATGACCTCGCTTATATCGCTGTCTGTGCCATTGAGTTCCACAAATTCATCACCTTCTGTCTCCTCATCTCCATTCACATGGTACACCATTTTATTCTGAGGCTGAGCCCTTTGGTCCCAGACTTTCCCACTACTGGAAACATCCTCTCCACATCCACTCTAACTAGGCCTTTCATTATTTGGTAGGTTTCAACAAGATCATCCCTCATCCTTCTAAACTGCAGCGAGTACAAGCCCAGAGCTCTCAAGGTCATGGCTAGCCTCATGTTCTTCACCATGATGTCTGTCTCTAAAATAACCAAGGTCACCACCTGAGGGATGCCTATGTTCATGTATTTTTGGATTGACAAAGTTGCACAATGCAAATAGGCTTTGTCAAATCTGAAGCCATGGATTGGCACATGCTAAGGAGCTCTTCCAACCTTCCAAAGGAGTGAACGGAAAAACCTCATTGTACAACCTTGTAATGATAGATGATCCTATTTTCTGCTACCAATTTGTGATTTGCAAACTGTCATAGAAAGTATGCCAGGTTTAATACAAGTTGAATAAGTTTATTGGCCAAGTATATTCACATACAAGGAATTTGCCTTGGTGCTCTGCCTGCAAGTGACAACATGACATACAGTGAAAGTTAGGAATTGTAAGTTATTGGGGCAAATCCTCCAAAATTATGGAAGAACTCGGATAAGGACATGGTCATTTAAAAAAGACAGACTTGCTGGCTGCAAAGGGAAAAAAAAACAATCCACAAAGAAAGAATCAGTTTCAAGTTTCAAACCTGTCTGGCCTGTGGACTTGGGCATCACACAACTATGCAAATGTGGACAGGAAAGGCTGAGACGGAGATAACAAGATTATCTTGGAAACACAAAGGAAGGTACCGAGCCTCAGCAGACGGTGGTAAACAGGCCAGCAGCAAGCACAATCACCATCGTGGATGACCCATCCATCAGGACAATGGGAGCCCATCCAGGCGATGGGATAACGATCAGGCTGAGGGATCATGACATCAGCAAACCCCTTATCATCGGAAGCCTATTGTTCATGCCAGATCGAAACTGGGAATCATCAAAAGAACCCTTTTATCCAGAGGACCACCTGGGGGTTTCAAAGGAAACTCAGGTATAAAAAGCCGGAGTCAAGCCAGAACTCGCTCTCTTTCTGCTCTGCTGGACGGCTCGTGAGCCTGCATCAACCTAGCTGTAAGTATCCCAGTGACCTGGTGAAGTTCCCGAAATAGGATAGAGGTTGAGAGAAGAAGGGGAAAGGGGGAGTGTACTTGCAAGTAAAATTGTGTAAAGTAAGTTTTACGACGTGCCCGATAGTTTTCCTTCCATAGTCTTAGTTTAAAGCATAAGTTTAGCCACCTATTATGTAGTGTTGGTGAGATTCGATTTCTCATTGTTTAATAAAGCCTGTAAATTTTAGACTTGCTTTGAGTCCATCTTGGTTTCTGTTTTCTCTCATCAGCATACTCTGGTCAATTCAACCTTTCATCATATCCCACCATAATTCCGAGGTCTAGAACCTAGGGGAATCCCTTTTGTTGTATTCTCTCTCTTGGAAACGGCTCGAGTGGAGTGGTGGCCGTTTGACCCTCCGGCAAGGGAGAGAATAACTCGGGCAGTTGGGCCCGAAGTGGAGTAAAGGGAAACGAAACCCCTACAGAATGACACGTAAAACATTAATAATAAAACATTATCGATTGTATTCGATATCCACACTAGATACAAGGAACTGCAGCCACTGGTTTAGAAAAAGAGACAGAGTGCTGGAGTAACTCAGCGGATCAGGCAACATCTCCGGAGAACAAGGGTCGGGACCCATCAAGGGTATTTCAATATCCACACTGTTACTACTGAAATCCCCCGAGCATTTTTAAATGACCTAACCACATACAGTATTTGCCATCAAGAGCTCAGTGGATACTGACAGCGATAAGTAGATCAATGACCAGCGCTTTATACATTCACAAATGTATAATGGTACAACAAAGAAATCCTCATTAAGTTTTTGATAAGAATTATATCTATATTACTAAAACTCTTTGTTTGTCCCGGCAATGTGTCACTTTGCTCTGCTTTTTCCTATCTTCTTCCAAACGCTACGTCTCAGCCTTCCCATTTTCTACTCACATTTTTCCCGTCAAAGTGATAAACATCTTCCCATCCCATTCCGACCTATATCTTCGGTTATTAATGATTTAAAGTTTTTTAAAAAGCCAAATCCGCTTTCTCAGAGAGTGACCAGTGATGATGTCACAATGCCTCTCACAGTACACCAATCACAATGGGCTCCCAAGCTGCCTGCCGACTGCCACAATGACATCACAATGGGATGTTGCCAACGGTAACAATGGCCTCTCAAGCTGCCTGCCGACTGCCACAATGACATCACAATGGGCTCTCAAGCTGTCCTGGCCCTGCTCGATGATCTGGGTAGGTCCTGAGGCAGGGAATGGGAGTGAGGGGAGGAGAATGAGGGACATGAGGAGGAGGGAGATGGGGTAGGGTCTCTACCCCCCTCCCTTTCTGATCCTCTCCCTCTCTACCCCCCTCCCCTTACCATCCCTCCACCTCTCTACCCCCACCTCCCCCTCCCTCTCTGCCCCCTTCCCTCTCTAGGGAGTGGTGAGTATTGGGACCTATGGGTGAGTGGTGGAATATTGCGTTCGGGGACCAGCCCTCCACTGTGACGCAGCACCCCCTTCCCCCCCCCCCGCGCTTTTAGGAATGGGACCCAACGGGTCCCACTTGGTCTAGTTTCCAATAAAATCTCTCCGATGAGGGAGTGGAGTTAATACAACGAGGAAAATATTCTCCATTCCACATCTACTTGCGTTGCTCACTTCTGAGCGGCAAGGATAATCCACGTATGATCCCGAGGACATCTCAATATGGGAGACATTTATTAACGTTTCTCTACCTGCAGGGGTGCTCAGAAGCAAGACAGAGGACATCAGTAAACTTTGGATTTCCAGTCATCTCTCCTAAAACATCCTTTGTACTTTTGAAAGATATTTCCATCACATTGGTAAGTAGTCTTGTTATTATCCAACACCATCTTGATTCACTAAATAGCAACAATCATAAAGGATGAAAACACTGTTTTTTTTACTGGTCAACTTATCCCCAAGGTCTCTTCAGACCAAATTTATTATCTCACCACCATCCTGCCTAAGATCAGGCAACACACAAATCAGAAAATCAGCCTTGTTTTTCTTGGCCTGCATGGTTCACTACCACTAACAGTAGGTGGGCGGCAACATTACTAACCATACCATGAGAGTGCTAAACTTAATTGAATTCATAAAAATTAGCTGAATGATGAGCCATTTAGAATTTTTAAAACCCACATCCAAAGTCACTCTGTTCAAGATCTGGTGCTGGACAGTATCATACACAGATGCTGCAATTGCTTTGTTCATCTTTTCAATCTCATTCAGTGGACCCATTCCAAAAAAGCAGGAACAGCAGCCATATGGGATCGCCATCTATGTAATTTTTATCATAATAAGGAGTGAAGCCATTCAAATTAAAATTAATTGCATTTGACCCATTATACTTTCATTACTTACTGGGTAACAGGTCAATTATATGAATTTGGTAAAACTTAGCAAGCAGTTGCAAGATACCATTTTGCTTCAGTGCACTTGGTCATTTGCACCTCATACAGTGAAAATTCTTTTTTGCACATAATTTAGTAAAATCTTATTATACAGAAGTACAAGCATATCCAAGTAGAGGATTGTAAGAAAATTAGATTACAATGAGGCAATGCACAAGAGTTACTGGCACCATCTTGTATCCTACAAGTTCTTAAAAATGTAGAGTATTATCTTGGCCCTTAAGGACCGTTGTCCTGGCAACGGCACTGGGTTGGAGTTGGCGGGGGGGGTCATCCTGGCCTTGTGATGAGGTTGGTGTCATAAGGTCATAAGTGATAGAAGTAGAATTAGGCCATTCAGCCCATCAAGTCTACACCGCCATTCAATCATGGCTGATCTATCACTCCCTCCTAACCGGGACTGGAGCTGCGTTTCCTGCTGGGATCGGCCAGAACTTCGGCTGTGGCGGAGGCGCAGCGCTGGGGTGCCTTGCCCTGGTCACCGTGTGGTGGGCTCTGGAGTGCTGAGACCGCCGACTCCCGACATCGCGAAGCTGTCGTTGCAGAGCTTCCTGCCACGGCAGCGCTGACTTGAAACACAGCGGACCCTGGGATCTCTCGCCGAGATCGCCAGTGTCGGTGTTCCATCCAGCGCAGCCTGTGGACTTCGGGAGCCGCGGTCTCTGGCAGTAAGCAGCCATTCTAGACGCTCCAAGCCGCTGAAGAGTGTTCTCCCGACGCCGAAGCCCCACCATCTGGCGAGAGAGCCTGAACATCGGGCCGCCGTTGCGGCGACCTCAATAGGCCCGACCGTGGGTGAAGAGGACCGGACTGTGTGCCTTCCCTCAGTGGGAACCATTGTGGGGGGATGTTTTTATGTTTTATGTTCAATTATTTTTTAATGTGGTGTCTTACTTTTATTGGTGTGCTGCAAATGGCAACTCAAATTTCACTACACCAGAAATGGTGTATGTGACAATAAATGTCCTTTGTCTTGTCTTGTAATTAACCCCATTCTCCTGCCTTCTTCCCATATCCTCTGACACCTGTACTAACCAAGAATCTATCTTTCTCTGCCTTAAAAATATCCACGGCCTCCACAGCCTTCTGTGGCAACAAATTCTACAGATTCACCACCCTTTGCCTAAATAAATTTCTCCTCATCTCCTTCCTAAAACAATGTTCTTTAATTCTGAGGCTATGACCTCTAGTCCTAGACTCTCTCACTAGTGGAAACATCCTCTCCACATTCATTCTATCCAAGCCTTTCACTATTCTCTATGTTTCAATGAGATACCCCCTCATCCTTTTAAACTCCAGCGAGTAACAGGCCCAGGACTGACAAATGCTCATCATAGGTTAACCAACTCATTCCTGGGATCATTCTTGACAAATATAAAATGCCGACCCGTGATCACATCGTCACTTGCCCAAACAGCTCAGCCTCTGTGCTCCTGGGCACCTCCTGTAGCTGACCTCGCAATCCCCAGAACACCTCGGAGGGTGCACTCCAAAGGGTGCCTCCAGCCCGCTCACCAACACTGATCCTCTCCTCTGTCTGCCCACTGTCGCCATCTTGTAGCGTCAACATGGTTCGATAACCTACTGACATTCGTAGGGACAAAGTAGACAATGAGATTACACATGCAATGAAATGGCACAAAGTGCTGGAGTAAACTCAGCACATCAGGCAGCATCATTGGAGAATGTGGAGAGGTGACCTTTCAGGTACAGACACTTCTTCAGACCAAAAACGGCGATTATTTCAAAAATTTCAAAACCGGCCGCGACTAAAAATAGGTTGCCGTTTTAAAAATCGGTCATTTTCTAGTCAAAGCCGGTTGCGATGCTAGTTGAAGGTGGTTGCCGGAGGTTGCAGATGGTGGAAGATCTTAACTATTTTTTGAAATATTCGCCGGAACATAGAAGAAGCGGAAACCACTTCTGACCATTAGGGAGACTGACAAAAACCTCCTGGAACCTCCGGGAACTGCACGGAAACCTTGGGTGGGGCACAAAGTCTCCAGAGGTTTCCGTTCAGGTTTCCTAAGTGGGACAGGGGCATTACTCCACCACTTTGTGTACTTTTGTGTGTTAACCTTAATACATAGAAACATAGAAATTAGGTGCAGGAGTAGGCCATTCAGCCCTTCGAGCCTGCACAGCCATTCAATATGATCATGGCTGATCATCCAACTCAGTATCCCGTACCTGCCTTCTCTCCATACCCTCTGATCCCCTTAGCCACAAGGGCCACATCTAACTCCCTCTTAAATATAGCCAATGAACTGGCCTCGACTACCCTCTGTGGCAGAGAGTTCCAGAGATTCACCACTCTCTGTGTGAAAAAAGATCTTCTCATCTCGGTTTTAAAGGATTTCCCCCTTATCCTTAAGCTGTGACCCCTTGTCCTGGACTTCCCCAACATCGGGAGCAATCTTCCTGCATCTAGCCTGTCCAATCCCTTAAGAATTTTGTAAGTTTCTATAAGATCCCCTCTCAATCTCCTAAATTCTAGAGAGTATAAACCAAGTCTATCCAGTCTTTCTTCATAAGACAGTCCTGACATCCCAGGAATCAGTCTGGTGAACCTTCTCTGCACTCCCTCTATGGCAATAATGTCCTTCCTCAGATTTGGAGACCAAAACTGTACGCAATACTCCAGGTGTGGTCTCACCAAGATCCTGTACAACTGCAGTAGAACCTCCCTGCTCCTATACTCAAATCCTTTTGCTATGAAAGCTAACATACCATTCGCTTTCTTCACTGCCTGCTGCACCTGCATGCCCACTTTCAATGACTGGTGTACCATGACACCCAGGTCTCGCTGCATCTCCCCTTTTCCTAGTCGGCCACCATTTAGATAATAGTCTGCTTTCCTGTTTTTGCCACCAAAATGGATAACCTCACATTTATCCACATTATACTGCATCTGCCAAACATTTGCCCACTCACCCAGCCTATCCAAGTCACCTTGCAGTCTCCTAGCATCCTCCTCACAGCTAACACTGCCCCCCAGCTTAGTGTCATCCACAAACTTGGAGATATTGCCTTCAATTCCCTCATCCAGATCATTAATATATACAAAAGGACAACCTTGGTTCTGGAACCAAGCTGAACACAAAAGGACACAAAGTTTTGGAGTAATCCAGCATCTGTAGTTCCTCGTTTCCACATGCAACAAAGTCACTCACATTTCTTCAAGTACAGAAAAACAGTAATTGAACAGATGAATAAATAGATATTTGATAAAGAAGAAAGACAAAATGCTGGAATAACTCAGCAGGTCAGGCAGCATCTCTGGGGAAAGGAAATACAGTAGGTGGCGTTTCCGGTTGAGACCCTTCCTTGGACTCTTGGTCTGAAGAAAGGGAAACTAAAGGTAAGGGGAAAGATACCTCTAGTTTATCTCGCCCCTTTATTCCCAGTCTGAAGAAGGGTCTCTACCCAAAACATCACCTATTCCTTTTCTCCAGAGATGGGATGCTGCCTGACCACGCTGAGTTACTCCAGCATTTTGTGTCTATCTTCAGAGGTAAACCAGCATCCGCAGTTCTTTCCTACACAGATATTCGATAAAGGTATGTTCAGCCTGGCTTGAATGGCTGGATCGAACCTTCAATAAGAAAACACCTGGACTGGGATGCCCTCATGAACAGTGCACCTAGGGTTAATGCTGTGATTATCAGTTTGCAGTTGGATGAGATTTACCTGCAGGTTAAATCCAAGATTGATCAACACACAGATCAAGGAAAGATCCACAAAAATTTCCAGGGCCTGAAAAAAAATTATGTGCTGAAGCAAGAATATACCCTTTCTTTAATGATATGAGAAGCATATTTGACAGTTTTAAATGGCAGTCTTATAAAGTTTTAGGAATTAAATATTCATAGACAAATTAATAATTGATTGTCTTGCCAGCTGATATGTCAGTTTTATTAGTTCACTGCTTTTTACAGTTTTAGAACAAACCTACACTGCAGATTGGATAAGGTAAATAGAAATATAAGACTGTAGCAGAGGAGAAGGGTATTTAGCCCCTAAAGTCTGCATTCCCTTTTAAAGAGTACAACTGGTCTGCAGCTCAACCTCATATACCCAGTTTTACTCAATGTCCTTCGAGCCCACCACCCAAAGGAATATACAAAATCACAGGCTCAAAAGATTAAATTGGCCTGACAGTCATCGCTCACTTGAAGGTGTGGGTTCCAGAGACCCAATACATTCTGTGTACAATGAAAGGTATTCCTTTCATTTGCACTCAATAAGCCTGCATTTAATTTTTGCATTGTGTCCCATTGTTCCTAAATCCTCCAACACAGAACAATTGTGTTCAGTATCAATACAATACAATTCAATTTATTGTCATTTGGACCCCTTGAGGTCCAAACGAAATGTTGTTTCTGCAGCCATACATTACAAAACAAAAAGACCCGAGACACAACACAGTTTACACAAACATCCATCACATCGCTGTGATGGAAGGCAAAAAAAAACTTATCTCTCCACTGCACTCTCCCCCCCGATGTCAGAGTCAGAGTCAAAGTCAAAGCCCCCGGCTGGTGATGGCGATTGTCCCGCGGCCATTAAAGCCACGCCGGGTGATGCAAGGTTGCACACCGGGTCTTGTTGTTAGAGCCCCCGGCGTGCGCTCGCAGAGTCCCGCGGCCATTCCAAGCCGCGCGGGGCGGTGCTGTAAGGCCCCGCTCAGGCGCTCTTCAACCCCGCAACTCGGGCGGGAGAAGTCGCCGTTGCGGAAGCCCCGAAAAGCGGTCTCCCAGCAGGGACCCGCGGGTTCCCGGTGCCGCCGTCCGCCAGGCCCGCAGTTGCAGCCTCCGAAGCTCCGGGGGTCGGGTGGCAGCAGCGTCCACCACCGCTGCACCCGCTCCGGACTCGGCCAGCTCCGTGACGGTGAGTAGTCGGCAGCTCCGTAGCTGGAACCCCAGGTCGTTCCTGTTGGAGGCCGCTCCACGTTGCAGCCCCAACGACAACGGAGACCCGACAAAGAAAAGGTTGGGTCTCCCGTGCAGGGGAAAGATTTTAAAGTTACCCCCCCCCCCCCCCCCCCCCCCCCCCCCCCCTCCCACACACATACCCCAAAAAAAAAATAACAAAAACTACATAAAAACGAGACAAAAAATAATAAAACACAGACGGACTGCAGAGGCCGCTGCTGACGAGAGTCGCGCCGCCCACCGAATTGTGTGAACAACAATTGTGTTCAGTATCAACCATATTACATCCTTATTATATCTTAAATCTTCATTCAGATCGAACGTCAGTCCTTTATATTCAAGTATACGAATCACATTTTTGCAATCTGTAGGAAGGAACTGCAGAAGCTTCACATTTTTGTAAGCTGTCCTCACGATTTAACCCTTTGTGCTTCAAGAACAAAAAAATGGGTGAAATGCCAAAATATATCAAATGCAGGTTAATGCAGAGTTACTAAAGAGAGCAATTAAAGAATGTTGACAAATGGAGATATAAATGACATTAAACTACCTGTGAAATACTATGTACTATATATCAATATCTGATTACATGCATATATTTGAAAACAATTAGGTTAAGAGAATATCAGTAGTTAAGAACTAATAATGTGTTTATTCACATTATCAAGTGGTCTGCAATAATACTCAGAGAGCAATATTTAGCAGAGTAAGAATTGTCATTAATCATTGTTAGTGGTAGCCCAGATATAAACAACTCCTATTATTTTATGACCTGAATAAAGCAGTGGTCATGAGTAATGAAGATAAAGCAGGGCGCGTGGTAGTGAAGGGCCTAGCTAATCCTAGGTGGATGTCTGAGATTTTCGCAACCTCCCGTGAGATTTCAGAGCATATGTCGCAGCTAGAGTCTCGCTCACTCTAATATACCAGCTTTCCAAACATGGATGGTATAACACCTGGAATGCGTTGAACAAATGCTTTCATCACATTGGTTTCTGTACGTAGATCGGAACCAACATTGCAATGCAAACTTTAGTCACAAAAAGCATTGACACAATAAAAATGTGGTCGAATATTTGCATTGGTGCTTTAAATTGCAAAATCTAAACAAAATAGTTAAAGGCAGATTTGACAGAGTAACCTTAGGTTACTGTTAAACAAGTCTTTTACCCTCTGTTATATGGTTTGGTGTCGCAAAACTATGCCGTCAAATGGTTGATCATATAGAAAGGTAGAGCAGCATCAGTGAGCCAGCTCACTGCGACACTGCATTGCTGATAGATGAAGCTGCAAAGTTTTGAACGCCTACGACTCTGCTGCAATAGTTATATTATTTTGTAGGCAAAATCAAAAATAACTCATTATGTCTGCATTTCTGTTAAACTAAGACCGGACCAGAATATCAGGCAACATCTAAACAATAGTGTTCTGAACTTAAGATATAGAACATAGAATAGTGTAACACAGGAACACAAAAAGCTGGAGTAACGCAGCAGGACAGGCAGCATCTCTAGAGAGAAGGAATGGGTGACAAAACGTCACCCATTCCTTCTCTCCAGAGATGCTGCCTGTGCTGCTGAGTTACTCCAGGTTTTTGTATCTATCTTCAGTTTAAACAAGCACCTGTAGTTCTTTACTGCACAACACAGGAACAGGCAGTTACCTCAAAAAACTAAATCAAGTTCAAGTTTGTAATAACTAGATATTTTAGGTACAGGTCCATCAGCAAATTTCCAGCACCCTTTGTTCCAGAGACTTGCCAGACTAACGGAGGTCACGGCCTCCGAGAGGAGTCAGACAGTACCGTTTTGTCCAGATTAAAGAGAGTGCCAGATCATCAGTTGCCGGAAAATTGGTGGGGGACTAGTACTATGTTGCTAATATTTTTATAAGATCACATTTGTGTAATTGAATGAATATAGCAATTTCTTACAGAATAACTGCAGATGCTTGGTTTATACCAATGACCACACAAAATGCTGGAGTAACTCAACGGGTCAGACAGCATCTCTGCAGAATGCTCCAGAGATGCTGCCTGACCCATTGAGTTACTCCAGAACTTTGTGTCCATCTTAGCTATTTTTTTGTGATTTAAATCAGTAAGAAAGGATGTTGCTTCTGAAGTATATGTTATTTCGAAATCATCTCATCTCTGTCTTACTAATAGAGCTAATCTGACAGGATGGTGATGTAAAGTTTGATGATTTTACTCAGACAAATGGAATTGACACGCTTGCCGATACAGTGGTGGCTCAAGTCTTATTAAGATTTCTTTTTTGACTCATTTTTTAGACTTCTGACATTCCCAGTAAATCAATGAAATTAGACAGGCATTGGTTTATTGAACATCCACGTGGCAAGTTATTTATTGCTATTTGTTGCTATTGCTATCAATGTATGTTTTCCCCATGCTACCCACTAAGCCGTGTATATTTCAAATACTTTCTCTTTAGGTGTTCTTTCACCATTAAATCAATGGACCTGGCAGTGCTAAACCTAGACTACTACCCAGAGTCCCTACTCGTGGAGCCAGCTTGCCCAGACTATTTGCAAAGGCCTGGTCTCTTGTACCATCATTATCCAGGCACCAGGTGAGGTGGTGAAGCTTGGAGCCACTGAGCTTAGGACCGAGTTCCGATTGCCAGAACACACTGCGAGGTCGTGACAGGAGGCAGAGCTTCACAGTGATACTGTTTAGTTTATTGTCATGTATGGTCAAAAGGTACTATCCAGTCAGCAGAAAGACAATACATGATTACAATCGATCCATTTACAGTGTATAGATACATGATAAGGGAATAACGTTTTGTGCAAGGTAAAGCAGGCAAAGTCCAATCAAGGATAGTCCAAGGGTCACCAGAGAGGTAGATAGTTCAGCACTGCTCTCTGGTTGTGGTCAGATGATTCAGTTGCCTGATGACTTTACCCCAATGCTGGCAGACCTGTTTAAACATCTTCCAACAATTTTGATATTTAGAGATGTAAAAGCTACTAAAAAGTAAACAACTTAAATTTAACAGATTTTTTTAAAAGCAAATATAGTTAAATATGTTTAGCACCTTTCCACAAGGCAAGGATCCCCAATGAAATAGAGGGGATCACTGATCCTATCCCAGGTGTGAGTGGTTCAGGATCGGAGAGGTGACATCCCCAGCCTAATGCAGGGTAATCTGAGCAAGACTGGGCTCTGCTGCCTGTCAGACTCTAGTTTAATTTAGCTTTGGGATACAGCGCGGAAACAGGTCCTTTGGCCCACCGAGTCCACGTCGACTAGCAATCCCCGTATGTTAACATTATCCGACACACACTACGGCCGATTTATATTTATAGAAAGCCAATTAACCCAAAAACCAGTATGTCTTTGGAGTTTGGGAGGATACCGAAGATCTCGGAGAAAACTCATGCGGTCACAGGGAGAACGTACAAACTGGTCAGGTGACAATGCTGCAAGGCAACAACTCTACCACTGCGCCACTGTGCCTCTACGTGGAGAACAGTGACACAACAGCATATGTCTCAGATTTACAGCAGGTCTGTTCAAATGTGGGTCCTACTGCTCTTGGACACTGTCAGCCATGGTCACAACACTGTTTCCATATTTTCATTTGGTGGAGTTGGATCCAACAGGAGATTTTATTTCCAACATTTTATGGAGCATATTACTCACACCTTTTCTCTCCAAGTGGATGACAGATTTCTTAGAAAAAGTAGCCAAGCATGAATCACCAATCATCCCTTTGGTGATTAATTATAGGCAGATGTCCTCACAAAGTAGCAGTCTCTAACGCTAACAATTAGCATTTACTTTCAATTTATTCAAATTGTGCCAAATGTAGTCCGAGCTAATGCTCCATCTTTTTTCCTTGCTGATGAAAATGTCAAGATTTGCTATTAATAATAAAGGAAAGCATTTATTCTGATAAAGTGTGCAAATTTGATGGCCAGATACCGTATTTGCTGACAAGGCTGAAACGGCTATTTCACCAAACGCAAGCCAGATTTTAATGGGAACGAAACTAAGTATAAATTACTGATTGAATGCTGAAAGCACGATTAAGAAATCATTATCTGACCAGTTGCTTCTGCAACTAACTGCTGAATTACTTTGAATCAAAATCCCCCTCAAAAACCTAGACTACACTAACACAACTTTCTCTCACTTTCACTACTTTCTTTATTTCTATCTTTCCTTAAAGCTTAAAAAATGAAGGGGTACAATAAATGTAATAAGATATATGTGGCTTGTACTACTGTAATTTACTGTACTTCTAATAAATAAAAATATTTTTAAAAAAACCAAAAAACCTAGACCTTGCTATATTATTCAGAAAATTGAAGGGCCATCTCCAAACCTACTTTAAAATACATGGCTAATTATCATTATCTTATTACAAAAGTTTTTTTGGGGGGAAATATTCAGATGCTTCTAAATATACCAATGGTCATTCTTTAAAAAAAAGGTATTGCATGAATGAATCATTTACAACCTATTGGTGTTCTTGTCACCATTTCTGCCTACCATGGTACATCATGCAGCAAAGTATTACTGTATCAGACCAAAGTTATCTGGCATTTTCCAAATTCAGTAGCAAAATGATTTTTGTTTATAAAGTAACTCTCCAACAGATCAACTGGAATTATTTAAGCTTCAGAGTTAACTCAGTTTTAGATTCAAGCCCTACTAAAGGATATGAGACCATAACTATGGAAAATGTTCATTGTTGTTTAACCCTGAAGAGGTTGTGTATTATTATAAAATGACCATCCTTTCCTTGTTAAATAAAAAAAGTAGCTGCCTAATTCAATTCAGCTAGATAGCACAAGTGCCGTATTTGAAATTGGCCATTTAAATTCATCTTGAGACCATCATTTTTACAAACTAGTTACACATATACCAATGAAATCTATTTTTTAATTTATCTTAAATATGAAGCCCTTTCAAAATTTCTCAGAGATGTGTTAATGCTAAATAAAATCCAAAGTGCTAAAGATAAGCAAATAGATCGCTAAAATTACAATTAATCCATAATGCATATAGCACCCATAATAGATGTATTCCTTATGTCCCCTCATCTCCAGTAAAATAAACCATGCTGAGTTTGCAGTTATGTGTGGGGAAAACATGGGGAGCTCAAAGATGTGAGCCTTGTTTATTCCAAGTTCTTCCCTGAATGCTCACAATGATGTACATACTGATACACAATGTAAACAATGATGTACACACATGATCAAATAAGTCATGCAGTGAAGTCACACTTATTTATAATCTTTCTTCCACCTTGCAGAATTATACAGTGGCTACAACACATCTTTTGATATGTCTGCATGAGATTGTAAACTGTGCTGAAGTAGCTCAACGGGACAGGCAGAGAGAAGGAATGGGTGACGTTCTCTCCAGATTTGTACCGTCCCGTTGGGTTACTCCAGCATTTTGTGACTATCTTCGGTTTAAACCAGCATCTGTAGTTCCTTCCTACAAAAGTGATAGGTACATGGTTTGATTAACAGATGGGTGGAGTAAGTGATAAAGGCTTGAGATTAAATAGAATCAAAAGAGTGTCAGAGAGGGAGAGAATTGGTGTAAAATGCAGAGACCCTTAAAGTATCCCATCTGCAGTCTCTTGTTTTTTTCTTTAATTTCCATTCCTCTTTTAAAGTTTTTTTTAACTACTTTATATACTAACACATTCATGATAAATATGGATTTTGGTGAGTTTGCACTGGGTTTTTGACAAATTAGATATTTTCTGTGGATTTAGCTCTGTCAGCTGCAAATTGTACCCATTTTCTGGGTTTATAATTGTCCCTTGTCAATGTACTTGGTCAATGTACCCATTCCTGGAGAAAAGCTTAGGATTTTCACTAGAAAAGCAAAAGGAAAGCTCTGACAATTATTTTCTTTGTCCCCCCCCCCCCCACCACACACACACATACAAAATAGCTATTGTAAATAGATGCATATCAAAATATAATTTTATGAAAATAAAATAAATGTAAAGCCACGTGAAGCAAAGTCTGAAATTAAAATTGATGGTCATAGTTAAACAGCCAATGTGGATAGCTGAATATTTTCTTACAGTGAGAGGCAGGCAATATGGGGTTGGTGGTTGAACCTTTTTACCCTTTACACAACCCAAATGCTGAAATTGACTGCACAATTGTCAAATTTGCAGATGCATCTAAGGCTTCGCTGAAGGATTTGAATCAATTATGCAAATAGACAGATGGCAGATGAAAATTATTACATAGAAATGCAAAGTATTGAATATTGAACATAACAATATGCAACACGAATTGACTAAGTTTGCTATAATAGATTCATTGCTACCAATGTCTAGACAGTGGTGAGGCAACCATACAAAGTAATAAGACGCTGGGAGATAGAAGAAGAATACAAGTCTATTGCAGCAATGTTGGGACTGTTTTCAGTTGTTGTAATGTGTATAGCTCCAAGTGCTATTTCAGATGGCAAGATTTAAGAAGGGTCCAATGAAAGGACAATGGATAAAGCCTACAAGGATATGTTTCAAAACTTTTTTTTGAAGTTTGGGATAGTTGGGGAAGATTTCCTTTGCCAGTTTAGGAATGAAAGAATGTTTTTGTTCTGTATTGTCCTATGAATAGGCTTTTTAAAAAAAAAATGAACAAAGAAACATACATTTCACAACAAGATCACCGAGTATTGCAGGTATCAGTAATTAAATATACATAGTTCTTCAATTGACTTTAAGATCCTAATATACATGCTCAAGGCACCTAGCTCCTATTTTAAGTGAATAAAAAGGCCTCTAATGGATCAGTGGCAGTAATGTGACCAGATTGTCCACAGGATATCCTAACATTCAACTGCATTACTTGATTTCTTCAACTCAATAACCCTGCAAGCAGAGTACTCCAAATAAGGTGCAAATAACAAACCACTCATGACCTCTTTAGTAATTCCTATCTGATAAACAATAAGGTAACGCAGAATTTAGACCTACTCTTTTAAAGTAAAGTTTTCAGAATTCCAGATTAAATATTGCTCAAGAGTTAGATTTTGACCCCTTCTCCAACTTCATCTACTGCATCTGGTGTTCCCAGTGTAGTCTCCTGTTCATTGACAAGACCTGGCATAAAGTCGGCAAATGTTGCGCTGAACACTGCGCTCAGTGCACCAAAGCCTACCGGTTCTCCTGGTTGCTAACCAGGATTCCCTTCCCATTTGCAGACTGACCTATCTGTCCTGGGCCTTCTGTTGCCAGAGTGAGGCCACACACAAGCTGGAGAAACAGCACCTCCTATTCTGCTTGGGCAGCTTAAAACCCAATGGTATGAACATTAAATTCTTCAATTTTAGATATTTCTAACAACCTCAATCCCCATTCTTCCCCACACCTCCTCCTCTTTCGCTACACACACCACCCCCTCACACCGATTTCTCCCCTCCACCTGCATTCCTTCTTCCGACTTCAACTCTTCATTCCTTTTGTCTCACATGTTTTTTTTAAATCGCTGGCCTTCGGCCAAACATCTGCCTATCACCCCACCCCCCTCGCTTGTGTTCACCCATTACCTGCTACACTTTGTCCTGCCTCCATATCTCTTCTAACTTTCTCTCCCCCCCCCCCTTACAATCACTGAAGATGGATCCCAAACTGAAATGTCACTTATCCATGTTTTCCAGGGGTGCTGCCTGACCTGCCGAGTTACTCCAGCACTTTGTGTCTTATTTTTGACAATGTGGCTCAGAAGCTCTACAGATGAAGTTCAGAAGTCCTCCTGCAATGCCCATTACTAAGAGAACAATGAAGTTGACATACGCAAATATCTTCTTAACAACATCCGATCAGCATTTTGTCCTCGGGAGAGACCACAATCCATGCTACTTCAATGAGGATTCTAACAGGCATTTTAATGAAGGGTTAGCCCCGTACCAATCTTCTAGGCAGCTGCTGATAGCACAAGCTTTAATTCCTTTATCAAGATGGTTCTTGCAAACTCAACTAGCAGTTTAGACAAGACTGCTTTTTGCTCACCTGCCAGGTTCTTTAACAACCACAATATTGATTGTAGGTAGAAAAAAATACTGGAGAAACTCAGCTGGTGAGGCAGCATCTATGGAGCGAAGGAATAGGAAACGTCACCTATTCCTTCGCTCCATAGATGCTGCCTTTCCCGCTGAGTTTCTCCAGCATTTTTGTCTACCTTCGATTTTTCCAGCATCTGCAGTTCTTTCTTAAACAATATTGATTGTAATCATGTATAGTATTTCTGCAGACAGGATAGCACGCAACAAAAGCTTCTCACTGCACCTCAGTATACATGACAATAAATTAAACTATTCAAGGCAAATTGCGCCAATCCGATCCTTTCATTTGTCACTGAATATCAAGGGAAACATGTGAAATTTGCAGGTTTAAGGTACACCTGCAGGTACAAAATAATTCACCCTTTCCATCCAAAACCTGATACTTTGTGCTCTGCTGACGAAGAAATGCCTAAGCTTAAAGTAAAATGCAGGTCACATCAAACATCAAGGAGATTTAAACAAATTCTATCTGTACACTTGTTTATCCTCCCATCTGGCTAAAATTGATCAATATGGCTTCAATTAATGTGGTAGCACAGTTAATAAAAATAAATTACTGAAGCTATGTCGAGATGCTTTCCATTTAATGTGAAATGCTTCTTTCCAGATCAGATGATTGGCAGCTTGCATTAGCTGTCAACAATTTGCGTTGACTTCAATCACATTTCCACCAGGGGTGTAAGCTATTATGAAACATGGAAGTGAAAAACAGAGAATCAAGTCTTCACACAGACCATGCTAAAGATACCAGTCACAGCGCTGTGAAACTCATCGCTTAATGGGAAAGACTAATAATAGATTCAGCAACTCAAATTAATTAATCATATGAATGCACTGCAATTCTGCCACAACAAATCGTGTAATTAAATATCCATGGAGGAGAAAGCTCCATAGCCATCCTTACTAATGGTGAAACTGTTCACGAGTTAAACAAGGACGAAGACTACCCAGCCATATTTAGCCAGGTGCAAAATGTGCACTTTTGGTTAGCTACTACCCGAGACATCCATCATCACTGATGTTAGCATTCAAAAAGATTAAATTCATATTACACACGAACAAGAAAGGGAGTTGGATGCAAAGGAAAAGTGTTGCAAGTGTCAGGTACAAGGAATGAGCTGTCAAAACAGGAAGTTGAGGCAGGTACTATAACAACATTCAAAAGACCTTTGGACAGGTACATGGATAGGAAATGTTTAGAAGGATAAGGGCTAAAGCAGGCAGGTGGGACCAGCGCAGATGGAGCGTATTAATCGACAGGCAAGTTGGGCTTAATGGCCCGTTTCCATGCTGTATGGCTCGATGAACACGACTCTACTAAAGATTGTATCTGGGCAAATTCCGGGCATCAACGGGAAGGGGCAAAAAATTATGTTTCCAGAAGACTGGACAGAGTTAATTCAGCTAATTGCCAGCTCAACATCTCACTTTATATCATCAACACAACAAACAATATATTTTCTGACAATACTGATATTCCACACATTACCAGCAATCTGCACAGAAATGATCAGTTAGGGTCACACCAGAAACATACAGCTCTGAGGCTTTTTGCAGCATTTGTCCAAACATGGGAGGAGAACATAAGAAATGGAACCAGCACCATGTTATTTGGCCTCTCATGCCGGCTCAACGATTCGATTAGACCACAGCAGAGGGTAGGGTTACTGCTCTGAACAGCCTAGTCACAGTTGACCAGGAGTGGCAAAGAGCTGAAAGAAGTCTATGAGAAGACCCCACAATATCAGACCCCTGCAAATGGGCAGCAGAGTGGTGGACCTGGTAACTCTATCTCACCGCGCCAGAGACCCGTGTTTGATCCTGACCGCTGGTGTTGTCTGTGTGGGGTTGAACATTCTCCCTGTGACTGCATGGGTTTCCTCTGGGTACTCTGGTTTCCTTCCACAACCCAAAGACATTGGGTTTACAGGTTAATTGGCATCTGTAAATTGGCCCTATTGTGTCGGGAGTGGATGTGAAACTGGAGCCATTTCATTGAACACTTGCTCTCAGTCCGCCAGTGGTTGTAAACCATTTTAATTCCCCTTCCCATTCTGACCTTTCTGTCCTGAGCCACCTTTATTGCCAGAGTGAGACCATGTGCAAACTGGAGGAACAACACCTCATATTCTGTTGGTGTAGTTACAACCCTACGGCATGAACATTGAATTCTTCAATTGTAGGTAATCTCTTACAACTCCCCTTTTCCTCCTCCCCTTTCTTCTCTAGCCCCCTTTATGTCCCACCTGGACTGGCACCTACTTCTCCCCTTCACCTACATTACTTCCTCTGGCTTCAGAATCCACAACCCTTCAATCCTTTTGTCTCACATCTTCAGTTTTTTTCATCTCTGGCCTTTGTCCAAGCATCTGTCTATCAAAAACCCACCTTGCCTGTGTTCACCTTTTACCTGCCACGTTTTGTCCTACCCCTCCTCTCTTCCAGTCTTCTTTCCACCCCCCACCAGTCTGAAGAAGGGTCCCTATATAAAACTTCACTTTATACTTGTTCTCCAGGGTTGCTGCCTGACTCACTGAGCATATGCACAGTGTGCCTTTTTTATTTGTAAATCAGCAGCTGCTGTTCCTTGTTTCCACATTAATATTGATGGCATATTTTCCCACCAATTCTACTTGGCTATACTTTTAGCCGAGTTTATAAACGCTTGGTTCCTTTACATTTGTAATAATTCAGCTTCTGAACTATCTTTTAGAGAAGTTAGTGCCAGCAGCACGGGGAGGGGGAGGGGAGGGGGATAGGGGGAGGGGAGGGGGGGGGGGGGGGTGTTGTCTGGGGTTTTCTTCTCTGATTAACGTGCAGGCGTAACCTTGCTCCTTGCATACTTGGAGTGGGAAAAATTAGAGGAACTGATTTATTTTCAGGATCTTGCTTTTATCCTACACAAGTAGTTTGGGCAATAACACAGATGCCTGTAAAGGGACGCAAGATAAGAACATGGGCAAGTTTGTGTATATTGATAGTATGTCGTTGGGGGGGGGAGTCTGTAATCTCTGTTAGAGTTTAGCCCTTTTTAAATCGAGCTGCAATGTTAATGCAGGAGGCAGGGGCTGTGACGAGACAAACAGCGCCGCGACCTGGTTGCTGCTACTGCCGAGCACCGCGCTGGATCAGCGCCTGCTGAACTCAACGGGTGCATTGGACGACACGAAGCGCTTCAGGTCGGAGAGCTGGAAAGCGTCGGGCGTGTATTAGCTTCGTCAACCTGCACATTTTAGTTCTTTCTGCAAAAAATTTTTTTAAATCCTCAAAGGCATTCGGGCAAAAACTGCTTGCGAATTTCCCTCCGAAAGAGCGAGAAACATACATGCAACACTCAAGCAGGCCGTTCGGGCCAGCATTCCATACTATGTGTTCACGCAAGGATTCTTCACACGAATAACTTGACTATCTATTTGTGTCTTTCCTCTGCATTGGCCATTTTCATAATGATGTCAACAAGATTGTAAAGGTTACAGCCAGCTTGAAACGGCGCAGCTGAAATAACTCGAACACGGTTTAACCACGCGAATTGAAATAGTTGCGGAGTTGTAATATACATTCTTTTTTTTTAAATGTCTTGTTTCAACCTATGATAAATGTAAGTGTGTTGGACCCCATTTTGAAAGCCCCATGACATTTCAAGGGAAGCATCGCTTGGACAACAGTCAGTTCAGATTCTGTGTAAAAGAGCAACAGGTTTGGGGGCAACTGGATTAGCTGTGCCTCGCCAGACCTCGCCCACTCAGATCAAATTTTACTGTCTGCCTCTTGTCACGTTGTCAACTGGTATTATTCTGTTGAGGGGTAGATTAATCACCGTTTTTTGACCTGGTTAAATCCATCCTTCTTCATTCTCACAACAGAAGTGTTGAGACAATTTTTTTTTTGCTGGAGTAACTCAGTGGGTCAGGCAGCACCTCTGGCGGACATTGATAGGTGACGTTTCAGGATACAAGGATACAAAGGACATTTATTATCACATAATAAATTTCAGGTCATTGTTATGGGCCTGTCCCACTTGCTTTTATCATATCACAACATTTTAGGCGATTGCAGGAGACTGCGCTCGCCACGTGGTCGCCACATGTTCGCTGGTGGTCTCAGGTGAGTCTCATTCATGGTCGCGAGGAGTTCCCACATTCCGGGAACTAGTCATGGCCTCAGTATGGTCGCCGCAAATTTTTCAACATGTTGAACATTTTTCTGCGACCAAAAATTGGTCGCCAATGGAGAAAACCGATAATCCTGGAGTCGTAGGTGCAGTTGTAGTGGGCTCACCATGTAGTTATGGGTAGTCGAGATAGTCGTAGGTAGTTTTAGTTAATTGCCTTTGCTGACCGTGCCAGCCGCCTTAACCTTCCTGTACATCGCGGTGTGTGTCTGTATCACCTTGGCTTTGCACCGTGTGAATTTCAGACAGCGCTCCCTCCGCTTTCCCTGGCCCCCGCACGTGTGTGCGTGTTCCACTCTGACAGTCGCCGTTCCAGTTCCCGGTTTTTCAGGCGAGTGCCGTGAACTTGACAGTCGCCGGCAATCTGCTGAAAAATCGCCTAAGTGGGACAGGCCCTTTAGGTGATTTTTGAGCGGACTGTCAAGTTGCCGGCAGTCGCCTGAAATACTGGGAGCTTAAACGGCGACTGTCAGAGTGGAAAACACACACACACACCACAAAGGCGGGGGCGAGGGCAAGCGGGGGAGCGCTGTCTGAAATTCACACAGTGCAAAGCCAAGGTGATTCAGACACACACCATGATGTACAGGAAGGTTAAGGCGGCTTTGAAGAGTTGTGTGCTCAGGCCCTTGTTTTATGCCCTATATTCCCATGATTATGCTGTAGTTTAGAAGAATGAGGGGGGGGGGGGCACCTCATTGAAACATATAGAATAATGAAAGGCTTGGATAGAGTGCATGTGGTGAGGATGTTTCCACTAGTGGGAGAGGCTAGGACTAGAGGTTACAGCCTTAGGTTTAAGAGACATTATTTTAGGAAGGAGATGAGGAAAAAATTATTTAGTCAGAGGGTGGTGAATCTGTGGATTTCTTTACCACAAAAGGCTGTAGAGGCCAAGTCAGTGGATATTTTTAAGGCAGAGATAGATAGATTTTTGAGTAGTACAGGTGTCAGAGGTTATGGGGAGAAGGCAGGAGAATGGGGTTAGGAGAGACAGATAGCTCAGCCATGATCGAATGGGCTGAATGACCTAATTCTACTCCTATCTCTTATGAACCTATGCAGCCAACTTGATCGTTAGGTTTGTGGATGCTATCACTGTTGCCAGCTGGATCTACAACATCTACAAGATGATGTACAGGAGATCAAATGAGAACCTAGTGTCATGGTGTCAGGATAACAACCTAGCCCCTAATGTCAGCGAGTTGTCAAATTGAGGGGGTGAACACAATAACTCAACAACAGAGCTGCTGTAGAGGCAGTTGCCAGCTTCAATTCATAGACATCCATTTCACCAGCAACCTAAACTGGACCCTTCAAAATGGAGCAGTGATCCAGAAAGTATATCTGATTAATTACCAAAGCATCTGAGAAGATTCAGCACATCCATGAGGATTTTCTTGAACTTCTGCAGATACATATGTACATACAGACGTAATGATCTCAGCCTGATGTGGAATACGCCCTCCTCTTGACCGCCTGAACCTGCAGAGTGTGGTGACCACAGCCCAGTCCTTCATGAGTTCCTTACATCCAAGCCATCTTCATTGTGCGTTGCATCAGGAAGACAGGGTGCATTGTCAAGGATGCTTGCCATCTTGGCCTGTCCTTTTACTCTCTTCTATCTTCTGAGAGAAGATACAGGAGCTTCTTCTTCTTCCCCCCGCCACATTCACCTCTTTCACCCAGTTCCCCAGAGTTGCTATCACATACACTTAACTCAGCCTCATTCAGTTATTCCATTATTGTAATTTTTGCACTACTTATATTTTACATACAACGGTTCAGCGCAGGCACAGGCCCTTCAGCCCACAATGTCCGTACCCCCCAGATGATGCCAAGTTGAGACAAAACTCCTTTACCTGCATGAGATCCATGTCCCTCTATTCCCTGCGTATCCATGTGTCTATCTAAAAGCCTCCTCCACCATCATGTTCCCGGCACCCACCACTCTGTGGAAAAATAATTGTCCTGCACACCTTCTTTAAACTTATCACCTCTGACCTTAAAACTATGCCCTCTAGTGGTTGATACTCACACCCTGGAAAAAAGGTTCTGTCTGTAAGTCCTAACACTATATTTTGCACTACAGTCTTGTACCATTCTGCTGTTTTGCACTCATCATTGTATGCATTGTTACTGTTTACTTATAGTCATACAGCATGGTTGCAGACCCTACAGCCCAACTTATCGATGCCAACCAAAAAGTCCCATCTAAGATAGTCCCATTTGCCTGCATTTGGTCCATATCCCTCCAAATCTTTCCTATCTCTGTACCTGTCCAAGTGTCTTTTAAATGTTGTTATTGTACCTGCCTCAATTACCTCTTCTAGCAGCTCATTTCGTATACCAACCCCCCTCAGAGTGAAAAGATTTCCCCTTGGGTTCATATTAAATATTCCCCCTCTCACCTTAAGCCTATGTCCTATGGTTCTTGATTCCCCTATCCTGGGTAAACGATTCTGTAGATTCACCCTATTGATTCCCCCTCATGATGTTATGCACCTCTATAAGATCACCCTTTAGTCTCCTGCACTCTTACGAATAAAGCTCAATTTCTCCCAATAGCTCAGACCCTTAAGATCTGGTCACATCCTTATAAAACTTCTCTGCACTCTTTCCAACTTAATGTGAGCTTCGTGTGAACAAGGAACTTACCTAAACACCACTTGTCCATGTTCTCGAGAGATGCCAGTTGACCTGCTCATTTACTCCAGTACTTTGTGGGGTTTTCTTTTTTTTTTGTAAACGAGCACCTGCAGTTTCTTTGCTCCACCTTCTGCTGAACTTATCTACTTTGTGAGCTTCGTGTGAACAAGGACCTTAATTGCACCCTGATCCACATGACAATAAGCCAATCTAATTTAATTTAACAATCCTTTTAAGATCTACGTCTTCACTTTAGCTTTTGCTTCTGAGAAATGTTCTGAAACATTTACGTGATGTGATATAATTACAAATTGTTATTTTTTTCATATTAAATAAACATAACTGGTGGATTAGTAAACTAAATCTGGTTAGCTGACGATGGTTGAAAGGGTCAAGAACTTCAAATTCCTGGGCGTGCACATCTCTGAAGATCTTTCCTGGTCCGAGAACACTAACGCAATTATCAAAAAAGCTCATCAGCGCCTCTACTTCCTGAGAAGATTACGGAGAGTCGGATTGTCAAGGAAGACTCTCTCTAACTTCTACAGGCGCACAATCGAGAGCATGCTGACCGGTTGCATCGTGGCTTGGTTCGGCAATTTGAGCGCCCTGGAGAGGAAAAGACTACAAAAAGTAGTAAACACTGCCCAGTCCATCATCGGCTCTGACCTTCCTTCCATCGAGGGGATTTATCAGCAGTCGATGCCTCAAAAAGGCTGGCAGTATCATCAAAGACCCACACCATCCTGGCCACACACTCATCTCCCTGCTACCTTCAGGTAGAAGGTACAGGAGCCTGAAGACTGCAACAACCAGGTTCAGGAATAGCTACTTCCCCTCAGCCATCAGGCTATTAAACCTTGGCTCAGACAAAACTCTGATTATTAGCAACCACTTTCTGTTATTTGCACTACCAGTTTATTTATTCATGTGTGTATATATTTATATCATGGTATATGGACACATTTATCTGTTTTGTAGTAAATGCCTACTATTTTCTGTGTGCTTAAGCAAAGCAAGAATTTCATTGTCCTATACAGGGACACATGACAATAAACTCACTTGAACTCACTTGAACTTGAACTTGATTTTAGATTCATTGATTACTCATTAAATGTTGCATTGAAAATACCAACAAACTTTGAAGTTGGCTTATTTTTCTCAGGAATTCTCAAAGATATTTGACTAGAAAGTGGGTTTGTTTGGCTGTAAACGGACAATAATAAACTGGCTTCCCTGCAGGTGTGCTAGCAGCTCCTGTAATCTTTCCATTGAGGCTGAGATTGTACTGGTCGTTAACATCATAACGACTCCTGGACCAACTGGCACTGACACGGAACATTGAACTTCTGATGGGAGAGATTATTTCAAACCTTTAACGGGTTGAGCAGGAAAAAAGTACCCCAGGGAATAAAGGAAGGAATCCTTTATTTCTTAAAAAGGTAGCATGTATCAGTATAGCAGTTTACACGATTTAAAAAATAATATTCCTATCTTGAAATAAGGCTTTTCTTATTATCAATAGAGAATGACTCTATTTCAATTCAACAATTATTGCAAAATGCTTACTTTGCCTGAGATTTAAATTATTATCCATGTTGATGTGACAAAATCAAAGGGAAGTAATCTTAATGTAGCCTAACATTAGTGTTTGTGAGTAAATCAATCATCTATTTGTTTAGTACATTGGCAATTTAATCCAATGAAAACAGCAGGCAGCAGGAACTCTGAAATAGTTACCAGATCAGCCAGGTTTTTCCTTTATAGGACAGAATTTTGATGTTTTCTGAATCTGGAAATTCTAATCCAGCCCAATTTATTTACTGATTCAGGATAGGTTAAGAACACTCGACAGGATTCTTGCCATCAAGCGTATTAGCACAGAACTCCAACAATGGTATTCAAAGATGCTGGGGCTGAGAACTAAATTACCAACAGTAAATTGTCTGTTGCTGCCTATAATAAAGGAATAAGGTTGACTCCCTCCATTGCACATTTAATTTTGTTTAGTTTAGTCTAGATATACAGCGCGGAACCAGGGCCTTCAGCCCACCGAATACAATACAATACAATACAATACAATACAATACGGGTTTATTCATCACTTGCACATAAAGTGCAAGTGAAATGAATTTGCCAACAGCGGTACAATGATAAAGAACACACAAACATACAATAAAATTGAACACAAACATCCATCACAGCATTCATCACTGTGGTGGAAGGCACAAAATGTGGTCAGTCCTCCTCCATTTTCCCACGTGGTCGGGACCTCAACCCTTCGCAGTCGCCGCTGCGGGCGTCCAGATGTACAGACAAGGTAAGTCCAGGTATGTCCTGAATCGGCTCTTCCCCACCGGAGACCGCGGCTTCAGGCTGGTGTAGACCGCAGGCCGGTGGTCGAAGATTTAAAGTTCGCGCCGCAGTTCAGGTGCTCCAATGTCCTCCCACATTCCAAAGACGAACAGGTTTGTAGGTTAATTGGCTTCTGTAAAATTGTAAATTGTTCTCAGTGAGTAGGACAGTGCTAGTGTATGGGATGATCGCAAGTCAGTGTGGACTCGGTGGGTCAAAGGTTCCGTTTCCATGCTGTATCTCTAAAGTCTAAAGTCCAGCACTTAGTGCCCTTTTGCAGCTCACTACCACTGTCTTCTCACATCCTACCTGTGATTCCACCCAACTTCAAAAAAGGCCTGGAGGACAAATGCTCATATCAACGTCACTTTAAATTGTTCTGTTGTTCCATTCATTTTAGATATGATTTTGATTGTGATTAGTTATCAGCGTAGGCCCAACGATTAAAAATGACCAGGATATTTATGTTTGAAGGTGTAGAACACATCAGAAACTATGGCACTTTTGGCACATTTATCATGATTGTAATGAAGTATGTTGAATCGTCTTGTTGGAACTGACAGTGCCGTGGGAGGACCATCTGGAGAAGGCCCACGAGAGGAAGAAGACAAAGTACGAAGAGCTGGTCATGGACTGCCATAAGCAGTGCTGGAATGCACTCTATGACCAGTCTATGTATGCCCATCAAGGTTGGCTGCAGAGGTTTTGCAAGACAATCGCTTTACAAAGCCTCGAGTGCACTGGGCATCAACAGAATGGAGATGAGAAAGCCTCAAGATGGTTCTGGATCAGGAGAGGAGGTCCATGGGGAGGAGCGAATGCCACCTGAACACAAGTCGTGGTCTGCTCAACCGCGGCTGGGTCGTCTGGGCTAGGGTGTCTGATGTATAAAGACCCGAAACACCCAATGACCCCAGGTTACATCACTGATTAATGTGTTCAGGAGCATCAATAGATGTTTTTTTAGCAATGTTGAATGATTCTGAAATTGGACAAATGGGACGGAGTTAAATTTCTAATTATTTTTTGCAGTTCCTCCAAATCTGAGATCTTCGAAAGACACAAATGCACTCCTCTGATATTTTTTAACACTTCCTGCGGAAAGCAGTTGGAACATTATTGCCATGTTATAATAGGAAGTAGATAGAGATTGAAATTTCCCTTAAACCCTGATTTCTTATACTCACAGAAGCCTACCTATGAACCAAGGCTTTAGAAATGTGTTTGTGACTGAGAGATTATTGATGGCTTTGGTTGATCATTAAATGTGCATCTGAAAAAACAAATCATCATACACATTTGATTTTGAATAGCATTTGACTAAATCACACCTGTATTTCCTCAGCAGTAGTATAATCACACTGGTGTTTACAAGATAAATATGAATCAGGAACATAAGGCAAATAATGCTGCTGAACAATTGCTTTTCAGATGGAAAGCAGGGTGAGGTGGCCAGTGGGGATGTTACAGGTGGTATTGAATACTTAGCTTCAGAATCAGGATCACTGCATTTTTCTCAATATTAATGATTCAGGCAAATATTTGCATTTTCAACTATTTAGAAATGATTAGTTTAGTTTACTTTATTTTAGAGATACAACGTATCTTTGGCCAACCGAGTCCGCTACGACCAGTATACTACCTGTATACTTGCACTATCCTACACACACTAAGGACAATTTTAGAATTTTACTGAAGCCAATTAACCTACAAAACTGCACGTCTTTGGACTGTGGGAGGAAACTAGAGCACCTGGAGAAAACCCACACTATCACAGGGAGAACGTACAAATTCCATACAGACAGCACCCGTAGTTAGGATCGAATCCGGGTCTCTGGCGCTGTAAGGCAGCAACTACCGCTGCACCACTGTGGCACGGTAGAGGCAATATAGAACATTGTAGCTGATTCAATTAGGGCTGCTGAAATGGCGAGACAAAATTTAAGGCAAAGAGAGAGTAGTAGTGTACTTTATTGAGAAAATAATAAACTATAAAGTGAATGGTATAATTTATAGAAGGTGCAAAAACGAAGAATTCTCTGGGGTTTCTATCAAAGATCTTTGAGTGTGTAATAAAGAGTGGTTTAAAAAATTCAGGACTTCTGCTCTTGCAAAGAGCGGCAGTATAGTGCTCAAATCTGGCAACCGTACCTTTGTGGAATGATATCCACATGGAGAAAGGAACAAATATCTCTTGCATTAGATGCATTTCATGACCTCAAAGCCCCAAATGGTACAATGGCTAGTAAACCTCTTTGAAAGTGTAGCTCCTGATGTAACCTAGGAAGTCTTGAAACTAAAATTCCTATAACAACCTCCAAGGAACAACAAAACGAGAATGATTGATTTCAATTGCTATTTGTTAATGCAAATAAGTTGGCCTTACACCGAGGATGTCTCTCATGTTACCCCAGGTATTGTGGGATCTAATGTGTTTAATGAAGAGACCAGATAGGGCTTCAGATTAATGCCTCTTCTAAGCAAGGACAAACATTTCAAACATTCTCTGGAACATTGAAGTTTGAGGAGACTTGATAGAAGTATATATTATTACTGTATAAGAGGCATAGATTTGGGTAGACAGTCCGAATCTTTTTCCCAGGGTGAAAATGTTCAACACTAGAGGACACAGCCATCAGGTGAAAGGGGGAATGTTTAATGGAGATGTGCTGGACATGTTTTATACGCAGAGAGTAATGGGGCCTAGAATGCATTGCCAGGGAGGGGTGGTGGTGGACACTGATACGATAGTGGCATTTAAGAGGCTTTTAGATAGGCACATGGAAGCGCAGGGAATAGATGGCAGTGGATCATATAGAGACAGATGAGAACAGTTTAACTGGGCATCTTGGCCAGCACAAACATCGTGGACCAAAGGGCCTATTCCTGTGCTGTACTGTTCTATGTTCTATTTCTGTTTCATGGAGAGATCAGTGTTGACTGGGATGTTCCTCATTAGAGCAGAGAAGGTAAAGAGGAGACTGAAAAGAAGTATTCAAAATTCTGAAGGTTTCTAATTGAATAAATGTGGAGAATTATCCCCAATGACAGCCAGATCAGTATCCAAAATAATTAAGGCAACTGGAAAGAGAAATAAGGATAAGATTAATTGTAGCCTGGGAGGGTGGAGAGCAAAGTTCAATCAACATTGGTAAATAGTCATTGGGATGGTACAGGCTTATTCTCACATTTTATACCTTTGCACAAAGGCAGGATATATACAATGATCTGAGTCTTTACTGAAGAATAAAGTATCGCACAGTATTTGAGAGCAGTCATGAGGCTGGACACGTGGAGGTATATAGCACCAACATGTATACGTGGCTTGACACAGGTTGCATGTAAAATGATGGTGAATGTGGCTGATCATAATAGTGTATGGATTTCTGCAGCTGTGATGTGTAATGATGTTGTCATGAACCTCTCAAGCCAGTGTTGACATATCGCCTCTGTGCAGACTGTTGTGATTTCTCATAAACCACAGGTAGGGCACAGCGTATTTTTCACTTATAACAATGTGAATACCCTGAAGATTTGTAAGATTAGTAATCATGGTACATATGACAGAGAATTTTCAAACTTTAAATGGCTGCTACTTTAAGGCACCCTTGAGCAATGAGCACACTTCAACTGCGTTTTTAAGCTAACCAAATTGTTGCATTATCACTGAGTCTATTACTTTCCGTGCTTCAGTGTTTATATCATCTTCTGGACTTTTATGGGAATTTAAGTTATTGTCATAGTCCCCAGAAGCCAATTGTATGTTTAAACTAGGCACACAAAATTGGTCAGGGGTGAAGGACTAATTCCCTGACCCAAAGAATATGATTTGCATTCAGAACCTGATCATTTTGGGTTATCACAGACCTGCGTTCAACTAACAGGTATGAATTTGACACACTGATTTACAATGGAGTGACTGATTGTACTTGCATGACCACACAAAAAAAACATAAAAATTCTAACAAAGGTCATGAGACCCAGCCAGCCCATGTCAGCATTTTCCTTCCATGAAAGTAAATAGTTCTAATTACATTACATGCCCCTGTAAGTCAACCCAAACTCAATAATAACATTGAAATGTTAGGTGAACATCTGTTGCTCTGCACTCATGGATAAGTAAATTAACTTGTCACTCCCCTGGAACAATACTTCACTCACCTTCCGACTGCGGACCCTTGTACCTTGACAGACCAGATAATTGCTCCTGCAGTTGGAACTACTTACTGAAGATGGCTCCAAAACATGGTTCACGTCTCAATAATTACATTCTCAGTTAAACCTAGAGCCACACTTTTCATGGACTTACCAACACAACCAATGGGAGTTTTGCTTATATTCAAAATATTATTGGGAATGACTTTACAGTGTTAGTGTATTGCAGACATTAATCAAGGCTGGTTTTGGTACTATGCCTCCATCCAAGGATGTAGAAATGGAATATAGGCTAAACCGACTCCTCATTTAATGGTGGCACAGTTGTTCAATTACAGGATTAATTATCCATAAGATCATAAGACATCGGAGCAGAATTCGGCCATTCAGCCCATCAAGTCTGCTCTGCCAATTGATCATGGCTGATCCATATTTTTTCCTCTCAATCTCATTCCCCTGCCTTCACCCCATACACTTTAATGTCCTTAATAATCAAGAACCTATCATTCTCCACTTTCAAAATACCCAATGGCCTCCACAGCCATCTATGGCAATGCATTCCACAGATCCACCACCCTCTGGCTAAATAAATTCCTCCCCTTTTCCTTTCTAAAGGTACTTCCTTTTATTCCAAGACTGTGTCCTCTGATTCTAGACTCTCTCACCAGATCCTACAGCAATTGGGGAATTTAAATTCAGTTGATCAAGTAATTATTTCCTCTAAAATGGTCCTGGCCAATTCCAAAAGTGAATTCAACAGTGCATTCTGACAAAGCAAAGTAATATGGATTGTCTTTTTCATGCCTGTCTGGGCACTAGTATCTAAACTGAGTGAGCTGTCTAACTGACTGGCTTACCATCAGCCAAAACTAGTCATACTCACAGATTCATACTTTGCAGCTAGCATCATAAAATCCTCTGTCCATATCCTTAGACCTAAGGACTTTCTGATGAATTAACATGCGAGCAAGTTAAGCAACACTTGAAGGAAGCACTGAGAGGAGCAAGAATCGACATAATATACTCTGGATGGGGCATTTCAACGTCCACTACCAAGAGTGGGTTCATAGCATAACCAATGACCAAACTGGTCCATGTGGACTTCAGCAAGCCCTTTGATAAGATATTGATGGTAGGCTGCTCTGGAAGGTTAGATCACATGGGATCTAGGGAGAGCTAGCAAACTGGATGCAGAATTGGCTTCATGGTAAAAGCAGAGGGCAGTGGTAGAAGGTAGGTTTGTCGGACTGGAGGCCCGTGACTAGTTGTGTGCCTCAGGGTTCGGTGCTGGGACCATTGGTATTTGTCGTCTCTATCACACTTTGGATGAGAACATACAAGGCATGATCAGCAAGTTTACAGATGACAGTAAAATACGTGGTATTATAGACAGTGAAAATCATTATCAAGAATTACAGTGGAATCGTGATCAGCTGGGCAAATGGACTGAGGAATGACAAATGGAGTTTAATTCAGGTAAGTGTGAGGTGTTGCATTTTTGAGATGTCAAACAAGGGCAGGACCTTCACTGTAAATGGTAGGGCTTTGGGGGTGTTGTGGAGCAGCTACAAGTATGTAGCTCCCTGAAAGTGTCATCATAGCTAGTTGGGATGATGAAAGCCATTGGCATGTCGTCCGTCATCAATAAGGGAAGTGAGTATAGATGATGGAGCACTATATTACAATTGTACAAGACATTAGTGAGGCTCACTTGGAATATTATGTTTAGTTTTGGTTACCTTGCTATAGGAAAGATGCCATTAAGCTGGATGTTGCTAGACTCGAGAGCCTTGTGCTGCAGACAGAGGTTGGGCATTCTACCACTTTATTCCTTGGAGCGCAGGAGGCTGAGGGAAATCTGATGGAGTATATAAAGTCATGAGGAGAATAGATAGACTGCATGCACATTCTTTTTCCCAACAGTAGTGAATCAAGAACTTGAGTGTATTGTGTAGAAATAAGGAACTGCAGATGCTGATTTACACAAATGGACACAAACTGCGGGAGTAACTCAACAGGTCAGGCAGCATCTCTGGAGAGGTCAGTCTGAAGAAGGGTTCTGTCCTGAAATTGTTGTCGGGGGGGTCTAGTCGCCGGTTTTTCAGTGACCTGCTACGACTATGACTGTCACCGGCAGTCACCTGAAAAATATCACCTAAGTGGGATAAGCCCATAAGGAGGTAGGCTGGTAAAGGTGTATGGCATGCTTGCCTTCATTGGTCTGGGCACGGAGTATAAAAGTTGGCAATTCATGTAGCAGCTATACAAAACAGCTTAGGCCACATTTGGAGTAATTTGTGGAATTCTGGTAGCGGCTTTGCGGGAAGGATGTGAAGACCTTGGAGAGGGTTCAGATTAGGTTCACCAGGATGTTGCCTTGATTCGATAATATAAGCAATAAGGAGAGTTTGGATAAAATTTGATTATTTTCTCTGTAGTGCTGGAGACTCAAGGTGAATTGGTAGCAGTATTTAAAATGATGAGAGGCGTAGATAGGTTAGTTGGTTAGCGTCTTTCTCCCCAGGGTGGAAATGTCAATTACTAAAGGACGTAGATTCGAGTTGAGTGGGAGAAGGTTCAACAAAGATATATGAGGTGTTTTTGTTTACACAGGAAGTGGTCTGTGCCTTAAATGGTCTCAGGAGAGGTGGCGGAAATTGGTATGGCAGCAACGTTTAAGAGGTATTTAAGAGGCACATCAAGAGTCAAGAGGCACCTCCGAAGACTGGAGAACTGGAGAGGAGCATGGAGGGAGCCGCCAATTACGAGGCAAGTGCAAGGGCCGGTACGACAGAGAATTGAGGTTACACTCTGCGCCCACAAGGTCAGCTGCAGGAGGTGCCCCTGGAACACAAAGGTAAAGGTGGCCGGGCGAGGAGAGGGATGATGGTTTGATGGATGATCCAGACCAAGGCCATTGCTGGAGGCCCTGCAGCAGCTTGGGGCTCACCTGGATCGAGCGCTGCCCCAGAAGTGCGGACCGGACTGGACTTTGAAAATGGAGACAAAATCTGGCAACTCTTGCATGCAGTCCCAGTGGACTATTACAAAACACTTTGTACTAATCAGGGTTGTGCTTATTAGGTATGGCTATACTTTACTGAACTGTAGGCAAAAAAAATGTCACTGTACATCTGTACGTGTGACTATAAAGAACCATTGACCATTGAAATATATTGCCATGTTTCCTCATCTCTGAATTATGATTCGCCCCGTGTGCAGCATGAGCTGACGGCATAGTAGAGTTCAAAAGACAGGTGGTTCCGAAGTTCTTAAATGTCTGATAATTGCCATTAAAGTTAAGTGGTTATATAACAAATAAGAAATTATTTAACCAAAGACCAACATTACAAACATAAGATTCACTGCTGGAACATCAAAGTTATTCTGCATTCAATGCAGAAGTTATTCTCTTGTGAAGGGCAAGTCTAGATTAGCCTACTTGCTGTCCATCAAAGGCAACTTTTAACAAACCAATGTGCTGAACAAGGAATAACTGCAGATGCATTTTTCAAAACACAAAAAGATGTGAGTATGGAGATTTCTCACATTCGTTTAATTTTACAGTATTTGCTCGGCTTGACTACACTTCATAGTAGGCACCTTGTAGCATCACAAATGCTATAAATTTCTATAAAAGTGTATACGGTAACTTTTTATACACTTTCCAAATGCACGGACATGCCCCGAATTACTACTTTAATGTCACGAGATCATAATGCAGATATACTGTTGGTATTTTCACCCCACAAGTCAACATTCGTATTTATCCTTCATGTGAGTAATCAGTTCTAATGTTATTTATCCAGCCAGCTCCTGTGCCCATTTATTTATTTCGCTTTCACTGACCTCTCCAATCTGTTCCTGATAGATGACATGATTTCTACTCAGCACCAACCCTGAAGTGAATACCATACGATTTAAACTTTTCCTTGAAAGATTACAAAGAATTACATGGAATTAAAAACATTGACACAAGAACAGAAGAAATATAAGAAATAAAAACAGTTGTGGGTCATTTGGCTTCCCAAGCCTACCTATCTTCTGTTAGGTCATGGCTGATCTGACCATTGGCTTGCACTCCACAGCCAGAAATCCATATTTCAAGGTTCCCTGGTAGTCTAATAACCTAGCTTTCTGATATCAAGAGATTCACAATTGTCTGAAAGAAGACATTTTTCCCTCAAAAAATGACACTGCATTGGCTGGAAATATAAAAACACAAAAACTCATAAAATACAGTGGAGGAAATTGAAGAAGGCTCCCAACCTGATACGTCACCTATTAATGTTCTCCAGAGATGCTGCCAAACTGCTGAGTTACTCCTACTCTTTGCGTTCACTACAAATCACAAACTACATCAGGCAGAATATGTGGAGGAAGAAACAGTTGACCTTTTAGCAGAATTGAAAAAAAAAAAGAAATCAAACACAGTTTCTGTTGCAGAGAACAGAGAGATGAACAAAGGGAGTGTCTGTGAAAGGATGGATACGGAGTGTCAGAATTGATGCAAGCGTTAGTTAAGAGAGAGAGATTGATGAGAGTGATGGTTAATCGCAGATGGTCTATTTAGAGAGAAGATGCTCCAAATAGAAGAGGAATCTAAAACACATAATTCAAAAATGCTATAACTATAAAATACTGCTGGTGCTAGAAATCTAAAATATAATAAAAATGTTGGAAATACCGTGCGTAGCAGGTAAGTTGGGAGGCCATGTTACAGTTGTACAAGACATTGGTGGCAAGGGCAACAAATGACTAGGAACACCAGCATCTACAACTCTCTCTCTAAGTCACATACTATCTTCATTTGGACGTACACCATCATTTTTATGTTGACATAAATTCAATTTAGCAACATTCTAGTGGTTCCAGTGGTTCTTTTTCAAGGAAACAGTGTCTGGACATTACTGATGCTGCACCCATTCTAAACATCAATATAAAAAGGTATACTTTTAGTGAATTTACTGAACTTTATGTACAATATGTACACACATTAGCAATTTCATAACACTGCCATATTGCTTTGTAAAATGGGATACACAATGAATGCAAAACAGGCAAAATATTTGATAGTACATGACACAGTAATCCCACAGTACAAGTATGGAGAAAGTAACTTTAACATGTCCTTTGTTCTCTCCCTTCCTCCTTCACCTCTCAATTATGATGATTCAGTCTAGGCTACAGTTCAAAATGAGCAGCTCCATTAAGACCACCCATCAATTGGTCATTTTTATGTTAGTACTTCATTTGTAAATGACTTCTTCTTGTAATTTTTATCGTAGCTATGCCAGGTTCCTTTATTTGCTCATGTTATTTTTATGTACAGAGGGATATGTTTCTGAAACAGAGGTGGCTGCTGTGGGACTAGTCCATATACTTGAATTGGGTGTGTGCCATTTTGCAGTCTTCAATTCTGCACTGTAACATGAAAAAAAGCTACAGAAATGTTTTCTCCTCTTTTCATGCCATTTTTATCATTCTTCCAATTTCTACATTGGATTGTAAACCAGAGGCTAGGAAAATACTCTCGAAGAAGCCTTGGTGAATTGCTGGAGTGCAATTTATGCATGCGGTGCCCTGCAGCCATGATGAGGCATGTTTGTGGTGCACTGAATATTTAACTTGGTCTATGAGTTGCCAATCAAGTGTTTGCTTTCTTCTGGTGTTGTGCCTCGAGTGCTGTTAAAGCTGCAGTGATTCAGGCAAGAGGCGAGCATTGCATTGTGCTCCTGACATGTGTCCTATACATGGTAGAATGGCTCCAGGGAATTAGGAATTGAGCCAATTGCCACACAATAGTAGTGTCAATCCTGTTTGCTTTCTCAGTATTTGTAAGGCTGGTCGAGAAAAATGTTTATTTGGTGGTAAATTGGGCATCGCGATGATGCTGAACTTAATTTTGATGTCAAGTGGAGATAGTTAGTCTGCCTCTTTCAAGGTGGCCCTTGCTTGGCACTCGTGTGGCATGAATAATATTCACCACATATCAACCCTTGCCTGAATGTTGTCTAGGTCTTGCTGCAGGCAGCCATGTGCTGTTATTTGTAACATTTTCTGAGAAGATGTGAATGAAAGAATGATACAGTGGCTAAGCGGTAGGCTTGCTGCCTTGTCGTGCCAGAGACCCGGGTTCGATTCTGACTACGGATGCAGTTAGTTTGGATGGCAAGGTAAGGGAACCTTGGCTGACCAAAAAGATTGGAAATTTGGTCAAAAAGAAAAAGGAAGCCTTAAGGTAAGGTTTAGAAAGTTGAAATCAGACTGGAACTTTGAGGATTATAAAACAAGCAGGAAAATGGCCAATTATGAGAGGCATGGATAGAGTGGACAATCAGAGATTTTTCCTCAGGGAAAAAAATTCAAAGACTAGAGGGCACAGCTTTAAGGTGAAAAGGTCAAAATTTAAAGGAGGCGTGTGGTTCAAGATTTTTTGGTCGGTGCCTGGAACGCACTGCTAGAAGTGGTAGGGGAGGCAGATATTACAGTGGGATTTAAGAGTGTTTTAGATAAGCACATGGATATACAGGGAATGTGAAAAGCTTTAGAGGACTTTGGTTATGCCGCTCTTGAAGTATTGTGAGCAGTTCTGATTGAATGGTGCCATGATTGAATGGAGGAGTAGACGTGGTGGGCCTAATGGCCCAATTCTGCTCCTATAACTTATGAACTTATGAATGGAGGGATATGAACCACGTGCAGGCAGAGGAGATTAGTTTAACCTTGCATCATGTTCAGAATGGACATTGTAGGCTGAAGGGTCTGTTCCTTTGCTGTGTTCCTAGATTCTAAAATACTAAGGACAATGGATTCTTCATACGTCAAATGTTTTCAACCTGTGGCTGTGGGAGACATGAGCTTTGCTCTGCTCCAGTGGTGGTATGATCTCTCAGCATCTTGCACAGGATGGTTAAGCTTCAATGTTCCCACGAGGATCAAAAATGAAAGGAGGAAGAGGTATGGACTGAATAAAACTCCCCTGTATAAAATATTCAAAGGTGTCTTCCATTATCTGTTCCATTATCAGAATATCTGTTATATATCTTCACTAATTGGATAACAGAAGTATTATTTATTATTGCCAAATAGCTGATAAAAGAATGACTTAATGAGTCAAACTATCACTGGTAGTTAATTTCTGCTGTTTGGAAATGCTGATATGAGCATTGTCTGCTATACAGTTTGGTTAAGCCTCGTTTTTCCGCTCAGGTAATGGTCTTCTCAAGTCACCTGTGTAAATCTCCAGAGAACAACCAGCAGCGGCAGCAGCGAATGTAATGTACAAATAGAGTGGAGGAATAACTTCAGGGGCTGGCTCAAACACCACATTAGTACTCCTGTGATACCTTTGTGAGTGTCTTTCTGCAGCACCAGCTGACCTTGGACACAAAGGTCCACATCTCTTTTCAGACGTGATTGAGGTGAGGTTTAAAGTGCAATACTTGTCACAGCTGAATAGAAGCTTTAAACAATAGATACAGCAGCTGAAAACGACACTTATTTCAAGGCTCAATCCCATTCAGTGATCAATGTAAATACATGGCAACATCAGTAAAATGCTTGAGATGTACATATACTTTTTCAATCACAGTCTGGATTTCTAAAAATAAGTAAGTTTTTTTGGACAAAATTATATTTGTATAATTTTAAATGCTAGAAAAATGATGGAAGGACATCCTTGTGATCGAGGCAGTGCAGCGTAGATTCACGAGATTGATCCCTGGGATGGCAGGACTGTCATATGAGGAAAGATTGAAAAGACTAGGCTTGTATTCACTGGAGTTTAGAAGGATGAGGGGGATCTTATAGAAACATATAAAATTACAAAAGGACTGGACAAGCTAGATGCAGGAAAAAATGTCCCAATGTTGGGCGAGTCCAGAACCAGGGGCCACAGTCTCAGAATAAAGGGGAGGTCATTTAAGACTGAGGTGAGAAAAAACTTTTTCATCCAGAGTTGTGAATTTATGGAATTCCCTGCCACAGAGGGCAGTGGAGGCCAAGTCACTGGATGGATTTAAGAGAGAGTTAAATAGAGCTCTAGGGGCTAGTGGAGTCAAGGGATATGGGGAGAAGGCAGGCCCGGGTTATTGATAGGGGATGATCAGCCATGATCACAATGAATGACAGTGCTGGCTCGAAGGGTCGAATGGGCTCTTCCTGCACCTATTTTCTATGTTTCTATGTTTCTATGATGTGGATTTTGTTTAAGGGTGCATTCACATTCTCCATGCTTTTTGTGACAAAATCACTGTTGATTGAGTTAAAACAAATTAATCAGTTTAGTTTATTGTCACGTGTACCGAGGTACAGTCATAAGCTTTTGGTGTGTGCTATCCCGATTGCTATGATCAAATTATTGAATTGCATGTAGACAAAAATGCTGGAGAAACTCAGCGGATGAAGCAGCATCTATGGAAACCCTTCTTCAGACCCGAAATGTTGCCTATTTCCTTCGCTCCATAGATGCTGCCTCACCCGCTGAGTTTCTCCAACATTTTTGTCTACCTTCGATTTTCCAGCATCTGCAGTTCCTTCTTAAACATTATTAAATTGCATGATGGTCTCCCATTACTAGTATAGCGCCACACAATATATTATGACATGGAAGTATTCATTATGAGCACAGTATGATGTGGATAAATGTGAGGTTATCCACTTCATTATTATCTGAATGGTGTCAGATGAGGAGAAGGGGGAGTGCAACGAGACCTAGGTGTGCTTGTACATCAGTCACTGAAAGTAAGCATGCAGGTACAGCAGGCAATGAAGAAAGCTAATGGCATGTTTCCCTTCATAACAAGAGGATTTGAGTATAGGTGCAAAGAGGACCTTCTGCAGTTATACAGGGCCCTGGTGAGACCCCTGGTGGAGTAGTATGCGCAGTTTGGGTCTCCTAATTTGAGGAAGGACATTCCTGTTATTGAGTGAGTGCAGCATAGGTTCACAAAGTTAATGCCCCGTATGGCAGGACTGTCATATGATGAAAGAATGGAACGACTGGGCTTGTATTCACTGGAATTTAGAAGGATGAGAGGGTATCTTATAGAAACATATACAATTATTAATGGATTAGACACGCTAGATGCAGGAAACATGTTCCCGATGTTGGGGGACTCCAGAACCAGGGGCCACAGTTTAAGAATAAGGGGTCGGCCATTTAGAACTGAGATGAGGAAAGGCAGTGGAGGCCGATTCCCTGGATGTATTCAAAAGAGAATTAGATAGAGCTCTGAGGGCTAGTGGAATCAAGAGATATGGGGTGAAGGCAGGTGCTGATTGTGGATGTTCACCCATGATCACATTGAATGGCAGTGCTGGCTTGAAGGGCCGAATGGCCTAATCACTCAGAAAAAAGCTATCCAGCCTGTCATGACTAGGACAGCCAGAAAGAAAATATCAAGAGCATTTTAATTCCTATCTCTGGTTTTGGAGCATTGTAGGTTCTTTTTTAAATATGGTACTTACATCATAGAAACATAGAAACATAGAAAATAGGTGCAGGAGTAGGCCATTCGGCCCTTCGAGCCTGCACCGCCATTCAATATGATCATGGCTGATCATCCAACTCAGTATCCTGTACCTGCCTTCTCTCCATACCCCCTGATACCTTTAGCCACAAGGGCCACATCTAACTCCCTCTTAAATATATAAATATATATCATCCTTTCAGGCAGTAGGGTTCAGATCCACTAATATCTAAACCTAAACCCAAACATAAACGTTAAAATGCATACTGCACCATTTCCAGACTGCACTTTGGTAAATCTGATCATTTGGCTGTGCACTCACAGTTTGCAAGCAGAAGTTGAGGCGGGTGGATCCAGTACAGAAAGTCATGCAGGTACTCGTTGATGAAACAGGTGAGATCTTTCATGTCTGCTTTGAGTCACTGGACCGGTCCATATTCAAGCACTCTGCGGCTAACCTAGATGAATACGCCACTGATGTCACAGACTTCATCAGCAAGTGTGGAGAGGACTGAGTACCATAGAAGACAAGACGTATGTTCTCCAAGTGGAAACCACGGATGAACTATGTGGTCCACTCCCGGGCAAAGTCTAAGTCTGCAGCATTCAAGTCAAACAATCCTAAGAGGTACAGGAAATCTATCTATGACAAAAAGATGTCAGGAAGGAATTCTGGACCAAGCTGGAGAGTCTGAGACAATCACATGGATACCCGTAGATTGTGGCAAGGCTTGCATGCTATAACGCATGCTATAACGCATGCTATAACGCATGCTATAACGGTCTACAAAGCAAAGAGGGATAGTATCGCTGGCAACAATAAACTCAAGCAATAAATTATCCACAGCAATAAACTCAATGCATCCTGCGCCCACTTTGAACAGAAAGTTGATGGGGGAATGTCACCTGCCCCACCAGACTTGGGCATGCCTCTACCAACAGTTACTGTGGCAGACGTAAGATAGGCATTCCTGAAAGAGAATCTGTGCAAAACCACTGGTCCTGATGTAGTCCCTGGCCACAGCTTCAGGACCTGTGTGGGTCAGAAACCACAGGGACTCCTACATTAGAATCATATGTATCGACTATAGTACTATCTTCAAGACTATAATCCCACCCAAACCTCATCACCAAACTCCTGGACATAGGAATCATCACCCTCCACTGCCATTGGATCCTCAACTTTCTGACCCACAGGCCACAAACAGTGACAACACCTCCTCCACATTCTCAACAAAGATGGATTCTCAGTCCCCTACTATACTCCCTTTGAACTCACGACTGTGTAGCCAATTTCTGCTCTAATTCCATCTACAAGTTTGGCAATGACTACCATTGTGGTGGGCTGAATCACGAACGATGATGAGACAGAGTACAAGAAGGAGATGGACTACCTGGTGATATAGTGCCAGGAGAATAACCTCTCCCTCAATTCAGGAAGAGAAGCACCTGGTTATCAACTTCAGGAAGTGTGGTGAAGAGTATCAGCATCAATGGTGCCAAAATAGAAATGGTTGGGGTCCTTGGCTTTAATATTACCAATGACCTGTTGTGGATCAATCCTATTGATGTGACAACCAAGAAGGCACATCCAATGCCTCTACCTCCTTCGCAGACTGAGGAAATTAGGCATGTCTCCAATGACTAACATACTTGTAAAGATGCACCATAGAAAGCATAATGTTGAGTTACTTCAGAACTTAGTTTGGGAACACCTCTGCCCAAGACCACAAGAAATTACAGAGAGTAGTAAATGCAGCCCAATCCATCTCACAAACCAGACTTCTCACTATTAATTCCATCTATACTTCACGCTGCCTGGGAAAAACAGCCAGCATAATCAAAGACTTGTCCTGGCCTGCGCATTCCTTTTTCTCCGGGATCCCATCTGGCAGAACATACAGAAACTTGAAAGTGCACACACCCGACTCCGAAACAACTTCTTCCCTTTTGTTTTCTAGCATCTGAATGGACCTTCCATAAGCGAGGGTATGGTCCAATTCACCTCTAGACTAATGTGGGCATTGACTTTGTCTATGGAACCTTGCTGAGATGCTGAGAAATATATACTATCCTCTGTATCTGCCCCTTTGCTCTATCTATTGGACATGACCTTAACTAGATTTTATTTATGTATAGTATAATCTGATTTATTTGGATAGCATGCTAAACAAAGCATTTCACAATACTGCGTTACATGTGGCAAAAATAAACCTAAACCTTTTCATACATTTCTGTTTCTCCACCTCCCCTTTTGATTTGGATTATCACAACATGGATTTCTGAAAGCTAAGCCATTTTTGACAAATCTACTGTTTTTTGAGGATTTAACTGGTAAAATACAGAAGGGAAAGCCAGTAGATGTGCTGAATTTGGATTTTCAGAAAGACTTTGATGAAGGCCCACAAAAAAGGATGTAAAGTTACCGTTCATGGTTTTGGGGATAATGTATTAGCATTGACTGAAAATTGTTTAACAAATATTGACTAGGAATTTTAATATCAGGAAATATTGACTAGGAATTTTTCCTTTTGTCAGCCCACCATAATTTGCTGTAATTCCACCAAAGAAAACAATGTAGTCTCAGCAACGTATCCTTATGATGAAAATTCTCCAGCCTTGAAGATACTTTTGTAAAACTCTGCACTCTTTCTAGTGCTAACACATTCTTCCTGCAGAGTGGAGATCAGAACTGTACACAGTACTACAACAGGAACCTAACTAGTGTTCTCTACACCTTTTGACACAATCTTCTATGCCTCAATCAATAAAATAACTTATCCACTTGTCCTACTACCTCGGGGATATGTGGATATGCACTCCAAGATCTCTCTGTTCTACAGAAGTCTCCATTTATCGTGTATTTCTTCACCTTGTGTGCCTTCCCCAAAAGGATAACCTCACAATTGTCCAATTTGAATTCTATTTGCCATTCTTGCCACACAGCCAATCACAATATCATTTCTAAACTTATTGATTAGGCTCCTAAATGTGCCCATATGATTGTGAAATGTACAGAAGAACAAGTTGAACTCCACAGAATCCACTGCAAGCAATCTTCCAATGATTAAAATGTTAGATGACCAGTACCCTGACCCAATTTTGGATTCATCCTTTTGAATTGCATGGGTATGCAATGGGGAACTCCCTCAAAAAATAATCAAATTAATTAGACATGGCCTTTTGTTAAAAACAAATCAACACTGAAAATTCTTGATCAATCGGTAATTAAATTTCTCAATTTGAGTTCCTATAATAATTTTATTCTATTTACATAATGATACCTCCTTGATTGGGACCGCCCTCCTTAAACCCATCTCCAGCACCACAACTACTGCAGTAAACTGTTCACCTGAATCCTCCCTTTCTGTCAGCCAACCACACTTCGCTGTCATTTCTCCAGTCAAATTGGTCACAATCAATTTATCATGCACCTGCACTCCTCATCTCCTTTTGCTCCATTTTTATGTCCACTTTTCATTACACTCAAGCATATTTTCTACTTACACTTGGTACATTTACCCATGGTGCTGATGTTGTTTAATAATTAAAGATCTAAAAGTAAAAGCAATCTGAATTAGCAAAATACTAAAAATATTGTAGATGAAAAATTGAAACAACTGTGGTACCTGTGACATATTTGAATGCAACCTTGCTGATAAGGAAACTGATAAGGAAACTATGAACACTGCCCTAAAAAAATAAATAACAATAAAACACAAGGCAATGAAATGGTTTTTTTTAAGTATAAGATTCAGGACAGTTGAGTTTGCGTGCAAAGCCACAATGCATTCAAAATAAACTTGGAGTTTAACAAAAGGAAAGACATTGAAAAAGTAATTATTATGCAAAGGGTTGTTTGAACATGAATTGCTTAATCACTGGGAGCATGCCAGGTAAAGAACAATGAATAATTGAAAGGAAGAATAGATTCACGGTTAAATCAGAGAAAGTTGCAGGACAACGGAGAGAGAACAAAGCTGGAAGGTTGAATAGTCTATTGATACTTTATGATTCTATGTCTAATTGAAAATTATATGGAAAACAACAGAGCATAAAACCATAAAACCAGCAGTTCAGTTGAATGCTCCAAAAATATTTTTTATATAATCGTATGACAGAGAAGGAGACCGCTCATCCCATCGGGTCTGTGCTGAGCAGTCCTATCACTCCTTCTAGCCCACTTATATCCACTGTAATTATTCTCTCCCACATACTGGTCCACTTCATGCCAATTTTCCCACTGCCCACGTACATCAAGGGTAATTTAAAATGGCAGTCACAGAGAGAATGTGCAAACTCCAGATGGACGGCAGTCGGGATCAACATCTGCGTCACTGGAGCTGTGCAGCAGAAGCACTATCTGCTGTGCCACTGTGCCACCCTTAGTTCAGAACCGTTGCTTTAAATGGAACATGTATTTTTTTACCTGTGCGATGCTCATTATCAGGTTTAGCCTATTGATGAAAGGAATATCGAAGCAACTATTACCCTAAAATGTTCTATTTCTTATGTGGCTTTGCAGCTCTTCAAAGCTGCATGAATAAGTAAGACATTTATTGCATGGGGAACTGTGCATGCAATTATGTCACCTGTTCAAAGTAAACAGCCAATACCTCATGCATTCTCAAATAGTCTTAATTGATGGGATGGTTAGCAAACAGATGCTAGGTTTGTTACAAGCCTTGAATGCATCAGGTGAGTTGTGGTAACATCACAAACTATTGAAACAAATATCAAATGGTTGGTTATATCTGAACAAAATGGCTCTTGTATCCTGATGTGATTTTATCTAGCTGTTAGTTATATATTTATCAAGTATGTGCAATGTATAAATTGGGAACTCCCCACAAAAGTTAACACAGGGGTTAAATCACTGGAACCCCCGAATTGTAATTATGCCCACATATTAATGATACTATATGCAAAGCCATTTTATACAATATATTTTATTAACAATTAACAATTGCCTATGAACTTTTGAAACTCCTGCAACGAGCATCACCAAATTTGGAGTCTGGTGTGAAGCAAACCCTCAGATCAATTTCTTATTTTGTTGTTTGTTTTATTCATTTTTTTTTTTGTCAAGAGTTTTCTGTTGCTCATCAAAATGCCAGCATGACACGAGACGACAAAGTTTTCTAATGCCACTCTTGGGTTGGCTGTAGTGAACTGTGGGAAAGCAATCCAGATAACCAGCGTTAATTATCCCCACTTGTCTGTATCAACTCTTCAAGCTACTATTTTGTACACTTCTTTCTCTGAAATCTCATTTTATTTTCGCTCCAACTTTTTACTAAGGGTCTCCCCAGACGATGTATCTTTCCTGGGTCAAACGAACAGGTCAGGAACCTGCTTTCAGAACTCTAAATACCATTCCCAATCCAGCCAGGGGAAGGATTTAAATGAATTGACGGGGGGATGGGCACCGCAATGAAACATTAGTGTGGAGCTACAAGCCTGCAATGGACTGAGGAAAAACAAATAAAATCAGAATAACGATTGGTTCAGAAATAGGAGAATTCAGTCACGGAAGAAACACCAGGGATTGAAGGTGAGTTTGGAGAGCAAGTGGGTAAGTGGCCAAAACATGGTAAATAAAGTTGCCACATGGGATCATCATAAAATGCCTTTAACCAAGACTTGTCTCAAACAAAAACGGAACAATCACTTAATAGTTACAGTTAAATGCAAACCCGTGCTTATGTTGGCAGTGGATTGGAGAGGAGGACAATTGATAATGAAATGGTTAAAGTACAATGTCAATATTTGTCCCTGAGGTATCAAGAACTGAATGCATCTGCTGCAATAAGAGCACCAGAGGAACTTAAATACCGGATGAAGCATACAACGTCAGTACATAGTGGGAAGTGGATAGAATAACCCATTTGCTGGAAGGTTTCAGGAAGAAAGGAAAAGCCAAATACTTATAGATTACTTTTAGTTTAGAGATGCAGTATGGAAACAGGCCCTTCAGCCCACTGAATACACACCAGGCAACAATCATCCATACACCAGGTCGATGATATTCTATTTTCCAATCCTACACACTAGGGGCAATTTACAGAAGCTAATCACCCTGCAAAACCTACACGTCTTCGAAATATGGGAGGAAACCAGAGCACCCAGAGAAAACCCACATGGTCCAAGGGAGAACGTAAACTCCGTTCAGACAACGCCTGTGGTCACAATTGAACCCGGGTCTCTGGTGCTGTCAGGCAGCAACTCTTTGCCGCAGTGTAGTAACAACACAAGTTTCATTTATCCTAAAATAGAGAACACAAAGATGTCAGGCTAAAGAATCAAAATAGTGAAATGGGATGAGCAACACAGCACAGATGGATGTAAATGTTGAGTAACACGTATGGGGAGAAGAGAATCTTTCAGGGATACAATATTTAGGAAACATTGGGGAAAATGTATTACTAGTTGTGAGTTAGCCCAGCTTGGTGGTTACCTTTGAAATAAATATGTACGTGATGTGATTCTCCCTTGGGCAGCTCATGAGGGAAACCCAACCTAAACTATCATGGCAAGCCAACAAGGCCCTCAATGCTTCAACAGCACCGTGTGGAGCTTCTAAAATAAGCCCATTCCCAACAAAAAAAAGGGCAAAGTATTACAAAGCCAATTGTCAAAGATTAAATATTTCTGAATGTGTAATTAATTCAAAACAATTCCAAAACTATCAAAGTTATTAAATATCATTAAATTATATAAATAAAACATTAAAATACAAACAAAAATTAAGAATCAAAAACCTTAAAATAATTATAATAATGCTACTATTTAAAGCTCTTGAACCTCTTGACAGTCCACAGGCTGTAGTGGTATAGTGAGCCACGCAGACGAAGGTTGGAAGAATAAAGCGTCTTAATTTAAAAATTATGCTTTGTCTTACAAAGGAGACAGGACCAAAGTTCAGATGGGGGGCTGTCGGTTTCCTTCATTCAGAAAGGCAGAAATCAGTTGTTCTTGCTGCTCTTTGTATTTGTTTTTATATTTACCATGCTTGTCTCTTTGTACTATTATTTTCTATGCTAACTTCTTAGTGGATGTCAGAGATGTTGATGCTGACTATGGGTGCTGTCTGTATGGAGTTTGAACGTTTTCCCAGTGACCACATGGGTATTCTCCAGGTTCCCCAGTTTCCTCCCATCTTCCAAAGATGTGTAGTTTATAAGTGAATTGGCTTCTGTAAATTGCCCCTAGTGTGTAGAGTGTGCAACTGGGATAACATCGAACCTAGTATATGGGTGATCGTTGGTCAGCGTGAACTTGGTGGGCCTGTTTCTATTTCTGTATCTCTCTCTAAAACTAAAGCTTGTTAGACGTAGAATATTAGATCAAATTGGGAATAAATTATTATTCCAAACTGTTCCTTCTGAACTAGTTAGGCTCAATGTTGCCTTAAAAATGTCAAGAGAATGGTGTGCTTATAGCTCAGATTAGATCATATTTTAACAAAATTAAGCAAAAAAGATGCAGATGTTTCTATTACACTGATATAAACTGTTATTGTCTGTGATTTGATATAATTGGAGTCTCATGGCTTATGAAAAATATCCTTAAGTATTGCTCATACAACATCATTTCAAAAATTGGTAAGATACTTCTCTTACAGCAACTAGTGTCGTACAGTGTGTGTATGAAAGAACTGCAGATGCTGGTTTAAATCGAAGGCAGACACAAAATGCTGGAGTAACTCAGCGAGACAGGAAGCATCTCTGGAGAGAAGGAATGGGTGACATTTCGGGTCGAGACCCTTCTTCAGACTGAAGAAGGGTCTCGACCCGGAACGTCACCCTTTCCTTCTCTCCAGAGATGCTGCCTGTCCTGCTGAGTAACTCCAGCATTTTGTGTCGACCTTTGATGTAGTACAATGGTCTTGTACAATGTGCAGGAAGGAACTGCAGATGCTAGTTCAAACTGAAGATAGGCACAAAATGCCGGGGTAACTCAGCAGGAAAGGCAGCATCTCTGGAGAGAATGAATGGGTGATGTTTTGGCTCGAGCCCCCTATTCAATGGTCAGTTGTGGAAAGGCTTCCATGCTATAACAAGCTACAAGGCAGTACAAGTTGGGCAGTATCGTTGGCAACAACGCATCGCTTGCAGACAAGCATAATGCATTCTATACTTGTTTTGATCAGAAGGACCGTGAAACGATCTCATCCACTCTGACAGTCTCGGGTGCTCATGCATCCACAATCACCATCACAGACACCAGATCGTCCTTCCCGAAAATGAACCCGTGGAAAATGGCTGGGTCAGATGGAGCCCCTAGCCATGTTCTCAGAATCTGCGTGGTCCAGCTGCTGGGAGTATTTGCAGACATCTTTAATCTCTCCCCACTCCAATCTGTGTTTCCTGCTGGCTTTAACAAGATCACTATCTTTCTGGTGCCAAAGAGAAACAAGGTAGTGCCTTAATTACTACTGTCCAGTGATGCTGACATCCATCATCAGGACGTGTTCTGAGACACTGGTCATGGTAGACATCAACTCCAGCCTCGTAGACAGCCTTGATCCACTGCAATTCAATTACTTCCGCAACAGTTCAATGACAATGTAATCTCCCTGGACCTACACTGATTGCTAGAACATCTGGATAAGACTATTTGTCTCCTGTATGAGACTCCTATTTATTGACTGTAGCTCTGCCTTGAACACCATACTCATCTCCTAACTCCTGGGCCGAGGACTCAGCAATTTCCTCTGCAACTCATTCCTTGACTTCCTTCCCCATCAGTAGAGCTAGGCAACAACATCTTCTCCATAGAAAGACACAAAATATTGGAGTAATTCTGGAGGTCAGGCAGCATCTCAGAAAAACATGGATAGTTAATGTTTCAGGTCGGGACCCTTCTTCAGACTAATTGAAGGGGGAATGCGAAAGAAAGCTGGAAGCGAGGAAGGGCAGGGCAGAGCATGGCTGGTGTGGGCTCACACCTGTCTATTCATCTTTGGCCTGTGTCTAACAATCTGCCTATCAACCCCCCCCCCCCCCCCCCCCCCCACCACCCCCCCCCCCCCCACCCCCCCTCCCCTCGCCCTGTGTTCACCTATTCACCTATTACTGGCCTATTGACACAAAGTGCTGGAGTAACTCAACGAGTCAGGCAGCATCTCTGAAAAAAAAGGATGGTTGACGTTTCGGGTCGGGATCCTTCTTCATTCCGATACATGATTACAATTGAGCCGTCAATCGTGTACAGATATGTGATGAAGGGAATAATGCTTAGAGCAAGATAAAGTCCAGTAAAGTCCGATTTAAGATAGTTTGAGGGTCTACAGTGAAGTAGATAGTAGCTCAGGACCATCAGTTGTTGATAGAATGGTTCAGTTGCCTGACCATAGCTGGGAAGAAACTGTCCCTGAATCTGGAGGTGTGCGTTTTCATTCTTTTATACCTCTTGCCTGATGGGAGAGGGAAGAAGAGGGAATGACCGGGGTGAGACTCATCCATGATTATGTTGGTGGCCTTGCCGAGGCAGCGTGAAGTGTAGATGATGACAATGGTAGGGAAGTTGGTTTGTGTGATGGTCTGGGCTGCATCCACAATTCTCTGCAATTTCTTGTGGTCTTGGATGGAGCTGTTCCCAAACCATTCAGTGATGCATCCAGATCAAATGCTTTTAATGAATGTGGATATATTTCAAATGGCATGAATATATCTACATGTTGAATGGCACCTCAGCACTTCTAGTAACCCACAACACACACGTATAAGTTGCCCTCATTTGCAGCCCTTGCTTTCATTCTTCTTCTTCTACTTTATGCAATAGTTTTACATTTTCTCCTAATGCAGATCACATCTATCTGGATATTTAGACTTAGGATATTTGGTCGTGGAAAACAGTAATGTGTCAAGGTGTTAAAAGAAATATCTTTTAAGCTTATGACGGATTTGAATGACGTGACTTTTCTACTAGATATTGAAAGAGACCACAGAGAGAGACCACACCGTTTAACCATTTTAAACTTGCAGAGAGGACGATTTTTACTTTGAGATCAATTGTGCAATGAGTTCACCATTGTACACTCTGCCTTGGGTCCTGACAGTTGTCTGCAAGTTATGGCTTTTAATCATCTGGCAACACTCGTCCACCAGTTCCCTGGCCATTTTGTCATGATGTTAACATGCAAATAAGTCAGTGCTAAAATGTCTGTATTCATTTTACTTTCCCAACAAAGAAATGACTGCCCCACAGAACAAGAGACCTGGGTTCAATCCTGACCCCGTGTGCGATCTGTGTGCAATTTGCAAATTCTCCCTGTGACTGCATGGGTTTCGGTTCGGTTTCCTCCCACATCCCAAAGACAAATACATGGATAGGACAGGTTTGGAGGGATATGGACCAAGCACAGACAAGCGGAACTAGTGTAGCTGGAACATTGTTGGCTGGTGTGGGCAAGTTGGGCCGAAGGGCCTGTTTCCACACTGTATCACACTATTATTCTATGAGTCTATGACTTGCTGGTTTGTAGGTTGATTGACCTCTGTAAATTACCCCTAGTGCGTAGGTTTGTGGATGCAAAAGTGGGATAACATAAGTTGTGTGAATGAGTGATCGATGGTCGTCATGGACTCAGTGTGCAAAAGGACTCCTAGAATGCTGAATATTTGACTGAGATATGTGGTGAGTATGAGGTTAAAGCAAAAGAACAAAATAAAAACATTCTCAAGTAGCTGAATGGAATAAAATGCTTGGTATAGAGGCAAAAAGACATCAGAAGCCTCATTATTCTACAAGAATGCTAGTCGCAGTGAGAGATAAATTTACATCCATGGAATGGGTCTACACTTGAGATGAGCTTCCAGGACTTGAAGATATATCAGTGGCACCCATCTTGATCCATTCTTGCCTGATGTCCTTGCCAGCCAAGTGTTTTTTTTCCCCCAAAGCCGGGGGTTCTAAAGAGAATTACGGGATTTGGCCCTTTCCTGAACACAAAATATCCTTGTATCTAGTGTGATGAAACCTTAAAATTCAGTGGAACAAGTATGAAAAGGTGATCGATGGTCAGGTGATCATCACTATTGGCGCACTCTCTAACCCACACCTTCCCATCAAAATAAACTTAAAGTACCAGGGGCAGGTATTTATGTAACCAGTTTCTAGTTCAGATTACCAGCCCCTTGCCAAAGCCTTAGTAACTTCAGGGCCTAATTTTTCCAGCCCTAAGGAGCAGCAGAACAAACATCGCTAATCAGACAGAAATCAATCAAAATGATTCCACCGTTTATGCTCTGATTTAATTTTTGAAGCACTGATTGCAATTAAGTAACAGGATGCGTTTGTCTGTCTCTTTTCCTTGACATGTATAAATTTCAAACTGTGATGGAGGAAGGGACGATGTTTCCAAATAAATATTATTTCCCGACACACAAACTGTGAGAGGTCAAAACTGACTGTATTTTCGCTCATCCTCATAGAAACATAGAAAATAGGTGCAGGAGTAGGCCATTTGCCCTTCGAGCCTGCACCGCCATTCAATATGATCATGGCTGATCATCCAACTCAGTATCCTGTACCTGCCTTCTCTCCATACCCCCTGATCCCTTTAGCCACCAGGGCCACATCTAACTCCCTCTTAAATATAGCCAATGAACTGGCCTCAACTACCTTCTGTGGCAGAAAATTCCAGAGATTCACCACTCTCTGTGTGAAAAATGTTTTCCTCATCTCGGTCCTAAAAGATTTCCCCCTTATCCTTAAACTGTGACCCTTTGTTCTGGACTTCCCCAACATCGGGAACAATCTTCCTGCATCTAGCCTGTCCAACTCCTTAAGAATTTTGTAAGTTTCTATATGATCCCCCCTCAATCTTCTAAATTCTAGCGAGTACAAACCGAATCTATCCAGTCTTTCTTCATATGAAAGTCCTGACATCCCAGGAATCAGTCTGGTGAACCTTCTCTGTACTCCCTCTATGGCAAGAATGTCTTCCCTCAGATTAGGAGACCAAAACTGTATGCAATACTCCAGGTGTGGTCTCACGAAGACCCTGTACAACTGCAGTAGAACCTCCCTGCTCCTATACTCAAATCCTTTTGCTATGAATGCTAACATACCATTCGCCTTCTTCACTGCCTGCTGCACCTGCAAGCCTACTTTTAATGACTGGTGTACCATGACACCCAGGTCTCGTTGCATCTCCCTCTTTCCTAATCGGCCATCATAAGATGCTCATTCAGAAGAAGCCAGCATCACACACTTTGGTTTACAAAATGTTGAATATTGGGAATATTGAAAAGAAGAGCTATTTGAAAGACCTAATCTCATTGCCACTTGGTGCTCCAATTCAGTAAGGCTTATTTGGTAAATTTGTGGTGTGGTAAAACAAATGAATAAAATGTCAAAATATTGGTTATGTAAGGAAGGCTGGTGATTTATACACTGTGAGCAACAACAAAGAACTGCCATTGATTCTTAGTATAATTTTCACCTAGAATTAGCACCTCTCTTACAGCAGCTTAATGGATGCACCATATCATTTTTTAAAGTTGTGATTATTTCCTCAGTCTTTATATGGCTAATAACATTGAGTTTGAGAGCGCAGACAAGATATGCCCTTGCTGACAGTGTTACAATAGCAGGTATTGCAGGAGTGCTCATCTAAATTGAAATCAGAAAGTACTGGATATATTCAGAGGCAGGGGTGGCAATTGTGGAGAGAAAGACAACGTTTTGCAGGCTCATAGAGACACAAGAGACTGCAGAATCTTGAGTAAAAAAACAAACTGCTGGAGGAGCTCAGCAGGTCATGGAGCACCTGTGGAGGGGAATGGACAGACAACATCTCAGATCGGAACCCTTCATCAGTCTGACCTTGAAATGTTGTTTATCCATTGCCTTCCATAGATGCTGCCTGACTCGCTGAGTTCCTCCAGCTTTTTTTTTCAGCCGGATGTTTTTGGTTATTCATTATTTCCTAGTTTGTCCTGAATTTTCCATTTTCATCTCTTTGCTAAGACTGTCCTGAAAATGTCTATCACAATGGCCATATGATGATGTTTCATGCCACATTTCCCCTTACACTTTTACGGGTGGTGTTGAATCTTGTTGACCATAGCAGCTGAGGTTGATAAGGGAATTTTTGTAATACCTCACAAAACAGGTTTTAAAGTTTGCACCACTATCTTTAAGTTCCCATTTTCATCCAAAATTTGGTTACAATTTCTAACCTTCCTACCCTTTCATTTGGTCCTTCACCAACATTACTTTGTCTTTCTTAACACTTCTAGGGATACATTATCGACGCGCTCTACAACATTACTTCCAACATTGTCTATTTCACTCTTCCATCTTGAAACACTCTGATGACACAATGTTTCATGACCGGTCTTCCAATATGGTTTCCATTTGCTTTAACTAAATGTTTCCGTTCCATTTCCCACACTTCTTCTTGCACAGCCTTTCCTTTCTCTCAGAACCATGTTAGGCTTCCCCTTATCCAAACCTCCCACAGCGTCAGTCATTCTTCATCAAAAACAACCCTGTGTGATGCCACCTTCATTCACAGCTTCCCATCCCCACTCAGGACTCTGTCTGAAGAAGGGTTTCGGCCCGAAATGTTGCCTATTTCCTTTGCTCCATAGATGCTGCTGCACCCGCTGAGTTTCTCCAGCACTTTTGTCTACCTTCGCAATACACTACTCCTCAAATACACAAATAAGCCTCCCCACCACACTGCACCCAGCCAAGCAAGTTTAGAGATACAGCGTGGAAACAGGCCCTTCAGCCCACCGAGTCCGCACCAACCAGCGATCCCTGCACATTAACACTATCCTACACACTAGGGACAATTTACACTTATACCAAGCCAATTAACCTATAAACTTGTACGTCTTTGGAGTGTGGGAGGAAACCGAAGATCTCAGAGAAAACCCACGTGGTCACGGGGAGAATGTGCAAACTCCATACAGACAGCACCCGTTGTTGGGATCGAACCCGGATCTCCGGCGCTGCAAATGCTGCAGGGCAGCAACTCTACCGCTGTGTACTGCGCTGCCCTTGATTCTGAGAAATGTTCAGAAACTTTTACATGATGCGAGATATTTGCATTGTTATTTTTGTTCATATTAATTAAATATAACTGGTGGATTAATAAAATAAATCTGGTTAGCTGGCAATATTAGATTAATTGATTACTCGTGAAATGTTGAATTGAAAATACCAATAAACTTTGAAGTGCAGAAGTTTTAACTTTAATTTATCTTTGATGCCCTGTTTTCAAATATATTTTTTAAATGTAATACGTTGTGTGTGCTGTTCACAATGAGGCAAATTCTGCAAAGTGACTGAATCCAAATTGGGATGACTATTTGTTTGAACACCTCCATTTATTCTGGAAACATGAACATGGAGCTTTTGGTCAGCTGTCAATTTAACTATCTGCCACATTGTGTATTTACCTCATCTCACCTGTTTCAGTGAAACCTCAATGCAAGTTCAAGGAAGGATGCCTCACATTTCTATTGTAGAATATGCAGCACTATGTTCAATAATTTCAGATATGAATCCTGGTACTCCCATGTACATTTCCCGTGGACACAACTTGTTTCCATATCTAATTTTCATCCTCTTTTGCTTTGCACCCTGGTCATTCTTACCATTTAGCCTAAATTACCTTCCACCCAATACATTTTTCATCTCCTCACTCCCATTTGTCTGCAGATCAAAACTTAATTTTTCACAAACTCTCATTCTGATGAAAGTCCAGGAACGTCAGTCACGATTCAGCTGTTGAGCGTTTGTAGGAGTTTCTGTTTTTATTTGAAAACACAACCATAGCACTGTGGTGGTGATGTACACGGTGCAATGGAAGCAAAGGTAGATTTTTAAATCTCAACCACACTTGGCCACAAGGCATGGACTTGACCAACTCGAGGTCTATGTTTCTCATTACTGACGTTGAAGGGTTTCATGAGTGTGGAATGGGATTGCTTTGTGAGTTGGCATGGACTTAATGAATCAATATAGCCTTCTATGATTTAAGGAAATGTGGAAATATGAAATGAGACTTCAAAAATGGAACTGAAGTCTAAATTATCTCAATTTTGTTCCGATCTGCTCTACCAAAAAATACGCATTCTACAAACTCGAGCATGTAAAAGTGGAAGCGTGTTTAATATTGCTCTACCATCATCCTGAAGGCATAATTAGAGTACACATTGGAACTGATTAAAGTTACAGAATCATTGTCTCCTTTTGCATTAACAATATATACAATATAAAATAAATACATTTACACAAATGGACATTTGTCAGAGCACACAGTATGATACACGTCACAAAAATATACAGTTGATTGTTTACAGATGTGAAGCACAAAGCTTGTCTAGACCTACAGACATGGTTTTTCACTACAGATTAAACTTCAACTCCTGGTATTTGTAGCTTTTTTAAAACGTTTTTTTCTGCTTTTAAACTTTGCATGTAAGACTGCCGTAAATTGTTTGTAGGCAGGTAAACACAGATGCATAAATAATTTAAATACAACCACCAACACCCAACATTCTCTTCTATATAAGAAAAATAGCTGTTTATAATTTTTTCATATTATTTTGAAACTTGTCTTTTTTTTAAAATGCAAATAGTGGAATAAATATTTGTTCTGATTGAAATGCAAGTGCAACTGTAAGGAGTCGCACAATCATATTGCCATAATTAAGCAGAAAAAAATATAATTATAAAGAAAAGAAAGGAGAAAAAAAATAGATACAGCTTAAAACGTAGAACCATTTTAAATATCTCAGTTTTCTGCTCTGAGTACTGGTAAATGAGACTCTGCTGCTGGTTCTAACAACAAGCATGAACAAAATAAATCTTAAATTCTTCCCTTGCACTCCACAGAGCTAAGCTCCTATTACTCAAAATCAGCACCTTACTCCCAGGAGTTGGATTTTTTTTAAGGGTCGTGCCAGCTTCTTAGTTCCCTATTACAGCTATAAACTTCAAGTTATTGACCACCTGAACGAGCTGCTAATGATGAATAAAGTCTAGAATCACAGTACAGTCAATTCTCTACTGAGAAACCACAATCTACTATATAGTCTCGTACAGCTAATGATACACAGTATTTATAGCACAAGGTTGATGCATACCGCCAACCTTTTTGTCTTTTTCTTTTTTTTTTGTTCAAAGCACACAATGTAGCAGTAGTTTGTGGGAAACTTGTATGCACCAAAAACTTGTAACGACACAAAGCTGGTTTAACAACCATTTGAGATGTTTGAACATAGCTATATTTACAGCATTTAAAAATTAGACATTTACCTATTGATTGGAAATATTCAAATTCTTTTCTAAGATATACACTGTTATTCTACAATAAACTGTTACACAAAATATCCCTTTTTAAATTAATGATTTAAATGTGTATTGTCGGAAGAGATATTTGTTCTGATTCTTAAACTATTTGTTCTTATTATTAATAGGAGCAATCTTATCACCAGTAAGGAATAGAATACACTATCTCCTGAGGAATTTTACATCCATTACTGTCTCTAATTCTACCCTGTGTCTAATGCGTACAATCACAAGAATCTAACACCACAATAAGAACAAGACAACAGTCTTTGAATTCAACTAAAATTAGAAGAACACAGCAAACATGAAACATTGCAAGCGGAACTACAACATTTTTTTTGTTTCCAATACATGACCTCAGGTTGGGCTCACAATCTTTGATTACATATGTGTACACAGAAGAGGATGTCACATGGTACAACAGGGAGCAGCTACTAATACTGACATTTGAGTACTTGGTACAGGTTAGCGCCTTTGTTTGTTTTTTAAAATGTAGCAAATGTAGCCTTTAGAGGGGAGGAAATCTTCTGATTAGTTGCTAAATCAAATTTACACCTTAACAGTCATGTTTTGAACGGTTAATAAATATGCCTGTCAAGTACATTATTTTACATTAGTACCATATTTCCAAAGTATGTTGGGACAAGCGAGTGTATAATCTTGTTGCATTGGATTCAATTGTCAGATTGACTAATCTATCAATAAAGGTGTAATCTAATTTCAGTAGTGATCTTCAAGCTATGTATTACCTTGTGTTAAAGAAGTCGAGGATTTTGACTGAACTGGCACTCAACATAAATTGCATCCATAAAAAGTATGCACCTTCTCATTCACTATTGCTTAAGATAAATTCACAGATTAATAAAATGGCTGTAGTGGTAAAGCTGGTACAAAAAACCCATAAACAACATCAACAACAAAGGTTTTAAAAAAAGTTTTGTTTGTTCTTCATAACTGTCCATCGTTTTTTCCAGCCAGCAAAGAAATGCAGTATTTTCAGTATTGCGTGACTGAGTAAAGCTTACTATTCCCTGAAATAGACATAGTTCCTAACCTAAGAAATATCTGGAAGACTTGAAAACAATTAAGGAATTAAATGGCTGTAACTGATCTAAGGTGGAAAAAATGCAATGAGGAGAAGCAGCCAATGCAACACTGCTCCGAAGCCTAATCACAGACTGTTCATATGGAACCTAATACTGCATTCAGTCGATGCGCTGTACTGGTAGGTAAAACAGTTGTCAGTCTGAATCCTTTGTTGATGGGGATATTTTTCTTCTTATTAATTCAGTGGCATCCATAGCATGGATTCCCATCCTTTGGCAGGGTCGGCTTCCTTCTCTCTCTTCATTTAGAGACCTCATTAAAAAGTTCAACAGCAAAATCTGCATGAAAAAATCTTAGAAGAATGAGAAGTTGAAAGCTGCTTCACAGTCATACTGCTAAATATCAGTGCAGTTTTTTTTTTCAATTAAACACTACAGTTAACTTTTGTCTGTTTCAATTCCTACGTTTCTTCCCTTTGATGTGGCCTAACCCCTTCTGTATGTTTTCATGGGATGGCCTAGGTTCCTCTAGTCAGACCTTGGCCTCGAGCATTTCCAAGAATAGTTTGTGCATGGGAACTTTGCCTTCCAGTTTGATGTTGTAGAAATGCTGCACAGCTTTGGTGGAGGTCTGCCGGAGAAGAGGGAGAGTCATCAGTAGCTTACCAGCACGGCGTGGATCTTCCCCGTGCTGCCCGGCCTCATAGTCCTGCAGGGCCTCATGCAAGACATCTTGCAGCTTCTGCACAGCCTCAACATCCTCTATGTGCATCGAATCTACAAGACAATAAAAAACCATCAGGAAAAGCTCTTCAACATCGCTGTAATTAATGGGGAAAAAAATGCATGTCTGCACAACGGCATTTTATGGTTCAAGTGTACAATGTTTCACATCTGCTTTAAACATCGATCACTCAACTGACACACACTCAACTGGAGTTTAAATAAAATATCCTCAGATTTCAAATAAAGGAACACCTCTTTCTTGGTTGCTTCACTTAACAGCCTGTTAAATAGCCGGTGTAGGAAGGAACAGCAGATACTGATTTAAACTGAAGGTGGATACAAAAAGCTGGAGTAACTCAGTCTGCAAAGCTGCCTGACCTGCTGAGTTCTCCAGCTTTTTGTGTTAAATAGCTGGGTTTTGTTCGATGCATTTTGACTGCCTAACAACTGCATACATTAAAAAAAAAAGCCAAGTACAGAGGAATATCTTTTTAACATTTAAATTCTATTAATAGATCATTAATAGATCATGAATTAGCAATGGATAAAATTTGCAGGTGGACTGTGAATAGACAATTACAATGGTTAAAAGGGGCAACACTGTTATTTATATACAATTAACATCTCAAAATAAAATATTAAAATACATTTAATCCAACAATTTTAGAGCTGAAGTAAACATTTTAAACGGAACAGCTTTTGGTAAAATGGCAGACAGATAGATTTTATGTGAATATCAAGGGATATTTGTTGCCATTATTCTTTGATTTCTTTTTGAAATGTTATTAAGTTCTGAGTTGATTTCAGAACTATTTATTGTTATTTTATTTTGGTGCAACTGTGTTTTACTATTATTTAATTCAGTTTTTCTGCTCAGTTTAAAGAACACATTCAGCACCATGGTGAATCACCAGCAGAGTCCTGCAAAAAAAGGCTGGGAGATGAAAGTTTCACTGTCTTTAAAAGAGATGTCATTTTTTGCAATCTGTTGTTTGCAAAAATATGAAGATTGTTACGATTAATCTCCTTGCAGTACTTTCTTTCAAATTGATGCTGCATGTCATGGTGCATTTGCAGCACCCCAGAACTTCAGCTTTACAGTTCTTGAAATGCTAAAATCCAGAGGAACAGAAGCCACGTCCATTGTTGCACACCTACAGTATGATATTGTTGTGAAGCAACTTACATCCTATTTGATGACACCTAAATGGTATTTTAATCCGGCATGCAAGATGGACATTGTGCAAATATACATTGCCACCAGACAAAATTAAATCAAAAGCAAGGAGAAATTATAGTAAAGTAAAAATAAAAGTGGGTCAGTTGTCTGAAAGTGCTGAGTTTGGAAATGTCATTACGCTCATCAGAGCAGTGAAGTGCCAATGACAGTGACTGAGACAAATAGAAAAAGTGCAACTTTTGGTTGAAACAATTTCCCTCCCATCAGTCTGGGAATCTGTGCATCAATATATGAGATGAACTGTTAATTACAAAATCAATTAAAAAATAATTTTCAAAACAGTCACGCTTTGGTTCTCTGGGGTACAATTTGGCAGAAGGTTCATCTCGGACCCACCAAATCAAGAGCTGTCATCCGAAAATAAGCAAAAGCAATCTGGTTTTTCATTTTTCAGCGTGGCTGAGCCCAGCCTGAGATTGATCAGCACATATGGCCTCAGAAAACAAACTGTCAATACCATGAATGCTGTAGAATTTGAACAAATGGCTGTCCTCCCATTCAGCTACTCATTGCATTCCATTTAACAGATTTTATTGACAGTTTCCTTCTTGTAATTAAAGAGAAAACTACTGGCCGGCAACCAAGATAAAGTTCAAAGATTAGGTCAAAACAAAAGAAGGTAGGGGGAAACGGAGGGACATGGCGTGATTGTCAACAGTACACAACATCAGAGCTGTTATTGACACACAGGTAGCTAACGATCAGCATCTTATTAAAGAGTGATCTATCATGAACTTTATGCAAATGCTAAAGTGCCTAAAGACTGCAATAAAGCATTGGGGAGAAGGGAAAAAACAACAAAGCACAAACGATTTTATTCATGATTCATTCCCAGTTGCTCCTGAGCTTTAAATTCAAATGTGCATAATGGACGTGCTGAAATAGTTAACCTCTTCTGTGCTGTTGCAGACTGTGTGCAATTCATTAGAGAGAGAGAGAAAAAAAACAATGCATTTCAGAACCAGTTGGCATTTCATTGAAAGCAAAACTTCAAGTCAACAAAAACAGGCTTTACTTCCAAAAAGCATAGCCTTAAACCTGAGTGAAGTGGTATAGTTAGTCTCACAGTATATCAGCAACATCATTTAAATTAACAACTTCAAATGATTCGTATTATATAAGATTGTCAATTTCTCATGCACATTGTCAGTTGATTTTGTTCAAAAGTAGATGTTTATTTTATGGCAGGAGTAAAAGTAACTCATCACTAACAGATAAAATGTTGGGATTTTCATTAGACACAAATAATTTCATATTTAAACTAAAATAAAACATATTTGCTCATTTGTGTGGACTCACCAACACAGAAAGAGTTAAAAGAAAAGGAGTGGGGGACAGGGAAGATAATGACATTGAAACTGTGCCAAATCTGCCAACCTGAATTAGCAAGCGCTATAGCTTTGAGGGTGACAAATTCTTCCTTCTCCAGCTTCATGCTCTTGTATTTTTTTACCAGCTGCAGTATGGCATTATTCAGATCCAGAAGTCCAGCGAGCTTTGACTGGTCTTCATCCATGATGTAGTCTTCAGCATACACCAGCTCATCCTCAAAGGACAGTGACCTGTACACAATCCCCAAGATCAGAATCTCCATCCAAGCACTCTGGAGGAGGCTCATCTGATCAGCCAAAGATAATGTGGAGAAGCCTGGAAAGAAAAGAGGAACGTAACAGTGTTATAGTGTCACAAAGCATGGATGAATGTATAGTTAGGATGGAATCAGATTACTCTCAATTCACTAATGGAACCACTTTCTCCGTCTGTTAAATTAAACCCTGAATCAAGTCAATAGACACAGGATAACCACCAGAGAAATCACTTACTTACTCAGTTACATGAGAGGTTTTTTTTGGTGGAAAGTGGTGAGGGGTAAGAGACAGAGGTGATCACAGCAAAATAATGGGCCTGTATTTGGAGAGGGAATTTGAATGAACAAGGACTGCCAATTCTTATTTAAATGTTGTAAACCCTGGTTTAGCTAGAAGAAGATTACAAGTCTCTCCACTGTCTTATTTTGCAGCAACTCAAATTTACTTTTATTACATTATAAAGTTATTGTATTTGCATGCCGCATTAATAGTATGAAATCTAATGTGCACGTATAATTACCCAATTGTATAGCTCTGATTAATTGTTATCTGGACAGCAGAGGTAAGGACAGATAAAAGGCCGAGGACAGTCATCCACTGGCCACGCCTTCGATGATGAATTAAGGCATTTCTCTTGGCAGGAGCTCGTCCCATTTACCCGACCGTAGTTAGTAAGATATGGTTCATGATCAGCATTCAGAATATGCAAACGACATAAATGAATGAGGTAATAGCACAAATAATCCGACCAGTGCTATCCATTCAAACAAAACGTATCAAGACCAGGCATGGTTGCTTTGCAGAATATCCATCCAATGCCCAATATTCAGTGGTCACATGTAAATGAAATTGTAATTTACATTTATTCTTTCTGACAAATAGGTCTTCCACCAAAATTAGTTTCCATTTCACAGCACTAAAAATACAAGTGACACTGCTTTTACAATTGGTGAGGCAAAGGTATCCACAGCTGTGGTAAGAGGGAAGCAAATCCGTCACGAGTTTATCAGGGGAGGGCAAATTTTGAAAACATCTGTTCAGACAAGGCTGTCACAGTGCAGGCTTCGCTACATGAATCAGTTTGCATCATCCCTGTCTAACTAGACCACTAATGGCAAGCAGCTCATTATGTTTCTTTTAGGCTATTGTTTATACCAAGTACAGTACTCATTTATTATCCCCTCACTGTTAAGATCTACAATCTTGTTAACAGGACGAGAATGGTTCACAGCTTTTGAGGTGGTTTTTCTGGCCTGCCGGTGACATGCAATGGAATGCCAGTTGGCAGGGGCGACCAAAGGCACTTAATAAAATCATCAAAGGGGCTTAACCAAACAATTCTATGTGTGTGTGTATACATAAATATATGCACCCACACAGAGACATAAACACATGGCATATATATATAAATACACACACACACACACACATATGTGTGTGTATACATATTATATATGTATACATTATATATATGTTTGTGTCTTATATTATATACATACACCCACATACAAACACCTATAAATATATGTGTGTGCGTGTGTGTGTGTGTGTGTGTGTGTGTGTGTGTGTGTGTGTGTGTGTGTGTGGTCACACACAGTTGAAGGGAGCAGGTAAAGGAAGGATGTAAACAAACTATGCTTAGCAATACAGGCAGCCTCTGTGAAGGCAGGGAGAGAAACAGTAATGGCATTTCAAGTCAATGGGCTTTCATCAGAACAGGGAATAATTACAGTCATCAGAGACTTAAGATACAGGGAAAAGAGGAAGAGGGAGAACATACAAAAGCAAAGGATGGAAGGTGGGAAATATTAAAAAGGTTGAAAGTGTAAGGTAACAATAGCATAAAGAATTAAAAAATGAATGAAATTACTCTAAGAAATTATGAATAAATGCTAAAAATCTGAGACAAAATACTGGAAATTATCATTATCTGAAATTGTTGAATTCAGAGTTGTGTCAGGAAGGTTGTAATGTGGCTGGCTAGAAGACGAGATTCTGTTCCTTGATTATATGTTGAGGTTGTTTGGAACTGTGTAGGGGAACGAGGGCAGAGAGGTCAGAGTGGGAGGGGGACAGAAAAGTGATGGGTGAATGGAAACTGAAGGTCATGTTTGGGGACTGATTAAAGATGTTCAGCAATGTTATTACGCAACGTGGTCTCCCCAGTACAAGGTAGACTACATTCATCACCAACAGAGTACGTTAAACTGAAAAATAGACAAGTATTTTGCTCCTACACATGTCTCTATCCAAACCTTTCCTTTTGTTCTCCCCTTACTCAGAATGTTTATTCACAGTTGTGAAGAAATGCCATTGAACTGAAATATTACATCTGTCTCCTCCACTAAGTTGTGACTTCACCTGCTGAATATTTCCAGGTTTTTCTACTTTTGCTTCAGTTTTCTAGGATCTGCAGTATTTTATTTTCACAACAAACAATGGCAACAGGTAAATCATTCTCAATAGCACCAACATTGAATAGGCATGTGCATCCTAATAGATAACGTATTGTTATTTCTGAAAATTAGAAAGTGTTTAGTTTGAATACAATTATTACAAGCAGCACGAAGGTCACAGGTTTACCATTCCTTATTTCAGTATAAACAAGCAACATTTTTATCAAAGGTGTGGACACACACCTTTGGGGTGAATCACACACCCAGGCCACCGGATACCTCCAAACACAGGGACAGTTTCTTCCCAGCAGTTATCAGGCAACTGAACCATCCTACCAACAACTAGAGAGCAGTCCTGAGCTGGGAATTGACTTTTTCCATTCAATTCATTCTTGGTTGTTAGCTGAAGATATTTGCAACGTCATATTGTGTGTCCTCAACACTAGTGTAGAGTGGTGAACTGATCACATTTCATTCTCAGAAAATATCAATCAGAGATTATTTTGCTTTGATTGTATGCATATCAAGGATTAGGTTCATTCCATACATCCACTACCCTCTGTGTGAGTTATTCAATGAATTCAATGCTTAATCATGTCCTGTAATCTCCGCACCCATTTACAGTTTATCATCACATTGGACACTACCAAAAGAGAAGCGTCTCGCCCTGAAACGTCACCCATTCCTTCTCTCCAGGGAAGCTGCCTGTCCCGCTTAGTTACTCCAGCATTTTATGTCTGTCTTCGGTTTAAACCAGCATCTGCAGTTCCTTCCTACACTACCAAAAGGAGTGTTTGTTAAATTAAATCAGGTGATACCTTAATCCCCCCATCTTTTTTTTTGCCAAATTTGCAGAAATGTTCCTCAAATATGTTTTTTTTTTAAACAATATTATACAGCACGATTAAGAATGTTAGTTTGCATCTGATTTGCTGGGAAATGGAAAAGGAGCTTGTCTTTTGTTAGACTCCCACAGTAGCCATCCCCATAGAATTAGCAGACTGTCAGTCTGTGTGGCCTGCAGCACCTTCCCATCATGAGGCTGTGTTGTTTCCCCCCCAACCCCCAACCCCTGCCACTGCTGTTGGTAAATAATTAGATTTACACATTCCCAATCTGCACACATCTTCTGTCTAATAATTAAAAGCAGGATGATTAGTTTATTGAGTGGAGGGAGGAACTTTTTTTTATTGAGGCCTATCAATGATTTTATCAGGACAGCACTTTTACGGTTGTCATGTGGGCACAGGCATCCAATTTTTCTTATCTGACTGATTAATACAAACGCTGTTTCAGGATGCATTAATTAACAGATACAAATCTACGTTCTCATGAAGGGATCAATAAAGAGAAGAAAAGAGGCATCAAAGTGAATTTAGTGCTGATGATGGAGAAGGCACTATATTGACATTTACGTGTGTGGAAACTCCAACGTCTCTCCACTTGTGCTGCAGGCCTCTGCAGTGATGCTAATGCCAGCAGCACTTGTCCAGCACTTTTGGAGAGGTGAAACGATGCACTTCAGTCAGCTGAATGAGCCCAACCATCTCGTGAAGGGCAAATAAATATCATCTGCTGATTCTGAAAAGGACATTTACACATCGGAAGTGAAAATAACTATTCCCCCCCCCACCGCCCCAACTAAATTAAACCATTGCCATAATTTAGCTTTGAGGGTGAATTGATGCAGTTTATCTTCATATGTGGAACATTCATTGTTTTTATCTGTTTTTGAGCAGGACACATTACACGTTTGCAGTACATATTGTTTTGTTACATATATGAAATTTAGAATGGAGACGAGGAGGCATTTCTTTGGCCAGAGGGCGGTGAATCTGTGGAATTCATTGCCACAGGCAGCTGTGGAGGTCAAGTCATTGGGTATTTTTAAACCGGAGATTGACTGGTTCGTGTTGTAGGACGGAACTGCAGGTGCTGGTTTACACCGAAGAAGGACACAAAATGCTGGAGTAACTCAGCGGGGACAGGTAGCATCTCTGGATAGAAGGAATGGGTGACATTTTGGGTCGAGTCCCTTCTTCAGACGGACTGGCTCTTGGTCAGGAATGGCATCAAAGGATACGGGGAGAAGGCAGGAGAATGGGTTTGCGAGGGTAAATAGATCAGCCAAGATTGAATGGTATAGGCTCAATGGGCTGAATTGTCTCATTCTATTCCTATGGTCTGATGTAATACATTTGTGTTATTGACTGTTGATGGTTAAAAGTGTTTTGATGAGTTATTTACAGGAGGTCTGTAAAAAATCTGATCTATGGATAGCCAAGAGTCTGTAAATGCTGGAATCTGGAGCAATGGACAAATACTTGACCCATGTTCTTTCTATAAAGGGTGCACACTTATTTTTTGTTTTCCTGTGATCAGTTCGAAGAGAATAATTTTGACTGTGATTATGCTGACATTGGTGCCTTATTCTGAATCCCCAGTTGTATGCTCCGCTAAAGCATGTCCATTCTCGAGCGGTCTTGCATTTTTGTTTTGACCTTCACTGACATCTTTTAGCCCAATTATATGTTTTTCCCAAAAGCTAATCCAAGTGGGGCTCATTTCCACTGTAAAGCAGCACTCTAATGTACAAAGTGAACACAGTAAGGGGACTGAGTGTTCGCTGAATCCAATGCATGACATCAATACAATATCACCTGAGCCATATGAAAGGCACCAAATGAAGCAATGGACTAATGCTGTTCTTGCACACCTTCTGGTGGCCAATTATGCAACTGTAGAAGAAACCCAAGTGGGGACGGGATGCCGGTTCCATCAAAATTAGTAAATGATTGATTCGAAGAATGTGAAGCTAATAAAAAAAGCCATGAAATGCCATTTCAAACAAGCACCATCTTTTGGAAAAATATAATTTGCAAACTGGTTTTATGATAAAAATAAGCTTAAACAGCCCAGTGTACTTTTTGCATATGACATGCTTGCTATGAAAATGAGACACAGCACCTCCTCTTTCCCAGTACACATTTTCATGCAGCTTATGTCAGTCTCAAATTCATTAGTGAAGCAGCTAATGTTTTGAAAGTTGCCTTTGCAATATCTTTGTCTCAAAAGAGATCTAATCATTTCCCCATAGGAGAGGTGACATTTCTATTGTGAATCTCAGTTCATCAATTTTGATGGACTTCAATATAGCAATGTTGGTTACTGCCTTTCAAATCCCATCGAAATACAAAAATATCTTCAACTATTATCATGATGAAGTCAAGGTGGGACCTAGTCTCAGTGCTTTTTTCCCCCCACAATTTTAGAATGAGAGAGTGCTTTGAGACAAAGTGCCTTTGGGCTTAATGCAATTCTATATTCAAACAAGCTATGGGGGTCAAATATGTTGGGAATGGAATATCAAGTGATTTGTGCATTATATATGTCTATATATTTAAAAATCTCCCATAGCTTTTTCCCCAACCCTTTCTCCAAATGTGGCACTGGAAATGTTTAACTCAACTAACTGGCAACATTACAAAAATAAACACTTATCAGGTGATTTTACAACAATCTTTCATAAAATGAGAATGAAAATTATTTGTTTTATGATAACTAGCTCAGAAAGGCAGCTCTAGTTAAACTAAATGGAATAATATTGCTTCAGTAATATTGTTAAATTATTTGATCATGTGCAACAAAAATACATATAAAAATCAACCTTGTTGTCTAAAATATGCTCGTATACTGTAGATGAGGGCAGGTAATAAAAACAGGAAATAAGTTTTCCAATCTGCATTAAAAAGGACGACCACAACTCAGTCACATAACATGCTATACTGCATAGGGCCATATGCAGGCATTTGGCTGCATTCAAATACAAACTGATTTGAAAACATCTGCTTGAACCCTTAACCAAAGCATTTTTGAGCACTTTGCAAAAATGTGCATCATGAACGTTTGATGAACCAGACATTTTTTCTGCCTATATTCAAACAGTTTCAATACTCGATAAATATTGAATAATTCTGTTTGCTAAAAGAGGCTAAAAATTGTGAAAATTAGATAATTTTAACACCTGATTCCCTGGAGTATGAGTTACGGAGACATACTGAAATGTAGACTGGTGCCATTGAGCAGACTGAAGTGGTTTCAGCTTTTATCAGGGGTTGCTTTCATCTCACTGAAACAAGGGATGAAACTCTATGCAGCAGCAATGCAGGATGAAAAAATACATTAACACTGCCATGTTTATCACAATCCATTTAGTAGCATTATCATTTACTCTTGAGGCAGACATCCCAAAGTCTATACCAGGATGGTAAGCTGCATGATTCTAATACACCTAATTAGGAATGCGCAGACTCTTAATTGCATACATTAAGACAATTCATAGCCAAGATTAATTCTAAATATACCCAAGCAGCTGTTTAAGATGCCTGGATTACAGTATGGACTGTACTTTTCCACTTAATTAGATATCAAAATTAAGCAGGAACAAGCATTTTGACATGACAGGATTGAACTGCTGCTTCATGTCCCAGAGCTGTACTTAAGTGACCACTAAACAGAGCTGCACAGATGGAGCAACATTAAATGCTGTACTGGAAAGTAATTTCAAATAATAAAATATCAATATTTACATTTTAATTACTCCTACTGAGAATCACTCTGTCATTTGACTATTGCTAGGACAGCATGGGGTAGTGAAATGACATTGGGCTTCTTACTGGGAGGACTATTTTGTTTCCATTAAGGAATGACAAGTGATCAGAGGCAACGACACTTGGATTTTTGTAAGAACGACACCATTATCCACACAGCATCCACACAGCAATATGTAAGCAAAGCTAGGGGAAGGGGCGGGAGGAGGCACCTGTGCACTCTGCCAGTAATGACTTTAATGGAATCCGATAACTCTGCACTAGTGAAATGTTCTAGCTCGTTACCTCAAAACTGTGTGATTTTTCCTTCTGCCCCTGGTGCAAGCTATTTAGGAGATGGTGAATCCTTCCTCATCATTTCCGTGAGCTTACAATGTACAATGCTTTTATAGTAATACACTGCTGAGCATTCACTTAAAATAAGTATTAGTTAAGACCACCTGATCATGAAGAGGATCATGCCTCATCCATTCTGATGGTGTAACTTCATAATTGTAGGATTTATTACTTGAAACTGGGAAAAACATATTCTTCAACCTTTGCTGCTGTTTCTTTCACAAGCTCACAAACATTTCAGATGCAAATGTTAAATATAATAAAAAATAATTACTGGGGTGAAGTGCAGTTTCTGTATTACAACACTATTGCAAGGAAATATTATATTCTCATTTTATTAGCTTTTGGAAACTATAATAAGTACCTCTGCTCTACCTAAGAGTGATTCTTTATTAAAATCTAATGCTTAGATACTGTCAGGTAAATTCCTGGAATAACAAAAAGGCATTTAACTATAATTTCAATCTATATTACGTTTTGAATCTAAAATGGGGAAAGAGTAGAGGCATGGAACTAACTACAGAGCTCTTTGAAAAGAGACCGCCGATGGGCTGAATGGCCTCTCTGTCTATGGCGTTTAGTTCTGTGAAATACTAGTCAGCTGCATGACTGTGCTACAATCCCTGCAATTGGACAAACATTTGACCTTCACTGCATGAGGCATACGCTGAACTCATTCCAGAAATTTGATTCCACTGTAGTTAATGGAACTAAATTTTGGAAGTAGAGACGACACGTAAAGCACTACAACATGTGTTTACTGTGCTGAGCAATTTTGCTCCCTAATTTTGTAATCCCCTGGTAGTTATTTTGATCAAATTGATATCCACATCAAATTTTGTCCAGTTGCACAGTGATTGATATCATGTTGATTATTTATTCAAGGTCCTAATCTAACCTGATCATCTGTTTTCCATTGTGCAGTGCCAGTTTGGGGATTTATTGGACTACTTTCGTAAAAAGACAATGAACAAAAACATATAAAGAAAATTCAATCCTCTACCCTAGTAAATCCAGTCTACATGCCAACCAATTGAGTTACAATCTTTATTTGTTCACATTAAATTGCCTCTTATCTTGACAATTATTACTTTAAATACTGTTCTTCAAATACTACTCTTTACAACATGATGATGTTTTATTCATCAAGCCCTTAAACACGTGAATGTTTTGCACTGTGGTATAAAATGTCTGCCGACAAGAATGCAGTAGAATATTAAATAAAATTAACAAAATAAACTTTTTTTCCCACCAAAGTTCTTTATTGTGAATCGGTGGGCTCCTATAGTATGCAATTTATTCAGTGTGGAGGCAAGGAAAATCAAATATTTTGATGGATTTTTTCAGCATTATGTTTTTGAAACTGATAAAGCCTTTGGAGAGGAATGCTAAACCAGGGGTAGTTTCTTTTTTTTTAAATGCCTGCACTTTACAAGTCACTCAGTTTCTTATCAGCTGCACCAAAAACACTGAATGAGGCAAATAGCTATGGAAAATGGCAGTTGTGACAAGTCTAATCTAGGATGCTATGACACTACATTTTGTACAAAATACTTCATTTATGATTGCTTGAGAGGAATTTTCCCCAGTTCAGTGCATCTTACAAATCTAGGCTCAATACATCACATTCCCTGAACACTCGTCTCCTTCATGCTTTAAAGGAAAGCCACTTCCCCATTTCACAGACTGAGTACCTTTTAATTTCAAAAAAGCCATGGTTCAAAATCTTAATTAATTGTTTCATACTGCTTCAGGATCATTATGCAATGTAATAAAGGACATGTAATTATGAAATTTTACAGCCATTACTGAGGCTGATGGCTCGTATTTCATCATAAGCTTCACCCAATGGCTTTTAGCTACTCCAGTTTCTTTGATGAAGTACAGACAGATCTATCACCCCCAAACAATAACCAGTCCAGGCATCTATAATAGCTACCTACAGATGAAGCAATAGATAAAGATAAACTATAAATCCCTGCACAAATGCAACCACAATACCTTAGATTGACAAAAGAAGAGGATGAGCTAAGGGAGGCAGCAGCTGTGCACCAGGGGCATCCCTCTCCAGATATCTGTTAGCTCTTCAGTCTTGTGTCGTGTTTTACTCTTTCTTCTTCCCTCGGCAGTCCCCAGTAGATTTGTTCTTGAACTCTACAGCTCCTTTCAGCTAATTCAGCGATTTTTAAAAGGACATTACAGACCCCGTGTGTACGACAACGACAAAAGTATTGAGAAATGGTGATCCCTTTTACAAAAGCTAACATTGTTACAAGTGAATGGGACAACTGAATATATATTTTTTCCCGTTGTTTTTTCTTCTCCCCGCCTCTATTAGAAAATGCACCAAATATTTATCGGTGAGCCATTTCTGTGTATTAGCACAGTAAAAAAATGTAGACTCTGAAACCCGACATGAACATCACCAATGATGTGCGGATTAAAGGTGCTTCTCTGTCTATTTGGGGATATCACGACTAACAGAGAAAAAAGATATATGAAAATATGTTTCTATAAAAGTACTATAAAACTGTGGGATAAATAATGAGACATGGTTCCATTTGCAGTTATGTTTTCTGACACTTCCGATATCAATAATTTTGAAATTATGCTGGCAGGGTTGGTGGTGGAGATGGATACGATAGTGTTGAGTTTAAGAGGCTTTTAGAGGGGCGCATAGATATGTTAGGGAAGGAGGGATATGGCTCATGTGCAGACAGAGGACTTTAGTTGAACCTGGCATCATATTCAGCACGGACATTGTGGACCGAATGGCCTGTTTGTGTGCTGGACAATTCTATGGTACTTTACAGCAGCTAGCCACCATTATAGTAAAAAAGACCATCCCTTCATCCCATAGAAAAAAATCAACGATAAGCTGGGAAATAGACAAAGCAATTAAATACCTAATATTTACACAATATGCATAGCCTAAACAATGGAAACATTGGGCGTAGTGGAATAGACGGCTTAATAATAGTCCTTTCCAAAAGGCCATTCATTCCTCTCTCTATGTCTGATTTATGAACATCCGGTACCTGTCTTCAGCTGAAAAACCTTTAAGGAAATTGCTCTCTGGCATTTTTTAAGTATTGAAGCAGAATTTTGGGTCACCATAACATTGTTTTGAAAATTGCGCAAAAGGAAAATTAAGAGAACAGCTATTCTTGTGCATCAGTGAGCTGTAACCTGTTTTGCCAGTTTCAGAATGGCCTTACCTATTGATGCATAATAAGTTTTGCAACTGTTACAGTGCAACATGACAGGCATGATGTTTGCAACAGTGCCTACAGGAACATTCTGCCATGTACATGTAACACTTTTTCAGCTACGAGGAAGTGATCAGAAGATAAGACATAGGAGAAGAATCAGGCCATTCGGCCCATCGCGTCTGCTCCGCCATTTGATCATGGCTGATCTATTTTTCCCTCTCAACCCCATTCTCCAGCCTTTTCCCCTTAACTTTACTCATCAAGAACCTACAATTTCTGCTATAAAAATCCCAATAGTTTGGCCTCCATAGCCGCACAGCGGTGGAGTTGCTGCCTTACAGCGCCAGAGACCCGGGGTCCTGACTACGGGTGCTTGTCTATACAGAGTTTGTACATTCTCCCTGTGACCGCGTGGGTTTTCTCCGGATGCCCTGGTTTCGTCCCACACTCAAAAGGCATGCAGATTTGTGGGTTAGCTGGCTTCTGCAAATTATCCTTAATCTGTAGGATAGAACTTGTTGGTCAGTGCAGACGCAGTGGGCTGAAGAACCTATTTCTACGCTGCATCTCTAAAAACTAAAACCAAGCCATCTCTCGGCAATGAATTCCACAGACTATCACACTCTGGCTACAGAAATTCATCCTCATCTCCATTCCAAAGGTACATTCTTTTTTTCTGAGGCTGTGCCCTCTGGTTGTAGACTCCCCCACTACTGGAAACATCCTCTCCACACCCACTCTACCCAGGCCAGTGAATGTTTGTTGCCAGTGAATGGAGGGATGCTGCATTAATGGGGAGGAGATTAGGAGTTTCTCTCAAAAGGTCAAAGGGATATGAACAAATTGCTGAAGAACAGCACTGAGCAGGAGGCATAATCTTTGAGCAAGATAATGTTACTGATGAAAGCCCTTTTACACTTTTTTTCAGGATAATAGTCAATCAAATAGAGTCAGTTGTTCCATAAGTAATTAAAAATGATGATTTCTTAAATGAATTGAATTTTCACTGCAAATAAATTCGGAATGTGGCACTACAGTAGGTGCCATTTCTTGGAGATTTAGGTTGGAATAAAAGTACTGGGAAAAATGAAAATCGCTTCGAAACAAATAAGACAAATTTCCATGAGGTGCTACGGCTCCCAGAAATAAGCATATAATACCTCCACTTCGGGTTAATCTGGTTTTCAACGGCAAAACAATTTTGCAGCTGTACGAACAAAGTTTCAGCTGTGTGTGTGTGTGTGTGTGTGTGTGTGTGTGTGTATGTGTGTGTTGCTCTGATCTAGGCAATATGCTGCCGTGGAAGATTAGGGTTTATCAGCGACGTTCAATTATAATGAGATTTTGGTTTAAAACTATATATATTTTGTAAAAATACAATAGTAAAACAATGTTGTCTATTCTGGAAATTAAGCTATATTAAATGCTAATAATTAATTATTCACCCATCGGGTAATGCAGAATGGCATCGCTAAGCAAACCTTAATTTTACAAAGTCAACGGGCTTTTGACAGAAATGCCAGCTCCTTGTCCCTATCCTGGAATCCCTGCTTAGCCTGATGCATTGCTCCCATCTGCTGATGTGCAGAGGTTACAATCCTTTAGTGGACTCAGACAGCTCGTATCCAATTCCATTTCCAAGGCCTGCCAGCCCTGCCTGCTTGCTTTCTGATGGAAAGGATGGCCCATTTGAACAGTTATTGGGGAAAGAAATGGCCATTTCATGCTTGTCTGTGAACTTTGCATGAACTGTGAGGAATAATGTACTGTGATGACAGCCAAGTTATTCCTTACAGTAAATTTGCTGTCTGGAATGAACTGAAATAGTGTTTGGTTTGTGTAATTACGTCCATCTATCTTTATATTCCAGAGGCATATCGCAAATTGAAAATACTAAAAATTGACTGTTCATTCTGATATTTAATGATTGCCAATGACACACCAATGATTTATTGGTTACTTACCGATGTGACACATTTGCATCTTATTAGAAGAAGATTACCATTCCTTGAATTCTGAACACAGCTGATCACGACTGATGGATTGATTTGATTTGCAAATGTAATCAAACTAATAAGAGGGAAAAATGTGCAATAATACCTTGTTTTTCGTCTGGCAATCACTCCCTGCCAACAGGCTGATATCCCTGACTAAGCAGCCACAGGAAAACATTTCTTGCAGCTCGGCAGACAAAATGCTCCTCTAATGAAAATTATTTTTTTCACCCGCCAGATTCTAACTAACTTGGCAATATACTGTAAACCCAGCTGTGTTTGTTACCGTTTATAAAGGCCATCATCAGTAGCTAGGCTGCTCTAATTTCAGAGCTGTTTTTTATAAATAAGCAACTCTTGGCTGAAAGCTTTATTGAACGTGTGAAAAAGGCAGTGTGTCATTAGTTGCATCTGCTAAAGTCCATATTGTTATTTTCTATTAAAAAAATCATAATTTCATGTCTTCATGTAACTTTTTTTTTGAAGTACCGTCTAAATATAAAATAATTATTGTTGCATTACTCAAGACAGTTCAATTAAAATAAACTGTTAGATTATGCAGTACAGATTTTAAGGCTGTAATATTAGCTTTTTTTTGCAGGGAGTAACTAACTATGTTGCCTTTCCATTTATCAACTCAGACTAAATCTTTGTGCACTCTAGTGTATCCTGAGACTTTTATGTTATTTAGATGTGGCATGTCTATTAGATAGCTATAAAATTAATGTGCTTTTTGGGGGAGGGCAAGAAAAAAAGTATTCTTTAACTTTATTCTATTGAAACTACTAAACTTTTCAAGGTTCCACTTTATTATATTAGCCATACATCTTGTGTGAAGGACTTTCTGAGCATAAAATCTTGACTGTAATTTTCAAAGTACCTGCAGTACAATATGTACACTGTCAGAGGCAGGGTCTAGTGGACAATACTAGCTTCCAAAAACATGTGGGTAATTTCTTCCTACTATCCTGGTCACTATTTATCACATCTCCAACTTCATTATAACAGACTTGTTAACCCATATGGTTGTTATCCCATAGCTGCTAGAGAGAACCTAGGTGAATGTAGGATTATGAATGTAGAATGTAGAACTCTGATTATTACCAACCACTTTCTGTTATTTGCACTATCAGTTTATTTATTCATGTGTGTATATATTTATATCATGGTATATGGACACATTTATCTGTTTTGTAGTAAATGCCTACTATTTTCTGTGTGCTTAAGCAAAGCAAGAATTTCATTGTCCTATACAGGGACACATGACAATAAACTCACTTGAACTTGAACTTGAGTCATGTTTCCTGCATGATAGCAGTACAAAGAGCAGATACAAAAGACAAAAGTATTTCATTTGCTGCAAAACACTAGTAAACCCAAATTTGTGTAAGCAATCAAACAGAAGTATTTGGCATTTTGTTTTTATCTGTATTTGAACCATTAATTTCTATTAATTTATGAAGTAATCCTGTATGAGGATATGCTTTCCTTAGTCTATCACTGACTCTGGCTTCAGGATAGATGCATGCCAATGTAGAGATTAGTATTGTGGTGTAACTAGCAGCATGCACCTGGTACCTTGGGACATCCTTGTTGTGGAAAGACCACTAGAGTTGAAGGGAAATTGAAAATAAAAGGATTCTTCAACAAATAGAGAACGCATTGCCAGGGATGGTGGTGGAGGAGGCATATATGAGAGTGGCGTTTATGAGGCTTTTAGATAGGTACATGGAAGTTCAGGGATTATAGAGGGATATAGATCATGTACAGGCAGATGAGATCAGTTTAACTAGACATCATGTTCAGCACAAACATTGTGGGCCGAAGGGCCCGTTCCTATGCTATACCATGCTGTGCTGTTCCTGGTCTTTTCTCGTCTCCAGCTCTTCACCTTCAACCCCTTCTCCCTACTTTTAGTCTGAAGAAGGGTCCTGACTCGAAAATCACCCATCCTTTTTCTCCAGAGATGCTGCTTGGTCCACTGGGTTACTTCAGCACTCTGTGACTATCTTTGGTATAAACCAGCATCTGCAGTTCTTTGTCTCTACATACTGCACTTTCTGAGGATATCAGTAAATTATTACTGAGAGAGCAGGAATGCCACATATCACCATCTGTTTTGGAGGTGATGGGTGAGAAATATGGTGTTGGCTTCAGTGAAAAGACTCCTGCTCTTTGGTGAAAAATACCACAGGCTCATTTACTATCAGCTAAGTTTTTTGTTTTTTTTTTAAAGCTGCCACTTCCAACAGTGTGGCTCTCAGCACTGGACTGAAGTGACAGCAGAGACCTTGTGCACAAGTCATGCTGACAAACTTTTTCTCACACATTTCTTAGCACAACCTGGATACACTGAACATCCAGAACATTACAGAACCATCAGCAGTAACTACTATGAACATCATGTTCTGGATACATATCTCCATGCAGCTGGGAATATACTGAGAATAAAGTATTACCATAGTGAATATAACGATAAAAGCCCAACATTCCAATAATTAACCTGATAAATTATTAAACATAAACAAGATACTTCAAATCATCATATTTTTTTTTTTTTTTTTAAAGGTATTCTAACCTCCCTTTCACTATTAAATACACAAATGCCAAAAGTAAATCTCTATATTTGTGTCACTAAAAATATCCATGTAAAACAACAAAGATGTGCTCGCTAGAAATGCCAGACTATCTGACAAGTTCAGGTTCAATTAACTTCTGTCGTCATTGCGGGAGCAGCAAGAAAATGCCCTGCACTATTCTAACTTTGGAAATGATCAAGTTGTTCCGGGGGAATTACAGCAGCCAGGTTTAAAACTGCTGACTCCCACTATTAGTAAAGCCAAGGATGCTATTAACACCCAGCTATCCTCATTTACCAGGCTTTCTCTAGCCAGGTCAACCTGAGCCTTGCCAGAAATGTGCTGACTCATTTCAGCATTGTTCCGTGCTGGTAATTAATCCTTTTTCATGAAGGTTAAGCAGGTGCAGATCCACCTTAGCTATGAAAAGCAGTGCTTTAAAGATACATGGGTATTAACACTTATGCCGTTTAGATAACCAGGTCATGCACTCGAACTCGCAGGTATGAATTGCCTCCCTAGCTTCTCTGCCCTCCAGAAACGGACTGGATCATAACTTGAGCTGCGGTTTTTCCTCATTCCTGATGAAAATCTGCTTGGTAGTTGACCAGCAACCTTCCCAATTGCACCTCTGAGATGGGAAATTCCCTGCTTGGGAATATGAACAAACCCACTTGCTACCACACTATGACACAGCATACTGGTACCCTATTACATTGTGGCAACGTGTTATCTCATCATTTTAATTACCTACTTTTCCTATTCAAAAACGCTGAGATCTAGGAGTCTCCGAGGAGTGGATCTGACTTGATTATCAGCGTTATAATAGTAAACACCAGGCTGCTACCAGTTTAGTGAGCGTTATTTTTAAACAAGTGTTTATTTGCTTCCTCGTTACACAGTTATTGGTGGCACTATTTGTATGGTTGATTTCACAGCCTCCTGCACAGATTTTACAGATTTAAAGAACAAAGAAGCTGCTGGGGAAATAAATCTGACTGCAGCTGTTGTGAATGCAACAATTTAAAGTTTTATTTTCAACTGGATAACCAGATCAATTTGCAGGGAAGAATTTTTTTTAGGAATCGGTGGAATAGTGAGGTGGGGGAGGGGAATTAAAATAAATAAATCAATGAACAATTCTGCAGGCAAAAAGCAGCTGTGGAACATGGAATAACAATGGACTGTTTGGGGAGTGAATGGACACAGGAAATTGTTATCATGCACATAGAGATTCTGCTCTCTTTCTGTGCCAACGAAAAACAAGTTGACTTTTTCCTTCACGTCTCAGTGTGGTGACAATACCACTATTTATTACATTTGTTTTTGTGGGAAAAGCAAGTCCTCTGTTATTGGTAAGGTCTCGTTAGTCATGTTACTTCTGCATTATATCTATTTTTTAATCAACAATGACAATGTTTTTTTTGCAAAATCAGATAATCCGGAATCAAGTTGTATTCTCTTCTGCCATTCAAAAGGACAAAACTTTTTGGTCGGGAGAAAGCGGGTGATGAGAAAAGGTGCACTTTGAGTGAATGGAACACGTGAGAGGGCGATATAATAAACAGGGGAACAATATTTAGAACACTTGCTAAAGAGATTGGGCTGCTTAAATTGATGAGCAGCTGACAAAACTCTGATTATTAATAACCACTTTCTGTTATTTGCACTTTACCAGTTTATTTATTCATGTGTGTATATATTTATATCATGGTATATGGACACATTTATCTGTTTTGTAGTAAATGCCTACTATTTTCTGTGTGCTTAAGCAAAGCAAGAATTTCATTGTCCTATACAGGGACACACGACAATAAACTCACTTGAACACTTGAACTTGAAAGGTTTGTTTCAGCTCAGGTGATGACAAGCTCTCTGTGGAATTGAATGCGACTTTACCAGGAACATCCCAGCAGCCACAACCCTCGCTAGCAGGGCCTCCATCTGCTTCAACCAATATCCAAATGCATCACTGTCTATCAGGGCTTCAGCACTGACACTCTGGATGTATTGATTAATAGTTGCCCTAAGCTCCTTTTAACAAATCAAGTTTTCACTTTTAGCAAGGATTTCGGTTCTGATTTATTCAGCGTAGTGAAATGCATTAAATTGACTTTGACATTCTGGAAAAACGTCTGGAAAACAATACTTTCAAGTGAAGAGGAAATAGATATATTTTTTTAAATGTGTGGCAGCTTGTTTGTTTAGGAGACAATATTACATTTTTATTCAGTGGAATTTAGATCTGTCAAAATTCCAAGCTGTTTTATCTTCCTTTCTAACCCGGGATTCCGAAAATAAAATCATGAGTCAAAGCCTACAAATAATCTATAGAACAACTTATGTTGCAACAGAGTTCTGCAGAACAGCTGTTTCCGTGATTAAGTAAACTTATTTAACTCTTCAACAAGAAATTGCATACTCGTGCTAACAGAACTTTACGTAACAGACTTCATGCATAAATATTTCTGAAATATCTCAGAGAGATAAAGAGTATAAACATAATGTATTAGATCTAGTACTTAATGTACCATTATTATTGGTTTGATTCTACTGAACAATGTTTACTGTTTACTGTAAGAATGCAATTAATATCAGAAAGAAAAAATTAATAGCACATTCCTCTTCCTGGGGGAAAAATAAAAGTAGGACTATTGATATGGATGGCCGAGATGAAAACAGGTTTTCAGAAACTGATATCCTTAGAACTGATCACTGTGATTTAGGAACTGCTTCTGGAGTTACCACACTTTTACATTGCTTCAGAAAATTCAGCATTCGATCAATTCTGCAATGGCTGCATCACTATGTGAAAGTAATATAACTAATTTATAAGTAATATAATGTAACTTTTATGCCCCAGCTGTACTGTAAATCTGATGCTCTGCAGTTCCGATTCCCTCAATGTACTAATGTTTAATATGGCTTTGTTTTTTTACTGCTGGTACCAACATTTAATAACATCAACTATACTAATAACTGTGGTTAGTGCATGGACAAATTTCCATCGACAGTGTCCACTGACAAATGTGCTTAACGTTTCACTGTCTAATGGGGGTAATGAGCAACACCACGCAAGAATATGACCAAACATCTCCACGAATCTTCCAGAATACATTATTCCATAAGTCCCTGTTTCTTTTCAGCATCTGCACTAATTCCCTCACCCATCTTCCTGAGAAAATAAAATGAAATGCTCCATTGAAAAATACTTGCAGAGGAAAAAAACTTGGAGATGTGATTAATGGTGGAAGTGATAACAGAATGGAGTTCTGATTTGCACAGTATGGAAAGGCTACAATGGTGGAATAATCTCCTCTAGAAGGCAGTGAAGCCCAAGTCATTATGTAAATTCAGGGAAGGAGAGAGATGTAGTTCTTACTAGTAAAGGGTTCAAAGGATTTCGGATGAGAATAAGAACGACAAAAATCCATGGCCATACTGAATGATGGAGCAGGTTTCTCTTTTCTATATCGCTAACTATCTGAAGTTACAAATATCTTAAACATTGACAACTCAGGTGGGGAGATGCTGTGTACAGGGCATCACTCTCATTGTCTTGACATCTCCTTGGTGATCTCACCATGATATATTCCTTAAGAAGGGTTTCGACCTGAAACGTCACCCATTCCTTCTCTCCAGAAATGCTGCCTGTTTGTTACTCCAGCTTTTTGTGTCTATCTTCATGATATATTCCCAGTTGTGTGGCAGTGAATTGAAGGCAGAATGGCCAATTTCTGGATTAATATGATTTCACTCATGAATGATTGCTGCCATGTTTTTGAAAACCAGAGGACATAGGTTTAAGGTGAAGGGGGAAAGATTTAATAAGCATCTGAGGGATAACTTTTTCACACAAAGGGTGGTGGGTGTATGGAATGAGCTGCCACAGGAGGTAGTTGAGGCAGGGACTATTGCAACGTTTTAGAAACAGTGAGGCAGGTACATGGATAAGACAGGCTTAGAGGGATATTGGCCAAATGCAGGCAGGTAGGACATGTTGGTCGGTTTGGGCAAGTTGGACCGAAGGGCCTATTTCCACGTTATATCACTCTATGACTATAATTTAAGTTGAATCAAATCACTTCTACTCGTAATATATACATGTAAATATGTAGTAATGGATCAAATTTCTTGCCTAGTATACTTTCTCACATTTGATTATTACAACTTTTCTTTGTAAGGAGGATATATCGCCTTTAGTCAGATTTTAAAAGAAAAGTACAAATTAATTGTCTACTAACATCCTTTTGCAATTGGTAATGTTTCGAAAAGACCTACTCAAACTTTTTGTGCAGTTATCATTGGGGAAACTGCTAGGAAGAATAATTGTGTGTGGCAGTACAAATGAAGCAAATTAAAATGTACAATTAAAATTATATGATTACTGAAGCACCCCGGGTAAACTACTTTATGCAGTGGTGATAAATGAACTCCTTCATGTGGTTGAGCTCAACTATGTCTCAAAGCCAGCTCTTGTGATGATATCACATGTAATCACAATTTAAACAAAAAAAAAATTAAAAGGAGACAAAAGCCACACATAATAGAACGTCTAAGTTTATCATATTATTCAATTGCTTCCATTTTAAACATACTACTTATGGGAATGCTTCATGTCCTAATCCCTAGCGCTGCATTTTCTACAATTAAAAAAAAATGCTAGTCATTCATCATATGTGTTGGTCGTGGGTAATGCAACTTAATCCATTTACATACATAACAACAGTTATTCATTAGCAATGAAGCATTTGGGACTTTGTGAGGTAGTAATGAAGTATTCAGTACCTGCAAGGGGCAGGAATTCATCTCAGGCGGACATCCAGCATACTCTGAACACATGCCTGAAGATGCCAGACTGACACTCAAATGGAATTAGGCCTTGGGTTCATTTGGATTAAATAGGAAATCTAGAGGCATCAATCAAGCAAACCAATGAAGCAATCGGGCAAGTGCCTGGCACTCTCTGATAGAGGCATGGCTTGCAGTAATTTCCAAAACCATGAATGATCCTTTAGACGCCACAGAAATTATTGTGTCACAGAGACAGAGCTGTACAGCACAGAACCAGGCCATTTGGCCCACCATGTCCATGCTGAGCTTTTTTGTCCATCTATCCTAATCTCATCAACTGTGCCAATCGCACGAGTGAACTATTTTATGACACTATTTTGAGCCGTTTCCAGTAGCCCATTTGAATACATGAGACTTGATCCAACAGATCATGATGGATATGTGTGAAGCAAGCTCAATGCAAGTTCAGGCCTGGAGCCAAAATGGATTGGGCATGTAAATATTAGTTAATTAATGCCTGTTATAGGGAAGGTCCTGCACACCAGGACACAAGGAATACATCGGCTTTTAATTTGAAATTCAGCTCACTGCCTTTGGAGGGGGCAGAATTTAATGCAGGGGATCATAACTTGAAATCCAGGATCTAACTCCGTCAAATATCAGGTACAAGACAGTGTTCCTTTCCCTGCGGTTACATTTTATATTATTTTTTAGCAAATGTAATGATCTGGGTGAAAATGTATCGAAATGGTAAAGATATTCTACTGAAGTACATTGAGAACATATAAGTTCCACATACTAAAGATGTAGAGTGTACTTGTAGGTGGATGTCAAATAAGCATTGTGTTGAATGTAGCTAACACACAGAGAAAGAAGATATATTAAATCTTATAATAATATTGGGATAAAGTGCAGTGTGTCTTCCTAGCAATGCCTGAATATGCACCTCCAGTATTCTACTAATGTGGTAACATAGGAATATTCTAATCCAACACAAAGTCTAACAATACGTCTGACTGCTGTATTGATAATCTTTTTATCGTACGTGTGAAACCTAGCTGCAATATTTGATTCATCCTGCATTACTCCCCAGTCCATTCTGACTCACAATAGACTGGATGAAGCAGAGTGTGGAAGTACCACAGTATCTACATAAAAGAGATTAAAGCCGACAGGATTCCATTTTACAGCTCAATCATATTGTGTTAGCACGAGCTTATCCAAGCACATACAAAATTGAAAGAGAGAGAAAAAAAGACAGACAGATATGAGCCAGAATAGAGAGCAGGGGCAATTTCCGAGAACATAAAAGGATGGTAATGGTGGGGGCCTTGTCAGAGTAAAGGACTATTAGGCCACAGCCTCTGTCTCTTGTACCCACTCATTCCACTTTAACTTAAAATAACCGAAGTCAAGTGCTGTCTAATTTCATTGTGCTCTTTGTCAGATAAGGACTGTTCAAATTTCATATCGCCCCGCTTTCTGTTCAGCTGCTTTATTAGCATGGGTAGACTAATTCTATTTGCTGATAAAGTCATTCTATATTTTCTTTAAATATTTGCCTCTGTTGTGGACACAGCTGAGTTAAATGCTTTGTGATACAGAATTAATGAAAGCAATGTCTTTGGTCTCTTTCTGCACATCAGAAAAGCTGATGCTATCAAGACCCTATTTCTTAATTCACTACCACCATTAAATAATGCTTCAGAGGCTATGTGGCACACAAAATCGTCTCTTCTGTGGAACAGATTACTAAATTAAACTGTCTTTTACAGCTGAAAGATCTAACTGAGCTCTTTGTTGTTATATTGACTTAGCATAAGAAAAAACGCAGCCATTGCCGAGAAAAAGTCTCAATCGTGCATTTAAATTTTACCCACCCCACTCCCCTTTGAGGAAGGATGTTAGATGTTTGATCTTTGCCAGCCTCAGCCTAAATCAGTTTTAAAGTCAAGGTTTGTTCACCGTGGTCAAAGCTGACATTGTTAGAAAGTGAGCGAGCTTGCAGACAATCGTTCCTCAGGAAAGTTGTAATCAGAGTAAATTTAGGATGATATTGTCAAATTCACTTTAGGGCTGATGCAGGTTCTTGACCCAAAATGTCAACCATTCCTACACCCCCAGCCTCCAGATGCTGCTTGACCTGCTAAATTCCTTTATTTACTCTTCCAGATTCCACCATCTGCAGTTTCTTATGTCTCTGCGTCACATTATCAGCTTGAGACGCGAAGAAATGCAAGGCAGAACTAATTATATTATATTTATGTAATGAATTAGCTTCTACAAACCCAAGTGCGCATTGGCAAAAGTTGATAAATAATAAAGAACTAATCAACAACCAAGATTAGATCAAATGCAATATAAATACACTCCTGGATCATCAGATTATTTCAATTAAGAACTTTGGGGTTTTAATTGGATTGTGGTAGAAAACTGACAGTGGAATCACGGTATGAAATTAACCCTTGTCTTATTATCCAAGTACAGGCAGCACAGGAAATGTATGCTGCACACTTGTTTTCAATGTTTTCAACACACAGCCAATTATGTGGTTGCCTTAATGCATCTCCAATGGCCTTGGCTTTGTAAATGGTTCAAGCTATCCAGTCTTGATTAAACTCTGACTGCACCGCTTAAAGGGAGGTGAATCTAGACAGCGTTTGGTGGTAAAAGTTATTCTTAATGTTTTACACATTGCTACGTGAAGTGATAACTTGTTGGAGTACACGTTCAAATATTATGTGGTCCATTGGAGACTTAGGTGAGAGATGTCGAGGAAGAAGGGTGACCTCGATCTGCAGGCCCTCAAGACACGTGAATAAAGGCAGTGGGAGAAGATAGTTTTAGAGGTGTATTAGGAAGTGCAGTTCTAAGGATATGTTGCAGAGAAGCAAAACATTCAATGACTTCACACATGACATTGGTCACTGGTTTTCAATGTGACATTCCATGAAGCACCCCTATCCTTAGAACAACTAACTCCATGAAAGAAAATGGCATGATTTTCCTAATCCATCTTCTCAGATCTCACTTCCCCACAGCCCAATTCCTCATGTTATATACAAATTGTAGATGGTGTAAGTATGCACTTATTTTTTTCCCCTCTACCCTGATGTATTTTATCTTTCAAACCTGACTATGGGTGAAGCGTAAGACAATGAAGATGAAGGCACACTGTCATTGCCATCAGTTCAGATACAGAGCTTGATTTATGGTTAGTCACCGGGCAAAAAGCAGCCTTCAGTCCAGGCAACAGGAAAGGGTAGTCTAGTGGATTACCCCTCAGAGAGCAGATAACATCCGGGTTCTGCAAGGACACAGCTGGGAATTTCATCAGAAGAGATCTCAGTTTTTTTGATGCAGAACTATTGCTGTGATCCTAATGTGTTAATCCATTTCTGATCTTGCTTGTTTACAAATGACCAAAATAAATATGAATAAAACCGCATGTACATTAATCCATTATTTGAGTAATGTAATAGTGAAAGCTGATGGCTTTACATTGGAGAAAACACCTCTTATTAAAGACATTTTTGGAGTTTCTTGCTGGTTGAATGGTCAGCATCAAGCACTTAAAGACACTTTTATTCATCTTCATGACTTGCTTAGCAATGTGTATGCTTGATTATTTATTTATTTTTTTACCTGGAATATGCTTTGCCCATCCAATGATGACCACCAGTTCTCGATCAGCCAGATCACATAGTGTAGTAAGGGCCTTGATGTCACTGTCAGGAACGGTGGGATCAGGCATGGCATAGATCTTCTCTGGCTCAGCCACAAGCAAGTGTGAGACAATCTTGTTGACTAGAATAGAAAGGCCAGGCAAGAGAAAGCATGAAACGTTTGCATCAGTTTAGACAGCCTCATCACTCAGGGAATTGAGTAGCTGCAAGCGGTATCTCTTGGTAAATCTTATTTAATGTTGCCTTAATTAGAATCAATACAACCCAATTTTCATCAGAACGGCTTTGTAATGCACAAATAATCAATCAGGAGCTAGAAAATCTCTTAGACTCAAAGCACAACACATGCCCTACTTCCTGACACAAGTTAAAAACTGACCATGTATTTTATCAACACTTATTTTTTAAATAAAAAGATTACTTATTAAATGAACAACATGAAATTAACAGTAATTATTTAGCAAATAATGACTGACAAGTGGTAAGACTATCCAAAAAGCATTGACACAAACAACAATGGAATCTTATTAACATTCAAAGATGCTGTAGCTTGGAAAAGATTCTAAATGAATTACGATAAATTAAAAACTTAGAGGAAACAAATGGGCATAGCAAAGCAATTTTAAAACAGAGAAAGGACGGTGAGTCTTAAATACTCAAAGCACCCGTCAAGTTACATATGGATATAGACATTTCTGATCTGTAGGACCATGCACAATATAACCAGTTGAGTCATTCAGTCAAGTGATATAAAAGACAAATAGACATTACTCCTTACTACTGGTCTGGAGACACAAGTGATAGGGAAATGATCAGATTTTTAAGGTATCACGGTGGCACAGGAAATCATATAATGATGTGAATCAGTCCTTATCTGCAATAGTTATTATTTGTCAGGAAATATCATTATGGGAAGCATATGTTTAGGAAAAAAATTCACAGCTTGCTTCTAGTCCCTTTGAACAATTTCTATATAAAAAAATGTAGAGTATTAAAATGGCATCACCTCTAGCAAAGTAAATGGCAAATCATTTATCTGTCACTTTTATTAACTTAGTATTGTTTCCTCCAGGGTTCACAAAATTACCCTACTGTATATTTCAGGCAGGAGTTGTAAAAGATGGAGTATGCATCCTTAACAAATTATATACATTTGCTTTTTGGATTTTTTTAAATTAATAATTTAATTTTAATTTTAAGGTGAGATGCAAACCAAAGGCTTTGTAAATACTCATTTGAGGAAATCAAAAACTGAATAGATTTGATCTAGTTACATTGTGTTCTTTGGATATGTGTATTAAAGACTGAACTTTGGTAGAACGAGCTTCATTGCAAAATCCTAACATAATTTGACTTACAGAACTTTAAATGTGATTGCAATGTTTCATCAATATAGTATATTACGCCCTCCCTTGTAAAAGTGTGAGGTCTAGTTTGATTAACGTCTGAAATTCCGTGAATTGCTTTCAGCTATACTTAATTATTTATTATTTAATAGAAAGAATATGTTGGAAAATACAAACAGTTTCAGTCTTGAATAAGCCTGTGCATCACTAAGCTCAAAAAGGACACAGAGCCATGCACTAAAATTATGATATAATGTTCACGCCACAAAAAATGTATGTACCTATATTCTAGATGCAATGTTAAAGTATTTGCCAATATCAAATATCATCAGTTTGAATTTTTTTTAATTTTCAATTAGAAAGCTACTGCAACTTCAGTAAGAAAAATAATTACTGGTATAAAATTACTGCGTTTGCTACAATCCAAAACGAGAAGGAAGGGAACAACACCTAAAATGTAACATTTACTCTCTTGATGGCAAAGTCTCCTGATAAAGATTTAAAAAAGGCAATATCCAGCTTATGCAGATCTGTGATCTTCATTCTAGTATTTTGAGTTTAACACAATGGTTAGCTTCGAGCTCAGAAAAATACACACCGCAGATATGTTTAATAATGTCAATGTTCAACGTTGTTTAATAATCCTTATTTTAAATCAGTCAAGGGGTACAAATAAAATTAAAATTTATATGGGACTTTTTCAAAACAACAAAATTAAAAAGTTTTAGTATTCAAATTGTAATTTAAGATAAAATGTTGTGACAGTATTGCCACTGTGGACTTCACGTTTAATTGGACTGCCCAGAAAATATATATATGGGCATTTCAAAATATTTCCACATGACTGTACATCATTTTTCATAAAGTACATCATGCTATCCTTGATGAAAAACAAACTCTGGTGATTTATAAAATGGTGACTGGATTAGTTCTGCACTATCATCACTCCCATCTGTTTACAAACTCTTTAACTAGATGTGGGTGCAGGGTGAACACATTGAAATAGATAAGACATGCTATTGTTTTACAGTGTGTAATTTGTAAATTAACATGCTGAAGTTTTATATACTAATAGCTAATGCACGATATAATATTTAAACAAATCTTTATCCTTACATGGCTTTTTGGCTGGTTGGACCAGCTGAGGGTTCAAGTAAGGGCTGTTCTCTGCATCTATCCTGCGTTTGTACTTCTGCCGTCCCCCACGCACCCTGTCTAGGCGCACACCTGAAAAGGGAGGAAAACCGCATTTTAAAATGTAAGAATACAAATGGTCCTGGCCAGATCTTTGGTTCACCTTGATTGTCAGCTTGGATTAATACCGCATTTTTTTTATTCAGAGACTGCAGAATTGGCCTACAATTTATAAATGATTTAATAGCACTATTAACGTGACAATATTCAATAACTACTTGTGCATTTGTATCTCTGCAAAACAGATGAAAACATAGTTAAAATTGTGATAGTATGAAGCATCAGGAGCAATGAATTGTCAGCATATATGACACAAATTCAACAGAACATTTTAATGACAAAATATTACACATGATAAATGTATTTGTATTTTCCTTACCCAATCTACTGGAAATACATGAATTAAAAACCAAATTTCCAGGAATGTTTTCTATTTTATAAAGGGATGTACATAACTACTGATTAACATAACAATAAACTTTAGATGGATATTAATGATCAAACCATGAAAACATAAAAGCATATTAATTAGAAAGAGTTTCCATTGGTCATGCTTCAAACTGAATTATGATTTAACATTATAAAGTTGAGATTTTATAAAATAAATAGAAATGATTAAAGTATTTCTGCTGTTACCAGAAGGAAGTAACATTGCGTAGATAACTTTATCCATTTTAAATTAATTTCTAAACAGGATCAAAATATATTGCCATATCCTTGCCAATCTTCAATTAATTTCCAATGAAATACTAACTTCTATACCTATAGACAGGACAATATAAATGTGAATTTATGGCAAAGTAATTTTAAGTCAATTTTATTTGGCGCACTCCTACGACTATTAAAAGTGAAACATGAACTCGTAGTTACAGTAAATACAAGAGGGATCACTGCCTTAAGGACAATCTATCCTTTTAATTTATTGACATCAAAAGAAGCCTAATTTAATTATATCAAATTTCTCCTGGGAATGTGCATCACTATGGAAACCAGCTAACAGGAAGTGTCAATGATTTTTTTTGTTGCTTTGAATATACCAGCAACATTAAAAAAAATACTGCATGGTTCCAAACTGTCTAAATGTTGCCAATCACTCACATCACCAGCATGAAATGGGCTGTCTCCAAGAGCCCACAACAGGTCAGAGGTTTTAATTGAACAACATCTCTTTCTGTCGTTCTGACAAAAGGCAAGCAGGAAAAATGACTCTGGCAAGATAGCTCAGAGTCTAGCAATGTCCGATTTCTCATTAGGTCTAAGCAGCTATCTAGCTGCTAATGCTGACAAGCCTTGAACCTTTTATTTTTGCTCAGAAATTACTTTGGCAGGAACAGCAATACAGCTTCATCACAGACGCCTGGCTGCTGTTGCATTAACCCGAATGAGACCTCATAGACTGGCGATTCGGTGTGGTGGAAATGTGCCCAAATGCAACACGTACAAATCTTTTGTTATCCTGGCAGATGCTTGGAGCAAAAGGAAGGCGACACAAAGGTGTGCACATTAATAACCTGATTATTTGTGTCTCTGCACACTTGTATCAATTGGGAAAAGCACAGGGGAAAGACAACCATTTACTAAGCTGAAGACAAAAGACAATTACCAAGCAAGTGGGTTAATACACAAGATAGTGCGTGTGCCAAGTTTACACACAAGCTTCAAGGAAAGGAAAGCACTGAAGTGAGAAAATACCAACATGTTCCACCCTGATCTGTTTAGATCTATTTTCTCGGTCCCCCATAACACTGGCCCCTGCGTCACATTTCTGATGTGCTGTGACTGTAAGGAAATACACCTCAAGATTTCACAGCAAACTGGACATATGGTAAAATTAAACTCAGGAACAGTGCTGAGTGGACTACCTACAAAGAACTGACTGCATCAGGTGCCACATATAATTTTGCTTTGTACTCAGAGTCCCACTGATCTTTTTCCTTCATCTACTATGATCACAAGTTGGGTGACTTATGAAAACTTTCAATACCATTTTACAATTGAGAATATGCCAAAGCAGTTGAAAATGGCACTGTAGGTCAGCCTGGCCCGATAATAGACAGAAGAATGGAATGAAGTCCACTTATCTAAATTCTGCATCTGCACAGGAATCTAAAGTTCCATCCCAACCAGCTGAAAGCTGCACTGTTTATCACCGAGAGTTTATTCTGGGATTAATCGGCATTGGATATGTGGTCTCTCCAGTGTTTGCAGGTCTGGAAACCATCAAAAACCACCCCCCAAAATGCCACAAGTGAGGAGACCAACTCTGCCAGCACACTAAACTGAAATCACTATTTGTTAGACCATAGAACAGTAAAGCACAGGAACTGGCCCATCGGCCCACAATGACCATGCCAAACATGATGCCAAGTTAAACCAATATCATCTGCCTGTGTGTGATTCATATCCCTCCACTCCCTACATGTCCATGTGCCTCTTAAATACCACTGTCATATCTGTCTTCACCACCAACTCTGGCAGTACATTCCAGACACCCACCACTCTCTATGTAAAAAAACTTGCTCTGCACATCTCCTTTAAACTTTGCTGCTCTCACTTTAAAGCTATGCCCTCTAGTACTTGACATTTCACCTGGGGAAAAATGTTCAGACTGTCTACCCTGTTAAGGTTTAAGAAATAAAAGTGGGATAGGGCATTTGGCTACTTATGCCTGCTCCAAAAGCATCACGGCTGACTCACCGCTTTTCCTGTTCTAACACCTATATTATTTAAACTCTTCAATGACCAATTATTGATCAAGCTATACATTGAATATATTCAGTGGTTGATCCTCCATAACCATCTTGTAGAGACGATTCCAAAAACTCATCATCTCTGGTTGTAGAAATGTCTTCACACCCTTGTCCTGATTGTCACCTTGCCATGGTGGAGACGCTTGTGTGAACCTGAGAGCGATGCCGTCTGGAGCTATGCTTCTGGTAGGGCCACCAATGGCGGTAAGGTCAAGGGGAAAGTCTCTGACAAAGAGCAATCCAACCAAGACCTCAACGGTGGAACAGGCGGAGGACGATGGCTGACCTGAGTGGAGCGTCACAACGACTGGGAAGGCAGATGAAGGCTGCAGCAGAAAAGGGTCCCCGGTCGTCTTGGACTCCATGCCACTGGATCCTGACCCAGATCTGTCAATGACCGTGGGGTGGCTGCTGTGCACCAGTCTCCCCATGTTAAATAAAGTGATGCATAGGCATCCTCCATATAGGGAATAGCACCCTGGAGACACCCATGGTCAGCCACGACCGAAGGGGGCCTAAGAAATGTCCTGAGTGGATGACTCCTTACATTAAGATCATGGCCTCTTCGGTCTCTAAAGTTCAGCCAGGGGCAACATCATCACTGAGTCTACCTTATCTTCTACCTTTCCTTATTGTAGAAATTGGAAGGGGTGATACCCTGGTCATGGTGAATGATAAAGCATGTGGAGCTACTGCAGAGGGATTTTTCTCTTCTTTTTCTTTTCCTGGAGTAATGTTTCACAGGGTTGTAGTGCTAGCTCATATGGGACCCATCTACTCACTAGCATCCAAATTCAGAACATTTGGTCCACCAACCAAACTAGGATCCTTTTTTTATATATATCATTCGTTGCTTTAAGGAGGCAGAGATACTTAGAGAGAAAATGATCCAATAAGTGGATGACTTTCCATCATCCACCATTATGGAAGCCTGTGGCCTCTGTCATATTAATGGGGTGTGGGCATGGCAGGCAAAGCCAACATTTATTACGTAATGGTAACTATATGGTGATTTTTGCTTTTGGTATGGAGCTCCAGCATTCAGACTGCAGCAAATGAAAGGTCAACAACAAACTCCAGAGTCAGGATAGTGTATGACTTTGAGGGAAATCAGTAGGTGTTCCCATGTGTTGCCTTTGTTATTCTTAGAGGGAAAGACTGCATGCTTATAAGGCTACTTAGAAATGTCCCAAGATAGGTTCTTATAGGTAATGTTTTAAGTCTGTTTGATTGAAGGAACATTGGCATTGAGGGTTACCAAGATCTATCGCTATTTTGTTCACTTACATAGGTGCTTAGTTTGGAAAAAACTTCACCAACTTGTTAAATATTGCGAAGTATCGAGAAACAATTTTCAAATCCAATGCTGAGGATTTCAAGACCATCACTTCAACGTTAAGTGATATCTGATCCGATACAATATATCCGCATCAGTTTACGGATGCATATTTGAATGATTAATATATTTTGATGCATGATGAGATTACGTGACTAATCCTCTAGCTGTACGTAGACTACCCAAGCCCTGTCCAACTCTTTCCCTACAGCATCAGCATTTTTGTAGATCTGTCAGTCCATGTAACATCATCAAACTAGAGAATTGGTCAGTCAATAACCGTCTGAGGCTTGTGATGGTTATTACTGGAGCTGCTGGGTGAATTGGCCCACGCACAACTTGAGTAGACTGATGATCATTTGAATAAATCTGTGTTAAATATACTAGACTAAATAGGTGATTTAATGTATTGAATGCACTGACCTACTTTTACTACTAACACAGACTATATTGTTTTTAAAAGTAATGGTTAACCTTCTGCCCTCAGTGAAAGGGATACCTCTTTTTCTCATTCCTCTTCTAAAAAGTACATCTTCCACTTAATTGTGAGGTTTCTTTCTGATAAGGCCAAATGGTTAGTATTCATCAATGCAGTACAATACAATTCGCTTACAGAGGTCTTAACCATTATAGGTTAGAATATAGTGTTGGCTGTATTAGTGAACAATCATGCGCACTCATACGAGAGTCCTCTTTTGTTATTATGAGAGGTAATGCACTGTGCAACATTGTATGAAAGCTTTATACATTTGTCCATTAATAGTCTTTTTTTTTGGCTTGTGTTTCACTTCCCCTGATTTTTATTTGCATCACCACTGATTTACTATTTCACTGCAGATTAGGAGCAAAGCAAATGATTATGAGCTGTTTTCAAATGGTTAAATATTTGTATGGCTGTTTGCATAAACAGATCCTAATAATAAATCAGACACCAAAAAAAGCTGCAGAGCACAGATAATGGCATCTGCTGCAGGATGCCACTCACAGGGGTTAGCTCATTCCCAATTTCACTTAGTTGAAGGGCAAGACTTGCTGTTCACAATAGTATGTTTCCACCTCTGCTTTCGATCTTCATTTCTTTTTCTACACTCCTGCAACTTGTAATTTCATAGTTCTCCCTGACTAAAATGTCAAGAAAACAAACGATCCAACATTTTTTTACTTTTATTGTTCCGCCTACCTGATTAAGTTCAAATCAATACGGGTTATCCTCACTAGGGCTGCTGTCTGTATGGAGTTTGTACGTTCTCCCCGAGAACACGTGGGTTTTCCCTGGGTGCTCCGGTTTCCTCCCACACTCCAAAGATGTACAGGTTTGCAGGTTAATTTGGCTTCGGTAAAAATTGTAAATTTCCCTTAGTGTGCAGGATAGTGTTAGTGTACGGGGATCGCTGGTTGGTGATGACTCGGTGGGCCGAAGAGCCTGTTTCTGTGCTATATCTTAAAACTAAACTAATACCTTTCAATAGAAAAATACTTTTACCTTTAAAGATGAAAAAAAAGTCCGTTAGCACGAGGATAAAATGGCAAATTATTAAAGTCATTAGAAGGGCTAAAACAGCTCAGTGTATATTGCTATCAGTATGGCACTTATTCTCTCCATCTTCATAAATTAGGATCTAAAAGGAGTCAGGAGCCAAGAGTGTTTTATTCCTGTATGTTCCTGCACAGAACAATGTTCCACAAATATTTCACTTAAAAAATAAAATAAATACTTCTGGTCAAGCTAAAATATTTTGAGTAGTTCAAAATCCTCTGCCTGAAATGCTAACTGCTGCACAGCAGTAAAGTATTCAATTAGCATCATTACTGATCAGACCATGTTATTAACATCCTGGTAAAAGCTACTTCCTATAGGGAAAGATTAACACATCTTTAATACTCTATTACGTGCACTGACTTTTATTGGCAAATCTTGTTGAAATGGAGCTGGATTTACAAAGCACCTGACATGTAGGAAGAAATGTGTATGATCATGTTGGGACTAGAACTATCCAGACATTTGACGTGTAAAACTTTCTAATGATCCTCAAAGTCAAAGAGGGTAAAACTGGATTAGGCAATGCCCATAGACCCATGACAGCCCAAATGACTGTTGCAACATGTGGGCACACATTTGGCACAAACTGTGCTGAACGCCACATTGTTAAGAGCATTAATATGCATGTACTGTATGTTCATTGAAAGCATGCAGTATAGGCTGCTCGTAGCATCAATCAACATGCCATAGATCTTCTGCCAGCACGCGTTTTAGAGGTCAATGCTCCAGCTAACAGCCTCTCTTAAACAGGTATCCCGGAACATGCAACAGCATGACCACTCAGTCCTATTTAAAAAAAAATTGTGGAGGCCAACTCACTGGATGTATTTAAGAGAGAGTTAGATATAGCTCTTAGGGCAAACGGAATCAAGGGATATGGGCAGAAAGCAGGAACGGGGTACTGATTTAGGATGATCAGCCATGATCATGTTGAATGGCTGTGCTGGCTCGAAGGGGCGAATGGCCTACACTTGCACCTATTTTCTATGTCTCTATATTTCACTATATTTCCCGGTGACCGCGTGGGTTTTCCCTGGGTGGTGCCGTCCAGGAACTCACCACCTTCATATTTATACGCATCTTGACTTAAGGATATTGTTAGTGGGCTGTACATAGAGGATTGCCTGAGGCTAGTGTTGCAGTTTGTTGAATATGACATTTGAAAATAGAACATAGAACAATACAATAGAATGGGCCCTTTGGCCCACAATGTTTGTGCCAGTTCAAACCGATCTCATCTGCCTATTCATGACCCATATCCTTCTACCCCCTGCACTTTCATCTGTCTATCCAAAAGCTTCTTAAATGCCACTATTGTACATACATCTGCCACCACCCCTGGCAATGCATTCCAGACCCTCACCATTCACTCTGTGAAATGCTTGCCCCACACAGCTCCATTAAAGATGCATTCACTGACATTGGCCACTACAATAAGGTCATGAAAATGTCAACATGCCACATTCAGGTCTTTGGGTTTGAATCTTGGGATTAACCTGCAGGACTCTCTGTCCCCATTATATTTTCTTTTTGTATCCGATGCCCTCCTAACCCTCTGCCAAAACATCATTTCCAACTCCCCCGCCTATGCTATCTTTGAAAGACTATTCGCAAACCTCGGAGTCCCCGCCCTGTCCAAATTGGCACTGGTCCTCACTGTTTCCCAGAAAGCAGCCATTGTTGAAGACCTGCTCGCATTGAATCCAGAAACAAAGCACCTTTCCTTTAGGAGGGGAGACGAGCTTCAAGCAGTGCAAGCTCGTTTTAAATAGTGCTTTCCACCATCGGCTTAGACCCTTGCAGAAGCATCCTCCTAATGAATAGCTCAGTTAACAGACTATTTGAGGCGAGCATACCACCTACAATAAATTGAACAGGCACTAACCAAGTACATTGTGATGCACATTCCATCTTCATTCCCAAACTCCTAAACTCAACTTCTCATAGGCTTTCAAAATCAGTTTTCTTAATATATATTAAGATTTCATAACTTTAGGAATCAATCTTATTTTGTTATAAAAAATACTGTTTAAAAATATATATAATTTTTGACTATGAATATTTTTTTCCGTGCAAATGTTGTGACTTTCAAGTTTTAATACAGTAGATCTTTGCTTTTCATCAGTTTTTAGGTCATGCCTTGTCTTTCTGCTGTCTGGATAGCATGCAACAAAAGCTTTTCACTGTACCTCAGTACACGTGACAATAAACTAAACACACTAGATCTACTATATTAAAACTTGACAGTCACAACAACATTTGCACAGAGAAAAATATTATATATATTTCATAAAATCTGCCTCCCTGTCAAACAGACAAAATTAACAGGAAGATTTGGAAGCAAATAGGTTTTAGCAGGCAGCTTTATTTTAACATATTTGATTAAATGGTTTCACGTAGCTCCTTTGATCTGATGTGAAAAATGCACATCTGGTTTATTTTTTTTAATTATCCATTTTACAAGAGGCACATGGATGAAACAAGGCTTTTTAAAAATTTCATAGGTCACATGGAATCCTGCAAGGCATCTCGTACAATTAATAATCAACAAGCACCGGCAGATACTGCTCCGTGCCCAACTAATACGCTACCTTGCCTGTTGTTATTTTGCACATGGAATAATGCAACATTACACATGTGTGTTATCATCTTTAACTAACTTATTTTTCAAATGGAACAATTTAGCAAATCCAGCATCTTCCATCTCTTTGTTAATTTTGTCCTAATTTCCCTTCCCCAGAGGGTGATCATCTCCCTTTGGGAGAAAATCTATGGATAGCAGAAACAGCTTGCCTCTGTGACCTGGGGCTTTACTGCAGTGGCTTTGGAACTACCAGATGTCAACCCTGTCCCACCTTATGAAATGACTATTCCTTTTTTTTTTAAATCCTGTTCAATTTTTATTCAATATACCTCACATAAATTCTTTCATGATTGTGGTCAACTTGTGTCTGTCTACAAATATATCTTAATGAATAATATGTACATTTCTTGCTTTAAAAAAAAAAATCTCCTGATTTGTTATTGTTTTCCATTTACATACAACAGAATGAGTGACATTTTAAGAATATTGCAGCACAACCAATAATTAGAACATTTCAATGAATTATCCGTCACCAATAAAACAAAACAGCACAACCTATGTTGCCTGTTCAAGCAGAGATGGCTAAACATTCCCCAGTGACAGTACAGACATGATGAAGTTTATGGTCATACATTTCAGGTTAAAATGTGCGCTATGTTGAACTAGAATACTCAACAATAAAACCTTCAATTTACTTTGGACGATAAAGCATCCAAGACTTATCACTCTCTCTCACATTGTTGGAGGCAAAGGCTATTAAAAATTGTATTATGTTCTATGGTTGATTCAAATTGTAGATTTTAAATATTGCATTTTAATTTTACAGAATACGAGTCTGATGGTACTGCAGACCTGCAATCTGAAAAGAAAGCCAACTACGACATCAAAAATGTATATTACACAATATGTACATGTTTTTTTCTCATGGGTAGACATACTGTAGGAAGCTTAAAACATTTGACCATCCTTGAGTAAAAATAAAACATTGACCTAGACGTTTACCTGCACTGTTTCTCCAACATTAAAATGACGATCGCAGTCTCCTCTATACTATTTTAAATAGCTTAAAATCATGAATAACCATGTCAGTCCCAGTTTCAAAACGGCACGAGTGGATCCTGTCATGTCATGCTGCTCTACTCATAGGTGTTAGTGGTCAAATTTCCGATGTTGGAAAACCGCTTCCTCATAGCTCTGACCACAATATAACCAACATACTTTCAGCTTCTGGAGAGAGTTGGCAAAGAATAGGTGGAGTAGGCCATTCGGCCCTTCGAGCCAGCACCGCCATTCACTGTGATCATGGCTGATCATCCCCAATCAGTACCCCGTTCCTGCCTTCTCCCTATATCCCCTGACTCCGCTATCTTTAAGAGTCCTATCTAGCTCTCTCTTGAAAGTATCCAGAGAACCGGCCTCCACCACCCTCTGAGGCAGAGGATTCCACAGACTCACCACTCTCTGTGAGAAAAAGTGTTTCCTCGTCTCCGTTCTAAATGGCTTACTCCTTATTCTTAAACTGTGGCCCCCTGGTTCTGGACTCTCCCAACATCGGGAACATGTTTCTTGCCTCTAGTGTGTCCAAACCCTTAATAATCTTATATGTTTCAATGTCAGAGACTGACTATGGGAGCTCCAAGTCGCAGGAACTTCGACCGCCCGACGCGGGAGCTTCGATCGCCCCGACGGATGGTTCAACTGCCCTGATAGCGGGAGAATAAAGAGGAAGAAGATTGGACTTTATTACCTTCCATCACAAAGAGGAATGTAGGGAATCCGCTGTGGTGGATGTTTATGTCAACTTTTATGTAGTTGTGTTGTTGCTTTTCTGTAGTATGGCTGTATGTTAATTTTCATATCACTGTACCTTAATTGGTACACGTGACAATAAAATACCTTTGAAACCTTTAGAGCACAGTTGTGAATGAGATTCATAGTTATACAGCATGGAAAAAAAAGTTCCTTCATCTCACCTCATCTCTGCCAACCAAGATGTCTATCTAAGTTAAACCCATTATTATGTCTCTAAAACTCTCCTTCCCATGTGCCTATCCAAATGTCTTTTAAACATTGTAATTGTACCCGACTCTGCCACCTCCTCTGCACTTGTTCCATATACCCACCATCCTATATGTGTGAAAAGATGACCCTCAGATTCACTCAAAATCTTTCCCTTCTCACATAGAAACATAGAAAATAGGTGCAGGAGTAGGCCATTCGGCCCTTCGAGCCTGCACCGCCATTCAATATGATCGTGGCTGATCGTCCAACTCAGTATCCTGTACCTGCCTTCTCTCCATACCCCCTGATACCTTTAGCCACAAGGGCCACATCTAACTCCCTCTTAAATATAGCCAATGAACTGGCCACAACTACCTTCTGTGGCAGAGAATTCCAGAGATTCTCACCTTAAATCTATGCCCCCACAGGATGCATATCCTGCATTGACATTATTGTTGCAGTAATCATTAATTAGGGATTTGTCCCTATGAAGTCTGGGTGGGGATGGGTATTGGTGGCACCTCTTCTGTCAGATGTCCTTTTCCTGTTTTTTCCCCCCACACAGTACATCAGACTGACACACGACTACATTCTTTTTGCAAGATTTCTTTGAGAATTTCTGGCCTCTTAATTCTGAGGGGAACCTGCTAAAATCAACAAAAACCATTTGGGCAGGTACATGGATCGGAAAGGTTTAGAGGGATATGGGTCAAACGTGGACAGGTGGGGCTAGTGTAGATGGGATATTTTGGTCATTATGGGCAAGTAGGCCTGAAGGGCCTTTTTCCATGTTGTGTGCCTCTGACTTATAAGAGTCTGGGATTCCAGTTTGGGGAAGTAACTGTGATCCCAGTCATTGACTGTGATCCCGGTTTGTGGAAGTCTATTTTAGAATTTGTTTTTGTAGTGAGATGAACTGTACTCTACCTGTCTGTGGGAGAAATGTTTTTGACCATTTAAATTATATTCATGCTCAACCTTCGGCAGTATTAAAAGCTGTTATTCCTAGGAATGAATAAAAGCAGTCACTATATAAATTCAATGTGATGCAATGTCTCATCAAGAATAAAATCTGGAGGTTACACCGTTATTGCCATCACTTGAGTGATCTGGACAGTAGAAAACAAAAAGAGGTCTAGGCTACATAAAATACTCATACCAAGAAGTTTACACGCTTTCACGGATTGATGTTAAATCTCTGACAAATATATGCAAAATTGGTTAATATCACATCACATTTTTTCCTGCACATCAGTTATTCTGTTGCTGTGCATTCAAATTTCTAGGCTATTGTATTTATTTCAATCCAACTGTAGTCTCAAATTCAAATATTTTTGAGCATGCATTTTACAAAGGTTGCAGTTCTGCTGCCTGAAACGACTTGTGCTTTGAACTTTCTGGTGTACTATCATGGGGGTCCCAGCAGGGAGTGAGATTTACATTGCTCTCTTGAATTATACTGGGGCTTAGGGTGTCAGGGGAGTGTACATGCAGCAAGGGTCACTTAGCATATATCATATTGCTGAGTCTTCCACTTAATGCAAACAGTTGCCACCAGAGCTTCACTTTACAGTTTGTTGAAAATGGAAAGCTTGCCTCTTTAACTGTCGAGCTTTAAAAAAAACTGCATTAAGTTGGATGCCACACTGACAGTACTTATATTGCAAGTGGTGTGAAGCACCAGCAATATACTGTATTATAGTCACTTGGACTGCTGTAGTTTCAATACAGCACCAATAAAAAAAAGTGGGGATATTACTTGTTTTAGCATTATAGGGGAATTATATTTTTATAGCAGGAAAATAAAAAGGCAATTTGAACAGCATTTCCTAATTCAAGAAGCAATTTTAGACAGAAAGCCGAGAGGAAAAGTTATGAACGTAAATACCATTGAATTTAAAACAGTTAGCTGTATGAAATGGAAAGAAAAAACATGGCAAAAATGTGTGAGGTGCAGAGCATGTTGTAATTTGGTGTTTTTGTAATCCAACATGTTATAAGGTGGTCTTCTACCAGGACTAAATTCTTGGAAATGGTTCTCTCTAGTTAAAACTCCACTTCCTGATGGATTTGAAAGTGATTACGCATGTAGTTTGTCTTGAATCCATTGGGTACATATCACCTGTCTCTACTCTAACGCTGTTTACATGATACATTATTGCCCAGGGTAATAAAGACTTCTGCTAGAGTAAATTCCTTCATCTTACTGTCACATTCTGCTTTCCAGGTAATGCTGTCATTTTCACTAGCAGTAGATTATCTCACTCTGCCATTTGTGTATAAATAAAACGAAAGGATTCCCACACAGAGGGCAGAATCAGGGAGGATTAGATTTTAACCAGTCCGCTCCATGACGCAGTACTTGTTTCAAAGAAAATGTCTTTAGTGAGAAATAGATACTGGAAATGATACCAAGTACACATCCAATATTTTTCAAAGACACAAAATGCTGGAGTAACTCAGCGGGTCTGGCAGTATCCCAGGAGAACATGGATAGTTGAAATTTCGACTTGGGGCCCTTCTATAGACACTTCAGACTCTTCATCAATATGTTCCAGATATTGTACAAGGTGATACATTAATGATAATTGGGTATTTACTCTAACGAAATACTGTTGCAATTAGAATTTGTTTAGCAATGGCAGATAAAACAGAAAGTTATTGAAAAACAATCAAAGGACACTATTGGAGATGAGCAATTGTTTGGCTGAAGGTCTTAAACGTATCAAAGGGTTATATATTTTATGATGCTGATTAGATCAAGGAAAATCTGTTTTAAAAAAAATCGTTTTTATTGACACCAGTGTATGTATCATCCCTTCGTGAGAAGGCACGAAACTGACAGTCAAAGCTTACCACAGGGACCTGATGATAAAACCTTTATCCAGCAGCACTGGCTCAGGCACTTACATATATAAATATATATAAATATAAATATATATAAATATATATATTTATATTTATATATATATATATATATATATATATATATATATATATATATATACACATATAAGGAGGCTCAGATATCCCCTGTCCTTCATTGCAACAAGAGGTATTTGTAACTGCCACCCAGCTCTGTGGTAATGTTGCATTGGTGTTATTAGTCTAGGGTAGAGTGATAGAGTAATATAGTGTGGAAACAGACCCTTCGGCCCATCTTGCCCATCTTAGTCCACCTGCCTGCGATACAGCCAGAGCTATTAAAATATGAAAGCCAGTCAGGAAAATCAGGAAAATATAAAATGTGAAATAAAACATGGTATTAAATATAACCATGGAAGCTTGAAATATGTTTTTTTTTTAATATGGAAGTATATAATGAACAAGGAGGTAAAATAGTATATTTTAGAAATCGCAAGTGCTGAAGGAAATCAGTGGGTCAGGTCGCATCTGTGAAAGGGATGCTCAGAGCAATCTGAAGGTGGGTCCTGACATGAAACGTCACCTGTCCATTCTCTCCACAGATACTGCCTGACGTGCTGAGTTCCACCAGCATCTTGCGATTTGCACAAGATTCCAGCATTTGCCGTTCTTTGTGTCTTCCTTTTAAAAAATCCAACTGACTCACTAATATCGTCAACTGTCCTGTGCCATACGTGACTCCAACCCCATACCATTGTTGCCGACTCTTAACTGACCTGTGAAATGACGTTGAAGTCATTCAGCGGTTTAGCATTTTTTCAGGACAACTATTGATGAGTAATGCATGCTGATTCCACCAGCGATACACACTTCCTAAGAACAAATGGGAATAAAAAATAATCTGGCAGAAGGTAGATGGGACTCATTGCAAAAATTCCCTTGACAAGTCTTAGAGGAGCCTGTAAATGGATGCACATTCTGTCGGCACAAGGAAGCTGTGCACTGTTCAAAAGAAGCCTCTACAAATCCATGTGCCCCTGGCCGGGCTCGACCATCAAAGGATATGGAAGGGCTGATAATATAAAGATTGCACAAACTCATTTGCAATTGTCAGATAAAATGAATGAACTAAGTAGTATATTTGTATGGTCCATATAATAGAACACTAAAATGAGAAATGTTGTTAAGTTAGAAAAGCAATCTGGTATTGCAGCTCATCATCAACTTCTGGATTGACACCATGATGAGTTTCCATATCTTCACCAGACCTCTGGGTCAATCTGCTCATGCCAATAAATCCAGAATACTTGGGAGCCATCTCAAGCTATGCAGAAGAAGCTTACTTCTGAAAATGATTTAATCCTTGCAGCATTGGTTTCCTGAAGTCACTCACCAAATCTATTTTGAAAGCAAGTTCAACTCCTCAATTCATCTGAAGATGATGAGGGGAGAGATTTAATCAGAATCTGAGGAGCAACTTTCTCACACAGAGGCTGGTGGGTAGAAATTATAACAACATTTATAAGACATTTAAACTGATACATGGATAGAAAAGGTTTAGAGGGATATGAGCCAAATGCAGACAGGTGAAACTAGTGCAGATAGGGCAATGGGCAAGCTGGGCCAAAGGGTCTGTTTCCATGCTATATGACTCTATGACACTTAATGGCTCTGTCAACTAAATTGCTTTCTCTCTTCATCCGCAATATGAAATGAGTCGGTTTTGGGAGATAAACATCACTTATTTTAAGTTGTAATTATATTTGATGAATGGCTGCTCTTCTAGATGAAGACAGCTCTTATTGTGGCCATTCCACGTTGAGGAAGTGCCCCTAATTTGTTTGTGTTCAGCAGGGTAAGGGTAAATAGATTTCAACATACACACAAAGTGTTTCATTTAATACTTATGAAGAGTGCAATTATTTCAATTTACACCACTGATTAATTGTGAAACACAATGAATACCAATACAATAAACAAGCATGACATTGAAACCTTTAATCAAGTGGGTGAGCATTAGTCGATTAATGTTATCAATTGATAAATAGTTAGTTGAGCACCTCTTCTCACACCAATAAACATCGTCTGTTTGAGAATTTGGCTGTAGGGAGGATTTTCACAAATTATAGTTTTACCAGATAAAAGGCCAGCAAAAATCTCACCTAAATCTAATGCAAACTGCCTAGAAATTCATCCCTAGTTGGTAGTGTTGCCTACCATGTCAGCATATCATACTATGTAGAAACAAGGAACTGCAGGTGCTGGTTAATATACAAAAGGATACAAAGTGTGAGATAAACTCAGCAGGTCAGGCAGCATCTCTGGAGAACATGGATAGGTGATGTTTTGGGTCGAGACCCTTCTTCAGACTATTTGTATGGTGGGGGGGAGGGGGGTAAAGCTAGAAGAGGGGAGAGGCAAGACAAAGCAGTGGATGCAGGTGAGGGTTTTTTGATAGGCACATGATTGGAACAAAGGTCAGAGATAAAAGCAGAAGGCATGAGTCAGGATTGAAGAGTAGTGAATTGTGAAGCCAGAAGAAAGTAGGCACTATTCTTTCCAGTGAGTCAATCAAATGGAGACAGGGTGGAGTGAAGTCCCAGTTAAGAACATTGTTTTTTATTACTTTCCATGATCTTTGTTTAAATTTAAATGTAGTTTTATAGAAAAAGATAATAATGTACAAACAAATGACCTGTGTGAATTGACAAGCAGATCTTCAGGACTATTGCTTTCACAGAGGCAGAAGTCAGCTGTTCTCATCTCACCATCCATCAGTTCAATGAGCCTGTGATGATTGTGATGGTCTGCATGCATTTCTATCCGCAGTCCTCTATTTTATGTTGTGCTGCAGAGATGAAACTTTTAACATCTTGTGCGAGTTCTTGCTGACTACACATTCATGCTGACTCTCCTATATTGAGAGTGGAATCTACTCATGTGACCTGCCTCATCTTAATTGTACCTTTTGCCTCAGCCTTCTTCATCCCTTAGTTTGTAAATCAGCAGGAAAAAAATGTTTACAAATGGGGGATTAGGGTAATGTGTTTATTGTCTCTCCTTAGACATTGAGAAGCTGTGTTTCTCGTAGCCCTGATAGAAACTGACAAAATGCATCACACTTGAGGCTGAAGAAATTCAAGTGTCGGGTGGCCCTAGGGTTCTAACCTGCAACCTCTAAATTCTTATCACTCGACCACTGGGTTGTTGTGGCCATTATTCTCAATATGTCTTCCCCAATCAATATTTACTAATTCTGTTACAGCAAGGCTGTCCCATTAATGTATGGGTGGGAAGCATTAAACAGAAATGCACTTGTGGACTATTTATCATCCTGTAAAGCTTGAACTCTAATGGTCCAAATGTAAAACATTTAGTATTTCCAATAATTCTCGGCAAGGAACGGGCACATAAAAGTCACAATGCTTAATACGTGGCCATCAACCTAACTTCTGGTTAACTTTATATTTTGGGGAGGGGTTGTTGGGAACGAGGCGACTGTATAAATCCTAAGTGGCTGTGGACACAGACACCATTAAAGCTAAAGTGAATTGGATAAAGAGCTGTACAAAATGATTATCCCAAGCTTATTCTGCTGTCACTATTCTGTTTAAATAGCACTTTCAGAATTAACATAGAAATAGCCTTTGGAATGTTAATCTTCCAATATGATTCTTTATGAACTCAACATAGATTCAAAATGTTTCTTTTCATTACTTACACAGCATTTCAGAAAATAAAACAGTGGTCCATATTTTGTTGCATGTCTTTACTAGGTGTTGCCGCTATTATAAAATGCCAGTGTGCGAACAATTATTTGTTAATGCTTCCCTGAACCAAATGGAACTACCATAGAGAGAAAAACTGTGCACAAGAACAAAAAAAAAAGATTTGTGTGCATTGCTGCTACAACTTCAACTATGGTACGAAACATGTGCACAGACCTCTTTCCTGGGCAAAGGAACTAAGGTTGCAGTCAGACAGATCTCCAAACATGCCAGCTAGCCAAAATGAAAACAGTTGCCACTGATCTGATACGAGTGGCAGCAGTCTGATTTCAGTATTAAGGAGGCATGACTGTTCTGCTCATGAGATGATCGGTTCAACTAACAGTCTGTGGAGATAGCAATGTTGACAGTATAAATCCAATGCAGTGAGCTTGATGTAACCTTTGGCAGAATTTAGCCCAATCAAAATTGAAAAAAAAAAGAAATACTTTAAAACTGACTACAGCAGCTATAATTGTGTAGGAAGCCTGAGTATCAGAAATTGTTCTTTCAGTTCACATATTTTGGCTGTACTGTACACTATACACTAACAACAGGGTGGTTTCACAAAATCACTCTTTGACACAAACCTGTAAACTAAGCTACTCCTCTTGGGTTAAAGTATAGCTAGCAAATCCTGCACATCACAGTCCATTCGAGAGCCAACTTTTATTCATAATGAAACAATTGTATTGAAAGTGGAATCTATTGTTGTGATGTTACTCAATATAAACTTATCCAGTCTTATCCAGACTTATGTTTGAAGAAGGGCCTCGACCTGAAACATCACCCATTCCTTCTCTCCAGAGATGCTGCTGCCTGTCCCGTTGAGTTACTCCAGCATTTTGTGTCCATAACCTTATCCAAAGTACACCACCACAATGACACCATCTGGCATCTTTCTAGGATGGGTGACTGCAGAGGCAATGACAGAAGATGCTATATTTAGTCATCACCAAGTTTAACAACATGTCTGCCCATGTTTGTGTCGGCTTATTTTCTGTCACTTACTCCTCCCTCAAAGTAAACTTAATAAAGCTAACCCTTCCTGCTCAGTTTATTTTCCAGAAAATTAACACTAAGCTAATTAATGATTTAATCAAATTGAATCAAATTAAAAATTGTAAATTATATTTCAAAAGCCTGGAAAAATTGACCATTTACAAAGAACAAATATCCCTTTCAAATACTAGAGAATGACCATGAAGTGCTTCTGATGATAATGAAAGCTGTCTAGCCCTCCTGCTTATCAAGGATTCACCAAAGAAAAAGTACACATTGTTAACATTAAATCCCTATAGGGGACCTGAAATAGCTTTCACTTAGCATTCCATTTTAATTGCTAGGCTGAAATAATTCAAATCTGTTTTTTTGGCGTGCCACTAATTAAAACTGCAAGATTACACAGAGAAAAATAAATACATCATCTCCGCTTGAAAATGAAAGTTTTCTTGAATGACAAATATTTTTAATCAGAGCCATATGCACAGGAGCTTGGAGGGCGAGCTTAATCTCAAAACCACTCCAGCAGCATAAAACAATTCAGTGGGTTATAATTAATGTCACAGTCATAACAGCAAGCTCAAGCCACTGTTTTTCTTTCTACTTAAGGAGAAATAACTAGCTGTTATCTCTGTGCCTGCAGAGCCTCCCAATTGTAGATTCAATAATACAAGAGGTTTCTTATCACCATTCGAGGTGAATGATTGTAACTGTGATATGTTTAGACAATGTGTTGTATTTAACCCAATTTACAGGTGCCCCAGCTTGGCCACAGCAGTAAACACTGGGGACTAATAGGGAATTAAACATGTACAATAGACTAACTCCATTTACTCTCAAAACTGAAATGCATTTAGTAAACTCACTTAAAGAGACAGTAGCCTCCTTCAGGGCATGTGCTGTCATTTGTTATTTTCATCATGGGGGAGGGTTGAATTTATCTTATCTGTTACAGTGACCAAGTTTGCAAGTGCAGCACTCCCCAAGTGCCGCAGTTTATTTCATTCTTCAAATTTGCCGATTCAAGCTGCTGTCTATTTAATACGCGTGGGCTGTTTATTCCACGAGTCCAGTAAAATAATCCGTGTAATTCACTTACATCTCACCGCTCAGGAGATTCCACGCAATTGCCACAACCTGAGCCAGGCATGACGTCCATCACTTTGTCAAGGAATAACAATATCACTAATATTCTGAGAATCCCAGCGGTTTGGTCACCACATTTGGCTTCTCTGGGATTTAAATAAAGATTACAGAGGCCTTCAGAAATGCAGTTTCTAACACAGCAATATCACTGAGAGGAGAAAAAAAACTGTACTGCCAGAGGAATCAAAGGAGACGATTTATGATTTCATTCCGATTGACGGCCGATTAAATTAAAACAGATCAGTGTTGCAATTCTTGGGCAGGTGGCTCTAGCCTGGTGACAGCCTCAGAACTATTAAATTGGTGCTGAGATGGAAAGCCTTCCGCTTACATTCACGCACTTACTGATCAAACTGTGACAAATGAGATGTTACTGCTCTTGTAAAGCAAGGCTACAATCTGTCAAACCTGAACATAATTTGTGACCCTCAGTGACATCTTTTTTTTTTTCTCTTTCTTACTTTGAATGTGGGAACAGTTGCAGAATTCCCCAATACCACATGTTTTTGAATGCAGAGAGCTAAACCAGTACAAAATGCTAACGGGAACTCAAAACCATATATAACAATGTTGATAATTTGATCGTTCATAGAAGTGGCATTCAATAAATTATTATTTATCAGTAGAGCAGTCATCTAGCTGAAATTTCTAATCACCAGTAATTCTAGTGGGAGGGTCTCAATTTTCATTAACAGCTGTCATCTTGCTCCATTCTGATATGGAATTAGAGCACTTTAACACATGAACCTTAAAGCAGTTCTTCTTTCCTTAACTTTTCCTTGCAAGATTTTAAGTTGGAAATTCTGACAATTTCTACCCAGGTAATACACGTAGAGGGCCGATACAAAATAAATAGAAGTGCTGGGATTTAAATTCTAATAGCTGGATTTATTGTGCCAGATAAAAACAAAACTGTACAGGACAAACTGTTGGTTCCAGGTGCAGCTCGCATTTTATGTAAAATGGATAACGTAACATGCAGAGAAAAACTAGTATGATACGACATCCATATTTGGCAAATGGCGTGGTAATGTGCACTAATCCAGTCTATCACGATGAACTTTTGAGGCAGCTTTGGAAATGCCCAGACATCAGGAGCTGTCATCGGTCTTTGTTCTTCTCTTAATGCAATAGGGGCCCTGGTCAATGCACTGAGAAAAGACCTGCACCCTGCTAACCTTGCCGATTAAAGGCAGGGTCTTAACAGCTGTCTAGAGTGCTGAGGTCACAAACACAGTTTGCTATGCCAACAACGACCACTCATCCCTGGTGAGTATGCCACAAGACTTGCGGTCAGCCTGATGTCAAAAGTGCATTGCAGGCATTTGCAGTTGTTAATACTTTAAGAGGAAAGGAAAACCTATTGTGCTAACAAGCTATTGTATTAAGAGATATAGCTTTTATTCTCGCAGCCTATCTAACTAACTGGCGGTCATCATTATCATATTAACTCGCAACCCATTTGTCTGCTTTCCAGTTTCCTACTGTTACACTTAGTAAAACTACGTAAGGTTACTTAAGAAACTGGAATATGTTACAGTTGATTCTGAATAAACCAGGCATGTAATAACAAGCAACAAAAGCAAAGTTAAGTCTCCATATAATTCTCAGTAAAAATGGAAGAATATTATCTTTTCTTTTGCGGTGGTAAGCCAAATAAGTTGAAGAGGAATATTGTGCCATCTTTGAAGAAAAGGCTTTTTGCATTGAAATGTTAGTTAGTTTAATGCAAGTCAAGAGTTATTGCCTCCTCATTATTTTCCCAGAGGTAATTGGAGTATTGGTTTCAAACTATTCCTTGTTAAGACCACCATTCAGAGATCGCCACATTCCATTTGTGACTTGTGACAACATTTTGACACTAGGAATGCAGAACTGGAGGTCTTAGCCATAGCTGTCACTTGTCTGTGTGTGATTAATCTTATCTCTACACTTTAGCAACTCCCAAATATAGCCCAAATTAGACATTTAAACAGCTTGTGGGCTTAGGTGAATATTTTAGGCACTGATATGGCTGCTTCACTTTCACAAACCAGTTAAGACTTTCTGAGTGCCTTTATAAGAGTGCGAGTATGTAACATGTATATCTGTGTACAAGTTGAAAGTTAAAGAATATAAGCATACACCTGGTTTTGAAGTTATAAGATTTGTGATATCTTGGGATTCAGTTAAAGATGGAATACCGATGATACCATTTTAGCTTTTGAACATTACCTCAGTTATATCGTGGATTTAAGATCACCCTTCTTTATAAAACGATTGTCATACTTTAAATAGTAAATTGTCGATCATATAATAAAGACTAGTACAGGTGCACAACCTTTTATCCAAAAGCCTTGGGACCAGACACTTTTCGTAATTCGGAATTTGTCGGCCTTCGGAATGGAAAGTTTTTAGCGTAGATTTTAATGGCTGGCTCAGTGGTAGAGTGCTCGGCTCATATCCGCAAGGTCGCGAGTTTGCGCCTTGATCCCGGCAGTTCCTCGGTCGTGAGTTTGAGTCTTCAATGTAGTTTTTTCTTGCAGAATAAATGTCTGTATGAAATGCAGTGTGTTGAATGAATTCCTGAATTTGTAAATGTGACCGCAGCATTGAATCACCTCTCGCACTCATGTCAGCCTAGCGGGGCTACATGCCCTTAGGCGGCCTAAGGCGACATTTTCACACTCTTATATCCGTGTGCAGCAGAGGCGACGTGCGTTTGGCGCCAAACGTGAGCTTTGGCGTGCCATGTTTAGCGCCAAACGTGAGCTTTGGTGAGCTTTGGTGTGCAGGCGACATCCTGGAAAAAATGTCCGGTTTCTTCCAGATAGGCAATATACCCTCCCGGGCAATATACCCTCCCGGGCAATATACCCTCCACTTCTCTTTTATGAAGGGGATTTAGTTCCCCTTTCTTCCAGAACCGACTGGAGGTTCCGCTGTCACCTCTGCGGGCCACCCTCGGTGAACGCTCACTCAACTTTGTCTTGGGATTCCTACTCTCCCGCGCAATGTACCCTCACCTTCTCTTTTATGAATGGGGATTTAGTTCCCCTTTCTTCGAGGACCGACCGGAGGTTCCGCTGTCACCTCTGCGGGCCGCCCTCGGTGAACGTCCTGTCTCCCTGTCCCTGGGATGGTAGGGGGCGATCAAACAGCACAATACCCCCCTCCCCCTCCAACTCCAGAGGAATCCGCTCCCCGATGGGCCGCTACGGCGACAAGTGGCAGTTCGCCCACAGACCGAGCTGCGCGACCCCAAGAACAAGACGTCCCTTGCACACCATCAGCTTCTGCCCGTGTTCCTCTGGAGTTGGAACGGGGCTGGGCTGGAGTTGCTGATCTGGGATCTCCGTGCTTGTAGTGGGCCTGGGGGTCGGTGTCCCGATGAGGGGGCGCAGCTCGGGCTGTGGGCGAACTGCCACTTGTCGCCGTAGCGGCCCATCGGGGAACGGCTTCTGGTGGTCCTGACGTCTCCGGCCAGTTTGCAGTTTTCCTCTGGAGTTGGAACGGGGCTGGGCTGCTGCTGGCTGTGGGTCTCTGGGATCTCCGTGCTTGCAGTGGGCCTGGGGGTCGGTGTCCCGTTGGTCCTGACGTCTCCGGTGACTGGCACTGACCTGCTGGTATCGCCGACGTGAAGACAGTGCAAAGCCCCCGCGCCGGTGCAATGGGCGGGGAGCTGGAGAGGGGAGGGAAGGGGTCACACATATGGCCGGGAAGCAGAGGGGTGTAGGTGGGGTGAAACTGAAGGGAGCGACAATCTGCTGCTGCCTGCCCGCTGAGTTAAAAAGTTCCCACGCAAGACACACGATACACTGTGTATCGTGAGTCTACCGTGGGAACTTTTTAACTCAGCGGGCAGGCAGCAGCATATTGTCAATTATTAACCCTCCCGCGCAATATACCCTCACCTTCTCTTTTATGAATGGGGATTTAGTTCCCCTTTCTTCGAGGACTGACCGGAGGTTCCGCTGTCACCTCTGCGGGCCGCCCTCGGTGAACGTTTTCAAGGACCTTTCTTCAAGGACCGAAAAAATGTCCGCTATTCGGAGGTTTTCGTTATTTGGATCTTCGGATAAAAGGTTGTGCACCTGTAATAGTTATTTGAGTCTTACTTTTGGATTTTGTTATTTTGTTAATTGATGCTCCAACTGAATCAGTAATTTAACATTTTCCTTTTCTTTAATAGAATTTGATATGAAAAACAAAATAAGTTTTGTTAATTTAAATAATATGGAAGATCTATATCTTGAAATTATTTGATGATTTGCTCAGAAGGTTTTGAATCTATTCTGACATTATTAGATTAAAAAGAACCATTAATAAAGAACAGAATGTTCAATTGTACATCTAAACTCGGAATCAAATGCATTCATGAAATATAATTTAATGCACTGCTTTTGCCAATTGAAAAATAAAAATAAATAATTTTTCTTAAAGTTTCAGTTTCACAAAATATGAATGCTTTGGCCCATTGGAAATTATCAACATAAAAACAATAGATTGTGTATGAATAAAGTCTATAACATTTGAAGGATATAATAGCCACGTGCCTAAAAATAAAAATATTGATATTAACAGGAGGGGAAATCTTGTAAGATTAACAGGGAATCAATACAAATGCAATTCTAAGCTTTTATTTGCAATGCTATTCGGCTTCTGTTTGTCGTGGGTTCATGAACCAGAAACGACAATCTACATAAATGTAAGTAAACAGGATGATGTGGGGAACCTTCTGTCCATTTGTCACCAAGATACATTCAGAATCTAATTGACTTTTATAATCTGATAAATGGATAGTAACTACAACAATGACAACATTTGGTTCAAAATCTGTTGGCTGCAATACACTCTCTTTCTCTCTCACCAATTCCTTTCAAACTCCAAATGAAACTATTAAAGTGGTTGATTTAAGAAAAAAAATTAATGCTTCTAGCCTTGGGTGAAAGCATTGATACCATCACAATCCAGATTTGAGCCTTGGTCTACACTAGTTATGTTCAGTAATGAGAATTCCAAAAACTTGTTTTTAAATAGGTGGGTTTGGGCTGAATAAATTGCTTATTCTGCAAAAGATTAGTTGAGGAAATTTAAGAACATTAAAGTAATGGATCTATTTCAATAAAAGGAGGCATTCAAAGAAATGAGAAAATGGATTTAAACCCTGCGCAAGTTCAAAAGATAAATGTTCTAAGGATATAATCAACTTACTTCACATTTGACATGAAATATAAAAATATCTTTAGGCAGGGAAATAGCATGAGCGGATTAATTCTCCATTTCTGCATTCAAATGAGGATCCTGTTTTGGAAGGCAGCCAGTCAGAAGCAGGTTTGCTTTTTATCTTTTGAAAAAAAAACTACTTGTGGAAAGCGTAGTACAGCTGGAAATGTCTTGTGTCCCTTGCTAGTTCCTCCCTCGAGACCCTCCAAAGGGTATGAAAATATTCACCAACACTTACCCCTTAATTGTATTCAAGCTCCCAGAAGGCAACACTTGACAAAAATCACCATTAGCTCCTGACAGTACAACATGTTCAGGAAATGCTTACCTGATCAATAGAAAGTCCATGGGGACTTACTTTACAACTTTGGAATGGTATAAAAAATTCTTCCTTTTGTCCGATATGATAAAGTACGTGGTAGCATTTGTTGTTTTATTCTCCCTTTGTTTTTTTTTTGTCTGCCAGAAATGCTAAAGGCCAGGAGCATATTACAGAAAGCTTTTGACAAATTAATAAGTAAATGTCAGTGAAAGAGAAGTGAAAAATGCTCTTATTAAAAAACTTGTTTATATCTTGATTCCGGAATTTTATTAAGTCAATCATCTTTCTGGCATCTTAATGAGGACAAAACAAATAGATTGACTTTAAATAGACAAAGTGAAGTATTAGATTGGATTTCAGTCCAGAGGGAAAAAATCTGTATCGGGCTGGGCTGCTGTGAGATTATGATTTGCTCAACTAAGAATGGTTTTCTCAACTATTCCTGCAGAATTATACTAAAGAACTTCTTCAAGAGAAGTTCCCAGCCACAAGCAGTATGAGTGATAGGGTGGAGGGCAATTGGCTGGAAGCCTGGTTCAGAAGGTCATAGGCTACGAGAGGAGGTTGGTGCATTGGGGACCGAGAGACTCTGTGGTGGGGAATTTGTTCCAATCAATTGGAGAATCCAAGTCATGGGTAGAACCATATCTTGAGATACCATGTGCTCGTCACAAGTAAGTGTGAATGATGGTTGGGGATTCTATTGTTGGCATTTGGGAGCTGGCCAGAGCTGAGGCTAAATGGCAGCTATGGGGTGAATGGTGCAGGCAGTTTGCTTAGTTGGAGATATGGTGCACTCAATTATAACACAACATGCTGGTGGAACTCAGCGGGTCAGGCAATGTCTGTGGATGGAATGGACAAGCAACGTTTTTGGTCATAAACTTTCTTTAGACTGATAGTAGCAGAGGGAGGAGAAACTGGAACAGAGAGGTAGAAGCGGGACAAAGCCTGGCAGGTGATAGAAGGATACAGGTGAGAGGGTTTCGTTTGGCACATGGTTGGAGTAAGTGATAGGAACTGGAGGTGAAAAGGAGACAATGGGTTTCAGATAAGAAGAGTGAAATGTATAGTCAAAGGAAAGAAAATGTAGAACCAAAGGGTTGGAAACGGGTCCTTTTCACAATGGCAGGCAGTGACTAGTGGGGTACCGCAAGGCTCAGTGCTGGGACCCCAGCTATTTACAATATATATTAATGATCTGTATGAGGGAATTAAAGGCAATATCTCCAAGTTTGCGGATGACACTAAGCTGAGGGGCAGTGTTAGCTGTGAGGAGGATGCTAGGAGACTGCAAGGTGACTTGGATAGGCTGGGTGAGTGGGCAAATGTTTGGCAGATGCAGTATAATGTGGATAAATGTGAGGTTATCCATTTTGGTGGCAAAAACAGGAAAGCAGACTATTATCTAAATGGTGGCCGACTAGGAAAAGGAGAGATGCAGCGAGACCTGGGTGTCATGGTACACCAGTCATTGAAAGTAGGCATGCAGGTGCAGCAGGCAGTGAAGAAAGCGAATGGTATGTTAGCTTTCATAGCAAAAGGATTTGAGTATAGGAGCAGGGAGGTTCTACTGCAGTTGTACAGGGTCTTGGTGAGACCACACCTGGAGTATTGCGTACAGTTTTGGTCTCCAAATCTGAGGAAGGACATTATTGCCATAGAGGGAGTGCAGAGAAGGTTCACCAGACTGATTCCTGGGATGTCAGGACTGTCTTATGAAGAAAGACTGGATAGACTTGGTTTATACTCTCTAGAATTTAGGAGATTGAGAGGGGATCTTATAGAAACTTATAAAATTCTTAAGAGGTTGGACAGGCTAGATGCAGGAAGATTGCTCCCGATGTTGGGGAAGTCCAGGACAAGGGGTCACAGCTTAAGGATAAGGGGGAAATCCTTTAAAACCGAGATGAGAATAACTTTTTTCACACAGAGAGTGGTGAATCTCTGGAACTCTCTGCCACAGAGGGTAGTCGAGGCCAGTTCATTGGCTATATTTAAGAGGGAGTTAGATGTGGCCCTTGTGGCTAAGGGGATCAGAGGGTTTGGAGAGAAGGCAGGTACGGGATACTGAGTTGGATGATCAGCCATGGTCATATTGAATGGCGGTGCAGGCTCGAAGGGCCGAATGGCCTACTCCTGCACCTAATTTCTATGAAATGAACTGGGAGGGGAGGGAAGAGAGGGGGTAAAAGGAAAATGAGGGACTCAGGGATGGAAAAGTAGGTAGGAAGGAGGGGAAAGGAGCAGGATGACTGGGAGGGTGGGAGATAGACACATAATGCTGGAGTAACTCAGCGGGACAGGTACCATCTCTGGAGAGAATGGATGGGTGACGTTTCGGGTCTGTGTGTGCACCGGGCAGAGTTTGGAGGAAGGATGCATGTTAGAAACGTTTCTGCTCCTTCCAGTCAACAAAGGGGGCTGTAAAATTACTTCCTTCACGATTAAGTGACCAACACCCATTTTCAACTAACAGATTTTCAGTGCTGATGAGTTACAGCTCAGCCATTTTGGGGAATTCAGCCCAATGATGTGTGAGTGAATGGCATCATAAAACTTTATGGGGGAAAAAAATAATTATAAATGATAAAGTAAAGTTGACCAAAAATATTGAACTGATACTTCTCACTCACAATATAATTCCCATACCTAGATTTGCAAATCTGACAGCAGATTGTTCCAATTAGAATCTATTCATGGCTGATGTTTTTATCAAATTGTAGTAAGATTTTGGAGGTTGTGATTCATAGGAATTACTAAAGTATGAATTGAAATGCCTTTTTAGTGAAATAGAATTTGTGCATGTTTGGTAATGCAGTCTAAATGAAAAATGTAATCAAATATAGAGGTTTAACTTACACTAAGTTGAATCAGAATTTGTATTCATTCTTTAAAGTATGCTATCTGAATGACACCAGCTGCATTTTCAAATAAAGCTCACCACTTGCAGCGATGCATGTGACAGGGCCATAAAAAAGATCCAGCACCCAAACTGGCCACAACAGTCCCGATTTTAACCAGGATGGATGGAATGTAAGGTGAGCACTACACTGTACTGATCTCAGCAGCTTACACGACGTGACTTTATTTCCAAAATACCATCTACATCTAAAAACAATGAAAAGAAGGGTTTGCACAGGTCCTGTCTGGGGAGAAGTCTTGATCAACAGAGAAAGTGTGAAGAAAATATATTTATTTGGACTATGGATCATCTCCCCATTGCCTTGACAGCAAAAAGCACAGCAGTTCCCCCAATCGGACCAGAGTTAATATTTTAGTCCAGGATAACATAATCAAAGTTTAGTTTAGTTTAGTTAGTTAGTTTATTGTCAAGTGTACCGAGGTACGGGGAAAAACTTTTGTTGCGTACTGATCAGTCAGCAGAAAGACAAAACACGATTACAATCGAGCCATTTACAGATTGATTTGCTCTTTAATTGAAGGTCCCACCAGATGAACAGGCACCAGTCTTTGCTGTCGGATAAGCAGTGCAGGTTGAAAATGGTGAGCAGGACTAAGGAAGAAACTAAATCACTAGGCCAATTTTAACTAGCCACTTCCTCAACGTCCATTGAATAAACAGAATGAAAATTACCACACAAATGTTTGAATTATCTTAAAATATAAGGTACCAAATAACTATATGGGTAGATAATAATATTAAGGTCCACTGATTAACATGGTCAGGAATTACAACAGTGCATTTAAAGGCAATTATTAATTTGGATATTTACAGTATATATATAGTTTCAGTAATCATAATACTGTCCCTAACTGAAGCTATTACCGCAGTGATGAAATGTTAAAATGATATGTTAAAATGTGGAGAAAATAAATCTTTTTATGTTGGTCATTATTTATCTTCATGTTCTAGAGCTTTGCATGAATTTAGAAATTGCATAATACGAAAACCAAGAACTAGCGACAGGATGATGATTTATGTCTTGAGCCAGGAAGATTCGGAGGGTCCGCAGAGGGTAAAGTGCAATAGGGGGAGGCTAGACAGCTGCTCTCAGTAGGCTTGCTTTGGCAGCCAGGCTCTTGTGAAACCTGTACCTACGGACGAGCTGATCCACAACCACTCTCCACTAGCAGATTGGCAAGGAAGAAGAAGAAGATGAATATTAAAGCAACACAACAGTTCTTCTATCAAGCAACAGATTTGAGCACTGGCAAATGAACTAACAGCCACTGCAGAAACACATGACAACTTAACAAGATATGGCAGATTTTCTTCCTTGTCACCGTGAAGCAAAACTGAGATCTGAGAGCAGTTCATAAAAATATATATATATATATAAAGGAGGAGTATCCGTGCAGTATGATTGCTCCCAACGGCAATCTTCTTCCCAGAGGGCAATCCAAACTTCGAATGCCTTCATGTTCTACATCCAAATTTGTGCTTCATTAGGCCACAGAGTGTTCAAGGTTTCCATTGTGGACACCCTAATTGCCTATTTGAAGCAGTAATTCCAGCGCGGGGAAGGACCCCGGTATCAAACTGAGCCACATCACAACAAATGGGAGTGCCATGTTGATATATGTGTATATGGGTGGCTGGGAGTAGAACAAAAGGCTGCTATTTGTCTGAAGGCTCCTGGGGAAAGATGCCATATCAAAACTAGCACAACATCCGTCAGACCTGTCTCCAACTTCCCTTATCAATTACTGAGCTGTCATCTAAACTCTTGCACATAAGCAAATGTTAAAACATTTAAAACAAGCCTGCATAATGCGTTTCTGCCGCGTAACACAGAGATCTATCTTGGCAGATGTGAAGAAACAGTAGCTACCAAAGGTGCTCAAGCCGGCAACGCAGCAAGAATGAAGCAAACAATTCCATTACTGGGTTTTACTTTTGTAAAAGGAAAGGGATATGAAACATTGTTTATTAAACACACCGCATCAGAAATTTTAGGTTTTCAGAAAAGAATACTCCCAAGGTTATATTCTACACTTGCTGATGCAATGCTGGCAACATATGTGTTTGGTGCACATGTAAAAGCACCCAGTTATAAAGCTTGATTACCCTTTTTTGTAATTTGTGGATGGAATGAGAGATGGAAAGGGCTAGGGCAGCATTGCAAACTTCTATGCACACCAATGCTGCTTTTATCATTATTTTCTATTACTTAGAAATAAACCAATGTGACTCAAAATATTGTTTTAAATTGTAATGTAAAATGGGCTCTTAATTTGCCATAAGCTGCGTTTGTTTGAAGGTAAAATTCTCAGAACCTAGTTTTGGAGTAAGCTTCATGCACGGCAATAACTTTGAGATTGAAGTAACATCATCTGTATTTTAGGTAGCAATGCAGAGTGAGCCTTGATGCAGAGATCAGTGTAACAATGACATTACAATGACAGTGTCCTTTTAGCTGTGTCAGCATTTCACAACAATTTTGTTTTGCAAATTCCTGACATTAAACATTTCAAGATACATTAATAAATTGAATTATGTTGTAAAATGATCCATCTTCTCAGTCCAATGTGGTATCTGAAGTGGATTAGCTCAATTTCATATTTATTTATTCCGTGAAAGATGGCCACATTTCTAAAGGTAGGTCATGTGCATTTGATTTGTGGTGGTTTTAAAATGCAGTCTAGTAGAAGGTGATAAAGGGGATTCTCTCTCTTTCAAGAGCCATTACTATTAACATTTAATTACAAAGTACCATGAGTGCTCCTTTTGCAGAGGTCAGGCTTCCGACTCCTGCAAAACGCGCAGAAATCCTTCCAACGTATTATTTCACTATTTAATTCGATGGTCTGTTTATAAAATTGAAACTGTCTCCCTGTGTACTTTCGTTCTATATCTTGCTTGCTTTTTGAAGATACAGGATCATGTGTTCTGAGATAGCTTGCAAGCTGGGCTAGTCAATGGTTGTGACAAACACAGTTTTAAGAACAGGTAAGGTAAAAGTGTGATTAAGTTAGGAGAATCCACACAGACTCAGTTCCCTTCCTAACCTCCACAACACCTTTGCACCCCCACGAGCTCAAGATTGAATCTCCAATTTCATGTAATCTTCTACTTGGTGACTGTGTGATGAAATGAAATGCTTGTTGAAATAGAATTTTGGAATTGAACTCTTGTAATCAGAAGAAGAAATTATTTACATGAAGCTTCTTTATTGAATTAGTTTCAGTACTTGAATATACATGTGGGGTAAAACTCAAATAATTGGCTTTCATAAATCCTATTGTTGAGATAATTGAAAAAGTTTGGTGAAATTGCTGGCCACTGTGGACAACAATCATAATTAGTTATACCTAACTTTTCTACACATCACATTATGAAGTCGGTTAACACCTCTCAAAAATAAATTGAAAACAATGAAAGTCATGAAATGAGCTTGTTAAAACTTACAAAATTAGCTACCAGAATGTAATAAATATAAAACAGATGTGTATTTATTTAACCTACCTCTGCAGATTTATCAATGAAACATATAATATTGACATTAATATTATGTGTGCTTATGTTATTTCAGTCACATTAAAATGATTGCAGGGATCACAATGAAATGTAAGTGCATTCATTTACACCATATTTTGCAATGCATTTCAAAGGTAAATCTATTAAGGCTTTTCCTTACCTTTATCCTGGTATAAAATGTGGTGCCCATAGGAAGGAAAACATGAAATGAAACAGCTGGAGATTTAAAGACACACAACGAAGCATCTTACCTTCTTTCAGCATGCCTACTTTTAGGCATTTCATGAAACGGCAAGCCTGGCAAGATTTGCGTCTACGCTTTGTGATTTCACATTCATTTGTCGCCGGGCAGCTGTACTCAATGTTACCTGCAGTAACATAAAGGCCAGAGGATAAGTCACGGGAAAATTCTGATGAAGCATTTCATTTAAAGGAGATATAGCTGGATATCTGATTTCTTAAATGTTCCACCTCTTTCTCCCTCTGTGCTGTCTTCCCTACCCTCCTCCCCAACCTTCCATGGTCCTCTGTGGTTAAATACATTAGTGTCTTAATGAAAATGCATTTTGTTTATTGTCCTCTGGAGAGGAGGGTCATCGCACAGAGTGCATAAATTGCCAGTGCAGACAAGGCAGGTTGGCAGTGAGTGTAATTGTAACCTTGATACTTCATGTTAGCAGCACTCAGGGTCCATCACATTCCCCTAGAAACATATGCAACTCCCTGTAATTAGCACCGCATCCACCTGGGACAGCAGCTCTGATGAAATATTTCAGAGTTAATCACACTTTGTAAACACTGATTTATATTGACTACCCTTCTCTGAGCCGACGCTTCCTCATTAAATAACAGATTAGTGGAACACTAAGAGACTAAATACTAAAAACTCCTCACTCAATGCAAAACCTTGTGCAAAACAACTGGTCTGGGAAAGAAATCTATTCGCACATATACATCCTTTCGGGCAATTGCTTAAAGGAGATTATAATTTACCTTGTATTCAAGATGGCATACATTATACAATCTCTGCTTTCGGAAAGAAAAATTGATTGTTGAAATTCCTAATTCCGTTTACATATACCAGAAAAAGCATACATTTCTAACCATGCATTTATATTTATTAGAACAGAGACTGGTAAATTTGGTAGCATATAACTTGAACATATGGACCTGAAGTTTTTTTTTGAATTAAATTCTCTCTTGGTCTTGTCTATATTTGCTTAATAAAAGATATTCAAAATGAAAAATAAAACCTGCTGGGGTCCATTTATGGAAACATTTATTGCTATGTGCAATCTGTAGCTTGCTGTAAAAGTGTCTTCACAGCCACGTAAATGAAAACAGGGATTGATTGACATAATGTAGCATATGGGACGATGATGGTGCATGTATCAGGCCAGTACCATTCGGTACAGCAGCCTTTGATGCTGAATGTCACAAACTGCTGGGCAACAAACAGAGTCAGTGACCAAATACTGAATCCATTATAACCTAATTACCTCTTGAAGCTCTTGGAAATTAAATGGTTGCAGTAATGTAATAGGTTCAGGTAGGACAGGAGAGAGGAGCTTTGATGCAATGACTATATTGTGTGTTATATCACCACATAAACTCCAAGATTTCAAAGTTGCGAAAGAATAAACACTCCCATTTTCTCAGATGTACCTCATGATATCAGATACAAAATCGTACCTTAATCTTAACAATAATTGTGAGCTGACTCCGAATGAATTGACACTTTATAGAGGATGCAAGCTGAACATAAGCCATTGAAAGCCAGCTCCCTGTTGGATCTAACATCTATCTTTCAATCTTCTCACTGTATCTTAATTTATATCAATGCTTTGTACAGATGTTACACACACAGATATAAATTAAATGGGTCATTGTGGTTAATAGAGACATTTACTTCTGGGAAAGATACCTGAGAAAAATGTTGTCAAAAGTTATTTTCAAGTTTTTAATCTCCCTTCACATTAATTAATTACTATATGCACCATTAATCAATCATCAATGCAATTCACATAAACTATTCATTTCATTTTAGATATTATGAAAATCTCTAAGTTCAATGACAAAATGAAGGTATTTAGTTTTAATTTAGAACATTATTCACTAATTTAAGGTGAATTATCTTCTAAATTGAAACTAAATACCTTCATAATATATTTGAATTAATGAAAACCTGAGCATTTAAGTAAAAAAGAACAATGATTGTTTTTAGAGCAACAGACACGTAGCCAAAGCTTAATTATATCCAGTATTTTAAGAGCAAAACATAGTAAAGGAAAATTACCAATCAACATTTTATCTGAAATAATCCCATTTTTTCAGAATTACACATTTTATTAATTTGTCATTCTAAATGAAAAAAATTGTGAACAATCAGACCATCCCTGTTAAGGACTGTGGAATAGACTAAACTAGTTAACAGAACAGGAGGGCTACACAGTGTGCAGTGGGTTGCACTGATATGTTGTAGTATCAGTGGCCTGGGTGCGAACCTGACCTTGGGTGATATGTGCATGGAGTTTGTATCTTCTTCTCCAGGCCTGTGTGGATTTTCTCTCGTTGTTCAGGTTTCCTCCCACCTCCCGAAGATATGCAGGTTATTAGGTTGATTGTTATCTATAAATTTCCAAAAGTGTGGATGGAAGGTAGGTAAAGCCAGGGCATTGTTATAGGTTGCGTGAAAGAATAGGTAGAGGAGGTGGGGAAATGGGATGTGTCTGAGAACTGGTACTGACTCAATGGGCCACATCTCCTATGTTTGAAATTACCTGACAAAGACAACTGCTGACCTCTTTGCCTCATCTGAGTAAAGTTTGTAAAACCAAGTTTGATCTGTGCAAAAGTGCTTTATCTTCAGATAACCTAGTAGCTCAAATTTCATTTTGTCAGCTGATAACCACAACCACAAATTTAGCTTGATCAATTAATCAAATTCGAGAGATAGCGGGAGGAGTGGCATGTGGGTACAGCTGCTGCTTCAAAGCGACAGAGACATGCGGGTTGTACATTAATTGACCTCTGAAAATTTCCCCTAGTGTGTAAGATGCAAAAGTGGGATAACATGAACTAGTGTGTGATGGTCCACATGGACTTGGTGGGCCAAAGGGCCTGTTTCCACACTTGTATCTCTAAACTAAACTAACAGAAGCTGACTGAAGCAAAGTTGTGCTAAAACTCTCTTGGTTTTATGTTTTACGTGGCTTTCTGTTTTGCCTTTATTACAAATATTGCAAGGATACGTGATAGAATATGAAGGGGGCATTACCTTGTATAGTGCGCTTGAAGAAGGCTTTGCATGCCTCACATGAAGCCACACCATAGTGATATCCTGATGCTATGTCGCCGCAGACCAAACATAATCTTTTAGGCATGGAGTTCAACATGTACTCGCACTTGGTCTGCGAGTCTTCGGCTATAGTGCTTGAACAGTCGTCGTATCGTTTACGGGAGCTGCCGTTGGTACCCAGGGTGGTGGTGGTGTAGAGCGGGGGTGAGTCCAGGCCATTCTGATGTCCATTCATAGTGGAGCTGTAGCTCCCACTGGCGTCCGACGAGCCACCTGGACTGTGATGATTGATACTGTCTGTCAGTGAGGCAGGGCTGGACGGCTCTGTCTTAATGTATGATGAGCAGCTCGAATCAATGTGTCGATCCTTTGCTGACATTCTGCAGAGAAGCCTGTGGAAAGCATTGAATTAAAAACAACATTCTTTAGGGCCTTCCTGAGAGGCAAGGGACCAGGCATCATTCATTCGTTAGTCAATACAAGTTGTTCTACACGAACATAATCAGCATAAGGGCACGACAGAGGTTTATCAAAACTGGAGACAGGTGGTAAACAAAACATAAAGCAGGGGAGGGGGTCGGGTGGAGGAGGGGCAGAAAGAATAGAAACCATCCACACAAACTATTCCCTCCCAAGATCAGTTCTTCCACTTAAATTCTACCCGAGCAATGACTTCTCACATTCGCTGCGAGAACAGTTGAAAGAAAGATAGGCTATCTGTGTATAATCGTCCCTGGATTATGGCAGAAAGACTTACAAGGTTTTTTAAATACTCATGCGCTGGACAAAACCAGCACGGAAAGATTTAAAAGCAAAGACTGCAGTTAACACGTTGAGATTTAAATGTGGGTTGTCTCAAAATGCTAATAGAAAAGTTGTAACAAAAAAAGTACAAAGGCAAAATTCCCCAAAGATTGATTTAATAATTTTTCAATTGACACAAATTAACCCCCATTTGAAAAACACAACCGAATCTTTGGCTTCAGTGCAGAGTGATATCAAATTTTGCATTGACAGCACAAAATGGAAATAAGTCAATTCTTCACCCACAAAAGGATAAGATCATAACCTCCCAAATAGCTTTTTTTCTGACAGAAAAGGTTTTCTTTGTTAAATATAGTTTTTAGAATTCCATTGCTCGAGTGGCTAATGTGAATTTTAGTGCCTCTAATTTTAAATTCAACTGCAGATCAGAATAAAAACTAGCACCTGACAACTGAATTTATAGATAGTTGTGGATGTTCCAGGTCCACGTTAATAGTGCCATGGAATTTCAAGGGGAGAGAGGAAGAGTGCACTAATAATTTCCAACTGAAGCCTGTGAACATAATGTATTGGAGAGCAGTAATTACAATGTAATAAGTGGAAGAGTAAGTACTCTAAATTAGATGAATTCACAGAGCTGTTGTAAGTCAATGCACATTCTGCTCACTCTAATGTTGACTTGGGAAAAATTTAATCCCCACTCTTTGCCCCGAGTGGTAGTCAAGGGATGGGAGAGATATCAATTAATTACTGCTCTCATTAACAGCACTGGCTGCAAGGAACATTTGTTGCAGGCAGGGTCCTTGACTCATAGAGTCTGGTGAAAGAATGTCTCTCTGAAACCATACTGAGCTGGACAGAAAGAGCATTTACCTGCTCGACACTTTAACCCCTTTCTATAATAACAAAGAGAAATGTGTAGTGCATTGCTAGATAGTACAAGACAACCCATAAGCCGTTGAAGACATTTTTTTCAAAAGCTGCAGTTAAATGATTGACCAAATGCAATTAAGCAACTATAAAGTATAAAGCGGGAAACTTAACAGTCAAAAAGGATTAGTTTGTTTCCTTATTTATACTAATTAGTTCACTGAATTCATTTAGCTAATAGCAAGGTACAAGTATTAATTTTAAATGTTACCACTTATTTCCGTCAATTGCTGGGAGTCTCCAGTATGCTTATGTCAGGTAGCTGACTTATATACTTATGCTGCCAACAGAGTTAAATAAATCTCCAGGTATTTGAAAACAATGTAGTGAAAGAAAGCAACAGGGATGAGGCTAAACAAAAGTTAAAAATCCCTTGTTGGTTTTAGTCAATTGATGCATTGGCAAGATACGGCAATCTGTGCGTTATTTCCACTACCTCCAGAGAATATCTGGGTTTGTCAGTAAGATATCTGTCCATTCAGAAAATTCTGTGAACATATTTACTGCAGTGCTGGCTTGATAAGACATTTGGAATGGACCCTTCGATGGCCTCGGCAGCATTCTGTGATCCTTATCTATTCTGGAGTATTATGAACAGATATCTAAGAGTATTACGGTCATATTTTTCAGAGGACACTGCAAGCTGAGGCGTCACAGCATCTGGCCTTTGACCTGCAGATTGCCAAACGAAGAGATGGTCAGTAGTTGGACTTGAATTCTCCTGCCTCGGCTAAGTGAGTTTTGTCACTTCTTTGTTGGGCTTTGAAGAGGAGAAAATGACATCACTCAGCTCATTGCACTCCAGTGATTTCCAAAGCTAACACAGAACCCTACGTTGCCGGCTATGACACCTTGTAAGGCAGCAAGCCATCCATTATGAGAAAAACATAAAAGTTCCCCCTTCCATCTTCATATCAAAGGAATATACAGGCCCCAAAATATGGCACCATATTTGTTAGACCGGATGGACCATTAATTTCAACAACAATTCTGTTGAATTTTGTTAAAATTATTTGAATATTGCCAACCTTACATAACAGTAATTCCTTTGTCCAAAACAGTGCCTAACTATTACTGCTGCAGTTATGTATTTAACTCTATTTACAAACCATTCAATGTAATTGCTATTGTGGAAATGATAATAGCTGCATCAATTTCCGATCCTTCCACATTCAGGCAAGATTCAGCATGCCTGTATTTCTTGCTTGTAAATCACAAGCTCAGGATAACATTGTGCCTTTTTTTTAAGTGTCAAGTAATTTATTAACTGGTCTGTCCTGGATATAGGTTAGTAATTAAATTCAACAGAATATCAGCCATTAAAAAAATCCTTAGCTACTCATTTTTGCAAATACTATATTCAAGTTATTGATACATACATTAGGTTTTGAAAAGTATTGAATTTAATCTTGAACTTGTGGCAGCTGACAGTAAAGTTATTTTATCGGAACAGAATATTATTTTAAGCCATCCTTATGAATCAATTTTCTTTTCATTCTCATATTTCCCTCTTGCTTTGAATAAGTTGTCCAAACCAAAGAAGCAGGCTCCTCTGAATTTTAGATTAGCGGTTTAGAAAGTACCACTGTAATTATTTTGTGCTTCAGTGAATGAATCCAGTTATGTTGTTAACTCTTCTCCTTTGGAGAACAAGCTGTAATTCACTTTCTACCTGAACTAATTGTGCTCACCACACAAGGTGCCAAAATAGGAAAAGTGGAAACAAAATGTATACATTGTGGAAGCGGGGTAAAAAAAAAAATCACATCGAGATTATTCAGTATGTTGGGAGTCAACGCTGTAATGTATGATTTGGAAAACATGACTATTTCAGCGTGACAAGGTGTCATTATGGAATCTAAATGATACAATAGCTTGTCAGCTGCCGGAGCAAACATATCATCATTGCATTAAGGCATTGTAGTGAGGAGGGAATGCTTCTTTTCAGTGCAACAATAGCATTTCATAAATAAACCAGAGATTTCCACTGGTACGGATTAAAAGCCCAAATCTAGTCAAATGAAAGTCAGTCACGTTGGGGAACAATATGCAATGTGTGCTATCCTAGAGATTTTTTTTGTTTTCATTTTAATTAGTGTATGTAAGATCTAAATTACCACCATAAAGGTTGTGCATTTTTACAGCTAATGGCAGAAAGTCGAATATTCTGTAAATAGATGCGAAAGAAGGGATCTGCTGGAAGTTGGGTAGTTAAAAATGTCAGGCAGCAGATATTATAACAGGAAGAGTAATGGGCCTGTCCCACTTAGGCGACTTTTTAGGCAACTGCAGGAGACTATGCGGTCGTCACACGGTCGCCATATGTTCGCGGGTGGTTGCCGGGGAGTCGCCTTCATGGTCGCGAGGAGTTCCCGCATTCTGGGAACTAGTCGCGGTCTCATTATGGTCGCCGTTAATTTTTCAACATGTTGAAAAATTAGCGGCGACTAGATTGAAGCCACAATGGAGAGTAGCGAGAATTCTCAAACCATCGGTGGGTTGCCAGGAGGCCAAAGATTCTCGGAGGTTGTAGCCGGTGCTGACCGGTGAATTTCATTGGGTCATTGGGAGAAAAAAAGGTAAGCAGTAGTTTTCAGAACCAAGGATACGTTAAATGTTCGCCGAGCTTCACAGCCGTGTTTCTCTGGCTTCTTAAAAGTTGTCTCCACTCCTTCTCCCCCATTCTCCCCCTCCTCTTTTAATCTAGCTGTCTAAATTACAGCGACAACCTTCCTGTTCATCACGGTGTGTGTCTGTATCACCTTGGGTTTGCACCGTGTGAATTTTTTAGACAGGGCAAGTGGGGGGAGCGCTGTCTAAAAAATTCACACGGGCTGGTAAACGAGGCGATGTGTTTGTGAGTGTGTTCCACTCTGACAGTCGCCGTTCCAGTTGCCAGTTTTTCAGGCGACTGCCGGCAACTTGACAATCGCGGCAGTCCGCTGAAAAATCACCTAAGTGGGACAGGCCCATTAAGAGGAAAACGAGAAGCTTCACATTGAAACTACTCATCAGAGTTTGACATTACAGTGCCCTCCATAATGTTTGGGACAAAGACCCATCATTTACTTATTTGCCTCTGTACTCCACAATTTGAGATTTGTAATAGAAAAAAAAAATCACACGTGGTTAAAGTGCACATTGTCAGATTTTAATAAAGACCATTTTTATATATTTTGGTTTTGTCATGTAGAAATTACAGCTGTGTTAATGCACTCGCCCCATTTCAGGGCACTATAATGTTTGGGGCACAGCAATGTCATGTTAATGAAAGTAGTCATGTTTAGTATTTTGTTGCATATCCTTTGCATGCAATGACTGCATGAAGTCTGTGATTCATGGACATCACCAGTTGCTGGGTGTCTTCTCTGATGATGCTCTGCCATCTTTAGCTTATGTTTGTTTTGGGGGCTAGTCCCCTTCAGTTTTCTCCTTAGCATATAAAAGGCATGCTCAGTTGGGTTCAGATCGGGTGATTGACTTGGCCACTCAAGAATTTACCATTTTTTAGCTTTGAAAAACTCCTTTATTGCTTTAGCAGTATGTTTGGGATCATTGTCTTGCTGTAGAATGAACTACTGGCCAATGAGATTTGAGGCATTGGTTTGAACTTGAGCAGATAGGATGTGTCTATACACTTCAGAATTCATTATGCTACTACCATCAACAGTTGTATCATCAATGAAGATAAGTGAGCCAGTTCCTTCAGCAGCCATACATGCTCAGACCCTAACACCCCCACCACCGTGTTTCACAGATGAGGGGGTATGCTTTGGATCTTGGGCAGTTCTTTCTCTCCTGCATACTTTGCTCTTGCCATCACTCTGATATAAGTTAATGTTTGCCTCATCTGTCCACAAGACCTTTTTCCAGAATTGTGGTTGCTCTTTTAAGTACTTGGTAAACTGTAACTTGGCCATCCCATTTTTGTGGCTAACCAGCGATTTGCATCTTGCAGTGTAGCCTCTGTATTTCTGTTCATGAAGTCTTCTGTGGACATTGGTCATTGACAAATCCGCACCTGAAGAGTGTTTCTGATCTGTCGGAGAGGCGTTTGGGGATTTTTCTTTATTATAGAGTGAATTCTTCTGACATCAGCTGTGGAAGTCTTCCTTGGCCTGCCAGTCCCTTTTCAAATTAATAAGCTCAACAGTGCTCTCTTTCTTCTTAATGATGTTACAAACAGTTGATTTTGGTAAGCCTAAGGTTTGGCTGATGTCTCTAACAGTTTTATTCTTGTTTCTCAGTCTTAATGGCTTCTTTGACTTTCATTGGCACAACTTTGGTCCTCATGTTGATAAACAGCAATAAAAGTTTCCAAAGATGATGGAAAGACTGGAGGAAAGACTAGGTGCTGAGAACTCTCTTATACCTGCATTAAGGAGGCAATTAAACACACCTGGGCAATGACTAACACCTGTGAAGCCATGTGTCCCACACATTATGGTGCCCTGAAATGGGGGGACTATGTATAAACACAGCTGTAATTTCTACATGGTGAAACCAAAACATATAAAAATGGTCTTTATGAAAATCTGACAATGTGCACTTTAACCACATGTGATATTTTCTATTACAAATCTCAAATTGTGGAGTACAGAGGCAAATAAATAAATGATGGGTCTTTGTCCCAAACATTATGGAGAGCACTGTATGTCACACAATCCTCTCAATAGCAGTATTTTACTCTCCTGGCAAGAAAGTGGCCATTGAAATACAACAATAAAGCAAACTACATTTGTTATAATGGAGCTAACACATTGTCTGAAAAGGATAAATTTTAAAAGGGTCAAATGCACACTGAAGGTACTTTGCATGAAAGACAAGGTCCCTTCAACCTTGGTGTTTGCCAAGATATGCATTCTACTTATTCGGTATGAGAGCAATTATTAGAGCAAAATTATCAACCTATTTCAATTTACTTGCATTTTTATTTTAGTTTAAATTTATTTCTGCTCATACGTTAATTAAAATATTGTAAATTCTTTATGATGCTTTATGCATAGGTTATCCTCAATATGCATAAAACTGCAACAATCTATATATTTGTGTTAAATCATGCAGCACACCAGAGAAGATAAATAATTTAAACACTTTTTAATGCTGGGCTGGTATCGTGGCTGTGGTGTTATTTTCACTTTTGATTACACACAGTCAAACAATGCAGTGATACAATTTCTTCAATAATAATGTTATTATATAAAAGGATGGAAGAACTGCAGGAAAAACTTTAATTGAGCCGACTATAAAGAATAGCAAATTGAAACATTGCTTAAAACACTCTTGTCAATATCCTCACTAAATCTAATATAAACCAAGGCGATTTGATTAAGTAACTGTTGTAAAATTCCATTGCTTCTTGAATTTTATGAATCCTGATATATTTACGGGTATCTCTTTTCCCTTTTCACTAAGTGTCCCTCCTCCTCCATTTTTTTCTGTAACTCAATTATGCAACTTCTTTCAGTTGATCGAAAGATATCAAATGGTCAGCCTGTTACCCATCACTTACAATAAAGTTCACAAGTCTTTATCTATTACACCTGCCAGTTTGCAGAATGCAGCCATGTTCAATTATATAAATCAGTTGTGTTGTAACTTCTATAAATGTAACTGCATTTTTATATCTTTTTTTTAAACAACGTGGGAAAGGGTACACTGCAAATTTATTGCATGGGAAATAAAAAATCAAAGTTTCTAACCGAAAAATATGTTTTTCACTTCCCCCATGCAATAATTTATTGCCTTATTCATCTTTCATGCCACAGTTAATCTCACCTTATTTTTCTTTTACAGAACTTGAAGAGTATGAAATCTAACCTTCTGATATTAAAACACATTGGTCACAGCTTCAAAATCTCAGCACTGACAGGAGAGGCACCCAAATGAAATAAATCAATGAAATAGAGCAAGGAACAATGTTCATGAAGTAACTATTCAAATATTCCCACTACGGTTGGTCACTAATTAAGTTGCTCTATCTACCTGCAGCCTCAACGCTTAGTAATCTCACCATAGTTCCAAAACAGACGCCTATGATCCCAAATTTGTGACCTTCAGTTTTTACAAATGGGCTGGTGGCTCAGGTCGAGAATTTCTTCCAAATCTGAGGAAATTTGAAAGGAGAAGGTTGGTGGGAAAGATATAGCAAAAAGCTGCCAACAATCGAGGCCGCTGATTTTACGATGACAAGGAAACTGAGGGAGATAAATAGTTAAATTCTGAGAACAGAGGACATAACGTTTACAGGAAGGCTAAATGTCGGAGTGGTATGTACAGTAGCGGTATGCCTAAAGAAAACCCTGTCATGGCAGTTAGCTTACTTACACCTATTAACATTCATATTTGTATCAGCAAAATAAGTCAGGAAAGTGCTCCTTTACATTGGTGGTGATATTTTAACGTTGCCTTCTCTGTCATTATTTTATTACGCAGATTACTTCCAAAGCATTGATGCTCATTACAGGACTAAATATAATGCAAGGGATATATTCCAATAAAAATGAAATTATGCCCTATGTCCTATTATCCTCATTAAACAGAGATTGTGCACTGATTAGGATACATAGAAATCAATTGTTGTCTGGGAAAACAGACTTTGAAAAAAAAAACTCATAAGAAATACATTCCCATTCAATTCAAGTAAATCCTTATTCACAAATTTTGAGAAAAAAAATTGGACCTAAAATATACCGCAATCATGCAGCAGATTTTAATAAATGTGCATACGACTTATTGCACAGCTTGGTGCAAACATTTATTTGCACTAGGCTTGCACTTACCTTGAAAATAAAATGCACAGAATATGTTGTCACTGTGATGCTCCTGCAGTTTTCAACAAAATAAAAGGCCCACACGCTACACCTGTTCGGCTCTTTTGCTAAGCACAGAATGGCATTTCATCACAATCACTGTTTAACTGAATGTTTAGCCTTAACGTCTTGCACCATGCTGTCAGCTCACAGCGGGGAGTCATGGAGTTGTTGGCACATTTGATTTTACTGCCATTAAGAAACTGACTTTACACACTGATTGTCCCAGCTTTCGTTTCAGATACTCCACAGTAACCACCTTTGCTTTTTTTTTTATGATGACACTGTGACAAGGTGATTTTATAGACTTGGATTTAGTAATAAAGATGTCAGTCAGTCTAAGAACCATCACGGCTGCTAATGAAGTTGCGTGGGTTGGTGGGGAGGGGGCGGGTTGGTGGGGAGGGTCGGGGTGTGGGGGGGGGGTGGAAATGTAGTTGGGAGGAAACCTAGATCTGTAAAAAATATATATACATTTACAAGGAGTCACAGTGAGCTGAAACAAAATTGTAATTAAAACCTATATCATTAAGAGGTAGATCTTGATTAAATATAACAAGACCGTTTAAAAAAAAATAGAAGCCAGTTTCCTCTGGCTTCGGTATGAAAGTCATGTCTTTAACCAGATCAGATTCGATAAATTGGTTGTCAGGAAAGGATTGTTGAGATTTATACCCATCTATCAACCTACAGAGATAGTTGTGGCTGAGCAGGCTGCTGTGACTCCCATCTGTAAAGCATCTTAAATGTGAAGAAGGCCATTTGCTAAAGTCAGTGGCCCAAGATCACATTTGAATGATTGTATATTTACTTCAGAACAAAAAAATGCAAACCATAGATTCTAAGTCGGTGAGTAATCTAGAGAAGTTTCCAAATAGAAACTTTAAATTTGACCATAAAAGACTGATACGGTAATGTTACTGCATTACCTACAGCTGGATTTGTTCAGCTCGGAGTAACAACATACATTATATCTGTACTTCATTGTAACCCTGGATGAAACAGCTTAATGTGCATATATAAGTCCTGTATACGGCCTGCTGCCTTTAACCCGAGTCCTGATGTTATACCATTTTGCACAAGGTTCAGCCCACAGCTAATTCATCACATCCAGTTCTCTTAACTTCTAGCATGACCTATTGCATCCTCTGAGCTGCTGAAATGAAGTGACAGAGCATAAGGAGAAATGGCAGCATCCAGACCATGTAGGCAAGGTAGGGTTTGATCAGCAAAGATCATCACTGTTTATGAACATTAAACTACTAACAAGTGCTCAGGTTACGGTACAGAAAAATGTCTTGAAGTAGACATCGTCTAAGGTAATTTTGTTTGATTGAACGATCCAGCATGGAAACAAGCCCTTTGGCCCACCCAGTCCACGATGCCCATTGAACACACTAGTTGAATGTTATCCCACTTTCTCATCCACTCCCTACCCACGAGGAGCAATTTACAAAGACCAATTAACCTACAAACCCGCACGTCTTTGGGATGTGGGAGGAAACTGGAGCATTCGGAGGAAACCCACACGGCCACAGGGAAAACGTGCAAACTCTACACAGACAGCACCTGAGGCCAGGAACAAACCTGGCTTTCTGGCACTCTCTACCGCTGCACCACTATAGATGGATATTATGGTGCCAGGAACAGCAACTTTAATGTTAATGGCACATAATATTTGTACTAAATGGAATAGTGCGTGCACATCCTCACCATTCACTAAAATGTGTAAGTTGGACTTCATTGTTAATTCATGGCCAATATTTGGAGGGGAGTTAGTTACTGTTCCCAGACATGAGAATTGATCCAAACATTGGGCAAAGCTTTGTGCTGTTTGGTACTGGATTCCTACATGCTCATTGACATTAAATGCCAAGTCTCAGGTCAGTCTCCCAAATGCCTACTGAGAGTTCTCTGTAGTCAAATAAATCAAGAGGGGATGAACGCTGGGGCAGATCAGCCATAATCATATTGAATGGCAAGGCAAGCTTGAGGGTCCAAATGGCCTCTCCTGGTCCTATCTTCCAATGCATTGTAGACTCAAAATGCTGGAGTAACGCAGTGGGTCAGGCAGCATCTCCGGAGGAAAAGGATAGGTGACGTTTCGGGTCGGAACATCACCGACCCTTTTCCTCCAGAAATGCTGCGTTACTCTAGCAGTTTGTGTCTATCTTTGGTATAAACCATCATCTGCAGGTCTTTGTTTCTACATTACAATGCATTATGTTCCCCAGTGCTACCTACTTTTCTGGCCTGACTTCAAGCCACGTGTGCTGAGTCCAACTCTAAACTTTGAGAGCTGGAGGCTGTGAGCGTGAAACGTTGTGATAGTGTATCTCCAACAACACTATACTTTTACGCTCCGCCTCACCTTGGGTATCTGAAATTTAAAAAAGGACAGGGATAAGGTAGTGGAGCGAGAAGCGAGAGAATGTAAGGTTTGCAGCTTATAAATCAGAAAGGAATGTTGAGGCAGGGGTTGGATGGTGAGAATGAGAACATCAGCACCAATGATGGCTTCAGTCCTCCTGTGGTCACAGGTATGAACATCTCATGATGGTGATCACTATCTAATGCCTGGGGGAATTGGCAAAGTATGCTGTGTCTGGGTGTCCGCCATCTTTACCCACAAGAGAGAGGGTTGTGTATCAGCACGTGTGGTGCAATATGTTTGAGTGCTGATTAAAATGCTGCCATTATGAATGACTTGTGCGTACGAGGCTTTCAGTGGTACTAAGTATTTGAGCCTACGTATGTTAGCTTTCAGTCCTGATTGTAGAGGAGTTACAGTAAATTGTTAAATATCTGAACCTAAGATAGATATACCACTAAAGATGTGCTTCCTGACCTTCACAATTAGTGTGTTCACTGAGCTTTTTAATCACACGTTTTCTAGATTCCTCACAGAGGATCCCAGCATTGACCTCAGGGTTATTTGTTCCCTTACCTTCTGATGTGGACCTGGTTGCTCTCCTGGCTCAACTATGAGTTCAAAACAGTTCTCTTGCTTCCTATCTTCTCCATCAAAGCCTTTGGTTACTATATATGAAAATTGGTCCATTTTCTCCTGGGTGTCCTAAGTCGGATTGATTGTGGAATGCCCACCCACACCCGTCCCATTTCTCCGGTGCTGCCTGTAAGCAGTGAAGGCCGGCTTTAATTGGTGTTAGCCACTCGCAGGTTTGGGATCCGCTGAAGGAATAGCAAATGAACAGCATGACTGGCACTAGCTGGAGGCAGAAATCACAGAAATGAGCAAGCGGTAAAAAAGCTGGCGTGCTGGCTGCCTTCCACTGAACAGGCAAGGGTTAATCATACATCTCTAACTCTGCAGCCATTTCATGGGCTGTTGGATTCTACCTCTGCCACTTCTAAAAATATCTGTATGTAAGAAGAAATATGTTCCATATTAATACAAGATTCCAGTACAAGTATGACCCATGGAGTTAGTCTCCAACAATTTCATAAACGTTCTTGTGTTTCCTTCCAACGCAGTGCCTGCTACAGATTGACCATCTGATGAAAGGGAGAAAGAGACTACATTGGGTTCAGTCACCATGAGCAGACATTTAGTTTGTATTTGTTTTACAGATACAGTGCAGAAACAGGCCCTTCGGCCCACCGAGTCCGCACCGACCAGCGATCCCCGCACACTAACACTATCCTACACATACTAGGGACAATTTAAATTTATACAAAGCCATATTAACCTGCAAACCTGTACGTCTTTGGAGTGTGGGAGGAAACTGAAGATCTCGGAGCAGTCACGGGGAAACCGTACAAACTCAGTACAGACAGCACCTTTAGTCAAGATTGATCCCGGATCTCTGCCGCTGCAAGCGCTGTAAAGCAGTAACTCTACCGCTGTGTCACTGTGCCGCTCCGTAGAGCCTTATATTACTGCACCAACCAAACTGATTCCCGTCTTGTATCCCATGGAAACTATTTGTTCATGTTGCCCGACTGTGCTAAAGTTCCTCAAGCTTTTTTTAAAAAAGGTGATTGTAATTGGGGAACAGTTGTCCAAAAAATCAAACAGAATTATATATTTTTAAGACTCAATGATGGTCAACAGCAACAACTCACGGGAGGTTGGAAGAGTAATTAGTCATTCTAAGTTTCTGATTAAACTGTGGGTTATATAAACAATGGAAATCAGGCAACAATGAGCACGTTACAAAATATATACTTTTTACTGTTAATCAAGTGCAGCAATGGGTATTCCTTACTGTGAGCCTTTATTCTAATACACTTCTTTTTAATCACTATTATTGCTAGCTGATTTTTTATTTTTCCCCATATTTCCAGTATTATTTTAACTATAAATTTCAAATAGATCATACTTTAAAATGGTGCCAATATAATGCAATCTTTTTATTCTTATTGGTTGTAAGGTGTATAAAAATGCTGTCAACTTATCAGCTATTTTTATTTTTTATTTTAATACACATTAATTTAACTGTGCGAAATATGACTCCTGTAATTGCATTCCATTTTTTAAGATCCAAACTAAATTTTTCATGTTGAGTTTAATAGATTAATATTAGATTGCAGCATATTTAAAACATGATCACAAATTCACATAGTTATATTGTCTTTTCATCCTCAAGCACAAAAGTCCTTTACAAATGCTGCTAAATAATTGCTCTTTTAATTTTCTTTGTGCGGGTGCCTCGATTATTTCGATTCTATTTGTCCCTGTGCTTGGCTGTGATTTGGTAGAACTACAGCACATGTTGGTTGTTGAGTCTTATTCAACAGAACATGTTAACATGAAGATGGGAAACAAAAGCAGGAAGAAACCTGAATGCAGTTGCATATAAAAGTTTGGGGTAAAAAATGTATGAACCGAAGTTTACAAATCTTTCTCACAGCATCAGCTCACCAAGAGGTGACACCCCATGTAGGGACCTGTTATATGCAAGTTGCTTGATCTATATTACACAGTGGCTGTGCTTAAAACTACCGCGTTGTGGTCTCGAGGCATTTTTCTTTCTTTCTCCTTATCAACAATTCCAATTGTTATTTTATACTCGCTTAAAAAGATACAATTGCATGTCCTTGGTGGAATGAGAAACCCTAATATAATGTACAAATTCTCACTAGGTAACGGACGCTGGACTTATGTACAGCTCATATATGCGATCGAGTGTTTGACAGACCGACGGCATGGATCTGCCGGGTACTGCAGGGCTGCAAGCATCATCTGCTGTGTGAGAACTCAGTTTGCAGCAATATCTGAATAGCTGAGTTAAACGCCCTGGTTTAACCCTTGTTTGGTCTTTGTTTCTATTTAAATATATATTGCTGGGAAGCCACATATGCAACATATAAATTCCTTGAGTCACAAACAGTTTTCAGGAACGGAAACCTCTCGTAACCTGCCTGGGGAGGACCTGCAGTCCAAGCAAAATAAATGTACACTTCCTCCACGGCAGACAGTTTAAAAAAAAAAAATTTGTCAAAATGTTTATATATTTACTGCGCAGTCTACATATAACCTCGTGATCTGCTCCCTCCCCTGTCACTGACTGCATACAAGTTATTCAAAGCAAAGGGTTAGAAGCAATTATACAGGCACAATTCTTCACTTCCATATTTCTATAGGGTATAAAAGTAAACCATTTTAGCCTGCTGAGTCCATGTTGGATCATAGAGCTGTCCTCCAATCCCTGCTGGCAATTTACACTGGCCAATTAACCTGTACATCTCTGAGATGTGGGAGAAATCCAGGGTCAGCCCATGTAGGCCTGCAAAGGATGCGCAAACTCCACACAGACAGCCACAGAGGTCGGGACTGAAGCTGGGCTGCTGGAGCTGGGAGGCAGCTGGGTTCTAGTACCTGTGCCACTGTGCTACCCATTTATGAGGCCAGATGAAACCTTGAGAAATGACAGCAGAATGAACTTGCTCAAGCTAAGAAAACAAGCATCCACGGCTGCACTTCATGGACCTGTTATAAATGCTAATTCACAATTCTATATTTATCTGGTAAAGCAAAATGCTTTCTGAAAAATGAACTTGTGTTAGAACATTTAGTGAATCTCTGTCTCTTCATTAGCAACTGCCTCTTTGTTCCACCATCTGGGTAACAGCAATACACTTATTACAGTTTCAGTAAATTTACAGTAACAAGACATTCCCTTGACAAATTAATCACTTTCCAAGCATTTTATCATAAATAAAATATCACCTCTGGTGGGAAATCAGTTAAATCAGTTGATTTAACCCATCTATCAGCTAGGCCGAATATCTTCCTATTTTTTTATAAAACAGATGGACTTTTCTGCTGACCAGAGGCGATATTAACCCACTTCAGAATTGAAGAATGCCTTCAGATGCGAGTAGGATAGATTGCTGAATATATAGTGAATTATAGTAGATCATGGGTGATGTAGATATTACCTTGTGTCACTAAAATATGCACAACACTGTACTGACCACAGCAGGACTTTTCAACTGAATTGATCTTAATAGGTTTGACGGGAACAAACCTAAGGGAGAAGCCAATCAAGGACTGCTTCTTTAACAGCTGGTCTGCATGGCAATAAGGCACCATAACCCTTCATTGAAGACGAGCTGATTTTATTTCCATATCATGACAACTAATTGATATTCTGAACTAATGTGCATACAAAAAGGAGTTAATTTAAAGAGACTCCATTTCCATGAGCCGAGGGCTAAGATACTCTCTTCCCTGGCAGGATTGGCACAACTGTTGGTCCTAAATATTAAAAAAATAAATACAGAAAATACAGTAACAATTATGAAAGTACCTGCAAGCAAACAGCAGCCTTGGCAGTATCGCAAAGGGCAAGGTTCATGTGGAGGATGAAGTATCTTTGCACGAGTATGAATCTATGTTTTCTCTTGCAGATGTTAATGGTTCATCTGTGTATTAGATTGTTCAATCCGTTGATAGAGTGTGCGCTACACTCCCAAACTACACTGCGTGCCAATTGTTACAACCGTAAAATAACAATACGGTCAAATTGGTTTTAACGATAACGATATGGCAGATTGTTCTCGAGGAACATTTGAACCGAGCACTTAAACTAACATTTCTCCCCTTTGATCAGCTTACACGGAGAATTATTGTACAAGCATTGTTCCCCATTTTTATGAATATTCATGAATCCATTCAGATGTTTCGTTGAACCTTAGAAAATCTGCATACATCGTTTTATAGCATTTCACGTTTTTTTTTTCAGTTAATGCTTGAATTATAATCTCCTAAACTACTTGCATTCATTGTGAAGTGCTTTACTAGTTCTGTTTTCTACCAGAACAGTATCTGCGACAAGGCAATTGGTCTTGGTTATTTAAGGCTAAGAGGCAAAATGTTGATGTGGATGCAACTGAGGAACTGGAACAATTGTGGTGTCAGTAAGGTCCAGATTTGGATGAGTGTGTCGCCTCTCGTGGTTAATTAGCCCACCACACCTAGGCTTCTGAATGAAGAATGGCAACTTGAGCATGGTGCTGAATGAAGCCAGATCCTATGGACATGTGACCCACTGGGCATCTCAGCCCAGCAAACTTGACCAACAAGCCGTGATGGGTGTTCCAATTAAGTCATTACTAGTTAGTGACACAAAAATGAGCTAGCAGCCTCTAGTGGTGTGTAAGGTTCCATTACAGTGGCACAACATATTTTAATTTGGCTTGAAGCGGGGTATCGACATTATGCTCTCTACTAGTATGAAAAATAAAGAGATCTCTGAATTCACAATCTACCCCTGAATTGTGGCAGCCTCATATTAGCTTGGGCAGTTTTTAGTCATCCTAAAGCAGTTTTTAATTTTCCTCAACGGGATAACCAACCTCTGAGAAACAACATTCAAGAACAAACGGTTGGTGCTTTCTCAAGGGATTATCAGTTTCTCCTTTTGAGGGGTCAGTTGAAGCATCAACTCTCTACCTATATCAGAAATATTAAACTTATTGGTGATTCACTCTACAAATTTCAGGTCCAAAATAAGCAAGTCTCAGAGATCGGACAGTTTGCATTCTTGGATCCCATTACAAGACTGACACTGCTGACAATTCAATGTGTCTTTAAAAATCCATGGAAGTTTAGTAAAAGTTATGCAGAAATGTAACTTTACATGCACTCTCTTGGTTTGAAATTATTTTGTAAGTGAGTCAGGACAAGAACTTTGACATCCTTATCTCGTAAAAGGTAAAGTTTCTATCTTCCTCCGTCCTGCGAAGTAATAAAAATATCAAAAGTAGTTTTTGTTAAAGTATTCAGAGGTAGTGTTATTTTATGTGGCTGATATTATAATTGATAAAACTAAATGACCGCCATGCCTTACCTGGTTAGCTTTCAACAATAAATATCCATTCAAATTGATGGGAAACACAGCTGTTTTTTGGTGAAATTCAAAATAGATCTTTTAACCAATAATAAAAAATTAAAGTGTTTCAAATACTCTGCTTTGCATTTTTCTGCACACTACCTGGAAAACAAACAAATGGGCTAGATAGATCTGCTGTCTTTATAATCCTTGTTTGATTTATTCCCCTCTTTTAGTTCTATGTTTTCCATTTGGTTCTATGTTTTTTCATTTGAAATCCCATATCAGATTTGCAAAGACTGCTTAGCAAGTAAGTTGATGACAGGGAATAATAAAATGTAGTCTTGATGTTCTAAAGAGGTTCAAGAATATTTGCTAATGCTTAGTGCTCTACTAAAGGGGCTACAACCCTGCAAATATTTTACCTTCATCTTCCTCGCAAACCACAAACAAAAACATTCCAGAAATATTCATATTCTTGCCTGACACAGACAAGACAAAATGTCCTGTAACAATCTAGATAAAGATAATTTGGTTGCTATCTCCTCTATGATCTATATACAGTATCTAAATCTATATGCAAATAGAAGCTTTCAAGCATTTAACACAATCCCCAGCATCCAGGGTGAGAGCTTTCAGTTTACATTGGCTGCTTAAATAATTTACTCTGCTTGCTTGCCTATTGGCACTGAAGCTGCTCCGGTAAAACCCACAAAGCACATTCTGAATAACCAGATGGACTAACTATGCAGCAGGTGGGACAGATGGCACACAGCCCTGTCTGACGCTGGATGCTTCAGCACGAACTAGCTTCCTTCCAGGTATATTAGCATCAATCCAGCAGAAACCAATTTTCATCTGAAATTCCGCAGCTTATTTATGGAATCGTCCACCTCGTCTTGAAAACCGTGTGTTCACAAAAGACCTACAATACTGTCCTATTTTGTCAAGGGATGGCTGAGTAACAAAATATGATTATCTCCAGGAATAGAATGATAGCTAACCTTAATAAATAGGCTTTAAATTTAAACACCGGCTAAAATGATTTAAGGTCTAGTTACTGGGGGAAAGATGGGAGCAGAGACACATGGAGGCAGTGAACACCTGTAAATGGGCACAACTTCTCAAAACTGAGATTTAGCTTCACCTTAGTAAACTCATATGCACATGCTTGAATTGGTACCTCTGTTTGCCCACATATCTCTACAGAATGTGAAGTCTTAGACGGTGTAAGTCACCCATCAATAGTAATCTAATTCCCTTCCTTATTATGAATCTCGAAGCGTTGTTTAAAAATAACTTTGTCCTCCAAATTTAAATAGATGTGCTCTGGTTCCCTTAGTTTTTTCTCTCAAAAGTTGTATTTAATTGTCAGTCTTAGATCAGTGACTGTGAAATATGAAGTACAGCTGGTTAGGCTAAAGTTATACTGTAGGCTGCAAATTGCATTTTGCATGCTGGGTTGAATGGAGGCTGTTCTCCGAGTGTTGTACTGGTGAGGGAGTCAACCAAAGCATCCACTTGTTCCCAATATTTAAAAAAGTGCCGTGCGATGATCTTGTAGAGGTTTATAACATCATGAAGAGTATAGATGAGGTGAACAGCCACAGCTTTTTCTCCCAGGGTAAGGGAGTCAAAAAACTTGAGGGCATATGTTTGAGGTGAGAGGGGAACTATTTGAAAAGAACCCGAGGGGCAAACTTTTCACATGGATTGTGGTCCGTACGTGGAATGAGCTGCCAGAGGAAGTGGTAGAGGTGGCTACAATTATGGCATTTAAAAGATACTCAGACCAGTACATAGATAGGAAAGGATTGGAGGGATATGAGGCAGGCCCAAGCAAGTGTGACTAGTTTGGCTCATCAACTGGGTCAACTTGGACAAACTGGACTAAAGGGGCTGTCTCTATGCTGTATGCTTCAATGACATAATTCAATATGAAATAGTTTAAAGGAGCTAAATCTTCCAACGGACCATCTTGGCATTTCAAAAATCCAGGCTCATGTCCATTTGGGACTGCAATGCGCATGGTGTTCAGCCCTCTGTTATAACATTTGGTTTTTAAAGTCACCTGACACGTAAGTTATAGTATGGCTTCGCAATGGGAATGATGTCTACAATCCAAATGAACAAAGAGCACCTTAAAAAACATATACAGGCAACCAAATTCATAAATTCAAGTCCACTTTGGTTTGGTAATATAACTTTACCACTGTGGAAAACTTGAAAGATTCAAACAACAATTCAGAAACAAAACAAATAAGAAGAATTTTTGGACTATGTGTTCATTAACTGGAAGGGTGCAGAGCTCTCGACGGCACCCTGTTCTTTGTTTAGAAAATAAACCCAACCCAGCGGAAGACGACTTCAAGCTTTGGTTTGGTCTGTTTGGGTTGCCAACAGTTTTCTGGAATGAGCCTGTTTTTTGCATTGTGCACACCAGCTGATGACTAGATATTAACCAAACTGTTTTGTTTTAGGGAGTGACCTGTATCATGCACACAAACAACCTCACCTGGCTTGACTTACTATCCTCAATCTCAAAGGAAAAGAGGGGGGGGGGGGAATAAAAGGAGAGAGAGATAAGGGGTTGACCTGCCGTAATCCACAAGGATGAAAGTTGCAACCTATGGCACAGAATAGCAACATTCCCGCACTCTGTCAGGGCTAACTAGCATCTGCCTTTATCAGTGCTCGGCGCAATGGGTTTTGGTGACATGCTCTTGAACACCAGCATCGTTCTGTCAGGACAAATTTGAGGCACATAGAAGGGACTAAATTGCAATTTATGATGCTGATTAAAGAGAATAAAGATCGCTGAAGTGGGTCTTGTTCCTTTAAAACGTGCTAACAAAATATAGTCATAGACTAGTCTAATGTGGCTAGAATCGAAGATTACATTTGCTCAATATAAAATTTAATTCTGGCTTCCTAACCAAGCAGGAGCTGAGGAATTTAGAAAAAGAACTTGACAAAAAGGTCCATATATTAATTACAAAATCTCCAGGGACTATCCTGGAGTTCAGCAGCAGCAACCAGCTGAGGCGTTATTGAATTACTCTAACTGATAAGGGGTTTACATGCAAAATCTTTACCAAAAAAATCTTTAAAAATAAAATAGCCTTTAACTGTTTGAAATAACTTTTAAACTTTTTTGAGGGTGTATAAAAATAAATCCAGTGCTTAAAAATGTGTTCTTCAATATTCTTACTGTAACAAATTGAAAAAACTAACCCTCTAGATTGCTTGCTTGCCTAAAGCAGCCTGAATGAAAATGAAATAGCTGCACTAAATCGACTTCGGGAAAAGGTAGTCATTTTACTAAGGTCTCCTTGGTTGAATTATCCAACACTGTCGCAAGGAGAGAAAAAATCCAAACATTGAGATGCCACAGCATGGCTTACCGCTGTTTGATTTGAAATCCAAAGTATGAATCATTGAGTTTCACTGATGTAAAACTTGGCATTTTATTCACACTGGGTAACAAGCTGCCTCCAGTAATGACTGCTCGTGCCTATTCAAAATATATCAACATTTCAAAGCCCTCATCGTTCTACCGAGTAGCTGAACAGAACAATTACAACAGTTAAAAACATTTTCTATGTTATCTGAGGCCACATCGTGATATAAAAAAGTATTACAAATGGAAATACAGCCACAATTAATTAACTCAGAAGCCTTTACTCGGTTAGCCATTTAACGCATGCTTTACTTATATTTTTGAAATGGACATTAAAAACTGGATGTTATTGCTAATTTCAGAATTTCTGATCATCGTTTTAAAATCCTGCACAAGAATATTTAAAATAGAGAAAGGTAATTTCCGAGCCAAAGAATAATGCATGAAGAGGCAGCATAACCGAACAAAATACTAAGTAAGACGAACCCTGAGCAGTAGGAGGGTATAAAATTACCCTTTAATTTATCTGCTTGAGAATTTGCAGACTGGACAATTGGTCAGCCGCAGCTCTGGGCCTCAAGTGAAACTGGACATATACTTGTTCTGAAATCTCTTATCTGTCTAACCTGCTGGGATTAGTTTAACACAGTAAAGCCAATTATAGCACTTGCCATTACGCCAGCTATCTACAAAGCACCCACCCATCTCCATACACGCACTTTAAGACTGAGCGCTGTCCATAAGTGTGGAATGAATATTTCCTCTTGATTTCCAGAAAGGATAACAATATGAAATAAGACAAGTATGTGCCATGATTTAGTAGCATTTTTAAGCAGGCAAGACCCATTCCATCTGTAGAGCTCTGGCCACATGATTGATTGGACAGGTGTCATTCATACTAATGTTAAAACCTGACAGTGCTGATCTGTAAGGCTCTACTGACTAATACAATCTGAAGCCAATTACATAGCTCCATATGGGTACAGTAAAGCAGCCACTGCAATGAACAACTGCGCCTGGCTCACGCCTACAGTGGTCATTTAAGAGAGGGCCATTTTGTCCAGCAAGATCTGAATCCGGCCGCTCCACCACCCTTTAATGTGGCGTTTTATGAATTTATATTTTGCTTCCATCTGAGATGAGTCCCCCTTGAAGAACAAACAGGCACTTCAAAGGAAACAAAGCAGAGAAAGTAGTTGGGAATCTGACGCGTCACTTTTTTTTACTGTGGCGTAAAGTCCGGGGAGGTGAAAGCAAAGGAAGAAGCTGTAAGTGAGCATCAAACCGGCAAGATTGTTGGTGTCAGAGTCACGCCATCAAACACGCGTGAAGTATGATTGGGGACACAAGAGGGTAAATATTTCACTGTCTGGCAGTATTGAAAGCTGCAATTCATTTCTTTCTTGGTTTAGGACAATGACAATTTAATACAAGGCGAGTGAATGTAAAAGAGATAATACTGCACAAACTGCTCCAGTGTAATCGCCTATTTCCTCCAGAGAGCTTAACCATAGGAACAGATACACATTCCGAGCAGATCAAAAATATATTGCTTTTTGCCACAGTCTCGCCAATTAAAATATCATTTGTAGCATTCTAATCTTTGTAATTTATAGCGACCACAAAGCCAGGGAATAAATTTATTTTAAAAAAAAAGCTTTTTGTGTGGGAATGAAATCAGGAGTCGCATGGGTTTTATTTTTACTGCAGGTTAATTACTATATCACTGGAGGCTCTGACAACAAAAGAGGTGCAGCAAAAAGCATTCAAATGAACACACTAAATAGCCTCTTCCCTTTGAATACAAGGTTGTCATAGAGTACATCTTGCATCTTTCAAACGGAGCATCTGACCTCTTGCAATATTTAAAGCTCCGTGCAAATATGCAAAACCTGCCGAACAGCGGGAGAAAACTCTATTTGAAGCATTTCAAGATGTGAAGGTATTTTCATACAGGTTTGTGACGTTCTTCCCATAGCCCTTGCCTGTTGCTCCTTGAACAGGGGCGATCATTTAAAGGGACAATCGTTTAAATAGTACAATGAAAAGTGAGAGAACTTGAGACAAGTTGTCAGCTAGATTTTATTCTCCCTTTCCTCGTTTGCGGCAAGCTGCCTGTTAAAAAAAAATCTCTGCTTAAAATCAGTAACAAAAGCTATGTTGTACAAATTTCATTTGGATGCAACTACATCAAGTGCATTATAAAAGACAATCATAGTAATTTGCTTTGAGAATAAAATAAAACATCATTTAAAAAAAAGGTAATATCTGTTTCTCTCTCACTCACACAAACACATACACGCAGGCACAGACACACTCACAGACACATACACACAGCAGAGACCTTGTCCATTCCGATGGCTTTTTCACATCTTTGGCTACATTACAAATAGCAGCACAATATGCAGTAACAGTAGACTGCTTCTGGGAATCTGGAGATAATTCAGAGAACATCCGTTACACAGAAGAGTAGGACATAATCCTGGCACAAAACATGCAAGCAGGCAGCACAGACACACAGGGACAGACACATATACAACAAATCCCCAGTAGCCCTGTAAAACAAAAAAAAAGCCCGGAATGGAAAGAAAAGGGTACCTACTCTTCGTTGTAGCGGAGAGAAAAAGATTCAGGGAGACAAAGTTCTACAAAATCCATGTGCGCTCAGCACCATTATTCGAGTCCACACTCCTGGCAATAAATCAAAGTTCCCTGACAGAGTGGCACAATTAACACAAATGTTCTCTGGTGACAGCCTATAGGCAAAGCCAGCTGGGACCAAGCTCGCACTCTCCTAATCAAGGTCTTAAAGTCCCGATTGTAGCTTATTAATATGAAGCAGGTCTTTACATATGCAATCCCCGACCTCACCAGTCTTCGCATTGGTGGGATTGTAGCCACTCAGAGCAAAGCACTGCAGACAGGACAATTCCTACACTGGCTAAGGGAAGCAATGCAGGTACAGTAGGCGGGAAATCAGTAAACTGGGAGGAGGAAGACAAAATTCCACAACCATATACGTTGTACAGCATTTAAAGCACAATTTTTATTAGACTTAAAGCACTGCGAAAAGAAAACTTAAATGGACCTTGCTCATATACCGCTGCAAAAGTTTCTGTGAAAATGACAGCTTGAGCTGACAAATAATTTTACAAGTTTCGATCATTACTTTGCCTCAGTTTCTCTATACCATTTTATATATTTTATCGCTGAAAGTACAACGGCAAATTCTATTTAGCATTATTTAATTTATAAAACGCAATGGCATTTTTATTCCTGTTTGAACTGAATGGTCTTTCCTATGAGAAGATTCATGTGACTCGGTTAAATATTTTAAAGTCAAACACTTTTTAGAAATGTATTAAACATAATATAATAGAGTAAAATCTAAATTTTAGGTCATTTTGAAGGGAAGGCTTGAGATTTTTACCTCTGAAATTTAAGTTTGTATTGGATAATAGGTCTTACATATTATTTCATTTTGCTGAAGTGTTGCACGCTGACAGCTTTTTTTTTTAAATGCCACTTGCAAATTTAGCACGAAGCTGAGAGTTCAGGAATGACGATGAGAGAAAAACTCATCAGAGCGTTTCACGTCTTCATACCCAATTTGAAAACTCTGGATGCTCCAGAAGTATGATGACAAATGCTTCCCTTGTGCAAGCACCGATATCTTTACTGTGTTGACAATGTGGCTCGAAGCAATTGTGGAAAGGCTAACCGGCGTAGTCAAAGCCATTGCAGGAACTGTTCTGAAATACAGCTCCTCCAATCATGGTCTCCTTCAAATAAAGTGAGCTCCAACAGCTGGCTGTCCCTCTGCATTCCGTTAACCCAATGTAAACCCTTTTTAGTGTCCAAAAACAAGGCTGTCTCAGAATTGCTTCTGATGTTAAATTAACCATTCAGCAGGCACAGTGTTGCAGGCAGTTGCTTTCCTGAAAGGGTTTCCTAAAGGTCTGGTAATCAGTCAGGACACGTTGAATATATTTAACAACAACAAAAATTCCACCTAATTATCGAATGGATGACGACCAGCTTCAAGTACATTTGTGGATTTCATCAATTTCTAATTGTATTGTCTCTAATCTTAATTTAAAAAATGTCTATGTATATTTATTATGCAATCAAAGACTGCTGGTGGGGTCGACTAAACTAATACCTACGATTAACAAACAATAATTCAGAAATTAAACATCATTGTTTTGAGGTTCCATACTTCCTTATTTTATAATTTAAATTCAACTTATCCAATTACTAAATTAAATGTAAGTAAATTAATATTATTGGATTTCACCTCGCACACACAACCCCCCACACCAACACACAAAAATGGCACACATTAAATCTATATTATTAGGAGATCTTAGCATTTAATAATCAGTATAAGCATAGTCCTTTCCACAGTTCAGAAACACATTCTTCCTCAACCACATTATGCTTCTTTAGATAAAATGCCTCATGACTGCATCCAGCACCTTTGACTTTCAAATCACCCAAGAGAACATTTTAAATAGAAACATTATCTGCTTCAGACCCTTCCCTTTAAAGAGCCGTTACACAGTTAAGGACAAGTTTTATTTAATCCTTTCTGGCTACAAACAGGAGGAACAACAGTGCACCTAGCTCCATCAATCGCACATGACCGCCCCGTGGTATCGTTATATTTTGTACACACCTCAATCCATTTTGTCTATGATTTGTTGCTTAGAAGAAATGTTATCATGTGCAATGGCCTTGATCATATGGTATTGACCAGCCCGACCCATTTCACATTTATTTGTGTCGAATCCTGATTTTCGGTGGGGTTGAATCAAGTAACCACAACAGGTACAAACAGAACCTGCAAAAATCTGCCTCGTCTTAGACTCAACCGCTTTGCGCTTGTCAGCATCAGAATTCCGCATCCTTTCTGAACACAAACTTTACATTAACCCAATGTTTGGCAATAAGCATGGATGAATGCGCTCGCAACGTGCTGTGTATTTGTATACAGAATGCTTCACAAAGCCTGTGCACACAAAACACCGATCAACAGAGCTACAATGAAAGTAGCCCACTGACCACAGCAATGTCTTTTGCGCTCAGAACAACTCCTTTACGGGAATGGGGAGGTGGTGGCAGGGAGGTGGTCACAATGCATTTTAACACAATGCCACAGAAAAAGTGCAATTTACCACATAAAACAATGCAGCATTTCACGCAACTTTCCAAACCAGGGATCCAGCCACCTTTACAAGATCTCTAAACACAAGATTTCAGAAATCTGTTGGCATTTCCTTGCATTTTATTTTTCCAAATGTAATCAGCGTGGTATGATGTCAGTATCATTATTACACCCAAGCATCCAGAATACTCATTTATACCGTGAAGTGGATTGCAAATTCTACAAATATGATATTTCTCTGGTGTTCATAGGTTATTAATTTCTAAATTTATTCAGATTAATTTTGATTGTTCCATTAATGGCAAAGTCATCATAACAGGTAATGTACTGAATGTTCCTTGAAAAAATTAACTTCGCTTCTTTGCTCCTGTGCCCTACTGATGCGTACATTCAAAAACCTAACACGGAGCAAAGCATTAACTAGATACAATAATCGCTCAAATAAAACTAAATTTCATTCCAATGGATGTAAATACAATGCTTTGTCTTGTAAATCTCCTGCAGCCATCCTTGCTGTGGATTAGAATAGACGCAGAACTATTCATAGGTGGTCATGGTTCTCTGTAAAATTAATGCAAAGTATTCAGTGCGATGCAATGCAATTCTGAAAAATATTTTAACTTGGTGATATACTGTAGATCATTGCTACCAAGCAAGAAAAATATTAAAGGCTATGTAAATTTACATTTTGAAGAGCATTTACTAACTGTTTTTACCTTTGCAAGATCAAAGGCATTTAAGCTTGAGAATCAATCTAAGCACACCTCATGTTAAGACTGATATACATGTACAAAGATTTAGATCACTTCCACCCACTGCACGTGTGAACATTACCCGACCATTGACAAAATACGGAGGTATTTCAAATGGCAAATTATGTATTTTAAACATTTGGTTCCTTACATTTTATCCTTGTGCTGTAAATTATTGGAAGAAAAATATTATGTTGGGTACTCTCTTGATGTCATTTCATCAGGATTTTGAAGCATTTTGGGAAGCTATCAATGCACAAAAAAAAAGACTTGATATCTAAAATTGTGCTTTTGAAAAGTACTTTCAAATTGTTTTGTAACCAGTGGATTTGTGGAATGTTTCTGTTGATGACAGAGTTCTCGAAAGAGTCTGCAGATGGATGTCAGTATATTCGGCAAATGTGTATTCATATCCATTTTACTCGCAATGCCAGAGTTGTCATCAGAAATTTTGATCTACACCTTGTAATCTCTGTAGCTATTAAACAGGTGACTAAGTAAGCCATACATCTTTTTAATAATCACCAATAATTAGGTCTCATGTGATGCTCTGAAATGTTTTGTATCTCATTGATGAAAAGTAATAGGAACTATTTGGTCAAAGGCATTATGAGCACTATTGTTTTTTTTATTTCAGGGAAAAAAACAGCAGCAGGCATTCCAGGAACGTTGTGCTAGGAAACATCGTGGGGAATTTTAAAACTGGTCGTTAAAATGTCCTGCCGTTCCATTTCTGACAATAGAGGGCAGTAGTGACTCTAAGCTTCTTTCCAGGGCACAATGAATTTACACAATGTTTCATGCTGCAACCAAGGCTCTGCCAACATGCACTTGTATTTAGAAAGTGGAGAGAATTAAAGGAAGCCCACTAGCATCAAATACTCAGCCTACCCTCAGAAGACACATTGCTGCCCAACTGTTATGAGCAACTGATAAAATAATCTCCATGTGCATCAGGCAATGCAATTGTCACATAGCAAAAAAAAAGGTGACAGGTCTCAGGCACCCTACCATTTTGATATGTTAATAGCTTTTTGTGGACTGTGGGTGGTCTGCTTTTGATGCTATTAACAACTTCAACACTAAATCAAGTGACGGGTATGTTCAGGGGAATAGATTCAAAAACCTTCACCCCATTTAAACCCTATGATAATACTAAAATAATAGGAAAAACAATCTACATATATTTAAGGTAAAAGTATTGTGCAACTTTCTTAATTTGACTCTATAGAGATATCCCCACAAATCATGATGATTTGATAAACCAGCGCTATGGCACTATGTAACTATAGAAGGCAGCAAAGGGATTTCATAAACCGACTTGCTATTATTCTGTCTTGCATACCATGTTAATTTAATTTTAGGATTTTCATAAAAAAGTGATTTCTCAAACTGACCATGGAGTATTTGCAGGGTTAATGCAGTGCAATCCTCACACTGCATTTGTATGCACTATATCAGTACACTATACATCACCTTTATAGATGCATCATTTAGCTTCTTTAAACTGGCAAAGTGAATTGTGGTTTCCCATTTCATATCAGCTAATCATGAGACATAACTCTTTAACCACTACAATACATTTAATTCCGCACTCCATACGCGCTCCAAATAATGCATAGCATGCGAGTAATTAAAAAAGTCAATTAATTAGGAATCAAGCAGAGCCCAGCACCTTCTCTCCCAGGCCACATTTCACAGATCATTTTATTTGCGTGTCCCTGATCTAAACGTCTGTTGCAGTTGAAGATTTTGAAAGAGATGTTACTTCTGACACGTTATAGAAACATGTTTAAGATGGAAAGTGCAAGATTTCATTTACAGAGGGTAACCAAATCTTTCCGCTTCCTGGAATTCCCTTTGCTGCATTTCTAAGAGTACAAACTAAAAGTTTCTGTACCGTACTTCACCATCTGGATATAGTTTTTTTTATTCACGTTTACAAAATAACCTCACTCATAAGTAATATATAATTCAAATGAAATATGGAAATATACAAAGTTGTAAGCTTAAGTTAGAGGTGCTTTTTAAAATATGTAGTAGGAAGGAACTGTAGATGCTGGTTTACACCGAAGATAGATACAAAATGCTCGAGTAACTCAGTGGGTCAGGTAGTATCTATGGAGAAAATTAATAGGTGACGTTTCAGGTCGAGTCCCTTCTTCAGACTCGGGTCTTGACCATAACATCACCAGAGGTGCTGCCTGACATGCTGAGTTACTCCAGCAATTTCCTTTTCATATCTTTGTGATTATCTTCAGGGAGGTAGTGTTGGATTTTCCCCAGCCCCTACCCAATGTTCTCAACCTTCTCATGTCTGAGCGGGCATCAAAACCATCATGATGATATTCCCCCCTCAATTACTGTACAAGTTGTAAGCTCATTGTGATCCCCAATCCCACGGAAACCTATGTTTACACTGTCCTCTACCCTGTTTAGTGCCACACGACGGTCTCAACCTATTTAAAACGGGCACGCTCACGAGGCTGGATTTAAAATTATGAAGTTCCTTCTCAAATAGAGCATAGATCAGATTTAACCAAATGGATAAAATCAGTTCAGACATTATTATCTCTTGGGGACCAGAGGAAAAAAATTACTGTAATGTTCAATTTAATTCAACTAAATTTAAAAGATTTTATTAGTTGTACATATGTAATTTTTTTTTATTTTCTGGGAAGAGAAGCAATGGACAATCCTCAAATAATAATTCAATAGCAGATTAAAACATACATCGGACACAATAACTGGTATTTCTATGGCATTTTGTATGTAAATAAAACTGTACTGTGCTAGGAAAGTGGAATACACCTTCTGCCCAACTCACTCAAACAACTGAAGAATATTTTGGGTCAGGACCAGTCCGCAAAAGGGTCTCGAACCAAAACGTCACCTATCCATTTTCTCCAGGGATGCTGCCTGACCCGCTGAGTTACTCAGCATTTTGGGTCTAACTTCACCTTCGATTTTTCCAGCATCTACAGTTCTTTCTTAAACATCACTTAAACAACTGGTCAGTCACTAAGTACCCAGCTGAGTTGAAGAACGTATGATCAGCCATGATCACATTGAATGGCTCGAAGGGCCAAATGGCCTACTCCTGCACCTATTGTCCATAAAGCAGATAACACAGCTGTTAAGATAATGAATCAGAGCCGAAGAAGTTGAGATGGAAAGGACAGCGAGGGAAAAGTCATGTAAATCAGGTCAATTCAGCAGACTTGAAGTTAGTTTAGAACTAGAAAATTTGCACATTCAAGAAGTCTGCTCAACCATTCTCCAAACCCCTGCATGTAGTGTGGTGATGCTGGCAGGAGGGCTTGCCAGATCCACATTATCTAAATGTGGGCACTCTGTAAACACACACACGCACACACACACACACACACACACACACACACACACACACACACACACATACAGACAGACAGACAGACAGACAGACAGACAATCTGACACACACACAGCCACACACAGACACAGACACACACACAGACACACACACACACACACAGACACACAGACACACACAACCCCAAGAAATCATGATGCATTACAGTACAGCACTTGCAAATAAATGTGGTCTACTGAGATATGGTCCTTCTAATCCTTATCTAAATTGCAATTAACACTTCACAGCTACAGATATCTCCACAAAACCCAAGCTGTGTTCTGTTATATTTTTGTTATTGGACGAAAATCAAATCAATCTTCAAATAGGATTGGAATGAAAAAGGCTGATCTCTAATTGCAAGAACAGATAACAATGTCATACTTTTTGCCCAAGTACAGCTATCAGGGTACAGGAGGAGCAGGAAAAAAAAGAAATTAGCCAGGAAACATTGCCGCTGTATAGCATTTCATGATATTCCTCAGCATATGCAAGATAACACAGGGCAAATATTTGAAAAAATAAACAAAGAGCCATAACGCTGAAAGAAACAGAGCATTGTGTTTTGTGTGCATGTCTGCTTTCTTCAAATAATTTGTCACTCTAGATAGTCACAAAATGAAGTCACGAGGGCTTCATAAAAGAGTGTTTATGAATTTCTTATCAAAATCTCTTGTGGCGCCATCCCAATTATCAGGTAAGAACAATCATATTAGAAAACACATTGGCTGTTTAATGTAATTTGCAATTGTTAAAAAAACAAACAGACGTACAGTAATTCTATTGCAATTAATCTCCAATCTAAACATGGCAGCACATAGAGGGAGAATAAAATACAGTCTGTGTTAACTGATGCAGGCCTCTTAATCTACCATTACTGAATGCGCTTATCATCTCTGCTACACTTAGCTAAGTTATTTCTTTGTCCAAACATTAAGGGGAAAAAAAATCAATTCAGCTCAGGTTTTCCCACATCTTCATATCACTTCTCATCTGAACTCTATGGAGGTAGAATTTCAATTACCTTGGAGAACTCCCAGCGAGCCTGGATGAACACGGTCCTCCTGGTCACAGCCAGTAATTGTAGAGGGGTCTGCATCTTACATTTGATGATATGGCTTACAAAAATAGATATTTCTCGTTACTTGATAACAGTATAGGCCTTCATAGGAACATTGCCACTATTTCTCTGCTCCATCAGGCAGCACATAAACAACTAATTCTGTTACTTTGTAAATGTAATAATTAACATATATACAATGTGAAAAAAAAATACTGACTTTAATTGTAGCGGGAAAAAGGTTCCCTGGGGAGGATAAATGAACTTTGAATATTCACTATTTGGTTGAAAAAATAATTAGCTTGGTATCTCATTCTCCCCTGTCCCAATGAGATCGTTATTTAAAAAAAAAAAATTTTCCTTCATTACAAAATATGAAAATGATACTGAATTCACTTAGAAACAATCTCCAAATCTTTCGTTAGGGTAATGTTCAGCACATTTGTTGCATGGAACAAGCCACAACAGCAAATACAAAATACAACTTACAATATATGTAAGTGCATTTTGTTGACACAAGAGACGGCAGATGCGGGAATCCTGAGCGCAAAACAAAGTGCTGGAGGAACAGAGTGTGTCACGCAGTGTCTGTGGAGGGAAATGGATAGGTGACGTTTCAGGCCAGGACCCTACCCCATGCTGAAACCCCACCTGTCCATTTCCCTCCACAGATGTTGCCTAACCAGTTGAGTTCCTATTCCTCCTATTCCTTCGCTCCATAGATGCTGCCCCACCTGCTGAGTTTCTCCAGCATTTTTATCTACCTTTGATTTTTCCAGCATCTGCAGTTCCTTCTTAAACAGTTGAATTCCTCTAGTGTTTTGCTTCTTGCTTTTGGTGCACATTGTTATTCTTTTACTGATTATAGCCACTTTGTGAAGAGTTCAGCTTAAGGGTAAAACAAGACGGAAAGGAGATTCTGGATATGGATTTACCTCCATCCCTCCAGCAAATTACAACAAATACAATTCCACTCGTTACTGTAAAGCAACACCACAATGCCATGGAAGCATATCGCCTACATTTCCTTGTGAAATCATACTTTTTCCACAACAGGTTTACTATCGATTCAATTTTCAGAGCACCAGTCTTCCAAACAAAAAGTCTATGTAGCTCCATAAATTAAGGAAGAGCAGTGTCCAATTTCCTGGGTGAATCTGCAGCACCATTGACCCATATCCTCCAATGCTTGTGCATCAATGAAACCTACAATGACATCAGATTTGTGTCCATTCTATTTGTGTTTGCAACACGATACCAAAGCACCAAAAGTTATCCTTTAAGTATCGCTTTATTTTCCACTTATTTATAACATTGTTCAAAACGTCTGATGGTTTTCACCACTTTTTAACAAGGAACTTTACAATGTTATACTTTAATATCAGGAGATAATTAGCATGCACCATTGTTCTTGAGAAACGCAAGGGCCAAGTCTGCTGCAAATACCATGTTGCTGTTAATATATTGGATGGGAAATTGCAATATACATAACAAATGAGATAAGATGTTCCAAATCAATCTAGGGTTTTAGTTACAGTGATTTCATACAAAAGCAGCATACTGCCATCCACTGGGATTAAGTGTCTCCTCTTCACTGTTAAATACTTTAGGCTGAAATCTATGATGGTGCACATTTTTGTGCTATTTTAACTTGAAAATCAGAAATTACAGAAATAAACTGAAAACCATTTTTCATCCTACTATTATGCTTCTTAATCCGATTAGTATATAATTTCCAAATGTCAACCCATTTTCAAAAGACAGTATTTTGAAACGACTTATTCTTTTTTTCCATTATGGCTGGGTCTCATCAAATGTCAAAATACACTAGTTGTGACTTAAAACCTCAATGCACACAAACACGCTAAACCGTTTTCTGCTTCTAGTTGACAGTAGGTGTGAACTGTCCTATCATTAGTGCCATGAATATATTAGCAAGTGAATAGGCCTGACCCTGAAGTTAATCCTTTAATCCTTTCGCATCTGTTTGGCAACATTTCTGCAATCTTTTCTGACAACTTATTTTTTACATTGTTAAGAATCAACTTGTCTTACTTTGTTATATATTCAGTGTGTTCTATAAACTTAATTTAACGTCATGTCCCATCCAACACATTATTATAAAATGTATGCTGCACAATAGTCACAATACCTATAATGAAACAACATCTGGCACGGTTTAAATACTAACTAGACACACTAAGAGATGCTCAAGATGAAATGTCCAAATGCAATAGCAGTAATGGGTTAATTACTATAACTCTTCGCCACCTTTCCCCAATGAAGGGTAGCTTTATCCTGCCAGTTTGAAACTGCCAGATTTATGGATGCACTTTAAAATGATTTATTCATCCTATGTTGCACTTTCAGTCTCAAAATATATTTATAATTCAAATTGAAAATACATGTACTGTACAATAAACAATATCACAATACAGTTACTCGCCAATAAAATTTCTATTTATCAGATCTAAAGAGAAAAAGCTAAAGAATACAAAATATGTATTCCAAAATTGGAAGAATCCCTGGGTTTTAAACTGAATTCTACACTGCATTCTGGAAGTGGCTTTCAAGGTTCTTAAAAAAAATGTCGTAATTTAAAGGATCTTCGCTTAAAAAATAAATGAATGAGAAACATTCTATGTCGCACTGTCATTAATATTTTTTACACGATAACATATGAAGTGTTTGAATGATGTTACGGCAAATTATGCTTTGGAACCATATTACAACAAATGCAAATAAGTTGATAAATAAATCCGTCAGTTGATTAACTTTCTCACAGGAGTTTGTTCGCAAAATTCCACATAAATACAGCAATCATTTCAGAGTTTTGAAAAGTATCACCATCTGACACGAGCACAGATAAATAGCACTCACAAGGAGGATTAGACTTGGGACGCAGGAGAAATAAAATGCCCACAACAAAGATTTAGTGCTAAGGAAGAGGCAGAGATGCATAAAAATATGCCATCGTTGATCACAAAGTGGTTGAGGAACATCAATAGTTAGGAGCAGATGGATTGAAAGCCATTTTTTATTTACTGTTTAATTTTTTTACACACTGAATATATGCGTGGAAGCTTATTTACACACAATCCGTCTTTTTTAAATTTTGCACATTTCCTCATGTTGAGTCCTGAGATCTGGGTGGGAGTTTCCTCTGGTGGGAGAGTCTAGGACCAGAGGCCATAGCCTCAGAATTAAATGGCGCTCTTTTAGAAAGGACGTGAGGAGGAACTTTTTTAGTCAGAGGGTAGTTAATCTGTGGAACTCATTGCCACAGAGGGCTGTGGAAGCCAAGTCAGTGGATATTTTTAAGGCAGAGATAAACAAATTCTTGATTGGAACGGGTGTCAAGGGTTATGGGGAGACGGTAGCAAAATGGGATTAGGAGGCAGAGATCAGCCATGATTGACTGACAGAGTAGATTCGATGGGCCGAATGGCCTAATTCTACTCATATAACTTGTGAACTTGTGAAAGCAAAAATGCTTTTACGTTTGGAAGAAAGGATATATTAAAAATATAGTTTTGATATTTCACTTATTATAAATGGCATGATTCTCTATAACAGTGGTGAATTTGTGATCAATGGTTGGAGACAAAATATGTTTTTCACTCAGATGGAAGTCAGTAAAAAGATATGCAGAATGTGAAATTGGGTGGGTGTGGCCAAGACAACATATAACACCCATTAATGGAAGGAAGGAATACAGAAGAAAATACAATAGTTTCCGACTTGGATCACCTTGTATATATTTATTGAATAAATCAATTAACCTTTTCAACTTCTTTGGATGTATTAAATGACAATCTTTTTACAGTTGTAATGTGAGGCGGAAAGAAGGAAAGCAGAAAAGAAAGTTTTATTAAGTCACCTGGTACAAAATAAAAATCAATTTTTAGGTAGCTTTAATGTAGTCACTGACATTTTAAGTGGTTTCAAATGGCAGCTTACTTCATTCTGATACAACTGCATGTTTTTTTTCCTATGGCCTTGTACTCATTACTATATGTACAAGGCCATTACTATATGTTCAAAGGCCCCACTTGTCGGACAATACAAAATCTATGTAAGGTGGCAACGGCCAATAATAGTTGACCAATTCTCCACTGTGCTTACATTCTTGAAGTAAGAAAATCTAAATTATGTGTGAAATTAGATATGAAGATAATAGAGTGCAGATTTTAACTTTCAACACAAAATAGCACTGCTGTTACTGTGAATATCTAAAAATCTGTTTTGAGGAATTTTACTATGCACTGCATACAAATGCACAGAATACAGATATAACTCTCCCAAGGATATGCTGGAGTCTTTAAATATAGAGCACTCATTTATGGATCAATGCTATTGATGGTGATGCAACTTCACATCGATTACTTAAAATGTACAGCACAGAAAAACACTCTGCCCCACTGGTTCATTGCCCCACTCCCATCCTTCCTCACCTACCTCTATCACATTTTCAAAATAAAAGAGAAAATGCAGATGCTGGATATCGGAAATAAAAAGAAAAAATGCTAAAAGAATAGCTCAGCCAGTCCGGCGGCATCTGTGGAAAGAGAAACTGACGTTTCAGTTTTGGGATTCTTCATCAGGACTGGAAGGGAGAGAAAACAAGTTTGTTTTCAGTGGCAGAGAGGGTTCGGCAGTGTTGGAGGAACAGCGTGGGAGGGGGTGGGCAGCGAGAGCAAAGAGAATATCTTTGATATAATAAGAACTAAATTAGGTCATTGGTCACTCTATCAGAGATATTCCCTTTGTTCTCACCATTCCTCCCCCACCTCCTCTGCTGGTGAAAACTAACATGCTTTGCCTCCTTCCCAGTTCCGATGAAGAGCCCCAGATTTGAAATGTGTTTTTTCTCACATAGGCTACATGGCCTGCTGAGTGTTTGTTGTTTTCTGAATCCATCACCATTTCCTTCCATTCCATTCCCTTCTCTTTTATGACCTTAAAATCAACAACTCCTTTGAATAGTGTGTTTTGTATTTCCACTATTTTCAGAATAAAAGAGGATTTTTCCCTTATACTTGACATTTTTTGCTGTGTGATGCCTGATTTCAACTGACACCTGCGCACAGTTGCATTAAAGAAAGTAAGGAGTTAAACAAGTGAAAGGGTATAATAGCTTACCGCTTGAGCAACTGCCCCATCCAATAATGAAGGTCCATAATCAGGACACAGGGAAACAATGATAACTTCCATAGCTCAGGAGTGACCTCTCAGTTAAGTGTTGATCAATGTCCCACCGATGTGCCAGAGAGCCTTCAGTTGACTGAGGAAAATGGTGTGCAATTACTAAAACCTTAAACATTCTAATGGATACCTCAAAGAATTGGAGAGGTATCGCCAGTGTTGTTTTTGTACAATCCTCGAAATGAATTGGCAGGGTAGATAAATGGAATAAGGCCTGTTTCCTCACACATGCTAATGCATAGGCATATGATCCACATGCCTAATACAAGCACTCTACTCCATGCTCCGTCATGGCAAGAGATTTCCGGGAGAACAGAGGATGTTCTTAAAGTCTCCATGAAAAACTGAAAGATCCTTCCTCATTCTGATGAATCTATTGCCTGTGACCATTTAGAATGTCGGAGTATCTTGTGTCTCTAATGATTGAAAGTTACAGCATAGAAACAGACGTTTCGGCCCACTGAGTCCACGCTGACCATCGATTACCCATTCACACTTTCTCAGCACTCCCTACACACATGAGAAATTTACAAACTTACACGTTTTTGGGATGTGGGTGGAAACCAGCACACCTTGAGTCAACCCACACAGTCACAGGGAGAACGTACAAACATTGCACAGACAGCACGTGTAGTCAGTATCGAACCAGGGTCACTGGTGCGGTGAGCCTGCAGCTCTACAATTGTACCACTACACCTCTGATCAGAGGAAGTTTATGAAATTAGGGTTAAGGCACACAGATTATAGGAGTTTAATTTTTCAGGCATTTAATTCTTACCTGAGAAATGTTCAAATCCGAGAAAAATATATTTCCAGATCTCAAATTTGGCATAACTTGTCTCAAAAATAAGCACAAAACAATTGGAAAGAACATAGATGTGAAAATATTCCTGACCTGGGGCTTAAACCTTTAACTGATTTTCCCCAAAGTGTTTTTCATTATAATCCAATTTTAATATCTAAAATCTCACATGACCACAATGCTGACCAAAGCAAAACAACAATGTAATAACATTAGTTGTCATTATTAAAGTATGAACATTTTCAAATAAAGTCTGATTGTTCAATCACTCCTTTTTCTCTTTATCTCCTCTTTCCCCTTTCATCTCACTCTTCCTCCTCTCATCTCCAAAGTCCCTCTCGCTGTCTCTCCTTTGTCCATCTCCACACAGTTATCTTCCTTTCCTTACTCTTTCCTTCCTTCACAATTCCTTGTTGTCCAACTTTCTTCCTCTCCACTTATTCCTGCTCCTTCTTCCTTCCACTCCTCCTTCCCCATCGGCTTCTTTAACATTTCTCTCACCCTCCTCCCCTTGCTTCCCTGCCTTCACTCTTCACCTTTTCTCTCTCCCTCATTCTTCCCCATGGGAACTCTTGCAGTCTTGCACATAGAAAAGCAACACAAGTTAGGGAAGCGCATCATTGTCTTCAGTCACTGGGTATCAGTAAGACATTAGGCCAGTGCTGCCTTCACTCCTGTGCCTTGAGATTATATGTGCTTCATTGATGTAGCGTGAATAGGGATGGGATATCTGACAGAGTGGGCAATTGGGAGTAGTCAGCGTGTTGTCTTTCACTGGATGGGGTGGGATGTGTGGCCAATATCCAAGGCTAAATGTGGGCCCTGGAAGGTAGCTTGTTTGATAACTTTGGATTTTTTTTTCTTTAACTGATTATGTTGCAACTACAGTTGGGAACTCCTGGTGTAAGTGAAAGCATTGGATACTAGGGATAACATAAACTCATTTGGGCTGCCTTCAATATATGGGTGTAAACTAGGTGTAAAACATATTAACTGGGATGGCTTATACTAATATGCAATGAAAGGAAGGTGTTAGAAATTTGTTTTTTCCCCCCTCCTGCTGGATCGAGGGACAGTTATCCAATCTTCCCACACTCTATTCCAACTCTAACTTCCCCAATCTGGGAGGACCGAAGAGTGATGAAGTCAAGTCAACACTTTTCCTGAATGAGGTTTGTGGACTAACTTCTGTCAGTATTAAGGGGCTGTCCCACTTGGGCGAGTTTAGAAGAGTTTGAAAAAATGACATGTTGAAGACCTCCTTCGACTATGTAGGAGACCTCCTTCAACTATGTTGAACACCAGCTTCGACTAGCTACGACTAACTTCGGGAAAATTGGACACCGAATAGTGGAGAGTGAAGACGACCTCCTTCGATCTCCTTCGACCTCCCTTCAACTATGATGAAGACTATCTACGACTACCTTCGACTACCCTGGATTACCTACGACTAACATGCCGACCTGCTACGACCTACTACGACTAAACCTACGAGTATTGATTTTTGCTATGGCGACCTTTTGTTAACTCGCAGGCATTTTTTAACATATTGAAAAAAACGCCGCAACCTAGCTGAGGCCTTGAGTACGCGGAGACCACTCTCGAGCATGAAGGAGAGTTACGAAGACCTCCTATGACCTTGTGTCAACCATGTAGCGAGTATGAGTCGAGGGCAAAGTCGCCAGAACTCGCGGATTAGGTCGCCCAAGTGGGACAGGCCCTTTAGGCCTCTTAGATTTACAATATGTCCAGGCTAACAAATATGTACACATAATTTCCTAATTACCCACTGATATGTTGCAAACTGTTGCCCAGTACCTGGCTTCAGCAATCAAAAACACTTTTTCTTTAGAAAATACTTGTACATCGTGGGCAATAAGATTTCATTGGCTCCAAGTTGTTGGCTGCGGTTGCTAAACTATGCTCTCTGGTTTATGGAAGTGACCTCAAGTGTGGAGAAATGTGCTCCTTCTTTGGCACTAGATGTTAAAACTATCTTGGCACCTTCCTGTAACCTTTGGGTCAATAATCAAGAGCTCCCAAACAGCAGCCAATGTTTGTATTGTCAATAGAGATTTGGGCATGACTGAGAAAGGTGAAACAGGTTTGAAAGGTGCAACATGAACTCTTAATGTACTGGAAGCAAAACGTTCCTTTATTTGCCATTCATGGTTAACTTGATGGATCACACATCAAAGAGGAAATGATGGTAAGTCAGGCCAAATTTTAACACCGTAATGTAGACCATTTAATTATTTTTTTAATTTGTCGATTGACTCCTGGTATAAATTCAATTTACGATTTTTTTAAACTTATCTAAAGTTTATGTAAAAAAATTAAATACTTGAATTAATTTGTTATTTCAAAGCCAGAATTGTTTGATCAGCGATTAATATTTATATAATTAATCATTTTTAAGATAAATGTTTACAGGGAAAGATATTAAAAAACAAACTTTGTACGAAGATGGATAAGGGGAGAGGACCACATCAGCTCACAGAAAACCCACCATTATTTACCTTGCCAGCATTAAGTTGTTCGAGTTATGATTTTTCATGATCACAGAAGCTCCATCAATATACAACATTGCAGGAAAATATAGAAAACAAGCAACAATTGAAATAAAAAACACAAAATAATGCCTCATAGATTATTAATATTTTTCAATCTGTTCAATTTTTCATTTAAAGTAATACAATTAAATTGTCTTTCATTAGTTTGGCCAACGTAAGTTGTTTCTCGCCAGTTCAATTCAATGAGTGCAACCATTGTACAATGGGATAAATATAGAGAGACCACTGTATAAACAGCTCAAGCAGCTCCAATCGACCAGAATGAAAAGGTATCTGCCCTGAAAAAGGAGTTTCAGGTTTAGCAGCAAATCTGAAAAGTCATACTGTAGTTTTGATTTAAAAGCTATTTTTGCAACTTGGCTTGCAATATTAAACAGGCATTTATCTGTACACCACAGAGCCTGATTGTATCACATAACAATATGCACTGAAAGGGCCAATGTACAAGATCACACAATGAAGCGTTTTGGCATTACAGTGGCTGCAGAATTAAGAATAAGAGAATTCTGGAAAAAGATCAAGCAAATCCAAATTAACCCTAATCCCCCACAACAATAAAGATTACTGCATTTGACTCTTTTAAAATGATAAACAACACTCAAATTCTAGGGTTTCTCTGTTAATCCCGTATAAAGCTTGTCAGTTCAATACTCACAGCCGAACTGCAGAGCATTCATGCAGTCACCAATGCTCCACCCACTGAATAAGTGTTCTACAAGAAAATGCCATTAAAGTTTCTTGCACAGTGCTCTAACTTTAACCTTTTATGCTTTCGATCGTTTATACAGGTCTATTCAATTCAAGGGAGAATGCATGGAATTTCATGCTCCAGCCCAAAACGCAATTGTCTTAAGCAATAAGCATTTTCAAAAGTTTTGAATTGTATCAATATTTCTTATTATTACTGACCTTCAACAATGTCAAAATGCCCAGCAAATACATTATTGATGCAAAGGCTCACTTATGAGTTGCAAAATATATGTTTTTAAAACATTGAACGTTTCTGTTTAAAAAAAAGCTTTCAAAGAAAGAATGTGCATTTTTATCAAAGTAGTTACCTCTCTTCAAAAAAATGAAGACATAATGGTTTTCCTAATATTCCGAAATCCTGGCATTGAAACAGTACACATATTTATAACTGTAATTATCGACAAAGGCTGTTTATTGTATAACTTCACTGTGCATGTGAATACTCTTACTTGACGATTCTAATTGTGTGTTCTTTTCGTTCCACCCTGACAGTGCAGATTTCCATCTAAAGTCCTTGCCGGCTCCTGTATCTCACATAAGTCAATTTTTTGCCCATCGTGTGTGCGTCAGCCTTTTTTTTTACCATCGCTGGGCATATCCTGCATTCCTCTCAAGCAATATACATATTTAAGCAATTTCGTGTTTCTTGATCAAGAAACAGCAATTCAAATAGTCTCTTCTATTTGGGTAGGTCTGCAAGATTGACAGTTTATAAGAGTCCCATAATTTTATATCTAGGCAGATGCCGACTTTGCATTATATTTAGAGAAACATCAAATTGCCGATTATTTCAGTGAGACGCAGGGGGAACGATGACTTAATTTTGCGGCTTTAATTCCTAGATTCACAATATACCTGCAAATCACTTTGTTTCCAATAACGTTAAGAGATTACCTATTAGAGGAACTCTAGTGGTGATCTTCAAAAGTAACAGTCAATTACATTTCATGAAAGGGACTAATATTTATAGTTAACTGTATGATTATATGTACTTGGCTTGCAGGGAGTCAAAAGCTGCTGAAAGTGCCAACTATTGTATTTGGTTAAAGTTTTTCCTTACATCCATTCAATCAATTATTATTTGTAAAGCTCACATGAACATATATATATTATTATTCATGTTACTATATGTGGTACGTATGGTTTTGATATAAATACGCATGTTCTTTTTGAGAGGTTTTAAAATATAATTACATTTATTGAAATCATTAAGCCACCGCTAACTTTTGAAACTATTGTGGTGAATTGACGGAATTTCATACCGGCATTTCAGCAGCAATACAAAACGGTTATAAGTGCACGCTGTCACAGTAGTTCCGACATTACTCAGGACACGGATTAGCACCTGATTCACAGACAGATGGAAGAAAAAGATGTGAAATCAGAACCAATGAGTAACCACGCTTTATTTGAATTTCACACTCGCTGAAGTGAAGCTCCAGTTACGAGCAAAGTGTCATTTTTTATATGCTCAGGGAGTCCATTGGAACCTCTGAGTACTATGTTTACATATCTGTGTAAGAAGGAACTGCAGATGCTGGTTTAAACCGAAGATGGACTCAAAAAGCTGGAGTAACTCTGCGGGGCAGGCAGCATTTCTGGAGAGAAGGAATGGGTGACGTTTCGGGTCGAGACCATTCTGAAGAATGACCCTTCTGATGCTGCCTGTCCCGCTGAGTTACTCCAGCTTTTTGTGCTAAACTTATGTTTACATATCTGTTGTGCTGGCTGCAAGTAAGAATTTTATTGTTCCGTTTCGGGACATATGTCTGTCTGTAAAACACCCTCCACTCTTGATCTTAAATTTATATATCATTGTTTTCGATATTAGAAGAAAATACGCATTGGTGTGAAGAGCTGACATTCCTGTGAAAACTGATAAATAGAGCTCTGTTGTCAGTAAGTGCAAAATGCAGTTAGGAATATGATTTGTGTCTGCCAGTTGTTCTTCGGATACAACCAAAAGCTTTAATTTGAGATCTCTGACCTGGGTCAACTAAAAATACACAAACTCTTAAACACTTTAAAGACCAAAGTCTGGAAATAACATAGTTAAGCTATGTTGTCTTCTGTTGAAGCTATTTAATACTCAAAACATAAGATTCTTTTTGGACTTAAAATTGGGTATTTTTGGAATTTATTATTTAAGCCTATAATCAGAACAACCGTAAGGTCTGCTCTGACCTATGGCTCTCCACTATAAAGCAGTAAGCAGAGTTTAAAGACTTCTTAAACATTCTGGTGCTGATATGTGAAAGCTATTCATAAGTTACTGACAGTCATAGGCTCTGATTGGAAATCAACATGAATTGGAGTCGAAGTTGAAATGAAGCAATCAATTATTATTGGATTAAGTTTGTATGCTAGAAATTGAATTTCGCCCTTTATTGGTGCACTAAACACGTGCTGTTTACGGTGCCACTCCTCAACTAGATCACCTGCAAAAATTCCCGATAACGGCAAAGGGAAATAATGCCTCGCTAATTGCACCCTGAATTAATGCATCAAATCATGATCTGCACGGGACCTTATTTCCTATATAGTGCAAAAGAAAACAGAGTAGGGGCACATCCCTTGAAGGCACATGCCCCTTCACAGCCTTAAACTGCAACACAAGCAAGGCAGCTCTGGTGAAGGGTGAGGCTGCAGGCAAAAGGGAGACAGCTCGGTGATATTCACGTTAGGCTTTGGTGGCCGTGAGAAGAAGGGGGTCCCGGCCATGAGATATATCAGGGGTCAACATTAAAGAATGTGTCAGGGGTCAACATTAAAGAATGTGGCAGAAGGCGGTTACAGTATTCTCCAGAACAACAAAATCCATAGACCAGATCTCGAGGAAACTTGATTATCTCTCAATTCATATCATGGTAATGTTCAGTCTAGCAGAAATGCTGCTCTTTCACTCTCACAAAGGTATGAGCAGATAAGGTTAGAGGGATGCAGGACACAAGAAGATAAACCAGGCACCAGTGACTTCAGTCTGTCGCATGGTGCAGGGAATCTGATATCAGCACTCACACATTCATCCTACCTGAACGGATTCAGGTGAGGTTCATGATTGGGATGCTTTAATGACAAAGCTGATGCACAAGTACGGGTGGAAATGGTCAGTGATCTGACAGTTGTCCTGGCCTCATGCAAGAGGCGTTAAGAACCTGGAGGACAGTCTACAATTTCTCACAGAGGATTCTGCATTGCCAAGAGGCCATGTCCTTCACTCTAGACCCAATAACCTCCACTTCTTTAAAACACAAAGTGATGGAGTCCGAAGAAGGGTCCTTAACTGAAATATAGAATCAAGGAATTGCAATGCTGATTAATACACAAAAGGACAGAAAGTGCGTGGAGTAACTCAGCAGATTAGGCAGCACCTCTAGACAACATCTCGGGAGTATTTTATGTCCTTTTGTGTATTCCTGTTTTCCAGAGATGCTGCTTCATCGGCTGAGTTATTCCAGCACTTTGTGTCCTTTCCCGACCTGAAAAGTTGTTTGTCCATGTTCTCCGAAAATGCTGCCTGACTCACTGGGTTACTCCAACACTGTTACTCATCATTCCAGCATCTGCAGCTCCTTGTCCATGCACACTTCTTTGCTGGGTATCAACTACAGTCATGTTGTACAGTGCCTATCTGAATGCAGAGATGAAAGCCACACACAATTTGGCTGATTCGATGCAGTCTCACTCTGATCCATTAGAGGTCTGGTCCCAGACACCCAGAAGCATCTTGACACTCAATAAGACACCAGCGAGCTGCTTGATGACTTCATTGAGCAAAGAGATGCCAGGAGTAAGCAGATTGCAGCATCAAAGTTCAGAAGGTCGTTACCTGTGAGCAGCTTACAGTTCCACAGGAGCGAAAGGATTCTGCACATGAACAGCTAGTTCTCTTGAAAGAGCAGAGAGATGCTATGCAGAAGTAGCACAGACATGTCATAGAGTAATAGAGTCATAGAGCCTAACAGCATGGAAACAGGCCCTTCAGCCCAACTTTCCCACACCGGAAAACATGTACCATCTACACGAGTCACACCTGCCTGCATTTGGCCCATATCTCTCTAAAAGTGTACCTGTCTAAATGTTTCTTAAACTTTGCGTCAACTACCTCCTCCGGCAGTTCATTCCATACCACCGTTTGCGTGAAAAAGCTACCCCTCAGATTCCTATTAAGTGTTTCATCCCTCACCTTAAGCCTGGTTCTTGATTCCCCTACTATGGGCAAGAGACTATGTGCATCTACCTGATCCATTCCTCTCATGCCACGCTCCCTTCACGCACTACACTTCAATGAGAGCACAGAGAGCAAGGAAAAGAATAAGGTTGAAGGGACCTATGGCCGGGAGACTGTAAGCTAGCTCAGCCCTGGTTCTTGATATTGAAATAATGATGGAGTGTCAGCAGGTTACTGCATCTTCCTCTGAGAGGTCGTCAATGTGCAGATTCAGACCACTGACAACCTTTCTCATGAGAAAACCAAGTCAATTTGCATCATGTAAGTGAAAATCCAATGAAAAACTGCAGATGCTGGAAACCCAACATTTAAGAAAAAACAGAAAACCCTAAAGAACATTCAGCAGTTTAGGCTGCATCAGTGGAAGAGAGACAATGTTAATGTTCCTGGTGAATGACCCTTCATCAGAACAAGGGTGAGGAAGGATTTTATTCCTGAAACATTACCTTTATTATTTCTTCCCACAGATGTGGCCTGACCTGCTGAGTATTTCCAGCATTTTAGACAATAGACAATAGGTGCAGGAGTAGGCCATTCGGCCCTTCGAGCCAGCACCGCCATTCAATGTGATCATGGCTGATCATACCCAATCAGTACCCCATTCCTGCCTTCTCTCCATATCCCCTGACTCCGCTATCTTTAAGAGCCCTAACTAGCTCTCTCTTGAAAGTATCCAGAGAACCTCTGGAACCTCAGAATTCTCTGCCTCCACCGCTCTCTGAGGCAGAGAATTCCACAGACTCGCAACTCTCTGTGAGAAAAAGTGTTTCCTCGTCTCCGTTTTAAATAGCTTACCCCTTATTCTTAAACTGTGGCCCCTGGTTCTGGACTCCGCCAACATCGGGAACATGCTTTCGGTCTCTATCGTGTCCAAACCCTTAATAATCTTATATGTTTCAATAAGATTCCCTCTCATCCTTCTAAACTCCAGAGTATACAAGCCTAGCCACTCCATTCTCTCAGCATATGACAGTCCCGCCATCCTGGGAATTAACCTGGTAAACCTACGCTGCACTCCCTCAATAGCAAGAATGTCCTTCCTCAAATTAGGGGACAAAAACTGCACACATTACTCCAGGTGTGGTTTCACTGGGGCCCTATAAAACTGCAGAAGGACCTCTTTGCTCCTATACTCAACTCCTCTTGTTATAAAGACCAACATGCCATTCACTTTCTTCACTGCCTGCTGTACCTGCATGCTTACTTTCATTGACTGATGAACAAGGACCCCAGTCCCGTTGTACTTCCCCCTTTTCCCAACTTGACACCATTTAGATAGTAATCTGCCTTCCTGTTTTTGCTACCAAAGTGGATAAGCTCACATTTATCCACATTAAACTGCATCTGCCATGCATCCGCCCACTCACCCAACCTGTCCATGTAACCCTGCATTCTCATAGCATCCTCCTCACAGTCCACACTACCACCCAGCTTTGTGTCATCTGCAAATTTGCTAATGTTACATTGAATTAATTTTCTGTATTAATTCTAGTCTACACCCTTTAGAAAGAATATGCACCCATACCCAATATCCAGCCACCCCAGACCGCTTCCTCGACCTGCCCAGGGCAACAGTCTGAAGCCTAGACGCTTGGTACAAGAGCCTTCAAGGGCTATTAAATTCATCTATGTAGGTCAAAGTCAAAGGGGCAACTTTTCAAGAGTCAGCCTGAAGTCATCCAGGACATTGCAGATATGGTGCCTGGACCTCAGAACCCTCACCTGAAACAATGTAGTATTAAAGGCACTAAAATACAAATATTGGAAACCATTGCTGTATATAGTAACTCAGCGGTTCAGGCAGCATCTCTGCAGAACATGAATAGGTATTGTTTTGGGTCGGGACACGTCTTCAGACTTTTTCAGACTTTGTTATTTTCTATGGTAACAGCATCTGCAGTTTCGTGTTTGTACATTATGACTCCCTACATTTGTCTTTTTTTCTGCCTTAATTAATTCTAAATTCTAGTCTGGTTGAAATAGGTTTTTATTCATGTTAAAATTACATTCTTCTAGGTGCAGATATAAACTGACCACTGTACAGATTGAACCAACGGAATGAGTATCTCAGCACTAAATGCTGAAAAAAGAAACACACCCTGTTGGATTAACCACATTCTGCAGACTTTGGAAGCTGCTTGAAGAGCCTGCAGTGAGCCCAGTTAGATCTCCAGCAGTCTGCAGAGTTCCCTTTGCAAATGGAGACAAATGCTACAAAGCACCACAATGTAATTCTAGTTGCATTGCGAGTGTTCAGCGCAAATTATAGGCTGCAGCCAGGAGCTTCAATTGATGTCGACAATGGAGGAAACTCTTTGTGATGTTATTAGATGACTAACTGACACAGAGGAATAGATCAGCTGTGCTCGGGTGAATTGTGTGCAAATGTACCTCCCCCAAGTTCCTGGTGTACACAATTTCACCTGGAAATGATTGTTAAAGCGATCTTTGAAAAAAGACACAAATCTGCTGGAGTAACTCAGCAAGTCAGGCAGCATCTTGGAAAACATGGGTAAGCAATGTTTTGGGTTAGGACAATGGCACAGCCGTAGAGTTGTTGCCTTGTTGCACTGGAGACCCGGGTACGATCCTGACTACAGGTGCCGTCTGTACGGAGTTTGTACGTTCTCCCTGCGACTGCATGGGTTTTTCCCCCATAGTCCAAAGACGTACAGGTTTGTAGGTTAAATGGCTTCATTAAAAATTGTAAATTGCCCTTAGTGTGTACGATAGTGCTAGTTTATTAATGCTGGATCAGTGGTCTGTGCGGACTTGATGGGCTGAAGGGCCTGTTTCCGCTCTGTATCTTTAAAGTCCAAAGTGTAAAGACGCTTCTCCAGACTGATTTTGGTGGTGGGGGAGACACTAGAATGTACATAGTAGTGGGGGGTGGGACAAAGCCTGACATGTGATAGGTGGATACAAGTCAGGGCGGGGGGGGTGGGGGGGGTTCAGAGTTGATTGGTAACTGGGAGAACAAAGGCCACAGATGAAAAGACAAAACGCTGTGAGGTAATGAGAGAAGGGGTTCCAAATGTGAAGCCAGAGGAAGGGTGACAGGTGGATGGGGAAAGGGGGGATGAGATAGTGGGAGAAATGGATGTGCTTCATAGTGGGACAAATGGAAAAGAGGGCGAGAAAAGGGGGGGAGGGTTAGAGTTGATTAGGTACCTAAAGTCAGAGAGTTCAATGCTAATACTGTTAAGTTGTAAAATACCCAAGTTAAGATAATCTTCCTGGGTTTAAAACAACTTTGTGCACACTTGTTCCGACAAACAAGTGCTAATGGATCCAAACAGACTGCTGGACGAACATTTTCCAGCACTGAGCTGCCTAACCCACTGAGTTTGTCCAGCAGCTTGATTTTATGCAAAATTCCAGTATCTGCAATCTCTTATGTCTCCAATAGGTTGAGTAACTCTTTACATGTAGACAAGGATAGGGAAGCAGATTTCAGAAACTTCTCTGAATCCCCTCCTTCATGCCCCATTGAGAATGTGCTAATAGTGGGGTTAAGACATACATTTGGACATCAGCAGACTTTGTTCATGTAGCAAGGATTTGACCAGGGCCCGTTCTGCAGTATTCCTGACCATGGGATCAAGGACCATGGAGACTTTGTTATAACAGGCAGAAATGCTACGACTAAGATCCACGCTTACGGAAGATTCAGCCCCTGTGCCAATTTTTCTTCCACAATTTTGAAAGAGCTAATCAGTAAAGATTATTTTCTGAGTGTGGAATCATTCACGAAGGATCAATAATTTTGAAAATGACAGCAAATAAATGAAGATAACAGGCAGATGCTCTTTACACGGAGACTACGTACTCTGCTGCAAGTGAATAGTTGGAGGAAACTACTGAAACTTTGAAGGGAAAATTGGAAAAAAATAATTTGATGCACCAGAACAAATGGAACTGTGGAAAGAGAGATTTGTTTTTGGATTGCTGAAGCCAACAAACCGACACAAAGCCAACAGGCGAAAGCAGCTGAGTGGGTTTATGTGCTGTAAATCTCGACAGTTCTGGTGGATTTTTGATGCCATCTTAGAAGGTTTGCCAGTTCTCTCCACTCAAATTCATTTGATATATTTAACTTTAGAATCAAGTCTCAAGTCAAGTATTAGATACTCCAAATCTTCACTAATCCAAGTACTTCTAAACTTACAAATTTAAGTGACATATATGTCCTCAGCTTTGGATTTAGTTACTTTCACTATTTTGTGCTTCAATCGACAGATGAAACGTTAGAATTTTAAACTAGTAGATATACTGTATATTAGATCTACAAGATTAAAACTATGGCAAAATTAATAAAAAAGAACCGCAATCACAATCACACTTAACGTAATTGAAAATGAGTTCTGAGCAAGTACTGTTAAATTACAACCTGCACCACACACTGTATCAAAGTTCAACACAGTGTTAATTTATTGGCCTGAAAAGTGCCATCTGCCAAATTTAATCATACAGACAAGACAGAGCTAGGCAGGGCACTGTAGAAATAATACAAAAGGTAAACTGTCAAAATAACCAGGGTGGATTGATGGAGCTTCATCCATGTCAATGCATACTGACCTCAGAGGTGGAACATGGATACTGCAACCGATTCAATGTGTTAGAGCTCCGAGGTTGCCCACAGTGATGTAAGGATATTCATGCTAAACTGTTCAAGCTTAAAACTCTCTTCATTACTGGCCAAATGGAGATAAGATTTTATGTTTAATTTATTTCTATGACAGAGCTGAACGGTAAAATATTTTACAATATATCTATCTTCTTTGCAACAAACGCAATCCAGATTCAGGGACAGTTTCTTCCAGCTATTATCAGGCACCTAAACCATCCTACCCACAACTAGAGAACGGTCCTGAGCTACTATCTATCTCATTGGAGCCCGGTGGATTATCTTTGATTGGACTTTACTGGACTTTATCTTGCACTAAACGTTATTCTCTATATCATGTATCTGTACACCATGGATGGCCCAATTGTAATCTTGTATTCCCTTTCTGCTGACCAGCTAGCACGCAACAAAAGCTTTTCACTGTACTGTACCATGTGACAATAAACAAAATAACTAAACTAAACTAAATTAAGCATTTCCATACAGATGCAAAGGATTATTCCTATGACAGTGGTCTGCAGTGGAAACTATTCTAGAACACTGGTTTCTTCGCCTATAGGATTATGAGTTCAGTTTTATCCCTTGAGAAGATTATTGCTCATTCCTGACCAGGTTCAAACAGCAAAACCTCTAAATCTTTAGAGAAGAGAATCATTTGTACATGTTTTTATGTCTTTACTCCAACAAACTAGGTGGCACAGCTAGTAGAGCTGCTAACACACAGCACCAGTGACCTGGGTTCAATCCTGACCTAGGGTGCTGACTGTGTGGAGTTTGCATGTTCTCTCGGTGATTGCGTGTGCTTCCTCCAGATGCTTCTGATTCCTCCCATATTCCAAAGACGTGCGAGTCAGTCAGTTTATTGGCCACTGCAAATTGGCTTTACAGTGTGGACGAGTTGTAGAAACTATGGGGAGTTCATGGGAATGTGAGAAGAGGGGCTTCTTAGTGGTACAGCTGGTAGAGCTGCTGCCTCACACCGTCAGAAATCCCGGTTGGATCCCTACCTCGGGTGCTGTCTGTGTGGAGTTTGCATGTTCACCCTGTGACCCCGTTGGTTTCCTCTGGTTAACCCCCACATCCCAAGGATGTGTGGGTAGGTTACTTGGCCGGTGTAAAATTGCCCCTAGTGCCCCTAAAATAGAACTAGTTTGAATAGATAAATGATGGTTGGCGTGGACTCGGTGGGCTGAAGGAACTATTTCCGCGCTGCATCTCAAAACTAAGACTAAACCAACATTTAAAAAAAAGGTACACAAAAAAGCTGGAGAAACTCAGCGGGTGCAGCAGCATCTATGGAACGAAGGAAATAGGCTTTAAAATCCTTTTTTTTTAAAAGGATTTATTAGCGTAATTGAGTGTTTGATGTTCATTGCAGGCACGTCGGGTTACAGGGCCTGACTCTGGGCTGTATCTCTTCATAACTCTATGACTATATTGAGCTGAAGGATCATGATTCAGATTACCAGCTTGCATTGACTGCTATCAGTCTTACGCAAGCGTCAAGTAAGAAAAGTAGGGCATGCAGGTTTAACGCAAAGAACAAGGCCATTTGTATATCACGGTTATACTAATTTTATTTTACAGCAATCCACAGCTAATCCCACTGTTCCTAAAGCACATTATCGTCCTTTGCATCACAAATTTGACTTTAGAATATCAGGAAGCAATTTTTACACATTCTATCAAGTGGGAAGCTAAAGGGAAGCAGAGCAAACAACCTGTCGATCTTATTCACAGTGAAACCTGAGGTAATCCGACCTGGGTTAAATTTAAGCAAATTTAAAAAAAGTTATGGTGATAGGGTTGTGCACAGCTTTGTTCAAAAATTAATCTACTACAGGAGGAAGGGGTGAAATAAGAGAAGAGACTATGGAAAGTAAACCAAGGTGTGAAAATATCAAAAACTTTCATAGACACCATTCATGTCATTTAATTGACATTCCATTGATGCTTATGCACAATTAACAGTGCATTTGCTGAGGCATGAATTCATTCCCTGGTACATTCTGATATTTGATCGACAAAGATGATTCGATAAGGAAAGTTTTTGCTTGCTACAGTGCTTTCCAATTAAAAATTTTCCTGGCGTGAAGCTGCAATATTGCACATGAAAGCAAGGGATAATACATTAATTATACAACAATTCTTCCAATTGTTTCTATTTCAAATTTAGATGCCAGTTGTAACTTTTAAAGAGCCAATCCCACCTTTCATACAGTAAATTTAAAGGCACTGGGCTGCATGTCAGGGGCAGAGCTTGTTACTATTGCACGCTTGTTTTGGGGAAGGTGAGATGCTTGAAATGCTTTTCATTCTTTATGGTTAGTTGTGACTTCAGTCGGCAAATGTGTTATCATGGAATAAGCTGCTAGATAAGCACCTCTGAAGAGATGCAGCACATGCCGAGTACTGACCTTTAAAAACACAATAAAGTTGCTGTAACCCAATCCTAGAGACCAGGTGCTTCAGATGTATAGGGTTGCTCAGCTGTTCTGAATTTACAAGAGGGCAGGAAATTGTGCCACACCCAGAATGGGTTTGTCTTTCTGCTAATCAACACTTTGATGCTTCATAGGATACTGTGTGAGGTTGCAAACGCCACTTCAGAATTATTATTTTTTAAATGGGAGTCCCTCATGCAACGAATAGTGTCATCTCAATGGTGGCTCACCTCAAGAAAATAAAGCAATGTTAAATAAAATCAAGAAAAAAGTGTACAAATGTTAGAATCTAGGACTCACACAAGCAAATTCCAGTCAAAATTAACCTTAACGCAGTGCAGGCTCGAAGGACCAAATAGCCACCTATTTTCTATGTTTTCTATGACAATCCCTCTGGAGGCCACAGGCTTTGAAATCCACAGACTTTGTTATTCTATAACAATTTAATTATCAAATCTTTTTTTCCCCCTGTGTTATTTGGAGATGTTCAGGTAACAAAGCTCCGTCAATATCTCATTCAGGTGAAGCTCCAAAAGCCTAACAAAGCTGGGCTGTTGGCCAAGCCTTTTGAAAGTGCAACAGTGACTGAGGCTCACTTAACTGAGCAAAGATTTGCTCTGCTCAGAGCAGGAACTTGACTACAGCAGAACCAGTACTGACAGCGAAGGTGTAGACCTGAATTCTAACAATGCTGTATCCAGCCTGTGTGCAGGCAACTGGAACTGGCACTCACACTGCATGCAAAGGGGGGCCACAGCCTCACTCCTCTTCAGGCTCGGCTTGTTCTGAAGGCTAACATCAAGCAATTAGTATAATTAATCTGAGACAATGAGATGTGCTACCACTTATCAAATTGATTGTTCTTCCATCAAAACAAACTAAAGAAGCTTCTTTCTGTAAGGTACTATATAATTTCACCAGATGATTCAAAATGTCATGTTGCAGCAAGCCAATTAAAAGAAAACAGACACTGTCTAAAATGCATGATTTAGATTGGTTTGACCAATCTTAGTTCGACCAAGCTTAGTGCTTACAAGAAGTAATTTTATGTCTTGCAGCTTTAAAGAAAAGGACACATCTGAGGCTACAATATGTTTGTGTATTGCAGAGAGTTTCAGACATATTTTAAATGGCAAAAGTAACCAAGTTTTTTTTATGTCAGATCTTAAATTATTCAACACATTCTAACACTGAAGGAATCTTTACATTTCTCTGCTACACGGCCCATTTCCAATTTACATAAATAAATAAATAAATCCTCTCTTACAATTTTTGGTAGCTTATTTCTCGACTTTTATATCATAACAGATTACTATAAAATGTGATCACTTAAAACGGACTCCAAATAATTTCTCTAGTTTAAAAGGCACAAAGAAATACAATAAAGCTCTGCCGGTTATATTTTCATAACTTATTTATTTGGATTCAATATGCTTAATATATATCAGCTGAGTCTTGACGAGAATTCTAAGGTAGATTTCCCCTCCAGAGAGAGAAAAAAAATATTGAAATAATTTCAGGCCTGACAAGTGGTTTGGAAATGGATATCTGCATGCACCCGTATAAGGAAATGAGACTCTTAAAACAAAACTAGCATGTGACATACACACAACAGCACTGTGGTTGAAAGGCTGTGCAGCCCTGAGATATTCAACTGATCGCTCATTGCAAACACTTAACTTTCTATTGTAAACTGGGAGAGAGAAACCTGTACTGACTGATCAAATCTGAATCAGTTTGACCTGAATTTAACGCGACTCTCAAAAGAAACAAAATAAAGAATCTAGTGCGGCATTGCTGCTCTCTAAATGATCAGGATTGCACGTTCACTGGGTGTTTCCCTGCAAATTCTCAGCCCACATCGCAGCACAGCGAGGTGTTAAATTCCAGGATTTTTTTTTTTCCGCTGAAATCCCCGGGTCTGTTGATATTTAGCCGCAGAGATCAAACACCACTCATGCAGGACATGGTGAGAATATGAAAGGACATGTGGTGAACTGGCCCGGCAGACACACTGTTCAGTTGTCAGTCAGACAGAGCCCACCACCACTGCCACCCTCTCTCACAAAGCTAAACATCTCTTTATGTCAGAACAAATTGGGCGATCTTCAAATCATCTCCCCCCCCTACGACACAGAAAGGGGATTCAGAGCAGGAAACAGAATGTGGAAATGACTGCGAAAAGATAGGTCAGTTCCCAGGGAATGGTGCAGTGACATCGTGAACAGGCAATGATCACTACTCAGCTCCAATACTAACCAGTTTATTCTGTGGGCATGGCTGATCACTTCACTGCCTAAAGGGACCATCATTTCATAAGTGTACAAATCGAAAAATAACTCCCGCATGTGAAACACTTAAGTGTCAGCAGCAGCATGCTGCACTATTAAATTTAAACGGAAAAGCTTACATCTTTGAAAGGAACGGTGTGCCCACAGAATACAAGGACTTCTCAGCGTAGAGGTGTGAAAGGTGGGAGTCCCAGGGGCTTCTCCCACTTGCGCCACGCACTGTGCATGTACCCACGGCGTTTGTGAATGAGAAGCCACCCTCACTGGTGCTGGTAAAATACCCACTTCTTTTTACACACACATTTGCACGTGTCTCAGATTTGCGTTTTCAATGATTCGAGTTGTCTTTAATTCTTTTAATAACAAAGCATATTTTGGCAACATTTTTGCAAAGAGTTTCTTCTTTATTTTTTCGACTTGCTTCGGTGAGAAAAAGGGATCTCGGCAGTCACCTTACACCAAATGCTCATTCAGAAATCTTATTCAGATTTCCAACCATCAAGTTGTGAAAAAAGCTGGCAGAAATAAAGGAAACCTGGCCTGCCAGATGGAAAAGATATGGATTTGATAACACAGTCTTTTACTAATTAGGGCCAAATGCAAAAAAAAGATGTTAACAATATATCAAAATATTTAGTTTTTTTCCCCAATCGCAGTTATTTTTTTACAACATATTTAATATTGTGCCAAAAAATGTGTTCTTCAGCTGGCAGCAGAATAAGCTTGAATAACAAAGAAGTATTACTGCATTTGTCTTTGTGATGTTGATTCCCAAGGCTCACATCCACCTGCTTCCATCAAGTTTCATCAGTTCTTGGCCTCTCTACTTGATGAAGTGGAAAGCTTCAACCGTACCATCTCCGGGTCAGAGATGGGACATGAGGAAACATGAATAAAAAAACCAAAGAGGAAAGTTTCACACAAAATCAAAGTTGATGTGTGGGAGCAGAGTGGGGGCTTAATTCTGAAGGCACACCATCACTCGATTTCACATTCCCAGTCACCGACTGCATATTTGGGAAGATGAGATCTGCGTATGGTGTGATTTCCAGCACAAATAACCCATGGACAATCCAGGAGAAATAACAAGAACTGTGCTGGCTCAAAGCGGAGGTGAAACTGTGATCCCTAGGGCTCAGCTTAGTGCTTCCATGGGCGATGTGTGTGCTGATCAACACCTGGTAGTCTGCCTGATGCCTGCATCCATTGTCAGGGAGCACAGTGGTATTCAAAATGGTCATGGTATCAAGCCTTGTGCACTGTTGGTAAGGTGTGGTCAAAAAAAATTTGAAGCAAGCAATGTGGTATAAACAAGAAATATATTAACTAAAACAAGGTGCATAATTACAAGAGAAAACTTGAAAGGCAAGATCAAAAGAAGGGATGAGGGAAACACAAATACGCATGTAGGTAAAATAGAGCAATATGTGTACATGCACACAGACTCACACACACATACATACACCCACATGCAGATGTGTGCACACAGACACTCACACGCACACTCACACACAGATGCAGGCAAACATAGACACGCGCACACACCCACACAAGCACAGACATGCACACAGACGCGCTCACACAGAGACGCGTGCACACACCCACACAAGCACAGACACGCATAGAGACGCACGCACACACACAGTCATGTGCACACACACAGAGATGCATGCGCACACGCACAAGCAGACACGCAGAGACGCGCACACACACAGACGCGTACACACAGACACAGGCACACACACACACGTGCGTGCACACATACTTGCACACACACCCACACATGCACAGACACGCGCACACACAGACGCATGTAGTCATGCGCGCGCACACACACACAGAAGCATGTACAGTCATGCGCACACACAAACACACACAGATGCATGCGCACACCACACACACACAGATGCATGCGTACACACACACACAGATGCATGCACACCCACACAAGCACAGACACGCGCACACACACACAGACGTATGTACACAGTCATGCGCACACACACACACACACAGATGCATGCGCACACACACACACACACACGTTCGCTGCTGATGGTTCATGTCTTTTTCAACTATTTACAGAATGAACCTGACAATTGACATAGGCACCGGTGGCCTTATGTGTTTGCAGGTTCGCTGTCCCAACCTTTCAGCTCCATTGAGAAACATTTATTGTATAGAACTAAATAGACTGATACATAACGTTGCCCTTGCCTCTATTTTCCTTTGACATTCTCTCTTTAAAGATCTCCTCATAATGTGTCATGTCCTCAAATAGTAAACTGCTGGAAGAGGTCAGCGAGTCAGGCAGCATCTGTGGAGCAAATGGACAGTTGGGCTTTCAGGTTGAGACCGCTCCAGTGCTGAGAAAGGGTCTTGATCCAAACCATTGACTGTCCATTTGGATGCAGGTGTGATAGAATCATTTTAGAGACTTTGGGTTAGGCACATGGATATCCAGGGAATGGAGGAATATGGATCACCTGTGGGCAGAGGGGATTAGATTAACAGCATCGGTGTTTGGCAGATATTGTGGGTCAAAGGGCATGTTCCTGTGCAGTACTGTTGTTTGATGTTCTAAGTTCCCTCCACGTTGTGCTCCTCGAGCAGTTCATTTTTTTGCTCCGGATTCCAGCATCTGCTGACTTTTGTGTCCCCAGTTTATATTATCTAATCTTGTTAACAGAAACACACCCAAATCATTGATTTAACTTTCATTATCTGTACCGAGTATTCAAGCAAACCTTTTACTGATAATAAATGCACAAATTCTTTGAAACTGCTCCAAACACTCAGAAGACTATTTAGCAGTGAGCCCGTTAATGCCTCATCAATAATGCTTAAAGCAATTCAGTCTTGTTCATTGCATATTGGTGAAGACTTTCAATAATTCACTACATTTAATTGGTACTTCCCCAATTCCTTCAGTCGGCAAGATCCTGATGAGTGTAGAACTGAGACATATGAAACAAGTGGGTCAGAGTCAAACAATCTTGTCTCTGTCAGAAGGAATGTTATAATTTGCTACAAGACTACCCTGATATCTTTTGCCTTACAGACACACAAGGAGTATTAGCAGTGCTACAAAAGAAAGCAAGCAGTGAATCTGAAGGCACACTATCTCTCTATTTCACATTCCCTCATCGACTGCATATTTGGGAAGGTGAGATCTGCGTATGGTGTGATTTCCAGCACAAATGACCTATGGACAATACAAGAAAAATAACAAGAACTGTGCTGGCTTAGAGTGGAGGTGAAACTGTAATCCAGAGGGCTCAGCTTAGTGCTTCCATAGGCGAAGTGTGTGCGAACAACACCTGGTAGTCTGCCCGACACCTGCATTCATTGTCAGGGAGCACAGTGGAGTTCAAAATGGTCATGGTATCAAGCCTTGTGCACTGATTCAAGCTCATCTTACTGTAAGGAAGTAGTTGGAAACTTTGTGCACTGTGAAGAAACAAGAAACGGCAGATACTGGTTTCCACAAAAGGACACAAAGTGTTGGAGTGGGTAACTCAGCATCTCTGGAAATCTCTTGAAAGACAAGAGTTCACTGCCCAACTCACATTGATAGTCCCATGAAATGCAGCGCATGTCCTCTTCTGAAGTCTCAATTGTGGCTGCAGTATGGAAACCATCAATTAAAAACCCTCCTCAACAAAGCTTACATGTTGTAATGCATTCATGTTGGTGACTTGTTCCTCAGACTCCCTCTGTGAAAAAGATTTGTGCACATCGTTCTGTTCCATCTCTAGCTCTTGCCTCTTCCTGAAGCTAGACCTGATCTGCGTGCCCTTCATTCATTCTCCTTGTCATGCGGCAATGCGTGGGGATTATTTACTAATGTACTCATACCTCTGAGCAACTCATTTGTACAAAAGGCTCGAAGTCAGCAAAGTCATTCCGTGCCGCATTGCTCCCTGTAGAATTTGCAACTTGAAATAATGAAAGACAGCACCAAATGCTTGCGGAATCAAATCAGCTACCAGAAGAAATAAACTAGCAACTGACCCATAAGTAGCTTATCATCTTTTTTTTTTTAAATGGCATGGTACGGTGGGGTCACTGTGGGGTTGGGAGTCCTTCCTTCTGTTTACTGTACATTAAGCAGTGCACCATTATGAGATGGTATTAGCTGAAGCACTGTGTTTCAAAATGGCTGCACTATAAATCAGCATTTGACATTGTAATATTCCTTTGCTGCAAAGTTCCAATGAGCATTTTAGTTTAGCTTAGTACTTTAGTTTAGTTTAGAGATATAGCATGGAAACCAGCCCCTTGGTCTGCCAAGTCCATGCCGACTATTAAACATATATATAACATATAACAATTTCTATTGATCAACCGTTCACACTAGTTCCATGTTAGCCCACTTTCCCACCCACTACACACTAGGGACAAATTACAGAGACAAATTAACATACAATCCCACATATATTTGGGATTTGGGAGGACAAGGGTGCACCTGTAGGAAAGCCACACAGTCCAAGGGAGAACATGCAAACTCCACACAGACAGCACCCAAGGTCAGGATCGAACCTGGGTCTCTGGCACTGGTAGGCAGCAGGTCTACCAGCCGCAGCAAGGACTATTCATGAATTCTATAATAATACGTCAAAAATACCGTGATCTGATCCTCAAATTAGCATGCAAATGGTGCACATTTTGGATGACCAAAGGTTATTAACTTACAATACAATATACAATATTTTTATTACGTCATTTGAACCTCAGTGAGGCTCAAACGAAACTCCGTTTCCACAGCCATACAAACAAAGACAATTCCTACAAGACATACACACAATTCAATTTACACCAACATCCATCACAGTGAATCTCCTCTGAGTCTGAAGAAGGGTTTCGGCCCGAAACGTCGCCTATTTCCTTCGCTCCATAGATGCTGCTGCACCCGCTGAGTTCCTCCAGCAATTTTGTGTACCCACAGTGAATCTCCTCCTCACTGTGATGGAAGGCAAAGTCTTTCTCTCACAAGTTATGTGAATTTGCACATAAATCGGAGGATAGATATCTGAATACAATGTTTGATGGGGGGGGGGGGTCATGCAATAACATCATGAAATCCTTTCCTTGTTAATAAAAAACTGAATGACGAAGGCAGTTGCCATGAAGATGGCAGCAAAGAAAAGAAGGAGTGGACTGAAGTAGAGGTTGATAAAAATGTCAATAGGAAACTAGTTCGGCCTAAATTTCAACAATGGTATCATTTACCATTAAGGTGGTTCCCGCTGCTTTTTGTTGGTGATTAAACTCTTGATAATTGCCACATTTAAGGAATATTGCACTAGATGTTATAATATGGAGAAAACTTCTTAAACACCAAATGTTGCAAAAAAGCATTAACTTAGCAGTGGATCAGCAGTATTGAAACTAATGAACGGGTTACTGATCCCTTTTGCTGTTAATAAACTGAAGTCTTTGGTCTAAAATTATATTTGTCCTGGAGTTTTATTGTAACAAATATAATAGTCCTTTGAGGAATAGTATCAGAACAGCCAAAAACAAATGAGCAGACAGTACCGGTCTGGATCTGCACCAGCTTGCTCGATAACAAGTCAATTAATTGATTAAATTTCTGTTGATTAAAATGTTTCAATCAATTATAATCAATTAATCGCCACAGACCTGCTCAAGATAACCTATGGATCAGGAATGCATAATAAACACGAGGAATGTATATGTGCGTAAAATACAAATAAAGATATTTCAACCCATGCTCACGCACAAAGTCTAAAAGCAAATAAGATTAACTTTTTTTTTCTAAACCACAAGACAAATGGGCTTAAAGGCTACAGAAAAACACCAATGTGGGAACTACACAATACTTAATCATCTTTTGTGATTACTCAATAAGGATTAACACTAAAGAAAGGTTCAATATTACATTTCCTTCTATTCTGCATTTTTATTTACTTTTGGTAATAACTGACATCTTTAATATCCAGAAATATTGAAGTAGTGTTTTAAAGAAAGTTAACAAGTGCAAATTCAGGCACAATAAGATGCCCCAGCACGCAAATAATACAATATCAAGTGCTTTACAGTCAAAATTACTGTCTAAGATTGAAAGGCTAAATTCCTTGCAGATTTTGTTTTAACATAAAGTCCCAATAAGAAGATCAGCTCAATATACTGAAATAATGGAATATTCATCCTCCTAATCCATATGCATTTTTTCAGGAGCTGTTGAGCAATGAATGTGAGGCATGCCTGTATTCAGGATTTAAATAAGATGTCTTTCTAAAACATACAGTTATCATTTCCGCACCATCGCATCCAATATGACAAGGTTAGCATTTTTTTCTCCAGCTGAAATGAAGGGACCACAATGCAGTGTCTTAAACAAAATAATATATTGAAACATTATGTTTGTCAGTGAATTCAAAATCTAAAATAACATTTGGTCCCCATCCGTTTTCACTTCGGGGAAAAACAACATATTGAATATCAATATCAGGTACAGATGTTTGCCAGGATATTGTCTGCTATTGAGCTAGATCATTCACTGTGCTGTTGCACCTTTAATCCTTTCTGGTTAAATCAGGACACAATCAGCTCAACTGCTGCTACAGAAAATAATGGAAAATTCTCAGATTCTTTAAAATTGAAACAGATTAACAAATAATTGCAATATTACATAAAGGGTACAGCGGCAAAATTAACAGGTCAAATTTGAATTCCTAATTCTGTTCATTTACTTACAGTTTATTAAAGTTAAATATCTAATGTATAATGTAGAAAGCCGTCTCCCAGGTGTCCTGGTAATGATTCACTTAAAATTCTTGTGGTCGGATTTCATGTTTGTTTTCACTTTTGGAAGGTTTATACCTTACATGGTAACGACTGCATTTACGCAATGCACATACAGTGCACTCCATAATGTTTGGGACAAAGACCCATCATTTATTTATTTGCCTCTGTACTCCACAATTTGAGATTTGTGATGGAAAACATCATATGTGGTTAAAGTGCACATTGTCAGATTTTAATAAAGGCCATTTTTATACATTTTGGTTTAACCATGTCGAAATTACAGCTGTGTTTATACATAGTCCCCCCCATTTCAGGGCACCATAATTTTTGGGGAAACAGCAATGTCATGTAAATTAAAGTAGTCATGTTTAGTATTTTGTTGCATATCCTTTGCATGCAATGACTGCTTGACGTCTGTGATGCATAGACATCCCCAGTTGCTGGGAGTCTTCTCTGGTGATGCTCTGTCAGGCCTGTATTGCAGCCATCTTTAGCTTAAGCTTGTTTTGGGGACTAGTCCCCTTCAGTTTTCTCTTCAGCATATAAAAGGCATGCTCAATTGGGTTCAGATCGGGTGATTGCCTTGGTCACTCAAGAATGGACTATTTTTTAGCTTTGAAAAACTCCTTTGCTGCTTTAGCAGTATGTTTGGGATCATTGTCTTGCTGTAGAATGAACCACCGGCCAATGCATTTTGAGGCATTTGTTTGAACGAACAGATAGAATGTGTCTATGCACTTCAGAATTCATTATGCTACTACCATATGAGCCAATACCTTCAGCAGCCATACATGCCCAGGCCATAACACCCCCACCACCGTGTTTCACAGATGAGGTGGTATGCTTTGGATCTTGGGCAGTTTGTTCTCTCCTCCATACTTTGCTCTTGCCATCACTCTGATATAAGCTAATCTTCATCTCATCTGTCCACAAGACGTTTTTCCTGAACTGTGGTTGCTCTTTTAAGTACTTCTTGGCAAACAGTAACGTGGCCATCCTATTTTTGTAGTTAACCAGTGGTTTGCATCTTGCAGTGTAGCCTCTGTATTTCTGTTCATGAAGTCTTCAGCGGACAGTGGTCATTGACAAATCCACACCTGACTCCTGAAGAGTGTTTCTGATCTGTCGGACAGGTGTTTGAGGATTTTTCTTTTTTATAGAGAGAATTCTTCTGTCATCAGCTGTGGAGGTTTTCCTTGGCCTGCCAGTCCCTTTGCGATTAGTAAGCTCACCAGTACTCTTTCTTCTCATTGATGTTCCAAACAGTTGATTTTGGTAAGCCTAATGTTTGGTTGATGTCTCTAGCAGTTTTATTCTTGTTTCTCTGTCTCATAATGGCTTCTTTGACTTTCATTGGCACAACTTTGGTCCTCATGTTGATAAACAGCAATAAAAGCTACCAAATGTGATGGAAAGACTGGAGGAAAGACTAGGTGCTGAGAGCTCTTTTATACCTGCATTAAGGAGGCAATTAAACGCTCCTGAGCAATTACAAACGCCTGTGAAGCCATGTGTCCCAAACATTATGGTGCCCTGAAAGGGGAACTTTGTATAAACACAGCTGTAATTTCTACATGGTGAAACCAAAATGTATAAAAATGGCCTTTAATAAAATCTGACAATGTGCACTTTAACCACATGTGATTTTTTCTATTACAAATCTAAAATAGTGGAAATGAATAAATAATGGATCTTTGTCCCAAACATTATGGAGGGCACTGTACATTGGGAAACAGCCATTTGTGCGGTGAAGCTCATTTAAATGCAGGGCAGTAACAAAATTCATTTTGCTGCATACCAAATTGTGCCCAGGCCCCTCAAAGTTTTTGATCCACAGCTCAGCTGTCTCTGCATATTTCAATGAAGGCCATTTTAGCTCTGCCACATTCAAACAAATTAATGGAACATACCAGAACTTCTTTACCTTCCCCCCACTGAAATGGCAACCACTGATTGCATCCAAGAATTTATAAGCACCCAACAAAAAATTCAAACGTCAAAGTGGGCACATGCGACCCTAGCACCCAGTAGGTACTGCAGATCTTACTGTTTCGGAAGCACCATATTACATAGCCACTTGAGATTAATAAGCAGAGCATTGGCCAGTAATTTAGATAATCCCTTCCTGTTCTACATACGTTAAGATATTTATTTTAAAAAAGTGTTTCAAACTGTACATTACGAGATAGATGCTGTCCATGAGAAATTCCGTTCTGAAAGGCTTGAGGATTATATGCCTTTTGAAAGATGGATTTCTATTATATTGCTGTTTCTATTGTGACAGTATGAATTCAAAAGTGGGTTTGATCAGGGAAATCTTTATCTGCTAAAGAAAAAATGCTAATTCTATAATGACTGAAACAAAAGAAAACAAGAATGCATGCCTGAGAGATATCCGAAGAAAATGCATCACTTAGACAAATGAACCATCAGCATTATCGATCCATCTGCATAGCCCTCGTCTACATGATAAAAATTACAAACTGAAAAACTACATGTGAACAAATAGATCAAGTGCGCTGGCAAGAAAATGCAAAGAATATTAGCCAAGAATAATGACTCGTACATAATAATATAGTTAATATAAATTGTTTAGAGCCCTTTGGTGCTGACAAATATAGCTGTGCTGAATTTCTGAACCATTGAAGCCGCTGAGGAACAATTTTGTAGATTTCATCAACAGCTCTAATTATGTTCCTGTCAAGTCTAGAACAAAGTAATCCATAACTGGGGAGCCCATTCAGAGACAGTAACGCACAGAGGTAATTTATGCCCAAGACACAAGGCACTTTTGTATTTAGTGTACACAACACTTTGCTAACAAGAGGATGTACAGAATTTATGAGGAGAACCACAAACAGCCAGCTCTTGATGATTTTAACAAATTAAAGACAGTGGGAAAGCTCTAGAGTGAAAAACAACTGTTCAACAACTGCTTTAGTCAGCCCTTGAACCACAACAACTGCAATAAATGTGGCTGGTAGCTAGGGCATTAATCTGAATTAATTTAACCCTATCATGCACTGAATTTCCTTTCCATAGTTCTCACTCAAAATAATAAAATTGAATTAGCGGGAGAGGATATGGTCTTTACAAGTAAGTATACAGTAAAACACATACTCTTGCCATCAGCGTATGCGTTATTTACATAGCATCTTCAACACAGTTAAAAAATGTCCCAAAATGCCCCATAGGAAAATTATGACAAAATTGAACATCAAGCCATAAAATTGATGTTAGGACTGATGATCAAAAGCTTGGTTAATAAGGTTGTACTTTTAAAAGGCAGAACCACTGATTCTCTGGGAGGGAATTCCTAAATTAGGGTCTTGACAGCAAATAGCTCTGCTGCCCACAGTGGAGCAATTAAACACAAATACATGAGAAAGCAAAATTTAAGGAGAAGAGATTTGTCGGACTGGAAGATGCCACAGAGATGGATGCCAGTAACATCTAAAATGTTTATGATTATTACACTGGATCGATGCTACAATGACAATATACTTAAGATGATAGTATAGGACAGGTAAGTTAAAAAACGTATTGCAATATTTATTCTCAATTAGGATTCTCTAGCCATGTGAGGAAATCTGGTGAGAATCATCAGTCTAAAGCTGTTCACTTGCTTTGCCTGTGAATAAACGTTTCTGTAATATAGCCCCTACAATGGATATGGCACAGTGCCACAGCGGTAGAGTTTCTGCTATACAGTGCCAGAGATCTGATCCTGACTATGGGTGCTGTCTGTACGGAGTTTGTACGTTCCCTCTGTGACTGCCTGGGATTTCCCTGGATGCCCCGGTTTCCTCCCACACTCAAGAGAAGTACATGCTTGTAGGTTAACTGGCTTCGATAACATTTGTAAATTGTCCCTAGTGCGTAGAATAGTGCTAGTGTGCAGGGTGATCACTGGTCGGCGCGGACTCGGTGGGCTGAAGGACCTGTTTTTGCGCTGTATTTCTGGTCTAATATTTGAGATGACCAATAACGAGGGGACTGTGTTGAAGGAAGAATGTAAAACACAGAATTCTGTGCAGTGGGGTGATAACCAAACAATGCAAGCAATATCGCAGAAACAAGTCTAATTTGTTTTCAGGTGAGAAGTTGAGATGCAATGTATTCTGCGATAACTACGCAGCTGTTAGCATTGGGGAGCTTTATGGTACATAAATCTTCATAACCAGAAATAATCATTCAGTTCATAGTCAGTTTATTGATTCAGCTCATGTAGCAATTCATTCTTGTCCTCCAATTAGTTCATGTGGAAGACTATACTCTGTTACACCACTATCTTGTCTAGAAATTGGCAATTTATCTGCAACTAAAATCTATCCAGTACCTTTCTGAAAACTTCCATAAATCAATCTGAAATGAGACATTTCCTTTCACTCCCCTCTAATAAGTAATTTTGAAACCATATTTACTTAAATCTCAATCTTGATTTATTTTAAAACCATATTTACCAGCTGTAGCCTTTATCACTAATATAGAACGAGAGTTGCATTTACACCAGTCTTTGCTGTCAAATGTTTTGTTTCAAAAGGAAATTTAGAAATTTGCACATAAACTCTTCATGAGGTATTGAGTTGAATATTTTCAGTGTTCAAGAACTAAGCATCAGAGTCATAGAGGTACACAGAATGGAAATAGCCCCCACAGTTTAGCTCATCCTTGTCGACCAACGTAACTCCCTGAGTGAGTCCCATCTACTTGCATTTGGCCCATATCGCTCAAAATCTGAAGAAAGGTCCCGATCCAAAATGTCACCCTACAGGGGTTCCTCTAACTCTCTCTCTCTAACTAACTCTCTCTCTAACTCTAACTCTCTCTCTATCTAACTCTCTCTTTCTAACTATCTCTCTCTTACTCTCCCCACAGATGCTACCTGACCTATTGTGTTACTCTAGCACTTGATCCCTTCTATCCATATGCCTTAAAATGTTTTAAAACATTGTGATCGCAACTGCTTCTCTAACACTTCTTCTGACGAGCTCATTCCATATACAAACTACTCTCTGCATGAAAAACTAGCCTGTAAGATTTCCTTTAAATATTTTCTCTCTCACATTAAACATATGTACTCTAGTTTTAGACTTCCTGGCCCGAGAAAGAGGACTGTGACAATCCATCTTACGATTTTATTTTATACAGCTCTATAAGGTCACCCCTCAACCCCATGGTCTCCAGAAAAAACAGTCCCGGCCTATCTTGTCTCTCCTTATAACTCAAGCACTCACATTTTGGCAACATCTTTGTGAATCTTTTCTGCACCCTCTAATAGCAAAACCTATCCTCATTGTTGAGCCATTTACAGCATGCTTCTAATTTGATAAGACCTCAAACCTCCCACAAGAACAGAACAAAATATTTTTCAAAATACCTTTTGCATGGCAAATTGAAGAAAAAAACATTGATGATCTCAAAGGATTGTTATGGCTTTTATGTAAACATGTCTTCTATTAAAAAATGTAACTGGACACCAACAAGTTCATAATTTCCCAAGTTATGCCTTAAAGAACAAGGGACAGCACAGGATCAGGCCCTTCAGCCAACATAGTTTGTGCCGAACATGATGTCAGTTAAGCTAATCTCCTCTGCCTGTGCATGATCCATATCCCCCCATTTCCTACACATACATGTGCCTATTTAAAAGCCTCTTGAATTCCACAATCATCCACAATCACAATTCCACAATATGTGCCCTCCATAATGTTTGGGACACAGACCCATCATTTATTTATTTGCCTCTGTACTCCACAATTTGAGATTTGTAATAGAAATAATCACATGTGGTTAAATTGCACATTGTTAGATTTTAAATAAAGGCCATTTTTATACATTTTGGTTTCACTATGTAGAAATTACAGCAGTGTTGCCAAGCAAGAATTAGGAGCTACTAATTTCTAGCATACAAAATAATAACTAAGAATTGATCATTTTGTTGTTTATTAAGAATTAATTTCAATGAAATGAGAATCTACATTACAGATTATCTAGGATGGCAGATCTAGAACTTAGATTGAGCAAGATAGAAAAACACAAACCAACTGGCGACAGCATAAATTAATGTCGGAATCACAGGATATATGTGAATGAAAGTAAAATCAGAGGACAAGCAGTGGAGATGAAATGACTTGTCAGGATGCTCGATAATTTTCCTTCTGATAATCACCCTTTAGGAAGTAAGTGGTGCTAACACTAAACGTTTTGGAGAAATTCCAACTAATTCAAGGGCATACTAAAATGCAGTCATGGTGAACTGGTGATGTCGGTGGAAGATTACAAGTCCTGCAGGTGCAGGTTTCTAATATATTGAACGACAGCAAAGAGCACGTTGCCAGTTCGTCTGTGCTTCTTTTCTTGGTCAATCGGAGTTCCAGATCCACCATTCTACATGCGCTGTTACGGTGACAATTCTTAACACTAGGACGTAATCTTACTTATTACTTCCATGCTGGAACTTTGTAGCTTGTAACTCCTCACTTGGCTCCTACAATTCTAGAGCAAGCGTAAAAAAACAAAGACCCACTTACTATGTTCCAAGAACAACTCCATTTGGCTGAACAGTGTTGTACTGTCAATAGCTCTAAAATGACTTGGAGCCAATTTTATCCCAAGCTCTCAAGAAAATAACTTCCTCAGTGATTAATCCAATTACCTAAAATCTGGGATAAAATTGTACATTAAAATAACTGTTCAGTTCAAAATTGAATATCAAATGAAGAAAATCTGCCTGCCAGTTTTATAAACTATCAAATATATTTATTGACTAAATAGTTTGTCCATTGCAGCTCAAAAGTGACACGTTTAGTTTATTTAGTTTAGGCACAGAAACAGGCCTTTCGGCCCACTGAGTTCGTGCCGACCAGCAATCCCCGCTCATCGTAGGTACTAGGGACAATTTACACTTACACCAAGTATACAAACCCAAGCCAATTAATCTGCAAACCTGCATGGTTTTGGAGTGTGGGAGGAAATCGATCTCGGCGAAAACCCACTCGGTCACGGGGAGAAAGTACAAACTCCGTACAGACAGCACCCGTAGTGGGGATCGAACCTGTATCTCTGGCGCTGCAAGCGTAGTAAGGCAGCAACTCTACCGCTGTACTGCCCGGCGGTGTTCAAAGAGTTGAGGCGAGTTAGTGTATATAGTCAGATGACTATTGTTAACTCCACTGTGGGCTTGACTTCAATTCAACCTGTATCTTCCTTCAAAGCATACTAGTCAAATTAATAACTAGCCTTGAGATTGAGATTGTTTTCTGTTGTGGTTTGCTTTCCTGGCGATCCACAACAGCAGCCAAGTGAGAGTTAGATGTAAATAAACTGGATTTGATTCAAGAAACAATATTGAAGCTTACTAACTGCTAGGCAGACGAGTCTCTAATAAAACTGACTCGCAAACCAGGCGGCTGATTTGTCTACAAAAACATATTCTTGTTTCTAATATATTCTTGTATCCTTGTATTGCTGGTTGAAGTATAGTTTGCCAATGAGGAAAGGAGGTCATTTTAAATAACTTACTATATACTCTTAATACAAAACAAATGTTGCCGAGATGAACTGCAGATACATTATTGGCTAGTGGCTTTCTGAAAAACCAAATTTCAAATAAATCTGCCAAATAGAATCAACATTCTGCTGACTATTATCTTTCATTGGCTTTTGCTACTGAAGTTTGTCCAATTGTATATGTGACTGATATAGTGCATATTTATGAATTATATTGATTGTAAACTTTTGCATTTATTGTCAGCAAGATTTTTTTTTTTTTAATGACCACCTTTGATTGCAATGAATTTTCCTATACTTAACTTAAGAACAATTTTACATCTTTTCCAATGAAATGTGCATTTTCCCCACCAGTTTAAAAATCACAATAATAGCCTTGATAAATGGTCTGTCTCCTGAAAACAGTGGTGCAAGTATTGAAATTAGTGGCACGCTTGTAAAAGCCATTTGAATCAAAATTGAAAGGAACTACCCACCACAGCCAAGCTGTAATCACACGGCAGGAAGCTGGCAGCAACACAATAAGACAAGCAATAAGGCAGCAAAAAAGGAAAGGAATTTCCCTTGTTTTTAGCTGGGCAAACCTGAATGAATAAAGGTGTCAGCCGTTAGCGATTTCTTATTCTTTCAGTGTAATCATCAATGTGTACGTCGAGTGGTTCAACAGATCTACAGCTATCTGTGGCAGCACAGGAACCCTGCATGGTAACGTCCCAGCTAATTTAAAGCTCTTGTGTTGCTGAATCAAACTTGACAAGGCACCAGCAAAACAGAAACTATTATGCCACGTGAGAATTGGCATAGGGTTGGAATACTTTGAGTGGTAGAGAGACAAAGGAGATTGTCAATGGTGAAGGTACACAAAAATGCTGGAGAAACTCAGCGGGTGCAGCAGCTTCTATGGAGCGAAGGAAATAGGCGACGTTTCGGGCCAAAACCCTTCAGTCAATGGTGAAAGTGATTTTGCAAATCTAAGAGAAAATAGTTACCTTCTTGCAGCAACTTTAATCTATGAGGTCTAAAACAACTCCAGAGAAGCAACATTCTTCCCAGAGTATGTTTAACCAAAGGATTTGGACTTGCATTCCTTTGATAACTATGCTCAGTACTCAGTTCCTTGCTTTTTACCATATCTGTTAATGATTAGGACCTAAATATAGGAGCAATGATAATGAAGATTGCAGAAGATACAGAAATTGTCTCTAAGATTGACAATGATAATGACAGATGGCAAAAATGTACAGTCATTTGGATAGAAAAATGGCAAATATAATTTAACTCAGAGTAGTGTAAGGTAGTGTAGGTATGTGGAGATGTGAAAGAATAAATAAGGAGGATATTGAGTGATCTAGAAAAGTGTTCATCCAAAGATCTTTAAAAATGAAAGTGATAAGGTCAAGAAGGTGATTAGAAAGCAAATGAAATTCTGAGGAATAGAATGTTTGAGCAGTTTGATCATGCCAGTGTGGCACATAATTCTAATCAGAGCGCAACTTGAGTAATATGAATGGGTCTGATCCCTACACTACAGGAAATATATGATTACATTGGAGAGAATGCTGATGAGATTTATAAGGATGTTGCCAGCACTGAAAAAAATGAGCTCTGAGGAAAGTTATGATAAGCTAGGGCGGCTTATGTGGACCAGAGAAGGCTAATTTGGGGGTGGTTACAATTAGAGCAGCACTGGATAGAATGAATGAGGAGGAAATATTTATCTTAGCAGGGTGGTCAAAAAGGAGGGCATAGATTTCAATTAAGCGATGAAAGAATGAGAAAGGAGATAAGGGAAAATATTTCCACTCAGGTAGCAATGGAGATTGGAATCTGGAACTCACTGCCTGAAATAGAGATAGACAGAAACCTCCAACTACATGCTAGAGTAACTCAGTGGGTGAGACAGCATCTATGGAGAGAAGGAATGGGCGACGTTTCGGGTCGAGACCCTTCTTCAGACTAATGTTAGGGGAGGGGGCAGGACAAAGATAGACTGTGGGCGGAGACAGTAAGACTAATGGGAGAACTGGGAAGGGGAAGGAGAGAGAAAGCAAGGGCTATCTGAAGTTAGAGAAGCCAATGTTCATACCGCTGGGGTGTAAACTACCCAAGCGAAATATGAGGTGCTGTTCCTCCAATTTGCGCTGGGCCTCACTCTGACAGTGGAAGAGGCCCAGGACAGAAAGGTCAGATTGGGAATGGGAGGGGTAGTCGAAGTGCTGGGCCACCGGATATGTTAAGACGGACTGAGCGGAGGTGTGAGCTGAGATCTGCTTTGTTATTGTTGGATGGTGGGATTAGTCAGTGTAATTATTTTTAGAGTAGCATGGAGATGGATTAAATGGCCTTCTTCTTTACTTTAAATTTTCTAAGATTATAAAATGCCAGTCAGTATTTTGTTTTAATAGATTGATGTCTGCAACAGAATACTTTATATTTGCAATTTCCAAAGAAAACATTGGGCATAAAATATATTATAGTTTCATCCATCTAAAAAAAGCTGCAATCATTACATCTTTAAATGTTACATAAATGTATTTACATTCTTAACTCAAACAAATTACTGTGCTGAAATAATTAAATAAACCAATAATGGTAATGCCATTGCCTTATTCATCCCAAATTAATTTGAAAATAAAAACAGAAAACCAAATTTGAAAAATGAAAATGTATTACATGCTATTACACATTTAAGGAAAAAAATCCTCTCTGAATTATCTGGTTAATAGTTTATTAGTGCAATTTAAACTACTTAGCACAATCATTTTAGTAGAATCATTTTTCTACATAAATTTAGTTGGTGAGATCAGTCATGTTCCTCATATCATAGTATAAGTTAATAAGTTCAAAGATTTATTTCTGTAGCAGACCATGACAAGGGAATTTGCATATTTTTCATCTAGAATGACCATAAAATAATTATGTAATTATTTAGTGCGATTTATAATGTTTCAAAGAAATCAGAGATTCTCCTCCCGCAGGAAAATGGCGACCCTGCCTTGTGTTAGCAATAGCTTCACTCACGTTCTGAAGCTTCTACTCTGCAGGCCTAATGGTAAAGAAAAGCAACTCACTTTTAGTTCCACACCTTTAACACTTTACCTCATTAAAAATGTTTATATATAATCTAGAAAGGAGGTAAAGCTTGCTACTGGATTCAGATCAAAGCACAAACTGCTGGGGTGACTCAGCAAGTCAGGCAGTATCTCTGGAGGATAGACACAAAATGCTGGAGTAACTCAGTGGGCCAGGCAGCATCTCTGGAGAAAAGGAATGGGTGATGTTTTGGGTTGAGACCCTTCTTCAGACCGATCGCTGGAGGACATGGATAGGTGATGCTTCGGGTCATGGCCCTTCTTCAGACTGATTGTAGAAGGAAGGGAGAAAACTGGAAAAGAGATGGGGTGGGACAAAGCCCATTTTCAGATGGTACAGGGATATATGAGATTTGTCCCACGTGTGGCAATTCTGACATATCCAATGGATTATTGATCATTTAGTTGTTAACATTACAGGTGAATGAATGGTACCTTACTCACCAGAGAATAAAGTCGCATTTAATTGATAACAAACTGATTTAAACCTAATATGATCTGCATTTTATCAAAATGTGAATGCCCTTTCTGTTAAAAAAAGTATTTGAACACCTGTACCTAGTGACTACCTGTTAATTTGATGGCAGGCAAATTAATTGATTTAGCATTAATTAATTGATAGAATAACTATATTTATATTATTTAACTCTAATTAATCTGCAAAAAAACAATAAAACTGCTTTAGAGTGACAACATGGAAACATTGTAAGAAATGACAAGAAAAAATAGACCGGGAATATTAGTAAAATCCTCATATGAACCAAAAAAAGAAAAGGAGAACTTTTATTGTTTAAGTAATTGATAAGATACAAGACTTAAAACCACAAAACTATATATTTACTACAAGAAGAAACAGGTGATTACTCTCTGTAACACAATCAAGAGCTTGCACATCCTTCTAAATAAAAAAAAGTGAGGTGATTCGTAAACCCAAGGGCAACCCATTCATCCTGTCCTGTTATCACATTTGCCATAAGGGGAACCCATTAAGAAGGGTGGTCTAAAATCTTAAAGATAAGGCCTTCAGACACCAAGTTACATATGGATCACACCAGGAATATCCATTTTACCGAGTCTGTTGATGGACTAAAATACCTCACAACAAAATTCAACTATCCAAGATATTTGCTGTTGCAAATCAGCAGCTGAGCTTCACACAGCTTTTGCTGGATTTATTTTCTAATGTTTGGGCAGAATTGGTCTCCTCTTTCTCCAGCTATATTTCAAATAACATTAAATTATACCATCCTTTGAATATCTGATAGCAAGTTGCCTTTTTCTTCTGTTTCTACCTTTTGACCATTCTGCACTTATGCTCTTAATAATGCAAAGTCTTTGCTAGACCTGTGGCAGGATGAAGGGAAGGTAGTAAATGAGGTCCACGTCCATCATTTGGACACTATCAAAGGCATTCTTAGCACACCTTTTGCAACCTCATGTGACTCAATGTGCATTGCCCTTGATGTTGGTGCACTGTACATACAACAAGCTGGCGTTGAAAAAGTTCAGTCAACTATCACCACCTGGCTCCCCAGATTATTTTATCACGTTTTTATAACAGTGCCTAATTTCAAGGGTAAGGAGTCAAATCATATCAATATTTTTAATGGAATACATTTTATAACGGATTGGAACCTGATAACAATTATGCATCTTAGATTAAGTCTACAGTTAAATTGATTGTTGCAGTGTGTCCAATGTGCCGTCTATTAATTTTAAAGTGGACTTAAAATAATAAAGTACCTGGTACTCTTATGTGGACCTGTTGCCAAAGACTGCCTAATGGAAAATACAAAAAAAACATTCCTTTCAGTTTTGAGTACAATCTCATTGCTACTCCTTCTCTTCAAAGTTTTTCCGATTTGTGCGACACTAAATTATATTTTTGAGTAATTTTTATTCACAGAAATATAGGATTGTTAAGGCAGAGAAAAGGGCAATTTAGCCCATCGGGGCTATGCCAGCTCTTAAGGAGTAAACCTATCAGTTCTATTCATCTTCTCTGACCCATGGCTGTAAATAGTTCAAATAAGCATGACACATGCATGTTCATTCTTGGTATTTCATAATGAAACTAGCTGTTAAATGAACTTTTTTACATTTACAATTCCAGCAGTGATGTTTTCTCCTTAGTTCTTCAAAATTCTATTAACAAGCAGTGAGTTTTGTTTCAGGCACTGGAACATTGCTCTGTTCAAACATGACAATAGGCAAGGTTAATATCCAGCCCTAACAAAACTGCATATGACATGAGAAACAAATCTAAGTCTGACACCGATCGTATACTTCATGACTAGTTATGCTGTGGGGGTGATATTAATAATAGCTGGACATATGTTGTCCTTTTGGGCCTGATGATGTAAGAAAATCAATATAGCTTATAAACTAAACCAAATACCACATACGATACCATAAAAATGTCATTGCTATAAATCCACTTTCAGTACAATTTAAAAATGGATTAATAAACAATTCATCTCAGAATCTGTTGGGCTGATCGATGGCAGTTCTGCGTAGCAATGGTATTAAATTAAAGAAATGAAAATTAAGTTAAAGGTCCTACATAAGATGGACACTGTCTTTTTTAAGCAGTTTTTCCAAGGATCTATGTGGACAGATTTGCAAATACCACTTATCTACATTAAGGGTCAGAATATCCATCAATTCAGCAGCTGTTTTAGGCTGTCACAACAAAGTCACAGTCTTACATAATCTTAAAACCAAAATACAGATCACATTCCAGTGATCCAATTAAGATAGAAATGCTTGCAATCAGCCAGGAAGCAAGCCCGGCAACAGATTGTAGGCTGTAACATCAATTTCCTAAGTGCATTTAAAGGATTACAATTGTTTCTTCTGGCATGCTGCAGAAACACCTATCTACAGTACATACTGCATACCACATTACTGTAATTGGGTACCTGAATAAATGCCTCTATTGCAGTAGGAGGTATTGCAAAAACGAGTTGCCAATATTTTTGCATTTGAACTCCATGCCCTGCTATTTGAGATGCTTCCGCAATTTCTGCTGTTTATTTCTTCTCTGGCAGTGGCATGCTGTGTAGCTGTAACGTGCACATTGGTGGACAATAATTTCAGCTAATAAAGAACAGCTTGGGAAATAAGCCTCTTAAGTTGCGTTGACATAGGACTCGCATTCAGTTCAAATCATATCATCCTAAATAACTTAACAGTTGCAGGGCATAATACTGGGCTCCGTAACGTCCGTTGTCCGGGTATCACAGGTGCTGCTTTGGCTCAAATTTAAACACAGCGTGCACATTTTGTTGCTTCCCATCCCGACCACATTTATTGATGCGAGCAGTAACTGATGTGTAATATAGGCAGGAATGTGATCAGATTGGATCTAATTATACAGCTAAAGCCTGGTGTTCATTTGGTTGCAGAAAGGCACCCCCACTTGTTCTAGTTAAATGGATCCCCAATTATTGCAGTGTGGTAAAGATAGACACAAAGTGCTGGAGTAGCTCAACAGGTCAGGCAGCATCTCTGGTGAAAAAGGATGGGTGATGTTTCGAGTTGGGACCCTTCTTCAGACTTGCTGACACACCCGAAGGAGGGTTTGTGACAGGGAAATATTATTGAATTATTGGAGGACTTATCAGAGTTGCACAGAGTAATGAAGCGGAAGTTGGGATGGTATCCCAAACAAAGTGCAAAGTGGTCGTTAAACAAGGTGCAATTTCAATAAAATAGTTCAATTCTTTCTATCTTACCATTGTCTATTACCGATCATCTTAGCATCTGCTTGACATCGTTGAAAGAAAACCATTCTAAATATACATTCCAAATCATCTCTAAAAAGTCCAATTTCAACAACACTGACACAAATATCAACTAATTGCCTTAAATGTCATCATATGGAAAAGTTGGGTTGGAAAGAAATGCCTGATAATTCATTGCAGAATCTCTCCAATATATGCAGGTGACAGCTGGAAGCCACATAGCTTACAAAGAAAGAGACGGCAGGTGGATTTGGAGGAAGACCACAAGCTGCCCTGTATGTAGGCACCCCTTATGTCATGACAGCAGCTATTTGGCCTGTCTGGTTAACTGGCTGCAACAAAAGACACTGGAGAAGTTCTAGGATCACAAACGTCGTCACCCGACTGGAGAACAGTTAATTCATGATCCACAAAGACATTGCCTTTCCCCCAAAGTAGCCTTTCTGCCATCTCTGGAGGTTAGAATGCTGAACTGTTGTTTCTTGCCCACCCCCATCCTCCCATCCCAAGATCACATTGAACACTGTGCCCTGGTTATGGGGGAAGACTTACACTGCAGATAGATTCTGCTTCTCCTGTTATGGGAGCTGAGACATTGACCACAGGTCTCTTCATGATAAATAAGCATGGAACAGCTGTGACCACCACCTCTGCACTTTAGTTTAGTTTAGCTTAGTTTAGAGATACAGCATGGAAGCAGGCCCTTTGGCACACCGAGTCCACACCGACCATCGATCACCTGTACACTAGTTCTATCCTACACACTAATGACAATTTACAGAAACCAATTAACGCACAAACCTGTGCGTCTTTGGAATGTGAGAGAAAACCGGACACGGAGAAAACCCACGCGGCCACAGCGTATGTCTCCTTACAGATAGCACCCATAGTCAGGATCGAACCTAAGTCTCTGGTGATGTAAGGTGCCACTGTGCCTCCCTTGAAAGGATGGGTCCTGGATTCCACGCAAATCTCTGAGCATGGCGAGAGTTGTATGTTTCCCTTCCACCTTGAGAACACATACAGCGTATCTGGTAGGCCTGCTACTGTATCAAGGAGGTCATTTGAGTATCCACCACTTTTATAGCTATCTGTACGGTGTTGAGGCATACACTGGTATACATTGATAATAAGAGGATTATCAATTAAACCCCTGTCGTTGTGTGAGGAAAATAATATTTTTAACAAAGGGAGAGGAGGTTGAACAATAACATTATACTCCCTATTAAAAAAGAGTGGGGTCTGAAATGTTTCTTTTCTTCTTTCGGAGGAACGTTTAATCAATTAACTCTGAGGAGAGGAATCTCTCTTGCCTTTGCAGGCTTTGATGCAAAGTGAATTTAGGAAACCTAATTTATGTTCTGATCTTTTGCAAGTCCACAGCAGAAAAGTGGCCATAATCTACAGCTTATCACTATTAAGTTGACCAAAATTGGTAATATGGAAGGTCAGAAAGATCGCGGCAAAACATGGAATAATTCATTATGCGGAAGAGAATGTTGTCTGCAGTTTGGTAGCAAAACAGCAGGGCTGAGAAATTCAATCAAGTAAAGGACGATTTTTTGTGTTATGCATTTGCAGCACAGCAACAATCGCTAAATGTTTTTGTCGTGAGCAAATGGTGTGTTTTGATCACATACAAAGATGCGCAGTCAAAAAGCACGTGTTCATCCTTGCAAACCAATCAAATGAGCAAATAACAGTGAGTGAGCACAGCTCTGGGCTTCCAGGACCCCGATTCTGACTGCACTATCTCATTATGAGCGGCAACAGTCTGGGCAAATTGATTGTAGGACTTGCAGCTTTGGGAGCATGTGTGCCATTACCCTGAGAGGAGAGTGCCAGGTTGCATTCCACTGGTGCTCTTTGGCATTCTCCAAGGCTTTCAAGTGGATGGTTCAGTGCCCCAAGCATCTCTATTTGAAGGCTCATCAATCTGCATCTGTAGGTTGCCCCAAAGTGGGACTCATCTGAGATTCTTAAAGATCAGAACTGGAATGTGACCTTGTCCCTGTGGGAACCACCATACAAGCTACCTTCTCTTCTGCTTTGTCTGCCATCCACTCATGCATGGTGATATAGTCATTTCGTGCGATTTACCACATGCAGCCTCTGCTTCAACCTGTCCTCTATATTCAGTCAGTGTCAGGATTCGAGATGGTGGATGCAAATTGTGGATGCACTGAATGCGGGATTCACTTCCTCCTCCGAATACCACAGCTCTGCTGCCAGGGTTGGACAGCTCCTACATCTTGAGTATTCAAAGTGAGAAGAAGGGTAAAAATTGATGGTGGAAGAGGCAGGCAGGAGTGCTAAAAGCAGGAAAAATGGTCCCCATGTTGGGGGAATCCAGAACCAGGGATTACAGTTTAAGAATAAGGGGTAGGCCATTTAGGACTGAGATGAGGAAAAGAGTTGTGAATCTGTGGAATTCTCTGCCACATAAAGCAATGGAGGTCAATTCACTGGATGTTTTCAATAGAGAGTTACAGGTAGATTTAGCTCGTAGGGCTAACGGAATCAAGGGATATGGGGATAAAGCAGGAATGGGTTACTGATTTTGGATGATCAGCCATGACCGAATGACCTACTCCTGCGCCTATTTTCTATGTGTACTTGAATCAAGTAGATATCACAAACCCAAAATGAATTGTGGGATGATGGGAGTGTGGGGTATGAGGGGGATTAAATAAGAGCATGTTGTAATCCTCAATATTATTCAAAGTGACAAATGAGCCCATGGCCACTACACTCTTTGCCAAATAAAGGGGCCAATGACCATGATAAGGTCCCCAACCCCATACATGCTGTTGCAGCGTGTGGCTGCAAGCAACCATGCCCTGCAAGAGAGAGGGGAAAGTATTAGTGACTGTGCTACAATGTGTTCCTATGATATACCTAGCAAAAATGACTAATGGTAGGTGTGCTTAAGATGAGAGATGTATGTAAATGTACTAAAATTGTGTCTGAGTGTCCGTTTAGTGTGAAATTCACATTTAATGGAGGAAATTTGTTGCTAATTTCATTGTTCTTAACCAAGCACAAGGTTATTTTCAAAAGCTAGTGGCACTTTGAATACTATTGAGGATCACGGTATGCTCTTACTTAAGACAGACACAAAATGCTGGAGTAATTCTGGCAGCATCTCTGGATAGAAGGAGTAGATGACGTTTCGGGTCGAGACCCTTCTTCAGACTAAGTCTTCAGACTGAGACTGTTCTTACTTAATCCTTCACACATCCTATTTCCCCCTCATCCCCAGGGCATCTCTGCAAGCTGCGATCTCTCTGACATGTTCTCCCACTGTAGCTTTATTTCAGTCCTCAGTGGCTTCTAGGAGCATCTCATCTGCAGGTCCTCCAATCGATCGACCAGGTTCTCGCAGATTGGCATATGTGAGTAGGAGTCTGGTGTATGTACAGCTATCAAGTGAGAATTTCATTGTTCCCTGGGGGGACATATGACAACAAAATACTCTTGACTATTTTTCAAGCTACACATTAACCAAGCTGTTGTGGGATACAGTAGCTGATTTCAGTTTAAGAGGTGCAGGCAACATGCCAGCCTGTTTGGGTTAGTTTCAGCTGGATGCACAGGGCTCCTGGGCATGCTAATAGGGGAATCTTCACAATCACTACCTTCTAAGTGCATAAGGTGCATGAAAGAGATTCAGACAATAAAGGCACTAGAACAAACTGGCACATATTACTATTTTAGCACATTTTAATCTTGAGGGGACTTTTTTTTTAAAAATCAGCTCATACTGATTTTGAGTGCTAATTAATGTCCTTGGTTCGCAGCTGTACCCCTTAATAGCCATAAGCATGGATTCAGAATAAAGATTAATACAAGTTATAAATGTACATAACATATAGGCGCAGCATTACCTGATCCCTTGGAAACGGTATCCTTAACTATTCTTTAATTAGAAATAAAGTCAAGGTTAAATTGGCTTACAAGGTACTTAATAGTTAACTAACTCATGTTTGCCAGTTTTGTTTGGAAATAAGATTATTGAAGGATATGGAGCAAGGTAGGAATCGGGGATTAAAACAACAGATCGTTTGTGGTTCATAAAGTGATGGAAAGGGCTTAGTTGGTCAAATAGTTATCTTTTTTACATGCGGATTTTATACGTAATTAATTTTCCTTGCCAACTTTTGTTTGTTTTTGCTGCTTGCATCCCAGTTCCAATGGATCATCAATTCACTTTCTTGGTTTGATAAAAGACTACATCTATGACAATTCAGGGTCTTGGATATGTTAAGCATTATCTTTGTTTTCTTCTGTGGGAAGTTAGCTTTGTTTTTGATTTTATATTCCTTGATGAGATTTTTTTGTGTGTAAACATTATCTTTATGACTTTTTCCATTTGAGAATATAGCTCATCTCATGAGGGCGACTCAAACACACCGATCAATCAGGAATTAATTTACCCGCAATATTTAGCAGAATACAGAATTCATGATTTTGTTTCTGTTTAGTTATAATTTGCAGGGAACCTCTCTAGAAAGGTTGGGGAACACAGCAGAGGTTTATCAAAGGGACCAAGGATTGGCGAGTCAAGAATCTGACTCAGAAAGAACCCTCTCAAAAAATCAATGTTGATGTCAGAGCAAAATGGAATGTGAAAAATATTTGTTATTCCTCACTGTTTTCCCATTATAAATTAAATTAGTAAGAATTCCTGTGGGTTAAATTGGTTTTTGGCAGTAGTTCATAGGTTCATAAGTTATAGGAGCAGAGTTAGGCCGTTCGGCCCATTAAGTCTACTCTGCCATTCAATCATGGTTAATCGATATTTCCTTCTCAACTACATTCTCTTGCCTTATCCCCATAAGCCTGACACTTTTACAAATCAAGCATCTGTCAATCTCTACCTTAAAAATATCCATCAGTGGCCTCACAGCCGTCTATAGCAACAAATTCCACAGCTTCACTACCCTCCGACTATAGAAATTCCTCTCCATATCCTTTTTGATTGCTTGTAGTACAAAGTGATCACAAATTTTACTTCCCACCTGATCTTGTACTGTATTACCGTCTATGAGTAAAGATGCAAGACAGGTAAATTAGCTTAACCCCTTCACTGTAGTTACTTTGTAAAGTCTACTCCTTTTTTATACTTCTGCCCGCACTAAAAGACACGGGGCATTGAACTGGAACATGGGTAAATCACGTGTTCAATAACAATAGTTTTCTAGGGCATTGAAGATAGCCTTTTCTATTGCTGTTCATCGTTGAGTTACGGCTCCCGCATTGTTTTGTTCCTGGAGTCCGCAGAGGGATCCATTTTAAACATTCGATCAGCCAACCTTTTGACTGTCTAGCTGTATCTCTCCACTGATGACAAAGATGGGCTCCATCTAGAAGTTAGCCAACCTCAACAAGCCCGCTGGTCTATTTTCCCTGAGGTTCATCATTTATTTTAATGATATCGCTCCTCTGCCTAATGCCATCAACAAAATTCATTGACCACTCCTGATTAATAGCTTCATTAATGTTGATTAGTGCAGCTCCCATTTTAAAGGCAAAATATTCAACATGCTACTGAAGTCTCAAATGATACAGACATCTGAAGAAAACTGTATCTTATGGAAAATAAAAGCCTGGCATTCATCCGTACATGTGATAGAATAACCAAATGCTTTTGGATTTAGTTGGTAATGAATTGAAAAGAGAACACATTTAACTAATAGTGTAGTGATTTAAGTCATTTACAAAACATAAAATTCTAGTGAAGTATTGAATAGCAATAAAATTAAATGTTACTTTTCAGATGTACTATCACTTATTTTAATTCTGAGTGCTACATTAAATAATATAAATATGACTAAGCCTCCTTTCAGTTTTGAAAACATGAACAGGCATCAGTTACCTAAATGTCTAAATATCGTATAGAAACATAGAAAATAGGTGCAGGAGTAGGCCATTCGGCCCTTCGAGCCTGCACCACCATTCAATATGATCATGGCTGATCATCCATTGGTATAAAAGTACCAGTGCAGGAGAAATATCTTGACTTGACAAACTTGCATATATTATCCACATAGAGCCACTGGCTAACGGAATCAAGAGATATGGGAAAAAAGTAGGAACAGGGTACTGATTTTGGATGATCAGCCATGATCATTGGTGCTGGCTCGAAGGGCTGATGGCCTACTCCTGCACCTATTTTCTCTGTTTTTATGTTTCTATGTTTCTAGAGTCATAATAGAAAATGCACTTATATATGTGTGGCATGTCACTGTTCCTTATTAAATTTGTTGAACAAAAACACAGACAGCAGACTCCAAGTAGTTGGCCTTATCAAAAGTGACTGGTCTTGTGCACCTAATGGCAAAACATGAATGTTGCGCAAAACTATAGTTCAAAATATTATCACTAAATTTGTGGAATTGCTTTCAAATGCTGATAGGAAAAGCACACTGATAGCATTCATAGCCTCGATGCAATTAACGCACTTATCAAATATATAAATAAAATCTCATTTTTCCTATGCACTTATCTAAAATAAACTGTTTTACGATACATGCTTGGAGCAGATCAAAAGGATGCACTTTACAACTCACTTGTTCTCGTTATCACTGGAATGTTAGTTTTAATTTAAATATCAAAAGGTTTATCCAATGCGTAAAAGAATATAAAGTTCTGATTAGGTTTATACTGCAACCCAAATGACTGAAAAAAATGTTAAGGTAAAAAATTCCAAATTGTTCTGAAACAGAAAGTATAATCTCCATAAATCTGTATATATTTTATGGAATTAATTAAAAAATATATTGGCAGGCATCATCCTAAGAAAAACAGAGCTTCTTGATAAAATGCTAAGTGTTACAAAAACGTACCAGCATGCAATTACTAAGAACATTTTTGTCATAAGAATGCAACATGGAATTGGTTATATTCTGTCATGAAAGTGATTCATTCAGGAAAGTGCTTCAGTATTTTGCTAAGTTAGTTGCCAATATAGATGGCACAACGTAGACAACACAAGCCAGCAAGGTGGACAGCAGTCCACCCAATTCATGTGCAATCATTTTGTGTTTTATTTGTACATTTCTTATTCATAATTCTCTCAGAGTTAAAGAGACACACGTGAAAATGTATTTTGTTCAACTAATTTATATTTTAAAATTCTCCGAGTTTAAAATAAACCATCAGAAGAAAGTGATCAGTTGGAAAAATTCCCTGGGAAGTTAATAGTAAACCAATACATTAAAGTAAATCTCATATAGACTCGAGCTGAAAGTTCTCTTTTCAAGGACAGTGCATGGAAAATGTTGAAACTTGAAAAGTTCAGTTCTTTACTTCAACTGACTATATTCTTTGGTAGCGTAGTTTTAATGGTACAGATTTAGGAGCACGGAAGACTTGTTGAAATTAAAAAGTTACAATCCAATATGGTCATCAGTCATAACATCAGTTTAAGATTATGTCAAAGAAGCCTGTTTATTGTATGCGGGCCTGGTCACATAAGAGGGATTTGGAGACTTGTGGAGATGGTGCAGACGATCGCAGAAGCAGATACAGTAACAACGTTTAAGAAACATTTTGACAGACACATGAACAAAGAGTGAATAGAGGGTTATGGAACATATGCTGGCAGATGGATTAATTAGACAAGAATTATGATTGGCACAATGTGAGCTGAAGGGACGGCTCCCGTGTTGATGTACTGTTCTACCTTCTCTGTTCTTAAGGCCTCTACTGTCTGTATCTCCCTCCCACAACAGGGAAGATTCAAGAGACTAAAACAGGCCATAATGTTTTGTATAATTTGTTTTGGTTAGAACAAATTTTGGGCCATAATGGAAGATCTCATGCCTGATCACAAACAAGTCAACAGCTCTCTCTTCCCCAGTCTAATCTCTTCCCCATATATAGGCACAAAATGTTGGAGTGACTCAGAGGGCCAGGCAGCTTCTATGGAGAAAAGGAATAGGTGACCTTTCGGCTCGATGCCTATCTTCAATCTGAAGAAGGGTCTCGACGTGAAACATCAACCATTCCTTTTCTCCAGAGATGCTGCATGACCCATTGAGTAACTGCAGCACTTTTTGTCTATCTTTGTGTAAACCAGCATCTGCAGTTCCTTGGTACACATCATCTCATCCTCACAGGGCCCTCCTGTCTCTGACTATAGGTGTCTCTCCCCGCAGATCAATGTTTTTTTTATCTACTAACATTCAAATGATTAATTTGCTTGTCTATCAGAGAGAACACAGCCTGCACTGGATACATGCATCGTTCCAATTCCAAATAGGTTTGAACTGCAGCCAGTGGGAGTTTTGATTATTAGCTTTTAGGTTGTCCGGTACCTGATTCAACAGACTGTCATTGCTTTTGTTCACTCAATCATTTCTGTTTTGTAAACTTGTGGTAATTTTTACCTTCAGGCGCAGTTGTTTTCTGCAAATAAGAAATGGAGGTTGACGGGATGCAAGAAAGGGGATGAGAGACAAAGTGCAAGATTGGTAGCCATTAGTTACAAATTAGGCAAATAGTGATTAGGAGCACAGAAAAACACCCATTTATTAAACTCAATGGTTTTTCACTAGTTTTTCGCCATGCCTTTCTCTGTGAGGTGTTTAACAGCCAGAAGAATTTCTGTAGAATAACGAAGATAGGCACAAAATGCTGGAGTAACTCAGGAGGTCAAGCAGCATCTCCAGAGACAAGTAATAGGAAAGGAGAGGTTTCGGGTCGAGATCCTTCATCACACCCAAAATGTCACAATTTCTTTTTCTCCAGAGATGCTGCCTGACTCGCTGATTACTCCAGCATTTTGTGTTCATCTTCGGTGTAAACCAGTAACTGCAGTTCCTTCCTACACACAAACTTAGAATAGCTCTCTTAGTTGAACAATTGTGCAGGTCTTCTGTTTTGGAGGTTGGAAGAGATGTAGACTAATACTGGAAAATTGCACTAATACTCACAATTCCTTTACAACAATCCCAAAAAATAAATCAGGGTTCAAGTGGGAAAATGAAAGGTCGGTGGAAAATAACAAAGAATTCATAATTTCAATTGAAATAAAGGATATGATTAATTACCCAACTGGACAATCAATTTCTGACTTCAAATTTTAAAATGGTTGTCAATGGGTCAGGGACTACTGTCTAAGTTCGGATCTGTATTCGGCAATTGATATTACTTGGTTCTTGGTTTCTTGGTCCTCCAAAATATTCCAAATGGAATTTATACTGGAGGTGGAATGAAAACATTAGTAACCTCAATGTGTTTATTAATTCTGCAAGGCAACTTGACTAATTTAAACTGAACAATGTCTATCTGGCTGTAAAAAAAGAACAAGGCATGACAGGTTCTAGTTTAGAGGTGGCCATTTTCATATGTTCAAATACTCAATTGCTGCATCAATTATTGATGGACTTTTCCACCAAAACAATAATTAGGTACGGCCTTAAATTGTCTGGCAATGACAGCAAAACCTCTTCACCATAAGTAATTTTAAAGCTCATGGAAATGACTACTTTCTCCTGAACCCATAAAATAAAGAAGCAAATGTACTCCTTGTCAACTAATATCATGTAAATATCCACATCCTCTGGCCCAATTATCCTGCACCCAAACAAACACATATACGCAGATACCCAGACTCACTCGCAGTCTGCTAAGTGGTTATCACACAACATTGGGACCAATGGGTTTCATGGAGGTGAGAGATAACAATGGTTTTGACTATAATGTAACTGTTGACCATTAGGTCAAAATATACTTATCTCCAACAGTTCCTAAATTGATACCCTGCTCAGAGGTTACTGGGGAAGGATCCTCTGCTGGCCAGCAGGTTTTTTTTGATTGAAAGATACATCACGGATCAGACCCTAATGCCCCTGTCCCACTTGGGAAACCTAAACGGAAACTTCTGGAGACTTTGCGCCTCACCCAAAGTTTCCGTGCGGTTCCCGGAGGTTTTTGTCAGTCTCCCTACCTGCTTCCACTACCTGCAACCTCCAGCAACCACCTGCAACCTCCGGCAACCGCACGGAAACCTTGGGTGGAGCGCAAAGTCTCCAGAGGTTTCCGTTCAGGTTTCCTTACTGGGACAGGGGCATTAGGCCCGCCGAGTTCATGCCAACCATCGATCACCTATTCGCAGACTAGTTCTATGTTATCCCACTTTCTCGTCCACTCCCTACAGTGAAGCCAATTTTACAGAGCTCAATTAACCTCCAAACCCGCACGTCTTTGGAATGTGGGAAGAAACCAGAGCACCCCGAGGAAATCCACAGGGAGAATGTACAAACTCCGCATGGACAGCACCCAAGATCAGGATCAAACTCTGGTCTCTGGTGCTTTGAGGCAACAGCTCTACCAGCTGTGCCACTGTGCAGCCCTGTAGGTGACAGGGAGAAAAGATCATGGTTGTACTTGTAGGTGTTGGTGTTGGGGATGTAGGTGGGGTTGTAGGCTTTGGTGCTGGGGATGTAGTTTGGTATACACGCTGTAGTACATCTGTACAGTCTGCAGAAACTCAAAAAATGGAATGAAGATATACGGACGTCTTTGAAAATAGCAGCTTGGGACAAATGCATGGAGTGTTACAACAACGACAAAAAAGTACGCAATTTCCACACAAAAAGATCTTATCACTACATTAACAATCAGGCATTTACTGTAAGGCCACATCATGTCTATAGCACGAGTTACAAAATAAACAGGGGAATAAGCCAACACTATTTTAGGATCATTATCACCTTGAACACACTGGCTATATCACCTGAATGTTCGGTGTGGTCTATGTACCTTATACATTCCAAGAATCGCTACATACCATGCAACATTGATCATCCACTTGATTACGGTAAACAGTAGTAGCACTGCCTCAGAAATATTTTTTTATTTTCTGGGAGTGGTAGGAATGTTTGTGTCCTGGGGAGAAGTCTTCCTAATTTCCTGACCCTGAGATCAATGCCTTGTGTGCTGTCTGCAGCATAGGGGTTGATCAATCTGATCCCACAGCACTGCTGCTGTTGCTTGGGAGTGATCGTCCCAAGGGTAGGGCAGGGGGCAAGTGCTCGGAGGTGCCTCACTCCAGGGTTTTCTCCCTTCCTGTTGGCAGAGTGCCTCTGTCATCATGCTGCTCTGGGCCTACCATTCAGAGTGAGGGAATGGCAAATGCCCCCACTGGATGCTTCTACCCAGACAAGAAACCACGACCTGGGGAATTCTGCCATTTATTTCTCAAGTGGGTAAGAGTCATTGTCTATATCTTTCATTTCCCTTTTCCCTAACTAGTCTGAAGGAGGATCTCGACCCGAAGCATCGCCCATCCTTTTCCCCCCCAGATATGTTGCCTGACCCGTTGAGTTTCTCCTGCACTTTGTATCTATCTTCAATATTTAATTTGTGGTGAGTAGCTCACCACGCTTTCATCAGGGAATTAAGTTTCATATCGCATCTGTTCATTTAAAAGTTTAAATATTGAGTTTAAATTTGTTTTTTTTCTTGCATTAATTTAGAATTCTGTAAGCCAAAGAGAATGAGCTGTACATCTGATTCTGGATCATTGGCCACATTGTCGTGCTATCTTCTACTGGAAAACATACAACAAATACTCTCTTACTCATTTCATTGGACTCCTTCCACTGGGAAGATCCTTCTCTCCACTGGGAAGCTTCCTCTATGAAGCCAAACATCCTCCTCCTTACTGGCATTTTTATACTCTGTTCCATTTACAGAGCATCGGAAGAGGCCTAGTGGCATCCCAGTAGAGAAGCATCTTAACTCCAGAACAAAGCAAATCTACTTCCACAGCACCAAGCAGGCGCCAAAGTGAAAATGCTGGCTGGGGAGTGAACTGAAGCCTTAGTCATAGAGTGATACAGTGTGGAAACAGGCCCTTCAGCCCAACTTGCCAACACTGGAAAACATGTCCCAGCTACACTAGTCCCACCTACCATCATTTGGTCCATATCCCTCCAAACATGTCCTATCCATGTACCTGTCTAACTTTCTTAAATGTTGGGATAGTCCCTGCCTCAACTACTCCTCTGGCAGCTTGTTCCATGCATCCACCACCCTTTGTGTGAAAAATCTACCCCTCAGATTCCTATTAAATCTTTTCCTCTTCACTTTAAACCTATGTCCTCTGATCCTCAATTCACCAACTCTGGGCAAGAGACTCTGTGCATCTACCCGATCTATTCCTCTCATGATCTTAGACACCTCTATAAGATCAATATGGAATCTTCATATAGAAGTTGATTGGGGTCAATAGCAGGCTTCAATCTCCCAGGGTTTGCAAGAGTATAAAGCTGATGTGAAGACCAGGTACTCAGGCAAATTTATATTTCATGTGTAGTTTCCGAAAACTATATATCTCATGGAACTTGATGGAAATCTTGTTAATTGGATGAGTATTTGTTGACCATATCATGGGATGTGCAATAATTCCAGAGTGGTGCTTGGAATAACGTTATTTGGAAGAACGGGCTTTAACGGGAAAAGGGGCCGCTGGCGTGGAATGTTTGGGAGGGGATGGAAGGACAGGAATAATCTTGAAGATCTGCTGACATACAGCTGCAGCATGGGCAAGATTGGGGGCCTTAATCATTCTCTGAATCCTGCCATTTACCTTGCTCTTGCACCTCAATATCTTATCCTCAACTAGCACCAGCGGCTGCCTCATATACAAGCCAAATCATTGAACAAGAAGTGCACAACAGAAAATTCTAAAACACTCAAAAATCAGTCCTTATAACATGTCCACACTGATCAAACAGTGCAACCTCTGTTCCAGGGAACTGATGGTTTACGTAAGCTGAGAAGTGAAAAGGGTGTCATCTGTTTTCCAGCACTAGTTTTCATCAGATAACGTAAACGACACATGGGATACCCTCTCTTCCAGAATACCCAAATTAGCAGCCAATAGCATTGGTGGTGACAGGAAGGGGTAGTAATGCAGGATGAAAGGATCAAGCCAACTGACATGAGACAGCGCACAGATTACGTGAGATGCTGTGATTAGTTGCATAGCAGCTGAACTGGGAACAAACGGAAGCCCTTCTTGTATTCTCTGGTGTCTGGTTACAAAGCCAGCATGGAAATTATACCCTGCATCAAGGGGAAACGTATGCTTGTAGTAAACCCGAGAGTCCTGTTTTCCTGCTTTTCTGCATCCAGTGGGAAGAGGAACTACTTGGCTTTGACAATGAGGGTTACCTGCAGCCTGCAGTGAATCCAAGTTTCTCAGGGCCACCTTTTGCTTCTAAGCTGTAGGTAACAAATTGTGTGAACTGGTGCTAGATTCCAGCTGGTGATGATAGGTACCAGAGCATTGTCGAGGTCTGCCCTACAAATAAACTGGGGGATGTTTTTATTCTTTAACTTCAAATGATTTTCTTTAAGACTTCCTCTGCTGCCAAAGGCCACTCCAATATCATTTGCTGCTTATAGTCTTTCTGCCATAAAGACAGACTGAGCAAGATTCCCACTACGTGCAAACGCTCTAGGTCATACATTGTCACTCTGTTCCAATGTAGACAAGAATGGGCAGATGAGAACAGCTATAACTGTTCCTTTAAACAACATTGGTTTAAGAGCCCGTTCCAATTGCCACCACATACGATTTGTTAACAGGTTTTACAGTGGCCAATTTCAACACTGAGAAGATGAAATTGGCACTTTAAATCTTGAAACAAATCATCGCTCCTAATTCAGGCCAGCAATCTTGAACTACTAAAATGCACCTGATTCTAAATGATGTCAGCCACTTCTGCAGAACAATGAGCAAAGCAGATCGACATGTACACCTGGAGGTGTAGCATTCCTGTTACCTGGCCTTAAATTGAGATTGACTGCAATGGGATCCCAGTATTAATGACATATGCTATCTGTTGCAATGCTCAGAGAGAGAGAGAAAGGGAGAGAGAGAGCTTGTGAGCAAAACCCATCACGTAGCCTTTAGATTATGGCCATGGCTCCATAAAACACCACAAACTTTGCTTCCTAGCAGCAATAAGGAGTGGTCTTGTGTGATTCATGCTTAAATTTTTTTTAAATATATTGAAATTATGGACCCGAAAATGCACTAATATTGCTTTTTTCAGCATGTTAAAATGGTAGTTTGCATAATGTGACTGGGTTAATAGACAGCCTGACTTATTATGACTTCAATCCCTGTAGATTAGTATTAAAACTGAAAGTAAACATGATTGTTTTATAAATAAAGCCAAAAGCACATTAGTAAAATTAATTTAGCAAAATCAGGCATGATGACAAAATTAGTTTAATCTAAAATTATGTACCCAATATGATCGGTACCTTAAACTCTGCATAAACCACAAACATTAGACAGGTTCAACTGATTCCAAGATTGGCTGCTTATGAAACTGTATATTTGAATCCACTAGCATCTCTCTCAATTTCTTTACCAGCCAATGTGGGCCACAGACTATAATAATGTCCATAAATTACCTGGAGTGAGGGACATTTGTTACTGACTGCAGCCATCACCAATAGTCTTTTGCCAAGGCTTATTTTAAGATTTGTTATTGAGAGAACCCTGTGCTTTAATAAAATGAACTCTTGGTTAATATGAACTGAATCAGTCAGTCTCAATAGAGGTTCTTTGTGTAATGCCTCAAAAATGTGGGACAGTTATGAAGTGTAACTGCCAAAGCAATAAAATGCTTTACACTTCCACAGTATGGTCACATTTGTTCAGTACCTGCTTACCTTTTTAAGTTGTGGATGTCTTAATCACTTTAAATGACTTTATCCAACAACTTTGGGAATCACAGTATACAGTACATGTCTAGCAAACATGAAACATTGTGAAAGAGTTGCAAGATGGTGTATGTGTCTTCACACATGCTTTCAAAAAGAGAAACAGAGAGAAACAATGCAAGGCTTCTCTTGGGGGTTACATGTGAGAAAACGTTTGTGAGGTGCAAAATAAAGCTTTCAATATGACTGCAGAAATACACAGCTAAAACAAAATCAGAAAGGTTTACTGTGTAAATAAAATGCATATTCTGCAGGGAAGCATTTGGAATGAGAAACAAGAGGGCAACTGTTAACTGTGTCTGGCACTTTTGCTCGGTGTACCATTTTGTTCACATACTGCTGAATAGTTACCCGTTTACTATAAAGAAACTGCCTTGGCCAGAGACTGTCGTGCTGTGGTCTAGTGAAATTCGTGTACAACCTTTTAAAAAAAACCTGTGCAAAAATCTAATCTAAGAAAAAAGGGCAATACTGTATACTGCAAATGAGCTCTGTGGTAAAATGTTTCTGTCACATTCAGTTGTAACAGTTTTATACCAACATGTTAGAAGTATCAGTCAGCGTCTTTGTAGAATGTTGCTACTGCTCAGTACTTATAGAGAATACGGATTTCCATCTCATTGATTTCTATGCAATGTATAAAGTATCTAAAGTATGTGCAAAGGCAACTGAGACCAGGTATTTTTTAATCTCAATATTATTGGGGATGACACATGGCTTTACAGGAGAATGGCATTAATGTGTCTCCCTCACAGTTTCCCCATTGCAGTTTCAACGTATAGTTTCTATATGCCATGGCAGACACAAAGGCTTTCTGCCCAGAAGAGACCACTTTGCAGTTAAACACAGCAGATCGGCGCAAAGATGTTAATTTCATGCAACTCACAACCAGCAGTCCATTTAAAGCACAACTGATCCTTACTCTGGGTTGAATATACTGTATGAAGCAAATGCAAGTAAAACTAATTTAACCTTTGAAAACTTATCTCCAGGGGGGGAAACAGTCAAAATCCCTTTATAAGATTTTTAAGCACTGCAATTATTGATGAGTACTATATTACTTCAATTTTCTCTGATCAGAAAAGCAAAACCACCAGAGACTGGAGCAGCTGTCAAGTCATTTTCTGACTGGAATGAAGTAGTTTACAGTGGGTCTGTGTTGGTCTCCAAAGACCCAGTTAAGAAGCCTTTTTAAACTGCCTTAAAAAAGCCAACTCATACATTAATCAACTTCAGCCTCTGCCCATACTTGCTGCAATACATCAATTACTACACTTTTCTAATAAATTGCCATTGACGGTGACTGCCTTATTAAAGCCCACTAAAACGATACAATAAAAGTAAAAGGTTATTAATATTACCTTTCGATGCAGCTATCACCTTACCGAGAATTACAGCACAATCTGCTAACGGAATTCATACTGCATTGCAATTAACATCAGTAAAGCTAATTCTAACAACATCCAGCTTGCTAATTTTATACGCTAATAATAAAAGACATTGCTATGCAAGATCAGCCTCTTTTATCATGCTTCCATGGCACACCAGAGATCTCCTGCCATTGTTCACATGAAAGACAATTATACCAAAGAACATCAAACCCAAAAATGACAATCTGCTAACCAGCACTGGGTATTGCTAGATTCATTTCTCCATTTTCTGAACCAATAGACAACAATTCTCTGTGGACGTGAGGGGAGGAAAGAAAGAAAAGAAATGCCCTCTGTTGATTTATGCTTCTCTCTTCTGCATTCATCAACTGACTGCTGCCATTTTCAGATCAACATTTTTGTAGCCCGAGGTTCAAATGCTGGACACGTTTGAAGAAATGCACCAATAATGATGGCCATATATTTCCATATTTAAAAACAACGCTGCATGTTTGGAAAATGAACTGCAACAAACCACAGGGGAATCGTCGCTGCAACAGGTTGCAAGACTAAAAGCTCAGCTCTGGAAGCTGCTATGGCACAGCTTTCCCCCCACCTACCAAACTAAACAAACACAGCAATACAGGGCCGCGGGTCTGTTTCACAGGGCCCGGCTACAACACCATATGCTGACCAGTTTGCTTTGGGTAAAGCAGTCAGCTCAGCAAATAGAGTTCATTTTATTTTTGTGAAGATGGATCGGACTCTAAACGTTAAATCACGCAAAATATTTACAAGCATAGAGTATTACATCACGTTACCCATCACTCACTTCTGTTTCCACAAACATACCCTACTCGAAGAAAAAGATAACTGGTCCAGAGTAGGTGTTGGCAAATAACCCTAAAGGTAGAAGTTGGTGACATACAAGGTGACTCAGTTCGAACGGTGAAATCTTCAGGTCTCAAGTGTTGCATTATAAACTATACCAAACCTTCTGTTAGAATCTTTAGACAAAAATTAGAAAATTAACTTTTCTTGGTGCAAGTGAAATTTGGGTGGCATTTCCCTTACAAGGTCATCAATCCTCATTTGCTGCAGTTTCTGTGTAATCCCATCTTTTATGTTAGATGCCTGCTCATCAGTTTACCATAATCATGAGGTGTACCATGCATTGCAATATGACATAGATAAACAGTACAGCACAGGAGCAGGCCCTTCGGCCCACAATATCTGTGCTGAACATAATGCTAAGACAAACTCTCACCTGCCTTCATATAATCCATAACCCTCCAGTTCCTGTGTATCTATGTGTCTATCCAAAAACCGCTTAAACGCCACTATTGTTTCTGCCTCCATCACCATCCTTTGTGTAAAAAACTTGCGTTGCAGATCTCCTTTAAACCTTGCCCCTCTCACCTTATAGCTTTGCCCTCAAGTGTTTGATATTTCCATTCTGAGTAAAAGGTTCTGTTGGTTTATCCTATAATTTAGCTTAGTTTAGTTTAGAGATACAGCATGGAAACAGGCCCTTCAGCCCACCGAGTCCATACCGACCAGCAATTCCTGCACAAACACTATCCTACACACACTGGGGACAATTTATAATGATATCAAGACAATTAACCTACAAACCTGTATGTCTTTGGAGTGTGGGAGAAAACTGGAGCACCCAGAGAAAACCCACATAGGTCACGGAGTACAGCCTGGACTAAATCAAATAGCAACTCTACCGCTGCACCACCATGCCGCCTCTATAATTTCATTTGATTTTTTTTGCAAATTGGGATACTTAGAACTTTGCTAAATTAAGGAACATAACAAACCTACTTTCAGGATTTTGCAAAAATCAGGTAATTACCAGAATTCCATCTGCCTTATCAATACTACTTTGAGCCACACAGAAAAAAAGCCCAGAAATAAATACTGCAAAAGAAGATTTAAAATAGATCCACATCGAGGCCATAACATTAATCCAGAGCAAATGTTTTTGTTGACCCAATCTATCTTCGTGTTGATGCTTTCAGCGAGACTTCATTTAATTTTCATTACAAGTGCTGACATACTGTGTTATAATTCTGAAGTTGCAAATTAAAAGGTCAATGATTGAAACAGACCGCAGAATAAAAGCCAATCATTTCCTAATTTCTTTAAGCGCCGCAAGTTATAATAGTTAAATACTCCGAGAAATCTATATGGCAAAGATATTTATTAAATGTATTAAACTGATGGAAATACCCTCAACTACAATCTTACTATGGGATATATCTGTACTGGCTTACGGAGATGGAGAGGTGAGATATAAAGATTGCCTTTGCATATTCATCAAACGTTCCCCCACCACTCCCCCCCCCCCTCCCCACCCTCCATGTCAATTGAACATGATGCAACTCCAAAGTAGGCTTTATCATGCTGTCTTTTTAAAGAATTACATTGACGCTCGATAGTTACTTGAGCAAGAGGAGAGTATGTACTACAGCAGGCAAGAATCACAAGCACTGATTTCCTCCGTACCTACCACAAATTCTCAATAAGCAGAAATGCCTTACAAATGGTATATAATGGCAGAATAACCTGTGTTGACATACAGTGTAATAATATTTCTGAACACAAAAGAGTACAAATATGGATGAAAAACCATTTTGAGCAACTATACAAAAATTTGAAGATTAGGTGTAGTATCCATTATGTGGGTAATTTTGACAGCTTTTTCATAGAGCACTGAAATTCTAATATTCTCAACACAAAAAATCATTTTGCCTCCTATATACTAATATCCATAACAAGGCATGAAACCTAATACTGCTGCTGGAAATGTGGATGCTGCATCTCATGTGCTATTACATCCTACACAAGAACCACGGAGCCCTTTATTTTGGCTCCTTTCAGTGCTGTATTAAATGTTTCTTCTTCCCTAAAGCAACTGCTTATGAACCTCTGGGGAATCTCAATTTCATTTTTCGAAATATGAACTAGCGTTATTCTAATTTCTCTTCGTGCTGTGCAGCCATGGCCTTTACTTTAATACAAAAATAACCTTTACAACAAGAATAAACGCAGAATTTAACATCTCCGTGGACAAAATCTGATTGGCATTAGATGCCGTTCTGCGTTTTGAACAACCAAAATCCTGAAACTGAGCTTTCAGAGACTTTCCCCTCACCCCTCATAATCCATCCGCTGAAAAAAAAAAAAAGGGGACTTACAATGGCTCTTGATTTATCAAACCACCTGCCATCAAATTAAATTTGTTCTGCACAACCCTAACTGTATTAGTTTTCAAACAAGCCAAAGCAATCTTCAGGATATGTTTGTGCACAAAATTAGGTTGTGCGGATTTCAGTTAATTACAGTACCACAGAAAGGATAATGAAATCCATCACCGTTTAGTACACTGTAACGCACAGCAAAAATGGAAACTGGAATGACAGGATAAAATGATTAATCCATTCTTTTCAATGCAATTTTTAAGAAAAGCATCTAAATGGTACTCTTTCAGGACTCCAAGAATATGTACACATAACATTTCCATTTTTCTTTTCACTGGTGTATAATGTTTGAATTTGATAGCATAGTTATGTCTCTTTTAATTTTTAATGTTATTTTTCTTCTGGTAAATTAACTGCAACCTTCCATTGCTCTGCTGTATATGATTCTGGTACTGAGAGGTGTAGATCGCCTGTTCCCAGGCATAGACTAAGGTTATTGTCGTTGGTTCGCAGAAAGCAGTGATTTATAATGTTATTTTGTTTTAAGGTAAGGATGAGGTACATCCTTAGGTATCCAAAAGGGCAGCAACCTGTATTCTTCTTGAATAGCTGCAGTGTGTGTGTGCACATTGTCCTAGCAGAATGAGGCTGGTCAAAGAATGTCAGGATATTGTAACAGTATAGTCAACAGAAACGCTAATCCAAATCACGTTGTCTAAAATTTAGATGAGAAGGTAGCATTTTCACAACATTATTGCTCCTGAAATTGATAAATTCTTAAGTTACAGGAGCAGAATTAGGCCATTCGGCCCATCAAGTCTACTCCTCCATTCAATCATGGCTGATCTAACTTCACCTCTCAACCCCATTCTCCTGCCTTCCATCCATAACCCCTGACACCAGTACAAATCAAAATCTCAGAGGTTGAAGATTCTACCTAGTTCTGCCTACCTCTGCATGCATCCACACCGGCCAGGTCTACTCTTTTGCTCAGACAAATGGCACAAACACACATTTTGGTCTCGATCGTTCAGAGCAGTAGTACACTGACATTGAACGCTGTGGTTCTAAGCCAGAAAATTGCATTGTTGAGCACTTCATTAACGGAAACCTGTAATTGAAATTTGTGCAAACTCTCCAGCTGGTGTCTGTATGTAGTTATCTTAAATTTATAGAAACAAAAAAAAATGGTTGCGCCTTTCTTTCCAGCCATGTCCTATGTTCAGTTAAGGGCACTTCTCATTCTGCTGCTCAGTTTACACTGCTATTCGACAGATGGCTAAAGGTTTTCACTTATTTGCCAGTAAATTACTTTTGCTCTTATATTTGTTCGGATTTGTTGAGATTACGGCAAAACAAAAATTGGGTGCATTTGTTAAAGAGGAGGAAATCGATTACCTTTGACGAATTACCAGGAAAGCAGTGAAGGAAAAATTATTCGATGTTCCTGAGAGACATAAGCTAATAGACAAAACAATTCACCAGAAAAAAAAAAACTAGGTAGAAGGACACAACTGGTTAAATTTGATGAGATAGAATATTGAAATGATTATGACATCCCAATGGTGCACTTTAGACGTAACTTAAGCAAGAGTTACTGTAGTAGACCATAAATTTGGTCACCGCAGGGGAAAATTCAGGAAGTAGGAAATATAAAGGAAAAGATTGAGATTCAGAGGAAATTTAACTAGCAATGGTGCGCATGCTGTCTTAACATCCAGGGATATGTGGCCCAAAGAAACAAGAGAGAACAATCAAAAAGGTAATATATTGCCACCCAGGGAGAAAGACAAGGGAAAAAAGAACTTACACTGATACAGTATCGTTCATGACCTCAGGACATCCCAAACTGTTTCACAGCCAATTATGTCCTTTACAAGTCTAGACACTGTTGAACCTATTTCACATTTCCAATTATTAACAGCAGCAGATTGGGGCTGAAATTTGAAAATACACCTTTAAGCTCGAGATTCACAAAAATATTTACTTTTTTTCATAAATAAAAATTGCTGCTGCTCAAAAGTTAGGACACATGCCATTTCAGCGTTTTTGTTCTTCACAGTGCTAGTTTTAAAACCCCAATGTGAAAATAACAATCACTGCCATACGTGAGAATGTGCCAAATAATAAGATGTTCTCTGCTTTTGTTACAAATCGAGCAAAGTAAAGAAGAACGACAAAAGAAACACAACACATTTCGAACGTGACGCTAGTCTTGTGGTTCCAATTGTATTTCACTGTTTTAGATGTCAGTTCAGATTATTTGGAATTTCCTTTACGAATTGCAATCAGACATTTTTGGTGTGGCTTGTAAACCTCGCCAAGCCGAGATGCACTGTTCCATGAAGGATGTCATTACACATGGGATAAATGTGAGGAAGCAGTTTGTGATATCAACTCCTGTGCATTTATACCTCACGCTGCCTCGGCAAGACCAGCAGCATAATCAAGTACGAGTTGCACCCTGGACACTCCCTCTTCTCCCCTTTCCCATCAGGCAAATGGTATAGAAGTGTGAAAACGCACACCACCAGATTCGGGGACAGTTTCTTCCTAGCTGTTATCAGGGAACTCAATCACCCTATCACAACCAGAGAGCAGTGCTGAACTACTACCTACCTTTTTGATGACCCACGGACTATCCTTGATCGGACTTTGCTGGCTTTACCTTGCACTGAATGTTATTCCCTTATCATGTATTTATATACTGTAAATGGATCGATTGTAATATATTGTCTTTCTGCTGACTGGTTATCACACAACAAAATGCTTTTCACTGTACCTCGGTACACATGACAATAAACTAAACTGAAACTGAGTGATAGTGATTTGATTTCAGGCGGCTAGGAGAGGAACTCACAGAAACATTCAAATTTCGGATGGGATGAGGCAGACTGGATGTGGGGAGGATGTTTCCCCAGGCTGGGGTTTCAGGAACTGGGGGATCTTAGTCTCAAGATACATCTAATACATTTAGGGCTGAGATAAAGTGAAATCTGCTCACACAGAAGGTGGTGAATCTAGGTCCCTGACCATGTTTAAGAAGGAGGTAAGATTTCCAGACACGAAAGGCATTGAGGTAGAGGATTAGCCATGATCATGTACAATTATAGTGCAGGCTCAAGATCCACCAAGTTGCAGGACAAAACGGCACAGGAGATCCTTCTTCCCTGTGGCTATCAAACTTTACAACTTTTCCCCCTTCTGTCGTGGGCTAGACTGAGGCTGACCCCCGCCCCCCACCTCCTCAATCTTTGCACATCCCCAAAGCCTTACCACTCGTCACTTTATTTTCATGTTTCATGTATTTTGTGTTTTTTTATGACTGTTGGCAAATTAATTTCCCTCCTACGATAAATAAAGTTCTATTGTATCGTATCGTAAGAGGTCAAATGGCCGACTCCTGCTCCAATTCTCTACGTTTCTATATTTACCACCTGCCTCACCAAATTGGGCTGTATTGAATCAAGGACAAATGTAAACCATGCACAGGGAACTTGCTGTTAGCAGCACGGAACATCATCTACTCGCAATGCATGGAGGCCATCGCTGAGGTCTGCTAGGTCTAGAGTTTCGAGATAGTCATACCACTGAATCCGCACCAACCAGCGATCGTCATACACTAGCACTATCCTACAGACTAGGGACAATTTACAATCTTTACCTAAGCCAATTAACGGACAAACATGTTTGCCTTTGGAGTGTGGGAGAAAACCAGAGCACCAGGGGAAAACCCACACGGTCACGGGGAGAACGTACAAACTCCATACAGATAGCACCCGTTGTCAGGATCGAACCCAAGTCTCTGGCGCTGTAAGGCAGCAACTCAACTGCTGTGTCACCCTGCCACTCCAATGCCGTGCTGCTATGCCTAGGCTGCACTCAGGCACATGCCTTGAGTAATTACTCAGGGTAGACACTAGGCAGTCAGTCGACTTTTAGAAATCGTAAAAATACGCGCATGTGCAGAAAATTGTGAAAACCTTGCATGCGCAGTAAATCGTAAAAACCGCACATGCGCAGATTGGTCTCCTCTCCTATAGGCATGCGCAGCACCTTGCGCACAGTCCACGGTGCAAAGGCAGAATTTCAGCTGCCATTATTGCCCACGTTGTAAGCGAGGGCTTGAACCAGAGTCAACAGCATGCGAGTTGAACATTGTTACGCGTATTACGTGTACTGCGGATGAAAGGCACGGGAGAATTATTCCTACCTAAGATCGATTATTAAAATAATAACCATTAATAATAAATACTGAATTTAGTCAATTAATTGGAAATCTTTACTAATTATATTTAATAATTACCTTTTTATAATTTTAGTCAGGATAGGCACTGCCTACCTTGCCTACCCTGATGCATGTGTCGGGCTGCACTGCTGCTGGCAGCAAATGCAACAATAACTCCTAAACCTCTTGCCTTCAGATGATTTTAGGGAGACAGCAGTTGTGTTTATCATTCTGTAGTCTGCTGCTGCATTCGGGACCTGATCATTGGGCAGAGAGTAGTGGGCAGAAGAGGACATATAGCACAGGTGCCAGGAGGAACAGTCAGCATTTGTGTGTAGCACAGGACCCCATTAATCCATTGTCCCAAAACACTTAACTATTCTGAAACCAGAGGCAGATAATTATGATGGTCAAAACTAGCATAACCCCTTGCATCTGAGACTGCTACCATTTGGAAAATGAGAGAGGGACCTCATTGAAACTTACAGAAGAGTGAAAGATGAGGATAGAGTGGATGTGGAGAAGATATTTCCAATAGTGGGAGAGTCTAGGGCCAGAGGCCATAACCTCAGATAAAAAAAGGATGTATAGGAAAGAACTGCAGAAGCTGGTTTAAATCGAAGATAGACACAAAATGCTAGAGTAACTCTGCAGGACAGGCAGCATCTCTGGAGAGAAGGAATGGGTGACGTTTCAGGTCGAGACCCTTCTTCAGACTGAAAGGATGTACCTTAGAAAGGTGATGAGGAGGAAGTTATTTAGGCAGAAGGTGATGAATCTGTGGAATTTTTGCCACAGAAGGCGGTGCAGGCCAAGTCAATGGGTATTTTTAAGGCAGAGATAGATAGATTCCTGATTAGTACGGGTGTCAGGGGTAATGGGGAGAAGGCAGGAGAATGGATTTAGGACGGAGAAGTAGATCAGCCATAATTGAATGGCGGAGAAGGCTTGATGGGCCAAATGGTCTAATTCTGCTTCTATCCCTTATGACCCTATGAATTTATTTAGTCAGAAGGTGGTGAACCTGTGGAATTCATTGCCACTGACCGCTGTGGAGGCAGTCAGTGGATAATTTTCAGATGAAGATTGACAGTTTCTTGATTAATAAGGGTGTCAGGAGTTTCAGGGCAAAGGCAGGAGAATGGGGTTGAGAGGGAGAGATAGATCAGCGATAATTGAATGGCGGAACAGACAATGGTCTGAATAACCTAATTCTGCTCCTGGAACATGAACGTATTTTGCTCATGCCAACCCACCATAAGCTATGCTGAACCATCAGATGCCATCCACCTAATACCATCAAGATTCTATTCACTACACTCCACCTAAACTCATGGTGATTATATTCCTCACAACGCACCTAAAGTCATGCAGGATTTACAGTTGTCTGTTCACCACAAAATAATCTAGGTCTACTGAAGTACTCTGGTCTAGTACTAGATCAGCTATGAATGTATGGCTGAGTAGACATGATGGGCCGAATGGCCTAATTCCACTCCTAGAACTTACGAACTGATTATATTCACGCAACCACATTGGTCCTTTGGTTTGGGCAGGTCCATTTCAAAGGTGTTTTAAATTATAAATGCAGCCCTTTGATTGCCATGCTAATCTACCAACTGAGCATTCACTTTCTACAGCAATGTCAAGTCAAGTCGTCACGTTTTATTCATCGCTTGCACATACAGTGCAGTGAAAAGAAATTGTCAGCAGCAGTACAATTTAAAAAAAAAACACACAATACACAATAAACATTTTAACACAAACATCCACCACAGTATTCATCACAGTGGTGGAAGGCACAAAAATTTGGTCAGTCCTCATCCAATGTGCACTTTGGTTGCTGTGTATACCATCCACTTAAACACTGGGACAACTCACAAAAGCCTCATCAACTGCACATCCTAAACCTATGATCCCTGCACCTGAAAGAACACATATGAAATCTGCCATTTGCGAGCTCATCGCCACATCGTAGTCTGTCCAAGCTTGGAAATATCTCTGCACATTTCCCTTGTTACTGGTTTTTAAAATTCTTCATACCCCGGCCTAAGAGCTCAGTAGTTGTAACTTCACCGCAATCACTGCAATGAGCCTGAAAGGCAACTCCTCACTGTCTTCACCGGGGCTCTAAGGGATGATCGTTAAATGCTGAGCTCCCTTTGTTGCCCACATGAGATGAATGAAAAGAGAGAAACAGAATTCCCCTTCGATACACAACTCCTGACTTGCCTGCTCTCTGTTACTGAACATCTCATGAATGCAACCCACAATAATCATGTTCACACACCTATTCCAGATGAGGAAGCACTACAATCTGGACTATCATGGAGTCATACAGCAGGTCCTTTGGCCCAACTTGCCCACACCTACCAACATGTCCCATTTACATTAATCCCACCGGCCTGCATTTGGCCCAAATCCCTCTAAACCTGTCCTTTCCATGTACCTGACCAAATGTTTCTTATATGTTACGAAAGCAACTGCCTCAACTAGCTCCTCCGCCAGCTCATTCCACCACCCATTGTGTGAAAAAGTTACCGCTCGGGTTCCTATTAAATCTTTTCTCCACTCACTTTAAATCAATGCCCTGTGGTTCCCAATTCCTCTACTCTTGGCAAGAGGCTTGTGCGTTTACCCAATCTATTCCTCTCATGATTTTGTACAGCTCTATAAGATCATCCTCATCCTCCTGCTTTCCAAGGAATATAGTCCTAGCCTGCTCAACCTCTCCCTATAGCTCAGGTCCTCGAGTCCTGGCAACATTCTCGTAAATCTCGCCTGCACCTTTTCCAGCTTGACACCACCTTTCCTATAACACGGTGCCCAGAACTGAACACAATACTCTAAATACGGCCTCACCAGTGAATTCCCTGTTATCTCACACAATGGCAAGCCCAGGTGATCTGAACACGTTCAGAGTACCACCAGTACTGTTGGTTATCTGTCGGCCAGGCAAGTGCTGCAGTGTCTGTGAGGGGGTGCAGTCAAAGCCCAGGTGCAGAATGCCGCAAGGTGGTCCTTCAAGGCTGTGAACAGCCTTCCAGCAGAGGCTCTGCCTGCCAGCCCTGGGAGAAGCCTGCAGGGGAGCAACTCTACAGGCAGAAGCAAATGGAAGTCTGACTCAATCGAAACACACACGTGCAGTTATATGACGTTGGTGAGGCCGCATTTGGAGTATTGTGTTCATTTCTGGGCACCATATTATAGAAAAGATGTTGGCCTTCACCCAAAACATCACCCATTCCTTTTCTCCAGAGCTGCTGCCTGATCTGCTGAGTTACTCCAGCATTTTGTGTCCATCTTCGGTGCTGAGATTATGTCCTCACTTTCATAGTGGGAAATATGGATGCAATTCCCTGTCTACAGCTTTGCACAAGAGGCAGCTCAAGTCCCTCTGCACATTGACAGTTCAAAGAATATTTCGGACAGGGCCATCAAGCATCTCATGGGACATACGCACCATCATTTGTGCCTCATTGGAGCCCGGATCTGAAAACGTGAGGACTATCTCACTCTCCAGAGAGATGGCACATGGACCACTTTTACCCCAACTCAGACCTTCGGCTGCCTGAGCCCGGGGATCACAAGGTACTGTGCATCTAAGCTCATCCACCTGGACAGTGCCAGCATCTAAGCTGGTGGCAGTGAGAGTCAGACTGAGTGACAGACTGTCTGAGGAACACTAGCCATGGCCTTTGGGAGTTCTTTGGGAGTTCTTGGTCATTGGAAAGTAAAAAAAGCACAATGATGTGGTGTCAGTCATAGGGAGATAGAGCGGGGATGCAGGCACTTTGGCCCATCAAATCCCAATGACCATCAATCACCCATTTTTCACAAATATTGATCCCATTTTTTAATTCTTCGCACATATTCTCCAACTGCACCCAGACTCTGCCACTCACCGACACACAAGGCCACAGGGCAGCATAGCGCTAGAGTTGCTGCCTTACAGCGCTTGTAGCACCGGAGACCCGGATTTGATCCCGACTACGGGTGCTGTCTGTATGGAGTTTGTACGTTATCCCCGTGACCTGTGTGAGTTTTCTCCGAGACCTTTGGTTTCCTCCCACACTCCAAAGACATACAGGTATGTAGATAAATTGGCTTGGTGTAAAAACTGTCCCTAGTGTGTGTGTAGGATAGTGTTAATATGCAGGGATCGCTGGTCTGCGCGGACCTGGTGGACAGAAGGGCCTGTTTCCGTGCTGTATCTCCAAAATAAAATTATAAACTCACAGCAGCTAACTAACCTAACAACCTGTTTGCCTTTGTGATGTCCTTTGTGATGTGGAAAAGAATCCTGAATAACTGGAGGGAACAACACTGTCATGGAGAGCATGAAACCTGCATGCAGACAGTACCTGAGGTCATGATTGAACCAGGGTGCCTGGCACTATGTGAGCCATGGTCTGTATCACTGTGTCGCAAACAGTTACACAATCTCTTTCATCAGTTCTCTGTTCTGCAATGTTGCCATCTCCCTGCTCTTTATTTATGTTAAGCTTTGCAATGTTGGAGACTGATCAATTTGCACACACCACCCAATTTCTGCTGCCTATGATCCCCATTACCCTCGTGACCCAGGAACTCATTCGTACTCATGGGAATTTTGAATAGCTTATTGCACTCAAAATGAGTAACACAGAGTGGAAAGGATGAAATAATCATACAAGGAATTTGAAAAAAATTTGACAAAAGCAACAAATCAAAATAGATTCACATAGGGGGAAAATGGTAGCATGTAAAAATGGTTTAAATATTGTGCGAAGACAAATAAATAAGTTAAAAGCATTTTGGTGCAGAGCCACGGATTTTAATTGCTTTTAAATAAAAAATAAATAATTTACTAAAAAACTGACTGCAACATTCCAATGAAACTAGTAGGTGGTTCTGTGTAAGTTTAAAAAGAATAATTTTCAACTACTGAACTGGTCACTCAAAGATGCTGGGCTTTGGACTTATTAAAGATGCTTATGTTTGTGATTAACTCAAAGTTACCTCTATTAATAAAAGTGGACAAGGTTACCACTCTTAATCTAACCTAGGAATAATGTTCTGAAACATTTCCCCATTACACGGGTTCTTGGAATATTTTATGTCTATTTAGCATGGAAATGTAATAAGTTCAATATTAAGAATTGGTGCAATTTTGCGTTCAATTTATGCAAAGATGGCTGGCCATGCATGTTAGAAATTTATCCCATCAACACCAAATGAATAAGTAAAAAAGGGTATTCTAACAATAACCTCTGGATGAATAAAATAGGGCAGGATCAAAAAGTCCTTTTCCACATTTCATTGGCAAAGCCCCATTTGGTTACTTCATCTGCCAGAAGTGGCTCAAATTTTGGAATTTGAGATATAATAAATTGCTGCCGTAGCTCTATAACCAATAGTCCATGGGAAAGGAAATCAGTGAAACATTTCATTTTTAAAGAACCTATGTATTGGAATTTCCTTTAAATTATTGCAACCCAGATCCTAAAATTCAGCAAACATTGCGATAAGACTAATGAGAAAGACTGGTTAAAACCCCACAATTGGCTCCATCATCCCCATATTTTTACAGTTATTAATTTGTAAAACTTGTACAAATCAGTTTTTTCTGTTGCAGTATGTATAAAAAATACACGTAGGAAGGAACTGGAGATGCTGGGTTAAACGGAAGAACATCTATACCAGTTGGCTCTGGGAGAAGTGAACATCCATACTATATTTTCAAATTCATTAAAGCAGTTTTGGATATGCATCAGTCTGAAATCGGCAACATGATTAAGAAACTAGAACTTAGTAAAGAAATTGGAATTTAATCTTCCAGGAAACCATCTTGCATTAATGCCGTGACTAGTAGGTATTGTAAATGCATGTTCTTTGTGAAGTGTGAAACCAGATTCAACTAAAGCAGCTAATCTAAATAACAGGAATGTGATATTTTACACAAGTCTGTTTTGAATCAAAGCAAAATAGTTCACGATAACAAAAGGTTAAAAAGATGGTCCAATCAGTTCATTCTGTATGGCTCTGCAAGATGAAAACTAGAAAATCGGGATGATTACTTGTATCCAACATAGACATTTATACTTCTACTCGACCCTCTTCCAGTCCACCAAGTTAAATCTTTCTTCATCATCAGTCAAATGTGGAGATCAACCTCCCTTTGTCTCTAGTTAATCACTTTTTTTTCACCGTCCATTTTGATCAAATGTCCCTTCCTGTCCCACATAATATTTGATACTGTGAGGAGTTCCTTCTGCCCATCTTACATGAAAGGAAGACCACACCACACATTACACACTCGTTAAAGTAAAAAATTAAAAACTGCAACTTTGTAGAAATATATTTTAAAAGCAGGCTTTTATGCCAAACAATGAATAGGGTGATCTGATTGTTTTACCTCTAAATTTTCTGTGGGTAGGAACAGAAAATGAATGATGTTGAATTTCAGAGATGTATTATAAACAAGCAACTTCACACAATATAAGTTTTGCTTGACTTTGATATGAAATGTTTTCATTAGGATAGGTATTGTGTGAGTCATGCCACTTAATGTTGTATAATTAGTACCAATAATGCCCATAGTGTGTTTTTCTTTAATGAAGAACACAAATGTTTGCATTCTTTAATCCATATTCAGACAATAACATCATATAATTTTAATACTTTCAAAAATAAAAAATGGCATTGAAGAGATTACTAGAAATTATAATTCACCAAGATGTACTTATAATCATCAGATTATGGTTGTACTAAAATTACATTTGTCTATACAGCATTGAGATAATTACAGCGAGAGGAGGGCGTACAATAGGATATCTAGTCTTTATTTAAATCTACCCACCCCATTGAAAAAAAAAACTTCTGGCAAAAGCTATGACTGAATGGAAAACCAGAAATAGAGCTGATCGATACTTTTGACTGTGAAAGCAATTGTGTTCTCAGGGGTAGCGCGCATTGTATTTCTAAGTGCCTATGTGATATGATCCTTGGCCACTGTGAATGGAATGGAAACAGAATGCCATCTGAGGGAGATGCAAGTGCTAATGTGGTGAGGTAATGTGGTAAAGAATAGAATCCAACAAGGATAGCAATACTGCAGAGCTCAAAATAAGGTAACGGGTCTCTCTAAAATATTAAAATAAACTTAACATTACCATCACCAAAATATTTTTTTGTGTCTGCATCCTCAAAGAAAATAAAACCTTATATTAGATTTGTCTTAATCATTAATTACCCCATGAACAGGAAGAACCACAAAGGCACAATGGGAAATAGAACAAATAATTTGTAGGTTAAAACCTAGCAACGTTTATCTGTTTAAAACCTTTCAACTGTTTATTTTGCCATTGTTTATTTAATTGGCCTGGAACTATTTCTAATCATAATCTTGGCACAGACTTTGTGAAGGAGCATCCATGTACTGGAGAGCAGTGCGGGCACTGATGACTCAGTCCAGTAATGAGTACCAGAGGGATGGAAATGACCATGAATGCCCAACTGCAAAGTTATCAGTTTTATCAACTTCATAGCTTCGATCTGAGTAAGGGGAACATTTTCTTTTTGATTATTCATTTAGTGGAGTGATGCTACGATTTTTGGAAGCCATCGACATTGAAGAAGCCATTCAATTTAGTTGAAATGGATCAGGAGACCTCGTCTTGACCGAAATCAATGGGCAAATGCACTCGATGAATACTGAAATGTTTGATCAATTAATCACTTGGTTCTTTGTGTTAAATAATTTGTCCTCGAAAGGCCGTGACTGGTTCAAACGTAGTCACAAAAGCTTCAGGAAGGAAGTGGGATATTTATTAAAAAGGCGGGAAGCACTGTGACAGAGCTGGTAGAGCCGCTGCCTCACAGCTCCAGAGACACAGGTTCGATCCTGACCTCGGGCCTATCTGTGTGGAGTTTGCACATTCTCCCTGTAACTGCGTGGTTTCTTCCAGATACTCCAGTTTCTTCCCACACCCTGAAAACATGCAGGTTTGTAGGTTAATTGGCCTCTGTAAATTGATAGCTGTGTGTAGATGGTGGATGCAAAAGTGGGATTACGTAGAACAGGCGTGAACGGGTGATATATGGTTGCGCTGGACTGAAGGGTCTGTTTCCATGCTGTATCTCTAAATTAAGGTGGAGTTTGGAGGACAATGAGGTTCCAGTGCAGTAGCTAGAGCCAACACGTGATCATGTAATGGATTAGAAATATCTCTCATGAATAACATGAGACATAATATTGTTAGATGGATAGGTAAGTAGGATGCGAGATAAAGTGGGCCACTCGTGCTGGGCAGAAGTAAACAAGACCAATGGTCATGTCTAAAAGTCGAGTGACCATTATGTACTACTGCATTCTATGAAATATGCAGTATATTGAGTGTGTTCTGTTTCACTTCCATATTTTCAAGTCCAATGTCAATAAATTATGAAAATGGCTTTATTAAGTTAAAATACTCTTCTTCCTCTGTACTTTCAAACACGTTTTTATATTCGAATTTTAACATTTATAAGCAATTATGAACTGTTAAGGCCACAATAATACACAAATATGAAAGCTACTTTGAAGCCAGTATGATATTCATCTTCTCTGTTCATTGATGAGATATGCCAATCATTGGACTCAAGCCTGCTCACACTCACATGTACACATGCATGCACAAACACACACGCACGCACACCAACAGCGTATCCACTGCCAAAATATGAACATATTGTTGGTGAAAATGAAGGCTTGTCAAATTTCCTTTAGGTGGCTTCATAATAGCAATGTCATAATATTCATAGTTCTGCAAAATTAGTAAGCATGCTCAAAATGTCTACTCGAATCACCTCATCACTTAAGTAATGCAAGCAGATAGCCTATGTTTCTATTGGAATATAGATTTCTATCCTTACAGAATGAGTTCCTCAGATCATTTCAAAGTTCCAATAGTCAGTGTCTCAATGGCTCATCATCACAATGACCCATCTTTTATTACATCGTTCCATAGGTTTGGGCAGGACCAAGGTCGCCCCTCGCCATAAGTTTATGCTCGAGAGTCATAGATTAAAAAAATGGCCAAATGGACAAGATGGTGGAGCTCAGCAAGGAGTCAACACCTCCAGGTAGCCAGAGGAGTGGAGGAAATTAGAGACAGGTGGAAAGCAGATAGGTGAGCAGATTGTTCCAAACATCTTATCCCTTCAAAATTAAGATCCTAAATGACAATTTAAAAGACGATATGTGAGGTGCTTTTTAGCAATACAATTAATTTGTTTCTATGCTAATAATATTTTCTTGTACTCTGTGTTTGTTATGTGCCATTTAATAAAACTTGTCAACATCAATTTTAAACAGGTGCCCAGGATATTAGCCAAAATAAAATATAGTTCATGAGCATACTTCTGCTACTCACTAATTTCAAAAGTCATCTTTAAATGTTCTGTGAATTTAGGGTTAAAAATCTCTGGTGGGTAAGTGTTATGCTTTAATTCTGTTAGGCTGCCCTTGCCATATCTAGCACATATAAATTCACACATGCTCAGAGATCTTAAAACTGGTCAACCAGTCAGAAAGGAACTGACGTTAATTAGTTATGAAGTGAGGAATGAACAGGCATTAGTACTGAGACTAATCAATGGGAAAATCAGTCCGAGCAGGCAGACTAATGAACTGCTATGCATCTGTTTATTTTTAGATGGTTCCAGCAATTTTACATTATAAATAAATACAACACAGTTCACTTACTGCTAACCATTCTAGTATTGGATCTATTTCAGTATTCCCAATGAAGGAAAATAAGCCAAATTTATATTAGAATTGTATACTGCAGTGCAGCATCTTGAAGCTTCAACCAGTTTTACAGAAATTTGAATATCAAATTAAAATCAGCATGTGGACAGACCCACCAGCCCACAGACGGCTACCTGGCTGCCAAGAGTATACACTCAAATGACCGGCATCTTATTGCAAATCTTAGTGCTTCCCGATATCAAATTATTTAACGCAATGCTTTGAAGACAAAACTACAGGAAAAGGGGTGAAGTGCATACCTCAGTCTGTATCAAAGGTGCTGAAGAGGAGAAGATCGAGGGCTTCATGTTCCTAGGTGTAAATATCACTAGTAATTTGTCCGGGATCAATGCAAACGCCACTATGGCCAGGAAATGCTCACCATTGTCTCTACTTCCACAGATGGTTAAAGAAATTCAGCACGTCTCCAATGGCCCTGAACTATTTCCGCAGATGCACCATAGATAGTATCCTCTCTAGATGCATCACAGCTTTGCCCAAGACTGTGAGAAATTGCAGAGTTGTGAACGCAGTCCAAACTATCACACAAACCAATCTTTCCCACATTGACTCCATCCACACTTCATGCTGCTTCGGGAAAGCAGTTAACATAACCAGGACCACTCACACACCAGCCATTCTCTGTCACCTCCTGTCCCGTTGGGCAGAAGGATACAAAAGCTTGAAAAAACATACCACCATATTCAAGGATAGCCTCTTCCCAGCTATTATCAGACCCTTGAAAAGACCCCTCATGTGTTAAGGATAAATCCTTGATCACCCAATCTACCTGGTAGTGGCCTTTGCACTTTTCTTTTATCACTGTTTCTTTACACTTTTGCGCTGCTTTTGGTACTTCTGTATAGTATGAATTGCCTTGACAGCATGGCAAACAAAGGTTTGCACTATCTCAGTACAGGAGACAATTATAAACCAATACAATAAAGATTAAAATAAAGCATAGTAAAAAAAGATGTTCTTCTATTCCAGTTGATATTGGTGGAAATTATAAGACTGGCTTTGTTTTGAGTTGCAGGAAATTCACTGCTAAACCGCAAACATATCCAGTGCTGCAAATGCCTTAGCGGCAAATGGGGAATCAAAATATTACAATAGGAATTTTATTTTCAAACATATAATTGCTCTCAATGAATAATAAAGGTATTTGAGAAAAAAGGCTATACCAGTCATAATAGTTTAACTGCGCATCCTATTAGTTAAGATTTTTTCTCGTTCTGTGCCAAGTGAAATGGAATATTTTTCACTGTAGAAATGCAATTATCATGGTTGAGGTTATAAGAAATAAAAAGTGCATATGCACGAAAGTCAAAAGTAATATTTATTTCTTTGGAAATATCCCTTGAATCCACTGAAGTAAAACATGCTTATTTTGTTGCGTTTATTTGCTCATTATAGAAATGCCACTTTGAGACTCTGATGGCCAATCCTGCCAATTTTTCGAAGTCTTACATTTTCATGGTTGCTTAGAGCTGTTAAATGTGAAAGCATATGCAATAAGAAATTTCATGGCCCTAAATTACACTAAGTTATGGGCAAATCAAAATAAAAAGATTTACAGTAATCAACCATACAATTTGGTTCTTAACAAAACTCAGTGTATATCTCAACAGCTTCTGCGTCCTTTTACTGTTTTTAAATAAACACTATCTACCTTATGCTGCACTGCATTACTCGTCATACAAGTTCTGCATACTTCCACTAAATTTATTTGCCTCAAAAGCAGTTTATAACTGTAGATGTTTTTTTTAAATAAGCCCTCTTTGCTTCTGCAGCGCACCCCCCTCCCCTCTTTATTATGAGCCCATTCTCATCCTCTTCCCACTTCTCCTGCAAACTCCATAAATGATCTTCAAACAAATCACTTAGAATATGAAACATGGAATATAGAACAATACAGCACAAAAACAGGCCCTTCGGCCCACAGTGACTGTGTCATGACCATCTCTTACCCACCCGCACTAAATCCATATCCGTCCATTACCTGCATATCCATATATCTATCCAAAAGCCTCATTAATGCCTGTATCGTATCTGCCTTAATCACTAAAACAAGCAACATGTTCCAGGCATTCACCACCCTCTGTGTAAAAATGTTGTTCACCAAATCTCCTTTAAACTTTGCCTCTCACCTTAAAGCTGGCTCTCCTCTAGTATTTAATTTTTCTATCAAGGGAAAAAGGTTCCGACTGTCTACCCTATCTATGCCTAATAATTTTATACACTTCTATCTGGTCTCCTTACAACCTTCGGCGTTTCAGAGAAAACAATCCAAGTCAGTTCAACCTCTTGTTGCAGTGAATAACCCCTAATTTAGGCATCACTCTGGTAAAACTCCACTGCACCCTTTCCAAAGCCTTCACATTGTTCCAGCTATGGGGCGACCAGAACTCCACATAATACTCCAAATACAGCCCAACCAAAGTCCTATAAAGCTGCATCACGATTTCCTGACACTTATACTCAATGCCCCAACCTATGAAAGCCAGCATACCATATGCCTTCTTTACCACTCCATTTACTTGTATTGCCACTTTCAGGCAGTTATGGACATAGACCCCAATATCCCTCTGTATGTACATCAATGTTTTTAAGGGTCATGCCATTAATTGTATATTTTCTCCTTACATTTGACATTCCACTTCTGTAGCTGATCTCTATCCCACTGTATACCTTGACAAGCTTCCTCACAGTCTGCAACCCCAGTAATCTTGGTGTCAACTGCAAACTTACTAACCAATCCATCTACGTTACAGCAGAGGTCCCAGCATAGATCCCTGCAAAACTCCACTGGTCACAGACCTCCATCCTGAATATTGTCATTTCGGTCCGCAGGCCCCGAAATGGAAAGGACTCGAATGTAGGCTCACCGAGAAGTACCGAAGAAAACCAAAAATCCAGACACAAATGGAACCAAAAGATATAGGCTAGGAACCGACAGAACACAGAACTGCCATCAAATGGACAGAACGCAGAACTGATTAGTCGGCACCCAATCAGTGATGATCTCAGCTATTTATACTAAGTGATAGATTAGGGGCGCAGATCAAATGCAGGTGTAACTCCTAATAGCTCAGGGAAGGGGTGTGGAAAGTCTCAAATGTCTGGAGGTGTGGCAAGTGTGACAGGAGCCACCCTACCACGAACGCCTCCTGGAGAACTCTTTGGCTGGTCTGGATACTGCTGATGAAAGTCACGGATCAGGGAGGGGTCCAGGATGTCACGGGCAGGAACCCAGCTCCTCTCCTCTGGACCGTAGCCCTCCCAGTCAACCAGGTACTGGATCCCTCTGCCACGCCGCCTGGACTTCAACAGTTGCTTCACCGTGTACACCGGACCACCGCCAATGATGCGGGGTGGCGGAGGTAGCTGAGGAGTGGGAGTCAGGGAATGGAGGACACAGGCTCATCCCGGGATACGTGAAATGTGGGGTGAATCCGCATTGATCGGGGCAGTCCAAGGCGGACAGCAAAGCAGTTAACAATCTTGCGAATCGAGAATGGGCCAATAAACTGGGGTGCCAACTTACGGGACTCAACTCGGAGGGGGAGATCTCAGGTGGACAGCCATACCAACTGACAACATCGAGGGGTAGGGGTTCAGTGACAATCCGCCTGACATCTGTACCTGGTAGCGTTGCGGAGCAGTGAAGAATGGGCCTCCCTCCAGGTCCGACGACCACGGCACACAAACTCCTGGGCAGAGGGAACAGAGACCTCCTCCTCTTGGTCTGGGAACAGAGGTGGCTGATAACCAAGGGAGCAGTGGAATGGAGATAGACCGGTGGCAGAACTGGGCAGAGAATTGTGGGCATATTCAATCCATACCAATTTGCTAGACCAGGAGGTAGGTTGGCAGACATCAGGCAACGTAGGGTGGTCTCCAGGGCCTGGTTGGCTCTCTCAGACTGACCATTAGATTGTGGATGGAACCCAGATGAGAGGCTGGCGGAGGAGCCAACCAGGGAGCAGAAAGACTTCCAAAATTGTGAGGTGAACTGCGGAACCCTGTCAGAGACGATATCTCAAGGGAAACCATGGAGTCTGATTGGAGAAACGGTCCACAATAGTAACAAACCGTATTACCCCTGGACGGAGGCAAGCCGGTGATGAAGTCCAGGGCGATGTGGGACCAAGGACGGTGTGGAACAGGCAGAGGATGAAGGAGATCAGAGGGAGGCTGACGGGAAGTCTTACTCTGTACACAGGCAGAGCAGGCGGAGACGAAAGACCGGGTGCGGCCTCCATGGTTGTATCACCAGAACCACTGGTGCAGCGGGTAGAGGATGCGGCTGGCGCCAGGAAAACAGACGAGATTAGAGGAATGGGCCCACTGGAGTACTTCAGAGCAAGCGGAGGCCAGGACAAATAACTTATTGGGAGGGTCCAGAACCAGGATCACGGTGATGACGCTGGGCATTGCGGACTGTGGTCACTATCTCCCAGGTTATCGAGCCCACAAGGCAGGTGGGAGGCAGGATGGGTTCATGGGAATGGTTGTCCTTGTCAGAACTGAACTGGCAGGAGGGGGAGTTGGGCTTGACATTCTTGGTTCCAGGGCGGTATGACAAGGTGAAGTTAAACCGGGTGAAAAACAGGGCCCACCGGGCTTGATGGGGGTTGAGCCGCTTCGCCAAACACAGATACTCCAGGTTCTTGTGGTCCATCCAGACTTGGAATGGCTGCTCAGTGCCCTCCAACCAATTCCTCCACTCTCCCAAAGCCAGTTTCACTGGCAGCAGTTCTCTGTTGCCGATGTCATCATTCCTCTCAGCCGGGGAGAGGCGGCGAGAGAAGAAGGCACAGGGATGTATCTTCTGGTCCTTGGAGGAGCCTTGGTAAAGCACTGTCTCAACTCAAACATCAGAGGCATCAGCCTCCACCACAAACTGACGGGCCGGGTTAGGATGCTCCAGGATGGGGGTGGTAGCGAAGCGTTGCTTAAGATCCTGGAATGCCCCCTCAATAGCAGGGGACCAGACAAACTTGAAGGAAGTAGATGTGAGAGCAGTGAGAGGAGCAGCCAGGATGCTGTAGTTGTGGATAAAGCGGCGGTAGAAATTGGCAGCTGAGGAAGCATTGTAACTCCCTCAGGCCAGGCCAATATACCACCCTCAGCCCAGGCCAATAGGCTCAGGCCAATATACCACCCTCAGCCCAGGCCAATAGGCTCAGGTCAATATACCACCGCCCTCACCTTTCCTGGATCCATCTCGGCGGTCAGCAGAGAGGATGTAATCCAGGAAAGACACCATGGGCTGGTGAAACTCACACTTCCCTGCCTTGATGAACAGCTGATTTTCCCCATAGCAACTGCAGGACGAGACGGACAGGGCCAGTATGTTCCGATGCAGAGCCAGAATACATGAGGATGGCATCCAGGTAAACAAAAACAAACCGGTTCAGCACATCATTGACCAAAATTGCCAGCTGAGTCCATACTGGCTGACTAATCTGTCAGCAGGCCCTGAAATGGAAAGGACTCGAATGCAGGCTCACCGAGAAGTACTGAAGAAAACCAAAAATCTAGACGCGAATGGAACCGAAAGATATCGACCAGGAACCGACAGAATGCAGAACTGGTTAGTCAGCACCCAATTGGTGATGATCTCAGGTATTTATACTATGTGATAGATTAGGGGAGCAGATCAAATTCAGGTGTAACTTCAATTAGCTCAGGGAAGGGATGTGGAAAGAGTCACAAATGTCTGGAAGTGTGGCAAGTGTGACAATTTCACCACAACCGGTTGTCTGCTATCAGTAAGCCAGTATCATGACAGAAGCCTCCTCGTAGCAATCCCCGGAAACGACGACACAATGCACTCAGTGACGCGTTGTGCGACCAATTGTCAACATGTTGGACGACGACGGACGCCAACAGCGAGCTATGCGTCGTCTGACACACGAGCGAACGAAGTAAGCCAGTTCTGAATCCATATAACCAAGTTACTGTTAATCCCTTCCTCCTTGATCTTCCGGATCAGCCCATTGGAGACTTTATCAAATACCAGACTAAAATCCATGTAGACAACATCCATCGCCCTAGCCTCATCAGTCACCTTCATCACCTTCTCAAAAGAACACGATCAAGTTAGTAAAACATGACCTGCCATGTACAATGCCATGCTGACTATCCCCAATTAGCCCATTCCAAATGGGAGTAAATCCTATCCAAAGAATTCTCTTTAATTACTTCCCCACCACTGATTTGAGGCTCTTTGGCCTATAATTCCCTGCATGCTCTTTATTTTCGTTTTTAAATAAAGAAACTACATTAGCTACTCCTCAGTCCTCCTGAACCTTTGTCAAGGCTCCTGCAATCTCCTCTCTTGCTTCCCTCAATAAATATATAATTTATATATATATAAATCCCATTCGGTCCCCGGGAGCCCCAACACTTCCTCCTCCTCCTTCTTGATCTCAAAATGCCCTTCCTTATTAATATCCCCAACACTGATCTCACTGTCCTTCATGTCCTTCTCCTTAGTGAAAACAGATGCAAAGTACTCATTTAGTAACTTGTCATCATCCCCAGATTCCTAGAACAAATTCCCTCCTTTATCCTTGAGCGGTCCTACCTTTTCCCTGGTGACCCTCTTGTTTTTAAATAAAGGTATAAAAAGCTTTGGGATTTTCTTTAATCTGAATTGCCAAAAGCTATTTTGTGGCCACTTCTTGCCCTTCTAACCACCTGCTCAAACTCTTTCCTCTTCGCTTTATACTGTCATCCCCAAAGCCCCAGTCTGATTCCATCTTCTTAAAACTTTTATGCACTTTCTTTTTGACCAAATTTACCACAACTTCAGTCATTCAAAATGTCCTTACTTTGCCATCCTTATCCCTCCTTCTCACTGAACATGCCTATTCTGAACTTCGATCAACTGGTTTTGAAACAATTCCCACATGTCAGACGTAGACTTACCTGATAACAATTTATCTCAAGAGTACCCTCCCAAGCTACAGCTTAATAGAGTTGCAGTTTGCCTTACTCCAATTTACTACGTTCCCCCAATGTTTACCCTTCTCCATGTTCAAAACAATCTTAAAATGTATAGAGTTGTGATCACTGTCCCAAATTGCTCCTTCACTGAAACACTTGCCACATGGTCAATCTCATTTCCCAACACAAGGTCTAGTGTGATCCTTTTTGGGTTGGACTATCCACATACTGTTTCAAGAAACCCTCATAGACACACCTCACAATTTTTGCCCCATCTAAGCCCTTGGCACTAAGCAACATGTTAACATTAAGGCGCCTAAAGTACAATCCCAATAGAGTGCTTGCACTGTGTTATTCCTAAGCTTCACCCATATCGCCACAATGGACAAACCATGTCTTCTCTAAGTGCTGCCACGACACTCTCCTTGATCAGTAGCGCAACTCCTCCACTGCTGTTGCTTTCCTCTCGATCACGTCAGAAACATTGAAACCCTGGAGCATTAAGCTGCCTGTCATGTACCTCTCGCAACTCCACTTCCTCAATAGCTGCAACATCATTGTCCCAAGCATAATCCTTGCATTGCAGTAAACACCGTTCACCCCATCAGCATCACCTTATTCCTTCACCTCTCCCTGCTTGTCCTTCCTTTGAGACTTACTGATCCTAACCTCTACCTTCCCATCACTCTTTCCAAATGCTGACCTACGGCTCTGGTCCCCAACCCTTGCCTCTCTAGTTAAAAACCCTCCTGAGTAACACTAGCAAACCCTCCTGCAAGCTCTGGGGTTTTAAAGCTGCATTAAAACTGTTGCTGAGCCCATCCTAAAGTGGACGAGTGCCTGTTATTTGATTTTACTCTCATATTTGAATCATAATCATTGAAGCAGACGCTTTATGACATAAAATATTAAGGAATACTTTGGCAATGCCTAATGAATCTCCATGTCTGGGCATTTAAAAAGCACAAAATAAATTCTCATGTATTCCCAGGAATCTACGAAGAAATTAACTCATTACTTCAAAGAATATTAGTAATTGGTGATTGGTGGTTCATCATCTTTTCGGCAAACTTAAATCAAACTTATATTCTCTCTTTCCACAAATGCTGCCTGATCTACAGTTTTGTGTACAGTTTTGGTCTAATTTGAGGAAGGACATCCTTGTGATTGAGGCAGTGCAGCATAGATCCACGAGATGGGATGGCGGGACTGTCATACGAGGAAAGATTGAAAAGACTAGACTTGTATTCACAGGAGTTTAGAAGGATGAGGGGATACCTTATAGAAACATATAAAATTATAAAAGGACTGGACAAGCTAGATGCAGGAAAAATGTTCCCAATGCTGGGTGAGTCCAGAACCAGGGGCCACAGTCTTAGAATAAAGGGGCGGCCATTTAAGACGGAGGTGAGAAAAAACCTTTTCACCCAGAGAGTTGTGAGTTTGTGGAATTCCCTGCCACAGAGGGCAGTGGAGGCCAAATCACTGGATGGATTTAAGAGAGAGTTAGATAGAGCTCTAGGGGGCTAGTGGAATCAAGGGATATGGGGAGAAGGCAGGCACGGGTTATTGATTGGGGACGATCAGCCATGATCACAATGAATGGCGGTGCTGGCTCGAAGGGCCGAATGACCTCCTCCTGCACCTAAAAAGTGCTTTCTCCATATTGCTCAACTTCCCTACACAGAATCAAAACTGCGCTTTTAGTTATTACAAAATAAGTAACATCTATTTTAATTACGTTCATAATAATGAGGAAACATGACAAAAGTTTGTTTTCAGGAAGTATATTCTCAAATTAATTCTATACAGTATATCTTCAAATTCCATAAGAATGCTGATGTACTAAATGTAACACTACAGACACAAACAAATTGACATTTTTCACCCGAATTATTGAAAAGCCACACAATGAAATCTGAAATCTCTAATTATTTAATAAGACTATGAGTTGATAATAATGCATTAATAATATTCCTCCTAAAATTTCCATATTATATATATATATATTTATTTAAGCTTTGTACCGATTTAATCTTTTAACCTTTTGATTCCCTTTGCCTTGTCACTTGGGTCCTATAGACTTGTTTATGTGAACATTGTATCCATCAATTCTGCATGCTTTGTGGGAAATGATGTCAGCCGACTTGTGGATAGGTCCATGCGGGTCAAGTCATCTTAAAACCAATCATACTCTAAATAGTGGCCCGGATTTTGCTGTACTAATAATGGCAAGGCTGTCAGCACTCTCTGCTATTGCAGCTGAACTGACAGTAAATACAAGCAGCTGCACATGCGCAATTAATGTCAATATCTAGTAACTGTAAACAGTGAGGCCTTGCTCCGCAGCAATCTTTACTGGCGGAATCTGTACAGGGTTCACCGTAACATCTGAACATAGGCCACGTTTTTACTATGCCTGCTCCAAAGATAGATGAAGAGTGCGTTGGGACATTCTGGCGTAACTCGGTATTTAATACCAAGGTAAGTACTTGAAAAGCATTTCCAGTTGGAAAATAATTAGTTTGCAAGTATAGCCATCTATTTTCACAGAAGAAAGTAAACACTGCAAATTGAAATTAATAAATATTTTTATATAGCCTTTTTCTGGTTATACCTTTTATTTCATCCCCTTAATCTCCCGTACATATCCCAATCTTTATTTTGCTTTCTAGTTAATAATTTAAGTGTGCTGCATATTGACTGATATTATTTCCTCTTTTGCTGTCAAGATGTCTTTTGCTGTCAGTGAGCATTCACCAGTCTGATTGGTTAAGGTGCCTCTGTGCTGCATTTCACTGATCACTTCTGTCACAAGTCCCCTGTAGAGGGCGCCAGATTCAAACAGAAACAAGACGTCTGGAGAGGCAAGGAACCGCAGATGCTGGCTTACAAAAAAAGTGTTGGAGTAACTCAGCATGTCAGGCAGCATCAATGGTCGGTGACATTTCGGATCAGGACCCTTATTCAGCCAGAGCAAACTGGTGGAACACCACCTCATAATCCGTTTGGGAAGTTTACAACCTAACAGTGTGAAGTAGGGTCTCGACTCAAAACGTCACCCATTCCTTCTCTCCAGAGATGCTGCCAGTCCCGCTGTTACTACAGCTTTTTGTGTCTATCTAACTGTATGAACATTGAATTCTCCAGTCTTAGGTAACTAACCTACAACATCCTCGCCTTCCCCACCCCTCCCCCCCTTTCCCAACTTCCCTGTGCCCCACCTGGATGCACAACCATTTCTCCCCCTCCATTTATATCGCTACCTCTAGCTTCACAATTCTCACCTCTTCCATCATCTCACACCTTTAGTCTTTTCATCTCTGGCTTCTGTGCAACCATCTGCCTCCCATCAATACCCATTGCCCGTATCCACCTATCACTCGTCAAGCATTGTCCTGCCCCTCCACTCTTCCAGCTTTCTCAACGTGTCTTCTGTGGCTGGCCTTGCTCTGGGCAACTGTGTGGGATGACAATTCCTGCACTTATTGATTGAAAAGTAAAACACTGCAGATGTTGTAATCCCGATATGTAGGCAGAAAATGCTGCAACTACTCAGCGAGTACATCAGCTACTGCTATATAGAAATGGAATTATGGTTTTATATCAGTTTCCTTCCACCAATTTTGTGACTTAAAACAGTAACTTGTTGAAATAAGTATGAAAGCATATTTCTTTCCCCCATTGGCACACTCTCACAATTTCCAATATTTACCGGTTTTGTTTTCCCTTGCATCTTTGTTGCTTGTCCTGAGCTTGTTTTCAAGGTAATAAAATGGAACTGCAGATGCTGGTTTATACCAAAGATAAACACAAAATGCTGGAGTAAATCAGTGGGTCAGGCAACATCTCTGGAGAACATGGATAAGTGACATTGTGATATTTTAGGCCGGGATCCTTCGCCAGACTGATAGCGGGGGAGAGGAAGGGGGACTGGAATCAAGGAAAAAAACAGGTCTAATTAGGGATGACAACAAATTACCTCTGGCAGAGAGGTTCCCTGATTGTAGCTAGGGGCGGTGTGATCCTAGAAGGGACACATCTTTGTGAACTGTTGAACTGGTTAACTAGTTATTTTTTCTTGCTTCCATTTTCTGTCTGTCCGTCCCCACCCCCCCAGTCCTGCAATCAGTCTGAAGAAGGGTCCTGAACTCTTGTCTTCAAGGTGTTGCTTATCATTTACCTTTCTCCCAGACCCATCAGGCTTGAACACACAAAGCCCACTCAATCTCAATGGATTCTGCATTAATTATCTGCCCACAACACCGAAGATGCTAACTTCTGTGTGAATACTAACATTACTATGCCAATCCTCCCAGATTACGTTCACCATTCTCTAAAACAAAAAGCACCTGAAATGATTGTCTTATGAAGGCAAGAGTGCTGAATCAGATATATGTCTATACCCTCGAGAGAAGATGGCTGTAAAGGTGGGCAAAGTGTTTGTTTTTTTACAGTTTATCATTGTCAATGTAGAATTTCTTAGCTGGGTCTGGTGATTGAACAGGAGCAGAAAGGTCACAAAATTGTACCTCAGCTCTTCTGTAGTTAAGGGCTCCTTGTAAGCCTGCAACTACTTCACAATCATCTGCAACATGCTGTTTTAGTTCTGGTACACAGGCAAGAGACATTGAAGAGGTTGCTATCAGTCAATTCAAGAATACAAAATAATAGGGACAGGGGTAGACCCCTGGCCATGTGGGCCTGCCCTCACGTTCAATATGATTGTGGCTGATCCATCTCAAGGCCTCGATTTCTTCAATGTGCTAGATCTCCACAACCCAGATCTTTCAAAATGTTACCTACATCCACTTTAATTAGCCTCATGATTCATAATGCCACCCCCACCCCATAATAGAGAAGCGAGTGTCACCAAACTTCTGAATTCTCTGGGGTGGAACCCTCTCCAAGACAGACGTGAAGCTCACCGTTTGACCTGTTTTTACAAAATATTAAATGGTCAGCTCGACATAGATTACAAGACCTACACCAAACCCAAACCAATTAGGAGCAGACGAGGGCATTCGATCCAATTTGTGATCCCAGCTACAAAGACAGATGTGTACAGCAATTCGTTCTTCCCCCGCACAATTAAAGCATGGAATAATCTCCACCCTACTATAGTTACCCAACCAGATGCAACTAAATTTAAAGTAGCTCTATCTTCCCAATAACCCTTTCTGGCTTAAGCCCTCCCTTCACCACCTCCAGTTTAAATTCCATTTGGAATATTTTGGAGGGCCAAGAAACCAAGAACAAGAACAAGAGAATTCCAGAGGTTCACTGTCCATTTTGTGAAGACATTTCTATCATCCTGATGGGAGAGGGTGAAGAGGGATTGACTGGGGTGAGACTGGTCCTTGAGTATTCATAATTAGGTAGAATCTGTTTGAAAACAAATGGAGTGAATGTTTCATTCACCTGAAACGTCAATCTCTTCCCAGAGATGCAACATGATCTACTGAATATTTCCAGTTTTTTTCTGTTTTTATTTTTTTCAGCTAATGAGCCTCCACTGCACATCTCATCACACCGAGAGGTATAATGTCAGTCGTAGTTGAAGAGTTCTCCAGAGATTATTGCTTTCTGTGTTTGGACCTTTTGCCATTTGAGTTGTTTGGTTTTACATGCAAATTCCAATTGTGAGAAAAGTGCCTATTTATGACGTGGGGGTATTGACTGACATGATTATCTCTTCAAGTGAGTGAGATAATCCGTTTGGGACACCATATGGGCTGCACAGGATTTTTTCTCCAAAAAGCCTCCTCAGAAAGGCATAAAAATGAAATGCAGATGCTGGTTTATACCAAAGATAGACACAAAATGCTGGAGTAAATCAGTGGGTCAGGCAACATCTCTGGAGAACATGGATAAGTGACATTGTGATATTTTAGGCCGGGATCCTTCGCCAGACTGATAGCGGGGGAGAGGAAGGGGGACTGGAATCAAGGAAAAAAACAGGTCTAATTAGGGATGACAACAAATTACCTCTGGCAGAGAGGTTCCCTGATTGTAGCTAGGGGCGGTGTGATCCTAGAAGGGACACATCTTTGTGAACTGTTGAACTGGTTAACTAGTTATTTTTTCTTGCTTCCATTTTCTGTCTGTCCGTCCCCACCCCCTCAGTCCTGCAATCAGTCTGAAGAAGGGTCCTGAACTCTTGTCTTTAAGGTGTTGCTTATCATTTACCTTTCTCCCAGACCCATCAGGCTTGAACACACAAAGCCCACTCAATCTCAATGGATTCTGCATCTGGCCACAACACCGAAGATGCTAACTTCTGTGTGAATACTAACATTACTATGCCAATCCTCCCAGATTACGTTCACCATTCTCTAAAACAAAAAGCACCTGAAATGATTGTCTTATGAAGGCAAGAGTGCTGAATCAGATATATGTCTATACCCTCGAGAGAAGATGGCTGTAAAGGTGGGCAAAGTGTTTGGTTTTTTACAGTTTATCATTGTCAATGTAGAATTTCTTAGCTGGGTCTGGTGATTGAACAGGAGCAGAAAGGTCACAAAATTGTACCTCAGCTCTTCTGTAGTTAAGGGCTCCTTGTAAGCCTGCAACTACTTCACAATCATCTGCAACATGCTGCTTTAGTTCTGGTACACAGGCAAGAGACATTGAAGAGGTTGCTATCAGTCAATTCAAGAATACAAAATAATAGGGACAGGGGTAGACCCCTGGGCATGTGGGCCTGCCCTCACGTTCAATATGATTGTGGCTGATCCATCTCAAGGCCTCGATTTCTTCAATGTGCTAGATCTCCACAACCCAGATCTTTCAAAATGTTACCTACATCCACTTTAATTAGTCTCATGATTCATAATGCCACCCCCACCCCATAATAGAGAAGCGAGTGTCACCAAACTTCTGAATTCTCTGGGGTGGAACCCTCTCCAAGACAGACGTGAAGCTCACCGTTTGACCTGTTTTACAAAATATTAAATGGTCAGCTCGACATAGATAACAAGACCTACACCAAACCCAAACCAATTAGGAGCAGACGAGGGCATTCGATCCAATTTGTGATCCCAGCTACAAAGACAGATGTGTACAGCAATTCGTTCTTCCCCCGCACAATTAAAGCATGGAATAATCTCCACCCAACAATAGTTACCCAACCAGATGCAACTAAATTTAAAGTAGCTCTTTCTTCCCAATATCCCTTTCTGGCTTAAGCCCTCCCTTCACCACCTCCAGTTTAAATTCCATTTGGAATATTTTGGAGCACCAAGAAACCAAGAACAAGAACAAGAGAATTCCAGAGGTTCACTGCCCATTTTGTGAAGACATTTCTATCATCCTGATGGGAGAGGGTGAAGAGGGAATGACTGGGGTGAGACTGGTCCTTGAGTATTCATAATTAGGTAGAATCTGTTTGAAAACAAATGGAGTGAATGTTTCATTCACCTGAAACGTCAATCTCTTCCCAGAGATGCAACATGATCTACTGAATATTTCCAGTTTTTTTCTGTTTTTATTTTTTTCAGCTAATGAGCCTCCACTGCACATCTCATCACACCGAGAGGTATAATGTCAGTCGTAGTTGAAGAGTTCTCCAGAGATTATTGCTTTCTGTGTTTGAACCTTTTGCCATTTGAGTTATTTGGTTTTACATGCAAATTCCAATTGTGAGAAAAGTGCCTATTTATGACGTGGTGGTATTGACTGACATGATTATCTCTTCAAGTGAGTGAGATAATCCGTTTGGGACACCATATGGGCGGCACAGGATTTTTTCTCCAAAAAGCCTCCTCAGAAAGGCATAAAAATGAAATGCAGATGCTGGTTTATACCAAAGATAGACACAAAATGCTGGAGTTACTCAGCGGGTCAGGTGGCATCTCTGGAGAAAATGGATAGGTGACGTTTCGGGTCAGCATACTTTGGAACCCCTCTTTCTGGTTTAGCTCTTATGTGTCATCCACCCCTTAACTACTTACTGGCCAACTACTCTCCAATTATTCCTCACCTTTTGTACCTACTCTTTTCCTCCGAGGATATCTCTCAATTACCTGCAATGCAGTGGCTCCAAATTCAAGCCTCATTCATTGATGAGCTTCACCAGCATTTCCAAGAGATGTCTGCAACTCATCAGTCTGACATAATTGAATTTCAAGGCCAAATAGCAGAGTTGCAAAGCACAGCCATTCAGTATGGAGATCATTCCCTAACGAAGATAGACACAAAATGCTGGAGTAACTCAGCGGGCAGGCTGCATCTCTGGATAGAAGGAATAGGCAATGTTTCAGGTAGGAATCTTTCTTCAGACCAGAACTTCTTCAGTCTGAAGAAGGGTTCCAAGCCAAAACGTCACCTATTCCTTTTCTCCCGGGATGCTGCCTGACCCGGTGAGTTACTCCAGCATATTGTGTCTGTCTTTGGTGCAAACCAGCATCTGCAGTTCCTTCCTACTCCTGATCATTCCCTAACTCCAATTTCTTGCCCATTGAGTTTATGTGAACATTTTGCTGTTACCAACATGTTTATAGCCCAGGCCTCAATTCATAAATAACAGACTTTTTCCAATCTATATTACTAAAAGTCTGATCTTGACCACTTCCTGTTGTTCTGTATATTGATTTTAGAAAAAATGCTGCCACTTTACGGCTGTGATTTTTGGCCATCTTGGTCAAAGGCCGCAGGACAAGAGGATTTTTCCCATCGATGAAAAATAAAAGAGTTATTAGTGTTTAAAAAATGTTGAGATTCTCTCTCCTGAAGGCCATGCCGCTTCCCGAGGGACTATAAAACCCGGAAGTGTTGAGTGCCTCAGTCAGTCTCTGCAAGATGGGGGAGCGAGAGGGTCACGTCTCTCAGTCTGAACTGTGAATAACACTGAACTCATGTCTACTAAACTGTGAGTGGTTTTACTGACCAGCCAGTGCCCTTAACATGGTTTAAAAATATAGTTTGGAAATGTTAAAGCTGTGTTGCCTTTGGTTTGGAAATGCTAAAGCTGTGTTGCCTAATTAAAGTTGCCATGCCTAATTAAAGTTGCCATGCCTAATTAAAGTTGCCTTGCCTAATTAAAGTTGCCTTGCCTCCTATATAATTAAAAGTCTAATCTTGACCACTTCCTGTTTGCGCTTTATATTGATTTTAGAAAAAATGCTACCACGTGCGGCTGTGATTTTTGGCCATCTTACTCAGAATCCCCCTCCGCTCATCAGGTGCCGAGGATTTTTCCCATCAATGAAAAATAAGTTATTAGTGTTTAAAAAATGTTGAGGTTCTCTCTCCTGTCAATCACGCCATGAAGGCCATGCCACTTTTGGTGGGAGGGGGGTACTATAAAATCCAGAAGTGTGGGCGTGGCTCAGTCGCTGCAAGATGGAGGAGGGAGAGGTCACGATTCGCTGTCTTTAGTGGCCTTGCACCTTGCTTGAAATGGTATGAAACTGCACTTGAATTTGGTGGCCTTGCATCCTGCTTCAAATGGAATTTCAAGGAATAGCCGTGAGACAACTGCCAGCCCACCAGCCGTGAGTGAGTGAGCTGCCAGCACAACGGGCTTCAGTGATTGAGCCGCCAACCCAAGAATCCATTCGGGACACAATGTCCATACTAGCCCTCTGGAAATCAGACCCTTCAGCCCACAACACCCATACTAGTGCTCCAGAAAGCCCATTCCAATCAAAAACAAGTATACCATGTTGGATATTGTTGGGGAAAGAGAGAGAATGACCCAGGTCATCCACATCTCTATTTGGATCTAAGGCCCAGCGGGTAAGGGTGAAGTCAGACACAGATAGTGTGATAGGGGACTTGATAGTTAGGGAGATATATACAAGATTGTGCTGCTGCAAATGGGACACCGGGGTGCTGTGTTTCCTCTCAGGTGCCAGGGCTGACATGGTCTCTGAATGTTCTTAGAATATCCTCAAGAGAAAGGATAAGCAGCCAGAAGTCATGGTAGACATTGGCACAAATGACATGGGTTTAAAAGGAAATGAGACCCTACAGAATGAATATTGGTAGTTGGGGAAAAGGTTGGAAAGCAGGACTATGAGGATTATAATCTCTGTATTACTCCAGGTGCAATGTTCCAGTGAGGGTAGTAATAGGAGGTAGGACGGGAGAATTCTTGGCTGAGAGGTTGATGCAGGGAATAAGAAGTCAGATATTCAAACCTTTGGGATATCTTCTGCGGCAGCTGTGACCTGCACACGAGGGAGGGGTTTGCACCTGACACTGGTGGACAGATTTGCTCGTGCTACTACAGAGGGTTTCAACGATTGGAAAGGGATGGAATCCAAAGTAGTAGTGAGGCAGATGAGGACAAAAGCATGGTAATGAGTGAGGGAAAATGGTTCGATTAAATTGCATTTATTTAATTGCAATAGGCCTGGACAGGCAAGATGGATGAACTCGAGGCATGGATAGGTATGTGCGACTGGGATATTATAGGCATTACAGAAACATTGCCAGACAAATGGCTGCTTAATGCTCCAAGATGCAAGAAAGAAGTGGAGGAAAGAGAGGAGGGAGATTTGTAATTTTGACTGTGGAGAACGTCATGGTAGTAGTCCAAGCTGTAATTACTAACAGATCATCATGCAAAGCTTTATGGGAGGAAGGGGAAGACCGCCTAGTTGGGATGGTACTGTGGGTCCTCAAATAGTCAATGGGAGAGAGAAACAAATATGCAGGGAAATTGCAGAGTCGAAAGGAAAAAAGGGTTGTCATGGAAGAGGATTTTAATTTTCCAAATATAGACTGAATTTGTTCCGTGCATTCAGGAAAGTTTCCTCAGACAATATATAGAGGGCCTACCAGAGATAGGGCAAAGATTGACCTACTCTAAGGAAATAGACCAGGGCAAATGACTCAGGTGAACAATGGATGAGTCTTCTGGGATCAGCGACCACAGTTGTATTTGGTTTAAAATAGTATGGAAAAAGGACAGAACTGGTCCACAAGTTAAATTTTAAATTGAGGAAAGATACATTTTGACAGTATTAGATGTTGATTAGAGTAGGTTGTTTACTGGCAAAGGAACGTCCAGCATGTGGGAGGTTTTTTTAGAAGTGAGATAGGGAGAGTTCATGCATGCTCATAAGGTCTGCATGCTCCTGCAGAGTGAAGGGCAAGGCTGGCAAGAGTAAGGAACATTGGAAGACAAGAAATATTGAGGCTCTGGTCAGAAAAAAAGGCGCATTAGTCAAGTACAGACAGCTGGAATCAACAGAGCTCCTGGAGCAGTAATGGGAATACAGGAAAATAAAGACTGCAATGAAAAACCTGGGAACTATAGACCAGTAAGCCGAACATCTGTGGTAGTAAAATTACTGGAGTGGATTCTGAGGGATAAGATATACATGCATTTGGAAAGACAAGAGTTGATTGGGGACAATTAGCATGCTTTGTGCATGGGAAATCAATTTGATTGAGTTTTTTTGATGAAGTAACCAAGAAAATCAATGAGGACAGGGTGGTAGGCATAGTCTATATAGACTTTAGCAAGGCCTTTCAGATGATTCCACCTGGTACGTAACTCTGGAAGGTTAGATTGCTTGGGATCTAGGGAGAGCTAGCTAATTCGACACATTATTAACGATTTAAGGAAGCAGAGGATGATAGTGGAAGGATATTTTTCTGGCTGGAGGCCTGAGGTGTGTCTCAAGGATTGGTGCTGGGCTCAATATAATTTGGCATCTGGATCAACAACCTGGATGAGAATATACAAGGCATATTTAAGGTTGCCTTAAAATGCCATAAAAATAGGTGGTACTGTAGAGAGTGAAGGAGGTTATCAATAATTACAGTGGGATCTTGTTTGGCTGGGTAAGTGGACCGAGGAATGGTAAATCGAGTTTACTTCAGATTAGCACGAGAAGTTGCATTTTGGGAAGTCAAACCAAGGTAGGACTCTCGCAGTGAATGGTAGGGCTCCGGCAAGTATTATAGGACAGAGGGGCTGAGAAGTACATACATACTTCCCTGAAAGCGGAGCCAGGGGTAGATAGCATGGTGAAGAAGGCTTTTGGCATGCTGGCCTTCATCAGCCAGGGCACTGAACATAGAACTTAGGATGTTATGTTGCAGTTGTATAAGTCATTGGTGTGGCCGAACTTGGAGTATTTTATTCAGTTTTAGTCACCCTACTATAGGAAAGATGCCAATAATCTGGAAAGAGTGCAGAATAGACACAAATTTGTAGGGACTTGAGGGACAGAGTTATAGGGAGAGAGGCAGTGGGATAGGACTTTATTCCTTAGAGTAGGAAACTGAGGTGTGATCTTATGGAGGTGTATAAAATCATGAGGGGTTTAGATAGGGTGAATGCACTCAGTTATTTTCCTAGGGTGGATACCAAGAACGAGGGGACATGGGTTTAAGTTGAAAAGGGAAAATGTAATGGTGAGAGGCAACTGTTTCATATAGAGGATGATACATACATGGAACACACTGCCAGAGCAAGCGGTTGAAGCAGATACAATAACAATGTATAAAATACATTTGGACAGGTAAATAAATAAGAAAGGTTTGAAGGATAAGGGTTAAACATAGATCACAGGGCAAAAAAGCCTATTTCTGTGCAATATTAAGCTATGGCTCTTGGTAAACCAAGTGGAAAAATGTTTGAAATTTAAGGATTATAAGGTTAAAATTTACATTCAACTGGATTTAGGTATGTGCATAACCAGCATCTTAATTCTGCACCATGTGTAGTTAAAACATTCCATCAGTGTAATTTTCCATTCTGTTTAAAGCTTTGCTCATTCCAGCTCCCCCACTGAGCAATGCAGAAAATAAAGTAGGGATAAACACCGAAACCACAGAAATAACTGAAGAAAATAACTTTGCGAGAAAGGTAAAGATTAAATCGTCTGCATTTCATACAACAACAACCTAAATCTCCCCCTCAACCAACACACCATTCTACACCCACGACCCACACATTTCAACCTGCACAGAAACCCTGGAATTTTTCCAAAACACTAATTAAAAGCGACCATTATAATACTGTGGAGGCATGACAAACGACTTTTCCATTCAACATTTAAAAAATAAGAACTAGATTCTGCAGGATTTTCATTTTATATATCTTTATATGAGCAAAATTGCATTATTATTTGGGATAATCTTTACAAGCAACAGCAACAACTGAACATGTTCAGCTGCTGACTACAGTAAGCAGCTTGCGAGCAGATGCAGAAACAGATTTGCATGGGTCAATCAGTGCCGAAATGTTTATGTTACATTGACTCAACTATACAACATAGTTCCACATTTCACTAAATATTACTGCTCCAGGCAGAAATGGAATATGTGGATTTTTTGTGCGAGGCAGAGACCTACTTAAAAACTCTGCCACCGTGATGGTTACACGATCTTAATACACACAGGAAGAGTTGTCTTTCTGTGTCCTATATTATTTTTCTGAATTTTCAAACTGGGGAAACTTTTTTTAAATTATCAAACACTATCTGTGGTACACACATTGACCATTTAAGTGATTAAAAAAAAGGTTGAATTGGAGGATAATGAAAACCCATGAAACAGTTACAAGGGCACAACTCAAATGAGGAGTTCAAATGACACCAATCTTGGTAGGAAACCTTGTCTGGTTTACAAGAGTCATCTGAACTTCAAGCTCAGATTACAGCTTTAAACCAACTCTTGTTATCTGTTATATTTCATAACATATACCATTACATTTCTACGTGTGTGCACTTTTGCATTTACTTTTCAATAGAGTTATACAAAGAGCAGCTAATATCTCAAATTTCAAACAAAGCAGGATAATAGTCATGTGTGTATGATTGCCCAGTGAAGTCCGCAAAGATCATCAACTATTTAATCTGCTGATTATGGAAATTTACTATAATTAGCATATACTATCAACCAACTGAAAATCACGTGCAGTGCTGATGTTAAATGTATTTTGGTATGAAGGATTTTGTTTTCTCTGCCAAACTAGAATCCGTCTCCAAAATACTTCAAACAATGTTCGAGAAATAGATGGAGTGGACACACAGAGTCCCTTGCCTGGAGTAAGGGAAGTGAGAAACTGAGGCTACAGATGTACGGTGAAGGGAGAAAGATTTAATAGGAAACTGAGGAGTAACTTTTTCACATAAAAAGTGGGTGTATGGAACGAGGTGCCAGAGGAGGTAGTTGAGGCAGGAACTATTGCAACATTTAAGAAACCATTAGACAGGTACATGGATAGGACAGGTTTAGAGGGATATGGGCCAAACGCAGGCAGGTGGGACTAGTGTAGATGGGGCATGTTGGTTGATGTGGGCAAGTTGGGCTGAAGGGCCTCTTTCCACACTCTATGAATCTATGACTCCAAGTTAAAAATGTCCCCTTGATCCAGCAGTGTTTGTAATTCACAAAGACATTTTACGAAATCAGGCTCTTACAAAGCCAATTCATGACCAGTGTATCCAAACACAATTCTGCAAAGGATACAGGCAATTATATCCCTTTCCAAATAAAAATTTCCTTTTCTTTGTGAATTTAATCTTAACATGCTTTCGTTCTAAATTTCGTTCAGACCGTAAGGTCTGAATGACAATAAAGGAAATACTAATACTAATACTTTCTTTGTTTAGGTATCCCTGCAGGACTTCACAATTGTTATAGAACACGATGGGGGTTATGGTAACCTCAGAAAACGTTAAAATATTAGTTTAAAAAAAAAATTAAGATAATTTATATTTTCTGCTAAATATGGAACTTTGGAAAATATTCCAACATTAAATATTCCTACATTATCTGATAAAAGAAGGATGTAAATTTTATGAATTTGCTTTTGAATTACTTTCAAAGTGTTTCTTGCATCTGGGCCCATTTAATCTGCAATTAAAATGTTTTCCATTGAAAGTTACCTCCTGCACACTCCTTGCAAATCTTCGTGGAGCACAACTCCACGCTTACAAAAGAGCAGCTGGATCACATTCTCCCAAATGTCTTCATTGATAAGCTACAAGGTAGAATAAAGCCAGTGAGCTCAGGCCTTCCAAGCAGCGAAGAGCTACTCACTCTGTGCCTGAGAGAACCTGATGATCTCTTTTGGATTTGAACTGAGCCGAATATATATTTTTGTTCAAACATTCAGGTTTCGATTGGCTTGGGTCTTTAATTTATCGGGGATGGGATGATTGACCAGTGGTATTTTTATGAAGATAGACGCAAAATGCAGGAGTGACCCAGCAGGACAGGCAGCATCTCTGGAGAGAAGGAATGGGTGAAGTTTCAGGCCGAGACCCTTCTTCAGACTTATGAAGTTCACCAATCGGCATTTTAGATGAACTAAAGCAGCCATGTTTCCTTATCTGTCAAATACAGTGACTTCCCAGACACTGGGCCATCTCATTGCTTTAGGTATATGACTGTATCTGGCCAACGTCCACTGAAAGTTCCAAAGTTTAATTTGAATTTAATCTCTCTGTCTATCTCATTCTCTCTCTCTCACGCACACTATCCCTCCCCTCAAATGAAAGGGGAAATTGAACTTTAAATTAAAAATGTAGAATGAATGGACAGAAAGAAGACAGAAAGAATGAAATAAATAAGATGGCATCTAGCACGATATCAGGATGCATCAAGATGCTTCACCGTTAATTAAGTAATATTTGATGTTATCATTAAAGTGATATGGGAAACAGCAGCCCATTTGGGCACAGAAAGATCTGACAATCATTGGGGGATTGATCAGACAATCTCATTTTCTGTTGTCGGTATGGGATGACCATTTGCTGGAGCTGGAGATAAACTCCCAAAAGAAGCGTAGCTCATTCTTCTAAATCCTCGCCTACGACAATGACAGAGACCTATGGCAAGGCTTCACCTTCAGCCTCTTTTGCTGTTGGGGTGATGGGGATGGACAACAATATCGGGCAGGAACAAGCTGGAGGGATGAGGAAATAAATCATTAGAAAAATTATTTATCTCCACTAGTGGGAGAGTCTAGGACCAGAGGTCATAGCGTCAGAATTAAAGGAGGTTCTTTCAGGAAGGAGATGAGAAAGAATTTATTTAGCCAGAGGGTGGTGAATCTGTGGAATTCTTTGCCACAGTAGGATGTGGAGGAAAAGTCAGTGGATATGTTTAAGGCAGAGATCGATAGATTCTTGATGAGTATGGGTGTCAGAGGTTATGGGGAGAAGGCAGGAGAATGGGGTTAGGAGGGAGAGATAAATCAGCCATGATTGAATGGCGGAGAAGACTTGATGGGCCTAATGGCCTAATTCTGCTCTTATCACACGATCTTATGAAAAATGAAGGATGGAAATGTTTGGAAGTAAGCACTATTCTATGTAGCTGCAAAGCAGTTGTCTCCTATTGTGTTTTTTTCTATGCACCATTTACCTTTCTGTTGCAATAAAAAAGGAATGTGCAATGCGGAGCAAAGCCAATCCATTCTAGCAAATAATTAAAAGCGTCCTATTCAGAAACATGAAGGAGAATTCCACCTTGATTTGGCTCAGAGCCATGGAAAATTTCAGGCAGGCGACAACAGAAATGACAGAGTACTGAGCAAGCTCGGACCCCTTTGTCCACATTGCATTGACTATACTGACATTCTTTAAAGCAAACTATTCCAGCAACAACTGACAGAACTGAGAAGGTTTCTGTTCTCTGCCGGATGGGATTACACCAATGATAATAAAGGAAAGGAGCACCAGCTACACACCTGCTGGCAAGAAGGCGAATGCATTATAAGGTGACGGAAGATGAAACCAAAACGCACTTCAGCAAATCATTCCAGCATCTGTGATTAATATAAACACACCCACTGCCCGATGTACATTAGCTATATAATTAATAACTTCTTAAGGGATGTCAGCTTGGCAAGAGTTGAAGGCAAGCTGTGAACATGCATTATTTGAATCCTAAACTATAATCGTATATTGAACATATTTAAATAAAAAAACATGCATATATATCATTTTCTGAGTTTTATTAATATTGGTGTTCCCTCCCTTTCTTTCTTTCTTGCAGTTCCCTTGTCTAAAACCACTTTACTTTCTCTTCCCCCACCATGCCATACATCATTTACCTGCCAAGAATCCAGGCAATTTAATCAAAAACCTTTCCCGTAGCAGTTTTTGTGCCGTGGCAGGAAAGGTACACAGGAGTGTTTCCAGCTTATATACTAGCAAAACAATTCCCTCCTGTGGGGAAAGCTTTTAATCTATGAACCTAAATGGACCAAGAAAAATTGAGAATTTGTCAGGTGAGGAAGCAGCAACATCACTCCCTGGCCCCAATGCATTAGAGCCCCAATGTACTTGAGCACCAGTAGCTGGTTTGTATCCAAAACAGCACACTGAGAGAACAATCACAAAGTAAACATTAAAACATCATTTACGGCAGGGATCTCAGTACAGATTCTATTTCTTTCTTGGTGTATTTCTGTAAATAGGTAAAGATTGTCAGCCCTCAACCCGACAGATGGCACAATGGGCTAAGTGTTCGGCTGGCAACCGGAAGGCAGCCGGTTCGAATCCCGCTTGGAGTGCATACTGTCGTTGTGTCCTTGGGCAAGACACTTCACCCACCTTTGCCTGTGTGTGAATGTGTGTGAATGTGTGTGAGTGATTGGTGGTGGTCGGAGGGGCCGTAGGCGCAGATTGGCAGCCACGCTTCCGTCAGTCTGCCCCAGGGCAGCTGTGGCTACAGAAGTAGCTTACCACCACCGAGTGTGACTGAGGAATGAATGAATAATGCGATGTAAAGCGCCTTGAGTATTAGAAAGGCGCTATATAAATCCCATCCATTATTCTCCTGCCTTCACCTCATAACCCTTGACACCCGTACTAATCAAGTATCCGTAAATCTCCACCTTAAAAATATCCATTGACTTGCCCTCCACAGCTGTCTGTGGCAATGAATTTCACAGATTCACCATCCTCTGACTAAAGAAATTCCTTCTCATCCCCTTTCTGAAGGTATGTCCCTTTATTCTGAGGTTTATGGCCTCTGGTCCTAGACTCCCCCACTAATGGAAACATCCTCTCCACATTCACTCTATCTAGACCTTTCACTATTCGGTAAGTTCCAATGAGGTACCCGCTCACCCTCCTAAACTCCAGTGAGTACAGGCCCAGTGCTTAAAATTAAGATGGGCTGGCACAGGCGATATCAGTACACGTTATTGCGAATGAATATGAATAGTATCAGCATGGCATTAAGATGAACATAGAGATCTCAACGTGCATTGGCCTGACAAGGATGACAAGATCAAATTGGCATAGGAAAGGATGGGTGGCATTAGTAGCACTCACACAAATTAAGGTGGATTTTCTATAGTAGTATCAGCTGTTCAAAGTGTGTTCTGGATAGAGAAGTGTCAGCATTTGTGCAAGATTAGAAAGTGGATTGGCATAAGTATAATCATCCAATCTGCTTAAAATTATACTGATTGTACTTATACCAACCATTTTAACATCTTCTGATGCTGTGCGTGCCAGTTTACCTCGGCATGCTGACAGTTCTCTGTCCGAACCACCTTATAAACTGCCTATACCACTCTTGACAACCCACCTTAAGTTGTGCCAATACTATTTATGCCATTCCACCTTAAAACAAGCTGATATTTCCTATGCCAATTTGACCTTGTCATATTACGCTAATCAGGCCAATCTACCTGTACACACATTGAGATCTCGCCATTAATCTTAATGTGAGGTAGATTGGCATGAGGTGCATCAGCATGGATTGGCATGCTTACAATTTACTGCCATTGGTAATTTCAGCATGTTTTAAGGTGGATTGATGTAAGAAGCTATAACGTGCCTTAAGGTGGACTGGTACAGGAAATCCCAGCTTTCCAGGATGGATTGGCATGGGCAGTCACTGTCCTTAAGGTGGACTAGTGGGGAGATGAATCAGCATGCCTTAAGGTAGACTGGCTTAGGAAGTGTCAGCATAGCCTCGAGGTGCATTGGCGTCAGTTTCTAATGACATAAGGTGGATTAGCATGACTGGTATCAGCATGACCTAAGGGGTGCTGGCACAGGAAGCATCAGCATGAATTAAGGTGCACTTGCATGAAAGGAAACTGGATGCCAAGGTGGCTTGGCATGGGTAACATTGGCATGACTGACATTGACTTGGATGAGTATCATCAGCATGGCTTAAGGTGAACTGGCAGGAGACAAATCAGTGTGTTAAGGTGTATTGACATGAACAGTAACAGCAAGTCGCGGTGAGTTGGTATGATTTGTATCAACATGACTCAAGAATAGTTGGCAAAGGAAGTATCAGCATGTGAAGGTGGATTGGCATGAATAGCACCAACATGCCTGAAGATGGATTCATATGACAAACATCAGAATGCCTGAACATAGACTGGTATTGGAAGTAATAGCATTACTAAAGGTGGATTGGCAGTAACACAATTTCAAGGTAGATTGGCGTGAAGTTTATTACCCCACAAGGTAGCTATTTGAGACAACAATATCACTCACATTATCTGCAAGAAATGCAACAATGTTAAATAAATTCATAATTTCTCATTTTTGCATCCTACAATGAGCATTTTCATACATAAAAACATAAGAAATAAAAGCAGGAGCAGGCCATTGGCTCCATATGCTTCTTTCACCATTCAATAGGATCATGTTTGATCTCTGTTCCCAGCATAATTTTCCTGCACTAATCCCATATCCAATTTCCTTAATTTCTAAAAAGAAATGTTCTCCATCTTCAATAACTCAAATATACTCAGCAATTAAGTCTGCCATAACACTGCAATGAAAAAAAAGTCAAAGATTCAGTACATTTAGGATGAACATACCATACCTGTACATAATATTCCAGGTGCAATATTACTACAACTCTGTGCTGTTGCAGTAACACAACTAACTTTGAATTCAAATCTTCTTGCAATAAAGACAATTATACTAATTGCCTTCCAAATTGTCTACTGTCAGGATTTTAACATTCTGTGATTTACATACAATGACACCCAGATCTCTCTGAACACCAACGGCTTACATGTAAATAATACACTACCTTACTATTTTTGTTCTACCAGGCTTGATGACCATATTTTGTTCCACATTATATTCCATCGACCATGTCCTCTCCCATTCATTTAACTTGACTTGATCCCCTTGATATAACTCTGCATTTCCACGTAGCCCACGATTACATCCAGTAGCATGGGAAAGCATGGATTTTCTACACAGCCTCTTACCCAAATCATTGGCACAGATTGTGAACAGCTGAGCCTTCCACATTAATCCCTGCAGTGCCTCCATACCTAGAACCTCTCAAGGTAAAAATAACCAGCATATTCTGACTCTCAATTTTCTGCCTGTTGGATTATCCTCAGTCAACAACAGTATATTTTATTCCTGCTCATCAACACGCGTTTTATGTAATAACCTCGAATGGTACTAATCAACAAAGTTCTAAAAGTCCAAAAAATACAATATCCATCACTTCACCCTATACTATTTTGCTAATTACAATTCAAAACAGTTATTAGAGTTTTAAATAGGATTTACCTTTCATGGATGATACTGATTCAGTCCAATTCTATAATTATTTCCCAAGCTTTCTGTTATCCCCTCCATTAGAGATCCCCATATTTTCCCTATTGCTTCAGGTACCATGATTGTTTAATGCCGCAAGTGACTAACCATTTTATTGCCAGTAAAGTGCAAGAAAACATGGAGGAGTAAACTCTCTGACTCATTAAACACACATTCTTTACTGACTACGTGCAATCTAACATCATTATTCTATCTTGTGGGATATTTCCTTGATCTTTGAATATAAAGGATTGGTAATAACTTCATCATGCTGACTTTTACAAAACACCACTGATCCATGGTTATCCCTTTATGCCTATTTATAACAATTATTCACTGATCAAAATTAAATATTTCAACTCACTCATCTTTCACCTCCTTTTGGGCAAGAGGATCGCACCGCTACTTTATTGAATTTTGTTTTTTTCCTGAGATAATTCCCAATTAAGATAGCTCGAATATCAAGAATATACATTGCTAATATCATCTTGGTACCCAAGATAGTTCTTTGTTTTGAATTCACACAACTGAATTCCTTCATCATTTTAAAGTTGCAAGTTTCGGCACTCAGGATTGGCATTTGTTATTGTAAACCTAATATCAAAGTGAAACGTAAAATACAATGAATAAATGTGCACAACTTTGGCATCCAATCTAAAGGATTAATTAATATGTCTTGTGCACAACAATAATCAGGATTTAAACAGTAGTTAAGTTTATTTGAACTATTTAGAACTGGATATTAAATCATCACAGAGTTCCCTGGAAATAATTTTATTAAGGTGCCCTCAGGCGCATCTAAGATCCATGCATAGCAAACTCTTTGTCCCAGATTTTGATATTACTTAATTTATCGAAATCTATGGCGAGAATAATAATATTCCTTTCCACTATAATTGGTAAAATTAATTACAATGGCATTTCTCACATTGATTTTTTTGTTTCTCTTCTCTCCTTCCCTTTTTCCAAAAGCTTCCTTCCATTTGTTTCATCCAATTGAGATGGAGGGAAAGCTCCACTGATTCACCCCCCACAAATATCAATGATTGTTCATTCCATTAGGCAGGCCATGCGAGAAAGGTGTCCTGTGATAAGGCTTCAATTATATTTAAGCAAGAACAATATGTCAGAAGATAGGCATTATCTGAGAACTGCAAATTCACAAAAATATAATTTGCCCATAACTTCTAATGAGAACAAAGATTTTGCAGCAACTTAAGTGGTTTAATTAACTGTTAAATGTTCTTGCAAAATTAATGAAATGACTGAGAGCTGATCACAGTAAGTAAATGGAGGGTAAACCAAATTAAGTAATTAGAGAAATAATTTTACCTCTCAGAGTTATAGTTGCCATGTAATATGTAGAATCTAGGTTCTTTTTCAGCTGTTAAGTTAAGAGATATTATACTTGCAACACAAATGAGAATGGAATGATGATTGTTGTATCAATTGCACAGATGCTGTAATTCTTAACTAGTTATTATATTTTCAATAATACATAAAAACGATTATATCAGCAGCATGATGGCCTCTGCTTCACCACTTGTTACTGTTGGAAAGTAAAACCAGATGAGCCAAAAACGACATGAATGCATGTTTAACATCAATTAAGCGTTCCTAAGTCACTTTCTGATTCATTTATTTTAGAGATACAGCATAGAGACAGGCCCTTGGGCCCATCGGGTCCACAATGACCATCAGTCAACTGTTCACACTAGTTATATGTATGCCACTGTCTCATTCAATCCCTACGCACCAGGAGCTATTTTGTTAAATATAGAGAACAACTAACCTACGAATCTGCTAGTCTTTGGCATGCAGGGGGAAAGCGGAGGTCCCCGGATGAAACCCATGCAGTCACAGGAAGAACATGCAAACTCCACAGAGACAGCACCTGAGGTCAGGATCGAACTATGGTTGCCCCACTGTCCCAATCGTAAAAGCAAGAGTGTGATTTTGAAACTGCAGGAATACTTTATTGGACTTTATTGGTATTTATCTTGCACTAAATGCTGTACCTTTTATCCTGCATCTGTACACTGTGGATGGCTTGATTATAATCATGTATAATCCTATCACTGACTGGATAGCACACAACAAAAAGCTTTTCACTGTACCTTGGTACACGTGGCAATAATAAACTAAACTAAACTAATATACACCATTAATGGATATGATGACCGGTGCTCAAATTAATTCTATTGATACGAGTTTCAGTTGATACATTTTCTTTACTTTACTTTCCTTTAAAGGGGTTGTCCCACTGCGGCGACCTAATCCGCGAGTTCAGACGAGTTTGCCCTCGACTCATACTCGCAGCATGGTCGACACAAGGTCCCAGGAGGTCTTTGTAACTCTCCTTCATGCTCGAGAGTAGTCCCTGCGTACTCGAGCCCTCAGCTAGGTTGCAGCATATTTCTCAACATGTTGAAAAATGCCCGCGAGTAAAAAAGGTCGCCATGGAAAAAATCGATACTTTTCTTACTCGTAGGTTTAGTCGAAGTAGGTCGTAGTAGGTTGGCATGTTATTCGTAGGTAATCGAGGGTAGTCGAAGGTAATTGAAGGTAGTCTTCAACATAGTCGAAGGGAGGTCGAAGGAGATCGTCTTCACTCTCCACTATTCGGTGTCCAATTTTCCCAAAGCTAGTCGAAGCTAGTCTTCAACATAGTCGAAGGAGGTTTTCTACATAGTCGAAGGAGGTTTTCAACATGACATTTTTTCCAAACACTCCTAAACTCGCCAATTAGGGCCTATCCCACTGCGGGGACCTAATTTGCGAGTTTACTAGCTTTTAGGAGATACAAGAAGTGTGTCATGGTCTTGTTGTATCGCCGAAGTAGAACACCTCCTATGACCTCCTTCAACTATGTAGAGAACCTCCTACGAATATGTAGAAGACCTCCTAAGACCACGTAGAAGACCTCCTTCAATCTCCTTCGATCTCCTTCGACTATACTAACACTATCTACCACTACCTTCGACTACCTTTGATTACCGTTGATTGCCTTTGATTACCTACGAATAACATGCCGACCTACTACGACCTACTTCGACTAAACCTACGAGTAAAAAAATATCGTTTTTTTCCATGCCGACCAATTTTTACTCGCGGACAATTTTTCAGCATGCTATAAAATACTCCTCGACCAAACTGAGGCCGCGAGTTTGTGGGAACTTCTCTCGAGCATGAAGGAGAGTTACATAGACCTCCTAGGACCACATGTCGACCATGCTGCGAGTTTGAGTCGAGCGCAAACTCTTCTAGACTCGCAAATTAGATCCCCACAGTGGGACAGGCCCTTTACATTTTGCTTGGTTGAACAACTAGATGTCATTACAACCTGAGCACAGGGACATACTTAACCACCTAAAATGGGTGGGAATGTGGCAATTGATACATTGCCCCAATAAACACTGTTTGTAATCCAATGCCTGCACATTTCACGCTGGACAGGGTGCAGAGAAGAGTCATGAGGATGTTGTCAGGACTCGGCCTGAGCTATAGGGAGAGGTTCAGCCGGCTAGGATTTTATTTGTTAGAGAGCACGAGGATGAAGGGTGATCTTACAGAGGTGTACAAAAGCATGAGAGAAATAGATTGGATCATCTTTTGCTTAGAATAGGGAAATTGAGCACATAGGCTTAAGGTGAAGGAGGGGGAGTTATAATAGGAACCTGAGGGGTAACTATTTTACACGAAGGGTGGTGGGTGGATGGAACGAGCTGCCTGAGGAGCTAGTTGAGGCAGGCACTATTACAATGTTTAAGAAACATTTAGATAGGTACATGGATAGAATAGGTTTTGAGGGATGTTGGCCATCACAGGCAGGTGGGACGAGTATAGATGGGGCATGTTGGTCGGTGTCTGCAAGTTGGACTGAAGGGCTTGTTTCTGCACTGCATGACTCTATTACTCATGGTTTCCATGTTCTGTCCAAATCATCGAAAGTACCGGTGCTCCCTTCTCACAGTCCCTCAATCTTTCCTCTCTGGCAATTTCATTGCCAAAGACCCTTAATGCTTCCCTTTCAGCAAGGGTTCCTTAAAGTAGAGGGAAAGCAAGTAACCATTATTTTCCTTCTCTCTCCATCCCTCCCCCTTTCCAGTTCTCCGATCAGTCTTACTGTCTCTGACTACATTTTATCTCCGTTAGCTTTGTTGTTACCTTCTCCCAGCTAACAATGATTTATTCTACATTTTCCTTGATCTCCATTGTCCTGTTTTCACACCTTACTCTTCCTTATCTATATATCTCCCTCTCCCCTGACATCAGTCTGAAGAAGCGTCTCGACCCGAAACGGCATCCATTCCTTCTCTCCAGAGATGCTGCCTGTCCCATTGAGTTACTCCAGCATTTTGTGTCTCTTGATATAGTTTGGATTGTGAAAAATAACAGCACAATCTAAGTAACGCCATGTTAATGTTCTGCTTATGTGACCAAAATGAGCTTGAAATGAACCTTGCAGCAGTTTGATCCAGCGCTGCAGAATCCTGAATCAGGAAGCTGTAGAAACAAGGAAGCTGCAGATACTGGTTTACACACAAAGTGCTGGAGTAAGTCAACGGGTCACATGGTATCTCTAGTGAACATGATCATGTGATGTTTCAGGTCGGGACCTTCCTCAAATTATTGTCTGTGTGAAAGAAGCGTCCCGACTCAAAACATCCATGTTTTCCAGAGATTCTAGCTGACCAGCTGAGTTACTCCAGCACTTTGTGTCGTAGCTGCAGAATCAAGAAGTGGCAGAGTATTGGTGCAACAGTTGTACGTTACTGCGCTGGTTGGTAATGCAGTAGCATGAACAAATAACCTAGACCTCAGTCCAGTTCCCATCCAGGACACTGGGGAAATTAAATTTCAATTGAAAATCTCGATTGTGTTTTTTAAACAAACTAATTATTAGTAATCACGACTAAAAAACTACCAGATTATTGCAAAAACCCAACTGGTGTACTACCGCCTTCTTTACCTATTTTAGCCAATATGCAACTCTAGACCCACCAATGTGTTTGGCATTTAAATGCCATCTGCAATAGCCTTGCAGCCACTCAATTCGAGGGTCAACATGAAAGTTACCATGTGCCGCAATACCTAGAACATCTGAAATGAGTTGAGCAACGGTCCCAGAGTACATTGCCAACAGATGCAATGGATAAAAATCTTAAGACACCATTTGAAGAGGAGGGAATATCTTTGTGAATATTTTATCCCTAGTTCAACTGCTTCAAAAAATGTCTGAAGAAGGTCTTGATCCAAATCCATTTTCCATCCATCACCTATCCATTTTCTCCAGAGATGCTGTCTGATCCACTGAGTCACTCCAACATTTTGTGTCTATCTTTGGTATAAACCAGCATCTACAGTTCCTTTTTATTTCAAAATGCAGTAACTTTTTTTAAACTTTCAGTAAAGCAGTTACGGTCCACAAAGCCACAATCCCATTTATCCGAAAATTAAGATTTGTAAAGTTACTCATTGGCTACTGAAGGACAATGGTAAAATCTGCAGGCCAGATGGTATGTATGATTACGCTTCAGATCCCAGCAATGCAGGTTTATGAATCAAACCTTTTGAAATATTCTTCACCATAAAACCAAACTAATTTTTGAAAATGAACATGCTATTTTAAAGCATTTGAGATGGCAGTTCAAAGGTTACTCTAATTAAGCCAAGAAACCAGGTTTCACCATTTTCAAACAACACAAATTACTGTAGTTAATGGTAATTTAATATTTTATCACAACAGCAGTGGCGAAAGAAAGAGGAAAACATGAGATAGGTTAACCAATGCACGATGGTTCAATATGAAAAAGATAAATACCTCATAGACATATACAGTATCTGGTTAATTTGCATGGTGTAGAGATCTATTCAACCCAATTACTATTGTTGTAGTATAAACTCAAGCTAATTTCATTTTTGTAAAAAATATAATCCCATTCACATGCTAAATTCCAGTTCTGAAATCTCATTTGGAAGTAATAAAGGGCTAAATTGGATAGGACCCAAAAGCCAGTGCAGGGATCACAGAGCATGATTAACCCAAGCCTGTTGATTGCCGCGCAGACAACAAACCAACTTCATTATGATGATCTCTGTGAGCAGCCGGCACTAACCATGCTGTTGATTGGTTGTATGTATCAGCAGGGGTTCCAGTATCGTAACTCGGAAACATCAATTAAAGCTAACCTGCGTTGCTCAACACCAGCCTGCATCACTGAAAGGGAGATGAACTCCAAGAGGTGTAGGTTAGCACTGTGCTGCGCTGGTAGTCAGGCAGGAAATGAATCATAGTGGGAAAATAGTAAACAGTGACACATCATAAGCTGCCCATAGTGGTACACGCTGAGGCAATCAACTGCTGCTGGAAGCTAATCATCCCAATGAAAGATGTCCTCTAGCCTGCCCAGAATTTGCTAGTCCTCCAGTACAAGCTGTTCCATGACCGGATGTTGCAGACTGGCACGATCCATGGTTTAGAACAATGCGCTGAGGGAATGTTGAAGCCTGTTGCAGCTGCCAGAGAGATCACATGGAAAATGGCTCCAGTTTGATGCCCCCTTTACCAGCGCATATCGAAGGGCTGCTGTCAGTGCGACAAAGGTCCCTCACCCGGGCAGTACGGTGGCGCAGCGGTAGAGTAGCTGCCTTACAGCGCCAGAGACCCGGGTTCAATCCTGACCTCGGGTGCTGTCTGTATGGAGTTTTACGTTCTCCCCGTAAATGTGTGGGTTTTCTTCTGTTGCCTCCCACACTCCGAAGACATACCGATTTGTAAGTTAATTGGCTTTGGTAAAATTGCAAATTGTCCCTAGTGTGTAGGATAGTGTTAGTATACGGGGTTGCTGGTCAGCATGGATTCGGTGGGTGAAGGGCCTGGTTTTGTGCTGTATCTCCAAACTGAAAACTTTGCTCAAGGAATGTACGCAGAGGAAAGCTGATGTCATGCTGACAAAATGCGAATACAATCATGTGGCTTGTGCAGAAAATAATATATAAATGTAATGCACTATATGTTTGGAATTTTTTATAAATTGAGTAACATTTGAATTTTTTTTAAAGCAATGAATCATCGAAGGAGAGACCAGAGTCGGAGGTTTTTTTTAATGCTGCAGTTAAGGGCTTGGGGAGGAGGTACAAAGAAGGAAACAAGTCCTGTATCAACAAGGGGCCTAGCAGCCCTCCAGGAACATGGTCTTAAGGCAGTGGGAGTAAGTAGGCATGGAGATCAACGCCAGGAAACTCACTCCAAGGGGCTAAATTCAGTGCCGTGAGATGTGCAATGACCTTGAACAAATGTTCAATGACCTTGAATGCATTTTCAAATGCAATTTCCTACCAAAGTGGGCCACTAACTTTGGATATTACTCAAATCACCAAACCTTCATCAATCATCTGCCAACAATCTCGAGTAAATGAAGACTCACAACTAGCATTCTGATGGTCTGCCATGCAGCAGAAACCCGTGGCTGCAAATCTCCTCCAGAACACCACAGCCATAATGTTGTGACAGCACCCTGACAGTTTCTCTATCAGGTTTTATGTGGGAGCATGCACACCAGAGGCTCAACCTTTCTGTCATGGATAGCTTTTGTCACCCTCTAGAAACAAGGAACTGCAGATACTGGTTTATGCAAAAGGACACAAAGGCTGGCGTAACTCAGCGGGTCAGGCAGCATATCTGAAGAACATGGATAGGTGACATTTTGGGTCGGACCCTTCCTCACCATTCGTCACCAAGTAGCAGATCACGGAAGAATGATAGCTGGTGAGACACCAGACTTTGTTATACAGGATCTGCAACTGCTTTTGGTCACACAACAGCTCGAACTGAAAGGAATGGAATCTATTTCTTTCTCATTTAGGATACACATGGCATATGGCACTTGAAAAGCAACAGACATACATATGTTCGGTGACACTCCATTGCCACACGTTCCCTCCACCTGCTACCTTACAATGAAATGTGGTTATTTATTTTTGACTAGAGAGCTGGACAATTTTCCTCATTCAACGATAGATGGTAAACTGGGAAATTGTCCATTTCTTCAGCTCCGGACTTGACAGTGAAGAGTATAAAAATGCATTGTCATGGTCACCCAGGCAGCCACTGGCAATGTGTCCCTCACCATGCTCTGAGGGTGCAGCTAGAGCTGCACTAGGTGATAGATCGCATTGAGCATGTCGCTAGTTACTTGCAAGTGTCTCACGCCTGATAGTGGGAGAATTGCTCCCTATAGCAGATGTGGTCATACCCTGGGAATCTTCTTCCTCTGACCTTTCCCATTTTTCAGCAGCTTTTCCGGCTCCCTAGACCCTCTGTTCAGTCTCCCAGCCAAGTTGTTTCACAAGTGGAATGCCTGACATTGGACCCATGTTAATCAGCAAATGTTTTGCCCAAGTGTCTTGAAGTTAAAATGACGTCCTTCCTTATCCATCACACTGCTCTCTATAAATTTGACCCGTAATTTTACTTTGGAGGTCTTTCTTGAAACAATTAAGTATCAAATACATATATATTTAGTAGAACAAAACCAGCAACTCACACAGTTTAGAAGCAAGAAACTGCAGATGCTGGTTTACAAAACAAGACACAAAGTGCTGGAATAACAGCGGGTAAGGCCGCATCCCTGGGAACACGGATAGGTGACGTTTTGGGTCGGGACTCTTCTTCAGACAGTTGATGGTTCATGGGTAGCTGTTCTTCCTGTTTAGTGCATGCTCAGCCTTAGATTTTCATGTTATTGGTTAATTTTTCACGATCTTAACATCGCTGCAAGGCCAGCACTTTAGATCATTCTAACTGTCCTGGAGAAGGTGAAGGTGAGACACCGTCTTGAACCACCCTGCTTGTTTTGGTGAAGAGACAACGTCATCACCCTGGGGACAGAGCTGAATGCTTTAAATAAAACGACCATGAAGAATTGATGGTGGGCGTATGATTTGGAGGGGAATCTGCAGCTGGTGCTTTTCTCAGAAAGTGTGTGAGGTGGCTAGCACGCAACAAAAGCTTTTTTACTGCACCTTGGTACACGTGTGTCCCTAAACGAAATTGAACTGAGCAGCAGAGATGCGTTTCAAAATGACAGCATTGAAGTGTTGGGTGTTGTATACTAACTGATAGCTTGACCCTCCAACTCAGCATACTTCCAGCAGGGTCTTCAGTGATAGGAGTAGAATTAAGCTATTCGGGGCCCATCAAGTCTACTCTGTCATTCAACCAAGGCTGACCTATCTCTCCCTCCTAACCCCATTCTCCTGCCTTCTCCCCAGAACATCTGACACCTGTACTAATTAAAAATCTATCTATCTCTCTGCCTTAAAAATCTCCACTGACTTGGCCCCCAGTCTTCTGTGGCAAAGAATTCCACAGATTCGCCACCCTCTGTCTGAAGATATTTCTCCTCATCTCCTTCCTAAAAGAACGTCCTTCAGTTCTAAGGCTACGACATCTACTCCTAGACTCTCCCACTAGTGGAAACATCCTCTCCACAGCCTCTCTATCAAGCCTTTCACTATTCTATAAGTTTCAATGAGGTCCCCCCTCATTCTTCTAAACTCCAGCGACTGCAGCCCAGTGCCTCCAAAAACTCATCATAGGTTAATCTACTAATTCCTGGGATAGTTCTTGTCAGATGCACCTGTACCTTCATCGTAAAATCATAGAAACATAGAAACATAGAAAATAGGTGCAGGAGTAGGCCATTCGGCCCTTCGAGCCTGCACCGCCATTCAATATGATCATGGCTGATCATAAGGCATAGCAGTAGAATTAGGCCATTTGGCCCATCAAGTTTACTCTGCCATTAAATCACGGCTGATCTATCTCTCTCTCCTCACTCCATTCTTCTGCCTTCTCCCCAAAATGTTGCATTTTTCATCAGTGCAATATCCAATGTACATTGTAGCAGATGTGTCCTCTTGTGTCACACACTAGTTAGTTCCCAAGCACTATCCCATAGACTTCAGAAAATGAACATTATTGAACCCAGTTTCAGCACTATGAAAATTTATAAGCCAAGTTTCATCTCACTTAGGAGCAATCCGCATTAAACAGGACTGCATCATTTGCATTTTTTAAGTCTCGAAATTTAAATAAATTGTCATTTTCAGCCCATTTATATCAGAATATACAATTGTTGAGCTTCAGTGGTTTTTAAATTCAAAATCACCGGAGATAAGAGGTATCATCTGTTGTGGAGCCGTAGCACACAACACCGATATTCATTCATGCAGGACAAGACTATTGTGCCCATTAAACTATAAACAGCAAAAAGTAAACACTTCAAGATTGAGCTCAAAACCAGCATTATTTCTCAATCATACTCAGCATCAGACTAACGGTAAGATGAGCGAGGAGAGAAACAATACAGCATAGAAGATTAAGGATGCACGCTAGAGACATTTTCAAAATTATGAAAGGTCTCGAGAAGGCAAACAGTGAAGGATTGTTCCACTGGTTGCTGAATCAGTAACAAGAGGGCACAGACTGAGGATTATCACTGGAAGAATGAAAGGGGAAATTAAAAGAGATTTTGTTCACAAGAATATCATTAGGAAATAGAATACTTTTACCACAGGCAGCTATTAAGGCAGTGACTGTAACATCTTTTAAATGGAATAAAATGGGTATTTGAAAAATAATGTAAAAGGATATGGGGGAATGGGAGAGGAAATTGTATTAAAATAGATAGCTTCAGTTTAAGACCATGCACCACCGCAGGAATGATGGGTCAAATGGCCGTATTCTATTCTATAATATCGATGATTTAAAATGTTGCATATTTGCAAAACACTGCTCCAGGGATATTAGAAATATCCAGCTCAAACCTGTTGGATGTTTTCCTTTTTTTTTAATTTTTCCTCTGTGTACTCTTCATTCAATCCCATCATTCTTTATAACTGTAAATTAATTCACTGTTTTCAGAAAGGGGAAGGTAGCAGTCTAATCTCTCCCTTCCCTTAAAGCAATTATTATTTGTATAATAAAGACTATGAAAATGTAGCTGGTCAATAATCAAATTAGTTATTATTATTGATGTCCCCAAACAAATTCCGAGGTAAGAATGTAATCTACCGCTCTGTCACTGCGAACTATTACGATTAGATTTGTTGCTGCACATTCATTTAGGAAGAAGCAATTACTACCCCACCCCCTCCAAAGGTATGACAGGAGCTTTGGTAAACAAATTTATAGCAAGTCCAATTATGAGTGGAGATTAACAAAATTGGGAACGTCGAACATCGCACAGCCATATATAATATACAAGCTGCAGACAAGAGAAATTTGCTTTGCAAATTAAAAAAAGAAGCAAACTAATGAAGAGAGGGGAAATCTGAAACAAAGTCGTAAAACACAAGGTATGGAAGGCAAGTCAGGATCTGAGCAGGGGAAATATGTTTATCTTTCAGGCACAAACGTGCCACCAAATTCCAGTTCTAACAATCGGTTTGCATCAGGAAGATCAATTTATCTATTCTCTCCACAAATGCTGACTGACCTGTAACTTTGTTACAACTTTTCATACTTTTTCAAATAAAATGCTCAATAAATATTTAATACATATCTTCTAATAAAAATAAATATTACCTAATATTTTCTAAAATTATATTTTCTAATAAATTGTGAACTGAAGAAAATGGTAGCAGATTTGTATTGAAGAACTTCACCTGTGCAAACCTTTTCCACATAAATTAATTTTTAAGTCAGTAGCCTAGTGCCACTTTCCATCATGGGATTCTGTCCAATCCTTTGCTGAAACCTTCCTTGTTCTTTCTTGTTTAAACTATAAGGCTACAAACCAAAAACAGGGGAATAACCTAAGGTGCAGCTCAGTAGCACAGCGGTAGAGTTGCTGACTTACAGCGCTAGAGACCCAGGTGCAATCCGGACTATGGGTGCTGTCTCTGCAGAGTTTGCATGTTCTCCCTGTGACCACATGGGTTTTCTTGAGCTGCTCAGGTTTCCACCACACATTCCAAAGAGGTGCAGGTTTGGAGGTACCGACTCGCTGGGCTGAAGGACCTGTTTCCACGCTGTATCTCTAAAAAATCAACAACTGTCTATTCCACCTGCATGAACCCATTGAATAAAAATGATCTCCTTTCCTTATTAGATGTTTCTATGAGTCCCAATGTGTCTTTAATATTAAGGTACTCTTTGAAATTTGTACCTGAGAGACGATTCTAGATAAAATTAAATTCTCTGCACACGTGTTTCTTTTAACAAAAGCTTTCCCAAGCACCTCCTTCCCACCCTCATCACCCAAACGTACACATCTCAACACTTCACTTTTCTCCATTCCTGGGGGTAGCATTTTTGTTTTGACAATCTTTCCTCATAATACATCTCTCTTAATTCAGGAATTAATCTGCCATGCACACAGAGCACCAGCTCACCAATAATAAATTATCTCCTGTGCGTTATGTAATTAACAACACTCAAAAGAGTTTCTCAATTGTAAACTTCCTAGGAACTGGAACGTCAACAATCTAATTACTCTGGCAAGGAGCAAAGATAATAATTCATCATCTTTCCAGGACACAGACATCCCAACTGCTGATTCAGCAAGTTTTTAAACAATTTCACCGACACCTCGTTTCACCCTTTAGTTACATTATATAATATGTGTTTGTCCAATAAAATGCAAGGCCTAATCCCAGGTTTAGGTGAAGGACATCACTGTTTAAAATGTTAACTAGGTAATGTTTATACCTAATCACAACATTCAATACTCAGTTGTTGTGAATTCCATCGGCCACCTCCATGCTCTTTGACCTTACATTGAAATGTCACACTCAGGTTAATATAATCAGCTTCTGCGCTCAATTTGGCATTACCTGAAAAATTAGGATATCTTACAGATATGTCAATCCTGTGGGGCATAAATAAAATTTGGAAACATCCGTAATACAAAGCAGCAAGCCCCAATTGGCAACTGGGTGAATTTCCTCTCCAAGCTTTCCATTGTTTTCCCATGCCTTTTGCTGTTCAACTTTAGCTACTCTTTCAATCAGCATCAGGGAAAAACCGACAAATTTAGAATTAAAAATAACATAAATCCAAGTGTTTACAGTGAGAAGGCAGGAGAATGGAGTTGAGATGGAAAATAGATCAGCCCATGATCAAATGGCAGAGCAGACTCAATGGACCACATGGCCTAGTTCTGTTCCTCTGGTCTTATGGTGTTATGGCCTATGGTTAACAGATGATTGACTAAATGTAATCTTTAAAGCCCAAGCAGGAATTGAAAATAAGATTTGCTTCCAAATTGTAAGAATGGAAATTTCCTACGCCTGGATCTTTGGTGTGAAGAGTTCTGCAATTCAATTATAGAGGTGTATTTCTGCTTATAATTCCATTACTGCAACTGGAAAGCATTAGTTAAGTACAGCTGCTTCGGTGCAAAATATTATCCATTTTGCATACTACAAATGGTTAAAACTTCTGAATGTCACCTTTGGCAAAAATTTCTGAATAATTAATAATACGGCATTACTGCATAAAGAATAAGGTTTATCTTAACTAATTATTTAGCTGATAAGGATAAATTGGAATAGATAGTCAACTTCCTTGCTGATTAAATCATTTTAATATTAAATGCAGAAATTACTAATTGCATGTCTTATTGGAAAAATACAGGCGACTACTTTGTGATACTGGATTCTATATTGTTAACTCACACACTTCCCATGGCTATAATACTCAATGGTTGCTGTGAAAAGTGAACTACTGACTGCAAAGATTAACTAGAAGATAGACACAAAATGCTGGAGTAGCTCAATGGGACAGGCAGCATCTCTGGAGAGGAATGGGTGAAGTTTCGGGTTGAGACCTTTCTTCAGACTACTAAAGTCTAACTCCTAAAGACTCCTAAAGATTAACTAGAGTTGTCAGTAGGTTATGGCAAGAGTTCAAAGTCTCTTCTGTTGATATGTACGATCATTATTAAAATTAAAATTCTATAAAATAATTACATTTGACAATAGATTAATTTTGAACATCCAGAAAGCAAAAAGTTATTGTGAAAGTTATGGGGCACCATAACATTGAACTTTTGATTTATAGTTTGTCTACTCATCTCCTTGACCTTGGCTGTTCAACCATGTGTGCTGGTTCGAAACTTGGAAGGAACCTTGCTCAAAACAAAGTCAGTCATGAATACACAAATTATATAACTTTTAATGACAAGCCAAATATGACAGAATATGAATACAAAAATATAAAAAAATGTTCTTTCAATGTATAACTAAAAGATCCTTAAAAAGATATCTATGAAAAATATAACTTGATAATCTAATATAAACCACTCTGGAAAATGTGATGACCAAAATAATCCTGGATTCACTGCTGGCTTGCAGTAAGTTATTGATCTCAACTTCAGCAATAGTGTGGGATATGCAATTGGACAGTGAGACTGGTTAGATATTGGGAGGATAGTCATCTCTTTGATCACTTTCCAAAGGTTAGTTAGAATTTGCACTTTGTGATTGTGATTGCAATTTGAGACAAAGACCAGCCAGGACTTCACACACTACTACTCCTTATCAATGAACTACCTACCAATCAATTTGTCCCTCCTCCAACTCATGAAGGGCAGTATTGGCTGGGAATAATTAAAAATATTATAGTTTATCCTACTTCTCTGCAGTTGCATAGACTCCAAGTGTTGAAGTGAACAATGTTTTTTCTCACCACCAACTAAAACAAAATCATACTTTTATAGTTATATTAGAGCGTGGGACCCGTTGGGCCCCTTTCCACAACGCAATATTCCACCACTCACCCGTTCCTCCAACACCACCCATTCCCCCAACACATTATTCCACCACTCACCCATAGCCCCCAACTGCGCAGGTACGACTCATTTCCCTCCCCCTCCTCTTCACCCTCCCTCCTCTTTTCCCTCTCCTCCCCCTCTCCCCTCCCTCCTCATCTCTCTCTCCCTCCCTCTCCTTTCCCCTACCCTCAGTCACTCCCTCCCTCACTCCATAACCCCTCTCCCCTCCCTACCCCCCTTGAGGTCATTGCGAGGTGGAAGCTGCTGCGTTTTTTTATTTTATGTAAATTAGATCCCATTGTGATGTCATTGTGGGGTAGAATGCTGCTGATAGGCAGTTTATGTAAATTAGACCCCATTGTGATGTCATTCGCAGCTAACTGCCAATGCAGATGGGAGATTTTTCTCAATGGTTTTTGTAAAGTTTAAAATGTGAATAACTTCTAAAATATACCATCAATCTCAACAAAACTTATTTTTTGTACATCACAGGACAATGGTAAGGTGGTGCAAAAATTGTAGCGCTATCATGTACTGTTTTTGTGCAAATATAGGCACAAACCAGCACACAAACAAACAAATAAACATAGAAACAAGATGAGAGTTTTAGTAATATATAGATAGGTAGATATATAGATAGATGTTCTCATTTCAGACAACAGTCTGATGAGATAAAGATGCAAAATAAAGATGCCATCAACATTAAGATACAGAAAGAAGGACATTTGACTGGATATCCTAAAAGCACCTTACAGTGAGTGCATAATTGCTGTTGTCATTTAGAAAAGGCAGCAACAATATGCAAGAAAGAAGCTGTAACATGCTAATAATCAGAGTCATAGTGATACAATGTGGAAACAGGCCCTTCGGCCCAACTTGCCCACACCGGCCAACATGTCCCAGTTACACTAGTCCCACCTGCCCACGTTTGGTCCATAAGCCTCCAAACCTATCCTATCCATGTACCCGTCTGTTTCTTAAATGTTGGGATAGTCCCTGCCTCAACTCCTCCTCTGGCATTTTGTCAGATAATCTGGCAGATTAGCTATTGATTGGGGGATAGATATTGATCAAGATCCCAGATCTTATTCCCCTAATGTGAGATTGGATCCTCCATGGAATTTTATGTGTTCCCTTGAGAGAGTTTCACTTCAGCATATATCGTATTATCATGCTCCACTGGCAGTACAGCACCTCCCCAGCACTGGAACAACAATTAGGTTGTTTGAAATCCACCGGATTGAGATTTAGACCCACAGCCTCCTGGCACAAAGCAAGAGGGCTATCAACTGAGCCACAGCTGACAAACTCTAAGTGAGCAATCACAGATTTCAATTGTATTGTGAACCAAGAGAGCAAAACTCAAACAATTTATATCAACAGAAGAGAGGCTGAACTCTTGCCTTAACTCACTGAACTCTAGTTAATCTTTAGAACAAGTGTTACACTGTTCATAGCAATTACAAAGGTGAAAGGATAATAAACATAACAACAGTATTCGGCCCAATGTTACAAGGGTATCATGTGACTGTCACTGCAGCATTACAAGTTTACTTTCGGGGTGGATTACTAGAAAATAAGCTATTGCATAGGTATTTGAGAATAATGGCTACCAAAAAGTGATTACAAGGCAGTAATTTAATAGACAGGTTTAGGTGATGTCATGAGCCTCAAAGTAAACCTTGAGTGGTTTCTAACTGTCATCTAAACTCTGAGATTAGATTACTGCATTGTAATCACTATAAGGTATCTGTTATTTTTAATCTACATACAGTACGGGCCTGGTTTTATTCCATTTTGGGTTTCTTTTTCTGCTGATACCTGCTTTCAATGTAGATGCCAACTGCCGGAGCACTCAGCATCATTGATCTGCGATGATGATCACACTGAAACAATAACGATTCTGCAGTCATTCTTATGAATTTTGAACAAAATCTATGGTCGGCATATATATGGAAAAGTGGTCGTGTTGAACTATTTCTGTGACAGGTACGGAAACTGCCATTATCGGCCAAACTAAAAAAAGACAAAGGTTTCTTTACTCGCACTTCTGATATTAATGACAATCTGTCAAAGTGCATCCTCTGAAATGGAGAGGTCTGCATAAAGATTCAATGACAGCAATCCCAGCCACGTATCAGGAATGCAAAAGCTACATATTTACTTAATCAGTCACTATTTTCAGATTTTCTTCTGAGCTGGCTTAGGCCAAGAGACATCAATTATTTAAAGGAAGTAACATGATGCTTCCTCTGTTAAGTCAAGTCTGCAAGCAGACCCCTACACAGAATAGAAAATGAATTAGCTAGAATTTATTAGTGAGCTTGATGCGAACACAGATTCAGTCATCATATCTGCACCAGGTTTTCCATACACCTTCAAAAAGCCGACTAGTTTTCCTAATAAAATAACAGTGTCCGAGTAGCATTCAGCACAGGAGTTGGGCCGTTTAGAAAGTGCTTCACTGGGGGAAAGCACATGTCCAGTGGCTGTCCTGAATCACCAGGCACACACACACACACACACACTGTATTCAGTACACGTAACAATTATTCAACCACCTCGTTTTCACTAAAGGCATGGCAATGCAATTTTATCGTTATAATCACGACCATATGACAAAAGCAGAGGTCACTAGGGACCAATTTCAAGTGATTTTCAGATTGCACTTACATATGCTGAACAGTTAAGTTCGCTTCATTGCACCTGCGCTGATTTATGCAGCTTTCCACTGCGCTCTTCCTCCACTTGCCCCCTGCTCCCTTCCCCCCCAAAAAAAATTCTGGCCAAGCGAAGAAAAGTTTCAAAGGCTGACTGACTGTTAATATATATTTTTTTCTTCTCTTCATTTAATTGAAATCTGCTTTAAATCTTGTTCAGCACTTACCCCCCTTCAACCTTCAGGTGCCAGAGGGCTTGTTACTTGTGAATTATTTAACAATCATATTTGCGGTAGGAAATTGATTTTTGAGTAAATCCATATTGATTGAGTTATGCGAGACTAATGATTTGAAGTAAAATGTTGCTGTTAACTTCTAGGGAGGGAGAAAGATAATTTTCTGCATCAAATTTTCACTTGCAAGGGACCCTGGTACCCTGCTTTCACCCTGTCACAGTCTATGGTGACTAACTGTCTGCCAACCATGACCAAGTGATTAAAGCAGACAGCATCTGTGTATCTTTGCAGTAACAGGAGCCTGATTTCTATTTCCCATTCATTGAAACTTGAGCAGTCTATTAGCTCCTGCATTTTAGTTTGATGAATTTATTACTTTACAATTTTTTTTAATCAAATGCATTGCTTCCCCAGAGCAAAAAAAAAAGCATTTATTTTTAGCTATTCCTTTTCCAGATTTATTACAAATCCTTTGGTCAAATCCTGCTGAATGAATACATTATGGTGTGTTAAAAACATCTGTGTCGGGAACTTATCCCTCAGCAATAATGGACCAAATATTGTCAGGACTTTTCAATGTGCCGAGTATTTTTGTGACTTGGAAGCGGAGTTCCCCTTGTTTTCATGCTTGATTTCCCTCTTGCTGAGACAGCAGACACACAACCTGTTGCCAGGCTTCTACCACTGACACTCAAGCTGATGGGCTCTCACCCTTCGCTTCACTTGCAATGTTTCATTTTAACACAGAAACATAGAACATAGGTGCAGGAGTAGGCCATTCATCCCTTCGAGCCAGCACTGCCATTCAATATGATCATGGCAGATCATCCCCAATCAGTACCCCGTGCTTTCTCCCCATATCCCTTGATTCCGTTAGCCCTAAGAGCTATATCTACTGTAACTCTCTCTTGAAATCATCCAGTGAATTGGCCTCCACTGCCTTCTGTGGCAGAGAATTCCACAGATTCACAACTTTCTGGGTGAAAAAGTTTTTCATCATCTCAGTCCTAAATGGCCTACCCCATATTCTTACACTGTGATCCCTGGTTCTGGACTCCCCCAACATCAGGAACATTTTCCTGCATCTAGCCTGTCCAATCCCTTAAGATTTTTTTATGTTCCTTCAAGATCCCCTCTCATCATTCCAAATTCCAGTGAATATAAGCCCTTTTGTCCCTTCTTCCCAATAGTTCCATCACTTAATATGAGGGGAGTGCATCTCCAAAGTCCCACTTTAGTTCCAAAGAACGCAGCAGGGTGGATTGATTAACTTGCTATCATGGGACTGCTTGCGATAGATATCTAAAATATTTATTTCTTTATCTCTCACAGTTTCTGGTCGTCTTGCATTCAAAAGCACCGTCATATGGTTTTGAGTTTGGAAAACTCAAATATTAAGAGAAGATTATGTACCACAGAATAAAAAACTTCATGATTTTGCCCAACAAGTCTAAGTTTTGTTGATGTAATATTGTAATCAAATTTGACAAATCAGCTATACAAAAAAAAATCAGAAATTGAATTTCTTCAATTGTTTGGGATAGGGGGTTTAACGTATCATTGGATACTTCCAATAAATATAGAGCTGTTCAAATACTAGATTTGACCTCTGCTTTGTTCAATGAGCATAGTTTGATGAGGGTTAGATTATTTTCCAATAAATATCTGTGCCTCCATACTGAGGAAAACGGAAGAGGCAGGAAAGTGGCCAATCTTGCCAGCTCTGGGTTACCATCCAGTGACCATGACTGGAAAGCATAACTGCAGACATCAGGAGAGAAGAATTTCAATGCCCTACAAAGTGAAACAACCTGCCGATCGATACTCACGGTTTAAGTTTCCACATGAAGAATGGGCTCTTGGGCGTAGTGAGGAAGGCTGTCACACCTGTGGAACTGCACCCAGCGTCTTCAATGAGGGAGAAAAGGGGGAAAAAGATCACATTTTAATTGCACATTTTCTTTCCCTACACGAATAGTTCACAGGTGCTCACCATCCATCAAAAGAAAGGATCTATACTAATAATACGCCATCCTATGCACCTTTCCTCCTTACCTTTTTACTATAGTAAAATCAAACCCAATCACACTGTAGATTGGTTATTGCATGTGAACCAATCATAGTAGAGTTGCATCACTAACCCAAGTTACTGTATGCTTTATATTAACACCCACTTCCTACATTAGGTAGTCTTGGAAGCGGCGATGATGAATTAGCAACTAACAACCTGCTGTACCGCTATACTATGTGTTACAATTAATGATGACTTTAAACTCCAGGCTGTGTAACATAATCATTTACATGGTTAATATAAAGCATAAAGTAAGGTGGGATTAGTGATGCTACTTTATTACGATTGGTTCACATGCAATAACCAAATACACACATCATCTCCGCTTTCCCAGGAGCTTAAATAATGCAAATCTATCTCTCTTTGCCTCCCCACACTTCTTCAATTTCTAAGGTTTTCAAAAGATTCCTCACCATAGGCTAACTAGTACTCTTGAATTATTAGTATTATTAGTAGGCATTATTCTTCCTACTCATGTTAGCTTTGGTAATTGATAGCACCAGTATCCTTGGCCGTTGAATACCAACAAAAGGTCCAGCTAATCCAGTATGAAGAATGATAATAAGAAAGGGGGAGTGAATAGCACAACTCCTAGCTGCTGGTTACAGGACCATTACAACACTAGATGTGGGTTTCTTGCTATCACTCCTGGTCCTGGAATAATGCATGACAGAAGGAAAAATTAAAAAAATGAAATGATTTAAGAAAAAGGAAAAATGAGAATAGATAAATTATGCATAATGACAAAAGACAAAAAATGGTTAGAAATGTAATTGTTTATCTGTCCAACCTAGTATGCCGAAAATAGCTCACACACAAGACTTTGTGAAGCTCAAACCATTATCGCAGTACATTCAAACAACTCTCTCAGGCAAGGCCACAGATTAAGGCTGTACAAGTGGATTTCCTGAATGATTTTGGTCGAAAATAATGATGTGCTTCTAATTTGATAAATAAATATATTAGGCCAAATTCACTGTTGGTAGATGGAATGGAATTCTGAAAAATAAAAGCATCTGCATTTTTGGAGGACAATTAAAGTTTGGGTATACACAATGAATGGTAGCACGCCAGGAGTGAAGAATAGAGTGATCTTAATGTATATGTTCAAGATCCCCAAAGGCAGCAGAACAGGTAGGTTAAAGAACAAGTTGGTTAAGAAGGCATTCATTTGCTGGGAGATAGAATTTAAGACCATTAAGGAGGGCATGGTACATCTATACATTGGCTTGGTCACAGCTGGAGAACTGTGTTCACTTTTTATTGCCACACACTATAGAAAGTATGACATTGCACCTCAGAGAACACAGGGTAGATTCACCAGGATGTAACCTGGGATGGAGTGTTTCAAATATTAGGAGAGATGCAACGGACTGGGTTTGTTTTGGAGTGGAGAAGGCTGAAGGGGCACCAGATAGCACATGCAAAACTTATGGGGGAAATAAATGGGATAGATGGTGAGCAACATTTTCATTTCCTATTCCTCTGTGATGTGAGGGCTTACATTTAAGGTAAGGGATTAGATTTAAAGGAGATTTGAGGAAAAAAATCACTCTAAAGGTAGATTAAATCTTGAGCACACGCTTGAAGAGATTGTGGTGGCATCCATTCTCACAATATCTAGTGTGATTAGATAAATACTTCAAACGCCATGGCATGGAAGGCCGTGGGCCCAGTGCTGAATGATAGGATTAGAGTAGGTAGGTAGTTGGTATAGGTAGACAGACACAAAAAGATGGTGTAACTCAGCACGATAGGCAGCATCTCTGGAGAATATAGGCAGGTGATAGTTTGGGCCTGAACCTTGCTTCAGACTGATAGGTAAGTATTTGGTGGTCAAACCAAAGTATGTCACTTCAATGTCACTAAAATATTTTGCCTCTTTTTATTTGTGCATCTGCAGAGAAACAGAGACAAGATGTTTCTTGCAGGCCTCCACTCACACCTCCGATCCAGCAGATGAGATGTGTGGCAATACGAATTATCTGGAAGCAGTATTTTGTTTTAATATAAAAGGATTTTGGATTTCACTCCCACTCTCGTGGCATAATAACAACTAGTGCCTCTGCACTCAACAAATCCACTGCGCCCACCAAGCCTCAGTAAACTGTTGAAATTCATGGAAATATTCCTCTCTGTTTAATGATATACAAAAAAAGTAATAGCTGGCAGTGGGATTAAGGTAGTAATTAAATTTGGGTGGTGGGGTTTGGTGGTGGTGGGGGTGGTGGCCTGTTCCTATTCAGAAGGCACTTTCGGCTCTCAATTTATGACATCATCAGAGGCACTCGATTGAATTACTGTCTTGTAATTCACTGCCAACCATCTATTATCCCATATTAATGCCCTTAAGGGTAATTTGAATACTCTGATGGAATATTTATCAAGACCCGGGGCTTGATTCTAATCATGGCACAAGTAAAAAGATTGGGTGCATCTCATTAAAGTCTATTCAATATAAATTAGCTGTACGTAGATTAGTAAGCAATTTGTATCTCTACACAGCTGACTTTGAATCCAGTGTGGCCACAAAACGGCAAGACAATGGGGGGAGAGAGTCCAACAGTAACGTTGGTGTACAACTGCATTTTTGTTTTGCTTCACCCAATGCAGCACAACATGGGTTTGTCATAGAGAAAATATCAAAATACATATATATCAACATTTTACTGCGGACAACAAAATTATCTTTAATTAATTACTTCAATTAAACACTCTTCGGATATCAGCAAATAGCTGGGTGTTTTAGCTCTACCAATGCAAATCATTAAGTGTAATCTATTCCTATTTTCCTATTTTAGTGTGCTATAATTCTCAAAACAACAGCATAACATGCTTGCTAGCCTTTTTTTACTATTGAAATGGTTGACACTTTCAGAATCTAACAACTCTATGCAGGATGCAGGAAACTTCAATGCTGCCTGAATTATAAGGAGATTATTTTATTTTATGTTTAAAAGTACCACCAAACCTAAATTGTACATTCTTGGCCTGCTGAAGTGAAGCTAATCTTAATCGTCATATCTATAAAAATCTATGGAAATATTTTAAATGGGTAAAAGAGGAATCATGCTTCGCTTCAAATCGGATGTTCGCTTCAAAAAAAATTATAAGCCAAATTCTAAGTCACAAAGCTCTACTTTTATGTGCAAATGGCTTGTAATCAGACAATTAAGCCAGTCGTTCATCAGCACGTTGCCATTTAAATGACATTCTGGGGCTGGACCAGTAAAACTCATGGACATCCAAAAGTACATTTTCTGATCTATCATTCCATCAGAGTTGGTTTGGAATTATTAGAGAATTTGCATATATGACTACTTTGGGGTTTTGCTGATCTATTTTTAAGATTAAATCAAAATCGTGCATAAAATATGTACAAACATTTTTGTTCCCACAGGGAGGTCTACAATCCAGCCTTCAATATGAGTAGAAATAAGACCCAGCCTGCCCTCTTCCAGCATTTCTACAGCAGAGATGGAATATTAATGATATTTTAAAAAATGTTCGGTCCTGGGCAATGATTTTAAATATTGGTATTGCAAAATATGTTGCTCATTTCAACATTTTTCTATGCACTCAACTTCACTTTGGCACACGAAAATCATTGTCAAAGGAGTTTGCAGTTAATAAAAAAATGTTTATCAAGGTTATATACTTTTCAAATAAGGAAATAAACACATCTGAAACATTGGTGCAAATAATGCCATAATTAACGATGCAAATAGAATATTAAAAAGAAAATATTTTTAATTATTTGCTCTTTCCAAACAAGAAGCAGGATGAATTGGTTTTCAGATGATATGTGAATTACAATAATGCAATACACAAAACTTTAAGGATAAAAAAAACTCCCACAGTGTCTTTGGGAGCAGAATGGGTTTCACAACTGGGGTGCTCATCTGACCTTATACCTGCAAGGAAGTCCCCAATATGTGGATTTCATGAATAAAAACTAAGTGGGCAATTTGTCAATGCAATTCATGTTGTTCACAAGTTCACGTTCACAAGTTATAGTAGAATAAGGCCATTCGGCCCATTGAGTCTACTCCGCCATTTAATCATGGCTGATCTCTGCCTCCTAATCCCATTTTCATGCCTTCGCTCCATAACTCTTGCCACCCATTTTAATCAAGAATCTGTCTCTCTGCCTTAAAAATATGCACTGACTTGGCCTCCACAGACCTCTGTGCCAATAGGTTCCACAGATTCAACACCCTCTGACTAAAGAAGTTCCTCCTCACCTCCTTTCTAAAAGAGAGCCCTTTAATTCTGAGGCTATGACCTCTGGTCCTGGACTCTCGCACCAGTGGAAACATCCACTCTATCTATGCCTTTCATTATTCTGTAAGTTTCAATGAGGTCCCCCCATAACCTTCTAAACTCCAGCGAGTAGAGGTCCAGTGCTGTCAAACGCTCATCATATGCTAACCCACTCATTCTGGAATTATTCTTGTAAACCTCCTCTGGACCCGCTCCAGAACCAGAACATCCTTCCTCAGATATGGTGCCCAAATTTGCTCTCAGTACTGCAAACGCAGCCTGACCAGCGCCTTATAGAGCTTCAGCTTTACATCTCTGTTTCTGTATTCCAACTGACTGGCAACTCACCAGATGGGATCCCAATTTTACAGCCAGCACCTCTTAACAGGGACATTGATTTTGGCTGCAGAGAACTATCAGTCGTCAACATCACAAGAGTTGTGCAGATCCTGCTTTGGAGATACTGGTGAAGGAGGGGAGTAAGAGATGTAATATTTTCCAACCAGCGGGCAGTAGAAAACCTTTTAAAGCTAGTTGCTCGACTCAAATGGGGAAAGTCACACGTGGGGGGGACATGATTCAGGAAGAGGTTCAATAAACCTACAGTGATAGCCAAGTCAAACCTTCTGACTCACATTATTCTGAGATTCACTTGCATTCCCTTCATGTAAAATCACCAAAGGCACAGAGAGAGGACATTCATCACATTGAAATCACGCACTGTAAAGAAAAAGCTGTTACTATTAATAGCTAGCTATCTAGCTGTAAATCCCTCCCCTCTCTCCCCCTAACCCTTCCAAACACCTACCCGGTGCCCCATCTGGATGCACCTATTTCTCCCTCCCCCTCCCCTTCCACCTGCATTCTTTCCTCTAGCTTCACAAATCATAACTCTTCAGTCCTTCTGTCTTTTCATCTCTGGCATTTGTCCACATCTGCCTAACAACCACACCCCCCCCTCCCCCCCCCCCATCCCCTCCCATCCCCCCTCACCCGTATCAACCTATTAAGCTGCCAGGCTTCTTCCTGCCATCCTCTCTTCCAGATTTCTTTCCCCTCCTCCCCACCCAACCTCGTAACAATCAGTCTGAAGATGGGTCCCGACCTGAAAAGTAACCTATCCATGTTCTGCAGAGATACTACCTGACCCGCTGAGTTACTCCAGCGCTATATGACATTTTTTTGCTGTTAAGGATAATCTCACTTCCCTATATCTTGGTGTGTGATCCCAGAGGTTAAAGCTCTTCGTAAACATATTCAGATACTTTTTAAGAATGATAAGCATTTCTGTCTCTCCTACTCTTTCAGACAATGAGTTCCAGTCAATTTGTATGCTTGTAGAAATTCAACGGCATATGAGTGTAAGAAAGGCAGGAATATAAAACAACTTAAGGGGCAGCATATCATCTGGAGATGTTGCCTGACCCAGCACTTTGTGTCTATCTTTGGTATAAACCAGCATCTGTAGTTCCTTCCTATGCAACTTAAGAGGCAGTTGGCTAGAATCTAACCTTGTATCCCACTCTGAACAGTCAGCAATTGATGCAAACCTTGTAAACAGAACTAGGTCCCTTGTTGAGTGCTTGTGCACATAGACTGAGGCAATAGTGGATTCTGGCTGCAACTTGTGTGTTGTCTACATGCATTATGTTGAGCGCATGCAGTCAAACATGGATTGAGTGTCTGCCACAAGATACCTCAGATAGTTTGAGATTCAGAAATTATTTTGGTAAAATATAAGAAATCTAGCTTGTAGGTGTCGCCCAACATGCAAGGGTTGAAGACAAATATGTGATTGGAAACTTCAAAATCATATCTATCACACTTAGGTCATGGAAATAGCAACGGCAGTGTTGAGGCTCAGGCCCATCTATGGCTTTGGTTTCTGATCCAGGCACATGCTGTACTTGTTTCAGGCTGACAACATACCTATTCTTTGGCTAGCTTATTAATCACGGCTGTTACTGATCTCAGACAATGTTGAACCGGTCTGTTCCGAACAAAGTCCTTTAAAGAGTCAAGAGTCAAGAGAGTCAAGGGTGTTTTATTGTCATATGTCCCAGATAGTACAATGAAATTCTTACTTGCCCACCATAAAGTTACTCACCATTGAGATTTCCATTCCCTCCAGGTAGATTTCATGTTACCTACTATTTCTCCCTATTGGCCGCATTGCAAGTTTGTTAGAATGGGTCATGTGCACAGAGAGCAAACACTGGGATCACACAAAAATGATTTGCAATGGGCATCAATGTATGTCAAATTGCCTAATCTAACCAGGAAATGGTAGGGGTAGCAAAGGTACAATTAGCTTTTCAGTCCACTTATTGCTTTCATAATATTGATAAAGGAGAACATTAATGTTATACAGCTGTGTAGGAAGGAACTGCAGATGCTGGTTTACACCAAAGGTTGACACAAAATGCTGGAGAAACTCAGCGGGTCAGGCAGCATCTCTGGTGAAAAAGAATAGGTGACGTTTCAGGTTGTGACACTTCTTCAGCTGTTATACAGCTGACAGTTGTTGATCTGGTGAGCATTTGTGCTGGATCAAATGGACGAGGATAGCTATTGTTGAGAGCAGGGATATTCAGAAGATTCTTTGACAATAATTTGCTGCTTTAGTGCTTTGTTAGTTCCCTGTACTGCTGGGTCAAGTTCTACTGGCTTCTCTGACTATTCATCCTTTCTTCATCATCCCACTCCAATTCAACATCCAAAGGTCTCGGCCGAACAAGTTCCCCTTGAAAAAGTGCACTAAGGACCTTGCAGCTATGATGAATTTCAAAATTAATTCTGGGGTACACTGGTAGACATCTTGCAATGTACGCAAAATGCTGCATGCAGATCCAGCATAGGCTCTGTACTAGAAACACAGAACTGCAGCTGTGGGTTTGTATCAAAGATAGACACATAGTTCTGGAGTAACTCAATGGGTCAGGCAGCATCTCTGGAGAATGGATGTTGTTTTGTGTCAGGACCCTTCTTCAGACAGGAATCTGAAGTAAGGTCCCAACCTGAAACATCACCCATCCTTTTTCTCCAGAGGTGCTGCCGGACCCATTGAGTTACTCCAGCACTTTGTGTCTAAATAAGGTCTATACTCTTACACTGTGCCTCGACTAGGTGGCTGATGGGTTTCTCAGTCAGTTGAGCTCAGTATCTAAGCCCATCTTCCTGACAGAAAGGAAGGGTCAATAAATGAGAAAATACGTCTGGCCTTGCAAATCTGTTGGTTCAGACGTTAAAGAGTGGGTGTTAAGGACAGGCATACTGTGAATGCATTATAACTACAACCATGAAGCTGTGCACAGGCCTGTATGACTCACTGCATGTGGCTAAAACAATTTGTACAATGAATGAATTGAAGATACATCCATGCAATTATGTTTTGTACCTGCAGGAACTCTGCAACGCCGGGAAATCGAAGTACAGTTACATTATGCAGAAATAGTAAACCACCAGGGACCTCAGCAGCATTGGTGGAGGCATGGGAATAGCCAACACCTTGAGTACAGACCCTTCATTAGGGTTGAGAATGCAAAGGGAAAATAGTCAATATAAAAATGTGAGGTGGGGGTTAGACAGAGACTGTTAGGTGATAGTTGGCACCTGATGAGGGGGGAATGGGGGTGGATAATGGACATATGGAGAAAGAAGGAACTGCAGATGCAGGTTTACAAAATAAGAACGCACAAAGTGCTGGAGTAACTCAGCAGGTCAGGCAGCATCTCTGGAGAAGATGGACGGGTGACGTTACAGATTGGGATACTTCTTCAGACTGGAGCCAAGTGGGGGAAGGAGTTTGTGAGGCAGAGGCGGGTAGGTGATAGGTCTGCTTTTTTCTATGGCTTCCTCTTCAGCGGAAGACATCAGTGAGCTGCTCACTACCTCACACACAGTGTCAAGTCACCACATCGACAAGTCAACTAATGTAATCAACAGCTTCGAAGGGAAAGGCGTAAATGTTCCACAATTATGATTTGTCACGTTTGCGTTTTGTCGCACACATTAATGACTTAGACTTAAATGTATGGGAGAAAATTAAACATAAGGGGTGATAGAGTTGAAACCGAGGATGAAACTATTAGGACGGTTGGGGGGGGAATGGGTGATGATCCTCCGGCCATTTGGACAGAGTACCAGCAATTTGAATTTAATCCGGAAAAGTGTGCAACAAAGCACGGCATCATGACACGAGAGACCCTCGTCATGCTTTGGGAGGATATTGAGAGGCATGGAGAAAGAGAGGGGCTTTTGTATGGATGCCACACATAGGGTGATAGCAGCTCAGGTCAATAAGATAGTTAAAAAGGTAAGAAGGATGCCTTCTATTACTAGTCAAGTCAATGAGAGCAAGGAAGTTAAATCCAAACTGTACGCAGCACCAGTTACACCACAGCTTCAGTACTCCATACAATTCTGCACATTACATTACAGTGAAGTTTTGATTGCACTGGAGGGAGTGCAATGGAGGCCTGCGAGGATGTTGTCAAACCTGTTATATTTTGGCTATTAAGAATCATTGAATAAGCCGTCATAGACTTTTTGTAGCAGAAAAACTTGAGGGGACACAGTTGATGTGTATAATGTTATGAGTGGCCTGGAGAGGGAAGGGCCTGTTTCCCTCGGCTGAAGATGTATAAATAAAGGGCAACTGGTGGAAAGCAACTGGTGGAAAGATTCAAGAAGATAATGACCTTTCACGCAATGAGTGGAAGGGGTAAGGAACTCAATGTCTGAAAGGGTGGTGGAGGCAAAAAAAATGCTCATCATAGTAACAAAGTATTTGGATTTATATTTGAACACATGATCTATAAAACTACAGATCAAAAGTTGAAAGTGTTGGAATTGGCTCAGGAAGCTCATTTGTAGCCTGTGCGGTCATGGGGTGAATATTCTTTTGTTTACTGTGAGACTATGATTTGTTTTGGAGGGTAACAAATGAACCAGTAAATGGGTGACTCATGCACAGCATTTGTTTACTGTGTATGTAAACGCCGCTTCCGTGTACCCTTTATGATTTCCTTCAAATATGCGAAAAAAATCACAATTCCTACTCATCACATCAAATTAAAAACTAACAAATATCAAATTACAGTCATACAGCACCAAAATAGGCCCTTTGGCCCAACTTGCCCATGCTGTCCAAGATGCGCCATCTACATTAGTCCCACCTGCCCACGTTTGGCCCATATCCCTCTAAACCCTTCTAATCCATGTACCTATCCTAATGTCCCTTAATTAGTACTTGTCTCAACTATCTTCTCTGGCAGTTCATTCCATATACTAACCACCCTCTGTGTGAAAATATTGCCCCACAGGTTATTAAATGTTCCCCAGTTCTTGATTACCCTACTCCAGCTAGGAGCAAGAATCTATGCATTTACCCTATCTATTCTTCTCATGATTTTTGTAGCTCTATAAGATCACCCCAGCTCTTGCATTCCAAGGAATAGTCATTGCATGCCAAATCTCTCCTTAAAGCTCAAGTCTTCAAGTCCTGGCAACATCCTTGTAAATCTTCTCTGCATTCTTTCCAGCTTGACAACATCCTTCCCAGAGCAGGATGACCAAATCTGAACACAATACTCCAAACGTGGTCTTGTACAACTGTAATATACTGTAACATTCCAGCTTCGCTACTCTACACTCCGACTGATGAAGGCCAATGTACCAACAGCCTTCATGACCACCCTATCTACCTGTGTTGCCACATTCAGGGAACTATGTACCTGCACTCCTAGATCCCTCTGCTCCACAACACTACCCAGGGCCCTGCCATTCACTGTGAAGGTTCTGCCCCAGTTTGACTTCCTAAAATACAACACCTTGCACTTGTGTGCATTAAACTTCATTAACCATTCCTCAGCCCACTATTCCAACTGATCAAAATCCTGCTGTAGTTTTGATACCATCTTCGCTATCTTCAATACCACCCATTGTAGTGTCGTCTGCAACCATGCTTTCTACATTCTCATCCAAACCGTTAATATAAAACACAAATAGCAATGGACCCAGCACTTACTTCGGAGGCACACTAGTCATGGGCTTCCAGTCCAAAAGAACAACCTTCCCTCATTAGCCTCTGCTTCCTTCCATGAAGCCAATTCTCTATCAAGATGACAAGCACTCCAAGGTTTCCCATATGATCTGATGTTCCAGAGCAGCCTACCATGTGGAACATCATAAAATGTGTTGCTGAAGTCCATATAATAATAATAATAATAATGGATGGGATTTATATAGCGCCTTTCTAATACTCAAGGCGCTTTACATCGCATTATTCATTCACTCCTCAGTCACACTCGGTGGTGGTAAGCTACTTCTGTTGCCACAGCTGCCCTGGGGCAGACTGACGGAAGCGTGGCTGCCAATCTGCGCCTACGGCCCCTCCGACCACCACCAATCACTCACACACATTCACACACATTCACACACAGGCAAAGGTGGGTGAAGTGTCTTGCCCAAGGACACAACGACAGTATGCACTCCAAGCGGGATTCGAACGTCTACTGCTCAACTCATCAACTATTTGGATTACTTCTTCAAAAAACTCAATCAGATTCATGACATAATCTCTCACATCTAAAACCATACTGACTATCTTTAATCAGTCCCTGCCTATCCAAATGCATAAACATCCTATCCCTCAGAATACTCTCCAGTACTTGCCTACCACAGATGTTAGGCTCGCTGGCATTTCCTTGCAGCCCTCATTAAATAGGGGCACAACACGAGCCAGCCTCCAATCTTCTGACACCTCACCTGTGTCTAATTATGATTCCTATATCTCAGCCAAGGGTCCTGAAATATCTTCTCTAGCTTTATGTCCTCGGATATATCTGATCAGGACCGGGAGATTTATCTAACTTCATATGCCTGAGCACATCCAGCACCTCCTCAACACTATTATGGACTGTCCTCAAGACATCTCCTTTAACTATTCCAAGTTCCCCGGTCTTCATGTCTTTCTCATGGTAAAAATAAAGGAGAAATACTCATTCTCAAAAAGATTGGAGAAATACACGATATCTTCTGAGGTTCCACGCAAAGATGGCCACGTTAGTTTCTGAGGGGCCGGATTCTCTCTCTAGTCAACCTCTTTCCCTTAATGTGCATATAACATTTTTCTTAATATTATCTCAATAGGATGTTTCTTAATATTATCAGGTTTATATTGCAATTTCTCATTAATCCTATCAAATGGTGACACTTGATACAGCATTCAATTGTATCTATCACTTTTCTGCCCATTCCATCAGCATGCCATCTCTCGTTGAAGTCTATTGCCATTCTCCCCATTGTTCACTTTGTCCCCAGCTTTATGTCATCTATAAATTAAGACATTCTGTACTCTACACCTAAATCCAGATCATTGGAGTCCATTTCATGTGTGCTGTCAGTCTTTTCTCCATGCTTCTCGCTTTTCTCTTTTTTTAAACTTCTCCTTCAAACTTTCTGCTATTAGCCTGGTTCTCACTTGTGTGAGAACTGCATCAACTTTGAATTCTAAACCACTGTCTAAATTCAAGTAATTGCACTTTTGGCTTTCAGACACATCTGTATTGGAATTTGTGGCAAATCGAATGACTTTAAAAATAGAGGCACATAAGAATAAATCTAGAATTTGTTTTTCTAATGGAGGTTAATACAGCATAAACCATCACAATATTTTGCTCCCCGAGGAAAGCACCATTTTAATTACTAATAGCCTACAAACTATCAATATTCGATGATTGAAGTTCTTCAAAGTCATGTGTACTTATGGTCACCTTTACAAAAACTAATCTCGACTCTAATGTAGTCCAACATTACAGACAAGACTCATAGTAAACAACATAAGCTATTTTTTATTACTCCTCTATCTTATTATGCCCACTAAATCATGGCTCCATTGCAAAGCTGCACCCAACATTGTGCAGCGGGTCAAGGGATGGGTGAATCGATTCCACCTAGTTTCTCACTTTTTAGTTTTCCAATGCAGCTCCTCCCCAAATTGTGACAGGGTTCCATTCCTGAGAGCCGTTCGTCATCTGAACAGGTCGCAAGTTGGAAACGTGGCTGCTGGGCAGTATATATAAATAAAATCATAGGCCACCAAGGGCAATGTTTAGGCATACCTCAGGGCATTTAATGCCCCCACTCAGATTTATCTGTAAGGTGCAATAATCTTTTCCCACACAGCAGCAGCTGACCAATCCACCCCACTGGTCTACTAAACATTCGTTCGTATGTACGGGCTGTATATAAGTTGCTTGTTGGTAACCTGGGGAGGAACTGTGGTCGGAGTTTCAGTCTAAACAAAGCACAAACATTATCTGGGATATTGTTCACTCCCTCACTCCTTCCCCTATGGCTGGTGATGTACCAAAAGGTGTTTAAGTATGCTGATCGCAAAATGTCCTAGGGTTACAATGGCGTGTGTGTCCATGCAATATGCATGCAATGACTCCTGCTCTGGCCAACTGAGTAAATGTGCTGCAAGGCCAATAGACCATTAATTGTGGGTATTATTATATGTGCTTTAATCATTTATTGTGCATAAATGGGTAATTAAATTGGTAGTGCGTCAACATGGTGATTTGAAAATGGCTGCTGAGATCCAACCAAGAAGATACTAAACGAACACACTCATAAAGTGGGAATGAATATTTTTGCCGGGGTTGACTAACACTCGGTCAACGAGGAATATAAACTGAAAAGCCATGGCTTCGCAGGCAATGAGATTCCAAGCTCTGCTAGAGTGTCTAGGGAAACACCGGAGACAAGATAGAGGGAAAAAAAGGAAACAGAAAGATGCAAAGTCAGGCGCATGCAGACTCCTAGCCAGGAAACAAATGACCCAGAGTCTTCTGCAAATAAAAGTGTGACATGCCATGTAGGGGTAAGTAAATCAATATGCTTATACAAAAAAAATAAAGACAAAAATTGTTTTAGACATTTCTTAAATTCTGTAGGAAAAGTCACTTTTAGAACACCCACATTCTTGTTTCGTATCAAAGTGAAAATGCTGCATTATCCACCAATATCACTCCTTCATTATCAGCAGCTGGCTACTGTGCAGTTTTTGCAAACTGTTTAAAAAATATTGCATTATTTTCCTGCTTTAACCTGTGCAAACTACATACGCAGTGCAACTGAAATGAGAAGCGGTGAGTGCCAAAAATGTATCAGAGAAGGTCAGGAAAACTACAGCCTATCTGGAAACAACGTACAAACTCAGAGATATGCATCTTAAATCATGCTAAATTACATGCTTCATGCTGGTGGCTCAGTCATGGGAAATTATCAAGCTACGTGATGTCTCATTTGTTTTTTAACGCATTATGCGATATTGCTGAGGAAAAGCTCTTACATGTGTTTATATAAATATTGCTCTCATGCTTTACATTTTTGGTCTAAATAATAGGAAAATCTTAACTATATATCACTTTTTTAAATGTGTTACAGAAGTATACCATTTAGCGATATGTTATGCATTCATCGCAGACTGTTTTCGATGACTATAAATATGTTTGCCCTTTACACTGAGCCTGCCTGAGGGATTAGCAAACCCCCAAAAGTTCAGTTGAATATTATCCGAATGTACATCTCTGCTCGAATAAAGTAGTTAAGCAGCCTGCAGTGTAGTGTGATTGCTTCTGGTCTATTGATAATTTTCCCAAAAATTCATTTCTAATTCTAAGAATCCGAATCCACTTGTTAAAACCCGACATGGATTGCCTGAGCTAAATGGGGCCTGTTTCCATGTTGTAACTACTCTATATTTCTATGTATTATAATTTCTATATCAAATATTAGTTTCCGTCGTCACTTCAGTTGCGCCCAATGTTGCAATACTGATATTAGCACAGCAATTATCCAATTTAAGAAATTACATGTCTTTTTTTTCGGTCAATTAATTTAAAATATTTAAAATTAATCCTTACAAAATTTGCTTCATCGACACCCTACTCTATTATGTGGAAGAATGGGAAAACAGAATATTACGTATTCAAGAAATAAATGCAAACTACATAATTTTTGCATTATCACCACCATTTCTGTTAAATGCAAAATCCAAAGATAGAATCCAACTAAAGGAGCCCAGTGTGGAATTGAAATCCCTCTAAATAGATAATAGTGGTTGAATTGAGTTGATTGGCAATCTTTACCAGCATTAGTTATTGTTTCTACTAACTTTAAAGTTGTCAGTTGATATGCTCTTTTCACTTCAATGACCCAGCCCTGTAAAACATTTTAACTCTACTTGCACTGTTTTAGCATTTATCTTTAGTTTACACTGGGCACTTCTGATCCCGAGATGCAATCTAACCTTCCTTGTCAGAAAAGCCAAATATTATCAATGCCTCCCTTTAGTCGAGTTAGCGTAACAGTTCGGAAATGATCACACTTTTTTTTTCTACTTGCAAGCTGATTTTACTTTTTTTTTTAAATCAGCTTTTAGACAGAGGCAAAGTATTAGCGTAGTTCCTGTATAATTTCACCCCATGTCCCGCTAGAGTAGTTGTTGGGAGACAGTTGTAACCCCATTATGGCATTATGTAGATTAATTAATTTGAGAAACAAACATAATCACCTGTTATGTATTCAAAGTGTATAGTATCGGGATGCATCATTGATATTTCTAAAATATTACTGTAGCAACGTATGAACTTCATGCAACCAAAGTCAATCAAATCATAACAAAGTCCTCTGTAATGTAAGTGGAAGAATGATTTTTCACAATACTTAGTAATCTAATGGAGATTTCTAAAGTTCTGACTGATTATGCGGGTATAGGCCACCTCAGAAGAATGTGTAAGATAGTAGGGAAGAAATACAAAGCTTTTACTTCTTGGCCATTGATCTGAAACTAGCCCAAACAAGGAAGGTCAAATGTCACTGAGTTAACAACTCAAATGAAATGAATTTAATTAATCTCAAACCAGACCAAAGCAAGTGTGACCCATGCATAAAGCTATCCATAAAGTGGTACTATACTGTCAGCATCATCTAAAGGTCAGAAGTACATCTGATATGAAAAGTGAAGATGTTTAAGTTTGCCAAGTAGAAAGTCATTCTTATAAAGTTAAAGGTACATTGAAAGGATATACTATTTCACAAACTATTCCTAATTTAAATTGTATGATTCACTTCAAAATTACGGATTGAAAAAGAATGAAGGTCATAATTGACTCACCCTGTTATAAGCAAGCACTGCTTCTGACAGTCAGGGACTCTAGTCCATTCCACTTTCTACTAAAGGCCACTATAGAGTACCAACAACCTTCTGTGAGAAAACATAGGTAAGGGTATGGGGATTAGAATTAAAAAATGTGTTTCTTAATAAAATCTGAATTGTTTGCTTTCAGAGAAAGTGCTATGAAGCTACTGTATAACCTGATGTATAACTTCATATAGTGGGTAACTTGAATAACATCTTCTTAGGATAGTTTGCAGGCTCTACGTTTCATATCTAATAGAAAAACAAGTAGAATTACACCATAGCACTGGTCAAGAAGTAGTCTTAAAGTAACAGAGGTAAATCAAGTAGCTGCATAATATATATTTGTTTACTTAAAGCTCTAAATAAAGATTGTTAGCTTCTGGTTATATTTAGACAGACTATTGTCATTAAGGGTAAGCGCTCCAAATTCAGGACGAGTGACTCCAAAAAGTGTCAGCCATTTTAATTGCCAGATTGCAGTACAGCTTACAGAGTAATTGCAGTACACATTTCTGACACAATGTTTTCAAGTAAGCAAAATGGAATAATAGCAAAATTATATCACACTGACAAAAATGCCATATAGTGCAATCTCTCCAAATCAAAATGCTTGCTAAGCACTTTACATGAAGAGTTTGCCCTTTGAATATCATCTTGTTTCCTGACATATTTATTTACCGAAAATCATGTTGATATTCCTCTGAAGACTCCAGGCATCAAATTAAAAGAAAAATCAAATTGTAGGATTCAACTCTGAGGTATAACCCCAAAAGAGTAAACAGATCATTTAGTGAATCATTGATTATGAACCTTAAAATCAACGTATTGACCCTAGTATGCAGCCTCACATTTAATTTTAAACGTAAAATTTAACTAGAGCATCTAACCATAAAACCTAAAATAACAATTTGAACCCTTAAAACCTAACCCGAGTTACAACTCAATTACTTCACGGCGCCTGAGGCAAGCATGTTCAGTCTAATGAATCAAGATATCCCAGCTGCTAGGGTGGAATGGAAGGGAGAAAAAAATTAGAAATGCATTACCTAATTTTTAAATGTAAAATGCACTCACAATGGGTACGTTCTGCAAGCATTTTATTTTAAAAAGCTAAATAAAATTATATCCCTCAGAAACCCATCTCAGTTACAAAGCACTTTATTTTGCAGATGAACTTACTTCACCTGGCCTGCTGCAGGTTCGCTGACAACTGAGTATGGTGTCCTCTGGAGAAACAATGGGCACTCTTGTCTAAACTTCAAGTTAAACCATCCAATTCTTTAGTTACTGCTAAGGAACACCAACAACTGAATGCACAAAATCATAAAATCTTTACAACACAGTGAATGTATCAGCCTATCGTGTCTATGCCAGTCAAAACAAGAAATATCCAACCCAATCCCACCTCTCAGCACCAGGTTTGAAGTCCTATCAATCTTCCTGCTTCAAGTGCATTTTCAGGTATTTCTCAAGTTTCAGGTATTTCTGTCTCTACCCTCCTTTCAGACATGAATTCTGGATCCCAGCTTACACCACCTCCCATGAGTGCAAATATTTTTCCTCATCTTCCTTCTAATCATTCTACCATTTGCTTTAAGTGTATTTCCTTTGGTCCATAACCCATCTGCCAGGACAAATTGGTCCTTCTTACCTACTCTTCCTTAACCATTCACAATTTTAAACACTTCAATTAAATCTCCCCTCTGCTGCCTCTCTTCAAAATAAACCGATGCTAGCTTGTTTAATCTATCCTCACAGCAAAATATTATCGAGTTCTGGCAACATCCTCATATATCTCCTTTGCATCCTCTCCAATACAATCACACTGTTCCTGTAAAGAGGTGGTCAGAAATGAATGCAGTATATATGAATGAGTATAAATGAATGAGTCTGAAGAAGGGTCTCGACCTGAAACGTCACCCATTCCTTCTCTTCAGACATTCTGCCTGTCCCACTGAGTTACTCCAGCATTTTGTGTCTATCTGCAGTATATAGGGTCTGGTCTAACTGGTGGTGTATGCAGTTCCAGCATAACCTCCCTACCTCGGCTAACGTCATCCTGTCCTGTTATCTTACACGATCAGTTGACATGTACTCCAGTGCTTCCCTGTTTCCTACCAATATTGTTTTCAAGATTACGAACATTTACATATCAATAAAGCAAGCAACCTATTGAGATTTCAATAAACAAGCCTTATTTTGTATTCCTCACAATATATTTTGTTTACAGGTAACAAGGATCAGAAACGTAATTGCGGTACTAATTGCAAACTGCCAGCTCTCAGGTATTCGGTTGGAATGCCTGAGAAGAAATTAGCTTGAATTTCAAAACTGAGAAATTAAATAAAGGATAAGTTCATATATGAACCAGTCAGACAGTTAAACACATCAACACACTTCTGCTATTAGTGCAACATTATTAATACTTGAATCTTCTAAAGATCTACTTTAGTTTGAATTTATTTTGTGATTTGATGTGAAATTATGCCATTAACATCATGACAGGTCATTTGTGTTTGATAATTCGGGGGATATTAGTTTGGAATTGATGCTAAAACTCCAACGTGATAACTGTTACAGTGACACAATAAATGATTTAAACATCATTCTACACTCCGGCAACCTTGGACTGTGCATCTTTATCACTGAAAGGGTTACAAATAAAATAATTCAACAGTTTTTGTCTTAAGCTCCAAACGCTATGGTTACCATTTGACATTCAATAGTTAATCTGTGTGCAGTTGTTGGATTCGAGGCAAGAATTTATCAGAAAGCACAATGGATCTATCAACCTGTGTAACTAAGGAGGGGACATTTGATCAGCTGACTGTAAGCCCTGTATGATATTAATTATGGGTCAAGCTTAAGATTTGTAGTGAGATTTGCTTTAATCCTCCATATAAGTGTTGTGCTATGCACGGCACATTGGGAAGAACTGAGTGATAATCAAGTCATCCTGCCATTACTAAGTAAAAGTAATAGATGAAATATTAAACATGTCACAGCAATACCATCAACTTCATTTCAATGAAACGAGTAAGCAGACAGGATAAATATGCTGGATAAACTAGTGAACGGTCCTGTTATATTCACATAAATACAAATAAAGCATAAAATACAATGGTGTTATAACGATCTAAACAAACACCGGCAGCATTTCCTTGACAACATTGTCAACACCTATTCCGATAGACACACCATGACCCCGAGCTGTATCGTTACATGAAAATGCAGAAAGAATTAACACACATGACTGTTGTTTCTTTAAAATAATCTACCATAAAACTTACCAGTGCTGGCTCCTCGCTCTGACAAAATATCAGCAAAAGCGACACCTTTGAATGAAATAATGGTTAAGCAAAACTGACCTTATATAGTCGCAACTATTTCTGGACTTTTAAAACATATATGCAAACACACTGTACATAAATGCAGACGCGAAAATAAGAAAACAGCGTGGCTCAAAAAGCGATGAGGGGTCTTGTTTTAAATGGGGAAAGCGCTCCCAGCATAACGTGGGTAAAGCAGAGACCTTGATTTGCAGGATCTGACTGTCAGACACTCTGCGTCACTATAAACACTATAAGGCAATGGTATCAAATTTCAAGAGTGCCACTACGAGGGGTTTAAGTGGAGAGCGAGTTCAACCACTTGCATGTGACCGCATCCTATCAAGACAGTTTAAACGTAAACAAAAAGCCAGCCTCCTACTTCAAGTGTTTTTAACTTATAGCTTTGCCAGTTAAAGGTAGTTTATGTGCTCCCAGGCCTTCTAAGTTTTTACTTATATGTGCCCTGGAATTGTGTGTCTAATGATGTGCAAATAAGTAATGAAAGGTGCTGCCAAATGCATGCGATTGTCGCAGACACTCATTGTCTGGGCTAAATCTAGTAGCATACTGTCTCATGTGTACACTGCATCAGGAGCCTGCATTGTGTACTGTTTGCTGCAACGTCCTAAGACACAACGGGCCCTCCAGTATAACGAGCGTATAACTGACAACAACTTGGCCAAATCCACTCGAAATCTGCACTGCTCAGATGGTAGGTCTGACTACACCTCACAAGTTACACAAGTGCCGTTTTCGGGCCGTCTCGTTAATTCGTTCCCTCGCTTGCCGCCGGTTTATTGCCGCTAAATGTCTTGGAATACAGTAGGATAACTGATGTTGTTTCTTGCCGAGATAATGCGGCACGCCGGCCCAGCATTCAATGTGACTTTCCCCTTCTCTCTCTCTCCCCCTCTCTCTCTCTCTCCCTCTACCACACTGGCATATATACACTTCCCGTTCTCCCCAGTATACACCTTCCTAACTCACACACATACACACACACACATCCGCCTCTCGCACACAGACACCTAAACTGTATATGGTCAGGAAACAAGCTATGTTCGCACGTAACGTGCTTCCTACCATCATCCCCATGTGGTCACAACAAAACTGAACCAAGCAAGCAAAAAAAAATTGCAACTGACGCGCCAGGATCCCCAGGCCTACAGTGGATCAGCTGTCAATCCCTTGCATCTATTTTCAGGACAAGACCTGCAAATGATCATTCTCCACCATCCTGCCCCTTTCGCTCAGCCGCCGAGCCTGAGACGGGAGAGGATGGCAGGAACTTTGGAACCCGAGGTCGCGGCACACTGGCAACCTTCTGCAAGGGTAACCTCAGCCGCTGCACAGGCGCTTTAATAAAATCGCAAACGGAGGCTGTCAGAAAAAGCTGCACGTCTTTTCTTTCCTCTCTCCCTCTCTCTTAGCAAAGTGTGATTGATTTACGATTACCTTGGACAACCTCCCTATCAGAGCGAGAGCTGGTGCCGGGGTTTATTTGGTAGTTTAAAGTAAATGGAAGCCGGCTACTTTCGCTTTAATGTCCACGGGGTTCGGAAACGCTGCAACCCTCTCTTTACAACACACACGCCTCCCTTTCCTGGCAACCCGTACTCGAGAAATCTCGGGGGTGGCGATCGCGGCAGCCGACACCGCTCTGCCGGTGGATGGAAGGGGACAGAGGGCCAGCGGGAGAAGATAGGCGAGTGGGTTCCGCGTCCGTGTTATTTGGGGCCGCCGTGATGGAGTTTAGTGGCTGAAATAAGCGTGGTGTAAGGGCAGTCATGTGATCGGCACACACCCGCCCGGCAATGCGCCCGTCCGCACTCAGCGTGACCCATAGCGTCACTCTGCCTGCTTATTTTATCAATGACAAGTTGCAACAGACGGGACAAAATTCACCATCTCACGGCACTGGCGGGGCTCCAGACTGATAAGAAATGCGCACTGGAAGTGATTTCCATCTGTTTTTTTTAAAGAAACCACATGATTCATTCAGCATCGTTCGGCGATAACGATGTCAATTTCTTTTCCCCCTATATATTGATGCCATGTCAATTTATCTTTTTTGTCTCTCTCTCTCTCTCTATATATATATATATATATATTTAGGTTTAACTCCCCTCCTCCCTCCCCTCCTCCTCTCTTTAAAAAAAAACTCTCGTACATAAAGGTTGACACTTCTCACTTCTTCTGGGACTTAATGTCCAGGTACAATTCAGGACTGGTAGATTCGGACCGGGAATCTAGCGAAGGCAAATCCTGATCTTCTGATGGAGCGCGCGATTGTGTGAGTGTGAGTGAGTGAGTGAGTGTGTGTGTGTGTGTGTGAGTGTGTGTGTGTGTAATTCGGGAATACCAGTGCATCAACAATGATGCTGATAGAGCAAGCTGGTTGGAGAAACAGGAGGGAGGGGGGGGGGGGGGGGTGATTTTATCAAAATGATCTTAGAGGGGCATCAATTCGTCACGCGTTATTGAGCACTGTTATCAGTGACTGGTATTGAGGGTGTGGTTTATTTTATTTACAGATCCGAGTTTATTTTTGTATTAATTAGACGCGCGCACCAGTTTTGATGGCAAGCGCCTGTTAAATTACCCCGAGGAAAGAGATGATTGCTTCGCATATTTGACAGCCGTATAATCACCGAAGTAACATCTAAAACTAAGTTTGAACGCATGACCTATTGTTTGCTTGATCAGATAGAAATAGTTTGTGGGATGGCTGGATATTTCTTAGAGCAATTTTTAACCATTTGCTGTTGCCACTTTCGGTGGTGAAATGGTTGCTAAACAAAAGCTACTATTCTTTATAGAACATCCCGACTATTAAATGCAAGACCTCAACCCGGCTGGGCGATCTAACCTGTACACGCGGTCTTTAACTTCGAACTTTAGAAATAATCGGGGGATTCAATTTATGATTTCTACATGTTTAATGTTTGAAACTGGTAACAGAACATATGAAGTTAATTATAATTGCGCAAGTAGAGGTGGCAGATTGTGTAAAAACGCCAAGGTACGTTTTGTAGTTGGATTTCAGTACTTGACATGATACGGCGAAATAATATTGTTTTAAAATCGCGGGTATATTTACAGCAATCCCTAACCACTGTCGGCGATATATCGCTACTAGTTCAGCACTGGCGACTGAATATTTAATTTATAAGACTGAAAATTCCCGTCTCATTCTGTTTCGTTCTTAATTTAAATTGAAGGATGGCTCCTTCCAGAGCGCGGCCAACATTTTTCATTGTCTTCAACGATGAGGAATAAAAAATATCGAATATTGAGTAATTCCACTCCAATTTCACATAACAGCAACCTTCATCTTATCCTAGCGATAGAGCACGGCAGATACTACCGACGTTTAGCATGCATTCCATCAATAAAATATGCATTATCTGGCTTCCTTCAAGTGAAAAATTACTGGATGACACATTTGTCAAAATAGTAAGACGCGGAAATGAATTCGTCATATGTTAGGGTTTAAGTACGTCTATTTAAAAAAACAATAAAAGAGCTTTAGAATCAAAAAATTACGTTAGACATGTATAAATATATAAATATATATAAAACACTAGGATATTTGGTGCCGAGATATAATTATTGAAGTACTCACATGGTTCGTGGCTGCAGCAAGATTGAGTTAATCACAGCTTGGGACCTTCCTCCTGGACTCAGCAATAGCAAATGGCCAAATAGCTGCACTCAACCTGACCACTTAGCAACTTGGGAACAGACAGAGAGGGGTAGATCAGTATTACCATCCCAGGCTCTGTAGCCTATAAATAGCCAACTTTTTGATTGATACAAGGAACAAATGAGAGAAGAATGCGTAATTTTGCGCATGAGCCCCCCTTCAAGTGAAAGAGAGAAATATAGAAAGGGAATCTACTGGGATGGATAGAATGTATGTGTGTGTGTTTAAAAGAGAGAGGGGGAGGTGGGGTGGGGGTGGAGATACTGAGACCGAGAAAGCCCCAAGCTGATCCACGCGGCAAACTTGTAGGGTTTGAAGGGTTTGCTATTTATCTCAAAGCGCCCGCCTGACACACCTGAGGAGAGAGTGACCCAACTGTAAGGATAGGAAAATTTGGCAGAGATCTGTGCATGTTTTCAGCTTTTAAAACTTACGGTAGGAAAGTGCACATTGTTATATTTATTAAATATGAGAACATAATAAAAAAAATCTCCATCTCCTATTTGAGTTAGGTGTTGTCAAGAAACTATTGAATCCGATTGTGTTTCTCGTGTTTTATACAAAATTTATAGTTAAGACCAGTCGTCCGTTCTTGAGTTGCAACGCCACAGTTTCTTTATTTAGTTTAAGTCTTGTTATCCATCGCACTTATTTAATTTTATCTTGAAATAAACGTTGCGTGCCTCCTTGGTGTTTGCGGGTTAGTTTGAGTAATTATTCTCTTGCAGACGAGTTTAGGTTAACTTAGGTGTTGGTCAAAGTGTACCTCGAAATCCTGAATTAGGTGTGTGATTTAAATGCTTGAATTATAAAAATACAAATTCTTATGTTACTGCGAACATTTCCCACCCTCATTACTTCACCCTTCCTATTTACAGTAGTGCCTTTATTGTTGCTTATGATATAAATGCTGTATTTCAAGAGCATCTGGGGATTTATTTTAAAACTATATGTCTATTTCTCCATGTCGAATTGGAGATTATTTTCTTTCCCTTTCGACTCGAAAGGCTTTCCAGGCGCTTTAAGGGGGTGATGTGACTAGAAATCAGTCTTTGATTTATGCCTACCAGTCTGTTTCTGCACTGCATACATTTCCAATCTCATGCCCCATAAAATAATAACAAAGGGTCCGCATTAATCCGTCTGCAAGGCTGGCTTTGAAAACTCGTGTATATGCCTCAAAAGTTGAAGACTAATTTATCAACTTCCCACTTTTCCGCTGAATGTTCTAATTTTGACCACCTTCGCTATTTTATTGATGAGAATACTCACCTTTACCTGAAAGGTCTAATTCGGGAGAAAAAAAAATCAATACCTAAACGTTGCCGAAACTGCCTGACGGTAAATTTACATTGTGGAACATCACAAGGTATCTACAACAGCCCGGGAACCCTATCTCGCCAAGTAGTTACTTTGAAACAGGCTTCGCTGTATATCCTTGCCATTTAAAGGAGATAACATTGCGGGCACCGAGAGTGCCATATATATGAAAACGTAGACTTGTCCATAAGTCATTAACTGTGAGTGAATCAGAGTTAAGTAAATTTGAATTTGAAAGTACATTGTCTCTCAAATTTGAGAATTTAATTACAGTCGAGGGCCAGATGACATCGGGACGTTGTAAGTGCAAGGAAATTCAAGTCTCCCTGCTTCGCTCTGGAATATTAGTCCACCACTGACTCGCACATATGCGCACATTCTTATTATGATTCTCAAGGCTAGAAATATAGATATTAAGAAGTTTTTTTTAGAAAAGTGTACTACCTACAATCTTTATGACCAATGCAATTGTGAGAAAACGATTGCTATCCTGAAAGAAATCTGACACTTTTAAAATCTGATATTGGGCATTCTTAAGAATGATTTGCATTCTTAAGCGCAATTTATTGAGACACATTTGTTATATTATGTGAACTTAAAAGACTATTACGTTGTTACCAGATTCTCACATTAATACTAAATAACGTATGATTTTCACTGCATGGAGTGCATTCTGTTCGCGATCTTCATCTATTAACCCTTTATTGACACACGTTTGACTGAGACACGGCTTCTGAAAGTACAATTCTGCTGTTTTGCCAGCGCAATTTGGAAACAAAAGAAGGACCGTCGAATATGACATTGCATGTGTGACGGTGCTTAGATGGTGAGAATGTTGTTTTGATCCTCGTTATTTCTGATTGCGGGAGTTCACTGCCAACTGGAAACCCCGACGTGGAAAACAATGCACGTTGTTTTAAAATGAGCAATGCAACTCAGGAAGCATCCTGTTAACAGTGCAGTTTAGTGAGAATTGGTAAAGCTGTAGAGTCATAATATGTCTTTGAATTCTGAAAATAAGGTTGCTCAACTTTACAATAAAAATGTGGACACATTGCTGTATATGGTGTTGATGTAGGGCGGTTGTACCCTTCATCGGACATTTGGTTCAAAGAAGATACTAATTAAGACAGATGAAATATTACTGCAAAGTACCTAGCTTGTTTGAACCATTAACCTTGTAATAAACGTGCTTCAGAGATGAATAAATCGAAATACTGTATATTGGGTACAGAAGCTTGTGATAATAGCTTGTCACGTCCGCGGTGATGATTTTGGGGGGGAAATTATTAATGATTCGGTAATCAAATGTACAAAACTTATAGCAACTTATGAATACTAATAGTAGGAATATTTTCTTCTTGAAGTAAATTTGTAATGTTCTACAACAGAGTGGTCGAAAAGAATAGGAAAGGAAAACCACAGGTCTGGCGTTAGACGGGTTCTGCAAAGTCCGGAGAAAAGAAAAGTGCGACACAAAGTAGTGAAATCTTTAGAAACTAAAACCAAGAACATAAGGTGGGGACGTGATACAGAATTGCCATGTTGTCGAAGCTAGATGTGGAGATGCATAGAGATGGAGATGAAAACTGGATGCACCAAGTTATAAATTGCGATTTGGAAATAGAACGAGCGCATGCTAACTAATGGGGTAGGGATGTAATTATTAAAATAAATAACATACGATTAGCCATATGATAATAACTGATAATACACTTACGCAAAACACGGTGAATATTTCTGCTCAAGGAATCAATGGGGACGTTTTGGAATTCTTGTTTTAATTCTGTAGCACATTTGATAACAACGTTCGTGTGAGCTAAACTTACTTTTCCATGCATAATAGGCTGGGAATGTTAGCGCACATAAGGTGTGAAAATCGGGGGAATGACTATGGATTCATTCCGGAATCCCAATCTTCAAATTGTCGTTAAAGAAACGGAAATGTTTTATTTCGGCCGTTTTAATTTTGGCGCGCGTACACCAATAGTGAAGCAACTGGACCGCTACACCTGTAGTTGCTGAAAGGTAAGATGTTATATGAATAGTGGTAGAAAGTCCCATATATATATATATATGGTTGATGTATGATTAAGTAAGTTTGCTTGGCGCAAAGTACAAAAGAAATGCTACAAGTTTTAATTCAACAACTTCCAGCTAGATACTTGGCAGAGATAGCGCGGCTCTTGGACTATCATGGGTTAACTGGACAACAAACTTGGTGGTGTTTTTTTCCCCTTCTCGACACAGTAACATGCAGAAAAGTTTGGCATATAGCCACGGGTGGGGCAGAAGCGGTCGCGGCTTTCCTCTGAAGTAAATTACGTGAAGTATTCAAACTTCAAGTTGTTAACCATTTATAATTTGTAAAAACTACGGAGTAAATATCACAGTTAGCAAAGCGCAGAAAAGCTGTAAACTGAAGGATATTGGGTGTGATATATTAGCCGAATAGACAGCTCGGGCAAGTAGTAATGGGCACCAGGAAGTAAAAGTTATAGTTTTAGGTCTGTCAAACTAACACCCAACTTATAAATAAAACGAATTCGGCTAAAATGAATCTGAATTGATAGTCGAAAACATCTGATATTAAAGATAATGGCGTTCATTCAAACGACATAAGATGTTTTAGAGCAATGGGAATAACGAGAAATCCGATGCTACCAAAATACGTTACAATGACCTCCAGTTCTTCTTCACGTCAAAGAAAAATAAGTGCCGAGTATAATTGATTAGTTTATCTGTACGTGTTTATATATGTGTTATCACATAAATATCTAAATGGGTCTTTTTTGCCTAAACCACTGCAATGTCTATTTGTCCTATTAAAAGATCACAATGAGACAACAGGAGTTGAAGTTGGAATTGACGGTGCGCGACGCATTGAAGAAAAGTTGGCTTTTTGGGCCGGCGGGAACTGAGCATGGGGTTGTTTCACTCAAGCATGTTAGGTTAAACATGATCAAAAGTAATACGGAGCTAAAAAATAATAATCAGTAAACAAAATTACAATGGAACACAAAGCTGGCAGCTCAGTTGACAAAAGCTGCTAAATTGAGAAACACGACTTAAAGAATATTTATTGTGTGGCTGCAGCATTCCCCAAGCTCGCTTAATACTATGTTGCAATATAAATGTAAGGACATTGGAATTAAAGGTAGCTTTGCGATAAATGTGAAAAGATATTGAAGACTGGATATCCAGAGATCGAGATAAACGGATCGCGAGATTGATAGGTGATAGCAGATAGCGCAATTGAAAGCTACAGAGGCTGATGGATAGAAACATCGGAACTCTAAACCCACATCAGGAAACGGGCTTTTTTAAATAATATCACTTCCACCAAGTGTGAAAGTGCCCAAACAACTGGAATCGGGTCTACAGAAAGCGTCTATCGCTCTCTGTTTTGTGGTCAAGGACTACTTCTCTCGACTGACAGGCAATTTGGATGTTGATATTATGTGATAAGACATTAATTGTCCCCATCTCGTGTTTTGCTGAGCAGCAAGCAAATACGCGCTTACATCTCAATGTGAAAAATATTTTCAGACGTAGCTATGTATCTCATCTTTCCCTATCAATGGATCGGTGCACTCGCTGTAGGTCAAATAACTGAATGCATAGATTGCTTCTGGACAACAGTGGATGGAGACTGTGGCTTTTCTCATCGGAAGGTGCACATGTCTTGATCTCTGAATTTCAGCGCGCTTTACAATCTCTGGTGTTTATTTAATGATTCCTTTATGTTTGAAAACGTGGCAATATATTTCAATTATATTTGCGTCTGATGGGCGATGTGAGCACTATCGTCGTTACCAAGGTAGCACGGGTCGGTTGAAAATTGAGCCAGAAAACGCAGACAGGTGAATTATGTGCATTTCAGTAACATTTGTACAAGAACGCGTTAACAAGTTGGAAATTCTATTAAAGGATAAAAACTTTGGTTCTTAATTGTGGAGCAGCAGGAAGACGACGGTGTCACGGCTGTCGAGGCGCCTACTGCGCAGAGTACACCTGCCGACTACACGGGCATTAGAAGTAGCTGAGAGTTTGCATGCATATATTACGCTTGAAAATAACATAACTGTGATACTGAGAATGAAAATGGTCACGGAAAGGTAAGAAGAGGAAGGAGGATAAAACCACAGAGCAGAAAATAAATAATCTTGCCCGGCAAGCAAGTGGAGCTGATAGTGTTAATCATTTTGCATTGCCGAAGAGTAAGTCAAGCCACATAAAGAATGATGTGAAACATACCATTTTAGGTCTGGAGATTCATGTTAAAAATCCAGATCCATGAGGTTAGTTAAAGGCAACTCGCCGTCTGGAAAATGGTTGGCATTAGCCAGTCAATTGCGGGGCCCTTGTCTGCACTGGGGGTCATGTAGTTAGTGTCAGGTGCTGTGGGGGCAACATATTAAGGGTTGTATTACTCGACATCTTGATAGAAAGAATATTGGTCCAAATGAAGATGGAGATTCATTTCACCCATGAAACAATGATGTGCCATTTGGTTCGCACTTTCTCTAAAATAATTAGGTTGCTGGTGGTGAGGTCAATATGAAAACATATGTAATTTGGCCATTAGATTGTTGTAATAAAACAAAACAAAACGAGGAGCAACTACCCACATAAAGCTCCTGAATATATAAAGAGAAACTACGTCTGTCACAAAATAGCACTTGTTTAAAATACCCATCTTTTAAAAATATTTATAATCTGAAGGTCAAGTTTTAGTTCTTATTTGACCTTGCCCCCTTTCCCCATATGTAGACGCCCCAGTTTCATAAGCGCCTCACTTACTGGTTACACAATGAAACATTAACAATGAAATTGGAAGTGGGCCCAAAGTTTTTTATTAAAGAAAGGGAAACTTCAAATTTTTATCACATTACGTATAAAGCCAGCCTTGAACCGTACTATTAAAGTTAAAAATGCTTGTCAAAGTGAACAAAGGTGTCTCATAAGATGGTCCGAATGAAAAGCTGCCTCACCAAGAATTGTCCCACATTTTGCAGTGTACTGCCTGAAGTGTGAGTTTCTTTTCAGCTGGTGGTGGTGTTAGATGTGTGGAATGGGGGTGTTCTGTATCATTGCCATCTTCAATTAATCTTCCAGAATTAAAATGACTACTCTTTGTTTTGTTAAACATACCTCTCTCGAAGCAGACCCTTGATAAACTCGAGAAAACATTTCCCAGCTGGAGTTCATGGCTTCATTGATGATCTTTATATGAGATGATCTTAATATTGTTTAACTTCCTCAATATTCATGCTCTGCTATTCCTACATTGCTCTGAATTGCCAGCAGAGATCTACCGCTATTCCAATCACACATTTTCTGTCCTATTATTTAACTCTTTCATAGTGGTTTCTATTCAAACCCAATCTCAGGAGAATCTTACAATCTGGTGCACCATCCTATCTGCTCTTTCACGCCCACATTTATCCTGGAAATATTAATATAAACATAATTCTGCCTATATTTGAGGCAAGTCTCTATCACATGATTGAGACTGTTGTGGCAGCGGCAAGGTATTCTTTAGGTTGTTAGCTATAATTTAAAGATTACAAGCTACAAATATCTCCCTTTCTGCATTGCACGGGCAAATTTCCCTTTTTAACATTTCTTGTTTCAAAGATGAAGTACATGGTCGATTATCTCCCAGGGTTAATCCGCACATTCTATCCCTTTTATTATACTCAAGACTGCCTTCTTAATTGCTACTCTCCAAATGGGGGGAAAGTACAATTAGTATGTGAGGGAGTGATGCAAGAAAGAAGGTGTGGACAGTAAAAAGTGACAAGCAGGAAAGCATATGCATAATTTACACTTGACGAGGTTTAATTTAACAGATTAGGGATACTTTTAGAGTATTAAAACTATTTTTAACAAACAGTGGCAAAAAATATTTTCAATGTCACTGTAAATCAAATATGACACAAGAAGATGGGATAATATTTAAAAAAAATAGGGCAGGATGAGGGTGAAAGCTAGTTCCATCTTTTGAAACTATCAACATTTTCCTACTGTTTGCAGCCTTTCTAATGACATTCGAACTATGTTTATTTTTCTGACAATGATTGTCCAGGCCTCTGCTTGGAAGTCAAGGCTGCTTGACTTCCAAAATAAAATGCCTACATTTGCTTCTTTTACTGACTAAAGAAAGCCATCCAGTCTCAAGTTCATGTTCTCTAAGGTAGTTTATTATTTGTGTTAATTAGCAATTGCTAACAGTCACATTAATTTGTGTGGATCAGTTGTACATTTGAACAATCCTAAATTACATTTCATTATCTTATTCTCATTTTCAGGACACAGTTTGCACTGGCAGTAATTGCCCATGTCTAGTTGCCGCAGGAAGGTTAAGTTTGACTGTTTACGGAACTTCTGTAAATCTGTGATCTCGGTACCACAATACTGTCAGGTCACTTTGTCAGAATTTTGATACAGGTAACCCATTCCACCTCCCTTGTTTTTCTGTTGTGTTTTTTTTTTGCTTTCTTTTTTATTTGTAACTTTCTACCCTTTCTTTTTCCCTCTTTCTATAAAAAATAAAAGACTAGAAGCAGAAGTAATTGATAATGGAAAATTTTAATAATGTATGACTGATGTATATGAAAAGTTTTTTAACTATAATATGTAACTACATTTTATAATATGTCTACTTCTAATAAATAAATAAAATTTAAAAAAAAAAGAATTTTGATCCAGCCGTAGTAAAACAGTGATATCCAAGAAAATCTGGACAATGTATGACTTGGAGAAGATCTTAATGGTGATATTGTTCTATCCATTTGCTATCTTGTCTGAACTTTGTAGGCTGCAGGTTTGGGAAGAGCTATGAAGAAATATTGGTGAGTTGCTGCAGTGTATTGTTTAAGGTAGCTTTGAGCCCAGAATATTTTCCTCTGTTTAGCTGATAGCGGAAGAGCTTCCTTTGAAAGAGATTGGATCAGCACAAGGAGAGGGGCCATTTCATACTTACCCGCCCTGAAGTCCATAATTTCCCCCAGATGCAGAAATGCTTGTGGTTCCCACATTAGCCTTATTTTAGTCGCCTCAGACTTGACAGTCAGAACCTTTTACCCAAAGTGAAAATGCCAAAGACTAGAGGGCCAGGCCTTAAGGTGAGAGAGACAAAGTTTAAAGAAAATTTGCGGGGAAAGAATTTTACCCCAAGAGTGATAGATGCCTGGAAAGTGCTGTTAGGGGTGGTAGTGGAGGCAGGTATGAGCAGCATTAAAGAGGCTTTTAGGTGGGCACATGGATTTGCAGGGAATGGAGGGTTATGGATCACATGCAGGCAGAGGAGATTCAGCATCATGATCAGCATGGACATTGTGGTCCAATGGGCCCTTTCCTGTGCTCTACTGTTCTATGTTCTATCTTCTCTATTGACGCAAGTTGGCATTTTCACCACATGATAAATATTCTGACTGTCTATCTTTATTCTTATAATTTACTCTCATAATTTATATACTCCTCACAGCCTCCCATAAACCTCCAGCGTTCCAGACAAAACAATCCAAGTCTTGTCCTATGCTGTACTGTTCGATGTTCAATGTTATCTATTGATGCAACTCATTCATGATCCTGAGGAACTCCCCAAGAAGAGAGTACATGAAGTGCGCAGTTTGCATATATTTAGATCTGTGAATAGACAATTAAACAAATCCTCTCCTCTGTGCTGGTTATTCTTAAGTGATCTTACAACTTTACCCTGACGTGTTTTCCTGATATCAAAGAAGACTCGGAGAGCCACTTGAAATATAAAATTAATTTGTTGACAATGCTTTGGTGGCCATGATATTTAAGTTTCATATCCAGGGGCATATTCAGGATATAGATTGCGGGGAAGCCAAAGATCACAGTTCTATTTTATTATCATGCGTTCCCTCCTGTTCATTACAGCCGAGCGTTTGTGTGGCATTAATGTTACTTAATATTTTCAGCATGAACTTAATTGTGTATGTGGACTGTCCATTAGCTAATAAGTAATGAGCTGAGCCGAATACTGAACAATGATGTAAATAGTGTCACTTCTGGCCTTGTGAGGTAAGACAAGTCGGTGATAAAGTAGGTGAATGTAATTGGTACTTTCAGATGCCTCCTTGAAGAAATTCAGACACAACGTCTTGGAACAGAGATGATCTCCCTCCAGTAATGACAACAAATCTTTATTTGTCTCCTTCATGGTACATTTTAAAAATATTTATCTGATGTCACCTTTCACCTTATCCCTGAAACTGAAGTGTGGTATTCATGATCAGTGCAGACTCAGTGAGCCCAAGGACCTGCTTCTGTTCTGTATTGCTTTATATTTACAGCGAAACAGGTAAAATCTGGAGCTGGATGAAATAGGCAGAACTGAGCACTGGCTGGCATGTTATTTATAACTAAAGGGCATTTAAAAGTATGGCTGACAACTATGTGTGTGATTTTCTGATCATTGTAAAGCAGTTGATAGTGTGGTAAATGGCTGGTTTGAATTTGGCCTGAATCTTGTGCGTATCGTAAGTACTTGTTCAAATATTTCTCTTTTTTTGATAAATATCAGTGCTGTAATTGTTGCTGTACAGCTGAGAACAGAGTATAAGAACAGAGGATTCTAGAAATATTCACGATAGACACAAAATGCTGGAGTAACTCAGCGGTTCAGGCAGCCTCTCTAGAGATAAAAAAAAGGTGACGTCTTGGGTTGGAACCTTTCTTCGGTCCCTTGTGAATATTGAAATAGAAATATTAAGATGGCCAAGCAGCATCTGAGAAGAAAGAAACAGAGTTAATGTTTCAGGTCAGCGACCTATCATCAGAACCAACAAAGGTTAGAAATCAAATATGATTCAGGATCCAGAGAAGGTGGGGTTCGGGGTGGGGGGAGGAAGAGGTAACAAAGGGAATATAAACCATAGGTGAAGACCAACAGAGATAGACAGATGTGGTGAACGTACTGTTAATCATACTGGTCTATCTGGAGAAAGAGTAAATAGGATCAAAAGAATGAAAACAGAGGTAAATCGTAAATAAAAGAGGGGAATAAGCAATGCTGCAACTGTGAGATATAAACCGGAGATGTTGGAAATCTGAAATAAAAGCACAGAATGGTGGAAATACCCAGCAAGTCAGACAACATCTGCAGAGTGAGAAACAGAGCTATTGTTACCCTTTATCAGAATTGCTAAGTCTGATACAAACTGGAAAAGCTGGTTATCTAAAACTGTTCAATTTGATTGAAAGTCTGCAATGCACCTTGTTGGAAGATGAGGTGCTCTTCCTAAAGCTTACTTAGGGCTTCAATGAGAGATGTAGTTCAAAGATGGTGAGGCCAGAGAGGAAATGGGAGTGGCATGGAGAATTACAGTGACAGCCAACTGGAAGGTCAGGGTCATCCTTGTAGACTCAACCACAATTCTTTGCGAAGTGACATTTCACTCCATTTTTTAGTTATAACCATATAACAATTACAGCATGGAAACAGGCCAACTTGGCCCTTCTAGTCCGTGCCAAACACTTATTCTCCCCTAGTCCCATCTACCTGCACTCAGACCATAACCCTCCATTCCTTTCCCGTCCATATACCTATCCAATTTATTTTTAAATGATAAAATCAAACCTGCCTCCACCACTTCCAATGGAAGCTCATTCCACACAGCTACCTCTCTGAGTAAAGAAGTTCCCCCTCATGTTACCCCTAAACTTATGTCCCTTAATTCTCAAGTCATGTCCTCTTGTTTGAATCTTCCCTACTCTCAATGGGAAAAGCTTATCCACGTCGACTCTGTCTATCCCTCTCATCATTTTAAAGACCTCTATCAAGTCCCCCCTTAACCTTCCATGCTCCAAAGAATAAAGACCTAACTTGTTCAACCTTTCTCTGTAACTTAGTACAATACAAAGTACAATATCCTGTATTTCTCCTGTATAGAGGAACATAACTTTTTTTGTAATATATACCTTGAAAAATATAGCTAGGACACTATTAGACATGAAAACTTCAGTATTTGTTGGAATTATTAGTTTTATTAGCTGGCTGATCTTGCAATTAATGCATATATATATATATATATATATATATATATATATATCGTAGTGTCATATTTTATACAGCACAGGAACAGGTCCTTTGGGCCAAATCATCTATTTCAAGCAAGATGTCCATCTGTGCTGGTCTCATTTGTCTGTGCATGGCCCATGTCCCTCCAAACTTGTCTGTTCATGAACCTGCCCAAATATCTCTTAAACATTGTAATTGTACCCAAATCCGCTGCTTGCTCTATCAGCTCATTGCATATATCCACCATACTTTATGTGAAAAAGTTATCCCTCAGGTCCCTTTTAAATCTTTCCCTTCTCATCTTTAACCTATGCCTTCTAGTTTTAGGCTCCTACAAAAGATTGACCATGCATCTTACCTATGTCCCGCAGAATTTTATAAACCTCTATGAGGTAACCCCTCAGCCTTCTGTGTTCTAGCCTACCCAGCTTTTCTTTCTAACTCAAGCCGCCCAATCCCGGTAACATCCTTGTGAATGTTTTCCACACCTTTTCTGTGCAAGAGTATGAAGACAAAGAGTCAAGAATGAAAGAGACAATTGCTGTACTGTTTAAAGAAGGGTCTCAACCGAAACGTTGTTTGTCCATTCCCACCACAGATGCTGTCTGTCAGCACTCCAGCACTTAGTGTTTTACCTGCAATATCCCAACATGCCTGTCATTTGGAAAATAACCTGTACATACATTTTGTCTGCTCCACTGTGTAAATCTACTCAGGGCATGCCTAGTTTGAAAAAGTGCCTCCTCCTCTCTCCAACAAGACATCTGTAACATCCTCTCTTGCTGCATCCTCTGTGATTCCTCCTGCTCTCCATATATCTCCATATCACCATCTATATCTCTTGTTTCCCTTTCCCCTGACTCTCAGTATGAAGAAGGGTCTCAACCCAAAATGTTACCTATTCCCGCTGAGTTACTCCAGCTTTTTGTGTTTATCTTCAGTTTAAACCAGCATCTGTAGTTTCTTCCTACACTGTTTATTCCTACTCTTTGTTTGCAGTCCAGTTCTTTATCTATGTCACTGCATAATCCCTAACTGCATGATGTTTTACAGTTGCATTAAAATATGTAATTGGGACCATGCAGATATACCACATTTATATTCATTACTTCTTAGGGGGAAGTATTTTAGGACCGAGATGAGAAAAACATGTTTCACACAGAGAGTGGTGAATCTGTGGAATTCTCTGCTACAGAAGGTAGTTGAGGCCAGTTCATTGGCTATATTTAAGAGGGAGTTAGATGTGGCCCTTGTGGCTAAAGGGATCAGGGGGTATGGAGAGAAGGCAGGTACAGGATACTGAGTTGGATGATCAGCCATGATCATATTAAATGGCGGTGCAGGCTCGAAGGGCCGAATGGCCTACTCCTGCACCTAATTTCCATGTTTCTATGTTTCTATGTTTTCCCATCTATTCCACCAGATACATCCCTTAAAATTACCAGTACATTTATCAAGCATAACATCCTTTGACTGATTCTTTTATTACACTTTAACAATGGATTCTGGATTTGCCCCAGGCTGTGGTCAGGCCCGTGTTTGTTTTCCTTCTTTTTGTAAGTATTTAGGTTACATTACCTACTGCCAATCTATAGGAACCAACCTAATGTTGAAAAGGATGTGTAGGAAGGAACTGCAGATGCTGGTTTAAACCAAAGATAGACTCAAAATGCTGGAGTAACTCAGCGGGACAGACAGCATTTCTGGAGAGAAGGAATGGGTGATGTTTCAGGTCAAGACCCTTCTTCAGAATGGGTTACGTTTCAGGTTGAGACCCTTAGAAGGGTCTCGACCTGAAACGTCATCCATTCCTTCTCTCCAGAGATGCTGCCTGTCCTGCTGAGTAACTCCAGGATTTTGTGTGTATCTACCTATACCAACTAGCTACCTACACTAATCCTATCATTCAGCACTTGACCCATGGCCTTCCATGCCATGGCGTTTGAAGTATTTATCTAATCACATTAGTTATTGTGGGAATGGATAACACCACCATCTCTTCAAGCAGTTTGCTCAAGATTTCATCCACCTTTTGAGTGATTTATTTGTTCTTAAATCTCCTTTCAATCTAATCCCTTACCTTAAATGTAAGCCCTCACGTCATAGATACTTCTGCTAAAAGGAAATGTTGCTCACCATCTATCCCATTTATTTCCCCCATAAGTTTTGTATGCCTCAATCTGGTGCCCCTTCAACCTTCTCCACTCCAAAACAAACCCAGTCAATTGCATCTCTCCTAATATTTGAAACACTCCATCCCAGGTTACATCCTGGTGAATCTACCCTGTGTTCTCTGAGGTGCAATGTCATACTTTCTTTAGTGTGCGGCAATAAAAAGTGAACACAGTTCTACAGCTGTGACCAAGCCAATGTATAGATGTACCATGACCTCCTTAATGGTAGCAAATTCTCTCCCAGCAAATGAATGCCTTTTTAACCAAATTGTTCTTTAACCTACCTGTTCTGCTATCTTTGGGGATCTTGAACATATACATTAAGATCACTCTATTCTTCACTCCTGGCGTGCTACCATTCATTGTGTATACCCTAGCCTTAATAGTCCTCCAAAAATGCAGATGCTATATTTTACAGAATTACATTCTGAACAGTGAATTTGGCCTAATTTGGAGCAAGTTGGGCTGAATGGCCTTTTTCCATGCTGTATGGTTGTGACTGTGAATAAAGGAAAATTATTATCAATGCATGCAGTATTATTAAAACAATTTCCTTGAATGCACTAAATACATTTCTAATTGAGCAATGAATCCCAGACAGCTTTATGATGATGCAATATATAAGACGTATTTCCTACAGTACTTACAGGAAATATCCTCCTGCAATATTAAGCTGGTCAGAAAATAATTAACAAAGATTACTGATGGCAAAGTATTCTGTTTGCCAGTTTGTTATTGATCATTATTGTTTAGGTCATAAATAGTTGATCCTGTCTTAATCAAATCTATGAACCAAACTACTGCAGCATTATGGTGCAGAATACTGTACTGCATATACTTCATAGAATATAGAACATAGAGAAGTACAGCAAAGGAACAGACCTCTCGCCAACAATCAAACATGATGCCAAGATAAATTAATCTCATCTGATTGTACATGATGCATATCCCTCCATATCCATGAGCCGATGTAAATGACTCTTAAACATCACTACCGTGTCTGACTCCACCAACACCTCTGCCTTTTCAGGCACCCTCTGTGTAAAAAACTTGACCCGCGTATCTGCATTAAAATTTGTTCCTTTCACTGTGAAGCGATGCCCTCCAGTTTTTGGCATTTTCACCCCATGATAAATTTTCTGACTGTTGACCTTATCTATGACTCTCATAATTGTATACTAGACTAAATGGGACCCGTTGGGTCCCATGTTCACACGGGAGGGCTGCTCCCCCAATGCAATATTCCACCTCTCCACCAATTCCAATACTGGTGGCCAGTGGGGGGGGGGGGGCTTTCTGGAGCGCTAGTACAGGTGTTGTGGGCCGAAGGGACTGGGTTCCAGAGGGCTAGTATGGACATTGTGGGTTGAATGGATTATTGGGCTGGCAGCTCAGTCACTCAGGCCTGGTGGGCTGGCCGCTCAGTCACTCAGGGCTGGTGGGCTGGCAGCTCAGTCACTCAGGGCTCGTGGGCTGGCAGCTCAGTCAGTCAGGGCTGGTGGGCTGGCATATCAGTCACTCAGGACTGGTGGGCTAGCAGATCAGTCACTCAGGGTTGGTGGGCTGGCAGTTCACTCACGGCTATTCCTTGAAATTGCATTTCAGACAGAGTGCAGGCCACCAAACATAACTTCACATCGTTTTAGGCAGAGTGCAGGCCACCAAGCTCAATTGCACAGCATTTCAGGCAGAGTGCAGGCCACGAAACTCAATTTCACAGCATTTCAAGCAGAGTGCAGGCCACCAAATTGCAAAACAACTCATTGCATTGTCATTAAGGGCTAACAAATAATTTATTGCAAGTACATTGCAGACTCACAGTTCAGTTGATTTACAGCTTAGACTCACAGTTGTGGACTCTCTCTCACGATCTTCCAGATTGACTGACTCACGTCCAGGCATTCGGGGTTTTATAGTCCTGCCCGCCCCCCCCCCCCCCCCCCCCCCCCCTTACCTTCATCGTGGCGATTGACAGGCGAGAGGACAAATCAGCTGATCTCAAGATTTATTAAACACTCATAACATTTTTTTTTAATCGATCGGAAAAATCCTCGGGGCTGCCTCTGCGGAGGAGGACTGTGAGTATGATGGCCAAAATTCATAGCGATATATGGTAGCGTTTTTTCTAAAATCAATATACAGCCCAGACAGGAATTAGTCATGATGAGACTTTTATCTATATAGATGCACCTCTCAGCCTCCCTTCAACCTGCGGTGTTCCAGACAAAACAATCCAAGTCTGTCCAATCTCTCCTTGTAGCTAATACCCTTTATTCCAGGCAGCACACTGGTAAACTTCTTCTGCCCCATCTACAAAGCCTCCACATACTTCTTGTAGTGGGGTGACCAGAACTGCACGCAATGTTCCAAATCAGGCCTATAAAGCTGCATCATGACTTCCGGATACTTACACAATGCCTCGATTGATGAAGTCACGTGTACTACATGCCTTCTTTACCAGTCTATTTATTTGTATTGTCACTTTCAGGGAGTCTATGGACTTGGAGCCCAAGATCACCCTGTACATTAATGCTGTTAAGGGTCTTGCCATTAATTGTATATATTCCCCTTAGAATTCACCTCCCAAAGTGCACTGAAATGGCAGCACAGTGGTGCAATTGGTAGAGCTGCTGCCCCACTGCACCTGAGACTTGGGTTCGATCCTGACCTTGGGTGCTATCTGTGTGGAGTTTACGTATTTCCCCGGTGACCTTGTGGGTTTCCTCCCTAATCCCAAAGAGGTGCAGGTTTGTAGGATAATTTTCCTCATGTGTCCTAGTTTTTGTAGTGTCCACCTTCTTCTTGGACTCCCCCAGATGGCCTTCCACCCTCTTTAGGCCTTTTCATTTCTAACTGCGTGATATTAACCATCTCAACTGTTCCACTCCCCTTACCTACTCTAACCTCACCTCCTCTGAACGTACAGCTCTCCAATCACTCTGCAGCAACTCCAACATTATCATCAAACCCTCCGACAAGGGAGGTGCCGTGGTAGTCTGGCAAGATTACCTCTACCGTGCTGAGGCCAGGCGACAGCTCTCGGTCACCTCCTCCTACTTTCCCTGGACCATCATTGCACAGATGAACACCTGTGTTCATCATTTTGTTGACAATTTCTGAATTTATCACTTCCGGCTGTCTGCCCTCTACAGCCTCCAACCTTATGGTTCCCCAGCCACGCATGGCCTGGTTTTACCTTCTCCACAAAATCCATAAGCACAGTTGCCCTGTCGCACTGAAATCTTTTCCATGTACCTCAACTGCATCCTATCCCCTGATCCAATCCCTTCTGACCTATGTCCAAGATACCTCACACGCCCTTCGTCTCTTCAGTGACTTCTGTTTTCCAGGCCCCCGTTCCCTCATCTTTACTATGAACGTTCAGTCACTCTACACCTCCATCTCCCACCAGAAAGGTCTTAAAGCCCTCCGTTTCTTCCTGAATCGCAGAACCAGCCAATTTCCCTCTACTAACACTCTCCACTGCCGAGTGGAGCTGGTCCTCACTCTCAACAACTTCTCCTTTGACTCCTCCTAATTCCTCCAAATCAAAGGCATGGGCCCCAGCTATGCCTGACTCTTTGTAGGGTACGTCGAACAATCCCTGGTTCAGGCGTACACTGGCCCAATCTCCAAACTCTATCTTCATTACATTGATGACTGCACCGGTGCTATCTCCTGCACCCATTCAGAACTCATGGACTTCATTAACTTCTCCACCAGTTTCCATCCTGCACTCAATTTCACTTGGACCATCTCCGACACCTCCCTCCACTTTCTTGATCTCACCGTCTCCATCAAAGGAGATAGACTATCGACTGACATCTATTATAAACCTACTGGCTCCCTCAACTATCTCGATTCGGCTTCTTCCCACCCTGCTTCCTGTAAAGATTCTATCCCCTGTATAAAACTGTATAAAAATCAAAAATTTCTGAACAGATATTTTTAGAATAATTTCTGAAGTTGGATCCCGACTCAAAACTAATAATACTAGGATTATCAGAACAAAGCCTAAGACTTACAACGAGCCAAAGAAACTTTATTGACTATAGTATAATAACTGGGATAGAATTAATATTGAAATTTTGGAAAGGTCCTATAACCCCCACAATTAAAATATGGATTATGGAAATGTTGGAGACCTTATATCTGGAAAGAACTAAACTTGTCTTAATTGACAAGCAAGAATTATATGTTAGAATATAGTCTCCATTTATTGATTTTTTGAAAGGGTAAATTGGTCCAGCACGGGAATCTGACTGAAGCTCAAACTCAGGATGAGATGAATAGTTATGCTTTATAACCTACAGACCTATCTCCAATGTTGTATTATTGATAAATTACTCCATTCTTCTTTATCATGCTTTTTGTTTTATTCTCACTTTCTATCTATAAAAAAAACCCCAAATAGAAGCAGAGCCAATATAGAACTGATAAAGGAGGACCACTATTATTTTGATAGCTGGATCCCCACCTATTAGCAACGTATGACTGATATACATGAAATGCTTTTATTATGATATGTACTGGCTTCTACTAAAAATATTATTTTAAAAAACCAATCGGTTTGGCCAGAATACTAGATGTAAGACCAAAAAGGGGAGACGGAGCGGATGAATTTTTTGAGCGATTCTCTGAATTATATACGGACCTATCGGGTGACTTAAATTACAGAAATGGAGTAAATTCCCCTCAATATTGTGCCATCTTATTGAATTGCCTCCCCACCAACGTAGTAGAAGCCATTAAGACTAATAACATGGACTGGACAGAAAATAGTGCCAGTCAAATGGCTAGGGCTGTAAGATATCACTGGAGGGAAATAAAGAAGCAGGATAGCCCGCCTGCAGTAAAACAAAAAACTGAATATGTGATCAGAAAAGGAGTACCAAAATTCGACCGTGAACCATGGATCCCCAGAGTACCAGCAAACCATGCACTGGGAGAAATTAGAGTCACGGAATATCCAGACCGATATTATAGAGAAGCATCTGCCCTAGAGCAAGTCCTCCAAAGACCAGGGTCGAGGACATATCGGCCATCAGGAATGGGCCAGTGTTATAGTTGTGGAAGGGTAGGTCACTGGAGTAGGGGGTGTCCAAATAAAGAAAGGAACAAAAGAGGGGGTCACAGAAGAAATTTCCAAGATCAAAGAGAATGGAGGGATCCACGGGATCCTAGAGAGCACAGAGGGAACTGGCTCTCTAGGATCCTTTTCTCAGAATAACCCATTCATACGCCTATGATTAGCAAACCTAGTAGTGACTGGATGCAATTCTGATGAGGAACCTATGTTGTCTCTACAGGTTGAAAGTAAAATCTGCGCCTTCCTAGTAGACACAGGCGCATCCATGTCATCTCTTCAATCAATTTATAATTTATCAGAATTAAGAGAAGTTCAGAACCTGTCCGGGCTTCAAGGGCACGTTTGCCAGTATCCCATCTCTGAACCAGTCAAAGTACTATATGGAGGAAAGACAATCAAACATAGATTTGTGATAACCACCGGATTAGATTGCAACCTGATGGCGAGAGATTTACTCTGTGCTTTCCAACTAAAAATAGAATGTGGTGATAGAGGCATAATAGTGACCCCCATGGCTCCCGTATGACAATGTTACTCCATAGTGACCCTTCAATGGTGGTCCTTAGATCTGGACGAAGAACCCCCACTTCACATTACACTGGCTTACGATAGGAGTGGCAAGGACAGTGAGCTGGAAACCTTCTTTAAATGTTACAAAATACAGGAATGGGAAATAGAAGTATTGGCACTAGTGGAAGGGAAAGAGGGAGCTGCTGAATATGCTAAAATACCAGCACAGTTATGGAAAAGAACTGACGAAGTTGCTCCTCACATCACTCGAAAGGTGAATTTCCCGGCTAGAGCTAAAGACCTAGGAACGATGGTAAGAAAGGCAATTACCTTGGCAGACCCGAATAATTATCTAAAGCAGAATTTGTCTAATCAATAAGTTGTTGAATTTTACCAGGCCCCGAGGAAAGTTGTTACCCGCTTGGACCCTCAAGTATGGGCCGAGGACACTGCTCAGGTAGGATGCGTGAACATCAATCCCATCCGTGTAGCTCTCCAGAAAGGGGTAACACTTCCTTCAATCCAACAATATCCATTGAAACTACAGCAGCATTGACAAATTAATTTGGGGTTTGCTAGAGCAAGGATATTGGTGACGTGCCATTCAATCTGTAACACCCCTATTCTTGCTGTTCCAAACCGGGAAAGGATGGTCAATATAGACTCATACAAGACTTAAGGGAAATCAATTCTGTTGTAGAGCCACTTCATGCTCTAGTGCCAAACCCTGCCCATATCCTAGCCCAAATACCGGCTGAAGCAAAAGTCTTTTCGATAGTCGACTTGCAACATGCATTCTTTTCTCTTCCTCTTCATGAAGACAGCCAATATTTGTTTGCCTTCACCTATAAGGGCCAACAATATACCTTGCCTCAAGAATTTCTTAATTCGCCTAATTATTTTCCAGGTGTCTGCAGGATCAACTTTGAAGTTCAAAATGAATTCAACATTAGTGCAGTATGTTGATGACCTATTAGAGGCCAGTAAAGATGAATCTAGTAATCAGAAAGACACTGCACAACTACTAAATCATCTAGCCGATCTAGGATATGTGGTCTCACCATCAAAAGTATTGGTAGCTCAGGAAAAAGTAAAATTTCTAGGAATTATAATTTTGCCCACCAAAAGAAGCCTTGAGAAGAGCACTCAAGCCTATCTGTGAATTTCCAGTGCCAAAAGTAGCTAAACAAATAAGACAATGGCTGGGCATGGTTAATTATTGCAGATCCTGGATTCCAAATATAGCTCTAGAAACCAAGGAGCTAACACCTTATACCAGCAAGGAGGGCGAATTTAAATTAGCAAAGGTGGCACAGGAAGCATTTGAGAACTTAAAAAGATCATTGATGCAAGCTCTGGCATAGGGAAGGCCATTATATGATCGTCCTTTCCAACTGTATTGTACAATTCTATCTGACTGTGCTACTTCGGTACTAACACAAAAGCAAGGGGATAGACATAGATCAGTTGCATATTACTCCTCCAAATTAGATCCAGTAGCTAGGGGACATCCTCTTTGCACTCAAATCTTAACTGCAATTTACAATAGTTTACAATCAGCTGCTAATTTGACACTCCAGCCGGAAATTGTAGTGTACAGTTCACATTCGGTATCGGCATTGTTGGGGCAGCTTCAAACCCAGCAGTTGACAATGGCCCGCCAAAATAAGTATGAGATTTTTCTGTTGAACAAACCGAAATTGCAGTTCAAACATTTTACATTGATTAACCCAGTCTCTTTTCTTATTTCACCCCCAGAAAAGCAATCAGAAGCAGGACACGGCTGTCTATTTGTTATAGAGGAAGAAACATCAGTGAGAGAGGACTTGAGGGATGTACCCATGGAAGACCCTGACATCACATCATATGTGGACGGGAGTGCATCTATTGGACCCCGGGGTGAGTCGTTGTCTGGGTATGCAATTATTAATCAAAAGACGGAGATTGTAGAAGCAGCTGCTTTTGAATCACCCTATTCAGCACAACAAGCTGAATTATTCACTTTAATATTTACACTGATTCTCGATATGCATTTGGGGTGGTGCATGTTTTTGGACAATTATAGGACAATTATGGGAAAATAGATGATTCATAACTTCTGCAGGTACCCAAATATCACACAGACAATTGGTGACAAATTTATTGAAGGCCTTAATGCTACCGAGACAAATCCTGTAATGAAATGTAGTGTCCATACTAATGGACAGACCCCATTAGATATTGGAAATCATTATGCCGATTTAATAGCTAAGAAAATATCATGGGAACGTAAGGTGGTGGTACGTAAAATAATGAGGCAGACTAAAAGTGTAACTAACAAGCCCCCCTTGGAGAAACTGATGCCAACCATCCAAGAACTCATCTGATTACAAGAAGAGGCTACTGAATGAGATAAGGAGAGATGGAGACAACTGGGATGTGTACTGGATTGTATGACTGGTCTGTGGACCACTCCAGCAGGGCAAACTTGCATAACAGACTCATTAGCAGTATGGGTTAGTGAGAGTATGCACTATGCAACCCATTGTGGTGCAAGGGCAGTAGGGGACAGTCTATTGGCTACTTGGTGGCATCCAAAATTACAATCCTTTGCTCAAAAGGTAAGCAGTAATTGTCTGGTCTGCCAGAAATACAATCCAGGGAAAGGAATAGGATGTGAAGGAGGGAAAACACCAGTGCCTATAGGTCCTTGTGAGGCCTCTAAAAATCCCTTGGAACCAGAATGCGATGAAAATAGTTAATTTCCACCATATGACTGCAGAGATTACCAACTCTATCTTAGCCTTGACAAGAGCCTTAAGGGATTTATATTTTAGATTGAGGGCAGCATACAGGGATATGCCTTCATTAGTAACTCCCATTAAAGTAAAACCTGGAGACTATGTTTTAGTGAAGAATTGGGAAAGGAAAGGATCAGAAATGCGTTGGGAAGGACCTTACCAAGTTCTTCTAATGACTCCGTCAGCAGTAAAAGTAGAGTGAAGAAATGCCTGGGTGCATCTTCATCATTGTAAAAGTATTAGTGAAGGTATCAGTGGTTAACTTGTTTACTCCCAGGTTGTCTTAGAAATTCTCCACTCTTTTACGAATTAAGGACCAACGAACTATCAAGATTGATGGATGGGATTCGCGCCCAATAAAACTCCGGAGGTGAAGACTCATCAGACAGAAATCATGGAGCCACGCCCATGAAAACTCAGGAAGCTCGATGAAATTCTGAGTAGCTACATCACCATCTTCTTGTTAGAACATTTGTTAAAGTATAGCAGTCATCATTATATTCTGGAGTTATCATTTATGATGAGGGTTATTATCAATGACAAAATGAGAGAATGTCAATATTGGCCAAATTAAAGACATCATAAAATGGAGGATCCCTGCACTTGTCAGAATTGCTTAACCCTTGTCAGCTGAACTTTACAGACTTTGAATGGCACCAGCCAGTCTAGGCTCAGACTGGTATTCAGGATGGTGAGGGGTCCTGGTATTCTCCTTGTTTCTCCTAAATTGATAAAATGTATAGCAGTTTTGCAAACAAGCCCGAAATGCATCATTTTGATTGGATCGCTGCAAAAGCATTGTAAATAGTATAAATAATGTTGCAAGACGGTCATCCTGTTAATTGATGATTGGTCGAACTGTTGAGCCTTGGAGAAACTGTTTGAATCTCAGGGCACATGTTTTTTCTTGTTTGCTTCCTTCTAGATCTTTCTTTCAAAAACATTGTATTAGTCACTGTATTATTGGGTTAGGGAAATGTCTATCATATAGTGTGTTAATTGATATATGTTATTGGACTGTATAGAGACCACCCCTATGTGGTTCGGCCCCTCAAGGTTCGGGGACCTATAAAAAAACGCTCCCATGAGGTCCTGTGTCGATTTTCTGGGAGAACGCTTAGGACTGCATGACCTTCTGGAGTGTCTCTGCTTGAGCGAGGCTAAAGAGGGCTTGATCAGGCAGATGCGGGGATCGAACCCGTGGTATAGTAGTGGAACTGTAATTGTGTTTTGTCAAAATAAAGTTTAGATGCGCAAGTCTTGACTCAGTGATTTTTGACTGAAACTAAACTGAGGGCAAGCTTAGAACGAGCTATTTACACTCCAACCTCATCTACTGTATCTTCTGTTCTAGGTGTGGACCTATATATCAAAGAGACCACGTTTGCTTGATTGTTGATTTCCTAGCACTATCCATGCAGGCATCTATTTATTTACCTTTGGGTACAGTCAATTTTGATAATGTGGATGGGTGTTTTAGGTCATCTGCAGTTGGCTGGTGTTAATGCATCTCTTCTCAACCTTCCTCCTGTGCATTAAGAATGTATCACTTGAGTCCCTGGATAACAGGAAGGGATGAAATAAATAGGAAGATTTTCATCTCCTGCAGTTGGATGGGAAGAACAATGGATATTGGTGGAGATGAAAGAACAGACCTAACTATCATGAAAGGATCAACCTCTTGTTAATGCTAAAAGTGGAGGAGGTGATATATGTGTTCATATTGAAGATATTTGAAATTATGGGGTGTGGATGTTGGTGGGTTTGGATGGTGAGAAGAAGAGTGGAAGGAGAGATTTGGGGGCAGCAGTGTGGGAAAAACCATGGTTGGGGAAGAAGGAAACGAACAATGAGAACACTGGTGTGAAAGGTGGGGCTACCAGAATAGATATAACAGAGACAGTGTAGATGGGAGAATGAAATGGAGTCATTACAGGAGTAGGATGGAAGGAGATACCTGAAGTGATCTTGCAGTAGATCCTGGTTACTAAATAATTTCCTGAAATAAAGATGAGGCATTTAGTTTAGTTTAGTTTAGTTTAGAGATACAGTGAGGAAACAGGGCCTACGTCCCACTGAGTCCACGCCGACCAGCAATCGCCGTATACCAACATTATCCTACACACCAGGGGCAATTTACAATTTGTACAGAAGCCAATTAACTTACAAACCTGTACATCTTTGGAGTATGGGTATAACTGTAGCACCCGGGGAAAAGCCACATTGCCATGGGGAGAACTTACAAACTGCATACACAGAGAACCTGTAGTCAGGATCAAACTTGGTCCTCTGGCGCTGTAAGGCAGAAACTGTACTGCTGCCTCACCATGTCACACCAATTGGAAAAGGAAACAGAGTCGGAGAATGGATAAGTAAATTGGCTAAATCTGAATCTATAATTTGTATAATGACATTCACAATACAAGTAATTAAAACAAAAACAATTTATGAGCTCTAGTGAGAATCATTTTAATTCTTTAAGTCTTAACCTATGAAAACAGCATCAGAGAAATATAGATAAATTGTTATAACTTACAATGTGATAAAACATTAAATTGAGAGACATCTGCATGTTTAAGCTCATAAAAGATGCCGTTATCCTCTTCCAAATGTGTGAACAACAATTTTAATTTGATAACCTCATTATTGGCTGCTTCCAAGCAAAATATTCTTCTTGTATTCACTCTATCGATATGTTTCATAATTTAAAAAAGGAACTGAAATAAATCTCTACTTTGTCTTTTCTCTTTCAAAGCAAGCGATCCAATGATCTCACTTCACTTCATAGCTTTGGTTTGCCATCTATACATTCTATCGAGTTTTTATTTAGATGATCAAATGACAAGAGAAAGGTTTATATTTTATGAAAAGTGCTGTATCCATTCAATTTTAAAGTAAAATAAAATTTGATGTATAATTTATATTGAATTATAATTATTGTAAATTTTACTTGTCTAAAAGAAGAGAAGATTTGGATAATTATACTAGTGTGAAAGGAAATAATTTTTGCAGTCGCAATATTTTCTCAGTCAATGAGTAGCCATTCCAGCAAAGAAGGAAGTGTAAATTATACCAGTTCTAAGTAACAAATTCAACCCTGCAGGTAACCCAAGAACATTTGTGAAATGCTGGTCACAATGCATTTATATTCAACTAGACCAAGTGGGAACCGTTGTGTCCCGTCCCCTCAATGCATGGTTGGGGAGGGGGGGGAGGCGGCCTGCGGAGACACACACACACACTAACCACCCCACACACGCACACACACATTAACCACCCTCCCACACCACACACACACTATATTAATATTATTCATTCGCTCCTTTTACCCCATACCTGCCCTATCCACTCACACGTAGCCCCCAACTAGAGAGGGAGAGGGAGGGGGGTAGAGAGAGAGAGGGCAGAGAGAGAGGGTCAGAGACTGAGAGAGAGGGTCAGAGACAGAGAGGGAGTGGCAGAGACAGAGAGGGGCAGACAGAGAGGGGCAGAGAGAGAGGGGGGGATTGAGTGGGGGGGAGAAAGGAGGGGAAGATGGAGGGGGGAGAGGTGGGGGAGGGGGGGGAGAGGGGGGGTGGGAGAGAGGCCCGGGGGAGAGGGAGAGAGGGCAGAGGCACAGAGAGATGGCACGCGGTGTCACAGGGCAGGGCTGGTTCCCGAACGCAATACTCCCTCACTCCAGCTTCAGCCCAGGTCGAATCTGCAGCAGCAACCTCCCCACCAGGTGCCGATCTGAGGACCCTGAGCGGGGGGGCACGGCCCCCCCCCTCCCCCAGAAGGACTGCGTGTTCGGCGGATTCAGTGTAGGGCCCGACTTGCTTGTTCTTTCTGCATCTTTTTAATAATGGGGGGAGGAGGGAGAGGTGGGGGGGGGGGGGGGGGGGTGACGTCACTCGCAGCGCAAGGAAAATGGCAGCAAGCAGACCCATTGTGATGTCATCAGCGAAAGTCGTATTTATTTTTTAAGTTTTGTCTGATTTTTGAACATTTTCAGTAATCTCGAGAAATAATGCAGGAAAATTTCAGATCAGGCACGGGAAAAATGTCTACCAGAATATGTAAAAATTTTACTGTTACCGCGTCGTTTTCTCGTGAAATACAAATACACATCCAAGGTGAGAGTTTTATTAGGGTAAAGATGTAAAGAAAATGACCAAATTATTTTTATTTATTATTTCAAGATGGCTTGTATACAACATCAGGTATGTGATGTTGAGACTCTATAAGGTGCTGGTAAGGCCGTATTTGGAATATTGTGAGCAATTTTGGGCACCATATCTGAGGAAGGATGTACTGATTCTGGAGAGGGTCCAGAGGAGGTTTACAAGAATAATCCCAGGAATGAGTAGGTTAACTTACGATGAGCGTTTGCAGGCACTGGGCCTGTATTTGCTGGAGTTTAGAAGAATGAGGGGGGACCTGGGGGACCTCATTGTAACATACAGAATACTGAAATGCTTGGATAAAGTCGATGTGGAGAGGATGTTTTCACTAGTGGGAGAGTCTAAGACTAGAGGTAATAGCCTCAGAATTAAGGGATGTTCTTTTAGGAAGGAGATGAGGAGAAATTTCTTTAGTCAGAGGGTGGTGAATCTGTGGAATTCTTTGCTACAGAAAGCTGTGTAGGCCGTCAGTGGATATTTTTAAGGCAGAGATAGATAGATTCTTGATTAGTACAGGCGTCTGCGGTTGGGGTTAGAAGGGAGAGATAGATCAGCCATGATTGAATGGTGGAGTACACTTGATGGGCTGAATGGCCTAATTCTACTCCTATTCCTTATGACCTTATGACCTTATAAAGTAAACTTTGTGCTGGTATAAAATAGATGCAAACATTAGAAAATGGAGTCATAGATCAAATTCAAAAAGACAAAACTAAAATGTGCCAATGATGTTAATGCCAGTAAAATGTAAAGGCTCTGTAGTTCAATGATAATCATGGTAGTGAAATTACTTTAAAATAAAAAGGAAAGAATGAAGTATGATTTATCTTACTTTTCAGTCTTTATTTCGCTCAATTACACAGGATTCCCGTGGCTCATTTGATGGTACTGTTGCCTTTGCGTCAGATTAGGTAAGCGAGTACATGATGGTCAGAGTGGACTCGGTGGGATGAAGTTTTTGTTCCCATGCTGTATGGCTCTACGACCCTATGATGCCCTGGACATCATTTTTCGCTTACACAATGTTACAAAACTAAAGAAGTGTGCAACCATCTGCATTATTGGATTGCTGTTTATAGGAGCAAAAATTGATGTTTATGTTCCCTACATTGCAATTGTGAGTACAACTCTAAAATACATCCTTGGTTGTAAAGAGCAGTGGGATAACCTGTGGCCATGGGATAACCTCATTGGGATTATTCAAAAGCACTATGTAAATACAAGGCTTTCTATTGTATAATTGAACCACTGGGGGAAAGTGGGTGGAGGCAGAGGTGGGAGGGGAAGGGGTTAATATTTAAAGAGGAATGCCTGTAACCAGTTGCTCAAACATAAGAAAATGGGCGGCACAGTGGCGCAGTGGTACAGTTGCTGCCTTCCAGTGCCGGAGACCCGGGTTCGATCCTGACTATGGGTGGTGCCCGTATGGAGTTTGTACATTCACCCCATGACCACGTGGATTTTCTTCGGGTGCTCCGGTTTCCTTCCACACTCCAAAGGCATACAGGTTTGTAGATTAATTGGCTTCAGTAAAAATAGTAAATTGTTCCTTGTGAGTAGTGCACAGGTTGATCGATGATCGGCATGGACTCGGTGGGCCGAAGAACCTGTTTCTGTATCTCTAAAAAACATGGAATGGAGAAGTGTACGGCACAGAAGCAGGTCATTCGGCCCAAAACATCTGTATCAAACATGAGGCCAAGATAATCTAAATTTCTCCTGTTCTTGACTCGTATCTCTCCATTCTCTCCATATCCATGTGCCTTTCTAAAGGTCTCTTAAATGGCACTGTTGTATGCCTCCACCACCAACCTTGAGAGCGTTTTAGGCACCACCACTCTCTGTGTAAAACTGCGCACACACACCTCCTTTAAACTCTCACCTTCAGGCTATGCCCTCTAGCCCTTGACATTTCCACCCTGGAAAAAAGGTTCTGACTGCCTTCCCTATCCTGCCTCGCGTAATTTAAGAATGAAAAATTAACTGGGATGTGGCTGTTTTTATTTGAAAATTCCAAGTAAATTTGATAAGTAATATACCAAAATCCTCTGAAAAAGTTTATACCAGACTCATACCAAATTTATATAAAATCATTAACTGTAATTTATACCTTGCAGTGCCAGAGACTCTGTGACCGTGTGGGTTTTCTCTAGGTGCTCCTGTTACCCCCTACACTCCAAAGACATACAGGTTTATAGGTTAATTGACTTAGGTAAAATTGTAAAAAATTGGTCCTAGTGTGTAGGATAGTGCTAGTGTATGAGCTGATCGCTGGTCGGCATGGACTGGGTGGGCATAATGGCATTTCCACGCTGTGCTAAGTCTAAAAGTTAGAGATAGGGTTAAATGAGGAGATGAATTAGTAATTCTTCTAAAATCTATAATATTACTAAACAATTGAAGAAAACACAAATTAAGCACACCCAGTTAGTATATATATTAAAAAAAGTAAAATAAATTAAGTTCTAAATAAGCAGTGGGTAATGAATAGTTATGGAATTAACTTGGATAGGGATACATTGGAGTACTGAGAGCAAAGTGTAGCTCACAGTTTCTTGGGTTAAAGGAATTGGTGAGTAAATGTATACTGTACTCACCTCCATCTGTAACAGATCAAAATGATCTGAACAGAAGATTATTGAAATAATCTTGATATAGAGGGACAGGAGGAGGCAGAAGAGCAATGAAATATTGTTGAACGAATTCTGAACACTTGCAAGATAAACTAATGGGAAACAGATACATGGCAGATACAGTAATATATAGAAAGAGTATCATTTGGATGGTAATCTGGAAAAAGAAATGCATCATAACTGGTTAGATTTTAAATGAGTAGAGGCACAGACGAAATTAGATGTGTATCGCACAGTTGGTGAAAATGTATATGCAAGTAGGCAGGACCTTCATTAAAACAAACTAATTAGAGGAACTTAAACATTTCAGTACATTGGTCCATTATTGAAGTATTATGTATAATTTGGGTACCCAGTTATTGGAAAAAAAATTAAAAATAGTAGAAATTAGAATTTATAGATTTAGCAGATATACTGTAAGAGTGTGTAACTGTAATGAGAATTCGAAGTTGGCGATTTAGGGTATAAAGGATTGCAAGAAAAGTAATTTCTCTGCTAATCTGGTGTTTTGGGGTGATATAAAATTAAGATAATCACAAGGAGTTAAACTGGGACTATAAAAAATCTTTATGTGGAATGTGGTAAATATATAGTATTCATCACCATTAGTCGTCATTGAAGCAGCATCTATTTTGTTTTAAATGGCAATTAGTGGCTTGAGAAATTAGATCAATTAAAGGATGAGAGCAGTGAATGAACAGAACAGTAGAACTGGATTAAGTGGTTTATGTTGAAAATAAAACCAGTGTACATTTGTTGGTCTAAGCGACTTGTTTCTCTGCTGTCCGGTAACATTCAGCCATGTCTATGAGTAGAATAAATGACCGGGGAGTTGGCACGAACACAAAAAAAATTCCACGAGACAGCGCTTGCCAGAGAGATCATTCCATTTACCACGGCCTTTTACTTACTATGTCAAGCCAGATGGCGGGCTAATTTTGTTAACCCAGGAGCTTGCTTAAAAGCCTCACAAACGCCTTCAGAAAGTTTCAAATTATATGCACCAATTCTAGCTACTTACTTGGCTACACGTCCAAAAAATGTCATTGGATTTATGAAACATGAATAGCTGTAATGCTATTTTATTTATGATTCTAAGTTCTTTATGTAAGCATTAATTATATACCCAAACATGCGTAATGGCAATTCATGCTATACATGTTGGACAACTGCACAATTCATATTTCATTACTACAGTATAATATTAAGGTCACATTTCCTACTTTGCTATCATCAGTCCAATTTATGTATTTATGAATCCCCTATAAATATCAGCTAGTACTTTACCTATTTTCTTGCATTTTTTATCATGGTTCTTCTATGAATATAATCTAGGACTTGTGTGCTGAAAACATTTTGGAAAGATTCCTGCTCAAGCTAATTATTAACTTGACATTCCTACGCATAAATAATTATCAAGATATTAAGTTGATTTGGTTTCCAAATGTTGACTTTGGGTTAATGGTAAATTATGTTCATCCTTATATACCGACCATTAGTCAGAGTTTGAGTATAGAAGTTGGGAGGTCAATGTTGCAGTTGTATAAGACATTGGTGAGACTGCATTTAGAATACTGTGTTCAGTTCTGGGCACCGTGTTTTAGGAAAGATATTGTCAAGCTTGAAAGGGTTCAGAAAAGATTTACGAGGATGTTGCCAGGACTAGAGGGTGTGAGCTATATTGAGAGGTTGAGTAGGCTGGGTCTCTATTCCATGGAGCGTAGGAGGATGAGAGATGATCTTATAGAGGTGTACAAAATCATGAGAGGAATACTGTAGATCAGGTAGATGCACAGTCTCTTGCCCAGAGTTGAGGAATCGAGGACCTGAGGACGTAGGTTCAAGGTGAAGTGGAAAAGATTGAATAGGAATTTGAGGGGTAAATTTTTCTCACAAAGGGTGGTGGGTGTATGGAACAAGCTGCCAGAGGAGGTAGTTGAGGCTGGAACTATCCCATCATTTAAGAAACAGTTAGACAGGTACATGGACAGGACAGGTTTGGAGGGATATAGACCAAGCGCAGGCAAGTGGGACTAGTGTAGCTGGGACATTATTGGCTGGTGTGGGCAAATTGGGCAGAGGGGCCTGTTTCCAAACTGTATCACTCTATGACGGTATCACTCTATGACCTTGGTGGAATTCCATATCAGTTTGGCCAATTCAATTTAGTTACTTGCTAAATACCAATGCAGTTATAAATCACACATACTGTAAGGCCTTATTTCATATGCACACACCAATGGCAACACAACACATAGCATGAATCACCATTATGCGTGTTTGGCTATATAATAAATGTTTACATAAAAAACTTAGAATCATGAATAAAATAACGTTAAAACATATGTTCCATATGCACACACCAAACATTATACAAAGGAAATTGAATTTAATATAATGTATAGCATGTCAATGTTGCTCAAACAACTGCTTATTGTTCCTGATGTATAAATACTTCAAATTATAACATATGTCATAGTTATAGTCATAGGGTCACACAGTGTGGAAACAGGCACCGTCAGCTCAACTTGCCCACACCAACAGACATGTCCATCTACACTAGTCCCACCTGCCTGCATTTGGCCCATATCCCTCTAAACCTTTCCTATCCATGTACCCGTCCGAATGTTTGTTAAACGTTGTGATACTACCTGCCTCAATTACCTCCTCCAACAGCTCTTTCCATACACCCACCAGCCTCTGTGTGAAAACGTTACCCCTTAGGGTCCTATTAAATATTTTCCCCTACCCTTAAACCTATGCCCTCTGGTTCTCGATGTACTCTGGGCAAGAGACTTTGTGTGTCTACCCATTCAATTCCTCTCAAGACCTCTACAAGATCACCCCTGATCTTCCTGCACTCCAAGGAATAAAGTCTTACCCTACTCAAAGCTCTCTCTATAGTTCAGGCCCTCGAGTCCTGGCAACATTCTCGTATATCTTCTGTGCACCCTTTCCAACTTGACAACATCTTTCTTATAACACGGTGCCCGGAACTGAACACAATGTGGCCTCAACAAAGTCTTATACAGCTGCAACATGAACTCCCAACTTCTATAGCCAACACTCTGACTGATGAAGGCCTTTTTGACCACCCTGACTACCTGTAATGCCGCTTTCAGTGAACTATTTCATGAACTCCTACATCCCTCTGCTCTACAACACTCCCCAAAACCCCTACCATTCACTGTGTAGGTCCTGCACATGCATCTTCCCAAAATGCAACTCCTTACATTTCTCTGTATTAAACTCCAGCCCACCTGGCCAACCGATCAAGATCCTGCTGCAATTTTTGACAACCATCTTCACTATCTACAATACCACCCACTTTAGTGTCATCTGCAAACTTGATGTGAAGTAAACTTTGTGTGAAGTAAAATAGTACAGCAGTTCAATCTTATCCTGTAACATTGTACTGTACTGTTACTCCAATCCTCCTTGTCACACTGCTTGAATGAATGGGATATGGTGATATCATATTGTAGATTTAGTTCAAAATGATGTGGAAATGTTTAAAAACCTCCTGATTTGGGATGTAATTTTTTTTAACATAAGAATGACCTAATCTCCATAGATGATAATTTGAGAAAAACATGCTTATTTCAGGGCACACTACTTAGTTTTAATCAGTATATATAAACTTAAAGGAGTTTATATATAAAATTGCAGACCAATGTATTCTCCATGGTGTTTTACCAGTGCAAAGCTTGACAGTTATATTTATAGCAGGGTTGTCTATCAAGTGGTGTATGAATCCAGAGTGGTTACATTGTTCCACTGAACTATATTAAGACAATTGTTTCCAACCCTTTTGTGCAGGAATTTCCATAAATCTTAAAACACTCAAGCAGAACACCCACTAACAAGTTGTACTAACTTTAGAAAGAGAGTGTGATAAGACAGCCAAAGACCAATAGAGGATTCCCATTGCACCTATTGTTTTTTGTTCATGAACAGAAACATTCGTGTTGTGGGAGCAAGAAGTCTGCAGAAGGATTTGGGCAGGTTGGGAAAGCGGGCAAAGAAATAATAAATGGAATACAACGTCACAAAAGTGTATGGCCACGCACTCTGGCAGAAGGAATAGATTACTTTCTAAATGGGAAGAGGATTCAGAAACCGGAGGTGCAAAGGGACTTGGGAGTGCTGGTGCATGGATTCCCAAAAGGTTAATTTGCAGGTTAAGTCGATGGTAAGGAAGGCAAATGCAATGTACATTCATTTTGAAGTGACGAATATAAAAGCAAGGATGTAATGCTGCAGCTTTATAAGACACTGGTGACACATTTGGAATATTGTGAGCACTTTTGGGCCCCAGATCTGAGGAAGGGTGCTCGAGCATTGGAGAGAGTCCAGAAAAGGTTTTATAAGAATGATCCCGGGATGATTGATTTAATGTAGACAATAGACAATAGATAATAGACAATAGGTGCAGGAGTAGGCCATTCGGCCCTTTGAGCCACTACCGCCATTCAATGTGATCATGGCTGATCATCCCAAATCAGTACCCCGTTCCTGCCTTCTCCCCATATCCCCTGACTCCGCTATTTTTAAGAGCCCTATCCAGCTCTCTCTTGAAAGCATCCAGAGAACCTGCTTCCACCGCCCTCTGAGGCAGAGAATTCGACAGACTCACCACTCTCTGTGAGAAAAAGTATTTCCTCGTCTCCGTTCTAAATGGCTTACTCCTTATTCTTAAAATGTGGCCCCTGGTTCTGTATTCCCCCAACACCAGGAACATGTTTCCTGCCTCTAGCGTGTTCAAACCCTTAACAATCTTATATGTTTCAATGACAACGCCACTCATCCTTCTAAACTCCAGAGTGTGCAAGCCCAGCTGCTCCATTCTCTGAGTGTATGAGTAGTGTTTGATGGCTCTGGGCCTGTACTCGCTGGTGTTTAGAAGGATGAGGGGCAAATCTCATTGAAACCTACTCTGGATAATGAATGTCCTAGACGGAGTTTCGAGTGATGGGAGAGTGTAGAACAGAGAGCACAGCTTCATTCCAAAGAGGACGAAAGATTCCAAGGGGAGTAAGGGGCGACCGTGGCTGACAAGGGAAGTCAGGGACAGTATAAAAATAAAAGAGTATAAGTACAGCATAGCAAAGATGAGCGGGAAGCCAGAGGATTGGGTAACATTTAAAGAGGAACAGAAGATAACTAAAAAGTCAATACGGGTAGAATAGATGAGGTATGAAGGTAAGCTAGCCAAGAATATAAAGGAGGATAGTAAAAGCATCATTAGGTATGTGAAGAGGAAGAAATTAGACCAAAGTTGGACACTTAACAAAAGGAAAAAGGTGAATTTATTAGGGGGAACAAGGAAATGGCAGATGAGTTGAAAAGGTACTTTGGATCCGTCTTCACTAAGGAGGACACAAACAATCTTCCTGATATAGTAGGATCTGGGGTGACGGAGGAACTGAGGGAAATCCTCATTAGGCAGGAAATGGTGTTGGGTAGACTGATGGGACTGAAGGCTGATAAATCCCCAGGGCCTGATGGTCTGCATCCCAGAGTACTTAAGGAAGTGGCTCTAGAAATTGTGGATGCATTGGTGATTATTTTCCAATGTTCTATAGATTCAGGATCAGTTCCTGTGGATTGGAGGGTAGATAATGTTATCTCACTTTTTAAGAAAGGCGGGAGAGAGAAAACGGGGGATTATAGAGCAGTTAGCCTGACATCGGTGGTGGGGAAGTTGCTGGAGTCAATCATAAAAGATGAAATAGCGGCACATATGGTAGCAATGTTACAAAATTTTGAGATTTTAAAAATCAAGTCTGTAATTTATCCCATCAGATAAAGCATAACAATAAGTTTAATTTGACACCTAATTCACTTTCATATCTCAAGTATTTAAAAAGTTATGGCCATTTTCATACTGGGAAATGAGCATCTTGTTCCCTATTGATTTTCTATGGACATAACAAAAAAGCTGTGATCGTGAACAGTCAAAAGCCCATAACTTTCTTAAAAATTAAGAGAACTGAATGAAATTTTCAGTTATCATAGATTGAAGCATTCTGAAACAAATATAAAATAATCTTACTTGGATGACCTGAAATTAAAGCATATAATTAGTTAGTTACCTAATTGTAGCTAATTTCAGACTTCAATTACTAGATCTAAACATCTATCCATTTCTTAATAAATGATTAACATTTTTAAATAGCCTAAATGTCCAAATAATATTCACAAATAATTCACAATAAAACATGATTTTAAAATCTCATTTACATTAATTTATAGGCCAAATGGAAGGAATTTAGTGTTTAATTGCTGTAAATAAATGCCCATTTAAATCAGCTTTCCAGTGGGTCCCTGTGGAACGCGCTGGTTTAGAACGTTCACATTGCGCTAGATTTGTGCCCCAAATGCCGAGAAAAATACTGCGGGATATAATGGGCCCAAATTGAGCTACTCGCAATATTAAACTTTGTATAAAGGGATCTTTAGAAGCCCTTTTTAATGTAAAAATATACAACCTAACTTCAGTTGTTTGCTTTATGAGACCCTGCGGTTGCTGGCGGTCGCGGGTTTAGAGATTGATTTTTAAACTACTATAACTATTATTCAAGGCCTTTAAACCTAATAATAGCTTTTGCGACGGGGTCTTCCAGCGATTTTTCGTTAATAATTAACTAGGCTGAACATTTTCGATTGGAACAGCCTAGAGAAAATCGCGTTTTAAACCCGCCCCCTCTAAACGGCGCCAAAATCGCGCACACCCGCAGCGACAGATTTTCATCGACGCTTCAGGTAGGCTTTGCAACATACCTACATATGGATAGCACTAACAGGATCGGTCCAAGTCAGCATGGATTGACAACGGGGAAATCATGCTTGACTAATCTTCTGGAATTTTTTTAAGATGTAATTAGGTAAATGGACAAGGGAGAGCCAGTGGATGTAGTGTACCTGGACTTTCAGAAAGCATTTGATAAGGTCCCATATAGGAGATTAGTGGGCAAAATTAGGGCACATGGTATTGGGGGTAGAGTGCTGACATGGATAGAAAATTGGTTGGCAGACAGGAAACAAAGAATAGGGATTAACGGGTCCCTTTCAGAATGGCAGGTAGTGACAAGTGGGGTACCGCAAGGCTCGGTGCTGGGACCGCAGTTATTTACAATATACATCAATGATTTAGATGAAGGGATTCAAAGTAACATTAGCAAATTTGCAGATGACACTAAGCTGGGAGGCAGTGTGAACTGTGAGCAGGATGCTATGAGAATGCAGGGTGACTTGGACAGGCTGGGTGAGTGGGCAGATGCATGGCAGATGCAGTTTAATGTGGATAAATGTGAGGTTATCCACTTGGGTAGCAAAAGCAGGAAGGCAGATTATTATCTAAATGGTGTCACGTTGGGAAAAGGGGAAGTACAACAGGGTCTGGGGGTCTTTGGGTTCATCAGTCAATGAAAGTAAGCATGCAGTGAAGAAAGCGAATGGCATGTTGGCCTTCATAACAAGCGGAGTTGAGTACAGGAGTAAAGAGGTCCTTCTGCAGATGTATAGGGCCCTAGCGAGACCACACCTGGAGTATTGTGTGCAGTTTTGTTCTCCAAATTTAAGGATATTCTTGCTATTGAGGTAGTGCAGCGTAGGTTCACAAGGTTAATTCCCTAGATGGCGGGACTGTCATATGCTGAGAGAATGGAGCGGCTGGGCTTGTATACTCTGGAATTTAGAAGGATGAGAGGGTACCTTATTGAAACATATAAGATTATTAAGGGATTGGACACGCTAGAGACAGGAAACATGTTCCCGATTTTGGGGGAGTCCAGAACCAGGGGCCACAGCTTAAGAATAAGCGGTAAGCCATTTAGAACGGAGGAAACATTTTTTCATGCAGAGTTGTGAGTGTGGAATTCTATGCATCAGATTGCGGTGGAGGCCGGTTCTCTGGATACTTTCAAGAGAGAGCTAGATAGGGCTCTTAAAGATAGTGGAGCCAGGGGATATGGGGAGAAGGCAGGGAATGGGATACTGATTGTGGATGATCAGCCATGATCACATTGAATGGCATTGCTGGCTCAAAGGGCGTAATGGCCTACTCCTGCACCTATTTTCTATTGTCTATTGTCTATTGACTTGCCATCAGAATGGAGATGAGGAGGAATTTATTTAGCCAGATGGTGGCGACTCTGTGGAATTCATAGCCACAGAAGGCTGTGGAGGTCAAGATATTAAGTATTTTTAAAGTGAAGATTGATAGGTTCTTGATTAGCAAAGACATCAAAAGTTATGGGCAAAAGACAGGATGATGTAGTTTAGAGGGCAAAATAGATCAGCAATCATTGAATGGCATAGTTGACTCAATGGGCTGAATTCTGCTCCATGCCTTATGGTCTTGTTGCTAAATGAATAACAATGGAAATCACATGGTTGCACATATTAGAATGCAGATTCTGTGAGATAGATGTTCATTGCTCTACTCATGGCACGTGAATGGTACTGAATTGTTAAAAAATATATAATCATCTCATATTACTTCTGGGATCTCCTCAAAGACTGTTTGGAACAAAATCTGGCAATACGTGAAAAAGTTTCCAAAATAAAGTGCAATAAGGATTGCTCTTCTTAGTAAATTACTTAATAAATTATTTGGATAGTCTTTGGATAAATATCATTGATTTAGAAGTGAGCTTTAGCAAGCTAAAGTTTTGGTTACTTTATGTATATTTAAAAAGCAGTGTTATAGATCAATGACTTTGAGTCAGATAAAAGTTCTATGAACATTTCTTAAATCTTCCACAACTATTTCAAAAACATGATTATTTTCTTCAAATTAATCATTGACATTCATAAACTTGTAATACAAACTGAAATAGGTTGCACTTTGGTAGTGACTGAGACACACAGTTAAATTCAGAAATGTAATATTACAATACTCCAAAAATATTACAAAACAATAATATTGCAAATGGTGGGAATATAAAATAAAAATGGAAAACCCTGGAAATAATCAACAAGTCCGGCAACATCTGTGAAGAGGGAAACAGGGAAGCTTTTTGGCCATTTTACAGATGCTGTCTGATCATTAAGTATTTTTATGTGACTCCACTTAATGTCAGGTTAAAAATAACACCAGGGTTACTTTACTTTAAAATTACTAAGTGGATTACTGCCTTTTACCTGGAGTACAGAGTCTTTTACCTAGAGTGGGCAAATCTAGAATCAGGGGACATATGTTTAAGGTTAGAAAGATTTAAGGAGAAAGATTTAATCGGAACCTGAGGGGCAACTTTTTCATGTACTGGGTGTAAGGAGGTAATTGAGGCAGGTACTTTGATAACATTTAAAATACATCTGGACAGGCCCATGAATGGGAAGGGTTTAGAGGGATATGTGCCAAACATAGGCAGGTGAGACTAGTGTAGATAAATGCACCTTGGTCAGCATGAGCAAGTTGGGCAGAAGGGGCAGTTTCCATGCTGTACGACTGTGACTATGACTCTACTGTGTATTCACATCTAACATATTTGTATCCATTAGATCTTTCTTTAAATCAAGCCACTTATCTATTTTAAAATCAAATTTCATACTATTTGTTCCACACTCCAAAACTTCCCTAACAACCATTCAGCATCCATCTTTGTGACGTTCTTCTGTAAAAGGAAAGCAATAAAAATGTGTTTCTATCTGTCTTGACATCTTACATTAAAAAAAACTTGATTTTCAGGAAAATTGCTATTTACCAGAGAATTATGAATTCACTGCTCAATGTACTGCTACTTTGCATACATTTTTTAAGAACACCTTTTGCTTGTTCTCATTATGTCTTTGTACGAGGTTTCAATAAAACACCTTGTATGGTGACAGATCAATTAGCAGCTTTTAAAATACTTGAGAGAAACCTTAACTAATGTCAACCTTGACATAATGAAAAGTTTCTATCATCCATATAATTTAATTAAATTAATAAAATATAAAAGAGAGACTAAAATTAATAAATAATGCGATGTGCATGAGAAATCATATAACCTGTAGAAATGAATAATGATTTTTTAATGTTGTCATAGCACTCACATAAAGCGTTTGCTGCAGTCACCATTGTGAGGGTTTGAACTGTGTGTCGATGAATATACTTAATTGAATCAGATCCAGTTAAGTATATTGTAGATGCACTTTCATAATCAGGCAGAGAGAGAGACAGACAGAGAGAGAGAGAGATGGGGGGGGGGAAGGAATGAGAAAGAGAGATTGTGTGTTTTTGCTGAGTTTTTGTGTGACAATGAAAAAGGGAGAGGGAAAAGTAAGGAGAACAGATTTGCATCAAATCATTAAATATAATGGATGGTCGAGTGTAAGCAATAGATGGTAATTTAATTCGGGTGCAGAAAAATAATTTGTGACAGAATAAGCTAAATGATGTTGATAAGCATCATCTAAACAGAAGCATTAGATTCTTGTTTTTTGTTTACTCTTTAAATGATTACGAATGGAGCCTGGTTTATCCTTTCTCATTCAAACAGAAGAACACATACCTGTAGAATCTAGCCAACCCATTGTTTCTTACAGCCCTTTGCTTTGCCACAGTTTGCCCAGGGACTGAGGATCTGTAGTGAATGCATCAGTTAGGATCGCTACTTCTATCGAGTCCTTACCTTCACTTCCATCATATGTGTCCACAGTGGCTGATAACGCTCCCGTTGTAAAGGCTCAAGGTGCTCAGTGATTTCCTGGGCCCCTCTTCCCTGTTTTGAGCATTCAGGGGCCAGAGATTCCCGTGACTCGGGAAGGATACAACATTGATTTAAGGAGATTGTGCAAACATTTTGCCTCAAGTTGCTGAGAGTAGATACAGTATTAGTTTTGAGAGTCTGGTGTCAGGCATATGGTTGATGCATTCAGTGGTTCAATGGTGATTTTATTGTCACAAGAGTAAGTACATGGTGAAATTATTTTCTTCCATAAAGTCCAGTACAGTATTGCCGTACCTAAGCACATCCTTGATAAGCAAGTGTACAGAAATAGTCTACTGTGCCTGCATACAAGAAGCGCATGTTTTGGCAACTTTTTCGGTCCAATCCGTGCTCTATTTCTTATGAGGGTTGCCCGATTCAGGCAAGGCCCAGGCTGCTGCGGGCCTCCAGCTGTTACCTTCCTTGGATGCGACCTTCCTCTCCTCGCCCATCCATCTTTGTGCCCCGGGGCTGCCTCCCGCGACCAACCTTGAGGGAGCAGTAGACCACACCCCAGGTCTCCCTCCTATCGGCCTTGCTCCTCGCGTGTCATGCCATCACCATCTTCATCACCGGCTCCTTCCACCTGATCTTGCTTCTGGGTATGAGCACGGTGGGGCCCGGCGGCTTCACCCTGTACAAGCTGTGGTTCACCGGGTCTTGTGTTAGACCGCGGGGAATGAGCAAGGGGCCGGCTTGGCGGCTCTGTCCATGCATGCCACGGTCTGCCGGGTAATCCGATCAGTGTCCAACCTGGCGGTTCACCCCCTGCAGGCCGCGGCATTCTAGCATTCCACCCAATGGAGCTGTTTCATTGTGATGACCATTGAGGAGGACCGTTGCGTTAACTTTCTCAGTGGCAGCTATCGATGACTTTCTGATGACTGTAATTGGACATTCTTCTTGAAGATGATCCAGATTACAGCAGCGTCGATATCCTCTGAAATGTTCTCCTCCTCCCAGATGTGGAAGAAAGTCTTTGATTCATTCCTGATTCATTCCTTTACCTGCTTTGGCAAGGATTTATTCTGCTCTTGTTATTTTGCAGCTTTGGAACGGTCTTTTCAACATCTCACTGGGTTGGGGTACTATCAAAATGATGGCAGACTTTATGTTGTGGGATGGAAACAAGACTATTTGGGCCATTGATAGAATTTTGGTTCAAGAGATCATCAAAGTGCTCCTTCCATTTCATGCGATCTACGTCTATTTGATAAGGTCTCCGTTCTCAATCCTCGCTTCTCGGGTGTTTAGACAGCTGATGGTTTTGACAGCACTGGAGAATCAAATCATGGTTGTCGATTATTTGCAGGAGTTCCTGCACACCTTCTACAGGAGTGGCACGGTGGCACAGCGGTAGAGTTGCTGCCTTACAGCACTTGCTGTGCCAGAGAACCGGCTTTGATCCTGACTACAGATGCTGTCTGTACGGAGTTTGTACGTTCACCGCGTGAGCTGCGTGGGTTTTCTCCGAGATTGTCTGTTTCCTCCCACACTCCAAAGATGTATGGGTTTGTAGGTCAATTGGCTTGGTGTAAATATAAATTGTCCCTAGTGTGTGAAAAATAGTGTTAAGGTGCAGGGATCGCTGGTCAGCGCGGACTCAGTGGGCCAAAGGGCCTGTTTCCGCACTGTATCTCAAAACTAAACTAAACTAAACTACCCAACATCTGTTCTTTGGTCCACAGGATTTCACCTGGCCTTCAGCCCTTGCAGTATCCAATTCAAGAATGCCTGTCATTGTGGTTATTTAACATCTCCTGGGGATTTTCATCATTTTCAGATTGGTGTTTTCTGGGTGAAATGATAGGATGCTAATAAATGGTGGTTTTTGGGGCAGGTCAGGTATTGTGGATACAAATCTGTCCCTGTTATTTGACTGTCCAAGTATTGCCTGTGAGGTGCTGTCTGAACGGACCTTCAGTTGTAGGGAGGAGCCAGATTATTTGATATTCCTACAGCAGCATTTGACCTATTCAGTGTCAGGTTGATGTAGAGGATATATTAGGTCAGATTAGATTTCATTATGTACACCAGGCAGCAATGAAATTCCCTGTTTGCATGAAGCTCATAGCTTAAACAGTATATATGATGTTGATAGATACCATAATAAACACAACAAATGCCAAACAGCAGAATGGTGAGGATCAGAATGTTCGAGATGTTCCAAAATATGGAAGGCCCCACCTGAATGATATTGTTGCATCTAAGCTGATCCCATTGACACCTTCATCATTGGATTCCCTACCAAAGACTCAGGGAAGGTGTATTCCTTTAAGCCACATCTCAAAAACACTGCTTCATTCTGCACCAACATCAGCTGGGGCAGCAGGGTGGTGCAGCGGTAGAGCTGCTGCCTTACAGCGCTTGCAGCGTCGGAGACCAGGTTCGATCCCGACTACGGGTGCTGTCTGTACGGAGTTTGTACATTCTCCCCGTGACCACGTGGGTTTACTATGAGATCTTCGGTTTCCTCCCACACTCCAAAGACATACAGGGTATATAGGTTAATTGGCTTGGTGTGTGTGTGTAAATTGTCCCGAGTGTGTGTAAGATAGTGTTAAGGTGCGGGAATCGCTGGTCGGCGTGGACAGTGGGCCGAAGGGCCTGTTTCTGCGCTGTATCTCTAATCTAAACTAAATTAACTTGTCCATTGCATGATGATTGGTGAGTCTGCTGGATGCTCAGTGTATTCCTGTGTAGCAAAATCGTGCTCTTAGAATAAAGGGGAGGTAATTTAAGACTGAGGTGAGAAAATACTTTTTCACCCAGAGAGTTGTGAATTTATGGAATTCCCTGCCACAGAGGGCAGTGGAGGCCAAGTCACTGGATGGATTTAAGAGAGAGTTAGATAGAGCTCTAGGGGCTAGTGGAGTCAAGGGATATGGGGAGAAGGCAGGCACGGATTATTGTTAGGGGACGATCAGCCATGATCACAATGAATGGCGGTGCTGGCTCGAAGGGCCTAATGGCCTCCTGCACCCATTTTCTATGTTTCTATGTTTCTATGCCCATGGAAGCATATGATGCAAAATCCCAATGCACTATCAGAAGTGCAGTTTAAGTTCACTGTTCCATTCTGCACCTCAGTTTGGAAAATTAAAATGCGCCGTGTGAATGAATTTCCAGGCCACTGTGTTTTTGTTTTTTTAATATAAAATTGCTGACATAATAGCAATAAGGTTCAAAGTGAGGTTGTTGATTAGTTGGTGCATCGCTCTATTGTACAACAAATGGAGTTGTTTATCTGCAGCATAAATTGTATGTGGCATGGGCAGGGAAAGTTAATTGAGTTGGAAAGGTTCTGCATCGGCATTACAGAAAGTTAATGTAGGTTTAATAAATCTCCAAATTGCCATCTAATGCATGTGGCAAAACTACCAAAAATAGGGGATACCCCACCATTTCACAAAAATAAGAATGGAGTTTTAGTAGAATTTAGCAAAATATTATCAAAATGTAAGATGTACATGTCTTTTTCTTTCAAAATAGGAAAAAAATGTAGAAAGCCAGTCATTTAAGATCATCCCGATAACAATGCAGCTTAGCAGCAACATCACTTTCAAATATTTGGTATTTTCACATACAGACTAGTTAAAAGTCCCCCCCCCCCCCCGACTCCCCACTGCACACATACATCCACCTTTTGCTTAGCAGCTCTTGCCATATCCTTCCCTTCACCACTTCATACTCCATGCCTCACCTTCCTCATCGAATTTCATCAATCACCTCCCAGCTTTTATCTCTATCTCCACCTTTCCCTCCCCAACCCGATTCGTCTGCAATCAACCTCTCCTCATCTAGATCGAGCTATTGCGTGCCAGTTCCATCCCCACTCCTTCGTCTCATCAGTTTATACTGCCTTAAGGGCCTGTCCCACGAGCATGTGACTGCATGCGGCATGCGCGACCTAACGTGGTCGCTTGAGCCGTACGGCCTCGCGGGGCCAGTCCCACTTCGATCATCTGAGCCGTATGGAGTTGTGCGGAGCTGGTCCCGACATCCCGGGGCTCAGAAAAACTGACACTGTTCAAAATTTCCACGCGGCAATGGCCTGCCGGCCCGCAGCCGCATTGAGGCCGTACGCACCGCCTCGACGGGCGTACGCAGCGTCTCGACGCCGTACGCAGCGTCTTGACGGCGTACGCCTAGCGAGAACTTCCCGCGAACTTCATGTCAACTCGTACGGGATCACTCGACCTCCGCGCGGCCCCCGCTTCCGGTTTGGTCGCGCTCACGGCATGCAGTCGCATGCTGGTGGGACAGGCCCTGTACGGGGATCACTCGACCTCCGCGCGGCCCACGCTTCCGGTTTGGTCGCGCTTGCCACATGCAGTCACATGCTCGTGGGACAGGCCCTTAACTCCCCTCTACTCTTTTAGCCTGGGCAGCTTACAACCCAGCAGTATGAACATTGATTTGTCTCATTTCAAGTAACCCCTGCATTCACTCTCTCCCCCTCTCCTGCTCCCCAGTTGTTCTACCAGTACCACTATTTGCATCCTCGTACCACTTTGTTATTACCTCTTTCTCTGCTAACAATGAGCCTGGATAGGCTCCACCTTTCCTTGGTCATCTGTTGCTGGCCCTGCTTTGTTCTGGCCTTTTCCTACTTCCAGTTCCCTCCCCTCCACACTCAGTATGAAGAAGGGTCCCGACCCGAAACATCACCCATCATTTTTCTCCAGAGATGCTGCCTGACCCTCTGAGCTACTCCAGTACTTTGTGCCTACCGTCGGTATAAACCAGCATTTGTAGTTCCTTCCTACACAGTCTTGACATGAAATGCCAACTATCCCTCAAGATGCTTCCTGACTCGTTGAGTTCCTCCAGCAGATTGTTTGATGCTAACCAAATTATTTTTCCTCTTTCCCAGTTCTGACAAAGGATCTCAGACATAAAACATTTACTTCTTTTCTATTTACTTATGCTGCCTGATCTGCTGAGTATTTCCAGCATTTACTATTTATTTTTCAGATTTCCAGCATTTGCAGTATTTGTTTTGCATCTCATTTTTTGCTTATTTTATTAATAATGATGATTTTAATTATTCCCTCCTGTGTTTTTAATTTTGTTAACTTTTCCCAAATGTATTGTATTATTTCTGTGTTTTTACATAGAGAGAGATAAAGTCTCACAGCATGGAAATAGGCCCCTTAGGCCCAACTTGCCCACACCGGCCAATATTTTCTGAAAGCTCCTATTTGTAACATATGGGAAGAAGGCAGATTTTAAATCTTCTCTAAAGTGGAAACAGCCCCCTGATTATATGAAGACACAAGGAACTTCAGATGCTGGTTTACCAAAAAAGCCACAAAGTAGTAACTCAACAGATCAGGCTGTATCTCTAAACAAACATGGATAGGTGACGTTTCAGGTTGGGTCCATTCTACTGTCTGATTGTAGTGTGGGGAAGACAACTGAAGACAGGTGGGGCCAGGACAAACCCTGGCAAGTGATGAAAAGACAAAAAGTGAGAGATAAGGAGTTAATGATAGCAAAGGTGTGAAGCCAGAGCAAGGAATATAGGTGAATGTTAACTCCCCTTCCCATTCCCAAACTGACCTTTCTGTCCTGAGTCTCCTCCATTGCCAGAGTGAGGCCACATGCACACTGGAGGAACAGCACCAGGTAACTGGTCCACAACAGCCCTTTTTCCCCTCAAGAACACCCCCACCTAACTTTCTCTCCCCCCAGCACTCCCCTCTCTTTCCCTGAACCCTGGCTGAACTTGCAATGATTTCAACCCCCCTCCACCTGCACCATTTCTAATGGATTTACAATTTGCAACTGTTTTATCCCCAACCTTAACAATTCGTAACTCTTTATTTTACTTCGGAGTCACGTGAGTGACTACGTGCAGAACCCCGCCAGGACGCATGCGTGTCATATCGCTACACGCATTGCGAAACAGTCAGGCGGGGTGGAACGACGTTCCCCCGCAGCGTCAGTTTAAAAGCCGGAACCTGTAGGTAAGAGTACTCTGTGGTCTTTTTGTGTTTTCCCACACTGATACAGGTGGGGAGCATGGACAAGTCGAAGAAAGCAACGAGGGCTGCGACAAAGCTGGTGGGGGAGGACCGCAGAGTAGCGGGCAGCCAGCAGCGGCCAGCGGCACTTGAATCACCTATAATGGGATCAGCTGTGCCCGATGTCGCCTCCGCACCGGCCAGATCCACTCCGCGGCCGGGCAGTAAGGCAAAACAAAAAACCAACAAAGTCGTGGACTCAGATGAGTCCGACTTTGAGCAGCCGCGGGCGGCCAGCGACCGTGAGCGCTGGAGCCGGATGGAGCGGTGTGTGGAGCATTTGCTCCAACGTGACAGGCTCCGGGAGATGGAGTCGAGTCACTGTGGGCTCTATGTAAATCCCACAGCAGCACCTCTTGTAGGGCTGCACAGTGCTTCTCCCTCGTCAGAGGGGAGCACTGGGGGTCAGTACTGGGCTGATCCTGAAGAGGGGTTTGCAGAAGAGAAATCGAGTGTGCAGTAGGTGCAGGAACGTGAAAATCTACTGGACATGGTGTCCAACTTCATACAGCCAGACCAGACTGGCCAAAACCTGGAGCAAAAACTAGCTGCCAGTATAGATTATATGTCCTTTAACCAGCTACAAGAACAGGCTGAATTGGACACCACGTCAAGACACCTGGCACCGGGTAACTGTATATCCCTGAATGTTCCTGTAGTAAATACTTGTATATGGAAACATATTGGAATAGGAGTTAGAGGCATGGATATCAAACTCCAAAAGGTATTAAAACTCCTAACAGTGGGGATAACAGCTTTCACCCGCACAGTGGATGAGAAGGACATGTCGCAGGACCAACAGGATGCACTGGCACTGCTTTGCAACACACAATATGAAATAAACAGCATCAGGAAGAGTGCCATCCGACCTACTTTAAACCCGAAATTCGCGGGTCTGTGCAAACCTGGAAACGTAAAACCACCAATTCTACTATTTGGAGGTAACCTATCGAAGCAAGTCAAGAGCTCGATGAGGAAGCAAAAATACTGGGACTCATAAAAGGGACTTCATCAAAAACCCACTACGGCCATAGACAGCACCCTTACGCACCCACCAGTAGAACAAGACTGACTGGTGAAAGCTCGAAGGTCCGGTACACCGAACATGAGTCTTTTTTAGGCCATGGCCCAGGCCGGCCTTCTTGGAAGATACGCAAACCTCCAACATCAACCAAACCACAAACCCAGACACCGACGTCTCAACATCAACGAAGGATTTACAAAAAGAAGTAAACCTGCCACTGGTAACTATGGAGGTAGGTGGGTCTGGTTCCCTACAAATTGCAGGGAGCATGGAGGTTGGGGGGAGATTACACTCCTTTCTGGATGCATGGAGTATGTTAACTACCGACACTTATATTTTAAGCAGTATCCAGGAATATACCATAGAATTTATACACAAGTACAGCCCTCCAGTTCAACATATCCGGTAAAGAAAAATCAGAAGCGCACGTTGAACTGGAGCGGCTTTACGCAAAAGGGGTAATTGAAAAATCCCAACACGAACCGCTAGAATTCGTGTCCAATATTCTTACCAAAAACAAAAAAGATGGTGGTTGTCGCATCATCATAGATCTGACCAAATTGAATACATTTGTGGCTGAGAGGAGGGCGCTGCAGGGAATTATAAAAACTGCGCAGAGCATTACAAACGCCCAACTGCCCTCCTTGGATGACATATATAGGGCCCGATGCTTGCGCCGGGCCACAAATATCAAGCAGGACACATCCCACCCTGCCAACCACCTTTTTACTCTGCTACCCTCTGGGAGGCGATTCAGGACTCTGAAGGCTCGCACCGGTAGACTAAAAAATAGTTTCTACCCATGTGCGATAAAAGAGCTAAATTCCAACAGAGAACGCTGGGGAAGCAAAATGTAATTCCAAGAAATGCCGCCAAATTCTTTTAAATTCTTTTAAATTCTTTTAAAATACCTATTTATTATTTACTAATAAGTGTACATATGTGTTAATGGTTGTCGTGTTTGTATTTTTTTTAACCGGAGGAGATGTAATGGAATTTCGTTGCACAATATTGTGCAATGACAATAAACGTATTCATTCATTCATTCATTTGTACAATATATTCATTTTAAAATGGAAACCTTTGTTACTGCAAAACAATTGATTTCCAAAGGTTACTTCATGGCTAGCATCGATTTAAAAGATGCTTACTATTCAGTGCCTATACGAGGTGACCACAGATGTTACTTAAAATACAACTGGATGGGACAGCGCTGACAGTATAGAGCGCTGCCAAATGGGTTAACATCAGCCCCCAGGCTGTTCACTGAAATTTTGAAACCAGCCCTAGCGTTTCTACGGAAACGAAAACACATGGTCATGGCATATCTAGATGACATACTTATTGTGGGCAAAACTTTGGAATTCGCCAAACAAACTGTAACAGCCACAAAACAGTTATTTGAAAAACTGGGGTTTATCATCCATCCAGTTAAATCAAAATTAACACCTTCCACTACTATGGGCTATTTGGGGTTCACCATTGACTCAGTTCACATGTCGGTGACTTTGCCTAAGGGAAAGGCTATAGACTTAATAGAGGCTTGCAATAACCTCATTGACATCAGTAAACCGTCCATCAGATTGGTAGCAAAAGTAATTGGCAAAATGGTGGCTGTTTTTCCAGCCACACAATTTGGACCTTTACATTACCAAAATTTACAGAGAGCAAAAATACAAGCACTTAAAATTAATGCAGGTCACTTTGACAGACCAATAAAGCTACCAATCAAAGCTATAATGGAACTAAAATGGTGGATAGATAACATTCGGCTTTGTTTCAATCCAATCATTATCAGCAACCCTTCTATGGTGCTACAAACTGATGCCAGTGCACTTGGTTGGGGTGCCACCAATTCCATCTCCAGCTGTGGAGGTAGATGGACTGCTCAGGAGGCATCATTATTACTAACACTGGGCATAAACTACCTGGAAATGTTGGGTGCATTCTATGGCCTAAAGTCATATTGTACTGGGTCATATCACCAGCATGTTAGACTACAGATTGACAATACCACCGTGGTAGCATATATCAACCACATGGGTGGAAACAAATCGACATCATGTGACAATCTGGCTAATACAATTTGGCAATGGTGTATCCAGAGAGATATTTTGATATCAGCTACTTACCTACCAGGTAAACTAAATTTAGTGGCAGACACCAGGTCACGCAAATTTAATGAAAACACCGAATGGATGTTGAATAAAATAGTATTTGCTGATATTACAGCACGGTATGGAACACCAGATATCGATCTATTCGCATCCAGGCTTAACCACCAGTTATCAAACTATGTTTCGTGGGAACCAGACCCTGGGGCAGCGGTGGACAGATGCATTTTCGCTGCATTGGAGGAAATTGTTTATTTATGCATTCCCTCCTTTCTGCCTCATCAGTCGGGTATTAAGGAAAATACAGCAAGACTCTGCGTCTGGTATTTTGGTAGTACCCGATTGGCCTACTCAACCATGGTTCCCAGTGATACTGAACATGGTATTAGAACCATGTATCACCATCCCGAATAGACCAGACTTATTGGTTCATCCCGTAACGAGGGATAGCCACCCATGCCATAACTATTTGAATTTATTAATTTGTAGAGTCTAAAAATACCACTACTACAGCTGGGACTGATGGACCAAACAGTGAACATGATTTCGGCGGCCCACTGACAGTCCACCAAAAAACAGTATCTGGTCTATATCAGGAAGTGGGAGATGTATTGTCACAAAAACAGCATCACCTACAGAGAAATGAACATCCCGTCTGTTCTGGAATACCTGGCAGGCCTCCATTATGATGAGGGGCTCAGTTATAGTGCCATCAACTGCGCCAGAAGTGCCCTGTCAACTTATCTATGGCAAGGAACAGAGCATCACTCTGTTGGGACTCACCCACTGGTAACAAAACTTATGAGGGGAATTTTTAATACCAATCCCCCAAGAACCAGGTACTCCCAAATATGGGATGTGAGTATTGTCCTGAAGATGCTCAGGAATTGGTCTCCAGCAACAGCTCTGTCCCTACATAGACTGACATTAAAAACAGTCATGCTAATGGCTTTGGTCACGGCAAAAAGGGTACAGTCATTACATGAATTAAGACTGGACAACATGACTTCTTCATCTGAAAATATTACGTTTCATATTTATGAATTAGTTAAGCAGAACAGACAGGGATCAGCAGGCCTCAATATAGAATTTAGGTCTTACCCAACAGATGATCATCTCTGTATAGTAAGACATTTGTCGTTATACATGGAGAACACGAAAATCATCAGAGGCAATGAGAAGGCACTTTTAGTCAGCCATAAGCAACCACACAAAAGAGTGACGGTCCAGACCATCTCAAGATGGCTGAAACAGGTTCTAATACAGGCTGGGGTGGATACTAATATTTTAAAATCTCATTCCACCAGGGCTGCAGCTACATCGGCAGCTATGCAGTTGGATGTACCAATGGACCAAATCCTCAAGACAGCAGGATGGTCAGGGGAAAAAACATTCCAACTATTTTATCATAAACCAGTCATTAAACCTGGAACGTTTGCAGAAACAATTTTAAGTTCTGTAATTTAATTTACCCTATAAATAGGGGCTATAATTTTGTGTTAATAAATTTCATGGATTTCAATGTCGGATTCATGTCTAAATTATGTTGACACAATTCCTCCTACAGTCATTAAGGCAGATGTGATGCATGGACTCGTTTCCACGGCATGAAATCACAGAGCTTTGAAATCTTCACGTAGTCACTCACGTGACTCCGAAGTAAAATAGTAAGATTAAACGAGAACTTACCAGTTCGAAGTTTGATCGTTATTTTATGAGGAGTACGTTGAGGGAATACGTGCCCTCCGCTCCCACCCATGATCATATACTCAACTGGTATTTCTTCTCTAATCTTACTATGTTTAAGTCATTACAGTTATCTGTGATTTCACACCGCTGCTTTGAAGAATGACACGCATGCGTCCTGGCAGGGTTCTTCACGTATGCCCTCAACATACTCCTCATAAAATAATGATCAAACTTCGAACCGGTAAGTTCTCGTTTAATCTTACTATTCTTTTGTCCAACCACGCGCCTACCACCCCCCCCTCCCCCCCCCTGTCTGTGTTCACCTATCACCGGCTATGCTCTGTCGTGCCCCTCCTCTTTTCCAGCTCTCTCTCCCACTCCCCTGCATTCATACTGAAGGAGGGTCCCGCCTGAAACATCACCTATCCAAGTTCTACAGGGATTCTGCCTGACCCCCTGAATTGCTCCAGCATTATGTATCTACCTTATATTCCACTTGGGTAACTTACAATCCAGTGGTATGAATATTAAATTCTCCAATTTTAGATAAAATACTCCCCTCTCTGCCCCTCCCCTCCCCTCCCCTCCCCCCCCCCCCATTTTCTCCCCTCTTCCCTGTGCCCCACCTGGAAGTGCACCCATTTCTCCCATTCTCCTTCCCTCGCCTCCCACTTCCACCTAAATTCCTTCCCCTGGCTTTACTTTCATGCCTGTTCTAATTTTACCTCCTCATCTCACACTTCATGTCTTTTCATTTCTGCTCTTTGTCCAGCCGTCTGCCAATCAAAAATCTCCCTTCGCCTTCATCCACCTACCACTTGCCCGGCTTTGTCCCACCCCACCCCTCTTACACCTTTCTCCTCCCTAGTACAATCAGTCTGAAGAAGTGTCCTGACCCAAAATGTCACCTATCCATGTCCTCCAGAGATTGCACCAGCTCTTTGTGTTGTTCCCCCTAAATATGTGATGTCCCTTGTCAATCCAGGTGCCAGCCACACAAAAGGAATCAACAGCAAGTGGCAGCACGTTGATGCAGTGGTAGAGTTGCTGCCTTACAGTGTCAGAGACCCTGGTTCAATCCTGATTATGGGTGCAGTAGGCATGGAGTGTGTACGTTCTACCCGTGACCGCTTGGGTTTTCCCCGGGTGCTCTAGTTTTCTCCCACACTCCAAAGACGTGCAGGTTTGTGGGTTAATTTGACGTCGGAAAAAATGTAAATTATCCCTAGTGTGTAGGATAGTGTTCGCGTGCAGGGATCGCTGGTCGGCGTAGATTCGGTGGGCCGTAGGGCCTGTGTCCGCTCTGTATCTCTAAAAACACTAAACTCTAACATAAGCAAGGTACACAAAATTGCTGGAGGAACTCAGCGGGTGCAGCAGCATCTATGGAGCGAAGGAAATAGGCGACGTTTCGGGCCGAAACCCTTCTTCAGACCAGTCTGAAGAAGGGTTTCGGCCCGAAACGTCGCCTATTTCCTTCGCTCCATAGATGCTGCTGCACCCGCTGAGTTCCTCCAGCAATTTTGTGTACCTTCGATATTCCAGCATCTGCAGTTCCCTTTTGAACTCTAACATAAGCAATGTGGCTGGAATGCTGAGAGACATCAGGGTCCTCGTATTATCCGATAAACTGATTGCTGACTTTTGAGGAATGTTGATCATTAATATTAGAACATAGATCTGTACAGTACAGGAGATAAACACAAGATACTGGAGTAACTCAGCAGGACAGGCAGTAACTCTGGAGAGAAGGAATGGTTGACTCTTTGGGTCAAGACCCTTCTTCAGACTGATGTCAGGGGAGAGGGAGATGCATAGATAAGGAAGTGTAAGGTGTGAAAGCAGGACAAATGAAATGCAGATCATGGAAAATGTAGGTTAGATGATTGTTAGCTGGGAGAAAGTAACAACAAAGCAAACAGGTTAAAAAGTAGTCGGAGACAGTAAGACTGGTCGGAGAACTGGGAAGGGGAAGGGGTAGAGAGAGAGGGAAAGCAAGGGTTACTTGAAGTTAGAGAGGTCAATGTTCATACCGCAGGGGTGTAAGCTGCCCAAGCGAAATATGAGGAACTGTTCCTGTTGAGGAACAGGCCTGTTGGCTCACAATTTCCATGCCGAACATGATGCCAAGTTAAACTAATCCCCTTTGTATTGGATGGGCTGTGTGCAAAGACATGGCCAACAGTAAGGTATAACTGGGAAGAGGATGTTTAAGAAAGAACTGCAGATGCTGGAAAAATCAAAGGTAGGCAAAAATGTTGGAGAAACTAAGCGGGTGGGGCAGCATCTATGGAGAGAAAGAATAGGCGACGTTTCTGATCAAGATCCTTCTTCAGACTGATGTCGGGCGGGGCGGGAAAAAGAAAATAAGAGGTGGAGGCAGTTGGCTTGTGGAAGAGTTGGGAAGGGGGAGGGGAGGGAGGGAGAAAGCAAGGACTGTCTGAAATTAGAGGTCAATGTTCATAGCGCTGGGATGTAAACTACCCAAGCGAAGTATGAGGTGCTGTTCCTCCAATTTGCGCTGGGCCTCACTCTGGCATTGGAGTGGCTATTCCTTCTCCCCATAGATGCTGCCTCCAGCATTTTTGTCTGCCTTCTGGGAAGATAATGACTATTTGTGAGGGAAGGGGTTTCATTGGGGTAGGGTGTGCGATGTGAGGTGTCAAGGTCACCTCTGCTCTTCCTGGCCTCATTTAGATATTTTTGGAATTGTTTTTGTTTGTGTTTAGCACAATTGACAGTAGAAACAAGGTAGAGAATGTTCCATCAAAAGTGGCAATTGAAATCCTGTGTGTTTCATACATTATATAATTCTGATTTACATTTAGCAGTGGACTATGTTTAAAGCGGTACATACAATGCTGTTCCCTAGCTCCTATTGTCTGCATTTATCCATTGAAAGCTGCAGCGCATACAAGATTATTCTTATTTGTTCAGCTCTGAATGAGTGGTAGCCTTGAAAGCTAAGGTTGAGCAGTTGCTGTAGATTTATGTTCTTGATGCATTTCGGGTTCAGCTGAAATCAAGTCGGGTCAATCTGGGGTTGCCAGCAAAGGTGGCATCTGGGCTGCCAGCGACTGGTTCAAAAGAAGGATGAATCATTCTATTAGCATTGATTTTTTATTCTGTTATTACTGTCCTGAAACTTTGAGACACTGAGCTTTTTAGTTGGAATGAATATGCCTGACAAACAAAGTCGAATCATATATTCCGTACCCTAAACTTGACAAAGTCACTCTGTTTCTTTTTCTATCTTTGCAGCAACATTGGGAGCATGGTTAACCTTCACAATCTTGTTTTCACACGGAAGGAAGATTCTGAAGAGCAGTTGAAAGGGAACCACTTCTTTGTCTCATTGTTTTGCCCGCAGATTTCAGGGCATAAAATACACAAAAAAACTGTGTTGAACAAAGCAGAACAATGAAATAATGCCTCTGAAACGTTCACGAACGACGCGTCCTAGTTGTGATTTGCTGCCCTCTTTCCTGATTTTCAGTGGAGTTGTGGGGTAAATTTCCTTTTTTTATCCACGTTGAGATACGGAAAGATCGATATCTTGTCAGCAGGAAGGCTTGAGAATTAACAGCAGCATTTTCTGATTCTCATTCCATTAAAATTATTAACAGTATAAAAAGTCCAATGTGAAAATCCCAACTAACTCTTCTGTTCCGGCAATGATGAAGATCAAATCTCTTAACTCCTCTGCTGATTATGCCCATGTTGATGTTCAAACACAGTTCCACCAATGCACCCACCTCCACCCACCCACCCCCCTTCTCAATACTATACTGGCAGTGTCCTATATACCACCGAGGCAGAACTTAGATCTGCTTCCCGGATGGTAAATTCACGAAAGCAGCCAGCCCTGGTAGACAGCCTGACACCTTTTCATCTGCGCGCTTCAACAGTCATTTGCTTCAGGGAAACCTGCAACATTACATTCCCCAATAAAAGTGGTGACCTGTCTCAACAAGTAAGGTCCAGTAGCTCTAGAGTCGGCCATAATAAAATGCTCAGAAGGATTGGTAATGGCCCATGTTTATCAGGTCATATGGGATTGGAGTAGAATTAGGCCATTCGGCCCAACAAGTCTACTCCGCCATTCAATCATGACTGATCTATCTCTCTCTCCTAACTCCATTCTTCTGCCTTCTCCCCATAACCTCTGACGCCTGTACTAATCAAGAATCTATCTACCTCTGCCTTGAAAATGTCCACTGACGGCCTCCACAGCCTTCTGTGGCAAAGAATTCCACAGATTCACCACCCTCTGACTAAAGAAATTTCTCCTCATCTCCTTCCTAAAAGAACGTCCTTTAATTCTGAGGCCATGAGTTCTAGTCCTAGACTCTCCCACTAGTGGAAACATCCTCTCCACATCCACTGTATTCAAGCCTTTCACTATTCAGTATGTTCAGCTGTGGCAATAAGAACACCTATACCAGGATGCTGATCATTGACTGGAGCACAGCCTTCAACAACATAATAATGAGTAAGGTCATCTCTAAACTGCTGGACCTTGTCCTTGGGCCTTCATCTACTGCTGGCCTTCCTGACCCGCAGACCTCTGTTGGTTAGAATTGGTCATAACATTTCTTCCTCCCTGACCCTCGACATTGGTGCCCTGCAGGATTGTGTGGTCAGTCCACTGCTCTTCTCCTGTACGGGTGTCAGAGGTTATGGGGAGAAGTAAAGAGAATGGGGTTCTAAGGGAGAGATAGATCAGCCATGATTGATTGGCCTAATTCTACTCCTATCACTTATGAGCTTATGACACCCATCAGTGTGAGGCCAAGTCTTGCGGCAACTCGATATTTAAGTTTGCAAATGATATAAAATTATAAAAGGACTGGATAAGCTAGACGCAGGAAAAATGTTCCCAATGTTGGGCGAGTCCAGAACCAGGGGCCACAGTCTTAGAATAAAGGGGAGGTCATTTAAGACTGAGGTGAGAAAAAACTTTTTCACCCAGAGAGTTGTGAATTTATGGAATTCCCTGCCACAGAGAGCAGTGGAGGCCAAATCACTGGATGGATTTAAGAGTTAGATAGAGCTCTATGGGCTAGTGGAGTCAAGGGATATGGGGAGAAGGCAGGCACGGGCTATTGATAGGGGACGATCAGCCATGATCACTATGAATGGCAGTGCTGGCTCGAAGGGCCGAATGGCCTCCTCCTGCACCTATTTTCTATGTTTCTTTGATACCACTTTAGTCTGACCCATCAGACAGCGTACAGGAAAGAGATCGAGATCCTTGTGTCATGGGGTCAGAACAACAACATCTATAAGAAGAAGGAGTTGTATACTGACCTAAGGCATACAGTGTGTATGTGGAGAAGAAGGCGGATGGACACAACCCTGTCCATATCAATAGAGTTGCTGCAGAGATGACTGACAGCTTTGAGTTTCTAGGCATCTATATTGCTAGTAACCTAATCTGGTCTTTCACAGTGGATGTAGTGATGAAGACAGCATATCAGTGTATTTAGTCTCTTATGCATCTGAGAAGATTCAGGAGGTCCATGAGGATTCTCTCAACCTTCTACATACATACTATGGAAGGCTTTCTGATGGGATGCATACACACCTGGTATACCAATGGCTTTGACTTCACCACCTGAACTTGCAGGGAGTTGTAAACGCAGCCCAGTCCATCACAAACTCATCACATCCTTACATTCAGTCCATCTTCATGGTGCATTGCATTAGGAAGTCTGGAAGTGTTTAAAACATGCCTGCCATCCAGTCCATTCACTTTTCTCTTTAGGAGCTTGAAAGGGTAGACATTCAGATATAAGAACAGCTTCATGCTCTCCGAACTGATAACCTCTTTCCCACCCCCTTCCCAGAGAAGCTTCCACGTACTCCTACTTTGAACTCCACCATTTATCAGTATTTTGATTTTGCACTCTAGCTTTACTCTGCAGTACTTTATATTGCACTGCAAACTTTGCAACATTCTGCTGTTTGGCATTCGTCATTATATTTATTGGGAATAAATTCCCCTTCTTCTAACCTATCACATTGCTACCATTGACCTGTTTTTCTGCACTCTCTCTGTAGTTGTTATGCTATATTCTGCCCTATGGTTATTTTCTCTTTTGCACTATCTGATGCATTCATGTACTGTATGTTATGATTTGCCTGCTAATCCAACCATACATGAGCATGCAAAACTAAGTGTTTGACTGTATCTCAGTACACGTGACAATAATAAACCAACAAGAACTTCACGTGAACAAGGAATTTCATTTCAGCCTTGTGTATATGACAATAAACTAATCTAATTTAATCTAATCTAATCTGTTTTAGATGACCTAACCTAATGAGAATTTTTCAATGGTCTCAATTCATTCTGTGTTCATCCATCAGCATGTGCATCTCTTGTGTGGTGAGGCAGTCTATATTTTATTTTCTTTGCCCTAGTGGCTGCCAAGAACTGACAATATTAATCTGAATGGTGAATGACAGATTTGATTGTAAATCATGCCCATAGGGCCAAAAGTAAACATCTCCAAAGCTCTGTGTACTTGGCCAGCTGCACATGTGCAATTAAGGCTGGAGTAAAGTCTAAGTTTCCGATATACTGTTTATGCAAACATTGTGGACATTGGGCTCTATAATTGTTTGGCCTGTATGTTTATATTTTTGTGGGGAATATATATCAAATAGGAAATTCAGATTTTCAATATTTAATTCAGTGAGTGTTGAATCACACTTCAACAATTGGAGTCATAGTCATACACCATGGAAACAGGGCCTTTAGCCCAACTTGCCCACACCAACCAACATTCCCCCCTACACTAGCCCCATCTGCCCACATTTAGCCCGTGTCCCTCTAAACCTATCCAATCCATACAATATGTCATTAAATGATGTATTGCCATCCCATGTGTTCAGTTTATTGCTTTTCGGTTCTGCTAAAAATGAAGTTAAAATCAGCATGGCCAATGCATGAAGGTCCTTATTGTTGGGTCAATATAGATCCTTGAATGAAGATTTTAAAATGGTTCATGCTTCAAATATTTAACTTGTGGATCGCTATTTCAATGAGAAATCCATGATTCTTTTTTTGCTTCTCTGGTTGAAAATAAAGTGGAAGACAGACTGAAATAAGATCCTGAAGAATAAGGCAGAAACGATGACATCACAGTAATACATTGTTGGCCACGGCAGATGAAGATTACAGGATGTGCAAAATATAACTTCCTCTGACCCACACGTATAAATATAAACACAGCTGTTCTTAATTATGCAAAAAAATAATTGAAATGCTGGTCTCAGGGTATTATTTAAAGTACTTTAAAAAAAGTTCAGATTCTCAGCATAGGTAGTTTTGCAATATGTCGTCATAATAGTATTGATAATGGAATTTGACCAGCAAAGTGATTTTGGAAAGAATAGCTTTGTTATCTTTCTCTGGTAATTCAGCACTGATATACTGTACTTTATAAACATTGCTACATGCACTGGCCTGCTGGTCAGCAGCAACAGGCTACACGTCGATGGACTTTGGTGCAATCTCAACTCTCAAAGACGTTTTAGATTTTTTGCGTTAATTTATATGAATTGACTGTGTGAGGGGTATATATATAAAATATAAGTGCAATCAACACTATAACTAGACATCACTTTGCTCAGAAGGCATATAAATGATTTTACCTACAAACATGCCATTGCTTTTTACCATTGCATGTTGGTTGAACTGATTTTCTGTCTTCTCTCCCAAATATCAGCTGTATAACATCTTCCCATCTTTTATTCTATGTAAGGTTAGTGGGAATTTGAATTGGTCTGGCATTTTTAACAATGAATTCCGTGCATGCGTGCATAAATAAATAATTATTCGTATTATCTTCCTTCAGAAAATTATTTAGAAAGCTACACAAAATGGTTATTTGTTTACCTAGGTGATCTTGTAGAGGGGAGAATGCTGTTAGTAGCCAGTCATTCTGAGTTCCCTAAAAGCCTGATAGTTAGTATTTGAACGTATCTTCAATCAAAGGTGCGGGGTATATTAACATCTTTCATGGTGCAGTAGAGGCAACTCTTATCTATCTACACTAATAGTTCAATGGTGGAAACTGTGTATGTGTTGCCTTCTTCGCCTGTCATGGGGACAAATCTACGTTTCCTCCTGATGGAGGATGTGTTTATATTCCTTGTGAATGGAGATGAAAGATTGGTCAATATTCCTCAAGGTCCACTGGCGAGGGAATGTGTCATGTTGCTTAATCTAACAGTGAGAAGTTTCCAAATAAGGTATGTAGCCTTGTTTCCCAGAGTTAATGGTGACAGGGGTGGAGGTGGGGGAGATAGTAGAAGCATTTTAACCCTTCTATCATTTTGATGTAAACGTGGGTATAGTAGTTAAATTTTAACATGTTAATTACAGTTAGGTATCAGACCAGAAATTTTTAATTTGTCAGAAATGTCCTAATTTATTTGTGTTCTGACTGTTTAATCTTAATATTGTCTGTAAAGTACTGAACATTTGTAATGAAAATAAAATGGCTATTGCCGTTTGCATACACTCAATATTAAAGCATATTATTAATATTGTATGTAGTTAATTTTTTTTTGAAATCAGAAATGCCAGAACATTTTAGCTACACCAACCATCTTATAAGTTTCTGGTAAACCTTTCCATTCCCTGCTCAACATGCTGACAAACATTTTGTGGAAGCCATTTGTATAATATGAATGATCTGTCAGATGAAAATAAGCTAAATATATAACAATAGATGGTGTAAAGGGTCAATGGTGAACCTCAGCATGGTTGCATACTGGTAATTTTCAACACAGCAAGTTTTACATCTCAACCCTGCCGTCCAGGAACGGAGAAATAAAGAGGTCACCCCTCACTGCTCCCCTATATCCCGGGGACACCACTTCAAATAGGGAGAGGTCTGGAGTGGATTTTTTCAGGAGATGGTGATTACTGTAAAACACTACAAAGGGATTGCAAGTGTTAAAAATGAGGAGCAGTATCAGTTTCAAAAAGGGTTCAATTTTCAAAAGATGGTCATAACAGTCTGAAGTATTTTCCATTTATTTGGAAAGCTCTTCCATTGTGATTTTATAATAACTTGGGAGCCAAATATTTTACTAAATAATTTACAGTGATAAACACAATTCAATTTTCGAGGAGACCAGTTATTCAGTTAACAGGAACTGACAGTACATGCCTTTGGTAATATAATCAGCTGTGGTCATATCATTCTGGGTGTTATTTTGCTCACAACTGTGTGCAAGTGCTTATTTAGATCTTTCCCATTAATCTTTGCTTTTATGAGCTATTTCAGCCCGTCATTCTTATCTGTTTTATCTCACTCAACTTTTTAGGGGGGGATATGTAATAGTCCTGAAGTGAAAGGAAAAGGAAGGGGAAATCGTATAAACTGATTGTCGTTAAATAATCATCTATCATAAATTAAAATATTTTCATAAAATTACATGCAAATGTTATGTAGTTTAAGATTTAAGATGTCATTGTATTTTGGTACTTTGTAACGTATAGCAGTGGTAACCTTTATGATTATAAACATGAGAGTACAAACAGCTGTTATAAGGGAGACATTTTAACATACAGTAGCTGCCGGTCAATATGTGAGCTGTCCTGATGAGACTTTCTTAAACCTTAAATTAATTCCTCTATTTGGAATCTGGTACATTTAATGTAAGGGACACAGTGCTGTATGTTACAGCAGAATGCTCAAAACCTGTGTTTGGCTTAGCTGTGTATGGATTCAACCAATTCAATTTTTTCCAAAGGCTGTTTTCAGAAGTCCAGCGTCTTTGGACCAGTAATAGCACATTTGCATTCTAGTTCTTGTGATTAGGATGATGGAACAAGAGGTGTACAATAAAAATGCTCCATCCCCTTTCCCGAGAAAGTCCTTAATCTGACATCTATCTCTGATATCTGTCACATACTCTAAAATTAAGACACCAACTACATCCTGAAAACCACCCCTTTTCAAGTAATATTCCTTAAATCTCCTTATTTGACAGTCCTACCATTTGCACGGTTACTGTAATAGGCTTATTTTTCAGAAAATAATGGATAAAAAGTGACAAGCTATCCAGTGAATCTGAATGCATAATTGATTTAAAGGCATAAATTAATACAATAATGCCTTTATTGTGTGCCATTGCTGCCAAACCTACAAAAGAGCTGTGGAATAAAACATGGTTACATTCTTTGTGCTGATAGCCATCAATATGTAATGCAGATTATCCCAATTCTTCTCATGTTTCCAGTATATGACTGCACTCAACTTAATTTGAATTTTTCATTTCTCTGTTGCACGCTGCCACTCTTCACTGTTTAAACTGCTGCATTCAAATGGTGTACATTTAAATAAGTATATATAAAAATGATACCACGTGCAATTTTTAAAAGTATAAAAAGCTTTATTGAAGGAAGAATTACAACACGACAGAGTAAAGATACTGAGTGGACTGCAGCCAATATAAATGCACACATGGAGAGGATTTGAATCTGTATGGGAGACAGCTAGGTAACCAGACTGTAATGTAAGGAACTTCATGGGAACAAGGATGTTATGAAAATGATCAAGATTAAAGCATTGCAGAACAAATCTTTTGATTCTACCAGAAAAAAAAATTAGCAAAATGGAAATATAGAAAATATCTCTTTCCTTAAATAAAAGAAAACAAAATAGAAGTACCAGCCTTAAAATTGTTCCTGCATTACTGGAATATTTGCATTACTCTCTTTGTGTGGTCATGAAACAAAGCTAGGTAGCAGATAAAATATGGCCATGCATTTAGACACTTGTTACAGGATAAATTGTACAGAATAACAGTAATAAAAATAGAAATGCTGCTTTTAACTAGTCAATTCCAATTCTGTGCTTGCCCAATCCAAGCACAGAATTCCAGTGAATCAAATCACACCCAGTTCATTCTGGTTATTTAGAATTCTTGATCCGAGCATAGCAGCTAAATCATACTCCTGATTGAGGCATAAAACTTCCCCAATTATTTATGTTTTCACTGACAAGCACACCGCATATTGTCAAACAGTTGCTTAATTTCACATTGAGGCAGCAGTGCGTATTAGGATTCTAATCTTTCTTTTCCGCATTAACACCTTTTTGTAAAAGATCATTTGTGCTTTCTTGGTGTTTAAATCTGTACACCGTTTACACAGCCATGTAGGGACCATATTTGCAGATTTTTAATGCAAGTTCAGCCTTTTTATTGTGATTGACAGTGCACTGATATGCAGTCTGTGGACAAGTGGAACACGACATGGGAGAATGCCTTCAAATGTTCATCGTCGGGTTTACTCTGGGCAGTCTTGTCACAGGCACCTGTGGCGAGAGGAGGGAATAGGCTCTCTGCCCAGACCTTGTAGGGCTGCTTTTTTAGGGGGGTTGGGCTGGACTGTTGCCAGTGCTTTTGTTGGCAGCACAGTACAAACCCATTAGAGATGCTGATGACAATACAGCTTGTCTTCTCTGCATTCATAAGCTTTACTCACATGTACTGTTTTAAAAAATGATAATAAATTAGTGGGTTTTGAAGTCATAATGCAAGATGATAAAATATGATAAAGGATATTTGACCGCTTGGATTCAACCATCAGATGAGAACACAATAGAAACATAGACATAGAAACATAAAAAATAGGTGCAGGAGTAGGTCATTCAACCATTCAAGCCAGCACTGCCGTTCAATATGATCATGGCTGATCATCTAAAATCAGTATCCCGTTCCGACTTTTTCCCCATATACCTTGATTCCTCTAACCCTGAGCTAAATCTAACTCTCTCTTGAAATAGCACCTCTCTTCTCCTGGCTACAAGCCTCCTCTTCCCGCCCCTCCCACACCATCACCCCCGCTCACCACCAGCACCTAATTATTTTGTAAATGACCCTGGGCTCTCTGCCATTTAATCATCAGGAGGATTATATCCCAACGATCACGGTTTGCAAGAAGAAAAACATTTATTTGTGGAATAAAATTACCAATTTCTCGTTTGAATATCTTTCCCAGTTCTAAGGGTGTATTTCAGTTTAAATAATTGCTCCAGATTTTATTTTATAACCTTGAAAGATCATATTTCTGGATTTTTTTCAGGTCAAAACCTCCCAGTGTTCTATTAAAACTGCATTCAGGGTTGATTAGTCTACCTAGGACTTCCATCTCAGTTATAGTAAATTCTCTGAGCTGGACATTAGTGTATCGCAAAATGGTGGATTGAGTCGCCATTAGATGTTAAATCTTAAAATCGTTAATTAAGAATCCAACTTTCCCAGTGCCATGTTGGAATGGATGTTTGAAAAAAAGAGAGGTTATGGGGTTCAAAGGATGTAGGTTGACATTTTAAATATGCCTTTGATTTGACTTTAATTGGAGGATTATGGTAGCCAGGGATATCTGGCCACCATGATGTGATGGTGAGAATGAAGGACTGGATGGAATTATGTACAGTGGTGCCTGTGGTCCAAGAAAGGCTGGAATAGACCATCCCAGCCATACACATCATCAAACCCCCTTGCACTGAAAAATCCCACAGGGTTCAACATTGGACTCTTCCAGAAGCAACCCCTCCAGGCTACATCAAGGATAGGAACCTCCTTAGATTAAACCTCACTCTCAAAGATTGGATAAGACATTTTGTGGCCAGTACCCATGTCCTCCCAACCCAAATGGATGTAATCAGTCTGACCTCTGGGCAGAGAGTCCGTTAGTGGCAGAAGATGAACGTGGAATGAATGTACCATATACGGATACCCATCCAAAGCTTCCTACCCACAAACCTTCCTTTATTAATATTTAGGCTTTTGATGTTACTTGGAATATCTCTGTTTGAAGAGAGCATGTAACATTTCTACCCCTGAGAATACTGTGAAAAAAAAGTCTTGTTTTTATTATTTTGTGCTTCACCTCAATTTTAAGCCTGTTGTGTTTTTTTTTTTATGACTTTCATCTCTTCCCACAATCCCTCGTAGTAAAGTTGTAAAACATTTTTTACTGTTGTGCTTTATCTCAGCAGTTTCTCAGGTCTTTGCCACGATCATCCATTTAGCACGTTTCTGTAATTTCTTGTAACATCCCAGTGGACCGTTTTCCTTTCTCCCTTCAGAGTCAGTGCAAGGCAGTTTCCCTTTTTTTTTATCTTACATTAATTTGTTTGCTGATGGATGTTGGATCAAGTTTGTTTGGTCTGAGTTTGTTGATTTTGGGAATGTATTTACCCTGAACGCTCAGCATTGTACCTTTACAAATGTTCCATTTGTCTTCTTCTGATCCTGTGTTGAACTACATTCCCCCGGTCTATTTGCTTTAACTATTCCCACATTTTACTGAATTTAACTCTTTTACACTGATAAACCTGGAGCTTAGCCTGAAATATTTTTGACTCTCGGTTCAAATTAAGGTTTATCATTCTAAAGACACTATTGCCCTGGGTCATGTGACTTGCACTTTTCCTTACAGTTTTCTGGGTCATTTACAAATGCCAGATCAAGATAAGCATTGCCTCTCACGGCTTCTGTGAAGCAAAGGATCAGGAAGCAGTCATGCTTTAATGCCCTGTCCCACTGTACGAGTTCATTCAAAGAGCTCTCCCGAGTTTGCCTTGATTCGAACTTGGAGATTTACGGTAATGGAGTAAGTACTCGGGGCTCTCGTGGACATTTTTCAACATGTTGAAAAATCTTCAAGAGTCTTCCCGAGCTTACCTGCCATTAGCGAGTCTTCCTGAGCACCTACCGTTACCGTTACGAGCCGCTAAGAGATGTCCCCGAGCTCCGACGTACCCTCCACGTTCATTCTACGTGCTTACCACGAGCTTGATTTTGATAAACTCGGGAGAGCACTTGAATGAACTCGTACAGTGGGACAGGGCCATTATATATACCACTTCTGGCTCTGAACAGATTTCCTCCTTCAATTGTTTTTGACACTATCACCCTCCCACCACTTTCATTGTCCCAACCAAGAACACAGAACATGAACAGCATAGTAGTGTCTGTTTGGCCCACCATGTCTGTGCCAGGTATGACGCCAACTTGAACTGTACATCTACCTGCACATTGTCTATATCCCTAAATTACTTCCCCACTTGGTTTAAGCGTAGTCAATCGGAATGTTTCTTGTGGAATGAATCCCAATAACTTTTATCACAACTTTTATAGTCGTTCTTATTAGACTTTTTTTTTTTAGATTTTTAGAGATACAGCGCAGAAACAGGCTATTCGGTCGACCGAGTCCATACCAACCAGCTACCACCCTGTGCACGAGCACTATCCTACATACTCGGGACGTTTTACCAAAGCCAATTAACCTACAAACCTGCACATCTGTGGTGTGTGGGAGGAAACACGGAAGCACGGTGCACTCGGAAAATCCCCACAGAAAGAATGTACAAACTCCGTACGGACAGCACCCATAATCAGGGTCAACCCCGGTTCCTGGCACTGCAAGGCAGCAATTCTACTGCTGTGCCACTGTGCTGTCCCTATATCTGCCTGATTCTATTGTTGAACTGCCCTCTTTCCAAAATAGGACTCCACTGAGGAACATTACTTGGCATCCTCAGTCTTTAAGCCTTGAGTTGGTGTGTCCACGCTGTATCCTAAAGTCTAACATCCAAAGTCTAAAAATTCACAGGAAATCTGTTGCTAGAGTGTTCATTTCCCACTTACTGAATCAAATCAAATACTGAGGATCCTCCAGTGCTTCTACGCAGCGGGCGGTGGAAAGCATCTTGTCCGGGAACATTACCATCTGGTTTGGGAATTGCTCTGCCAAGGACAAGAAGGCTCTGCAGAGAGTACTGCGTTCAGCCGAACGCACTATGGGAACTTCACTTGCCCCCCTGCAGGAACTATACATCATGAGGTGCAACTCCAGAGCCAACAATATCATGAGAGACCCCTTCCACCCCTGCAACGGACTGTTCCAGCTGCTACGGTCAGGCAAACGCCTCCGTTGCCATGCGGTGAGAACGGAGAGGTTGAGAAGGAGTTTCTTCCCAGAGGCCATTCGGACTGTAAACGCCTATCTCACCAGTGACTAACTCTACTGAACGTTTTTCCTTCCATTATTTATTATGTAAAATAATATGTGTGTTATGATTGTGTTTATAGTTTGTTTGGTTGTTTGGTTGTTTGTCTTTTGCACAAAAGTCAGCGAGCATTGCCACTTTCATTTCACTGCACATCTCGTATGTGTATGTGACAAATAAACTTGACTTGACTTGACTTGACATATTTCCATTAGTCCTTGAAAATCCCTTTGCCTCCATTTGTCCCTAGTACCTTGTAGTCTGTTCTATGATATCATAATTCCATCTGTAAACCTGCTGAATAATAAGCAGTTTGCACAAACAACTCTATTAAGTCACTGGTATATTGGAGGCAATAGTTAGGAAAATTTGGCAAATAATATAACAGTTAACTGATGGATTAAAATTAGTTTTTCAATCCAGTATTCCAGAACTTGGAGCCTAGCTCTGTTCATAGGTATGAAATTCAGCGGTATCTTGTAAATCTACTTCACCGGTGTCCACCAAGCTGTTTCAGGACAATTTTCTTCTATTATCATTTATTATCTTCGCTTGCAGTTTTTTGAATCCCACTATCCCTACCACAATCAGTCTGAAGAAGAGTCCTGACTCAAAACGTCGCTCATCCATTTTCTCCAGAAATGCTGCCTGACCCACTGAGTTACATCAGCATTTCATGTCTATCTCTGTTTTAGGACAATGTCTGGGATATCATTCAGTTAACAATTAAACATTAAAATATTAAACATTAAAAATTAAAGCATTAAACATTTAGAATGCTCCTGTGCTGTTTTCATTTAGTCAATTAAAATACCCGACTCATTTACATAATTTTAAGGTTATCTTGCACAAAGGTGATTCTGAATATGTTGTCTGGTGCATATTAAGAGTAAAAATAAGTTGTTTGGAACCTGGATAGATAATATCTTGAATCAGGACCCTTCTTCAGTCAGCACTTTGAATCTTCTTTTATCTAAATGAACGCTTTCATTACAATTTACCAAGAAAGAAAAATATTCTGAAACGTTGTTAAATCTTTATTTTCATATCTTTTCAAGTTCTTCTTCTTCCCATCTCACATTATTCGTCCAGCTTTGAGGATTTTTCCTTCTGGACCTTCACTGAGTTTAATCATTCCACCATTGACAGCAAGTTTCTCTGAGAACCAAGGTTTGAAGAATGAACCTGACCCGAAATGTTCCAGATCCATGTCCTCCAGACATGCTGCCTGACCCGCTTGTTACTCCAGTATTTTATTTTTTTTTTAACCAGCATTTGCCTTCTGTCCTGGGCCTCCTCCATTGTCAGAGTGAGGCTAAATGCAAATTGGAGGAACAACACCTCATATTTCGCTTGGTACGAAACCCAGTGGTATGAAAATGGAGTTCTCTAAATTCTCTAAATCCCCTCTCACTCTGTTCCTCCCCCACCCAAGTAATTGTACTAGCCTCAAAGTCATCTTGTTGAGTCTCATTGTCTGTAACCCGTTTTCACCGAGGCCACAGTGAACAATGGACTCTTCCCTTTGTCAGCGTTACATTGTTGCATATCTTTCATTAATTTGTTCTACATCTCTCTATATCACCGTCTATATCTCTTGTTTCCCTTTCCCCTCACTCTCAGTCAGAAGAAAGGTCTCGATCCGAAATGTCACCTATTCCTTTTCTCCAGAGATGCTGTCTGACACGCTGAGTTAGTCACGTTTTTTGTGTCTATCTTCAGTTTAAACCAGCATCTGCAGTTCCTTCCTACACATTTTCTGATCCTTTTGTCTCCAGATGTGATTCAACTGTGTATGTTGGGGAAATGTAGAAATTATGGACGTATTGACAATAATCGGCCAACAGTCCTCATAACATGTGTAGGAAGGAACTTTGAAAACAGCCATTTAGACTAGTATGGAACTCTATTAGTACATAATTGACTTCTTGAAGAATAATAGATTGGTTAAGGGCAATTTGTGTTTAATCAATGATATGGTTTCTTGATTAAGTATAACAAAGGTAAATGAAGACAATGCACTTGATACTGTGCACAAATAACTTTTAATTGGAAAAATACCATGCATTTGGCTTGTAAAGAAAATCTAAATCCACACGACAGTGGTTTCAGTTTCAAACATGTAAAGTACAGGAAAAGAGCAATTGTACTGAATGGTTTATTTTCAGACTGTGAGGAACCATTCAAATTCCCAAAGATTTAAGTTGGAGCATTACTTTCTCCCTAGGTCAGAGGAGGCCAAGAGGAGAAATTATACAAGTGATTAAAACCATTGATATTTACATGGAGTAAATGAAGAAAAAATACAGGAAATATCTTATAGCACCAGACAAAAATATATTTCATAGTGATTAACTTTCTTTAAACTTAAACATTAAATTTGCTTCTTGTGTAGGGGTACAAGCTAAGCTGAAACTTTCATTGAAAACTGTATATTGACAAAACAATTGAACATAAGAATTTTGTTTTCATCTTTGAATTTTCCCTATTTTTGATAAAGTTGTGGGATGTAGCAGCTTCTAGAAGATGATTTTCATTGTCAAGGATTCCAACTTATAAAGTAGTAACCGACCATTTTTTAAGAAATTATTTTTGCATTTGAATAGCTCCAGCAACAGCAAAAGCAACATTTGAATGCTCTGCAACAGCATTTTGGTGATTATTAATGATTTAATTAATGAAAATAATTATCAGATTGTGTTTGGTGCTGGTGAATCTGTCCACCACCATGTGTTCAGTGTATAAACAGCTTTCACATCTGTGAGCTGCAGGGTGGAAGTTGGGGATGAACTGGAGGTCAAATGCCATGGAAATGCCATGGTTCTTGATGAAGCTGAGCTGAAGGGTTAATTGCACTTCGAAAGGAGGAGAAACCTACAAAAAGAGGTAAAATTGGCTGGATTTTTTATTATTTGATTCCACTATGTATTTAAATATGTGTTCAATTAATTAATTGTAATGCGATAGATTATAACGAATGGTAATCATTGTTGAAATAATTATCTTTTAAATTATTTAAATCCTTGTCTTTATATGTCTGAAAATCAGCATTCCTTCAAGTGCGCTGGGTGAGGCCTCCACTTTCCGCCAAATGATGCTTACGTCTACTTGAAGCCAACATGAAGCCTACACTGCCCGATGAAAGGTCCCAGAGTGGAGCCTTCCAATATGGTTCATTCTGTTGACCCACAGCAGGTTAGTGTGGCTGCAATGAATTTGGGGGGGGGGGGGGGGGGGGGGGGGGGGGGGAGGTTGAATATAAAGTGTGAGTTTTGTTTCAAACTAGTTTGTCAAATGAATTTTTTAAAAACTGGTTAAAGAGATATCAGCCCTGCATTATTTCAAATAAATAATAATCTGGTCTTCAAACCTACAAACTCAGTTTCTCTTACTACAGATATCGAGTGCTTTCAGCTTTTTCCTGTTTTTATTTCTGATTTCTAACATTTTAATTTTCAAACAATAGATTTAGCAATTATTAGCGATTTTCTACTGTTTTGGTATATATCCAAGGTACTTTTCTTTCATTCGTCAGCCCAAGAGTGAGGGATGTTGGAGAATCAACAGGGAGGGAAGCACTGTGGCACGGTTGGTAGAGCTACTGCCTCCAGAGACCCGAGTTCAATCCTGATCTTCGGTGCTGTCTGTGTGGAGCTTGCACGTTCTCCCTGTGCACTTGTGGATTTTTTACCCGGTGCTCCGCCTTCCGGCCACATCCCGAAGACGTGTGGATTTGTAGGTTAATTGGTTGCAGTAAATTACCGCTAGTATGTAGGGAGTGGATAAGAAAGTGAGATCACATGGAATTAATAGGAATGGGTGATCAATGGTCAGCGTGGACTCAATGGGCCAAAAGGCATGTTTTCATGCTGCATCTTTTAAACAATCAATATCTAATGCCATGGAATGAGAGGAAATGGGTTTGCACTTGAGACCCCAAGTTAAGGCCGATCACTGTTGAGGAGGCATCGGCACTTTGTTGGAGAGAGGGTGAAATGCATAATTTCAAATCTGCTCAGCCATTTAGTAGAAGTTCACTTAAAATCTAAGTGAGGTAGATTAAAATATCAGATCCACTATTGGCATAGTCAGACACATGCAATGAGAGGCCTGGTAAAACTGAAAACAGTGGTGAAAAATTAAAGTTGTTTCACTCTCAAAATCATGCATGTTTATAACAAAGAGGTACATTTTATTTTAGAGCATGTGACTGCCGGAGAAACTGATATGGCTTGTTTTTTTTTTCTTATTTTTAAAATGGAATTCATTGCTCACTAATACATTACTGAGTTATTTATTGAACTGCCAATGATTTATGCCTAAGGCTTAATGGCTGTAATGCAATAAACCTTTTACATTCCTTGAGATAGACTGCAATCCTGCCCCTTCAATAGTTGTACCTGAAATGGGGAAGCGTTTGGATAAACACAAAATGTTCTTTCAACTTGTATTTTTTTCTCATTGATATAATTGCTGTGCATTTAAAGTATGTCATTTCCTTTCTACTGAAGCATGAATTATTTTGTACAAAGACTCAAAAGAAAAATGGAAGACTTTCAGCAATGCAGTTACAAAAACATTGGTGCAGTTTGCTCACTCCATCCTGTATTAATCAGTAACTAGAAGCAATAATGTATTTGAAAAGCCCTCTCAGCAGCTCATCTAGCTGCATTGGGTGATATTGTCTGAAGAAAGCCCAAAAGAAGGGATCTTGGATGAGAGGCATTGATGGTTGGTGGTGTAATGGTTGGTCAGCTTGTCTAATGTCACAAGAGAGGACACAGTGTGGGGGGGTCGCTGAAAACAAAGAGAGACCTGACACAGGGGAGGGGGGGTGGTGGCCACCGAGAGAACAAAGAGGGATCCAGCATGGGGGGGCTGCCAAAAATGAAGAGGGACCTGGAACGTGAGGGGGCCACTGAAAACAACAAGGGACCATTGGGACTACATTGAACATTTTGTAACTTTATCAGCGTCCTTTACCTGGCGACTCTTTGCATACCTTGTGTATAACATGCAAAACAAAGAATGTCACATGTGATAATAAAGTATCATTAATTCATTCTGGGGGATGAAACAGGATGATAACTGTAGCAGCAGTCATGTAGAATCTTGACCTTGATCAGGGTGGTGTGAGTAATGGGTCTGAAACAGCCACTAAGGTTTGTTTAAAATTGTGATTAGTACAAGGGGTTCAAACGGGAATAAGAACATGAGAAATATACTCCCCTCACTGAAAAGTCAAATCAATCAAATCAAATAATACTATAGATAAATACAAGCAAGCGAAACTCAAGTATAACAGGTAAAGTGAAGGGAAACATGCAGAGTAAACATATAGTTTTCAGCATTATAGCGCAACAGTTCCAGTGACAAAATCCAATGTCTGCAATGAGTTAGAGGAGAATTGGTCTGTGCCCTATCTTATGGAAGGACCATTCAGAAGCCCAATAATACCATCATTCTCTAATATCGTAACAGACCTAGAGTCTCACATTTACTTTCTCGTCCAAGACCCTTATCCTCTGATTCTCTTAAGAGTATGTGTTCCACAATCTTAGAAGATGGAAGACTGGAGATTAAAGTGAATAGCTAGGGTGAGGGTACTGATGATAGTATGTTTTAATATATATGATTTAGACAGTTTTGTAAGGTGGGAGAGGCATATTTGAGAAGAGGTATCAGGCGACAATGCTAGTGAGCAATGGCTTTCATTAGAACTGCTCTTGTGTGTATTTAACTGCACACAAGACCACATCCAATAAAGGATAACTCATTTTTATAATCCATCCTGACAATCTGTGATTGTCTTTGATGTATATCTATATTATATTCTGAATCTATTTTATGGGTTTTCTTATATTAAATGTGTGAATTAGACAGTGACAAAGTTTGTAGTTAAAAACAATGGACTGGTTGAGGGAAGGATTCAGTACTCTTGCTCCAAAATCTGTATTAAATTCATAGTCAGAGTCAAATTGTAGCCTTACCTGAAATTTGTGGTTAATTTATAAGGTTATAAATGATAGGAGCAGAATTAGGCCATTCGACCCATCAACTCTACTCCACCATTCAATCATGGCTGATCTATCTCTCTCTCCTAACCCCATTCTCCTGCCTTCTCCCCATAGCCCCTGACACCTGTACTAATCAAGAACCTATCTGTCTCTACCTTAAAAATATCCGTTGACTTGGTCTCCACAGCCTTCTGTGCAAAGAATTCCACAGATTCACCACTGACGAAACACATTCCTCCTCATCTCCTTCCTAAAGGAACGTCCATTAATTCTGAGGCTATGACCTCTAATCCTAGACTCTTGCACCACAAGATAAAGCTGAGTACTTTCCTCGATTTCTCACACTTTTTATAGAATAACTGAGCAATGCTGAGAAAATAAATAGCTGCACAAACACAGTAAACTTTTATGATTCACTGGTGCATCTCAGCCAGAGTAATGTGTCCATCTCTGGTCTCTGTACTCTAGGTGTGAGAATGTCAAGGTTTCAGAGAGGAAACAGAAGTAATTTACTAGAATTGGAACAAGGATGAAGGATGTCAGTTACCCTGAAGAAAGCAGAGGCATTGGGATCAGTGCCTTCGAGCAGAGTAAGTAAAGTTGAGAAGCATTCAAAATTATCAGGGGTGTTTCTGTTGGTTCAAACTATTTCAACTGGCAAGAGGACTTAGCTTTAAAATAATTGGCAAAATCACTTGGGGAGAAGATAAGGCGAGTTGTATTTTTATTCAGGCAGCTGTTACATTGCTGGGAAACATTATGGAAGCAAATTCAATCTTAATTTTCAAAAGGGATTCGAATAAGTACTTGATACGGGGAAATAAATACTGGGAAATGGATTGGAGCAAGGGAGCGGGTCTAATTAGCCTTTGTCCTTCTTTCTTTCCCCACCCCCTATCAGTCTGAAGAAGGGTTTCGGCCCGAAACGTTGCCTATTTCCTTCGCTCCATAGATGCTGCTGCACCCGCTGAGTTTCCCCAGCAATTTTGTGTACCCTCTAATTAGCAGTTCATTTAGAGATCTGATGTGGGCAAAATGGGTTGAATGGCCTCGAATTGTATTGTGTAATCCTGTGATTCTGTAATTCAAAGTATCAGGCAGCAAAAAAAAGCAACATATTAACTCTGCATTGCCTGGGGGAGCAGAGTGTAACACTCTTGTGTTAACCCAAATACAGCAGCTACATCACGTATTGGACAAGTTCATTCCACTTGAAGTCATTTACCCAGATTTTCACATTGTGGTCCATTCCCATGGTAGTAAATGTGCATCGAGTGCAACAGAAAGCAAAAGCCCCCTCCAATCTGCCAACTCTCATATCAGACCTAAGCTAAACAAGTCTTCGGGAGGTGAAGGTTGAACATGAGAGAAATTACCACCACTTTTCAGTTCGTTTTTCAGGATACTGTTATATTGGCAAGGCCAATATTGGCTGCTGACCTCTGCTTACTCTTGAGAAAGCAATGGTGAGCTGCCTTCACAAATCACTGCAGTTTCTCTGGAGAAGGTATTCCTACAATGTTGTTGGAGAGTGACGTCCAGGATTTAGACCCAGGGCAAGTTAGTTCCGAGTTAGGATGGTGCATGACTTGGAGGGGAACCTGCACTTGATGGCGCTCCCATGCATCTGCTACTCGTGTCCTTCTCGATGGTGGAGGTCATGGATTTGGGAGGTGCGATCAGGGTTGCCTACAGTTATTTTTGTAGATGTTACACACGGCAGCTACGATCTGCTGGTGATGGAAGAATTGTATGTTTAGTGTGAGGTGAAAGCACCACCTATGAGGCAAGTTAGAGTATTCCACCACTCCTCCTTATGTCGTGGAGGTATAAAACGAATGCAGGATGTCAGGTGGTGAGTCAATCAGATTATTGTAGCCCTAGTATTTATGTGTCTGGTCTAGTTGTGATCCTGATTGATGATGGTTGGGGGCTTGGCAATAATAATGTCACCATTTGTCAGGTGGATTCTTCTGTTGGAGATGGCCATCATCCGGCACTTGTGTTATTTGCCATCATCAGTCCATGCTGTCTAGGTTTTGATGCAAACAGACAAAGGCTGCTTCACTTGCTGAGGAATTGTGAATGGCATTGAACATGCAACATCCCCACCTCTGACATGATAGCGTTCATCGATGAACAGCTGAAAATAGTTAGCACTGTCCTCAGGAGTTTCTGCAGTGATATCTGACCGCTGGGATGATTGATCTACAATCACCTCTATCATCCTTCTTTGTGTGATCCATGATGTCACTTTTACCAGAAATTATTGATGCCACAGATGGTCAAGTGCTGCCTTGATATTAAGGGCAGCCACTCTCACATCACCTTTGGAATTTAGCTCTTCAGTCCATCTTTGGACGAAGACTATTACGATGTCTGGTACTAAATCGTTCTGGCAAATTACAAACTGGGCACTGGAAAACAAGTGCTGCTTCATGGGTGGACAGTAATTTGCAAACTTAGATTTGCACTGTCTTTTTAATGGAAAGGAAATGTCTGTTTTGTTTTGAGAGTCAAGAGTGTTTTATTCTCCTATGTACTGATACGGAACAATGAAACTCTTACTTGCAGCAGCACCAGCACCAGCACCAGCACAACAGGTTTGTAAACACAGTACCCATTACTCACAGTAATATAGTAACAAAAAACAACAACAAAACAATAGAAACATTTAATAAATTAAAAAACTGTATAGTGCAAAAAACATGACAAAGCCGAATGTCCCTGGTGCAACCCAGGCAGTTTGTAGTTCTTGATGTCAGTGTCATGAGGAATGTCTGTGCAGAATATGAGGTGCTGCTCCTCACACACACACACACACACACACACACACACATATATACACACACACACACACACACACACACACACACACACACACACACACACACACACACACACACACAGAATATGGTTTACATATTCTGTTGTGCTGCTGCAAGTAAGAATCTCATTGTTCTCTTTGGGACATGTGACAATAAAACACTCTTGATTCTCTTAACTCTGTGCCATCATTATTACAATTCAGGAGTAAGATAGTAAGTTTATCAATGCAAGGATGTTAGCTAAATATCTTCTCAGAATGTACGTTGAAAACTAGTGCTAGAAAAATGTCGGAGCAGTAAACCTTCAACCCCTTTCTGTCCGAATTAACGCAAGAATGGAGCGCCACAAACTACATCCAGAAAAGACCAGTAAGTTATAGTTCCTGTTGACAGATTATGTGTGTAAAAGATAAAGAGCGAGGGAGAGAGAAAGTGAGGGGGATGAATGACCATTTCCGTACTTTGCAAGTATCCAGATTATCTGCAAATGTCGACTGTTGGGTAATCATTTACTTTTACTGCAGGATGTGAATTAGATGGGTGAAAACGGACTTCATTGAGAAATTCATGGAGAATCTTCAAGCGCCTTTCAAGGTCATCAATGCTAGGTGAGTGGTTAAAAGTATTTGTTTTTTTAAATCCTTTGGAGCTTGTGCTGTCGCGAAGCCTCCAATCTCTACAGGAATTATGATTGGATGATATCTGATGTCACATCCCACAAGTTGCTCCCTTCCTCAGCACAGATATTGAAATTGGAGTAACACAGAAAAATTGCCACTGGCACTGTGCAAGGATAACACGGAAACTCATGGAATGTTCCATATTTTCAACTGTTCATTTTCCTCCACAGATGCTGCCTGACCCACAGAGTCCTCCAACAGACTGTTTTTTTGGTGCAGATTCCAGCATTTGCAGTATCTTGTGCCTTCAGAACCAGGGGCCACAGTTTAAGAATAAGAGGTAGGCCATTTAGGACTGAGATGAGGAAAAACGTTTTCACCCGGAGAGCTGTGAATCTGTGGAATTCTCTGTCTCAGAAGGCAGTGGAGACCAATTCACTGGATGTTTTCATAAGAGAGTTAGATATAGCTCTTAGGGATATGGGGAGAAAGCAGGAATGGGGTACTAATTTTGGATGATCAGCCATGATCATATTGAATGGTGGTGTTGGCTCGAAAGGGCCGAATGGCCTACTCCTGCACCTATTTTGCTATGTCTATGTTTCTATGTTTCACATCCCACTTTATATCTTTGCTCTTTAGGTTTACTGCTTGTTAGGTTGATGGACTTGTTAATACCATCACTGAACTGAAATGCCATCAAACTGAATCAGATTTTGGATCTGCAGGTTAAGGTACAGTAAGTGCTGGTTCAACTGCACCAAATCTAATTTCCACTCCTTAGTTGCTCATGGCATGTATTTCAATTGTTATGGGTCCAAATTATATCCAGTATTTTGACTGATGCATTTTATGGTGCAAGCCATCGCAGCTGAGACATTAGGAAGGGATTTTAATGATTATGATGCCGCAAGTGTCAAAATAGGAGGACAGCAAAAAAAAGGAGGAAATTGAACGAATCCTCTTCACCTGGACTTTCCATGAGCAACTCACTTAATGACAGGTACACAAAAATGCTGGAGAAACTCAGCGGGCGCAGCAGCATCTAGGAGTGAAGGAAATAGGCAACGTTTCGGGCCGAAAACCTTCTTCAGACCTGATCACTTAATAACAGCACCAATAAACAAATACCAATTCTCCACTAACCTACAGTTATAGTCATAGTCATACAGAATGAAACAGGCTCTTTGGCCCAAAATGTCCATGCCATCCCCCATCTGCGCAAACCCATCTGCCAAAATCACTCTAAACCTTTTCCTATCCATGTATTTGTCCAAATATGTTATTATAATATATGCTTCAACTATCTCCTCTGGCAGTTTATTCCATATACTCACCACCCTCTGTGTGAAAAAGTTGCCCGTCAGGTTCCTATTAAATCTTTCCCCTCTCGCCTTAAACCCATTGTCCTCTGCTTCTTGGCTATCCTACCCCCGGGAAATTACTCTGTGCATTTACCCTAACTATTCCCCTCATGATTTTATACACCTCTACAAGATTACCCCTCAGCCTCCTGTAGTACGAGGAATAAAGTCTTAACCTGCCCAGCCACTCGAGATAGCACAGGCCCTCGAGTTCTGGCAACATCCTAATACATCCAGACCTCATCTCAGTTTTGTTGTGTCACGTCATCATAGTGCCTGGAACATGCATTAGTGGCATTTAAGAAACTTTTAGATAGACCCATTGATAGGCAGAGGATAGATCGAGATAGATCATGCGCGGGCAGAGGAGATTAGTTTAACTTGGATTATGTTCAGCACGGTAAATGAAGGCTGAAGGGCCTGTACTATGTTCTAAGCTCTATGATTCTGAGATAACCCAGGAGTTCAATTCTGGAACTACAAACCTACTGAGAGAAGTTGTGAATGTTTCCATATAGGTCAAAATCCCTGCTGGCAAGGAGTTATTTTCCATTTTCCCCTCTTTTCCTCAAAGAGGGTTGTTGCCAGATGCCGGATGTTGCCCCATTGAATTCTGGGTGGCTGCCCTCAGACAGAGATGCCCATACTGATTTTCTTGAGGTACACTTTCATCGTGTCCTTATCGCAGTTCCTCTGGCCCCAGTGTGACAGCTGACCAGAGGTGAACTGGATTTGGATGATTTGTTTGTGAAGGTGAAAATCTGGCACGTGTTTAATTTAGACACAAAATGCTGGAGTAGCTCAGAGGGACAGACAGCGTCTCTGGAGAGAACGAATGGGTGACGTTTTGGGTCGAGACCCTTCTTCAGATCGAGAGTCAGGGGAGGGGGAAGACTCTCATGGTTTGGCCCATGTATCTCTAAACATTCATATCCATGTACCTGTCCAAATATCTTTTAAATGTTGTTATAGTATCTGTCTCATCTACCTCCTCTGGCAGCTCATTCCATAAACCCCACCACCCTCTGTGGGAAAATATTGCCCCTCAGGTTCCTATGATATATCTTTCCCTTCTCATCTTAAACGTAAGCCCTATGTTTCTTGATTCCCCTACTCTGGGTAAAATAATTTCTGCATTCACCCCATCTATTTCTTGTTGGAATGTAATGACATGTTTTAGGGGATCTAAATTATGGACCCAGAGGTGTTAATACACAAAATATAATTCTGTGAAAAATTACCAATTTTTAAAAGTTTTATAAAATTCTGGTACAAAGAACCCAAAATCAGGAATCTAATCATGCATTTAAACAATGAAAGGCTGGTTTGTCACAACTCTGATTTCAACTTAGCATTAAAAAATCAGCCTGTAATGGCCAGAGAGATTTCAATTTATTGGTCTCATTTGAATGTCCCAGCATTGACAATTATGTTAGGGTTGGCAGGGGAGTGAGGGGGCACTTCAACTGTGGCTTAAAAACCACCTGTCCATGTACAATGTCGGGCAAAGCAAATGGATGATGTGCAAGAGGCTTGAGTTGTATGGATACTGTTTGTGGGCAGGCATTGGCGACCTCCATGTGGGGAAGAGTCCTGGATATTTCTGCCCTCCAGAAGTTTGCACAACAGGTAGAATGTACAATCAATCAGTGTGGAAATACTTCTCTTACTTGCAGGTTAGTTACTGATTTCCATGAACTGCTGGATTGAATACAGAGCTGTTTGGTGCTTCTGCTAGAGTCGGTTATTAAAGATGGGATAGCAGCACATTTGGAAAGTGGTGAAATCATTGGACAAAGTCAGCATGGATTTACAAAAGGTAAATCATGTCTGACAAATCTTATAGAATTCTTCGAGGATGTAACTAGTAGCGTGGATAGGGGAGAACCAGTGGATGTGGTGTATCTGGACTTCCAGAAGGCTTTCGACAAGGTCCCACATAAGAGATTAGTATACAAACTTAAAGCACACGGCATTGGGGGTTCAGTATTGATGTGGATAGAGAACTGGCTGGCAAACAGGAAGCAAAGAGTAGGCGTAAACAGGTCCTTTTCACAATGGCAGGCAGTGACTAGTGGGGTACCGCAAGGCTCAGTGCTGGGACCCCAGCTATTTACAATATATATTAATGATCTGGATGAGGGAATTGAAGGCAATATCTCCAAGTTTGCGGATGACACTAAGCTGGGGGGCAGGGTTAGCTGTGAGGAGGATGCTAGGAGACTGCAAGGTGACTTGGATAGGCTGGGTGAGTGGGCAAATGTTTGGCTGATGCAGTATAATGTGGATAAATGTGAGGTTATCCATTTTGGTGGCAAAAACAGGAAAGCAGACTATTATCTAAATGGAAAGCAGACTATTATCTAAATGGTGGCCGACTAGGAAAAGGTGAGATGCAGCGAGACCTGGGTGTCATGGTACACCAGTCATTGAAAGTAGGCATGCAGGTGCAGCAGGCAGTGAAGAAAGCGAATGGTATGTTAGCTTTCATAGCAAAAGGATTTGAGTATAGGAGCAGGGAGGTTCTACTGCAGTTGTACAGGGTCTTGGTGAGACCACACCTGGAGTATTGCGTACAGTTTTGGTCTCCAAATCTGAGGAAGGACATTATTGCCATAGAGGGAGTGCAGAGAAGGTTCACCAGACTGATTCCTGGGATGTCAGGACTGTCTTATGAAGAAAGACTGGATAGACTTGGTTTATACTCTCTAGAATTTAGGAGATTGAGAGGGGATCTTATAGAAATTTATAAAATTCTTAAGGGGTTGGACAGGCTAGATGCAGGAAGATTGCTCCCGATGTTGGGGAAGTCCAGGACAAGGGGTCACAGCTTAAGGATAAGGGGGAAATCCTTTAAAACCGAGATGAGAAGAAGTTTTTTCACACAGAGAGTGGTGAATCTCTGGAACTCTCTGCCACAGAGGGTAGTCGAGGCCAGTTCATTGGCTATATTTAAGAGGGAGTTAGATGTGGCCCTTGTGGCTAAGGGGATCAGAGGGTATGGAGAGAAGGCAGGTACGGGATACTGAGTTGGATGATCAGCCATGATCATGTTGAATGGCGGTGCAGGCTCGAAGGGCCGAATGGCCTACTCCTGCACCTAATTTCTATGTTTCTATGTTTCTGGATTTAAGCAGAGGCAACTGGGAATGATGTTCCAGCAGATGAGCAACTTATGTTGGATTCAATGCTCCTGCAATAACCTGTTCTCAATGGGCTGTTTTGGGGGTTTAGCATTACAGGGAGGTGGAGGAGAGGGCTTGCAGAAGGAAGAGATAAAGGGAACAGCATCCTCAGTGGTAGGGTCTCACTGCAACAATGTCCCTGCATCTGCCTAAGTGAGAAACAATGCATGAGAAGTGCCTGTGATTCAGTAAGGAGCCATTTACTGAAGCTTAGTATATATTCCAGCCACCAATACAAATTGAGAACTCTGCAAGGTTCAACTTTCTGACATCTAGTTGTCTTGGTGGGTTATGTCTTGGTGGAATCTTGAACAAAACACAAAGTGTTGGAGGAATTCAGCAGGTCAGGGGACATCTGTGATGGGAACAGGGATGTGGACAGATGGTGCTTCGGGTTGGGACCCTTCTTCGTACTGATTAGAGTAGGGGGAAGAAAGCTGGAAAAGAGAGATGGGAGTGAAAGAAAGCCTGGAAAGGGTGGATACATGTGAGGGGACAAATGGGTGGAATAAATGGCGAAGGCTGGAGGTGAAAAAGAGACAAAAGTGACAAAACTTGAAAATAAAACTGCCAAAACATAGTGACTTCAAGTGGTCTAAACTGGCTTTAATTGGATGAAATGTTGCCAACCATTTTAACTCTCCTTCCTTTTCCCATATCGATCTTTCTATCCTCGGCCTCCTCCATTGCCAGAGTACGGCCACAAGCAAACTGGAGGAACAGCATCTTATTTTTCGTGTAAGCAGCTTACAACCCAATGGTATGAAAATTTAATTTTCCAATTTTAGGATCCATTTTTACCCACCTCTCTTTCCTGCGCTCCCCTTAACCCAGTGCGCACCCAATCCTCCCACTATTCCACCCCTCCATTACCATCATCCCCCCCCCCATGCCCGCCAACCCACCTATATTCCTCCCTGGCTTTACAGTTCTTTCCTCTTTCACTCCACCTCTCCTTATCTGATACCCTCCCCGTGTCTCCCTTTCATCTTCTTTTGTCCCCTTTTGTCTCCTTTTCATCTCTTGACTTTGTCCACCCATCTGCCATGGAAAACCTCCCTCTCTTGTATCCACCTATCACTCATCTGGCTTTCCCCCCCATCCCCATCTCTCCTCCAGCTTTCTGCTCCCTACAACAATCAGTCTGACAGAGGGTCCCAACCTGAAACGTCATCTATCCATGTTCTCGAGAGATGCTGCCTGCCTGACCCACTGAGTTACTCCAGCACTTTGTGTTTTACTCATCTGCAGTTCCTTGTGTCTTTAGTCAGTTCTACCCAGTTCTATTGCCTTACCCCTGTTCACCTCTCCACCCACCACCGAGTTACCACCGATCAGTTTAATAGTTTGCGTTCACTATAATCCATGATAAACTGCGGATGCATAAAGTTTAATTAAGCCTGCTCCAAGTCAAGTGGTTGCAAATAAATTATGCATTACAGTCCCCGGAGCTGTGTATTGTCAGCAAACATGTCTTCCCTTGATGTTGCTGAGGGAGAAGAGAAAGAGGTCAAATCAAAATCCTCGAAACACTACAGAGTTACTAATATGGAATGAGAAGGGAATGCCTCGAACCTAAAAAGTAATTTGTAGATGGAAATGTACATATAATTGCCTGTTATGTGGCTATTGTTTTGTATTGAAGATATTTTGCGTTGGATAAAAAAGATTTGTGAACTAATGTCAAAGATCGTGACAACCTATTAGCTTGACTTGTTTCTTCAGACCTTCTCAGTGGAATTTGATCTATAAAAATTAAATTCTAAAACTCCACAATGTCACGTTTTGATTGTTAGACGATATCGGTAGACACGGGTGAGATTTTAATATAAGCATAGAATGTGGAACAGTACAAGAAAAGGCCCATCCATCCACATTGTCTGGGGTTGAATATGATGCTAAGACTAACTCTTATCTACCTGTACATAATCCATATCCCTCGATTCCCTGCATATCCATATGCCTATCCAAAAGTCTCTTGAATGCCTCTATCATATCTGCCTCAACCACCATCTGCACAGAGCGGTCCAGGCATTTGCCCCCCTCTGTGTAAATAAAAACCTGCCCTTTAAACGTTGCCCTTTTCACCTTAAATCTATGACCCCTAGATTTGATTTTTCCCTGCTGAAAAAGAATGTCTACCCTATCGATGCCTCTCACAATTTTATATAAGTTTATATAATTTTATATCAGTCTCCCCGCTACCTCTGACTTTCCAGAGAAAACAATCCAAGTTGTTCAACTTCTCCCTATAGCTAATACCCCGTTATCCAAGCATCATACTGGTAAATCTCCTTTGCTCCCTTTCCAAAGCTCCACATCCTTCCTGTATGGGGCGACCAGAACTGCACGCTATACTCCAAATGTGACTGGAAGGTAGCGAATATTGTGGCTCGATTTAAGAAGGGATGCAAAGAAAAATAGGGAAATATAGACCAGTAAGTCCAAAATCTGTGATGGTAAAGTTACAGAAGAGGTTTCTGAGAGGAAAGCTATCCATGCATTTGGATAGATTGCAGCTGATTAGGAATAATCAGTATGGTTTTGACCATGGGAAATCATGTCTCACAAATTTGATTGCATTTCTTGAGAAAGTACTCAAGAAAGTTGATGGGGGCCAATTGACCCATCAACTACAGAAGGTAGTTGAGGCCAGTTCATTGACTATATTTAAGAGGGAGTTAGATGTGGCCCTTGTGGCTAAAGGGATCAGGGGGTATGGAGAGAAGGCAGGTATGGCATACTGAGTTGGATGATCAGCCATGATCATATTGAATGGCGGTGCAGGCTCGAAGGGCCAAATGGCCTACTGCTGCACCTATTTTCTATGTTTCTATATTGACTTCAGTAAGGGGCGGGGGTGGTGGTGCAACAGTAGAGTTGCTGCCTTATGCCCCTGTCCCACTTAGGAAACCTGAACGGAAACCTCTGGAAACTTTGCGCCCCACCCAAGGTTTCCGTGCGGTTCCCGGAGGTTTTTTTCAGTCTCCCTACCTGCTTCCACTATCTGCAACCTCCGGCAACCACCTGCAACCTCCGGGAACCGCACGGAAACCTTGGGTGGGGCGCAAAGTCTCCAGAGATTTCCGTTCAGGTTTCCTAAGTGGGACAGGGCCATTACAGTGCCAGAGACCCGGGTTCAATCCTGACTATGGTTGCTGTCTGTACGGAGTTTCTACGTTCTCCCCGTGACCACATGAGTTTTCTCCAGGTGTCCCAGTTTCCTCCCACACTCCACAGACGTACAGGTTTGTAGGTTAATTTGGCTTTGGTAAAAATTGTAATTTTGTCCCTGGTGTGTAGGATAGTGCTAGTGTACAGGGATCGTAGGTCGGCATGGACACGGTGGGTCAAAGGGCCTGTTTCTACACTGTATCTCTAAAACAAACAAACTAAGGCCTTTGATAAAGTTCTACAGGGTAGGCTGCTCAGGGAGGTTAGATTGCAGAGGATCCAGGGAGAGTTCAATAACTGGGTGCAAAATTGGCTTCTGCATAGGAAACAGCACCAAATAGGTGGTGGAACATTGCATTTAGAACTGAAGACTTGTGACTGGTAGTGTGCCTCAGGAACCTTTGCCGAGCCCATTGCTGTTTGTCATCTATATCAATGATGTGGATGAGCATGCACAAGGCCTGATAAATAAGTTTGCAAATTACACAAATTAGGTGTATTAAAGACAGTGAAGATGGCAATTAAGAATTAAAGTGGGATTTTGTTCAGCTGGGCAAATGGGCCGAGGAATAGCTAATTGAGTTTAATTTAGATAGGTGCGAGGTGTTACATTTTAAGAAATCAAAGAATCCCCAGGATCCCCACAGTGAATGGTAGGCCCCTGGGGAGTGTTTTGAGCAGGGGGCTCTAGGAGCACAAGTAGGTCTCGATCCGAAACGTCACCCATTCCTTCTCTCCAGAGATGCTGCCAGTCCTGCTGAGTTACTCCATCTTTTTGTGTCTATCTTTGATTTAAACCAGCATCTGCAATTTGATCCTACACAGAGTACATGGTTTCATGAAAGCGGCATCACAGGGAGACAGGGTGGTGAAGCAGACATTTGACATGATGACCTTCATTAGTCAGGGAATTAAGTATAGAAGTTTGGACATCATGTTGCAGTTGAACATGACACTGGTGAGGCTGCACTTGGAGAATAGTGTTCAGTTTAGGTACCCTGCCATAGGAAAGATGCCATTAAGCTGGAAATGGTTTAGAGAAGATTTACGAGGATGTTATCAGGACTCAAGATTGGGCACGCTAGGATTTTATTCTTTACAGCGCAGAAGGCTGTGCGGTGATCTTACAGAGTATAGAATCATGGTCTTTTTCCCAGGGTAGGGGAATCAAGGATTAGAAGGCATAGGTTTAATGTGAGAGGCGAAGGGTTTAATAGGAACCTGAGGGGGCAACATTTTCATACAGTGTGTGGTGGGTATATGGAACGATCTGCCAAAGGATGTTGTTGAGGTCGATATAATAACAATATTTAAAGGGATTTGGACAGTAATACAGATAGTAAAGGTTTTGAGGGATATTGGCCAAGTGGGTAAGTTAGATTAGCTTAGTTGGAGCAACTTGATCCACATGGATGAGTTGGACCGAAAGGCCTGTTTCAATGCTCCATGACTCAATGACTGCGTGACTCTATAATGAGAACAAAAGTAATGCCGTTTCCTCTTCATGCCAAATTTATTTCTTCATTTTATGCTGTTTCTAACAGAACCAATTGTGCAAGTGTGCATTAGGCAGCAGTCCATGTGTAGGATTAGTGATTTTGTTTTCATTAGGAATACCAGGATATGCACTGTTACTTTGTGACTTAAAGCTTCACTGAACAGTTTTGACCCACACAAACCTTTTTAATGTTTGGTTAATTCGTATAATAACTTTACATTTAAAAGCAAAGGTTTGTCCCTGCTCTAGTTTCATTTAGTGTTTTGTGACATTAATAAAACTATAAAATACATTTGGGTTCAATTTTAAAATGTCACAAAATAATATTACTGATAATTGCAAGTATTAGAAAAAACTAGAAAAATTCAGTTGGCTCTTTAACGCCTGCAAAGGTAATTTTGCAAAGGTGGTTTTTGAATGAAATGGATGAAGATAAAGCAATTTTATTTCTATTTAGTTTAGTTTAGGGCTACAGCATGGAAACAGACCTTCAGTCCACTGAGTCCGCGCCGATCAGTGATCAGCTGTTGACACGAGTTCTATGTTATCCTACCTTTCCGACACATTGGGGGCAATTTGCAGAGGAGAATTAATCAGCAGACCCGCATATCTTTGGGATGTGGGTGGAAACCGGAGCATCCGGAGCAAACCCACTGGGAAAACGTGCAAACTCGTCACGGACAGCATCCCCGGCAAAGTCGAGTTTGAACCCGGCTCTCTGTGGTCTGAAGCAGCAGCTTTACCAGCTGCACCAATGTGCTGCCCATATTTGCCCCAATTTACATTGTGTATGTTGTTTATATAAATTAAACATTACAGTTAAGGTCAGGAATTCCACTGAATTAGTCGAAGCTGGCTCTACACAGGATTTTTTTGGATCAGGTTCTGTCTAGTTTAGATCAAGTATTTCTGATATTGAAACTTATACATTTTAATATAACAGAAAGATTTTCTGGCCAATTTCAGAGAGCATTCAAGAATGAACATTGGTGTCATGTCTGGAGTCACATAAAGACCAAACCAGATAAAGGGGGTAGATTTCCTTCCATGGATGTTAGTGGACCCACTGGATTTTTACAGTCACCTTCATCATTACTATGGCCAGCTTTTATAAAATCCTGGACCTCCCTCCTCAACAGCACTATAGTAATTCATTCACGGAATCACAGGACATCTGCACTTCAAGAAGACAGTTCACCACTACCTTCTCAAGGTCATTTGGGGATGGACAAGGACAGTAAAGCTGGGCTTGCCAGCAATGTCCTAAAATGAATAATAAAAAAAAACATGTGCAGCTATAATAATAAAGATGCAATTCAAATTGTTCAAGTTTTACATGATACTAAATTGAAGGTGGTGGGAAGAGAAGGCTGAGTTAAGAGATTAATAGGCATCTGCAGAGAAGTTATATAATATCTGTAAATGGATAGAACAATAATGAATAACATTTTGTGCTGACATGCATTAGATATTGCTATTTGAAGGGGAAGAGTAATATCAAGAATGCAGTGTAGATGGTGTGGAAACCATTAAAGAAGCAAGTACTGTAAAGCAATTTTGATCTGAAAGTCAATTCGACAATGAATCCCCTATTTTATGTCTTGGTGAAAATTATGAATTTAGACAGGCCTAGGGAGAGTGCAAAACTCTGCAAAGGCCCATTATAATTTTGCATACTATACATTCACATACTTTGGATCGATCTCCTGCTCAACTTGGATAAGGAAGACTCAAGATCTCCATATGGTGTCCGGAGATGTAGTCTGGTGAACCCTCACAGTATATTTGAAGGTTATATCTTGTTAACATCCCTACACCTGGGCCTACAGCTTCAAAAAGGGCAATGCTGGTTTCAAGTAGGTACATTGACTGCTTGCAATCCACAATTGTATTGGGTTAGAATGAAATGCGAAAAGAGTGGGTAAAAATCTTCATTGCTGCCTCCCTGCATATCCAACTCCCTCAAACGTCTCTCCCAAAATAATTTGGTCAGATCAGGTGAATTTTAAATTGTCCAAGTCTTTGCTAGCTGCAAGGGCATATGTGTGAAATTTAACCTAAGCTTTTTCATTTTTTATAGACAATATTTTATTGGCTATGTTGAATAAATTGGATAATGTTTTGTGTTTAAAAAAGATGAAAGTAAAAAGTGAAAAACCACATTTAAACTTGCTGTGCTGTGGTTAAATTTGGGAACATTTTAACAATGGCAAAATAGCCTACTTTTTAAATATATGCAGCTGCATTTTAAATATTTAGAATATTTTCAGCAAATTAGTAAAATTGGCATTTAAATCATCATCATCGGCGGTCACTCGAAACGAGTATGACTGTCCTCTCATGGAGGACGCCTGTGCGTGACTTTGTTTAACGTGGGGAGACTGATGCACAGACAGCCACCACACGGTCCTTGACAGATCTGGGCATCCATCGGGAAGGAGGTACAGAAGTGTGAAAACACATGCCTCTAGATTCAGGGACAATTTCTTCCCAGCTGTCATCAGGCAACTGAAGCATCCTCTCAAAAACTGAGAGCGGTCCAGTGCTACCCTCAACCTCATTAGAGACCCTTGGACTATATTTAATCGTACTTTGTTGGAATTATCTTGTTCCAATCGTTATTCCCTTCACATTGTATATGTACACTGTGGACAGCTTCATTGCAACCATGTACAGTCTTTCTACTGACTGGATAGCACATAACAAAAAGCCTTACGGTCTACCTCAGTGCACATTAGATTAGATTAGATTAGATTTGTTTATTGTCATTCAGACCTTTCGGTCTGAACGAAATTTTATTTCCCTGCAGTCATACATATAATTAAAAAATGACAAAAACACACAATCAACACAAATTTAACATCCACCACAGTGAGTTCACCAAACACCTCCTCACTGTGGTGGAAGGCAAAATCTTAAAGTCTCTGTCTCTTCCCTCTTTGTTCTCCCTCTGCGCCAAGGCGACGGTTCAAACTCCGTGGGTGGTCGCTGCCGCCGCCACAGCTCCGAGGCCGAGTCGGGTCTCCGCTGCCACTACCGCCGCCACAGCTTCGGGGCCGAGTCGGGTCTCCGCTGCCGCTGCCACTGCCACCGCCACAGCTTCGGGGCCGAGTCGGGTCTCCGCTGCCGTTGCTGCCGCCGCTACAGCTCCGGGGCCGAGTCGGGTCTCCGCTGCCGCTGCCGCTACAGTTCCGGGGCCGAGTCGGGTCTCCGCTGCCGCTGCTGCCGCCACAGCACCGAGGCCACCAGCTCCGCCATTAGGCCTCGGCGCAGACGGAGACGGGGACGGGGAATACGACCAAATAAAAAGTCGCATCCCCCGAAGGAAGAGACCAAAACATGTTTCTCCCACCCCACCCACACACATACACAACTTAATAAAACAAAATTAACTAAAACATGACAAGGAACAAAAAGAAAGAAAAAAAAACAGACGGACTGCAGGTGGGCCGCAGCTGTTAAGCCAGCACCGCCATCTTGTGCTATGTGCACATGGCAATAAGCTAAACTAAACCGCCAATAATGAATTCAGAAAATATATTTATTTCCCTGAAAATGTATTTACAAAGTGTGATTTTCGACCAGGTAAAACAAGTATTGTTGACGGTTTCAAAGGGAAGCCGTAAAATAGAAATGAATAGAAGGATATGTGACAGGGCAATACAAAAGAGCAGGCTTGAAAAATGTTTGTGTGGAACATAAAAAACTATCTTTATTCGTTGGGCTAAATGTCCTGCTTCTTTGTTGTAAATTTTAAATATAGATTTGTCCTTGATTTAATTTCCCACTGTGTTTCAGATTTCTTCCCCCTGGACCAATCCCCAAAGAAAATTGTGCGGCACGGTGGTGCAGCTGTCGAGTTGCTGCCTCACAGCGGCAGAGACCTGGGTTTGATCCTGACTACGGGTGCTGTCTGTATGGAGTTTGTACGTTCTGCCCGTGACCTGTGTGGGTTTACCCGGGAACTCCTCCGGTTTCCTCCCACACTCCAAAGACGTACAGGTTTGTAGATTAATTAGCGTGATTAAATCGTAAATTGTCCCATGTGTCTAGGATACTGGTACTATACGGGGATTGCTCGGTCAATGCTGTTTTGCAGGTGTAGTCTTGAAATTACTAAGAGAGTGTCCTGCCCAGAATCAGAATGTATCAAAATACTTTGCACAGTGTGTTTAATTTAATTTGGTTTAGAGATACAGCGTGGAAACAGGCCCTTCAGCCCACTGCGTCCACCCCGACCATCGATCACCGCACATTAACACTATCCTACACACCCTAGGGAACAATTTACAATTTTACGAAGCCAATTAACCTACAAACCTGTACGTCTTTGGAGTGTGGGAGGAAACTGGAGCGCCCGGAGAAAACTCACTCAGGCAGCACCCAGAATCAGGATCGAACCTGGGTCTCTGGCCCAGTAAGGCAGCAACTCTACTGCTGTGCCACCATTTCACCCCTTTCAAAAAGAAATATGGCACAATGTATGGCACAACACAATACAATTCAAAATAATTTTAAAAGAATCTCATGAAAGAAGCCTCAAGCTTCAAATAAAAATAAACAGCTGTAGAATCACAGCAGGGCAATCAGTGGCTAAAGAGAAAATGCGATAGGGGGAGGAGGTGTGAATAGTTCCAAAGGAATTTTCATCAGAACCAGTTCCAGCTTCCAGTTTTCAATGTAAGCAGTCATTGTTTGCTTTAATCCAGTCGACACTTATTCTAGTCTGAAGAAGGGTTTCGGCCCGAAACGTCGCCTATTTCCTTCGCTCCATAGATGCTGCTGCACCCGCTGAGTTTCCCCAGCAATTTTGCGTACCTTCGATATTCCAGCATCTGCAGTTCCCTTTTGGACACTTATTCTATACTTAGCTGAAAACTCTCAAATGTAAAATAATTCAGAACAGGATCCTGAGCATTGCACAAAAAGCAGCCTGAGAATCATTCATTGATGAAAGAATAACAATTAAAGTTGGAAGGAAACATAAATCCTTCCAAAAATAAATCACCTCAATAATGGAGAAAGCATGTGTTTATGAAAAATTAGGTATTTCAGTTTTATTCTATTATCCTATCCTGTATTATATCTTGGCAATGTCTCTCGCAGTTTTCTTACTTTTAAATAAGAGGGCATTAATTTATGTTACTTTACCAATAATTTATTAATGTTTTCTGCATCTCAATCTTTAATGTAATTATTCTTATAACACTGCCAGATTTCTTAAGTGTAATGGCAACACTGAGATTATCCTGAAACCTACTTCTAATTGACTGCACTTCTACTGAGAACATGTTACTTGAGATGGCCACTGAACTGCTGTAACCCTCTTAACCTGACCAGTCTATGCTTTTGTCTGTTTAACGATGAAAGAAAAATGAATTCATTAAAAATACTCCTGCATTAAAAAGGGAGAATTGGGTTCTATTTTTTATACCGACATCTACCATTAACATCTGACACTTAAAAAAAACTCCCAAGGATGTGAGCAACGCTAAATGTCTCTATTTATTACAGATTGTAGTCGTCTTGAGGAGGTGATGTTGTGCTTCCTTCCTGTATTATCCGTGGTCATCTTTACGATGATGGTGCTCTCACAATGGTGTAGGCGTTCATTTTTTATGAAAATGACAAACTTTGAATGGATCAGAACAAAAATAAAAACATAAAAGTGCTAACTTGTTTTGTAAAATCCTAACAAAGTCAAAGATTTGTCAGGTAATTCTCCCATCATCGAAGACCTGCTGCACAGGTAGGTAGTCCTTTGGCTCTTCATGTGCTTCATGTTAAAAAGGAACCCACTATCCCAATTCCATAGCCAAGCAGATCATGGATCTTGAAATACACATACAAGTGCCATTGAGAGTTTTGTCCCTACCATCCTTTTCTATCAAGTTTGAAAGGATTGTTTTTAACTTACATAAACACCCTCCAAACCACCCTGTTAATGACATTCATTGTTTCTCATGTTAGTGCCGTTCAATTACATTTTATGATGCTTTATCAAATAAATATTATGTTGCCTAGTTCCATTCCTGGAGAAACTCAAATTGCTCCTGACAATAAGCAGTACTCACTCTGCATTGCACTGCATTGTCACCTTCCTAAAGTGGCAGGAACACATGCCATTTAGTTCAGAAGATTGAAGTCCTCTAGCTTCTCAAGAAATTATGTTAACCCAGATACTTTTGAAGCCCATGTTTATTTAATTGTCACTGTTAGCCCACTTCAAAAGTGTAAACTCCTTTAACAGTAAATAATTGAAATTTCTTAAAATTGTTCACAAATCTGAGATATATTTTAAAGCTAACGAGCTGATGACATCACAATGGCTCTGTGGGGGTGGTTAGTGTGTGTGTGTGATGCCGCCCCCCGCCCTGCAACCGGGCGTTGTGGGGACGGGACCCAACGGATCCCTCTTGGTCTAGTTCCCTTTAAAATGATCAGCTCCTGTAATCAGGGCTGAGAAAATGGTGCAAAAGGTGATTGCAGACCTGAGATAAGGCACTTAAGAAGTGTCCTTATTAGAAGGTGTGGATGAATGGATAGGGAAGAAAGCTCAGGTGCATGGGAGAACTATTATTTCCCAGTGGATCCCAGAGAAACTATCTACCTCTCCTAGACCTAAAAAGGAAAATCAAATATTTGTCTGATTGTCCATATTGCTGCTGACTTAATCTGCTTGTAAAACAGCTTCCCAGATCAAGATTGATTTATAGTTGTGGTCTGGTATGATATTGTCATTAAGGTCGTAAGGTCATAAGTGATAGGAGTAGAATTAGGTCATTCATAAAAACATAGAAAATAGGTGCAGGAGCAGGCCATTCGGCCCTTCGAGCCAGCACTGCCATTCAATGTGATCATGACAGATCATCCAAAATCAATACCCCATTCCGGCTTTCTCCTCATATCCCTTGATTCCGTTAGCTCATCAAGTCTACTCTGCCATTCAATCATGGCTGATCTATCTTTCCCTCCTCAGCCCATTCTCATGCCTTCTCCCCATAATATCGGACACCTGGACTAGTCAACAATCTATCTATCTCTGACTTTAAAATATCCACTGCCTTGGCCTCTACAGCCTTCTGTGAAAAGGAATTCCACAGATTCACCACCATCTAACTAAAGAAATGTTTTGTCCTCATCTCCTTCCTAATAGAACGTCCTTTAATTCTGTTATGACCTCTAGTCCTGGACTCTCCCACTAGTGGAAACATACTCTCCACATCCACTCATATCCAAGCCTTTCACTATTCTGTATGTTTCATTGAGGTCCCCCCTCATTCTTCTAAACTCCAGCAAGTAGAGACCAAAGGCCGACAAACGCTCATCATAGGTTAACCTACTCAATAATGGGATAATCCGTGTAAACCTCCTCTGGACCCTTTCCAGAGCCAACACATCCTTCCTCAGATATTGTGCCCAGATTTGCTCTCAATATTCCAAATGCGGCCTTACCAGCGCCTTATAGAGCATCAGCATTACATCCCATTAGAGATTGATCTGCAACTTTAAAGCATTGTCAACTTTGTACTTGTACCTCTGCATTTTTCTGAGAGCAGCAGCTTATATTTAGAGTTGTGAACGCAGCCCAGTCCTTCACACAAACCACCTTCATGCCCATTGACTCCATCTACACTTCATGCTGCCTTGGAAGAGCAGCCAACATAATCCAGGACTATTCACACCCTGATCATTCCTTCTGCTCTACTCTCCAATTGGGCAGAAGATACAACAGCTTGAAAACACGTCCCACCAGATTCAAGATGAACTTCTTCCCCACTGTTTTAGACCCTTGAATAAAGCTCACATTTGCTAAGGATAAATTTGCGATCTTCCAATCTACTCCTTGCAGCCATTGTGCTTTTTATCTGCACTTTCTCTATAGCTGTAACACTATATTCTGTACTCTGGTCATTTTCCCTTTTGCATGACCTGATGTGCTCATGTATGGTATGACTTGTCTGAATATTTAGCAAAACAACATTTCTCACAGCATCTTGGTACACATGACAATAATAAGCTAATACCAATACCAAGATGGCATGATATTGACAGGGAACAGGTGAATGGGTCAAGCTTTAATTGTTAACTAGGATGGTGCGGGTTGTGGAGCTGGGGTTAAATTTGACCCTTGGCCCCTTTCACTCCTCATTGAAATTAGAGTTGTTAGTTCCAGAAAACAGAATAAGTATCATGTCCACTGTTTAATCTCAGTGCCAAGAGCACCACAGTAAGGAAGGGCAGGGTCAGGTGTAGATCTTTGGCCCAGCAAAATACTCAGCAGTTGCAGTGTTTTACTGATTTCATTTAGACTCCCATAGACAGTTAAAAGGAAAGAAAAATATATTGTTTGTGGAGGATTGAAGAGGATACTATGATAGTGGAGGGTGCACAGATGTCTAGGAGGCTGGGGAGTGAACAGGATAGTTATGGATAAGTATAGAGAGCATGAGGATTGATCTGTGGGGATGGGAATAGTGACCTGGCAGTAGGACAATAATCAGAAGGATCCAGAAGTGATCAGGGAGAGCGAGGACTTGGCTTGTGAGGGTACTGTGACTGGAAGGGTGCAGCAGAGATCAGGGAGGGTGGGAACACTGGTTAAGGTGGTGTAAATTGCTCGTTTCTAAGCTTCCCCCCAGTCTAGTTTCAGTAAAAACACTGAATCAAGCACTTGAAGCAACTCAATTTTATTTTAACAAAAGCGCATTACAGTTTAACTACTGTACCTATCCAACTGCGGGTTCGATCCTCGTATCTACCTGTTCAAGCCCTCTAGGCCTCACTCAGACACAGACACTCAAGAAGGTCCCGCAGTCCCAAGCGCTATCCCAGAAGATCAACGCTGGACCTCGTGGTAGCGGACTTTTATATGTCCTGGGACCTCGAGGGGCCGAACCACATGGGGTGGTCTCTTAATAATCCAATTTCAGATATCGATTAACCCATACATAACATACATTTCCCTAACCCAATAATACAACAGCTCAATATGTTGTATTCAAACCGGTCTTCGTAAGGATGCCAACTTAGAAACATTTTCCCTGTTCTGCCAGAAACCCAGACAAGGCTCAATCCAATCAACACTTGGCAAAGTTGAACTCTGCAACATTATTTACAATTATTTACAAGGTGTATGTCTGGTTTGCAGCCATCCAATCCATTCTATGCATTTTGCATCTAATTGACAGGGTCTGCAGATGTTCTTATTCTTTGCTTGCAAATTGCATCTAGGCTCTAGACACACTGGCACCATTCTGCAGCTTGTCCCAGCTCTGCAGAGAGCAATTCCAAATCTCCCAGCAGCCCTGAAGCTTTTACCCCATTTTGAAGTCCTAGCCTCTCCAATTTGGCCAGGATTAACAGTGGCAAAGCAAGGTTTAGGGAAGGGTAGGTCAAGTGATCAGGGAGAGGAGGGGGATTTTGGGTGGGAGGCTGAGGGCACAATGTGTGATGATCAGAGAGGGAGAGAATGATCGGGTGAGGACAAACATCAGGAGGGGTGTGATCAGGGTAAGAAATGGGATTGCAAAAGTGGGTGCAATTTGAGGTGGGGATTATTGAGGGTGAATTTGTAAATGGAGGGAGGAGCAGTGACTGAGGAGAGTGGAGTACCTTGGATTTGACTGGAATATTAAGACGAGTACTATCTGGATAAATTGCACAGTATGTCTGTATGAAGCCGTAACATGTCAAGCATTAGTGTGGCGCAAGTTAAACCATGTTCTAATCTTTCTTCTGAACATTTGAGAGGTGAGAAATCACACGACATAGTAATACATTCTACCTGCCCCAGAATTTAACAAAGCCATGCAAAAATATTAAGCATGATTTTATCATATTTGTCCCTTTATTTTCAGCATCATTTTTGAATGGCATCACAAAAATGTAATATAGACTCAATCAATACTTGTAGTTGTTATTATTGAGCAATGCTCTTGGACTATGTGAATTGGAATAATACAAAAATGTCAGAATTGCTGCACTCGTGACCTGTGGAAGGTATTGAATTTATGGCACGTCTTTTTTAATATTTTGGACTATGTTTTAATTTACAAATCATGTTCCCATTTTGTCAGGTGAAGATCAGTGTAAACATCGACGACTCTAATAGTAAAGCAGAATTTCTGTTTTTAATATAAATATTCAGTGGTCTCTTCTGAGAGCAAACATGTGAAAAGTTAGTATTGAAACTGATTTTGTTGTTGTTAAAACAAGCTGAGGAAGAGTGATGAGTAGCGTATATATGCAGTCTGAAGGGAGGGCAGGCCCTGTAACATAGGCTTCATGCAGTCACTGAAACCATCAGTCAGATGCTAGTTAGACCACTGTGGAGATCGAGGGTCAGATTTATGAAGCAGGGATTGCCAAGTTGTCCTCTGGCTCCAGAATTCATCTCTTCGGTGATGGATTGGAAGGTGCTGCCCAGGCTCAGCCTGTGGGCCACAGTGATGGAGCAAGTACAGCCCAGGGTAATTTTCTTTCCAGCTCGTACACAAGAAAATAAAAACAAAATAGCTCCAGCATTACAGGGAAAAGCTCGTGTTATAACAATTAAATGGTTCAGATTTTCATTGAATTCCCAGAATTTGTGCTAGGAGTGAAATGTGATGCACTTGTTGGCTCTGCTACCCCAGAGGGAATAGCAAGACAGACTTACTCAAGCTTCACTTGAACACAGAAATGAAAATCAATAAACAATTTGAACTTCTCAGAAAATATTTTTTTTTCCTCTAATGAATATACTGTACGAGCTTGGTTACAGCTTAATTCAAAGATTGAATTTACTTGTTTTTTTTTCTCCCTATGTGCAGAGAGAGAGAGAGAGAGAGAGGGGGGCCACAGCAAGCAAACGCACAAAGTGACATGTCCCGAAGGGAAATTATGGACTGCGCAGGAAAGAAAATGCAGGAGGAGGAATCGCTGATACAAAAACACTCTCTGGATTGCCTAATCGTCCAGTGGCATTAACTAATTAAAATCTAAAATTAAACCAGTTACTCAACATGTCAAACTAAACACATATCTTTTTTTTCCCCTCCTCAGAAAAACAAAGGCATCAGAATTTTTTTAATTTAGGGTGCTTTTGTAAAATGGGGGTTATTTCTTTTGCTGCCCATTGTTTGCTCTTTGCAGCTGCAAGTGCACAGACTCCAATGCAAAGCCACCAGATACTGTTCATGGTGAGTTCCCAATCTACTGACTTAATTTTAAATGAGTGTGTTCAGTTTTGTTTTGTCATCCACTCGAAGAAATTAATTTACGTAGTTTTAATCATGATTTACAAGGACACAATTTTTCCTCACATCCATCCCACCTGTAAAATATTCTGGAAATTCAGAATGCTGATTCTCCCACACTGGCTGATATTCAAATTCTCCTTTAAGAGGAAAGTGTAGAGAAGAACAAAATATAAATTTGAGCAATCACAAAATGTAATTTGACTACCTGTTTCATTTCTCTAATTTAAGACTGTGGTGAATTGTGACCATCTTCGTGTGATCACATTATTGTAATGAATGATATTGGACATGAATTAACGTACTGTAAATTTACTGGCAACAATAGTGAGTGGCAGTATAATATGCTATTAGTGACAAATGGTTATATACAGCCAGCAGATGCTGGCCAGTTTTGGGAGTCCAGCTTTCTGTAGGCTCATCCTAAAAATATGTTCCAATTCGAGATTGTGAAATCTAAACAGTTGCCAAACATTTTGTCTGAGATTTCCGCTACTAGCCTCAGTGATTGCTAGACATTCACTATAACCGTAAAGGCACAATAATAGTTTTGGATAATGAGTATTTTGTTTGAAGGTCCACCATAGATCAAGGCAGTAAGGAGCCCACAATGTAAATCAATTCATGCCGTGTCAAGTTCAGGGTGAAGGTAGGAGGTGGTTGTGGGAGGACAAATGGAAATAAATTTGATCATTGGTTCGAGTGGGATATGTTATGGTGGAGTAAGCCCACTACATTGCCATAACAAGCTGCTTGGGGGTAAGGTGAATGGATTTGGTAGGATGAGAATTGTTAAGGAAGGTGTGGTAGACTGGCAGTGAGGGTGGTCAGGTGATGGATTAGTCAGAGAGCTGGCAAGAGGCAACAGGATGTGGGGGGTTTGTGCAGTGCATCAGTGAGGGTCAGTGAGGGTTGGAGAGGAAGATGTTGGGGTGGTGATGTTGGTGAGCATTGCAAACTGGAGGGGGGCAGTGTAGGTTGAGGAAGAGCAGTCACTTTACATATTACATAGAACCTATCCCAGACAGGCTGGCAAACCTCCTGAGGAGGGAGACTTTGAACAGCGGAATGACATCCAGGAAAGCTGTTCTGGAGATCCAGAATGGAGGAAGTGTCACAGTCATAGCGTAGAAACTGCTGTAAACCATGAAACCATGGGAACCATGCAAATCGGTTAGTTTGGACAGTGGGCCATTCAGCTCATCGTCCAAACTGTCCAATGGGCACCCATCTGTACTAATCCCTTGGCCCATAGCCTTCCATATGTTGGCAATCCATATGCTCATCTGGACAGTGAAATGATGTCAATGACTCTGCTTCCTTCACTTTCTCTGGCAGTGTTATCCAGGTACTCACTACTCTCTGGCTGAAAAAGCTCCTCCTCAAATCACATCTAAATCTCTCATTTTTTCATTTGATCTAACTCTAATTCCTGCAGTCTGCCCCATGTACATCATCTTAATCATGCTCATCCTTGCTTCTTCTACTCCAGGGAAAACAGAACGGCACGGTGGCGCAGCGGTAGAGTTGCTGCCTTACAGCGAATGCAGTGCCGGAGACCCGGGTTCGATCCCGACTACGGGTACTGTCTGTACAGAGTTTGTACGTTCTTCTCGTGACCTGTGAGGGTTTTCTCCTGGTGCTCAGGTTTCCTTCCACACTCCTCAAACCAACTAATCGGATCCGAGATCTTCAGTTTCCTCCCACACTCCAAAGACGTACAGGTTTGTGGGTTCATTGACTTGGTAAATGTAAAAATTGTCCCTAGTGGGTGTAGGATAGTGTTAGTGTGTGGGGATCGCTGGTCGGTGCAGTCCCAGTGGGCCGAAGGGCCTGTATTTCTAAACTAAATGAAACTAAAAGAACTAGCATCTCCAGTATCTACTCATAACTGAAATACTACATCCCAAACAAATATCTGGTGAATTTCCTCTGCCCCATCATCAGTGCAATCACACTGTGGCACGGTGGTGCAGTGGTAGAGTTGATGACTCACAGCACCAGAGACCCGGGTTCGATCCTGACTATGGATGCCATCTGTACGGAGTTTGTACATTCTCCCCATGACCTGCGTGGGTTTTCTCCTGGTGCTCAGGTTTCCTTCCACACTCCACAAACCAACTAATCGGTTTCCATAAAATTGTAAATTGCCCCTAGTGCGTGTGTGTGTAGGATAGTGCTGGTCAACGCGGACTCGGTGGGCCAAAGGGTATGTTTCCACTCTGTATCTGTAAACAAATCTAGACTAAACATCTCTAGTGATTGTTTGAAGGACAGATTTTGGAGATGATGGAGAGCAGGAGAGGTATGATCCGTCCACAGGAGCCGAGCTCTTCTGTCAAAGCCTCTGATCAATTCCAGGAGTCAACCCCAAGAGCCTGGGCCTAGAGATACCTAAAGACAAGTGACTTCCATGCATTGTCTAGGTCAGTGAGTGTATCTTTAGGTGTTATTTTCCTGCAGGTGAGCTGCTCAATTTTTAACTCACATATTTAAGCGTCCTGCAAAGCTGCAATCCTACCTAACATTCCTGGGTTCACCTCCCGCTCCAAGACACGCCCACATCTCATATCTTGTCCAAAAGGATTTATGAGGGTGTCGCCAGGACTCATGGCCCTGAGTTATAGGTAGAGGCTGAGCAGGCTAAGGTTTTATTCCTTGAAGTGCAGGAGGGTGAGGGGAGATCTTATAGAGGTGTATACGATCATGTGAGGATTAGATGCCCAGGTTGCAGGTTAAATGCACAGTCTTTTATCCAGAGTATGGGGAAATCAAAAACCAGAGGAAATAGGTTTAAGATGAAGGGGCAGAGATTTAATAGGATCCTGAGAGGCAACCATTTTACACAAAGGGTGGTAGGTATGTGGAACAAGCTGCCAGAGGAGATAGTTCAGATGCAGACACTATCACAATATTTAAGAAACATTCGGAGAAGTACATGGATAAGATAGGTTTAGAGGGATATTGTCCAAACGCAGGCAGGCAGGACTATTGTAGCAGAGTAATTTTGACAAATAGTCCTTGAAATCAGTGTCACTTTTAAAGAATATTTGTTGAACTCGGTCCCAGCGAAAAACTGTTGAGAATAATGCTGATAAGTGTGAGGTGCTACATCTTGGCAGGACAAATCAAAATAGGACGTACATGGTAAAATGATAGCGAATTGAGGAATGCAGTTGAACAGAGGGATCTAGGAATAACTGTGCATAGTTCCCTGAAGGTGGAATCTCATGTAGATAGGGTGGTAAAGAAAGCTTTAGGTGTGCTGGCCTTTATAAATCAGAGCATTGAGTATAGAAGTTGGGATGTAATGTTAAAATTGTACAAGGCATTGGTGAGGCCAATTCTGGAGTATGGTGTACAATTCTGGTCGCCCAATTATAGGAAAGATGTCAACAAAATAGAGAGAGTACAGAGGAGATTTACTAGAATGTTGCCTGGATTTCAGCACCTAAGTTACAGAGAAACGTTGAACAAGATAGGTCTTTATTCTTTGGAGCGCAGAAGGTTAGGGGGGGACTTGATAGAGGTCTTTAAAATTATGAGAGGGATAGGCAGAGTTGACGTGGATAAGCTTTTTCCATTGAGAGTAGGGAAGATTCAAACAAGAGGACATGACTTGAGAATTAAGGGACAAAAGTTTAGGGGCAACATGAGGGGGAACTTCTTTACTCAGAGAGTGGTAGCTGTGTGGAATGAGCTTCCAGTGGAAGTGGTGAAGGCAGGTTCGTTTTTATCATTTAAAAATAAATTGGATAGGTATATGGACGGGAAAGGAATGGAGGGTTATGGTCTGAGTGCAGGTAGATGGGACTAGGTGAGAGTAAGTGTTCGGCACGGACTAGAAGGGCCGAGATGGCCTGTTTCCGTGCTGTAATTGTTATATGGTTATATGGTTAATAGAGGATAAAATAAGTAAGAGGGTGGCACAGTGGTAGAGTTACTGCCTTACAGTGCCAGAGACTCAGATTCGATCCTGACTACGGGTGCTGTACAGTTTGTGCGTTCTCCATGTGACCATGTGGGTTTTCACTGGGTGCTCCAATTTCTTCCCACACTCCAAAGATGTACAAATGTGTAGGTTAATTGACTTGATAAATTGTAAATTTGCCCTTGTCTGTAGAATAGTGCTAGCATACAGGGTGATCAATGGCGAGGCTTTGGTGGGCCGAAGGGCCTATTTCCGTGCTGTATCTCTAACGTTTACATCTCTAAAGTCAGAACTATCACTCAAAACTATCGGAGAACAAATGGAGCATCATCAAGAAAAGTAAAATTCAAAGCAGTGCTAGTATCGACGTGGTAACTATTCCCTCAGTGCAGAATATCCAGATAAAGAAAGCCATGTTAAAAATTCAGTAGTTTGGTGAAAAGTTGTTGTTAGGCAGTATCAGAATCAGAATATCAATATATGAATTTAACAAAATATGCAGCAAGTGTTCAAGAACATGCCGAGATCGACAGCAGTTCTGACAATCGTGAATATTTACTTTTCACCACTTTTATCAAAGCACTTATACCTTGCCATCAATATGTCCGTTGATACAGGTGCATATGTCAATGTGATGAGTGAACAAAGCTTAAACAACCTCTACAGTTGTCCCATTCTAAATTGGTGAGGAAACGCTATAATATTTTCTTATAACAGTACCAAAAGAGTGAAGCGTTTTATTTAAATTCAAGAGTATTCAGTCTCGGGTAACTGCAAAACTTTTCTCAGTTTCAACACAGCCTCTGTGGAGGTCACTTTTGCAAAGCCATGTGCAATGTCCCCCACTGGTCAGAAATTAAAGGTCACAGGACAGCATGTTGCTTATCAGTCTGAGCACAGTACCCAAAATGATGACACTGAACAAAGCCAAAGCTGCAATGAAGCAGGATGTCATTCTATCACTGTGTATTACAGCAATTCAATCACAAAAATGGAAACACATCATTGAAACTGCACTCTTTCATGCAATTGCATATAAACTGCAAGATTTACACAAAGTTCACGATGAGCTCATAACGGCATTTACCTCTGATCTTGTGCTACAAGTTAATCACATTGTCATTCAGCACTCACTAAAGGAACTATTTATAGACACTACTCATGAAGCCAATCAAAGAATTAAGAAAATGAAATAACTGATTGGGGATAATGTATGGTTCTCAGCGATAGATCATTTGATCAACTATAAAATTAACCAATGCCTAGCATGTCACTCAACCATGATGTCAAAACTGCAAGAACTAATACAAATCTTGATGTTAGTCAAAGGGCCATGGGTTACATTAGTATTGATTTTACAGATATATACCATGGTAATTACTTGCTTGTAATTGTCAATGACTATAGTAGATTTCCCATTATAGACTTTGTCAGTTTTTCACCCACGAAAGCTTGATTGTGTCTTAACATTAGTTCCCGTTGCCCAAGCAGTGAGGATGGATAATGGGCTTCTGTTTACCAGGAATGACCTCAGGAAGTTTGCATGCTATCGTACATTGAAAAAAACCCCACCTCACTGGTTATGTGCCGGTATGTGAATACTAAAGAAAGTCATTATTGGTACCAAAGAGAAATCGTGGGAGCAAGAACCTCAATGGTGGCCGATTAGGAAAAGGGGAGATGCAACGAGACCTGGGTGTCATGGTACACCAGTCGTTAAAAGTAGGCATGCAGGTGCAGCAGGCAGTGAAGAAAGCGAATGGTATGTCAGCATTCATAGCAAAAGGATTTGAGGATAGGGGCAGGGAGGTTCTACTGCAGTTGTACAGGATCTTGATGAGACCACACCTGGAGTATTGCGTACAGTTTTGGTCTCCTAATCTGAGGAAAGACATCTTGCCATAGAGGGAGTACAGAGAAGGTTCCCCAGACTGATTCCTGGGATGTCAGGACTTTCATATGAAGAAAGACTGGATAGACTCGGCTTGTACTCACTAGAATTTAGAAGATTGAGGGGGGATCTTATAGAAACTTACAAAATTCTTAAGGGGTTGGACAGGCTAGATGCAGGAAGATGTTCCCGATGTTGGGGAAGTCCAGAACAAGGGGTCACAGTTTAAGAATAAGGGGGAAATCTTTTAGGACCGAGATGAGAAAAACATTTTTCACACAGAGAGTGGTGAATCTCTGGAATTCTCTGCCACAGAGGTAGTTGAGGCCAGTTCATTGGCTATATTTAAGAGGGAGTTAGATGTGGCCCTTGTGGCTAAAGGGATCAGGGGGTATGGAGAGAAGGCAGGTACAGGCTACTGAGTTGGATGATCAGCCATGATCATATTGAATGGCGGTGCAGGCTCGAAGGGCCGAATGGCCTACTCCTGCACCTATTTTCTATGTTTCTATGTTTCTAATTCTTTTATTACAAAACAGTAGAGCAACAACAGGAATATCACCAGGTAAGTTAATTTTTGCACAAACTATGCGTAAACATTTTCCAGACATACCCCGCAGTTAGCTGATCAAAATCTACTCGAATGCAACAAAGCCAAGGAAAACAGTATGAATGCAAATACGGAGAAACACATAAAATTCAGATTTATGCCACTATAGCCTGGGGATACAGTTCTTGGGAAAAGCAATAACCGTAGAGGCAAGCAACCAATCCAAATGACATGCAGCCAGTTGAAGTGAAAGGATCATGAAAGGGGGATTCATGATCGCAGCATCGCAAAGCATCGCGCAAAAGTATCATCCTTCAACTCAGTCAAAATACTACTCATTATTGACAAATCCAAGGTGACTAACCCCAAGATTGAAGAAGAAACTGATCGATGCCAGTTGAAGCAACAAAGTCCTCACATCTGGAAATTACTAATATTATCCATTGTATTAGGGGAAACCACCTTCATATCTGAATGACTTCACAATAAAATGAAAAGGGATAATATAAATCAGAATGATTCTTTTAAAATGTGAAATGGTGAGACAAAGTGTTATTATATCATGTGATTGTTATACCATGTTAATATATCTCCCTTTTTAAAAGGACCGCATATATTTCCACTTAGAGGCTGCCCATGGATCGAGTATGCCTTGCTTCTAGGGTGTGGTAATTAAGAGAGAAGCCATTATTTCCATCTTTTTCAGCAGTAAAAAAGAAAAGGGCAAGTGTGAGCACCTTACAGTCAGAAAGAGGAGAATTTATCACAGGGAGTAATGAAATGGCTGGGAAATTAAACAATTATATTGTGTATTTTTTCACAGAAGATGAACAATTCATGCTGGAGAATTAAAGATCTAGCAAGATCGAGGAGCTAAGTATTAGTCAAAACTAGTACCGGAGAAGTTGCTGACCTTGAAAGGTAATAAATCCCAATGACCTGAAGAGTTACATCCCAGAGTTTAGGAAGAGGTAGCAGAGACACTTACAGTCTGGTACAGACATCAACAATTTTGATATGAATGTAGGTTGTATGATTAATGAGTTTGCAGATGATAATGAGTTTTGCTGTATAGTCAGTTGTACAAATGGGCAGAACAACTGCAGATGGAATTTAATCCTGATTAAATACAAGATAAGCACCTTATGAGGCCTAATAAGGGTATGATATAGTAGGATGAAATCTGAAGGATCCTACCATCATGAAAGAGTAAGAAGTTGGTAAACATTTCATACCAAGGATAATTGTGAGAATAAACTGGAGTAAAGAGCTTCAAAATGGTAGCATGTGACAAATTAGCATTAGAGTCATGGAGTGATACAGTGTGGAAACAGGCCCTTCAGCCCAACTTGCCCACACCAGCCAACATGTCCCAGCTACACTGCGCTTGGTCCATATCCTCCAAACCTATCGTATCCATGCACCTGTCTAACTGTTTCTTAATATTGGGATAGTCCCAGCCTCAACTACCTCTTCTAGCAGCTTGTTCCATACACCCACCACAGCATTGTACCATGAGCTTCCCACTCTGTCTTATCTGAATGGCACTAATAAAGAAACTGAGTGGGCAACCTCCTCAAGCCTCGAGCCAACACTCTCCCTACCTCTACTCCGGATCTCTGCAACTCATTCCTCCACTTTTTCGCTGATAAAATCAGCACCATCTATCAATCTTTAAATTTAAATTTCTTTATTTATATAGCATATTTTTAGTCAACTTGCATTGACCCCAAAGTGCTTCACATAATTACATCCACACACACAGGCAAAGGTGGGTGAAGTGTCTTGCCCAAGGACACACACAGGCAAAGGTGGGTGAAGTGTCTTGCCCAAGGACACAACGACAGTATGCACTCCAAGCGGGATTCGAACCAGCTACCTTCCGGTTGCCAGCCGAACACTTAGCCCATTGTGCCATCTGTCGTCCCCTGTTATCCCCTGTACCCGACTCCCCAGCATCTAATCCACCACCTACCAAGGCCCCTCCTTTCAACATCTCCACTGACCTCCTTTTACCCCTCCTCCACACTGCTTCCTCTCCCAGTTTGACCTGGTCACCCCTATTGAAATCTCCAAACTCATCAGCTCTTCCAAACCCACTACCTGCTCCCTCGACCCTCTCCCCACTCCCCTGTTGAAGCCCTGCCTCCCCGTTCTCTGCCCCTACCTCACTAATCTCTTCAACTCCTCATTGTCCCAAGGAATTGTCCCCTCCGCTTTCAAAACTGCTGCCGTTACACCAATCTTAAAGAAACCTGGTCTTGATCCCTCCTCTCTCATTAACTACCGCCCAATCTCAAACCTCCCCTTTCTTTCAAAAACCCTGGAGCGTATCGTTGCGTCGCAACTTCATTCCCACCTCCTTGCGTATAACCTACTTGAACCCCTCCAATCTGGCTTTCGCCCCCTCCATAGCACAGAAACTGCTCTCCTCAAAGTCCTCAACGACCTCCTCACCTCTGCTGACACTGGTTCCCTCAACATCCTCATCCTCCTCGACCTGAGCGCAGCCTTCGATACAGTGAATCATAACATCCTGCTCACCACTCAAAGACCTCGGCATTGAAGGCTCTGCACTCAGCTGGCTCCGTTCCTACCTTTCCAACAGATCCCACTTCATCTCTCTCCACAACCACACCTCTGCTACAGCCGCAGTCACTCAAGGCGTTCCCCAAGGCTCCGTACTCGGCCCCCTCCTCTTCATCATCTACATCCTCCCCCTTGGTCAGATACTCCGCCACTTCAATCTGGACTTCCACTGTTACGCTGATGACACTCAGATTTACCTTGGCACCAAATCCCCCCACAACCGCCCCCTCTCCCATATCAACTCCTGTTTGTCAGCTATAAAAACCTGGATGCAACATAATTTCCTCAAACTCAACAGCGATAAGACAGAATTCCTCCTCATAGGCTCCAAAGCCACACTCAGCAAAATCAATAACCCCACTCTCACCATCGACGGCACCACTGTCTCCCCATCTCCCCAGGCCCGCAACCTTGGCGTGATCTTTGATTCCACCCTCTCCCTTGAGCCTCACATCCGCCATGTCATTAAAACCTCCTTCTTTCATCTCCGCAACATCGCCAAACTCAGACCCTCTCTCACACCGCCCGCTGCTGAAAGACTCATCCATGCCTTTATCTCCTCCCGACTGGACTATTGCAACTCACTTCTCCTTGGCATCAGCTCCACCTACATCAACCGACTCCAACTGGTCCAGAACGCAGCCGCCCGACTCATCACCCATACCAAATCCTGGCATCACATCACTCCAGTCCTCAAACAACTTCACTGGCTTCCCATCTCCCACCGGATCACCTACAAAATCCTGATCCTCACCTACAAAGCCCTCCACCATCTGGCCCCCCCATATCTCATTGACCTCCTCTCCCTCTACCAACCCTCACGGTCCCTCAGATCCACATCAGCCGGTCTCCTCTCCATCCACAAGTCCAACTTCCGCAGTTTTGGGGACAGAGCCTTCTCCAGGGCAGCTCCCAGGCTCTGGAACTCCTTCCCCCAACTGATCCGCAATTCCGTGTCCCTCACCATCTTCCAGTCCCGCCTCAAGACCCATCTCTTCACCTCTGCCTATCCTTAGCCCCACGTCCCCGTCCCTTTTCATCTGTGCATTAATTGCCTCATACTGTGTTTTGTATTGAATTCTGTCTTTACTTTGTGTACTAGTCATGTCTCTACTATTTATTTCATTCCCCTTACATGTTTTTCCTCTACATGCTCAATTTTTGTAAGGTGTCCTTGAGACTCTTGAAAGGCGCCCATAAATAAAATTTATTATTATTATTATTATTACTTGTCTCGTGTCTCAGATGCCATTTAGCTATTGGTATTGTGCCAGTTCAAATCAGACAGCAGTCAGAAAAGTACATGCCAATTATTTTGGCAATAGAGTGAAATTAAACGTCCTGTTCAATGCTAACTGAACGACGTAACTAGAAAAATGGACATGGGAGAATCAGTGGATGTAGTGCACCTGGACTTTCAGAAAGCCTTTGATAAGGTACCACATAGGAGATTAGTGGGCAAAATTGGCGCACATGGTATTGGGGGTAGGGTACTGACATGGATAGAAAATTGGTTGGCAGACAGGAAACAAAGTGTAGGGATTAACGGGTCTCTTTCAAAATGGCAGGCAGTGACTAGTGGGGTACCGCAAGGCTCGGTGCTGGGAACACAGCTATTTACAATATACATTAATGATTTAGATGAAGGGATGAAAAATAGCATTAGCAAATTTGTAGATGACACAAAACTGGGTGGCAGTGTGAACGGTGAGGAGGATGCTATGAGAATGCAGAGTGACTTAGACAGGTTGAGTGAGTGGGCAGATGCATGGCAGATGCAGTTTAATGTGGATAAATGTGAGGTTATCCACTTTGGTGGCAAAAACAGGAAGGCAGATTATTATCTGAATGCTGCCAAGTTGGGAAAGGGGAAGTACAACAAGATCTGGGGCTACTTGTTCATCAGTCACTGAAAGTAAGCGTGCAGGTACAGCAGGCAGTGAAGAAAGCTAATAGCATGTTGGCCTTCATAACAAGAGGAGTTGAGTATAGGAACAAAGAGGTGCTTCTGCAGTTGTGTGCAGTTTTGGTCTCCAAATTTGAGGAAGGACATTCTTGCTATTGAGTGAGTGCAGCATAGGTTCACGAGGTTAATTTCCTGGATGGCAGGACTGTCATATGTGAGAGAATAGACCGACTGGGCTTGTATACACTGGAATTTAGGATGGGATCTTATTGAAACATATAAGATTATTAAGGGATTGGACATGCTGGAGGCAGGAAATACATTCCGAATGATGGAGGAGTCCAAAACCAGGGGCCACAGTTTAAAAAAAAGGGGTAGGCCATTTAGAACTGAGATGAGGAAAAACTTTTGCACCCAGAGGGTTGTGAATCTGTGGAATTCTCTGCCTCAGAAGGCAGTGGAGGCCAATTCCCCGGATGGTTTCAAGAGAGAGTTAGATAGAACTCTTAAAGATAGAGTCAAGAGATATGGGGAGAAGGCAGGAACGGGGTACTGATTGTGGATGATCAGCCCTGATCACAGTGAATGGTGCTGGCTCAAAGGGCCGAATGGCCTACTCCTGCACCTATTGTCTATTGTCTATTGTCTAAGAGTCTTATCACAGGCAAAATCTGGTCATGTTTATAATGAGTGATATTTCACAAGTAGATTATTTTAAGCAATGATATTCCAATTAGAGCACGGTAAAGAATAATATTTCCTAGAATTCAGTTATAAACATGATTTTTAAATGGCTAACATTGAAATCTAAGGTTCTTCTAATTGAAAGCAATGAAAGCCCATTGAAATATTACATTTCCATATTTCCATTGATATAATCATTGCTTTGTCATACTTGAATGCCAATTTCTGCACAATGAATCGAATCATCTACCCATTCTATAACATGGTTTTTCTTAAATTTTAAAAAGAATCTTAATGCTTTCTTGTACTATGGCCTACCCCTTAGCTCTTGGTCTAGATTTTCAATCTAAACGTTTTGAATGTAATAATGAACAGTCTACATCCAACATTAATTTCAAGGGATTCTATAAGGCAGTATTATTCTTAAGGCATGCCAGTGAATGTGCCCTTTACAATGACAGTTTGTTTTTCATGGCATCTTGATGCAAGCAATAGGCATTACTTTTGGATGTGCCACAATGCTGCAGGCATATTTTGGGGGGGAATCCAGGTTCCTAACATTTTTAGAGAAAGCCAAACTCCCCTGACCAACACTACAGGCATACCCTAATGAGTGCTCCAGGCACTCAGAATTCTCCCTACAGGGCTTGTCAAGCTTCCACATGAATGCAACAGAGTTATCCTCGTTGAAATTTGTAATTTTAATTATAACAGAACCAATTCTTGACAGCCACATCTTTTCTGGATAGGCCATCAGTACTTTGTTTTGTGGTACAACTAAATTCAGTCAGTCAGTCAATTTTATTTGTATAGCACATTTAAAAACAACTCACGTTGACCAAAATGCTGTACATCAGTGCAGATACTAATGTTCTACATACAATGGTACACAGATCTAACAATACATACATAAACTGTTTACAGCGCTCCCTCAGAGGGCCTCAAAAACGCTAGGGAGTAGAAATAGGTTTTAAGCCTCGATTTAAAGGAGTCGGTGGAGGGGGCAGTTCCGATGAAGAGAGGGATGCTGTTCCACAGTCTAGGTGCTGCAACCGCAAAAGCGCAGTCACCCCTGAGCTTAAAACCTAGACCGCGGGATAGTCAGTAGCCCCAAGTCGGCTGACCTCAGGGACCTGGAGGTAGAATGGTGGGTTAGAAGATTTTTGATATACGAGGGGGCAAGCCCGTTAAGGGCTTTGTATACGAATAAGAGGAGCTTGAAGTTGATTTTGTACCGTACTGGGAGCCAGTGGAGAGAGGCCAGGATCGGGGTGATGTGGTCCTTTTTACGGGTACCCGTCAGAAGTCTCGCTGCGGCCTTTTCAACCAATTTGAGGCGGGACAGGGATGATTGGCTGATGCCAGTGTATAGGGAGTTGCAGTAGTCAAGGCGGGAGGAGATGAATGCATGGATGATTTTTTTCAAGGTCGTCGAATTTGATTTTAGCTATGGTATGAAGCTGGAAGAAACCAGCTTTTACCACAGAGTTGACTTGCTTGTCAAACTTTAATGCAGAGTAGAAAATCTTAAATTGTTTGCATTTGAAATGCTGGATAATACTTTGATGTTTTTTTTTAGCAGTTTGGCAGCAGAAATATAAACAGTAAGTAATGGGATACACATAACATATCAAATGTATTCTGCAAATTAAAAATAAAAACTGAACTAGCAACACCGCTGTGACATCACTGTGTTTTTTAAAACAGTTTTTGGATATGAAGATAAAGCTCATTTTGAAATCCAAAATGCCCGAGTAACAGATAAAAAGTTGTGTAGGATTATTACAGCAATGGAACTTTACAGTGAGGGTTATGGGATGGGATGATCCTTCAACTGAAAGAAGCAGACCTAATGTTGTTTTACCATAGGCATTGAAACGATCAATGCACAATTGATACAAAAGCTAAATGTAACCATGTGTAGGAAAGAACTGCAGATGCTGGTTTACACTGAAGATAGATACAATATGCTGGGGTAACTCAGCATATCGGGCAGCATCTCTGGAGAAAAGGAATAGGTGACGTTTCAGTTCGAGACCCTTCTTCAGACTGATGATGCATTTAAAATTAAGAATCACGATGCATTTCAAATTAAGTATCTACAAAGAGTATTAAAACATATTTATCAATAAAGGAGATTAAAAACATATACATTCTGGAGAATATAATATCTTTGATAATAGAACCTTGTCTTTTTTTTAATCATACGACTATTGCTTAGGTACTTGAGTATAATATGATGCAGAAATTAAAATATTAATGCTATTAAACTATTTGCATGTGTTGACCAGTAATGTGACATAAAGATGAATAAACTACAACATTGGTGTCACATTCTGGCATTGCTATAAGCAAAAATAGAATTAGGTTATATTTGGTGCCGAGTTTGAAGTTCTCTAATAATAGGCCAATGAGTTATACACGGGTATTAAGTCATATCAGTGTGACTTATCTGCTGTGCTTAAGAATATGTGAGTTGTGCTCAGCTACCATTCAAACAGCAGGTTTTATGCAGCACCATTTTATCGCCCACACTTTAAATTGAATTCAGTTTGATGCACATAGTTCCCTGAAGGAAAACAGAGTTAATAATTTTCAAGTGCAGTAATTAAGTAATAATGGACAAGCAGGAGTGTAATAAGTTATAAGTGAGAATAGCTGGCTTCATTGACCCAAGCCTACCAATTCTCAATTACAACTTTTGCATTCCTTAGTAATCTGGAACAGCGGAAAGCACCTCTTTATTAGTTAAAAATGACATCCTTGCACATGACGGCAATGCAAACGTTAGTCTAATGGCAATGAGATCCTATTTTTTCCCTTTAGGTAGCATGCTTGCAGCAAACATAGTCCCCATTTTCAACCATTCAATGCAATTGCAATTGCATAACCCAAAGAGTTTACATGAAGCAAATTTTGAGTTTTATATTATAAAATGCAATTAGTGTATTATGGAAAATACCATAACCCTGGGTTCATTATCTGCAACTTTACTGCTCAGAATGGGTGGCACAATAGCGCATATGTAATGTAGCAATAGAGTTGCTACCTTACAGCAGCAGAGAACTGGGTTCAATCCTGACTATGGGTGCTGTTTATATGGAGTTTGTACATTATCCCTGTGACCACGTGTGTTCCCTCCGGGTGCTCTGGTTTTCTCCCACTCACCAAAGACATACACATACTAATTAGCTTCGGTAAAAATTGTACATTGTCCCTAGTGTGTAGGATAGTGCTTGTGTATGGGGAGTTCGCTGATTGATGTGGACTCGGTGGGCCGGAGGGCCTGCTTCCATGCTATGTCTAATAGCTCATCAGGGGCATGTGTGGCCTGGTGGGAAGGCCAGATCTGGTAGAGTTGCACGTGACCATCAAAAACATGGCCCTCAGACCATAATCATTTAGCATCTTAAACGCTTGCTAGGACACATCAGCAGACATGGGCATCTGTTGAGGTGCCCCAGCACGAATGATCACATTTCAATTCCCATGCACTATCCTGTCCCCAATGGAGACAAGTTATACAACTTGTACATTTTATTGCCGTACTGTTCCTTTTAACATACATTGGCAGAAATATTGATATATATTCAATCATGCTCACTTTTGTTACCATTTTTCATTTGAACCAAACATTAAAAGCTCAGATAGATCATCTTGATCGGCATGGACGGGTTGTGTGAAAGGGCCGGTTTTACTGTGGTAGAAAACAATGCCATCTTGCACTCCTCACTGTCGAATGTAGTGTGGGATCGATGCTGCATTATCAGGAACCTCAGTCATATGTGTCCTTCAGAAATTAGCCTTTCTTCCACTTCCCTTCAGTTAAAAGTGATCATCTAGGGGATATAAATTAGATCAAAATTTAAATGGTGTGTGATTAAATTAATCAATTGTGGATTATCATACAATAAGTAGCATTGAAAGAAAACCTATGTTGAGGTTTTCAGTCAATCTATGCCATTGTCTGTTAGGTGTACTCCCATGTGTTCATTATTGCCATCCGATTACACCTTTTTCTGCATGAATTCAACAAAGGTTTCTTGACTGAAATACGCAATCATATCATCCAATTGAAGATAGACACAAAATGCTGGAGTTACTCAGCGGAACTGATCAGTCTGAAGAAGGGTCTCGAACCGAAACGTCACCCATTCCTTCTCTCCGGAGATGCGGCCTGTTCCGCTGAGTTAATCCAGCACTTTGTGTCTGTCTTCGATTTAAACCAGCATCTGCAGTTCTTTCCTACACACTTCTTCCGGATGTTGGCTGGAAAATTCTTTTGCGTGCATTCTGTAAAGTTAAGCAATGAAAAATTGCTTTGAAAGTAATTTGTGCAGAAAGGATTTGGCTGCAAACTCTTATAAAAAGCTCTTATTAGTTAATGTTGTCCCATGACTGTGTCGGTAAATTTTAAACGTGTCACTCGTAACTGAAGGTAAGCGGAAGAGAGGTTAATTTCTGCACAGGTACTGTTTGAATTGTGGAGATAATAAAATTTATTACCTTCAGTGCAAACAGCAGGGTTGAAAACTGAGGCCCATTAAAAACAGTCTTTTATGTTTTTATTTAACTGGTTGACTGAGTAACCACCAGTTGTTTAAGCGGAAAAGTAGCTGTAAGTGTTACTGCCGTGCTATGGGAGAGGTATAGACTCGGGGCTTAAGGCGGAAGTAACATTATTATACGATTGTACCAGCTCTACCCTGTTAATACTCTCACCTCAGAATCAGAAGGTTGAGCATTTAAGTTTCACTCCAGAGACCTAACCCCAATACTCCATTTTCAATATTGAGGGAGCACTGCACTGTCATAGGTACACTGTGTTTTATTAAGACATTAAATCTACCTGCCCTCATGATTGGATGTAAAATAGTCCCATGGCACTCAAATGAATGTTAACTGCTGCCCTGATCAATTTTTATCATGCAACCAACATAACTAAAGTCAAAACCAAATGAGAAGAACATCTCCTTATATTCTGTCTGGGCAGTCTACAACCTAATGGTATGAACATTGAACCTTTCCACTCTCAGGTAACTTGTTCCTCCCCAAGTTCTTTTCTTTCTCATTCTGATTTACCAAGGTTCTCTCACTAACCCCCCCTACTTGTTTCCAAGCTTTTCCTCGCCCAATGTGACCCATTTCCCCATATTTTTCCCCTCCCCTGCCTGGTTGCATCTGCCCATTCAACTGCACACTTAATTTACTGGGTCTCCTATTCCCCTACTGGCTCCATCCATCCATGTCCCCCCACTTATTTGGTGCCACTTCTCACCATCCTTACTTACCCAAATTCAGGATTCGCAGCCCTTTGTGTCTCCACTCATCAGCCTCTGTCTTACCTCCCCTCCCCCTAACCATTATCTTGCACCTCACCTGGATCCACCTGTCACTTACCCCTCACCCCATCTATCAGTCCTGATGCAGTGTCTTCACCCAAAACATCAATTATCCCTCTGCCTCCACAGATGTCACCTGACTAGCTGAATCCTCTAGTTTGTTTTCTTGCAAACATGTATTTCTTTTTTATGCTTATCAACAAATTCTGGTCCAGGAAAATTGATAAACTATTGGTTTTTAATTAAAAGCTCACTATCAAGATAACATTGAACCTAAATTAGATCATAATTATAGTGGTCCATTAGAAAAAGGTTAGAGGAAAGTTAACATCGGTTATAACCTATCAACAAGTTGATGCCTCACAGTGCCAGAGACCCAGGTTTGGTCCTGATTTTGGTTGCAGTCTGTGGGGAGTTTGTACATTCTCCCGGATCCTCTGGGTGCTCCCGTTTCTTCCCACATCCCAAGGATGTGGTAGTTTGTAGATTAATTGCCTTCTACAAACTGCCCTAAATGTGTAGAGAGTGGATGTAAAAGTGGGATGACATAAAGCTAGTGTGATCGATGGCTGGCATGGACTCAGTGGACCGAAGGGCCTGCTTCCATGCTATATCTTTCAATCACTCAGTATAAGCAAACATTGTTTCGCTGAATTAAGTGAATAAAGTTAACTATAAGAGTAGATCTTCAGCTCCTTGTTGAGTTTTATAATGGTGATTTCCTTCTGCAGACCTCAATGCTAATAACCATCTTCCTAATAACCCTCCCTTCAAGAGAACCTAGAAATCATAATTTTGAAATGTTCAATGTTCCAAGACTCACGGAGTTTTTGGGGAGAGATAATTCCACATTTCAATCTTACTTGGCATAAACGATCAAAACCTCACTGGTATTCTAGTCTCCATGGAGAGGCAAAGGCATTTTATGTTATTTCATCTAAAAAAGGAAGAGGGTATATTTTTGACTGGGCAGGCTGATTGCCAAGAACTGCCTAGGGAAAGATTTGAGAGGAAAATCAAATGAAGAAGTTCACACACGCATAACTTTCTGTAGGAGACCAGGACCCACAGTTTAAGAATAAGGGGTAGGCCATTTATAACGGAGATGAGGAAAAACGTTTTCACCCAGAGCGTTGTGAATCTGTGGAATTCTCTGTCTCTGAAGGCAATGGAGGCTGACTCTCTGAATGCTTTCAAGAGAGAGTTAGATGGAGCTCTTAAAGATAGCGGAGTCAAGGAGATATGGGGAGAAGGCAGGAACGGGGTACTGATTGTGGATGATCAGCCATGATCACAGTGAATGGCGCTGCTAGCTCGAGGGGCCGAATGGCCTACTCCTGCACCTATTGTCTATTGTCTGTTGTCTATTGCCAGCATTTCAGTACAATTTGAGCACTAATGTGCGAGGAAGCTTAACAAATACCGCGAAAAGTCACACAAAGTGCTGGAGTAACCCAGTTGGTCAGGCAGCTGGAGAACATGGATGGGTGACATTTCCGGTCGAGACCCTTCAATCGTTTAATGATGGTGGGGCGTGGGGAAAAAAGCTGGAAAAGAGGAGGGGCAAGACAAAGCCTGGCAAGTAATAGGTGGATACGTGAAGGGTGGGTTGGTTGATGGTCAGATTGTTGAACTAAGGCTAGAGATGAAAAGACAGTAGAAGTGAGATTAAAGGATTGAAGAGTTGCAAATTGTGAACCTAGAGGAAGGAATGCAGGCGAAAAGGGAGAAATATGTATGAATCTATGTGGGACACATGGGAGAGAGTGATGGATAAGAAATAGGAGGAAAGAAGGGGGGGTTGGCAGTTGCATAACATTGGAGTCTCCATGTTCATATCAGTGGGTTGCAAAATACCCAAGTGGTATATGATGTCTTATTCCTCCTGTTTGCATGTGGCCTCACTCTGACAATGGAAGAGACCCAGGACATTCACCTTCAATCCTTTTGGCTTCAACCTCTTTAATCATAGTCATAGAGTCATACAGCGTGGAAACCGGACCTTCGGCCCAACTTGCCCATGTCGACCAACACGCCCCATCTGCACTTGTCCCACCTGCCTGCATTTGGCCCATAAACCTATCCTATTCATGTACCTGTCCAAATGTTTTTTTTTTTAAACATTGTGATCATATCTGCCTCAACTACCTCCTCCGACAGTTCTTTCCATATACCTACCTGAGGCAAAGAGTCTCAGAAATGTACCCGGAGGAGCGCTCAACAACTTTAAGTAGTGCTACCTTAATCCTGTTCGTATGGGTCAGAGCCAGGGCAGAAGGGCAAGCATGATCTCACCAGTTATGCTGCAACTGCAGCTCATTGACATCCTGAGCCCTTTACATCACAGCAAGAAGTCGTGTGTATGAAAAAAATTGGCATCCTATTGTTTCCCTTCTGTCTATGTCATAAATCAAGGGAATAATTATGTAAAATAAAGTGGAAAGTATTTTACTTCTTAAGTTATAGATTCTGGAATTATTGAACCATTTTATTTAAATAGCAGTGCAAAATTGGATTGAGATAATAAAAAAAAACTATGAAAGCCCCAGGCAACATTCCTCTTATATAAAAGCACATGACTAGACATAGCTGGTGTAATATTAACAAGTGCAGTGAATTCCAGAAAGCACATGTCTCCATCATGAATATTCATACCGCCTTCGTGCTTTAATGACATATAAAGAATAGTCATGATGCTAAAGCCGCAATATATTACATTTACAGTTTCTAATGATCTACAATTTACATATATCAGTATAATAATAAATTTACAGCACCTTTCTGGTGAGCTGGAGTTATGGTTAAAGAGAGAAATCTATTCAAAACCCTACAGATCCCACATACCTTTAACTGGTTCTGTTATATTGATGTTTTAATTAGCCGCACTCTGTGGGTTAACTGTGGACACGGGCTGGAAGTGCGAACTGACTCAAACAGGAACAGTTTAGACGAACCATGCTAAAGTCAAACGTTTGATTTAAAAGGTTGATTTGGATCCATTAACGGAGAATTCTGGGGGTTCCTATTAATTCTTGTAGCTTTCTCTCATAAATATAGCACTGAGTACCAATAAAATGCATGAAGCAAATATCTCTTCCCATGGTGAGGAGTGGCAAGTCAAAATGGACATAAAACAGAACACAATCAGAATGACCAGAGTAATATATATTCAGGGACTGGAGTGCAGTATATGTGCAACTTTCATTTACATAGCTTAGTTTATTGTCACGTGTACCAAGGTATAGCGAAAAGCTTTTTGTTGCGTGCTATCCAGTCAGCAGAAAGGCTATACATGACTACAATCGAACTGTCCACTGTGTACAGATACAGGATAAAGGGAATAACATTTAGTGCAAGATAAAGTCTAGTAAAGTCCAATTAAAGATAGTCTGAGGGTATCCAATGATGTAGATGGTAACGCAGGACTACTCCCTAGTTGGTGATAGAATGGTTCAGTTGCCTGATAACAGCTGTGAAGAAATTGTCCCTGTCCCTGTAAGGGCGGCACGGTGGCGCAGTGGTAGAGTTGCTGCCTTTGCAGCGCTTGCAGCCCGGAGACCCACGTTTAATCCCGACTGCAGGTGCTTTCTGGATGGAGTTTGTAAATTCTCTTTGTGACCGCATGGGTTTTCTCCGAGATCTTTGGTTTCCTCCCACACTCCAAAGACACACAGGTCTGTAGGTTAATTGGCTTGCGTTTGTATACTTGGTATAAGTGTAAATTGTCCCTAGTGTCTGCAGGCACTGTATCCACGCTGTATCTCTAAACTAAACTAACCCTTCATTGGAGTGAAGATGTTCTTATTCTCTTCATCAAATCATTGTCAAACAAAAAAATAAGCTGCCATGTTGTGGCAACTAAATAAAACCTTGGTTAGAGAGGTAGGTTTAAGAAGTGCAGGAGATATTTAAGGTTTGAAACTTGGGAACTGTTACAAAAATAATTTAAAAGGCAAATGAAATATTGGCCTTCATCTCAAGCATGATGGAATAAAGAGAGTTAGAGAGCATTTAATTGTCATGTGCATCGGATATGAACTGGAACAATGAAATTCTTACTTGCTGCAGATTTATAGGACATTAGACGCAACAATAACAATGAATATATAATAAATTATCAGTTATTCTCTGTGAACCAGACCATGATATTGCAAAAACCGAAGTAGGCAGAGCAACTATAGTTGTGCAAAGTCTGCTGTGGATCAGTGTTGAGGTTAGGGTCATACAGGGTGGTTCAAGAACCTGATGGTCGGCGGGAAGGAGCTGTTCTTAAATCGGAAGTTAATGGCTGCAGGCTTCTGTACCATCTTCCCGATGGTAGCAGCAAGTTGAGAGCATTGCCAGAGTGGTGTGGATCGTTGATGATCTCAGTTGACTTCTGGAGGCAGCTCTTCCTGTAGATCACTTTGATGGAGGAAAGGTCAGCGAGTGTGATGGGCCGGGCAAAATCAAACACTTTCTGCGGTCTCCTTCATTTTTTACTGAACCAGACTGTGGTGCAACCAGTTAGTCTGCTCTCCATCGCACACCCGTAGAAATTCGATAGAGTATTACGGGACATGCCACATCTCCTCAAACCTCTGAGCTAGTGCAGGCATTGGTGAACTTCCTCAGTGATTGCATCAATGTCCTGGGCCCTGGACAGATCATACGAGGTGTGTACACTAGGGAACATGAAGCTGTTAACTCTCTCCACCGTCATCCAACAATGAAGACGGGCGCATGGTCCCTTCCTGAAGTCTATAATCGACTTCTTGATTTTACTAATGTTGAAATTAAGATTGTTGTCCTTTCACCATTCAGCCAGATTAGTGATCTCCCTCCTGTACCCTGACTCATTGTTACCCATTGTTCATCCAACGTCAGTGTATTTTGGGCAAATTTAAGGATAGCGTTGGAGATATGTCTGACTTCACAATCATGAGTAAAGAGTACAACAGGGACTGTGCAAGAGAGTAGGATGTATTATTGTCAATGTGTGCTGATTGAGGATTGTCAATGAGGAAGTTGAGGATCCAGCTGAATAGCAACGAGCAGTGACCCTGGTCCCAGAGTTTGACAATATGTTTCCAAGGGCTGATGTCATAGGACATCGAGCTGTAGTCTGATGTATGTATTCCTGTTGTGTAAATGGTCCAGTGTGGAGTGGAGAGACAGTGAGATTATTTGGATCTGCTGTCGATCTATTGTAGCGGGCCAAGTTACTTCTGAAGCAGGAATTCATTTGAGTCATAACCAACCTCTCAAAGCACTTCATCAAACCGAATACATGCCAACAGTTAGTAGATGTTGAGGCATGTCACCTTGCTTTTATTGGCCAATGGTATTATGGAAGTCCTTTTAAAGCAGATGGGGACCAATGCATTCAGAGGATGAAAATGTCTGCAAAAACACTAGTCAGTCAGTCCTGCAGGTTTTAAGGATGTGCTGCGATCACCGTCAGAGCCGAATGCTCTCTGAGGGTTCACCCCCATGAAGGATTTTCTGACATCAGTCTCAGAGTCTGAGATCACAGGGTTTTTGGGTCTGTGAGGGTCTGTGACCATCATTGTTCTCCCTTTTGAAGTGAACATACAAAGCATTGAGCTTATCTGGGAGTGATGCGTCACTGTCACTCGGCGGCACAGTGGCGCGGCGGCAGAGTTGCTGCCTTACTGTGCCAGAGACCCCGGTTCGATCCTGACTACGAGTACTGTCTGTATAGAATTTGTACGTTCTCCTCATGACCACATGGATTTTCTCTGGGTGCTCCGGTTACTTCCCACATTCCAAAGACATATAAGTTTGAAGGTTAATTGGCTTCAGTAAAATTCTAAATTTATCCCTAGGATAGTGCTAGTGTACGGGGATCGCTGGTCGGCGTGGACTCGGTGGTCAAAGGACATGTTTCCACACTATATCTTTAAGCGAAACTAACTAAACTTAAGCCATTCAGTTTCACATTTTAGGAAGTGGGGGCGTGCAAGTTGCCACAGTTGCTGAGCATCTGACTAAGTCTCCAGTTTAGTCCGGACGTATCTCTTTGCATTCATGTTTGCCTCTTGAAGGTCACAGCTGGACTTCTTGCCTGACTTGAAAGCCACATATCAGGACCTCAGCATACAGTGGAGCGCTGGGTTCATCTCCGGCTGCAGGGAATGCAATACTCAGATGTTGGTAAGAAACACTCTCCCCCACACATTTCCTTATGAATTTGGTAACAGCCATAGCTCATTTATCCGGGTCCACAGCAGAGTCCTTGAACATGGTCCAATTTATAGAGTCCACACAGTCGCAAAGTTGCTTCTTCGCCTCCCTTGACCTCTGTACAAGTGTCTTCATCGGAGCTGTGCTGTTCAGTTTCTGCCTAGATGAAGGAAGGAGAAGGCTTTGTGAATGATTTTAGAAAACACATCCCCACACAATAGATAGAGGAAATCTGGAATCCTCTTTACGGAAAAGCAGCTGCCTCCAGGTAATTGAAAATTTCAAAATAATTTGGGACGGATTTGCATTAGACAAGGGTGTTAAGAGTTATCAGATAGCTCAGACATGATTTAATGGAATGACCTGAGAGCTGAATAGTGCACTACGGCGCCAACTTTAGCAAAGAGAAACAGAAAACATTGGCATGGATGGCAGATATTAATCATGTTAATTAATCTTTCCCTTTCTCACGCTATTTCAATATAATTTAGTTTAGTTTAGAGATGCAGCGTGGAAACATGCCCTTCGGCCCAACGTGTCTGCACTGACCAGCGATCACCGCACATTAACACTATCCTACACACTAGGCCAATTTGCCTATAAACCTGTACGTCTGTGGAGTGTGGGAGGAAACCGAAGATCTCGGAGAAAATCCACGCGGCCACGGGGAGAACATACACACTCTGTACAGACAGCACCCGTAGTCGGGATTGAACTCGCGTCTCCAGTGCTACAAGTGCTGTAAGGCAGCAACTCTACCGCTGTGCCACCGTGCTGTTTATTTTGTCTTGTGATGTCTTGCTAACAGTCAGAATTCATGCTCCTTATCACCTGATCTGTCTTAAGTTATTGCAAATTCGGCTTTTGTCTTACAGCTCACTCCAACACCCAACCCTGCTTTGAAGTGTCTTGACAGGATCTTGCCCTGAAACTTTGATCATCTCTCTGTCGCCGCGGATGCTGCCTAACTTGCTGCATTCCTTCATCAATTCGTTTTTTTTTGCTCTAGCCAGTAGCATCTGCAGTCTTCAGTGTCTCCTTTGAAAACTGTAAACACTCCACTCTTCCTTTAGTACTGAAGAAGAGTCACTGACCCAAAACAGTGACCGCTTTTTCATTGAACAAATGTTGCTTGAGTGGCTGAGCAAAACGCCAAGTGCTGGAGGAACTCAGCAGGTCAGGCAGCATCTGTGGAGGGAATGGACAGGCAACGTTTCAAACTAATTGAGTTGGGGTGAGAAAGGTGGAAAAGAGGTGTGGGTGGAGCAAAGCTTGGCATGTGACAGATGGATGCAGGTGAGTGAGTTTAATTGGCAGGTGGGTGGAGTAAGTAACAAAAGCTACAGGTGAAATGGAGACAACCTGTCCTCACCCTCAACAACTTCGCCTTTGATCTTCTCACTTTCTTCAAGTTAAAGGTGTAGCCATGGACACTCGCATAGGCAACAGTCATGCCTGCCTTTTTGTTGGTCACGTAGAACAATCCCAATTCCAAATGTACACTGCTACCATCCCCCAACTTTTTCTCCGCTACACTGATGATTGCATTGGGGCTGCCTCATGATTTCATTAACTTTACCACTAACTTCCGCCCTGTCCACAAATTCACATGAACTATCTATGGCACCTCTCTCCCGTTTCTTGATCTCTCTGGCTGCATCAGAGTGGACAGACTATCGAATGACTTCAACTACAAGCTCACCAACTCCTACATCCTCCCACCCAGCTTCTTGTAAAGACTCTATCCCCATCTCTTAATTTCTCCACCTCCACCACATCTACTCTCAAGATGAAGTTTTCCATTCGAGGTCATCCACGACGTCCTCATTCTTTAGATGTCCCCCCGTTGTCATAGAAGGATCTCTTACCCATGTCTTTTCCATGTCCCATGGTTCTGCTCCCGTTCCCCTTCACCCCAAATGGAACACATATAGAATTCCCCTGGTCCTCACTTTTCACCCCACCAGCCTCCCCATCCTACATATCATTCTCTGATACTTCCATCACCGTCAATGTGATTCTACCACCAGTTGCATCTTCCCATTCATACCCCTTTCTGCCTTCCACAGAGACCCATCCCTGAAACCTTACTGGTGTGGAACATAGGTGTAAAGGGACTGAACATCCATGGTAATGATGAGGTGAAGGGGACTAGGCTAGTAGAAGCTATTAAAGTGATAGTGAGCATGTGAAATGTCTTATATGTAGGTCGGAAGGGACTGGTCAAATGGGGATAAGATAGAATCAAGCATATTTGGAGATTAGTTCTGTGGGGCAGGAGCATGCTGAACCAATGAGTTTACCAGGGCAGTCCTGCCTGTGGAGTTTGGGAAGAAGATAGAAAAGGGCAGTACAGGGTGGGGAACGATATGACTGGAGATTTGTGATGATTTGTGAGATGGTTGCCTGGTCCTTGTCTGTGGGGTCATGGTCAGTGGGTAGGTATGAGGAGGTGGCAGAGAGCTGAACACCTGGCCTCAATGTGATAGCGATCAGCCGGCCAGATGACGATGGCACCTACCTTGTCAACGGGTTTGATGACAATATTAAAATTGATACTGAGTGAGCAGGATGCTGAGTTCTTCCAAAATGTCTGTGTTTTTATTTCAGATTCCAGAAACTGCAGGTATATTTGCTTTCCAATCATGCTTGGTCAAAATATCAAAGAAAAAGTCTATCTTAGTTTATACATCTAGAGAAACCCTGCAATTGGAGCAGAGTGGTGTTATTTATTGACGTATCTAGGATGTAATCAAAGAGAAATCTTCCTGAACACAATTTTACAATTTCAAGTATTAAGGATGATGAATAACCAATGTCCAATGTGATCAATTTAAAAACAAACCCTTGTAAAGTACAGTTTTGTGCAGAAAAATTCAACTGCCAATCTTCCAATAAATCTAGCATCAGAGGAAATTCTGGTGTGCAAAAATTGAACACCTATTTACCTGCCTAATTCAATTTACAGTGAGACTTACAAAAAGGAATCAGCAGTCACTCAAAACAATGAGGAATCACTTAAATATACATTGCCAGTTTAGGAAGCTAGTTAAACTTTTAATCTCATCATTTGACGATTGGTGAAAAGTGAAAGGCTTGTATAAAGTGGACGTGGTGAGGATGTTTGCACTAGTGGGGAGTCTAGGACTGGAGGTCATAGCCTCATGAATCTGTGGAATTCCTTGCCACCTCCTTCTTTCATCTCCGCAACATCGCCAAACTCAGACCCTCTCTCACACCGCCTGCTGCTGAAAGACTCATCCATGCCTTCATCTCCTCCCGACTGGACTATTGCAACTCACTTCTCCTTGGCATCAGCTCCACCTACATCAACCGACTCCAACTGGTCCAGAACGCAGCCGCCCGACTCATCACCCACACCAAATCCTGGCATCACATCACTCCAGTCCTCAAAAAACTTCACTGGCTTCCCGTCTCCCACCGGATCACCTACAAAATCCTGGTCCTCACCTACAAAGCCCTCCACCATCTGGCCCCCACATATCTCATTGACCTCCTCTCCCCCTACCAACCCTCACGGTCCCTCAGATCCACATCAGCCGGTCTCCTCTCCATCCACAAGTCCAACCTCCGCAGTTTTGGGGACAGAGCCTTCTCCAGGGCAGCTCCCAGGCTCTGGAACTCCCTCCCCCAACTGATCCGCAATTCCGTGTCCCTCCCCATCTTCCAGTCCCGCCTCAAGACCCATCTCTTCACCTCTGCCTATCCTTAGCCCCACGTCCCCGTCCCTTTTCATCTGTGCATTAATTGCCTCATGCTGTGTTTTGTATTGAATTCTGTCTTTACTTTGTGTACTAGTCATGTCTCTACTATTTATTTCATTCCCCTTACATGTTTTTCCTATACATGCTCAATTTTTGTAAGGTGTCCTTGAGACTCTTGAAAGGCGCCCATAAATAAAATGTATTATTATTATTATTAATATTTCCAGAATTGCTGTTTTCATTGTTAATTTCACATCCTGTGCTTTTATTCAACATTTGTTACACCTAGACTTTGACACGACTTATTCAACTCAAGCATAGAAACCAAGTGCTGTATGTTAAAGTAAATATTTTTTAGAGAATAATCTCCAAATTCATTGGAGATCTGTGTATTCATTGTCCTTAATAGTTTAATTGTGAACAATGGTAAAAAAAAATGCTGATTTTAATTTCCAGAATGCATGTACAAAATTTTAGGATACGAATAGATATTTCACAATGTTTTTGCACTTTTTGAAAACATGTTTCTGTATTTTTCACAAAACATAGTGCTGTAGAAACTCAGCAGGTCAGGCAGCATCTGTGAGTCTCCGAGTCTGAATCATCTTTGGTCTGAAGATAAATCCTGACCTGAAATGTCCTCCGCCCATTCCCTCCACAGATGCTGTTTAAGAAGGAACTGCAGATGCTGGAAAATCGAAGGTACACAAAAATGCTGGAGAAGCTCAGCGGGTGCAGCAGCATCTATGAAGCGAAGGAAATAGGCGATGTGATGCTGCCCGAGTTCCCCTTGAACTCTGTATTTTCCTCCTTCAATTCACTAAATCTGTTGTTTCCATCTACCAAATCCACTATTGTTTAAGTCTCAATGGGGCACAATAAATCCACGAAAGTATGGGATATACAATTGCTGGGTGTCTGGGTGAACACAGAGGGTGACTGCATTATTTAAGGGAACAGCGTAGAAAAAATATTTTAGTTTCTCCTCACATCATTTATTTTTCCTTCTGTGAGTGACACTATTGAACGGTCTGTTGAAGACAAACATTGTTAAGTGAGAAAAAGAATAGTGCTGGTCGAATTCCCCACTGCAAAATGACGAATGCTTAGTAAATGCATTTAGCTTTGAAAGAAGTCGCACAGAAATTTGATGTGGCCCCGTGACCCTGGGTAAGCACATGTATCTTCAGCTGTCACATAACACACTGCTGCTTGCTTACTTTTTCAGCAAAGACTATTGATTTTGCTCATTGGCTGCAGGCTAGTCCATAAAGAACAAATTACAAAGTCAGAGGTCTATTGCTACTGATCGCTTGCATGATAACAGGGGACTCGTTCCTCCAATCCTTCTCACAGTATTTCAACTCATTTGTACTCTTGGTGAAAAACAATTAATAAAACCAAAATTAACAGTCCAGCCAATGGAACCCTGCCCAACACTGTAGGTTAAACACAAAAATACAGTGGGATGGTTGAAAGCTTTAATTAGCAACTGTTTCAGTAATGTTGAGTCCGGGAGGAAGGGATCCTCTGGCTACAACTCCAAAAGCTCTGAATCCCTGGGTTAGATCCCAATCTTAAGTGACATTTGCGCTCAGGATTGCCCCGGGAGGTGTGTTGTTAATCTTAAACAGGTTGTCTGGGGGGAAAAGGGAATCTGGCTGAGCGCAGCGTAGAGTCCCACCCCGCGGGCGATGGATGTTTATCTTCTGTTGTCCCACTTATAATTTGATAGTCGCCACCACATCACTCCTCGGGGACTGGGCTGCAAACTTTTCTCTGGGTGCTGTAAGAGCTGATTTGTGAAATGCCGACTTGACTCCTATTTTCTACAAAGGCTGTTCGTTGTTCATACTTACCGCACGATGCTCCACCTAGTGCCCCGGCTGTGAACAAGGCAACGCTCTTCAGTAAAGCGAAGGTGAGTTTGATTGATACACATCCCTGCGACTCAAATCTATGATCATCTCTAGCCAGTGACAACGTTTCCTCCACGAATAGACCGGTCTAGCAATGTTTTAGAAACGCTGATCCACTTAACCTACCCATCCATGGAAACGTCTGTAAAGAACAATGGCCCTGGTCGGTGTGTACTTTGCTTAATCCACAGCGATTGCACTTTCGAAAGTGCTATTAATAAGCAAGTCTTCTCAATGATTGCACATTGGAAAGTGCTATTAATAAACGAGTCTTCTCATAGGTCTACATTCCCTGCCTCTGCGAGGTTGAGGAACCTCAACAAAAACAGTTGTGTTTGAAACTTGTACTTAAACAAGAAGTTGTGGCAACATAGCACCGTGCGTTTCTGGTTCATCAAATGTCTGGCTGGTTATTTAACAATCCCATCAGATGGCAAGTGTGAAACGTTAAAATTGGAATTGGAGATTAGGACATTTTTTAGTGCACATGGCATGTTACACACAAATACCATAACGTTACCACGGAGAAGGGGAATCAAGAACTGGAGGCTGGAGGTCATAGGTTTAAGGTGACAGGGGAAAGATGTAATAGGAACCTGAGGGACAACCTTTTCACACAGAGGTCTTGGGTATATGGAATGAGCTGCCAGAGGTGGTAGTTGAGGCAGATACTATAACGTTTAAAATACATTTAGACAGGTACATGAATAGGAAAGGTTTAGAGGGATATGGGCCAAACGCGGCAGGTGGGATTAGTGTAAAGGGGGCATGTTGGTTGGCATGGGCAAGTTGTGCCAAAGGGCCTGTTTCCATGTAGTATATAGGTTTGGAACTGAAATTGCTGCATGTTGATATCTAGGAGCATGACGTCATAGATTCTTGAAGTCATTCATTTGTTTACCTTGTTAGTAATTTCTTGATTTACTCTTGCTGGAATTCATAAGTTCATAAGTGAAAGGAGCAGAAGTAGGCCATTCGGCTCATCAAGTCTACAACGCCATTCAATCATGGCTGATCTATTTTTCCTCTCAATTCCATTCTCCTGCCTTTCCCCATAACCCCAGACACCCGTTCTCAATGTGCTGTTGTATATCTCTATCCAAATAAACTATTCATTCTGTGGTTGGTAGTATACTGTCAATGTCATGACTGGTAATGCACTTTGAAAGCTAAAATGTAAGGATAATGTGTCTTCTTATTGGAAGATTGAAAACAATACCCTACAGTAAAAAAATCCAATGTTGTTTTCTTCCCACTTTGGAAAGTCATTCCATGCAAGTTCATAAATTAAAGTACCTTTGTTCCAGAGCAATCAGGCTTGGTATGTTAATGAGATTAAAATGATGCACTAGAGAGTGTAGAATCAAATGCCGATTTATGATATTCATAAATCGCCAACGAAGTTCATATTGATGCTAACTGGATTAAAATTGAAAGGCTGGGTATCATCTGCATTTAGGAAAACAATACAACATATTTATAACAACATTTTAAATTCCATTTCATGATAGTTTTTCTTCTACATTTTCTTTGACATATAAATCATCTTAAGAAGAAAGAAGACAAACATATGTACAGCACCTTTCACATCCCTTTCGGGATGTTTTAAAACACTTTACAGCCGATAATGCACTTTGAAGTCACATTGGTAGATGAAATGTGCCAATGCACATCAAAATTGCACACCTACGTAGCAATGTGATAATGACCAAATTAGCCAGTTTTGTGAACTTCATTAAGGGAAGAATATTGGTCAAGCTCTTGTTTTAGTAATAGTGCCATAGTATTTTCATATCTATCTTTGAGAACAAATGGGAATTTGGCTTATGTTTGTTTGGAAAGCAGTGCGGTGTTCTGTCAGTGCAGCTTCAGAGCAACGTTTAAAAAGCATTTAGACAGTATAGGTTTAGAGGGATATGGGCCAAATAGGCCCATATTTAGACAGATAGGTTTAGAGGGATATGGGCCAAATGCAGGCAGGTGGAAATAGTGTTGGTGGGTCATGTGGGTTGATGTGGGCAAGTTGGGCCAAAGGACCTGCTTCCATGATGTATGACTCTAAGATAGAGTACCATGCCAGAATATGTTTATATGTAAAACCTTTAGACGGCATTTGAACCCAGGAAACTTGGGATTAAAGGCTAGAAAATATTTTGCACAAATTTTGTTCTAATTTATTACAAGTTGTTGAAAAGAACCAGGATAATCCCGAATGGGTGAAAGTGGGCGAATCATAATAATTCATTAAGCATTGGGTGTGTGCCTATAGACCACATTGCAAAATTATGCAATACTAATGTAAGCATATTGATATTTTGCTAAAATGTCAGTGCTATTATAAAACATTGTCAAGAAAGTTTGTATTTTGTCAAGGTACAAGGTGTGAACACCGTTTGGTAATAAGTGCAGGTAATGAACCAAGCAGCAACCCACATGGCATGATTGGTACATAGTGAATTGATACTCTGTATATTGTGCTGATATGATCTCCCTTTATACTTTGTTAACGACAGTGGAAATCTCTTTGCACACAATATGACTGTGCAGAAATGATGGTAAGTCAAGATAAGGAACCTTTGTTATGATGTATCTGTTGGCTATGACGCAGAACATATTGACAAACTACCACTTGTTTATGTTAAAACACTTTTGCCTATTTCCCTTGTTTTTAATTCTGAGGAACATTGATGGTCTAGTGCAAACCACCAACAGGTGCGAGGACACGGGTTTGTCGATAAAATCCCACAGACTGGTCTCAGTCACGCCATACAAGAAGATGTGGAGTGGTGATTAAGTGCTTTCCTAAACAGGAAAGAAGGAACGATTTTACTTAGAGAGATGGAGACACAAGGGACTTCAGGTGCTGGATTCCAGATCAAAAAAACAAATTGGTTGAAGAACTCAGTAGTTCTGGCAGCATCAGTAGAGGCAAAGTGACGGTTAATATTTTGGGTCAGGATCCTGCATCAGGACTGAGAGTATCGAGGAGAGATAGCCAGAATAGAGGTGAGGGAGAGGGGGTGAGGCAGGAGCTGGTTGGCAATAGGTATTATTAGGCGAGGAGGGGAGTGATAGGTAGATGGAGCCAGGAAGGTGGAAAAGAGGAGGCAGAGACAGAGACTGAAAAGTTTCAGAATGGCTGCAGCTTCTCAAATCTGGGAGGTAAGAAAGGTGATAGGTGGAACCAGATATGGGTGAGATGGTGGGTAGTTGGAGTCACTGCTAGAAGGGAGATAGGAGACCCAGTGGCCTTTTATATCTTCAAATTCCAATTTTAGGTAAAATGTTAAAATGTTAAGGGGCTGTCCCACTGCGGCGACCTAATTGACGAGTTTAGAAGAGTTTGCCCTCGAGTCATACACGCTGCATGGTCGACACGAGGTCCTATGAGGTCTTTGTAACTCTCCTTCATGCTCGAGAGCAGTCCCCGCGCACTCGAGGCCTTGGCTAGGTCGCGGCGTATTTTTCAATATGCTGAAAAATGCCCGCAAGTAAAAAAAGGTCGCCATGGAAAAAATCGTAGGTTTAGTCGAAGTAGGTTGTAGTAGGTTGGCATGTTATTCGTAGGTAATCAAGGGTAATCGAAGGTAGTCAAAGGTAGTCATATATAATCTTCAACATAGTCGAAGGGAGGTCGAAGGGAGATCGAAGGAGGTCGTCTTCACTCTCCACCATTCAGTGTCCAATTTTCCCGAAGCTAGTCGAAGCTAGTGTTCACATAGTCGAAGGAGGTCGAAGGAGGTCTTCAACATGACACCTTTTCAAACTCTCCTAAACTCTTCTAAACTCGCAAATTAGGTCACCGCAGTGGGACAGCCCCTTTATAGACAGGAACAGGAAACAACCTGGAAGGTTATTACATCTTGAACAGCAGAATTTGGTAAATAGAAGAATTACCACATATATAGAGCCTTATAAAAGCCTTTATATAAAGCCTTTACATAGACAACTAATGGCATTTCTTATTTAGACAACTAAGGATATTTTTGAGCACCATAAATTAGCATGAATACCCTGAATGAATACAACTTGCTTCAAGTTGAGCATAGATTTTCCAGGATATTACCTGAACTCCGTGGGTTAAATTATGAAGAAGAACTACATGGGCGAGATTGTTTTACCTGACATTTAGAAAGTTAAACCTTGACTTGATTAATGTTTGCAAGATATTTAGCAAATTTGACAAGCAGGAAGAGATGACCCAAATGTCTTTGTTGGATAGAGGACATAATCTGTGTATAAGAGATAGACTTTTTAGGAAGGAAGTCAGGAAACCCTTCCACATGTAAGTTTGGAAGACTCCTCTGCAATTGACAGTTTTAAGTCTGATATTAATAATTTATTTATTAACCAAAGATACGCAGGCAGGTGGGACAAGTGTAGATGGGGTATGTTGGTTGGCGTGGGCAAATTAGTCCGAAGGGCCTATTTCCACGCTGTATGACTATGACTCTATATCAGGCAAAGGAATTACACTGCAGATCAACCCTAATCTTTGGAGGGGCAGAAGAGGTTGAGGGGAAGAAAGAGGATGACATTTTAGGGGTTGTAATTATGAGTGTTTAATGGTCAATCCGATTGCTATGTTGTCATTTTGCTCGGATTATGTTGAAGGGATAGGTGGAATGAGTGGAGTTCATGTGGAGTGTAGGTTTTAATCCTAGGCCATTTCTGCAAGGCCTATTTTCTTGTGCAGAAGAATATGAGAACTGGGATTGGTACATGACCAAGTAAGAAAAAACATTTGAAAGTTAATAAAGGAGCATTTCAAATACTCATTTTAAAATCTTTTACTTAAAGAGGTAAAATATTAAAAGAATATGACAAGAGCTCCAAAATAAATGTATTCAAGTATAAAAACTACCTAGTTGTTTTGTATGATAAGTAAGACCAGAGAGGTCTGCTGAAATACCTTAAACTGTCTTTGAGTTGGAGTAAAATGAGACATAACCCACACCAAAAATAAATATTAACTACCATCTTTACCTGAAATGTGATGGAAGGAACTGCAGATGTTGGTTTAAACCGAAGATGGACACAAAATGCTGGAGTAACTCAGCGGGTCAGACAGCATTTTTGGAGAAATGGAATAGGTGACGTTGCGGGTCGAAACCAAAGATCTCAACCCAAAACTTCACCTATTCCTTTTCTCCAGAGATGCTGTCTGACCTGCTGAGTTACTCCAGCTTTTTGTGTCTATCTTTACCTGAAAGGTACAATATGAAACCCATGGTTCACGAACGCATTTTTCCATAGCAGCTGGTGTCTTCAGGATTTGCATTACTAATTTTACACGGCAGGGGAATCCCATGTGCACATATTGGTACAAAAATAGTCATGGAAACGGGGCCGCACCAGTGAAAGTATTCATATCGATAAATAAAACGTCTTGCCGCCAGAAACAGAATGATGCCTGACCTGCCTTCGACCAGTTAGCCTATTCCTACGTTTGCAAAATTGAACAAACTTGCAGCAGTGCAGAAGGCGGCACGTTAATGCAAGTGGAATGGCCGCGTGATTGCACGAACTGTTCCAGCGCAGAGACTATTGGGCTTGAGGCGGCTGGAAAAAATTGGTCACCCCACAGAGCCGGTGGCAGCCAAGTCCAAGATGTTTTACACGGATCATGGGTTAAGAGATCCACTGTATGAATGCAATGCAGCAGCTGTGCACGGAATTTAATCAAATATGGCCAGGAGAGCGCGCATACTGTGGCTCGGCTTGTGATGTCAAAGCATTTTCCAGTTACAGGCTAGTTGTAGGTGCAGATCATATGACTGGAATCACTGCCAGACCTCATCACTTTTCATAGGGGAAAAACCTGATGATGGCAACACAATTTATGCTGATGACACATTGATAAAGAAGATAAATATGTGGCTCGGCCTGCTAGCTGTCTTTGAGCGCACATGAAGAAAATGACACAGTCAGAGCTGACAAAAGTTTTTAGTATTTTCGCAGGGAATGTCTCACTGTTCAAGATCAGAGAAAAAATCTTTATGGCAGATTTAACAGTGCAGAATAACATCTTTGTTTGGACGTTACACACTATGCTGTAAAGCTGCTTTGCTGAGAATCAGTGAAGCCACTTAAAGAAAGAAAACTTTTAAAAAAACAGGTGACAAGTGAGGCATCACCACCCCTGTAAACAAAGGTTATCTGCTGAGTATCTGAGTGATCAGTTTTCCATTAGTGTGATCAATTGGAGTTTTAACAAGTGATTTGTTATCAGGCCTTCGAGTAAATATGTTATTAAAATAAATAGCTGCAATAATATTAAAAAAAAATTCCAGTTATGTGTTCATAAATAAAAACAAAAACAATACTTGAAATTGCCATAGATTAGGCAACATCCAAAAGAAAATAAATTGGAATACATAGATCACTGTCTGATTTTCTTTCCGTTTCTGATGTACCACTTTATGCATTTGAAGCACTTTCTATGAGGCAAAACATTTGGATGTTTTTATTTCCTATTTCCAGTAATTGGAGGCCACCTTTTCATTAATGCTTATTTTCTACATTTTGCACATTGTGGATAACTGATCCCAAAACAAGAAATGGCTTCATAATTTAACAAACATCGAATTTGAATGCATTTGTATTAGCAGGACATGTGCACACAGTACAAGTTCTAGCAAGAGCTGGTGCTTATGCAAACACAAACATGTGCTCAGTGAATTTTGGTTTCATTTATTTATCATTGCATGTAAGCTTATGCTATTGTTGTCTTGACCATATTCAGGGGAGCAGAAGAACATTGGAAGATTGCGACAGGAATAAATCATTTAACACCTTGAGCTTCTCTTCTTTCAAAAGATTGTGTCAGATCTATCATCCAACTTCCTTTGCTCCATTCCTCCATGTAGCTTTGGTTAGTAAATGTCTATCATAAAATTGACAATTGATCTAGTACCAGTTGCTCTTTGTGGAAGAGAGCTCCTGCATCCACCTCCCTCAGCATATGCCTCAAATGTCTGGCTCACATTTGTGGACTTTAGTTTAGGACTCCTCCTTCAGACAAAATGGTTCCCTACACCAGTCCTATCAGTTCTCCTTAATATCAGGTCAATAGTTTCCTTCAATTCTGTGGTGTTTAATTTTCTCTAGCAGAGTCTTATAATCAACTTTATCAAATGTTTTCTGTAAGTCTCTAAATAACGTTAATGGAAATGCCGCAAATATATCAGTGAGTTTTCAAAAATATCATTCACCTGGGCAGGTGGCAGCTTTTTACAAGGTCATTATCTCTCAGATCAGCCAAACGTATTTCAATGTGAGCACTAATACAGTTTATGAAAAGAAATTTGCAAGGAATATCCAAAAACAAAAATTAAAAAAAAAAAATCCAACACTGCACCCACAACTACAGACTACAAATTTTGCATCGCAGATTCTGGCCTTTCATTTGTTTATTTCCTTCTCTCAGCTTAAATAGTGGAGTGATAGGTACAGTTAAATGAATGGCTAATAAATCAAGAGAACTTAAGAGGATTATACCAAGGACGTGTACAATGTTTTGACCACCTATATCAATTAAACCCTAGAATGGAATCATCTGGCCCTAAGTTAATTTGTCACACTATTTTCTTTACTAGTATTGTTACTTTTGATATGCCTCTGATTCATTATTAGTTTTGTCAGAATGTCTTGTGCAGTAACCTCTTTTTCTAATGTGCATATTAATGCAAAGTGATTGTTCAATGCTCCTCACTTACTTCCGTAATCACAATCATTAACTTTCAAGCGGCACATACTTCTTCTAACCACATTTTTTCCTAGGTTACAAGTTCACGTTATTGGAGTAGAATTAGGCCATTCAGCCCATTGAGTCTACTCCACCATTCAATCATGGCTGATCTCTGCCTCCTAATCCAATTTTCCTGCCTGCTCCCCATAACCCTTGACACCCGTTCTAATCAAGAATTTGTTTATCTCTGCCTTAAAAATATCCACTGACTCGGCCTCCACAGCCCTCTGTGGCAATGAGTTCCACAGATTAACTACCCTCTGACAAGCGGAGTTCCTCCTCACCTCCTTTCTAAAAGAGTGGCCTTTAATTCTGAGGCTATGACCTCTGGTCCCAGACTCTCCCACCAATGGAAACATCCTTTCCACATCCACTCTCTCTATGCCTTTCATTATCCTGTACGTTTCAATGAGGTCCCCATCAACCTTATAAACTCCAGCGAGTAGAGGCCCAGTGCTGTCAAGCGCTCATCAGTTTAGTTTAATTTTTTGTTTTGATTTTGAATTTCTTCGCAAATTTGTTTTCATGTCCTGCTTTTATAGTTCTATTCCTTTTACTTTTCTATGTGCTTTTCTCAGTTTGCGAGATCTATGCTCAGTTCTTCCGTGCTACTCGAAGTTTAATTTTGTGTTAGCTCTCATTTCCTTTTAGCATTTCTGTAAGTAGGTAATAATACAACATGCCAGTACAGTCCCATGGTGATTTTTTAAAAATTGAAATGCTCCCATTAACTCATTTGTTTAGTATGCCATAGACGGTCTCCTTTCGTAAGTCGAGAGTCTTCATGTTTGTTTTGTTATTTTCCCTCCTGAATACTTTGTTGAATTACATTACATTATGATTACCATTAGATAATGTTCATGATTCATTGGGCTGTTAACCAAATCTGGTTCATTACTAATTATAGGATCGATATAACCTGATCCTTTGTTAGTTCTGGGACATTCTGACTTGGAATTTCCTTGAAGTGGTGGGCCAGCCATGCTAGCAGTCTGTTGACACTGTTTACTTCAAGTAGTGCGAGGTCTTCCAATTGCAAATCCCAAGGTAATACTTGGTTAATACAAGGTAATAAAGTTGGTTAAGTGACACTGCCAAGCTGAAAGGCCATGTTTGGGCACAAACATATGATAAATTATATATGCTAACATATTTTCTCCCTCTCCCTCTCCCTCTCCCTCTCCCTCTCCCTCTCCCTCTCCCTCTCCCTCTCCCTCTCCCTCTCCTCTCCCTCTCCCTCTCCCTCTCCCTCTCCCTCTCCCTCTCCCTCTCCCTCTCCCTCCCCCTCTCCCCCCCCTCTCCCCCCCCCTCTCTCCCTCTCCCCCTCTCCCCCTCTCCCCCTCTCCCCCTCTCTCCCTCTCTCCCTCTCTCCCTCTCCCCCTCTCCCCCTCTCTCCCTCTCTCCCTCTCTCCCTTTAAAGAGTTATTAGTGTTTAATAAATGTTGAGATTCTCTCTCCTGAAGGCCACGCCCCTTCCGGAGGGACTATAAAACCCGGAAGTGTTGAGTGCCTCAGTCAGTCTCTGCAAGATGGGGGGAGCGAGAGGGTCACGTCTCTCAGTTGTGAATAACACTGAACACATGTCTACTAAACTGTGAGTGTGGTTTTACTGAACTTGAGTGCCCTTAATGTGGTTTGAAAATGAAAATGTGGTTGGTTTGAAATAAAGCACAGTAAATGGTTGGTGGGTGTGGGTTTGAAATACAGCACAGCAAATGGTTGGTGGTGGTTGGTTTGCAATACAGCACAGCAAATGGTTGGTGGTGGTTGGTTTGAAATGGCAAATGATTAAAAGTCTAAACTTGACAACTTCCCGTTTGCACTGTATATTGATTTTGGATAAAGTGCTACCAATTACGGCTGTGATTTTTGGCCATCTTACTCAGCCCCCCTCTGTTCATCAGGTGCAGAGGATTCTTCCCATCAATGACAAATAAAAATGTTATTCGTGTTTAAAAAAATGTTGAGAATCTTTCTCCTGTCAATCACGCCATGAAGACCACATCACTTCTGGTGGGAGGGGGAGGGATTATAAAACCCAGAAGTCTGGGTGTGGCTCATTCTCTGCAAAATGGGGGAGGGAGAGGTTATGACTGAGTTGTGAATCAATTGAACACATTGAATGTCTATTGAACTGTGATTGTGGTGTTTATGTGGTGTTTTGTGTGGTTTTATGGTGGTTTTTATGATGATTTCACCCTGCTTGAAATGGTATGAAACTGCATTTGAATGTGGTGGCCTTGCAACCTGCATGAAATGGTATGAAACTACATTTGAATTTGGTGGCCTTGCAACCTGCATGAAATGGTATGAAACTGCATTTGAATTTGGTGGCCTTGCACCCTGCTTGAGGTGGTATGAAACTGTACTTGAATTTGGTTGCCTTGCACCCTGCTTGAAGTGGTATGAAACTGCACTTGAATTTGGTGGCCTTGCACCCTGCTTGAAGTGGTAAGAAACTGCACTTGAATTTGGTGGCCTTGCGCCCTGCTTGAAATGGTATGAAACTTCATTTGAATGTGGTGGCCTTGCACCCTGCATGAGATGGTATGAAACTGCATTTGAATTTGGTGGCCTTGCACCCTGTTTGAAGTGGTATGAAACTGCGCTTGAATTTAGTGGCCTTGCACCCTGCCCGAGGTGGTACGAAACTGCGCTTGAATTTGGTGGCCTTGCACCCTGCTTGAAATGGTAGGAAACTGCGTTTGAATTTGGTGGCCTTGCACCCTGCTTGAAATGGAATTTCAAGGAATAGCCGCGTGTCAACTGCCAGCCTACCAGCCGTGGATGAGCTGCCAGCACATCGGGCTTGAGTGACTGAGCTGCCACCCCAAGAATCCATTTGGCCCACAATGTCCATACTAGCCCTCTGGAAACCAGTCCCTTCAGCCCACAACACCCATACTAGCACTCCACAAAGCCCCCCCCTCCTCGCCAATGACCACCAATATTGGAATTGGTGGAAAGGTGGAATATTGCATTGGGGGACCAGCCCTCCCGTGTGAACATGGGACCCAACGGGTCCTACTTAGTCTAGTATGTTCTATGTTCTATCTCATGCAAATTATATCGTTTGTAAGGGGGTGACACTCCCTTGTTGCTACACTGGGAATATTAGACTAGATGCAAAGGCTCCAGAGTGAAACTCCATTCTGTCTTAGAGGGAGGAATCAACCAGCTGACCTAGTGCCGACACAAACAGTGGAATAGATTAAAACAGAAAATATATACTGAAAGCAAACTATTATCTTCATTGTTTTAGCTTTTTGAATACAATGGTATTGTACTGCTGCATAAAAGATTGAAAATGCGAAAAACAAAAATCTGTAGAAATCATATGGGGTTGAAAGAGAGAGTAAACCATTTCTTCTGTGTCTAGATATTTGCCTTCTGAGACATGCTGTTTCCTGTTTAGAAATATATCTAGAAATATATAAAAACATAACAACATAAAATGGTTATTTCCTTATTATCAGTCAGTTTGTTGTTGGTTTAACCTATGATGGACACAAAATGCTGGGGTAAGTCAGCAGGTCAGGTCGCATTTCTGAAAAACATGGAGAGGCAACATTTTGGGTAAAAACCCTCTTCTGTCCTAACCTAGACTAACCTTTTTTAGGTAGGCTTAACCTAACTTGCTTTAGGTTATATCATCTGAGACCCTCACCATGCTGGCCACACATTCATCTCACCACTGCCATCGGGAAGAAGGTACAGGAGCCTGAAAACTGTAATGTCCCGATTCAGGAACAGCTTCTCCCTACAGCCATCAGGCTGCTAAACACTACAACCTCATATAAGCTCTGAATTACAATAGACTATTATTATTATTAATGCACTATTATTGTTTATTTTTTGTGTATGTGTGTGTATATATATATATATCAATATATGTGAGGATGTGTATATATACACACACTGAACTTTTTTTTTCTCAATCTCGATTATCATATTATTTACAGTGTACAGTACTATGTTTACATATTCTATTGTGCTGCAGCAAGTAAGAATTTCATTGTTCTATCTGGGACATATGACAATAAAACACTCTTGACTCTTGACTCTTAATTGCCTTCTTTCTCTAATATTTTTGGCTTCACTGACTACATTTTTCTACCTTGCTCAAGCATGGTGTTATTTATCTCTGAATCATCCTGCTTGAAGGTACATCGACATTATGTAGTTAAAATGTCATGCAGTGTGACTCATCATCTCCCTGAGGCACATTTACATTATGTGTAGGAAGGAACTGCAGATGCTGGTTTAAACCGAAGATAGACACAAAAATCAAGAGTAACTCAACGGGTCAGGCAGCATCTCTGGAGAAAAGGAATAGGTAACGTTTCGGGTCGAGACCCTTCTTCTGACATTTATATTATGTAGTTAATAAGTCATGCAGCATGAAACTGCCTGTTTGGCCCATGATGTCCACATCGATGTCAGTGGGCACCCATCCATAATAACCCATTTTCCAGCACTTGAAGTATAACCTCAATGCCTTGTAAATGCTGTCAACAACACTCTACTTCCACCAATCACTCCAGGTACTCACCATTCTCTGGGTAAAAAGTCTCCTCTCAAATCCCCTCCAAATCTTGACCCCCTTGCTCTAAATCCATGTATGCACTTTTAATATTTAAAAAAAAGAATGATCACCTACTTTCAACAGATGTTTGATCATTGCATGTCTACCTTACTGTGGAGAAGGCTTAACTTATTGCAAGGCAGTGGCGATACACTTTGACTCATTGCCTCCCATAAGATAAGTTTTGTAAGTTTGCAGCTGTGGAAAATGTAACACTGTGCTTCTGCTCAGGAGGGAAGCAGCTTTCAAGCAATGCGGACATTGTGAAGTGCACCTGCTACAGACCAGTCATGCTTTGGCATTGACAATGATTGTAGATAAACACACCACAGCGACAGCACTTGGCACAGTGGTAGAGTTGCTGCCTCACAGCAGCCGAGACCCGGGTTCGATCCTGACTACTGGTGCTCTCTGAACGGAGTTTGTACATTCTCCCCGTGACCACGTGGCTTTCGATTGATTTGATTGATTATACCTTTAATAATCCTTTACAGGAAATTACAGTGCCACGGCAGCTTCAAGACAGACATAACACCACACATTTCCTCAAATAGCTAAAGTTAAAATACAAGTTAAAATACAAGTTAAAATACAATGAATGAAAAAAAGTGCAGTTATTTATGCGCATTATATAACCTTATAGCAGCTGGTATACAAGACTTCCTATGTCTCTCAGTTTTGCACATTGGTGCAATCAGTCTCTGACTGAAGATGCTGCTCTTGATCACCTTCAGGGCATGGAGTGGTTGAGTGGGGTTGGTCATTATTGAACCCAGTTTGTTCAGAGTTCTGGCCTCTTGGGTACTCCGGTTTCCCCTCATACTCCAAAGTCTTATAGGTTTGTAGGCTAATTGGCTTTGGTAATGATTGTAAATTGTACCTAGTGTGTAGGACAGTGCTCGAGTATGGGGTGATTGCTGGACAGCGCAAACTCGGTGGGCCGAAGGGATTATTTCCGCACTGTATCTCTAAACTAAACAAAACTAAATCAACTACACTGGTCGGAAGAGAATACGTGAATACAGGTAGAGCTACCAGAATAAAGTCAGATGGGAGATGTGTTGCTTTATCTCCAGATTACTACCTACTTTATTTTCCTGCTTCCATGGAGCTTCTTTAGTCTTGTCACATCTGTTTTCTGTGATTAACTGACATAAGCAATACATAGTTTTTTTGGTGGGGAGGGAGGGGAAAGGAATCGGGACAGCTGTTCTTTCTTCTGATGTTGAGCACTCTACTACCATAAAGCTTACCGCAGACAGTCTGAGCAAGGACTTCACAACTTATGCTCACAGTTTTAAATGTTAGGGTGTGGCTGTGACAAGCCTTTCTAACATTTATTACCAGCAAAGTTTCTGTTAGCAAAGTGCGAAATTAAGTATATTTTCCCATTTTGAGTATCTAATAACTAGAATAACAGACATATTTGAGGATAAATGAGTAGTAGAAGGCCTTTTGGCTCTAACCTGGAATTCTTTTCAGCTAATCCTCTGTTCTAACTCAATTTTCCCATTTTCCCATTTTCCCAGGCAAGGCAAAGCATAATTTTGTAAACTAAAGATACAAAGTGCCAGAATAACTCAATGAATCAGGCAGCTTCCCTGGAGGACACGGATAGACAATAGACAATAGGTGCAGGAGCAGGCCATTTGGCCCTTCGAGCCAGCACCGCCATTCAATGTGATCATGGCTGATCATCCACAATCAGTACCCCATTCCTGCCTTCTTCCCATATCCCCTGACTCCGCTATTTTTAAGAACCCTATCTAGCTCTCTCTTGAAAGCATCCAGAGAACCTGCCTCCACCACCCTCTGAGGCAGAGAATTCCACAGACTCACCACTCTCTCTGGTTCTGGACCCCCCCAACATCGTGAGCATGTTTCCTGCCTCTAGTGTGTCCAAGCCCTTAATAATCTTATATGAGATTCCCTCGCATCCTTCTAAACTCCAGAGTGTACAAGCCCAGCCGCTCCATTCTCTCAACATATGACAGTCCCGCCATCCCGGGAATTAACCTTGTAAACCTACGCTGCACTCCCTCAATAGCAAGAATGTCCTTCCTCAAATTAGGGGACCAAAACTGCACACAATACTCCAGGTGTGGTCACACTAAGGCTCTGTACAACTGCAGAAGGACCTCTTTGCTCCGATATTCAATTCCCCTTGTTATAAAGGCCAACATGACATTCGGTTTCTTCACTGCCTGCTGTACCTGCATGCTTACTTTCATAGACTGATGTACAAGGACCCCCAGATCCCGTTGTACTTCCCCTTTTCCCCACGACGCCATTTAGATAGTAATCTGCCTTCCTGTTTTTGCTACCAAAGTGGATAACCTCACATTTATCTGCATGAAACTTCATCTGCCATGCATCTGCCCACTCCCCCAACTTGTCCAAGTCACCCTGCATTCTCATAGCATCCTCCTCACAGTTCACACTGCCACCCAGCTTTGTGTCATCTGCAAATTTGCTATTGTTACTTTAATGTTACTTGTACACAGGCACCATGTTGAGTCGGGATCCTTCTTCAAGCTGAGTGTAGTGGGGGTGGGGGGGGGGGGGGGGAGATGGGTGGGTGGGACTAAGCTTGATATGTGATAGGTGGATATGAGTGATAGGGTTGATGGGCAGATGGATGGACAAAGACCAGAGATGAAAAGAAGACAAAAGGGAGGTTGGAGGAGGAGGCCCAGGACAAAAAGGTTGGTATGGGAATGAGAAGGGGAATTACTCCAACACTTTGTGTCATATTACAGACCAGTATCTGCAGTTCACTGTGTCTACTTGGTGAATTGAAGCCATATCTGCCCCTTCTTAGGAAGAACCCATAGGTCCAATTTCAGAAGGATGCCATTCCACTAACATACCATATTCCATTCTTCATGTTGGCAGTGTATGGTATTACTATGAAAGAGATTGTCAATATAGCACAAGCCATGAGTGTAAAGAGGGCCAGAAATGATTTTTTTTTTAAAAAGACTTTTGGGCCACTGCCAAAATGAAAAACAGGATTACACACAGAAATCTGGAGTAACTCAGCGGGACAGGCAGCATCTCTGGAGAAAAGGAATGGTTGACGTTTCGGGTCGAGACCCTTCCACACAGGATTGCTTGTTCTCAAGACTAGTTACGATGGTGGGCAAGACTCCAGCAGGGCCTGAGGTGAAAAATCAGGGGAGGGTGTGTGAAAAAGTGGAATCAGGTGAGTCAAGCCTCATGTTGCAAGGTATGTTTAGCTAATACTGACATCAGCAGAAACCCTGGCTTACGGCTGATTTGATTTACAACAGTGGTGTTTTGGAATGCAAATTTACAGTGTCTGGCTTTGCAGAGATTGTGTCAGTGTAAAAGAAACTCTGGAGACTCCTTCTTTACAATAACTGCAAAGATAAACAAAGGCTATTGACATCAGACAATGTGACGCATTAATGCCTGCGTGATCTGTAAACTACCACTGTAGTATTGTTCAGAACTTGGCTTGTGTATAAACAAAACTGTGAGGAATTAATGTAGCGTGTAGTGCTCGGATAGGGGTTTGCTCACATGACTCCCCACATAGGATTTCTGAAACGAGTTGTACCATTATGGGAAGTGCTCAGTGGAATCCAGACGTATTTCTGCAGGCGTGACGGAGACACTCTGGTGGCGGTGGAGGACGGGCAATGGAGGGAATAAGGATGCAAAAATAATGTGATGCTCCACAGGGCGTGCCTGTGAACCTGAGGTCAAGGAGCAGGTCATGCCTCTTATCAGTTCAGTTATGTGTTCACCGAAGGCCGACCATTTTGAAAGAAAGGGAAGCAAAAATAAAAATCAGATCTTAATTGTAGTTTGGCATAATCTTTGAAATATTTTGCAAAAATTATACTTTACATGAATGCAATTTTGAATGTCATTTTTTCTTTCAATAGCTTTGAAAAACAATTTACAACAGTGTCTTATAATCGTGTCTCTAGATGTGCCACATAAACTAAGGTTGTATTTCTAGTTTAGTTTATTGTCACGCGTACCGAGGTACAGTGAAAAGCTTTGGTTTTGTGCTATCCAGCCAGCAGAAAGACAATACATGATTATAATCGAGCCATTTACAGTGTACACAATAAGGGAATAATGTTTAGTGCAAATTAAAGTCAGTAAAGATGGTCCGATGGTCTCCGATGAGGTATATGGTAGTTCAAGTCTGCTTTCTGGTTGTGGTCAGATGGTTCAGTTGCCTGATAACAGCTGGGGAAAAAATTGTCCCTGAATCTGGAGGTGTGATCCAGAAGAGGGGGTGGTCCTTGATTATGCTGCTGGCCTTGCCGAGGGCAGCGTGAGTTATAAATGGAGTCAATGAAATGGAGGTTGGTTTGTGTGATGGTCCGGGCTGCGTCCACAATTTGCTGCAATTTCTTGCGGTCTTGGATGGAGCTGTTCCCAAACCAATCTGTGATGTATCCAATAAAATGCTTTCTACGGCGCATCTGTAGAAGTTGGTGAGGGTTAGTCAGACGTTGGTCTGATCCCCTAATCTACCGCATTGCGGCCTTTGCACTTTCATTCATCTGCACTATCTCTGTAGCTGTAACACTATACTCTGCATGGTCTGATTGTATTCATCTACGAATATTTTACTTGGATAATGCACATAACAACGTTTTTCGCTACATCTTGGCGCATGTCACAGTAATAATAAACCAATATCAATACTAATAATAATACTGGAGTAACTCACCGGGTCAGGCAGCACCACTCTGAGGTAGGCGTCCCGACCCAAAACTTCACCTATCCATTCCCTCCATAGATGCTGCCTGACCTGTTGAATTACTTCAGCACTTTGTGTTTTGCTTAAGATAGCAGCATCTGCAGTTCCGTGTCTCCAATAAAAATATTATTGGAGCTGTCAATTGTAGTGAATATTAGGGATTGTAACATCCAGTCCTGCTAATCAATCTGAATCAGTGACCGCTGCGAAAGGGCAGCTGACAACCAGGGAAAGACCTAGTGATGGCCTGGAGAGTCTGCTGACCGGAGGGAATAGACCCCACTGGGGCTGGCATGGGCTAGCTCCTCATGCTAGCAGGATCCATCGCTAATCAGCGTTTTGGATCCACCCATATATTGCTACGAAAAAGGCAAGATGAAGAATACCCCTTGAGTCTGCGAGAGCGGGGGCGCAAGATGACTCGTCGACAGACCACATGGCAACAGACCTAGGAACGGAATCGACTATGAGTATTACAACTAGCACAGCAATTGACAGAGCAGCAGCCCCGGCAGGACATAAGCTACGAAGCTGCATCTGTGGCTGGGAAAAGATAACTTCAGAGAAGGTATCTCAAGATCCACCAAGGCAGGAAAAAGTGCCTGAGAGAGCTTGGTGTGGGGCCAAGCAATGACTATTACTTTCTAAGAGGTAGCCAAATCAGTCGAGTGAAGCCCAGTGGCAGGATAACCACCACAGTCCACAGGGTATCAGCACCCCAGGTGAAACTCAACCAGGTACAGTCCCACCAACGGACACGAGTCCAGAGCCCAACCAGCCACAGTCAGCGGTAGAGAGGAAGATGGAAGGGAAAAAGCCTCAAATCCTGTGGCCTAAATCCTGCCAGAGGAAAGAGTGGGAGACCATTATCACTGACCTCGTCCATCTTCTGGAAGGATTGAAGGGATGTGTGGAAAGAAAACTGGAGAAGATGGGAGACACCATATACAACTATGAGGCAGAGAGATTTGGGGTGAAGGTCATGAAACAGAGGACACAGAAGGAACCAGCACTCCAGTACAAGTCCAGGAGGCAGCAGGAGATCAAAAGACTGGTGAAAGAATAGAGGGAGCTGAGAAAATAGTGGAGGAAGGCCACAGAGGCAGAAAGGAAAGGACTCGAGGCACTGCTGGTAGAAATAAAGCAGCGCCTGGCAATCCTGCGAAGAGCAGAATGCCTGAGAAAGCAACACAAGAAGAAAGAACGGGCAAGGACAAGTTTCTACAGAGATCCATATAAGTTTGTCAAAAGCCTCTTAGTCAAAGAGAAGTGCGGGATCCTGAGAGTATCTGTAAGGGAACTGGAGGAGCACCTGAGGAAGACGTACTCTGACAACCGGAGGCATGAGCCAGTCACCATTCCAGATGATATGCCACCTATCCACCCACCTGAGCACCAGATGGACATAAGGCCTCCTACATGGAAGGAGGTGGAGAACACAGTCAAACGGGCAAGGACAACATCAGCCCCAGGGCCCAATGGCATTCCCTACAGGCTCTATAAGAACACCCCTGGTGCCCTGAAATACCTTTGGAAGTTAATGAAAGTGGCATGGGGGAAAGGAATCATACCTAAGGCATGGCGAAGGGCAGCAGGGATCTTAATTCCCAAAGAAAAAAACTCCTCAACCATTAGCCAATTCCGCCAGATCAGCCTTCTGAACGTTGAAGGAAAGATCTTCTTTGGTATTGTGGCCCAAAGACTCTCAGCTTTTTTGCAGAGCAACAACTTAATTGATACATCAGTGCAGAAAGCAGAGGTACGTGGTTTCTCAGGATGTCTGGAACATGCAAACGTCATCTAGCACCAGATACAAACTGCCAAGAAGGAAAAGAGAGATTTGCATGTGGGTTTCTTAGGTCTTGCCAATGCCTTTGGTTCGATGTCCCATGAGTCTCTTTGGGCAGCTTTTAATTTCTTCCAGGTCCCAGAGGTCATCACAAAGCTGGTAAAAGCTTACTTCCAGGACCTCCAGTTCTGCGTCACAACACAGGACAACACCACCGCCTGGCAGCACCTTGCGGTAGGCATAATGGCAGGCTGTACCATTTCTCATCTGGTTTTCACCATGGCATTGGAGCTCATCATTCGAGCATCATGATGGGAGGTCGGAGGGGAACGTTTGAAGAGTGGGCTGCATCTTCCTCCAATCAGGGCGTACATGGATGACATGACCACGATAACAACAACAAAAGCATGCACCAAACGCCTGCTGGATAAACTCCAGGAAAACATCAAATGGGCACGAATGGAGATTAAACCCAGCAAATCCTGCAGTATTTCCATCGTCAAAGGCCGGCTCACTGACGAAAGGTTCCGCATCAATAACGAGACAATACCAACTGTCCTGGAGAAGCCTGTCAAAAGCCTCGGGCGATGGTACACCACATACCTCAAGGATGCAGAGCAGGTCCGAGGGGGCGCTGTCCTGTGTATGGCTGCCCAGCCTGCAGCTGTCCGTCTTTTCATCTCTTTTTTTTATTTTTAGTTAGTTAAAGTGTTTTTGTTTCTGGAGTTCTAGACTTTTTTATGTGGGGGGTGGGGGGGGGGGGGGGGGGGGGGGGGGGGGGAAGGGGGAAACTACCTGGTCGGAGAGGCGGCTTTTCTCCGGGCTGCAGTTTCGACCCGTCGTCGCGGCCTACCAGCGGGCCTGGAGCGGCGATTCCTGTCGGGGACCGCCCAGAACCACGGCTTCGGCAGCGGCACAGCGCTGGAGCGCTAACGCGGAGCGGAGCGGGCGATGCCTTGCCCGGGTCGCCGCGCTGGAGCTCCGGTGAGCTGAAGACCGCCGAGAAAAACATCGCGGAGCTGCGGGACTGTGGAACGGCCAGGAACATCGGGTCTCTGTGGAGGCAACTGTGGAGGCCTCAATAGGCCCGACTATGGGTGAACTGGGGTTGGGGACTGGACATTGTGCCTTCCCTCATAATGGGAACCATTGTGGGGGGATGTTCTTTATGTTTAAATCTCTTATTAATGTTATGTCTGTATTCTTTCTTTATGTGCTGCATTGGCAAGAAGCATTTCACTACACCTAGGTGTATGTGACCATTAAATAACCTTTGAACCTTTGAACCTTTGAGGTGGAACAACTCAGGCAGGATACAATCAGTGGCCTCAAGCAAATCAACAACACTGCTCTCCCAGGGAAGCTGAAGCTTTGGTGCCTTCAATTCGGTCTACTGCCCTGACTCATGTGGCCAATTACCATCGATGAGGTCACTTTAACCCATGTCAACCAGCTGGAGAGACTGGTGAACTCACAAGTGAGGAAGCGGCTTGGGCTATCGAGATGCCTCAGCAGCATAGGGCTCTATGGGAATGGAGCCCTCTCACTGCCAGTCTCAAGCCTGGTGGAGGAATACAAATGTGCCAAAGTGAGGCTGGACATGACACTAACAGAATCCCGGGACCCAGTAATAAGAGGTGTCGCTCCAACCCCAGCAACAGGGAAGAAATAGACTCCAGCAGCAGTGGTACTGGACGCAAAATCTGCCTTCCAACACCGGGACATAGCGGGCCATGTCCAACAAGGTCGAGGGGGCTTTGGCCTGGGAGCAATGAAACGTACCTGGAAAAAGGCTACTCCAGCTGAACATCGGCACCTGGTGGTGGAGGAGGTGCGGCACCAGGAAGAAGCAGCCAGGTGTGCCAAAGCCATATCCCAAGCCAAACAAGGCCGCTGGATGACGTGGGATGGCGTTGAGAGGAGGAAGATCACATGGAGAGAGCTGTGGACCATGGTGTCAAATAAGTTGAGCTTCATTATCAGAGCCACATATGACGTCCTTCCCTCTCCCACAAACCTAAATCATTGGCTGGGAAAGGATCCAGCCTGCCCCCTGTGTGCAGTTCCAGCAAACCTCAAGCAGATCCTGGTCGGTTGTAAGACCAGCCTAACACAAGGCAGATACACCTGGCGACACAACCAGGTGCTGAGGTGTTTGGCAGCTGAACTCGAGTGCAAGAGAGTTACCACCAACGCCATGCCTATCAATGCCCAGATAACATTCCCGCAAATACCATCCTTCATCCGGGAAGGAGAGAAACGGAGGACTAACCCCTCGCCTCTCAACTCATGCCCACTGAACGCAGCCAGGGACTGGGAAATGTGTGTTGACCTAGGCCAGAGGCTTTCGTTCCCACTTGAAATCGCCGTTACCAATCTGCGACCAGATATCGTTCTCTGGTCCAACTCCTGTCGGCGTGTTTTCATCATTGAGCTGACGGTCCCATGGGAGGAGGCTGTGGACGAGGCTTATGAAAGGAAAAAGTTTGATATTCAAACCTTGCAGCAGAGGCAGAGGAGAGAGGTTGGAATGTAAGGGTGTGTCCAGTGGAGGTGGGGTGCAGGGGCTTTGTAGCCAGTTCCACCGCAAGGCTCCTGAGGGAAGTAGGAGTCAAAGGGCAGGCACAAAGGAGGGCAATAAAAGAACTTGCCAATGCCGCCGAACGGAGCTGTGGCTGAAGAGGAAAGATGCTGTCTGGGCTGCCACGTGACCATCTAGACGCTAACCATAAGACACACACCCAGGTCTGATCAACCTGTGGTGGGCCTGCCGCGACTGAGGGTGTCTTGTGATAAAAGGCCGAAACACCCAGTGACGTTGAGGTGCACAACTGAAGATGTGTCTGATTGTTAGCAAATTCACCTAGTGGTCTTACCAAGAATGTCAATTGTAGTGAATGTTAGGGATTGTAACACCCAGTCCTACTAATCAATCTTAATGCTTGATCTGATACGTGGCAGATATCAAGTCGAACAAGAAAGGATGTAACCATATCCTCTTGACATTCAATAACTTTACTATTGCCATGTTGTTTGCCATTATCATCCATGACATTATGACTGAGCCACCTAAATACTATAGCATCCTGTGCAAGTCTGAGGTTGGGTATTCGCCGACAAGAATCTCACCTCCTGAGATTTTTGACAACTGCAAGGCACAAGTCAAGTGTGGTAGAATATTTTTAGTTTGCCTGTATGTGCAGTCTCAATGGTTCAATGTTACAATGGTGCTTTATTGTCATGTGTACCTAAGTGAATTTTTTGTTGTTGCATACTGTAAAGTGACAATCCTACTACACACTAGGCACAATCATACTAGATACAAGAGTTTAAGTTTGTAGACCACTCTGCAAGAGTTGCCACATGTTAGGCACCATCCTGTACCCTTCAAGTCTGAAATTTAAAAAAAAAATCTTAACTTGACCATAAAGGTCCATTGTCCTGGCGGTGACACTTGGTTGGAGATGTAGGTTTCAACATCACTCACAGAGATTAACAACATTTTAATCAAAGCTACCCTCATGTATGATATCATATTCTCTGCCTTAAGTATTCTGTAGACTTTAGACATACAGTGCAGAAATAGGCCCTTCTGACCATCGTGTCGTCTCCGACCAATGATCACCTATACACAAGCACTATTCTGCACACAACTTGCCATTTTCATCGAAGGTAATTAACCTACAAACCTGCACGGAGAAAACCCACGCGGCCACGGGCAGAACATGCAAACTCCACACAGACAGCATCCGGGACCAATCCTGGGTCTCTGGAGCTATAAGGCAGCAACTCTACCACTAGGTACAATTAGAAAATGAACTGTAACTGCTACACACTAAAACTAGTTTGACAACACCTCCCAAACCTAGTCCTATCACTGTCAAGAAAGGGAAGAGTAGTGAATGTAATAGAACAACAGCACATGGTCGTCCGAACGGGGGGTGCGATGGATGCGGCTGCACCCCCCTTTTTTTCCAGAGTAAAACAAAATCCAGAGTTTAAAAAAAAGAAATTGGTTTTCTTTACTGCAAAAACTTACTGTATTTTATTTGCAATTTTTGCATGCTCCTTTATAACATTTTACATAACATTTTACAACAGTACAACTTGATTATTAAAACAAGGACAACTTCAATTCTTAATTTAAAAAAATGTATACAACAATGACTCCAATCATCTCATTCCACCCACTCATTACTCTTGACAACCAAAATTATTTCTGAAATATTGGTCATAAATTTGGTACAAAAAATCTCCAAAATAAGGCTCAGAATGCGCCAGAGAACATCTAAAACCCCAGAGTGGGCCCTGGACCCCGGCCACGAGGGACTTCGCCCTCCATGCTCATGATGTGTGCTGTGTGCACATTATTTCACATAACATTTTGGTAATCCTGTCATGCCACCCCCCTTTTTGAAAAGCTTCGTATGGGCCTGCAGCACAACAAATTTCCCTCCAAATTACACATCCTCCTCACTTACATGTAACCCCTAAATACAACTGCATTCTGGGTGTATCTTCAACATGTTGGTTGCAAAAGACTGGGCAAAAAAAATGTATTTAATTCATACAAGATTAAAAACTAAGATCACATGATCTCATTCATCTCTTGTAAAACACAGTTCTAGTCCAGTAGAGATAACATTCAGTTTGCTGAGCATATATTTTAACAGCAAAATAAATGAAATAACATGTAATATTGTATTACATTGATATTGTAATATTGAAATAACATTGTAATAACAAAGTGCTTAACGCCAACCCGATCAGACAAAGTTAGCGCATTAAAAATTAAATGAGGTTAGAAACAAGGAACTGCAGATGCTGGTTTACAAAAGTCCATAGAGTTGTGGGATACGTCAGTGGGTCAGGCAGCATCTCAGGAGAATATGGATAGGCAAGGTTTCGGGTCAGTTACTCCAGCACTTTGTGCCTTATTAAGTCAGGTTAGCATGGTTGACACAAAAGCTTTATCCAATAAGTAATTTAAAAAAACCCATCTTAAAGAGAAGAAGAAATTTACTAATATTGCATCCTGTTTCAAATGTTCAGATTTAAAAAACTTCAATTAGATTTATGCTGTATAGTTATTATTTAGTTGGAAACAAATTAGGTGTATCAACACGACTAAATAAAATGCAATGTTGCATAAAATCCATGTATTTTCCACGATGCCTAACAGTCAGCTGGGCTTTACATGGTGTTCTTGTCTTCAGTTGCAGCTATAAAATTGGCATAATGAACTCACTGACATTATAGAAAGTTGCCTTTATCTGTAACTATGGGTGAAGATGCATTAAATGAATTGCTCACTGCGTTAGGTTAATGTTGTGAAACAGTTGTAACCCATTCCATTCAGTGGTATCAATGCCAATTATTACATCAATTAGGGTCTGTTGCTGTCAGTCCGGCTGGACAAAGTATTTTCGTCTCAACCATCTAGTGCTAATCCCTGGATGCAGCTGGCCTCAATAATGCCAAAGTCATATAAAAGAACATAAGGAACTTCAACCAGCAGATATATCACAGAAATGGGAGAATATAATTTGATTCATGTGGCAGATGCTTTTGCAGAGCAGAGCAAGAGAGCCTGAGTGGACAGATGTTTGCTGACTTGGTCTCACTTAAATCTTGAATTTACTTTTGAAATGGAACATTATGCAGGTTATGTAAATACTAAATAGCATAAGTTCATAAGATATTGGAGCAGAATTAGGCCGTTTGACCCATCGAGTCTACTCCTCCATTCAATCGTGGCTGATCTATCTTTTCCCTTCAACCCCATTCTCCTGCCTCCTCCTCGTAACCTTTGACACCCTTACTAATCAAGAACCTGTCGATCTCCACTTTAAAAATACCCAATGGCGGCTTCCACTGCCATCTGTGGCGATTAATTCCTTCGATTCACAACCCCCTGGCTAAAGAAATTCTTTCTCATCTCCATTCCAAAGATACGTCCTTGTATTATGAGGCTGTGCCCTCTGGTCCTTGACTCTCTCACGTGAAACATCTTCTCCACATCCACTCTATCTATAAAGTACATTTCAGCAATGAGGTCATTGGCAGCCCATCCCACCCCTCAAATAAAATACTCATGGGAAAGAAGTAGGTATGCACAGTTTGAACCACTTCATTTCCCATTGATGATGAGGATAGCAGGTGAATAACATGTTTTCTCCTGAAATTAAGTGCTGTTAGAGGAGGTACACTTGCATTTTCTAGGGCAGTGGGCAACACACCAGTTTCGTAATTTCAAACATGGATGTGCTCATAATGTTATTAAGAGATGCTTGACAAGCTGTTGCAGCCGAATTGTCAGTTCTCCGATAACATTATCCAGTTCACAATGTAAAAAGCTGGTAACAATGTTACTATTCCTTGCAGAGACTCCACTGCTAATGCTCAGCTTTAAAATGTTCCAAGTCAGACTGTTGCCTTTCAAATATGCTTAGCTTGAGCTCTATAGACGCTCAAGGATTAGGTGATGGGAATTGCTCGCCAAGAAAAGGCCAAGTTCCATTCAGTTCACCGTTTTTCAATCCTGTTAGTCACAGCGAACAATAATGATTGAGTTGTTAACTTGTTAACTAATCACATCAATCAATTTCTATCGATGAATCAATAACAGGCCCAGAAATGACAGGAGAGAAAATCTCTGTGGTGTGGAGCTTTGTGAAGAATAGATTGGATGTCTTTTTTTTCCATCGAAGCATTTTGCACTGCCTTCTGTATTCCAAAATGCTATTTGCAGGAGGAAATGTATCTAATTTACATCTGAATGATTTAACTGGTGGTTTACTGGATGGTCTCTGTATGGTAATCAAACAGTCTTCATTATGGACCAACAAATTCCCAAAGAGTTCCTACAAATCTTCAAACATCTTTGAATCAGTAATAAAGCAGATTAACTGGTTATTTTAACATAGTCTAAATTCAGCGAAAACGGACAAGATGAATGTTCCATAAGCACCACAGTTGTCAAGGTACTTTATAAATTGAGTTTTGAGATTCTCAACTAAATTCCTCATGTCATGTGCCAGTTATCGACACCCTTGCACAATGGTGCAACGGTATTGTGTGGAACAGTATTGGGTAGCAGGTAGTGCTGTTGCATTTCAGCTGCAGTAACCCGAGTTTGATCCTGACCTCTGGTGCTGTCTGGGTCAAGTCGCATGTTCGCCTTGTGACCTTGACAGATTCCTCTGGTACTCCGGTTTCTTCCCAAATCCCAAAGGTCAGCTTGTTGGTATGTTAATTAGCTACTGTAAATTACCCCTAGTGTAGGTGGCTTATGAGACAATTGGGACCCAGTTAATCGGCTATGTTACTGATTCAAAGATGTTTGACAAATTTGAGAGAAAGAATGGATTACCTAGAAGTAAGTGGGGAAATTAGATCTGTGTGTTTGTTCTAAGGGCTAATATAGAATTGATGGGCCAAATGGCCTCTTTATATGTTGTAATAAAATATGATGGCCGATTAGGAAAGGGGGAGATGCAACGAGACCTGGGTGTCATGGTACACCAGTCATTAAAAGTAGGCATGCAGGTGCAGCAGGCAGTGAAGAAGGCGAATGGTATGTTAGCATTCATAGCAAAAGGATTTGAGTATAGGAGCAGGGAGGTTCTACTGCAGTTGTACAGGGTCTTGGTGAGACCACACCTGGAGTATTGCGTACAGTTTTGGTCTCCTAATCTGAGGAAAGACATTCTTGCCTTAGAGGGAGTACAGAGAAGGTTCACCAGACTGATTCCTGGGATGTCAGGACTTTCATATGAAGAAAGACTGGATAGACTCGGTTTGTACTCGCTAGAATTTAGAAGATTGAGGGGGGATCTTATAGAAACTTACAAAATTCTTAAGGGGTTGGACAGGCTAGATGCAGGAAGATTGTTCCCGATGTTGGGGAAGTCCAGAACAAGGGGTCACAGTTTATGGATAAGGGGGAAATCTTTTAGGACCGAGATGAGGAAAACTTTTTTCACACAGAGAGTGGTGAATCTCTGGAATTCTCTCCTGCAGAAGGTAGTTGAGGCCAGTTCATTGGCTATATTTAAGAGGGAGTTAGATGTGGCCCTTGTGGCTAAAGGGAACAGGGGGTATGGAGAGAAGGCAGGTACAGGATACTGAGTTGGATGATCAGCCATGATCATATTGAATGGCGGTGCAGGCTCGAAGGGCCGAATGGCCTACTCCTGCACCTATTTTCTATGTTTCTATGGTAACAGACCCTTATTTCCAAATCATGAATCTGGTAAGTTCTGTCTAAAGGGCCTGTCCCACTTTCACGACCTAATTCACGACCTCTGCCGAGTTTGCCCTTGACTCATACTCGCAGCATGGTAGTCACTAGGTCATAAGAGGTCTTAGGTACATCGTAGCAGGCTGTGATGCTAGTCGTAGGTACTCGTGGCATCAAGTAGGTCGGGGCATTTTTTCTAGCATGATGAATAATGTCCACAAGTAAAAAAGGTTGTGAATTAGGTCGTGAAAGTGGGACAGGCCCTTTACACTGCTCCTTTGAGCTGAACACACTGGTGCAGTTTTGAAATTAATTTTGTAGTAAAGCAATGTTTTTATCATAGGCTACATTTGTTTCTAAGTCAACACCATTAAGGTAACTTTGTTCGTCTTCTGTCTGATTGTTACAGTGGAATTTTGCCATGTGGAAAATTGTCTGCCAATAATCAAAGGAACCCAATTGGGTAGAAAATGCTCTGAGACACCCATACACGCTCAAATTTATTTTTCTTTCATGCCCCTCAACCAAAATAAATAGGCAGAATAGGGCTGCTATAAACCATATTTTGGGTAATTGTGGTGCAAGTTCATATGATTTGAGAGTTTTTAAACCAGATTGGACAATTTCTGGTACAGGAAATATTATTTGCATTATCTTGTTTCTTTCCCTTTCAGTATTTATTTTCCTCCCTTCACCATGAGAGAGTACAGAGGAGATTTACTAGAATGTTGCCTGGGTTTCAACAACTAAGTTACAGAGAAAGGTTGAATAAGTTAGGTCTTTATTCTCTGGAGCGCAGTAGGTTAAGTGGGGACTTGATAGAGGTCTTTAAAATGATGAGAGGGATAGACAGAGTTGATGTGGATCAGCTTTTCCCTTTGAGAATAGGGAAGATTCAAACAAGAGGACATGACTTCAGAATTAAGGGACAGAAGTTTAGGGGTAACATGAGGGGGAACTTCTTTTCACACAGAGAGTGGTGAATCTCTGGAACTCCCTGCCACAGAGGGTAGTCAAGGCCAGTTCATTGGCTATATTTAAGAGGGAGTTAGATGTGGCCCTTGCGGCTAAGGGGATCAGAGGGTATGGAGAGAAGGCAGGTACGGGATACTAAGTTGGATGATCAGCCATGATCATATTGAATGGCGGTGCAGGCTCGAAGGGCCGAATGGCCTACTCCTGCACCTAATTTCTATGTTTCTATGTTTACTCAGAGAGTGGTAGCGGTGTGGAATGAGCTTACAGTGGAAGTGGTGGAGGCAGGTTTGTTGGTATCATTTAAAAATAAATTGGATAGGCATATGGATGAGAATAGAATGGAGGGTTATGGTATGAGTGCAGGCAGGTGGGACTAAGGGAAAAAAGTTGTTCGGAACGGACTTATAGGGCCGAGATGGCCTGTTTCCGTGCTGTAATTGTTATATGGTTATATGGTTATATGGACATAGGTATTACCATCAGTTTAATCTAATGTCCTTACTTATTAATTCATATATTGTTTTTGATTCATTTTCACTGAGCACTGACAGTACAGAGTGCAACAGAGTTGTAGGTACAGTATAGTTATAAATTCAAGCCTTGTATGATAATAAGCAGTTACAATCTCAAGCTTGTGCCAGCATTAAAACAAATGGCTGGGCAGTGAGAGATTGGGCCTAATTCAGTTCAGAATATTTTTTACTGTTGTTATTGAAAATGAAGAGGCATTGAAACAATTGTGTTTCGTAGTGTCTCTGCTATGAAGAGACAATTACATTAAATTAATATTCCAGTCTTCTTTGCATAAACTAATCTCTTTAGATTAATTACAGATGCTAGTTTTTGATGAACAGTATCGATTACCTTTCATCATTTTAACTTTATCTTTAATTAATTCTTACATTTTTTTTCTTGCAATTTGCTGATTTTTAATGTTCCATTATTTTAATTTCTTTTTGTGTTTCACGTAATCCTTTTGACATTTATTGTCTTTTCGTTTGTAGTTTGTGTCTTCACATATAGAAACGTGTTTCTTATAATAACGTAAAGCTCTTCGACGATGATTTCGTTACAAAAAGATATTTGTCATGCTCACCCTCCGAGAAATGCATTCTAAGGAATTACAGTCATTTGGAATCTTTATTGGCGACTTACTGTGTTTGTCATTTTTTTTGTCCTGGATAACATATTGGTTGTGACAAATGATAAGAGAAGCTACTGCATCATGAAAATATCTACTACTCAACAATCAGAGCCCACCGGATAAACAGGAAGGGAACAATTCAACCATCGGAGGTAGTGTCTGTGTGTGGCGGGTCATTTTTGCAAGCCTTCTTGTGTCTGAGTAATGATTGAAAAAATGCGTATATAATGTAATTTGGAGAACAGTTTCATTTTAGAAAATACATTTTTGTGGAAAAATTATATTAAACTTGCTGAATAAAAATAAAATTCTGAAAAGCCTCCTGCATTATGTGTAAATGTTACTTGCAGTGACATAGTGACATGTGTTTAAGCGAGTATACAAACGCACAGAAACACGCACAAAGTAAATATAGACACAGACACAGACACATAAAAAGCCAACACACACAAATACAGACAATGGTATGCACACAAAACTCCATTCACTATTAGATGCACCTATGGGCAAACACATACGCACACGCACTAACACATACGGTAGCTATTTTTATTTCCTTTGGTTAACGAGTAATTCCTGTAACGATTTATGTATCAAAAGTCACGTGGTATTTTCATTTTTGCAGTCTGGTATGTTTTTTACCAGAATTCTTACCATGACTGCTGCCTAGTTCATGAATAGGTTTTAGATGAGCCTAGTCCCACCTACACCACTTTAGTGAATTCATTGAATTTAATTTACAATTATGGAATCGTAGACTCTATATGGCACAGAAGCAGACTGTCGAGCTTCATGCCATTTCTCTGTAGACAACATGCACAATCCAATTCCCCCATCTTTTCCCTGTATTCATATTTTCTGCAAGTACCTATCTCAGGGATCCATTTTATCTAATTCTCCATTAAAAATACTGACTAACTTCTCACTGTTCTTGCACACAGTTGCCGGGGGTGCAGTTGTGAGATATTCACACTTCAGGCTGATGTATTTCATCAGAACCCGGAAAGATTTGAAATGCTTTTGGCAGCAAGACTAACATCAGATGAAGGACCGATGTGGAAGCAGTTACGTGGTTGTCCTGAAAGAGTATTGGCAGCATGTCTCCTTACAACAACCTACAGAGGTGTGGTGGTTTACTCTAATTCCACCTTCTACATGACTTCACTCAGTAATAGAGAAATTCCCTTAGTTCAACCTATTCCCCTCCAGGTACCTGAACTAAGTTGTTTCAATCCCTCTCAGGTCTGATGAAGGGACCCTCATCTGAATATTACCTGTTTTTTTTCTCTTTCCACAGAGGCCTACCTATCTGACTTTTCCTAAAATGTAAATTTTTTGTTTTACATCACGCTCAGTTTTTTAAAATCCTACATGTATAAGTGTGACCTGTTGTGCAGGTCCAACAGATTTACTATTACCAACACATTACCCAGACCAAGAGCTTAATATGCTGGTACCTGCCCCTCTTAAGCAATTTTGCCTTATCACAGACAACCCCTTTGTTCTACACGTCCCCTCCCGCACCTTTTCCTCCACTGACCATAAACTTATGAAACATTCTTCACAATTCACTTTCCCCTAGCTCTTCTTGCCTGTATCCACCTATCACTGGTGAGGTTTTATTCTGCGACCCCACCTTTTCCAGCTTCCTCCCCCTCCCTCCCTCAGTCAGAAGAAGGGTCCCGACCTGAAACATCACCCACCCATTCCTTCCACAGATGCTACCTGACCCGTTGAGTTACTCCAGCACTTTGTGTTTTATTCATGATTCTAGCATCTACAGTTAATTGCAAATTTAGAAACCTGTGTCTTTTTTCCCCCCTCAATTCTGACAGAGAATCGCAGACCTGAAAAATAAACTGTTTCTCAATCTACGGATGCTGCCTGACCTGCAGAGTTTTTCCAGCGTCTTCTGTTTTTATTTTATATGCCATATGAGTCTCAAGGAGCTTTCCTCTCAGCACTAAGGAGTGCAGAATGGGGGAGTGCCATGTCATCTTGGAAGTCCATATTCATGTTAAAATCCAAGCAATAATCTGAATGCAAACGTGAAGCCCACAGTCTGTATGACATCAGTAAATGTATCCCTGAAATGTGATATCACTAGAGCCAGAGAATTCTCAAATAGACATTCCCCTCCTGAAATGTTGCACAAAGCCCCTCTACATTAGCAGTCTTTGTTATATCCTTCACAATACTCTTAAACCTGAATTTAAACAACATTAAAACCATCCAGCCTGCTTCTGTATCGATGACACATACTCTCACTGCAAATTCAGTAGCTGCTATAAAATAACACTGCGGACCAAAGTACCAAATCTGATAAAGGTGATTAATTTAATTACTAAGACAATAATTGCCTTTCATTCATTTCTCACCCAAGTGCCAATCCATGATGCCATTCCAGCGAAGGCTCCCCCTCATGCAGCTTCTCCTCTGAACCATGGCCTCGGTGAGGTTATGCTTCTTGCATAACCTCGTTCTTGTAGTGTGGAGCTGCCTTTGGCCAGCAACTCTTGGACAGCCCCAGCTGCAGACTGCTGCACTTCAACCATTGCCGGTGCGATCTGGCCCAGCTGACACCGCAGCTGTTGATTCCTGCTGTGTGTGTGTGTGTTTCACATCACTACATAAAATGGGGCCATTTTGACCATTGAATCGAAGCCAGCTCCCAGACAAAGTCCAAATGTGCAAGGAAGAACTGCGGATGCTGATTTACACTGAAGATAGACACAAAAAGCTGGAGTAACTCAGCAGGTCAAGCAGCAACTCTGGAGAAAAGGACTAAGTGACGTTTCAGGTCGTGACCCTTCTTCAGACTGAGCATCAGGGGAGAGGGGAACGAGAGATATGGAAAGGTACATAGAACAAATTAATGAAAGATATCCAAAAAGGCAGATCAAAGCCAGTGACGATGATCAAGGAAATGTGGAGGCCACAATGGTCCATCACCTGTTCCTATACCTCCTCCCTTGACTGCATCCAGGGACGCCAATAGCCCCTTCAGGTGAGGCAGAGGTCACTTGCACCTCCTCCAACTTCAACAACTGTATCAGCTGTTCTGAGTGTGGACACCTATGTATCGGCGAGGCCTTGCGCAGACTGGGCTATTGTTTCGCTGAAGACTTTTGCTCAGTCCCCCTGATCTCCCATTTCCCAAACACTTTAACTCCGCTTCCCTTTCCCATACTGGCCTTTCTGTCCTGGGCCTCCTCCACTGTTAGAGTGAGAACCAATGCAAATTGGAGGAACAACACCTCATATTTTGCTTGGGCAGCTTACAACCCAGCAGTATGAATATTGATTTCTCTAACTTCATGTAATCCTTGCATCCCCTCCCTTTCCATTTCTCCCCCACCTAAGTCGCCATACTACTTTCATTGTCGTCTTGCTGAGTTTCACTGTTTTACTCGTTATCACCTTCCTCACAGCCAACAATGGGCCATTGTGGGCTCTATCTCTCCTTCATCATCGTTGATGGGTTTGATCTGTGATTTTTGCATATCTTTCATTAATTTGTTCTATGTACCTTTTCATGTTTCTCCACTCCTCCCACGGACTCTCAGTCTGAAGAAGGGTCTCGACCCGAAACATCAACTATTCCATTTCTCCACAGATACTGCCTGTCCCGCTGAGTTACTCAAGCTTTTTGTATCTATCCCAGAGATGTCCCATCAATCCATTCCACCAATTATTCCCTTGTACCCTATTCTCTTTCACAATTCCCCCCTGGTGATTCTTCTATGCCCCATCTACATCAGGAATGATTTACACTAACCAATTAACCCTATAAACCCACACTCCAGATGTTGTGGAAAATCTAAGGGGTTACAGGGAAAAGTGAAAGCTGCACGTAGATAGCACCTCAGGTCGCAGTGAAACCTGTGTTGCCAGAGATTTGTCATTGTGCTGCCCTTGTAATATCCTCTAATTTGCTAACTCATCGATGGGAAATGCTTCCTCTGGAGCAAGGCATCTCCATCTGGAAGAAGTGTTTGGTTGGCAAGTATCAGGCAACAGATATGAGAGTTGCAGCTTGAAGTGATCAAAGTTTGTAGACCACCAGATGAAGTGAGGGGAAGGGTTACAAGTAATCGATCACCACTCTACTCAGCCAAGCTGCTTGCTTTCCCTTCCCTCATGCTCACGTGCCTGTCAGCATCCTTCCCGGGATTTGAGCAGAGCACTGAGGAGCATGTCCCAAGGCAGAAAATACTGGAGTAACTCAGCGGGACAGAAAGGAATGGGTGACGTTTGGGGTCGAGACCCTTCTTCAGACTTCAGACTGTCCCAAGGCAGCTCTGATCATGTGCACCACCTGCTCTAAAGACCACCCAGGATTTACTGCAGCCCATCCAGGGACTGCCAACATCAGGTTAGATAATGCCTGCTCCTCCTGGTTGCCCTGGTTGAATTATGGGAGAAAGCTACCAGTACCTGATAGCATTCACCCTTCCTCTTTTGATGAGAGCTGTTCCCAGAGCATCAGCCAGTGCCAATTGACCCTCTGTAGACCAGATATATGCATCTTGATTCATAGCAGATAATGAGCATATTGTCACCGTCATTAAGATAAGGCATTGAACATAATATCAGGAGATCCTTGGGTCTGTCATCAGTTTAGTTTAGTTTAGTTTAGTTTAGAGATACAGCACAGTAAACAGGCCCTTCGACCCACTAAGTCTGTGCCGACCAGTGATCCCCGTTACAATAGCACACACTCCACACTAGGGACAATTTGCAATGTTTACCGAAGCCAATTAACATACAAACCTGCCCTGTCTTTGGAGTGTGGGAGGAAACCAGGGTTCCCAGTGAAAACACAAGCGGTCATGGGGTGAACGTACAAACTCCATACAGCCAACACCCGTGGTCAGGATCGAACCCAGGTATCTGATGCTGTAAGATTCTACCGCCGTGTTGCCCTGCCACCCCTAGTTTGCAACCAATTTTTAGCTCATTGCAATAGACAAAATATAAGAACATGAATCTTGAAAGGAATTCTGCTTGATTCAAATGGTGTAGTGCATAGCTTTTATAATTTTTCTTAAGGATATTCAGCTGAGGCTAAGGTTAAAACCATTAAAATTCTTGATTGGTTGGTTACCTGAAATTTTGAGACTATTGAATTTTTTTGCAAATCTCCAGCCATCTTTAAATTGAAGAAGTTTAAACACTGATTTCGATCAATTTTGGAAATTTTACATTCTGCCTGGAATGCACTTCGCATTTATTAATAACCCCTGACATCTCCTGTACTAAACTGGTGATCATACCATCATACCTTGCTTGGGGTTTCTCATCGAGACAGCCGGAAGAAGTTGAAAATGTTAGTATTTTAAACAATTTTTAATCTTAATCCTGAATCCAAACCTCGATCCTTTATTATGATTTGGAGTTAGATACTGAGTTATTCACTATCTTGTGCATATTATGAGATATAACATAATAATTGAAGATGTACTAGACACATGCTATTATTAATACAATTTGATACTAACCTCGTGCAGCTGCTCAGCTGTAGACAATTTAAAAAAAAAATCCATATTGACCTCATCTCCATCTAGTTTCTATCGGCAGTTGTCAGTCAAGCTGTGATATCACGTTAACATTTCTGATTCCTATCATAGGTTTCCATAGCACAGCAAAATCCTGTTAACTTCTGACACTGTCACCTCTATAGCACTCTCCCTGCAGCTTATGAACAGTGGCTGAACTTTACAGCACTGCAGCCTGAAGTGATATAATAATATTAACATGTTAGTTTTATTCTATTTGTTGGATGAAACTCCAAGTTTCAAAACTGTTGCACCTGACAGTTTTAAATATATATATATTCAATGCTTCCTTTTCAATTGGATGAGAAGTTGCTGATTTAAAAAAGAACATGTCCTGTCTTTAAATTTTTAACGTCAGAATTGTTGCCATATTTTGAAGATTCAAAAACAAAACAAAGCAATTGTATATACCAGTTTGCTCAAGATGCTTCAGGGAAACAGAACTTTATAACAACCAAAGCTCACTGCCATAAAAAGTACATTAGTGTAATCACAAGGGAAAGATAAAAGGGCTCTAGTCCCTATGTGTTTTAGTGGAATAATTAACCTTTAAATCTCCAGTGAGATATAATGGAATGTTTGGGACTTACTATAGTTTGAGGCAAAGAAAATACAAGGTCTCATCTTCTTAAAACATTGGTGAGTTCCATTCCTTCATTGTTAATTCTATTGTTGTAGAAAAGCACATATGAGAATTTGGCAAGTATTTCAGGGTAAAACCGATTCAACTTAACCTAGATTTTTTGAATCGAGTCCTTTAACATCCTCTGGAAAATGACAATAAAAAATCATTCATGCAATCTTTGATGAGTTTTCCAATTCTGCTGTGTCTGAATCAGTGATCCTTAAAGAGTCCACTGAAAGCCAACAGGGAAATGAAACAAAAGTTTTTTTTGTACTTTACCTTCTGTGGAACCTGGAATAGCAGCACTCCTCTCTCGAAATAACCAGTGGTGACCATGAATAATAGCCCTTGTGTTCCTCCTATTCCAAACCGTGTCTTGAACATAATCTTATGATGTAGAGTGAGGCTGTTTGGCTATTTGAGATTATGCTAGAGCTATTTGATGTCTATGTAGAGGTGATACAAATATGCATCTAGTGACTTCCTAAATATTGAAAGTGATTCTGCTTCCACCAGTCTCTGAGTGAAGAAGGTCCCCCTCAGACCCTCTCGAAATTTCTTCTCTGTTTTCCTCTCTGTCTTCCAGCATTCTTATCAATTCTACATCTCCAGCTATCACCCTGTAATATGTGCTCCCACGCATGCTCATTCAATCTAATTCCCTCACCAGCCAACAACACTGGGGTTAATATAACCCAATAACCGTATCTTTGGCAGGTGAGAGGAAACTGGAGCACCTGGTTGAACGCTGAACAATAGAACGCTGGAGGCTTGCAGGACATCAGTGAAGAAACAAGTTTGTGATGATATTGGCAGACGTCTAACAATGCTTGAAGAGATGTGGTCCTTTGTCTGCATCAGTGCAAAGGAGGATGCAGCAGCTCGCACAGGCGATGGCGAGCTGCCGGTGGGATGCTGCTGATGACCTGTACAGATCTCTGATGGTTGACTACGTGAATGAGGTGGGACAGTGGATGGTGGGAGTGAAACGGCTGATCGCTGAAACCAAAAACCTGCCACACGAGCTGTCCGCTGATTTTGCCCCGGAGACGGAGTCAGGGAACTGAGACGCTGAACAGTGTTACAGGGAACAGGACCATCAGTGCGGGCTCGATGGGCCAAATGGCCTCTTCCTGCACCTAGTTTATCTATGTAAAACCTGACGGTCACAGGCAGAACATGCAAACTCCACGCTAACAGCACCAGAGGTCAGAATTGCACCTAGGTCGATGGGGATATGAGGCAGCAGCATTTCCTGCAGTCCCACTATTGTGTCTTGTTCTACCAGCACATGTATTGCAGAAAGTCCAGCCATGTCTGTGTCCTGTCGTTGTTGAGCAGAGTGCAAATATGGCCAGATACTAAAAGAAAGCCTCAGGTCCAATTTCTGACATGATTTTGCTTTCTAACGTGCAATGACTCAGATCATGAGAAACTGAAGCAGGAACAGGCCATGTTAACCGCTACACCACTGTACAACCCTTCTGTAAAATGAGACCATAACTTTTGGTTATGCAGCAGGTTCGTTGTTTTTGTTTTTTTTAGTTTGTCCAAAAGTATGTTTTAGTGTTTCTCTGTGTTTCTTGTGCGGGGAGTGGCAGGAGGGAATAGGGGGAAACCATTTTCAGGCACATACCTCAACGGAGAGGTGACTTTCTTCCTTGTCCACTTCTTTGCCCCCCCCACCACCCCTCCTCGCAGCCTTACAGCTGGTTTGGTGCGGCCTTTCCCGGAGTCTGGCCCAGACCTTCAGCTGCGGCCCAGCGGGGACTTTGACCACGCGGACACCCTTGCCGGGGGGCACCGGAGAAGTACTCTGACCCCTGCCCTGCAGCCTACAACATCTTGGAGTCTCGCTCTGTGGAGCTTCTGGCGGCAGGTGTGGAACGGAACTTTCATCCTGGAGAAGAGCTCCGACTGCCGGCTTGCGGCCTACAACATCTGGAAGCCGCGGTCTCCGGTAAGGAGGTGGCCGATTTGGGAGCTCCAGGCTGCGGGGTGTGCTTGACCAGTCCCGACTTCGGCGTTCCGACCATCCCGACCATATGGCCTGAACATCGGGCTGTCCGTAGCAGCGACTACAGAGGGTCAGGGCCCAGACCACGGGTGAACAAGGGAGGAAGAGGAGGAGGACTGTCTGAACTGTATTGTCTTCCACTACAGTGAAGAATGCTGTGGTGGGTGTCTGTGTTGAATTATGTTGTGTATTATGTCCTTTTTTAATTGTAACGCTGCATGATAAATTCATTTCACTGCACCTTATGGTGCATGTGACAAATAAATTTGAACTTGAACTTGATGTTGAACACATATTATTTTAGACTTTAGAGATGCAGAGTAGAAACAGACCCTTCGGCCCACTGAGTCCACGCCTACCAGGGACACTAGGGACAATTTACAAGTTTGCTGAAGCCAATTAACCTACAAAGCTGTTTAAGAAGGAACTGCAGATGCTGGAAAATCGAAGGTACACAAAAATGCTGGAGAAACTCAGCGGGCGCAGCAGCATCTATGTGTCGTAGGAAATAGGCAACGTTTCGGGCTGAAACCCTTCTTCAGACTACAAAGCTGTACATCTTGGAATGTGAGAGGAAACTAGAGCACCTGGAGAAAATCCACACGGTCACGGGGAAAATGTACAGACACCATACAGACAGCACCCGTAGTCAAAATCGAACCCGAGTCTCTGGCACTGTAAAGCAGCATCTCTATCTCTGCACCACCCTTCTGTAAAATGAGGCCATAACATTTGTTTTATCTTTCACTACTTTTCTGCAATAACCTCACAACCCTTGATTTCCTTAATATCCAACAATCTATTGATCTCCATCTGAAATTCCAAAGACTCATACATCTCAGAGGGAAGGAATTTCTTCTTTAATATTGAGACCATGATCTCTGGTTCTAACAAGAGTCAGGTTGAGTCGGGGGAAACATAATTTCTAATCCTACCCTATCAAGCCCTGAAATAATTGAAACCGTTTCAATGAGGTCCCCTCTCATTATTCTAAAGTCTGTAAAGTGTGGGCAAAATCTGCTTAGTTTCCCTTCATATGATCATTTCTTCCACCCTCAGAATTAATTTTGTTAACCTTCACTGACTCCTTTGATAGTAAGATTAAACGAGAACTTACCAGTTTGAAGTTTGATCTGTATTTTATGAGGAGTTACAATGAGGGATTACGTGAAGAAGCCCGCCAGGACGCATGCGTATCATTCTTCAAAGCAGCGGTGTGAAATCACAGATAACTGTAATGACTAAACATAGTAAGATTAGAGAAGAGGTACCAGTTAAGTATATGATCAGGGTGGGAGCGGAGGGCACGTAATCCCTCATCGTAACTCCTCATAAAATACAGATCAAACTTCAAACTGGTAAGTTCTCGTTTAATCTTACTATTTTACTTTGGAGTCACGTGAGTGACTACGTAAAGATTTTAAAGCTCTGTGATTTCATGCCGTGGAACGAGTCCATGCATCACGTTTGCCTTGACTGTGGGAGGAATTGTGTTAACATAATTTGGACATGAATTCGACATTGAAATCATGAAAATGTTTAACACAAGTTTATAACCCCTTTTTATGGGTTTAAATTAATTTACAGAACTTAAATTGTTTCTGCAAACGTTCCAGGTTTCATTACTGGTTTATTACAAAATAATTGGAATGTTCCCCCTCCAGACCATCCTGCTGCCTTGAGGATTTGGTCCATTGGTACATCCAATTGTATGCTGCCGATGTAGCTGCAGCCCTGGTGGAAAGAGATTTTTTAAATTTAGTATCCACCCCAGCCTGTGTTAGCAACTGTTTCAGCCATCTTGAGATGGTCTGGACCGTCACTCTTGGTGTAGTTGCTAGTGGCTGACCAAAATGTGCCTTTTCATTGCCTCTTAGGATATTCGTTTTCTTCATGTATAACGACAGATGTCTTGTTATACACAGACGGTCATCTGTTGGGTATGACCTAATTGTATATTGAGGCCTGCTGATCCCTTTTCTGTTCTGCTTACTATCTCATAAATATGAAACTTAATATTTTCTGTTGAGGAAGTCATGTTGTCCAGTCTAGTTTTTGCAGTGACTGTATCCTCTGTGCCGTGACCAATACCATTAGCATGACTGTTTAATGTCAGTCTGTGTAGGGACAGAACTGTTGCTGGAGACCAATTCCTGAGCATCTTCAGGATTATTCTCACATCCCATATTAGGGAGTATCTGGTTCCCCTCATAGGTTTTGTACCAGTGGGTGAGTCCCAACAGTGTAATGGTCTGTCCCCTGCCATAGGTAAGTCGATAGGGCACTTCTGGCGCAGTTGATGGCACTGTAACTGAGCCCCTCATCATAGTGGAGGCCTGCCAGATATTCCAGAACAGATTGGATGTTCATGTCTCTGATTCCATGTTTGATACCACTGGGAACCATGGTTGTGTAGGCCAATCGGGTACTATCAATACCAGATGCAGAGTCTTGTTGTATTTCCTTAATGCCCGACTGAGAGGCAGGAAAAGGCGGGAATGCGTAAAATAACTTGATAACTGGTGGTTAAGTCTGGATGCGAATAAATCGATATCTGGTGTTCCATGTTTTGCTATGATATCAGCAAATACTATTTTATTCAACATCCATTTGGTGTTTTTCATTAAATTTGCGTGACCTGGTGTTTGCCACTGAATTTAGTCTTCCTGGTAGGTAAGTGGCTGATATCCAAATATCTCTCTGGATACACCATTGCCGATTTGTATAGCCAGATTGTCACATGATGTCGATTTGTTTCCACCCTGTGGTTAATGTATGCTACCACGGTGGTATGGTATTGGTGGCTCCGCACCCAAGTGCACTGGCATCAGTTTGTAGTACCATGGAAAGGTTACTGACAATGCTTGGATAGGAACAAGGCCAGATGTTGTCTATCCACCATTTTAGTTCCATTTTAGCTTGATTGGTAGTTTCACAGATCTGTCAAAGTGACCTGCATAGTTTAGAGTGCTTCCAAGTTGTGTGGCTGGAAAGGCAGCCATCATTATGCCAATTACTTTAGCTACCAATCTGATGGATGGTTTGCTGATGTCAGTGAGGTTATTGCAAGCCTCTATTAAATCTCTAGCCTTTCCCTTAGGCAGAGTCACCGACATGTGAACTGAGTCAATGGTGAAACCCCAGGTAGTCCATAGTAGTGGAAGACGTTAGTTTAGATTTAACTGGATGAAAAATGAATCCCAGTTTTCCAAATAACTTTTGTGTGGCTGTTACAGTTTGTTTGGCCAATTCCAAAGTTTTGCCCATAATGAGTATGTCATCTAAATATGCCATGACCATGTGTATATGTTTCCGTAGAAACGCTTGGGCTGTTTTAAAAATTTTCTGTGAACAGCCTGGGCTGATGATAACCCATTTGGCAGTACTTTATACTGTCAGAGTTGTCCCATCCAGTTAAATTTTGAGTAACATCTGTGGTCACCTCGTATAGGCACTGAATGGTAAGCATCTTTTAAATCGGTGCTGGCCCTTGAAGGAACCTTAGGGAATTAATTGTTAAGCAGTAACAAAGGCATCTATTTTGTCAGATCTATGATGATGCGATGACCATCATCTTGTTTGTTTTGATAAATATATTGGACACGAATTCTAATGGTTCGTGTTGAGTTTTCTCAATTACACCTTTTATGTGAAGCCGCTTCAGTTCAGCTTGCGCTTTTGATTTCCCTTTATCAGAAAGCACGAACATTCGGTTCAGTATATGTTGAACTGGAGGGCTGTACTTGTGTATAAACTCTGTTGTATATCCCTGGATACTGCTTAATCATGCTTCATGCATTCAGAAAAGAGTGTAATCTCCACCCAATCTCCGTGCCCACTGTATATTGTAGGGAACCAGACCCTATAGTTACCAGTGGCAGGTTTACTTTTTGTAGGTTCTTTGCTGTTGTTGTAGCGCTGGGGTCTGGATTTTTGGTTTGGTTGGCGTTGGAGGTCCCGCATCTTCCAAGAAGGCCGGCCTGGGCCATGGCCTAAAAGACTCATGTTTGTGGGTACTGGTCCTTCGAGCTTTCACCAGTTCTGCTGGTGGGTGCGTGGGGGTGCTGGGTTCCAGTAGGTTCTCTTGTTCCTGCACCACCTGCACACTTGTCTTTTCTTCTGCGGACCCCTCTTCCAGGTCAGCCCAGAACTGACCCGCAGTGCTCCCCTCTGATGAGGTAGAAGCACTGTGCAGCCCTGAAAGAGGTACTGCTGTGGGTTTATCATAGGGCCCACAGTGACCCGACTCCATCTCCCGGAGTCTGTCACGTTGGAGCAAAGCTCCATACACCGCTTCTTCCCGCTCCAGCGCTCTCGGGCGCTGGCCGCCGGCGGTTATTCAAAGTCGGACTCCTCTGAGTCCACGACTTTGTTTGTTTTGTGTCTAGCCTTTCCGCCCGGCCGCGTGGATCTGGCCGGTGCGGAGGCGACATCGGGCACAGCTGATCCCACTACGGGTGATCCAAGTGTCGCTGGCTGCTGCTGGCTGCCCGCTGCTCCACGGTCCTCCTTCTCCAGCTTTGTCCTTACTGTCCTTCCGTGGAGTGGATATGGCCGGTGTGGAGGACATCTGGCACAGCTGATTCCATCTAGCCCACCAGCTTTGTCGCAGCCCGTTGTTTCTGCACCTGCAATCAGCATAGAAATGCAAAAAAGACCGCAGCTCTTACCTGCAGGTCCAAGTTAAAATCATTGCTACGGGTGAGCGTCGTTCCATCCCGTCTGCTGCCGTTATTGACTGGTCAAAAGTCAACGGCCCCATTTGAATGGTCTCCCGCCCGGCCGTGGTGTTCTGGCTGGCGCGGGACCAAAAGTCGGCACTGCTCTTCCTATTACGGGAGATAAACGTGCCTTCAGCTGCTGCCGGCTGCCTGCGACTCCGCTGTCTTCCCCAGCCAGCTTCCCTAGCAGCACTTGTGGACACTCCTTTGTCCAGCTTCCCCTCCTGTACAGACCCAGCGCGGGGAAACATTAGTTTTGCTCCCTCTCCCGCCCGGCCCGGTGCGGGAGCGAGTCGGGAGAGAAAGTCGGGCACAGCTATTCCTTGCCTTTGGTTGCTGCTGCCGGTGCTTTTCTCCTTTTGTCCCCTAATTTTAAAAAGGGGGACAGAACACAAATACAACCCACTGTCTTTGTGGGTTGTTGGTTCCGATTTCCTCCACTCGTTTGGGGTGAAGTTTGGCACTCGCTCCCGTTATGGGGGATAGTGGTGCCGACGGCCGTTGCTGGCTGCCTGCTGCTGTTCAGCGGCAGCTCGGCAGCCTTTCTGCAATCAAGAAAAAAGGTAAGGAAAATTTCTCTTAACTGTTGTTGCTGGTCGTTAACCTGCCGTTCGGGAGGAACGTCCTGCCTCCCGCTGTGATTTCCGCAGCCCCACGGACCCATGTAGCGTAGGTCCTTGGGGCTGTTGTCCGAGTTTGTCGGACTGACGGCTCCGGAGTACTTCCTCGTCGGTGTTTTCTCCCCGGAGCTAAAGTCGCACGAACTCCTGCTAAGGGAGACTATCGTGCCACCGGCCATTGCTGGCTGCCTGCTGCTTGCAGACTCCTCCCCCGCCAGCTTTCAACAGCCTTCCTGTAGAAAAAAGGTAAGTAAAGAAAACGACGTTCCCTTACCTACTGTTGCAGGTTCAAAAATCCTGCCATTTGGGAGGAACGTCCTTCCTCCCGACAATGACGAGTTGCAATGCGTGTAGCGCAATGACACGCATGCGTCCTGGCGGGCTTCTTCACGTAGTCACTCACGTGACTCCGAAGTAAAATCACAAGATAATGAGACCAGGTTGGTAGACAGTCAAATAGAATAATAAAAAGAAACATGCAAACCAGAAATGGGCTCTTTTGGCCCACTTCATTCCTCCCGCTTGCGATGTATGTCTATGCTAATCCCATTTTTCCACATTAGGCCTCTGTGCCTCCAGTAGGTACAGTGTCTGCAGGGCCCTATGACATTTCAGCAAATGTCTTTAGTCTTCCACTCAAATCTTTGTGTTATTAAGGTCAAAATACCATTCATGTTATCTTTCAGTGACTAGTATCCTGATCCCTCTGAGTAATAACAATTCCAATATTTCACTGATTGAAAAATACTGCTTTCTAGTTTTTCGACCAATTTTTTCTCATTATGTTCCATTTTCCCTGTTTTATCCATTCACTTAGCCTGACTATATCCACTTGAAACCTCTGCATCCTCCTTATAACTAACATTGCCACCCTACTTTGTAACATTAACAAATCTGAATACAGTGCATTCAGAAAGTATTCACACCCCTTCACTTTTTCCACATTTTGTTACGTTACAGCCTTATTCTAAAATGGATTAAATTCATTTTTTTAATCATCAACCTACACACAATACCCCATAATTAAAAAAAACATAAACAGGTGTTTAGAAATGTTTGCAAAGTAATCAAAAAGAAATAACTGAAATATCACATTTACATAAGTATTCAGACCCTTTACTCAGTACTTTGTTGAGGCACCTTTGGCAGCGATTACAGCTTCAAAACTTCGTGGGTATGACGTTACAAGTTTGGCACACCTGTGTATGGGTAATTTATCCCATTCTTCTCTGCAGATCCTCTCAAGCTCTGTTAGGTCGGATGGGGAGCATCGATGCACAGCTATTTTCAGGTCCCTCCAGAGATATTCGATCGGGTTCAAGTCCAGGCTCTGACTGGGTCACTCAAGGACATTCACAGACTTGTCACAAAGCCACTCCTGCATTGTCTTGGCTGTGTGGTTAGGGTAGTTGTCCTGGTGGAAGGTGAACCTCCGCCCCAGTCGAGGTCCAGAACGCTATGGAGCAGGTTTTCATCAAGGATCTCTCTGTACTTCGTTCCGTTCATCTTTCCCTTGATCCTGACTAGTCTCCCAGTTCCTGCCACTGAAAAACATCCCCACAGCATGATGCTGCCACCACCATGCTTCACCGTACGTATGGTATTGGCCAGGTGATGAGCAGTGCCTGGTTTCCTCCAGATGTGACACTTGGCATTCAGGCCAAAGAGTTCAATCTTGCTTTCATCAGACCAGAGAATCTTGTTTAGGTGCCTTTTGGCAAACTCCAAGCGGGCTGTCATGTACCTTTTACTGAGGAGTGGCTTCTGTCTGGCCAATCTACCATAAAGGCCTGATTGGAGGAGTGCTGCAGATATAGTTGTCCTTCTGGAAGGTTCTACCATCCCCACAGAGGAACTCTGGAGCTCTGTCAGAGTGACCATCGGGTTCTTGGACACCTCCCTGACCAAGGCCCTGCTCCCCCGATTGCTCAGTTTGGCCGGGCGGCCAGCTCTATGAAGAGTCCTGGTGGTTCCAAAGTTTTTCTATTTAAGAATGATGGAGGCCACTATGCTCTTCGGGACCTGCAATGCTGCATGAATTGTTTTATACCCTTCCGCAGATCTGTCTCGACACAATCCTGTCTCGGACGTCTACGGACAATTCCTTTGTCTTCATGGCTTGGTTTTTGCTCTGACATGCACTGTCAACTGTGGGACCTTATATAGACATGTGTGTGTCTTTCCAAATCATGTCCATTCAACTTAATTTACCACTGGTGGAAACTTCTCAAGGATAATCAATGGAAACAGGATGAACCTAAGCTCAATTTTGAGTCATAGCAAAGGGTCTGAATTATGTAAATGTGAGTTATTTATTTTTAATTTCTTTGCGAAAATTTCTAAACACTTGTTTTCGCTTCTTCATTCTGGGGTATTGTGGGGTAAAAAAAAGAATTTATTCCATTTAAAAATAAGGCGGAAACGTAACAAAATGTGGAAAAAGCGAAGGGGTCTGAGCAGTTTCTGAATGCACTGTACATCACACTTAGCCCATCATCCAATGCACTGATATAAATTGAGATCAGCTGGAGTCCCAGCACTGATCTCCGTATCACCCCTCTTGTCACAGCCTGGCAATCCAGAAATGCCCCATTTATTCCTACTGTAGTGGCACAGCTAGACAGGGTGGCGAAGAAGGCTTTGGACATGTTTGCTTTCTGTCAAGGCACTGAGTACATGTATTGGGATGTCATGTTGCAAATGTATACATTGTTGGTGAGACTACGCTTGAAGTACTACATTGGTGAGTATTACCCTTGGACACTACGCTGCATTTCTGGCCACCCATGATAGGAAAGATGCCATTAATCTGGAAAGAGTGTAGGAAAGATTCACAGGATGTTACCCAGAGCTGGAGGCCCTGAGTTATAAGAAGGGACTGAATGGGATTTTCCCCTAGAGGGTAAAAGGATGAGGGGTGAACTTATAGATGTATATTAAATCATGAAGGGGTTAGATGCGGTGAATGGTCACAATCTTTTTTCCCAGCGTAAAGAAGTCTAAAACCGGAGGACATAGATTTAAGTTGAGAGGAGAAAGAATTAAAATGGACCAGTGAGGAATCTTTTGCTCACAGAAGCTATATGGCAAGTATGATTACAATGTTTAAAAGACATTAAGATAAGGTGATGGATGGTAAAGGTTCAAATGGACATGACCCTTATTCAGGCAAATGGGAAGAGGTTGGATAGATATCTTGGTCTGCATGTTTTTTTTTCCTTCATAAAGCCAAGTATCCTGAAATGTTTAATTCCTAGCTTTGATCATTTTGCAACCATCTCTACAATGGCTATTCAATATTGCTATTTATTTCCATCTATGTCATCAATTGTCTATCTTGTGATGAATTTCACATGTATTCGGACAAAGAGCCTTTGTCTTTTTGATTTTTTTTCCTTTTCTGACTCAAACAAAAGGTATGCCATATCCATTCCTGACAGTGTCTGGTCACGATTACTCATCTTGCTATCCTACTCCAGCTGCACCCGCTGAGTTCCTCCAGCAATTTTGTGTACCTTTGCTATCCTACTCTATCAGTTTAACGTTTTGCTTTAACTTAAAAAATTCCTACTCACCAAAACCCTCTGATTACCCCTCCCATCCGTTCTCTTCCTCCCTACCCCCACTTTGCCTAATTAGCTGCAACAAATTATCATAAACTCATGAAAGAATCTAATGATTATTTATTCAGAGTTTGTTATTTATTCATTCACGTAACAAGTCAATTTTATTGCCCATCCCCATTTGCTCTTGAGAAGCTGCTGGTGAGCTGTTTTGCTGGGACTGCTTCAGCTCTTCTGCTGAATGTTTCCCCACAATGTTGCTCAATTGAGAATTCCAGGGAGCAACAGACTGATGAATAACTGGCTATTGAAAGCAATTCAACTACAGATGGCACAGCAGCACAGCCTGTAGAGCCGCTACCTCATAACGCCAGAGACCTGGGTTTGATCATGACCTCGGGTGTTGTCCATGTGACATTTGAATGTTCTCCTTGTGACCGTGTGAGTTTCCTCCAGGTGCTCTGGTTTCCTCCCACATCCTGAAGACGCGCGGGTTTGTAGGTTAATTGACCTCTGTAAATTGCTGCTGAGTGGATGAGAAAGTGGGATAACATAGAACTAGTGTGAACGGGTGATCGCTGGTCAATATGAAATTGATGGGCCGAAGGGCCTGTGTCCATGCTGTAAATCTAAACAAACTAAAAAAATAAAAACACTTTTTGTCACTTTGTTCAAGATTAAGAGTAGCCCAGTTGCAATACTACTGCCTTTTTGGACTAACTTGAATGAAAATGTTCCACCTTTATGAATTGGCTGACTTCTATTTAAGTAGGGATTTCTCAAGGGGGCCAAGTAGGATCATCCAGGATCGTCAATACATCTCAATGAAGATGCTTACTAGTGCCTTAACCTTGTGTTTTGCATTCACAATACTCAAATCCACCACTTATGAACATATGGATTTTAATGTTTAGAAAGGAACAGCAGATGCAAAGGCAGCATCTCTGGAGAAAAAGGACTGAGATGTTGCCTGACCCATTGAGTTGCTCCAGCTCTTTGGGTCTATCTTTGGATTTTAATGTAACTATTTCCCTCCGCTAGATAGTTGTGTGATTCCTTAGCTCTGCCAAAACGGTGTTAGAGTTTCGATAGGTTGGCACTTCACTTTTGATATCTTTACTGGTGTTCCTGGCTTAATCTGCAATCCTGTCGTATTCACTCCCTACATATCAGGTACAATTTTTACAAAGGCCAATTAACCTACAAACCTGCATGTCTTTTCGGATGTGGGAGAAGACTGGAACACCTGGAGGAAACCCATGTGGTCACAAGGAGAAAGTGGAAGCTCCACACAGGCAGCCCCGGAGATCAATATTGAACCGGAGTCTCTGACACTGCGAGCCAGCAGATCCACCAGCTGTGCCACTGTGCCGTCCAATATTGAACCAACTGTTGAACTCTAGCTTGGTGGAATAATAAGTGAGGTCTGCCTGGCTATGTGACTGTGATTTGTGGCAAATTACAACTGTACTGGTCCTGTAGGGCCAGAGAGATGACCCCATGCTGACCCACAGTTTAAATATACTGCCAACCTGTTTCATGTTAAAGTCACTACATTCCTCTCAAAAATAAGTGATGGGAACTAGGATATTGAGATAGACAATCTGTCAAATCCAAGGAAAATATTCCTTCTCTCCACCTGTGGCTTTAATGGTCTGTGACAAAAACAATCAACTTCAGCTCTTCCCTTAAAATTTGTTTTCATCAGAGTGCACTTTCAAGTAATCAAGTTCTTTTTTCCCATCCTTTTTGTGACCTGAGGGCGGCTGAGGTCAGTATAATGGCAATCACCATGAGCCAAACAGGTTTGCCGTGTAACCTATCATATTACTGCAGTGGCATTTACTACAATTTCTGTTCATATTTTGCATGAGTAGAATTTGTGAAAATGCTCCTTTTTAGTCAAAAATTATTCTCATAGAAACATGTTTTAAATCCCTAGTCTAAATAAATCAGGTGGCTTAATGTATTACTTAGTAGACTAAATCAAAGGTATCACTGGATATAAGGCAGCATGCACATGCATGGGCATTCTTGCTTCTAACATAGCTCATTCCAAAATTACTTCATGGCTGCTGAAGTTCAATTCAAGTAAACACTAATGGCAAAACAAACCCACACAAGGAAGGTGGCATAGATTGATTTTCTTCTCTCTCCTCACGTCTTCGGGGAAACGGAATAGCCAAAGGATCAGTTTAATAACCATAATAATTGAAGGGTCAATAGATGAATATTCACATGAACTCTGAGGGAGAAGAGAAATTTCCAGAGTGTTGGGTATAAGGTCACTTCCTCCTCGATAACCATCAGCACAGGAGCACCTCAAGGCGGTGTGTTCAGCCCCTGCTCTACTCACTCTAACTCTACACCCTTGACCATGTCGCTAGATACAGTTCTAACTCCATCTTTAAATTCACCAATTACACCACCATTGTTAGGCCAATTAAGAATAATGATGTCAGAGTATGGGAGAGTGTTCAATCATCTGCCTGAATGGTGCCAGAACAACAACCTTGCTTTCATCATCAGTAAAAGCGAGGAACTAATTGTTCACTCTAGAAGAGCTTCCTCAAGGAACCACAAACCTGTCTTCATCAATGGGTCAGTATTGGAGAGAGTCAACAACTTCAAATTCCTGGGCGTGCTTGTCTCTGAAGATCTGCCCTGGACCCAGCACATAATACGGTCATAAATGATTGGAGCAGAATTAGTCTCAAGTCTACTCTGCAATTCATTCATGGCTGATTTATTTTTCCCTCCTAACCCCATTCTCCTACCTTCTTCCCATAGGCCCTGACACAAGTACTAATCATATTGATGCAATTATAAAGAAAGCCCATCAATGCCTTTACTTCCTTTGAAGATTGAGGACATTCAGTTTGTCAATGAACATTCTCTTGAATGTCTCCAGATGTACAGTACGTAGACAGCATATTGATTGCTTGGTTCTGCTACTCGAACACCCAAAAATGAAGGAGATTTCAAAATGTGGTAAAAACTGCCTAGTCTATTATGAGTACTGACCTCCCCATGATAGAAGGGATCTACAGGAGGCACTGCCTCAAAAAGGCAGCCAGCATCATCAAAGACCCACACCACGCTGGCCATGCTATCATTTCACTCCTGCCATCAGAAAGAAAGTACAGGAGCCTGAAAACTGTAATGTCCAGGTTCAGGAACAGCTTCTTCCCAATAACAATCAGGCTATTGAACACTACCAACTCCAACTAAACTCTGAACTATGGACTGCCTTGCTTGCACACTAGGGACTTCGAGATTTGTTGTTTGTACAAATTGTTTTTTTTTAATCTATTGAACGTTTTAAAATTACGTTTGTTTATTATATTATCGTGTTGACAAACCTATTAACCATATAACAACAATTACAGCACGGAAACAGGCCATCTCGGCCCTACAAGTCCGTGCCGAACAACTTTTTTCCCTTAGTCCCACCTGCCTGCACTCATACCATAACCCTCCATTCCCTTCTCATCCATATGCCTATCCAATTTATTTTTAAATGATACCAACGAACCTGCCGCCACCACTTCCACTGGAAGCTCATTCCACACCGCTACCACTCTCTGAGTAAAGAAGTTCCCCCTCATGTTACCCCTAAACTTCTGTCCCTTAATTCTGAAGTCATGTCCTCTTGTTTGAATCTTCCATATTCTCAAAGGGAAAAGCTTGTCCACATCAACTCTGTCTATCCCTCTCATCATTTTAAAGACCTCTATCAAGTCCCCCCTTAACCTTCTGCGCTCCAGAGAATAAAGACCTAACTTATTCAACCTATATCTGTAACTTAGTTGTTGAAACCCAGGCAACATTCTAGTAAATCTCCTCTGTACTCTCTCTATTTTGTTGACATCCTTCCTACAATTGGGCGACCAAAATTGTACACCATACTCCAGATTTGGTCTCACCAATGCCTTGTACAATTTTAACATTACATCCCAGCTTCTATACTCAATGCTCTGTTTTATAAAGGCTAGCATACCAAAAGCTTTCTTTACCACCCTATCTATATGAGATTCCACCTTCAAGGAACTATGCACGGTTATTCCCAGATCCCTCTGTTCAACTGTAATCTTCAATTCCCTACCATTTACCATGTACGTCCTATTTTGATTTGTCCTGCCAAGGTGTAGCACCTCACATTTATCAGCATTAAACTCCATCTGCCATCTTTCAGCCCATTTTTCCAAATGGCCTAAATCACTCTGTAGACTTTGGAAATCCTCTTCATTATCCACAACACCCCCTATCTTGGTATCATCTGCATACTTACTAATCCAATTTACCACCCCTTCATCCAGATCATTGATGTACATGACAAACAACAAAGGACCCAACACAGATCCCTGAGGCACCCCACTAGTCACCTGCCTCCAACCCGACAAACAGCCATCCACCATTACCCTCTGGCTTCTCCCATTCAGCCACTGTTGAATCCATCTTGCTATTCCTGCATTTATACCCAACAGTTGAACCTTCTTAACCAACCTTCCATGAGGAACCTTGTCAAAGGCCTTACTAAAGTCCATATAGACAACATCCACTGCTTTACCCTCGTCAATTTCCCTAGTAACCTCTTCAAAACATTCAAGAAGATTAGTCAAACATGACCTTCCAGGCACAAATCCATGTTGACTGTTCCTAATCAGACCCTGTTTATCCAGATGCTTATATATATTATCTCTAAGTATCTTTTCCATTAATTTGCCCACCACTGAAGTCAAACTAGCAGGTCTATAATTGCTAGGTTTACTCTTAGAACCCTTTTTAAACAATGGAACAACATGCGCAGTACGCCAATCCTCGGGGACTATTCCCGTTTCTAATGACATTTGAAATATTTCTGTCATAGCCCCGGCTATTTCTACACTAACTTCCCTCAATGTCCTAGGGAATATCCTGTCAGGACCTGGAGACTTATCCACTTTTATATTTTTCAAAAGTGTCAGTACTTCTTTTACTTTGAAACTCATAGTTTCCATAGCTACTCTACTAGTTTCCCTTACCTCACATAATTCAATATCCTTCTCCTTGGTGAATACCGAAGAAAATAAATTGTTCAATATCTCCCCCATCTCTTTTGGCTCTGCAGATAGCTGTCCACTCTGTCCCTCCAATGGACCAATTTTATCCCTCGTTATCCTTTTGCTATTAATATAGCTGTAGAAACCCTTTGGATTTACTTTCACCTTACTTGCCAAAGCAACCTCATATCTTCTTTTAGCTTTTCTAATTTCTTTCTTAAGATTCTTTTTACATTCCTTATACTCCTCAAGCACCTCATTTACTTCATGCTGCCTATAATTATTGTAGATCTCCCTCTTTTTCCGAACAAGATGTCCAATTTCCCTTGAAAACCAGGGCTCTTTCCAATTTTTACTGTTTCCTTTCAACCGAACAGGAACATAAAGATTCTGTACTCTTAAAATTTCCCCTTTAAATGTCCTCCATTTCTCTTCTACATCTTTCCCATAAAACAAAATGTCCCAGTTCACTCCTTTTAAATCATCTCGCATCTCATCAAAGTTAGCCTTTCTCCAATCAAAAATCTCAACCCTAGTTCCAGTTCTGACCTTCTCCATAATTATATTGAAACTAATGGTATTGTGATCACTGGACCCGAAGTGCTCCCCAACGCATACCTCCGCCACCTGTCCCGTCTCATTTCCTTACAGGAGGTCCAGCACTGCCCCTCCTCTAGTAGGTACCTCTATGTATTGCTGCAAAAAACTATCCTGCACACATTTTACAAACTCCAAACCATCCAGCCCATTTACAGAATGTGTTTCCCAGTCTATGTGTGGAAAGTTGAATTCTCCCACAATCACTACCTTGTGCTTACTACTAACATCTGCTATCTCCTTACATTTTTGCTCTTCCAATTCTCGTTCCCCATTTGGCGGTCTATAATACACCCCTATAATTGTTGCTACACCTTTCCCACTTCTCAGTTCCACCCAAATAGCCTCCCTAGATGAGCCCTCCAATCTATCCTGCCAAAGCACTGCTGTAATATCTTCCCTGACTAGCAATGCAACACCTCCACCTCTTGCCCCTCCAATTCTATCACACCTGAAGCAACGAAATCCTGGAATATTTAGTTTCCAATCACAGCCCTCCTGCAACCATGTTTCACTGATCGCCACAACATCATACTTCCAGGTGTCTATCCAGACTCTAAGTCTCTTATTCTCTGTTTATTTCCTTTTTTTTCTTTCTCCTCTTGTGTCCGAGTGCTTCCCTTTTCTGCTTCCTGCCTCCCATTCTGTCTACTAGCTTTCTCTATTTGAGTCCCTCGCCCCAACCATTCTAGTTTAAAGTCTCCCCAGTGGCCTTTGCAAATTTCCCCGCCAGGATATTGGTCCCCCTCGGGTTCAAGTGCAACCCATCCTTTCTGTACAGGTCCCACCTTCCCCAAAAGAAGTCCCAATGATCCAGAAACTTGAATCCCTGCCCTCTGCAACAGTCTTTCAGTCACGCATTTTTCCTCCACCTCGCTCCATTCCTACTCTCACTGTCGCGTGGCACAGGCAGTAATCCTGAGATTGTTACCTTTTTGGTCCTTTTCCTTAACTCTCCTCCCAACTCCCTAAATCCTCCCTTCAGGACCTCTTCCCTTTTTTTACCTATGTCATTGGTACCTATATGTACCACGACCTCAGGCTCCTCTCCCTCTGATTTCAGGATATCTTGGATGCGTTGAGACATGTCCGAGACCTTGGCACCAGGGAGGCAGACCACCATCCTGGTCTCCCGACTGCGTCCACAGAATCGCCTATCCGACCCCCTAACAATAGAGTCCCCAATTACTATTGCCCTCTTCTTTTTTTTCCCTACCTTTCGGAGCAACAGGGCCGGTCTCTGTGCTGGAGGCCCGTCCGCTGTTGCTACCCCCGGGTAGGCTGTCACCCCCATCCGTACTCAAACAGGAGTACTTATTTGCAAGGTGTACCGACATTGGAGTACTCACTCGTTCCTGCCTCTGCCCCTTGCCCTTCCTTAGCGTGACCCACATGTCTCTCTCCCGTGGTTTTGGAGTGACCACCTCCCTATAACTCCCCTCTATGACCTCCTCACTCTCCCTGACCAGACAGAGGTCATCGAGCTGCTGCTCCAGGATCCTAATACGGTCCCTTAGGAGCCCCATCTCTCTGCACCTGGTGCAGATGTGGACGTCTGGAGGGCCATCCGACACCATGACCTCCCACATCTGACATCCAGAACAGTACACTGCTCTGACTGTCATTCTCTCGCCTTACCCTGGATCCGATACCAGTACAATACAATAGAAACTGCTGGGAGAAATCAGCAGGTATCTGACTCACAAACAGCTGCTCCCTCTTGCCCTTTAAACTGCACCTTTATTATATAAACAAAAAGCACTGTACCTTTAGCCCACTGTACCCTTAGCTCACTGTACCTTTACTAAAGCACTGTACCTTTACTAAAGCACTGTACCTTTAGCTCACTGTACCTTTACTAAAGCACTGTACCTTTATTAAAGCACTGTACCTTTAGCCCACTGTACCTTTAGCTCACTGTACCTTTACTAAAGCACTGTACCTTTAACCAGAAAGCAGAAATGCCATTATCTATTGTGGCTGCAATTAAGATACATATAGAAATAAAACACTCTTGACTCTCTTGAGTCTTGACTCTAGACAGATGTGCCTTCTGGATTCTGCTCAGATTGCATTGAACCAATACACTGTATTTTATGTTTCTGTTTTGTACCCATGCAAATTTTAACCAGCTGGCATTATAGAAAGGTGCTGTGTCTATATCTACAAATGAGCCACTTGCCCTTTCAATGCAAATGATGTTATTTATCACGTGACACTACCTGAACAAAGTTAAGGATAAGCCTCCAATGTTTCCCAAGGCACACAGAGAGATGTCATTCCTTCATATCTGATAGATAGATCAACTTTTATTTCACTAGACAAACTCAGGGCTGACTGCCCTGTCCTCAGGGGTTTTTGTAATCCATTCCTTCAGGATGAATTTGACAAAGCCATTCCGAAGAAATGGATTTCTGATCAAGGTGAACTTAAGTATTTTCTACAGAATTTAATTAAACTTCTATGTTACTGTGGATATAGCATTGGAACTGAGGATTTATTTCACCATAACAGGATTAGTATGAAAAAGTTTTTCAATATTAATGTTTTGCTGCTATCAGTGCCTAAATGATATTAGTATAATGAAGTGTGAATGCTTTATACATTTGCATAACATTCTTTTGTCAACTTGAATTATATATACAGGCTTTCCAAGCACCACATTGATGGTAAAGTGCCAAAAGTCTTGTGATACAAAGAGATCTGTCAATGAGGTAGTTAGCATCAAAGGAATTATAAACTTTATAAAGAGAACGTGTTATCTTTCTAACTTTATTATTTGGTGAAAACTATTTGAAATCCAGCAGAATATATTCAAATATGTAGAGATCCCTGTACAATGACTGATAAAATGGCTACATTACTGAAGAGGATCTTGGTGCAAATTAAGCTGTGGCAATATGTTGAATGTAATTTTTTAGAAACAAATAAATAGAACATTGATGCTTAGAAATGGAAAACAATTAAGAATAAACTGCAGAATACACAAAATATGGAATCAATAAGTATGTGCGGGAAATGGAGTGGGACAAATGGATGAATAATTTGTGGAGCGTCATAACAGATGGTGAGCATTACCTTTCAACTGAAATGGGCAAATGCTTTAACTATATAAAATGAAATATGATATGTATTACTTGAATTATCTCAGAAAAATTGTAATTTAGTAAATAATTTGATTCTTAATAGTTAACATGTCCTTCATGCTGGGTCAATACTTTTTGCTTGTACCAGTGTTTCCATTATTTCTCGTCTTGGTCCATTGCATTCCTCCAGTGACCACTTATGTTGTGCTATCTCTCAATTGCTGTGTCTGGCCATTTTGTTCTCTGTTGTCCCAGTTGTCTCTTTCCTTCTGTTTGCAATGCAAAATCTTTCAGAAAACACATCTGTCCGATATTATGAGAGCATATCCCAACCTGCTGCATCTTCACCAAAGCTTGGCAGCTCCATACCTTTTAACCTTTTTTAATTGTTTCTTTTTTTTTAATTTTCAACCCAAACTACAGTTAGTTTTAACAATGTTTTTTTCATTTACGAAATATATATTTTATTGTCTGCTATAAATACAGCAACAGAAGGCTGTACAAATTGAATATGAACTGACTGAAATAAGTAGCATAGTTAGAATATATATATATATATATATATATATATATATATATATATATATATATATATATATTCAGCTTTATATTCCAACTATGCTACTCACTGAAAAATAGTCTGTCAATGGTTGTTGTAAAATAGACTTGGCCAGTATCAACCCACAGCAGGGATCACAGTATAAAAGTGTCTTCAATGGAACATAAATTGACACTAAATTGTCAGTCTCACTCAAGCAGATCATAAGGGCAGCCAGTGTGAGAAATGGAAAGGGAAGAAGTTATGATGGTACACAGGTATGTTCTTCTCAGTTTGTGGTTTAAAATGCAATTTAAGGATGCTTCATGGAGACACAAGAGACGGCAGGTGCTGGAACCTTGAGCAAAACACAAACTGCTGGAGGAACTCAATGTGGGAAATAGACGGAGGATGTTTCAGGTCAAGCCCTTTCTTCAAACTGAAGTTTGTCTTTTGCTTGAAGATGCCTCAATTACCTGCCAAATACGAGGTTTATTAAAGTTAAAGATCTTTATGAAAGATCATTGTTGCAGATATTGGAAGCAAATTCTCAGTCACAGAAATTCACAATTTTCACTTAAAATAACCCAAGAATCCATCAAATTACCTAAAGTCAAACTTGCTGTACTGTATTTCATAACTCCCATTTTTATTTCTATCTATCTTATTTTGTCTACATTTTAACTCACCTTTTAACTGCTCCCATTTACTGCTGAAGTATCAAGGGTCCCGATGTAGAACACTGTCTGCTCATTCCATCCTCGGATACTGCCTGACCTGTTGAGTTCTTCCAGCAGTTTGTGTTTTGCTCAAGATTCCATCACCTGTAGTTTCCTGTGTGCTCCCATTCACTCATTGGCTGGATAACCTTGTTTACACCTTATCCCAGGTTTTACCCTGCCACAGATGTACAACTCCATCACCCTTCCTATAGGCTTTCAAGCTTCATTTGCCCCCTTTTCATTTCTAATGAAGGATATCCACCCTGAAAATTTGACACTGTTTTCCATCCCACAGATGTGGCCTAACCAGTTGAGTATTTACGGCATTTGTTTGCTTCTCTTTCTGGATTCATGTATAATTCTTACTCACAAATAGCCATTTGGGGAAGGGATGGTAATGTATTGACTCATGTTCTCCTCAGTCCACTGCTTAACATGGTCAACTTCAGAAACAAAACTCAATAAAAAATGAAATTAGAAAGAAAAGCAAGGAAATAATTACTTAGCAATTAATAGACTGAATTAATTCTCCATAAAGATAATTATAAACACGTTGCTCTACATTTAATCTTAAATTAGTTAGTGAAGTAAAAAGAAACTTAAAAAACACATGTATTCATATCCTGTGGGAAAAGTGCATGTTGAAAGCGTACCAACTTTTATTTCAGTCAAGTAGGGAAAATGTAGTTCAAATGTAGTTTATTGTTTCTATTGCAGTTGTTTAAATTGTTAAACTTCTTCCTTGGATATCTGTGTTCCCTTAAGCTGTGAAAGGGTTAAACATTCATGCTGTATAGGATTCATAAAACATGGCATAAGCTATTCAGCTTCTTCCAATATTCAGTTTGAATCTTAATTTTTAATATCCAGTCTTAATGCCAAACATTTTATGGAGCAATAAAAATGACTGTGACTGATATTTGCAGTATGCCCCATATTTTAATATGCCCTTCTGCAGTAATGGACCCATATTCCACCATATTCCAGAGTACACTAATGATTGCTGTATTTCGCAGCTTTTGGAAAGGACCCATTTTCTGACTTAAAGAAGCTTAATTTGTTGCGATTAACGATAGAATTGCTAACTCTCAAGATTTTGCCATCAATCTACACAATAAGTAACTAAAAGGCATTATTCTAAATTAGTTTAATGTTGGCTCATATTCTTATGAACCAGTGAAAGCCACTATTGTCGATACAGACAGGCTGAGGAGACTGCAGCTACTTATTCCTGACTATATGCAGTCTGAATCAGAGACAGACCACATAACGTTAGGACCAGCTGGATTAGAGAATTGAATCCCTGATTATTTAAATATACAATCAATTTGAGGAAAAAAAGCAGTGTTCCATGATCTAATAATACCATTAACAGCATAAAGCAATTGCATAAAACATTTCGTAGCTACACCAACTTGCTTGTCTATTTGAAGTAATATAAGTGTTAATAATCAAAAGAAATTAGAGGAAGAAGATTCTATACACATATCAATTCCTCCATTTCTGCACGAGCAGTAACTGAATATAAAGCTCCCCAGTTTCAACCTGCCATCTCCTTGTTTTGTTTGCTACTTGACCCTATTCAGACATGCCTGTAATGGCTTTCTCTATACAGTACATACAAAGTTAAAATTGACACATGTTGAAAACTTGATAATATATTTTACTACTACTCCCAGCTACACTGTGGAAATAATGACAGGAGAAAATGAATTACATTTTAAGAAATATCTGAAAGTGATTCTAAATTCCTGGCATCAGAAATAATGATGCAAGTTAATATGGGTATGTGTCATGGTAGAAAAACAAGGAAGTTGCTTGCACACTGATTGCAAAATACTGAAGGGCACAGATGAAGAAACAAGAAGTAAAAGTTAATAATTCCTTGAAAATGGAGTTGTGGAAAAAGATAAAATAAGAAACAGGACTCAGGCTTTATAAATAACAGTGTAATGTAAAACAAAATCATAAATACATAAAGAAATTTGGAATATATCATACGGAACATAATATTTGCAGTTTATCGTAGAAGGTATTTCAAGCCATATAATTCGGTACATTGCATACATTCATCAGGATGATGATAAAAATAGAAAACAAACAGAATAAACATGAGAAGTAACAAAGGGTTACTAGTTTAAAAGTGTCACCAATGGTTGAATTGTAACTGTCTGCCTGTCTGCAACTGAGAGGGTTTGATTTTGCTCAGCATTTTATATCCAAGCATGAATGTGCATCTATGGAGGGCATTAGGAGCCTTCCACTCTATTTGTAGGATTGCCATCCTGCGTGTCTATTTATTTTTGTGGCTTTATGTTCTGCAAATATATTGAATCATAGAATCAAAGAATGTTACAGCTCTCTAGATGGCCACTTGGACCATGTCAAGTCCATGCTCGTTCCCACGAGAGTAATCCTGTCGATCCCACTACCCTGCTCATTCCATTGACCTGCGAGTTATTCTCTCTCAAGTGCCTGTCCAATTTCATTTTGCAGGCACCAGTTGGTTCTGTTTCCACCATGCCTACATCAGTGAATTTCCGATCCTAACTATTCGCTGAGTCATTTCATCCACTCCCCCACTCTCCTTGGTATAAACATTGAATTCTCCAGTTTCATGAAATTCCCTGTCTAACCATCCCCTTTCAGGTGCGTGCACATTTCTCCCACCACCCTGATCACCTGCTCCTATTCCTTCCCCGTACGCTCATTTCCCATCCCACATTTTGCCTTTATCCCCACACTTCCTCCTTCCCACTGTCCCATTCCACTCATATCCCTCCCTCTGACTTCATATCTCACACATTTCATCTCCCGACTTTGATACCTACTCCACCTATCTGCTATTTACACCTCCTTCCCTAACCATGTATCACTCAGTCCGCCTGGGCCTACTCGAGCTCCCGGTTGCTAAGCACTTTAACTTGGCCTCCCAATCCCACACTGACCTTTCTGTTCTGGGCCTCTTCCACTGACAGAGTGAGGCCAAATGCAAATTGGAGGAATTTGCATCTCATATTTAGCTTGGGCAGCTTACAACCCAGCGGTATGAATTTTGATTTCTCCAACTTCTAGTAATCCTTGCCTTCCCTCTCTCTCCGTCTATCCCCCACTCGTGTTCTCCAATTAGTTTTATTGTCCTCCTGATTAATCTTCCTCAGCCAACAAGGAATCATTGTCCATTTCCTTAATCGCCTGCTTTGATCTGTCCTTTACACACCTTACATTCTCTTTTTACCCTTCCATATCTCTAATCTCCCTCTCCCCTAAGTCTGACGAAGGGTCTCGACCCGAAACATCACCCATTCCTTCTCTCTAAAGATGCTGCCTGCCCCGCTGAGTTACCCCAGCAACTAACAGACGATAGACACCCATTACACAACCATGTCCCCCCTCTGAGGCGGTTAAAATCCCGTAAGAACTTCCTAACCAACGTCACCCCATTGGAAACAACACCAACTGAAGCTTGCCTCCAGATGTGGAAGAACAGACCAGCCGCTGTCCCTATTTCCACCAAGATGGGCACATACCAGCAGCAGAGCACTTACTACCAGGTACTGATGAACACTGGCTGAACTGGAGATGTATCAACCGACTGCTAACTGGGGTGACAATGCACAGATGGGACTACATCGAGGGGACAACAACCTGTGACTGTGGCACACAGACCCAGACAATGCAACACCTACTGCAATGCCCATTGCTGGATAATCCATGTACTACTGCAGACCTTGCACTTAACACACCAATAGCACAACGATGTGTACAGCAGTGGCGAGCCACTATGTAGCATAAGGACACGAAATAAGAAGGCTCCAGCATTTTGTGTCTATCTTCAGTGTGAACCAGCATCTGCTGTTCCTTCCTACACATATCACATGCCAGGCTTTGCCCCAGCCTCATCTCTCTTCTCCAGCTTTCTCCCACCTACTAAATCAATCTGAAGGGTCCTGACACGAAACATAATTTCTTCATTCCCTCCACAGATGCTGCCTGACCCGTTGAGTTCCTCCAGCATTTTGTTTTTTGCACGACTCCAGTGTCCGCTGCCTCTTGTGTCTACATCCTCTAATAGAATTCCCGGCTTCATCTTGTTCCTTTGACAGGGCAGACCCATCAGATGTGATAATACAGATCTCTGGCGTGTGAGGCAGCAAGTCTACCAGCTGTGCCACTATATTTTGTTTTCCAACACACAAAAAATTACACGTTGATAACTTTGGTTACTAAAAAAATGAAAATATCCATTTTCAGTTTTAAATCTCCAAGTGACGCTATGTCCCCCTTTACAGCTACTGTATGTTTTAATTAAGTTCAAGACTATGGGGCAGTACATTGGCCATAAAATTCCTGCCTAAAAGTGCCAGAGACCCACCTCCAGTTTAAATTCCATTTGGAATATTTTGGAGGACCAAGAAACCAAGAACCAAGACCCGGAATTGATCCTGAATATGGGTGCTGTCTGTATGGAGTTTGCTCCTTTTCCCTTTGATCACATGGGTTTTCTCCGGATGCTCTTGTTTCCTTCCACATTTCAAAAGTATGCAGGAAACTATATCGGACCCAACCCAAAATATTATATTTTCCTTTTGTCCAGAGATTCTGTTTGACCTGTTGAGTTATTCCAGCTTTTTGTGTCTATCTTCAGTTTAAATCAGCATCTGCAGTTCCTTCCTACACACACGATACTATACGATAGAACTTTATTAATCCCAGGAGGGAAATTGTGTGTGTGTGTGTATATATATATATTAAACACACACATATATTTATATAGTTATATATTCATATATAAATATACACCGTTTTATTTTCTTGGTTATAACATTGTTTACAGAGTGCTATGTTTACATATTCTGTTGTGTTGCTGCAAGTAAGGATTTCATTGTTCTAACTGGGACGTGTGAGAATAAAACGCTCTTGACTCTTGACTTACTCCATAAAATGTGTGGGATAGAACTAGTGTACGGGTGATCGGTGGTCGGCATGGACTCGGTGGGCCGAAGGGCCTGTTTCCACGCTGTATCTTTAAATTAAACTAAAAACACTAAAACCAGAGGGAGTCTAAAGAAGGGTCTCTGCCCGAAACTTCACCCAATTTCTTCTATCCAGAGTTGTTGGCCGCTCCATGGAGTTGCCCCGCAAAATTAAAGCATGGAATAGTCTTCACCCTACCATAGGTACCCAACCAGACGCAACTAAATTTAAGGTACCTCTTTTTTCCCCAAGAACCCTTTTTTGATTAAGTCCAAGTCAAGAGTCAAGAGAGTTTTATTGTCATGTGTCCCAGATAGGGCAATGAAATTCTTGCTTGTTGCAGCACAACAGAATATGTAAACATAATACAGAACGGGAGATAAAAGTTCAGTGTGTTTATATACCATAGACCATATATCTACACAATAAATAAACAGATAAAATGCAATAGGCTGTTATTGTTCAGCCCTCCACCACCTCCAGTTTAAATTCTATTTAGAATAGTTATGGAGGTCCAGGAAACCAGAAGCAAGAGTTACTCCAGGGAGTTACTCCAGATCTAGGGTCAGGGGGTGATTCTGTGTTGGTTTTCAGCGGTCGAGGCGATGCGGCGACTGGACAGCAATGGCGCCCAGATCTCCCACAATTCAAAGCGAGGGAGAAAGTGCCCAGCGCCAACCAGTTGCCGTGGCAGTGCGCATGCGCAGGGTGGCCGATGATGTGCTGGCCGTGGTTGTGTGCTTGTGCAAGGCGGCCTGTCGTGCCGGCGGATGAGGAGTGAGCGGAGAGCGGAGCCCGGCGGCCCGGACACGGATACGGATGGCGGGCGGAGACGGAGAGTGACAGAGAGAAAGAGAGAGAGATAGAGAAGGGGGCCCGCCCAGAGTTGAAGGGCAGGTGTCCTGCCTTGGACGGAGGCCGCCTAGATTTCGAGGCCCTAGGCTTCAACTTGTCAAGCTTATACGTAAATCCGGCCCTGAACATCTATTCCATAAATGGCCCTATTTGAGACCAATTGCTGTAAAAAGTTAGTGAATTTACCTTGTTGTCTGTACTGTGCATGCCCACTGGAACAAACAGATAGCCCATTTGTAATGATGGCTGGCAGATTTTGACAGCTGCCGAAGGTAGAGGTATTGTTAAAAGCTTATCATTTCCAGGAAAAAATGTGTGCGAACTTCATTCAGGAGGAGAGAGATGAAGAAGTACAATGCACCAATCACCTTGATTGATTCATGTGCAAGTAACATATTGGAACTAAGACCATTTTTCGCATTATTCACTGAAAGAATTCTCAAAAGTGTTCAGTCTTCAGGATTGACAAGGAATTTCTCTCACTGCCATTTAGGACCCAAGGGAAAAGAGAAGAATTTCTCTGACCCTAAAGGGGCTGTCCCACTTGGGCGAGCTAGTTGGCGAGTTTAGAAGAGTTTGAAAAAATGACATGTTGAAGACCTCCTTCGACTATGCTGAAGAACAGCTTCGACTAGCTACGACTAGCTACGACTAACTTCGGGAAAATTGGACACCGAATAGTGGAGAGTGAAGACGACCTCCTTCGATCTCCTTTGACCTTCCTTCGATTATGATGAAGGCTATCTACGACTACCCTCAGCTACCTTTGACTACCCTTGATTACCTACGACTAACATGCCGACCTACTACGACCTATTACGACCTTCTACGACTAAACCTACGAGTAAAAAAAGTATCTATTTTTTCCATGGCGACCTTTATATACTCGCGGGCATTTTTTAACATATTGAAAAAAACGCCGCGACCTAACTGAGGCCTCAAGTACGCGGAGACCACTCTCGAGCATGAAGGAGAGTTACGAAGACCTCCTACGACCTCGTGTCGACCATGCTGCATGTATGAGTCAAGGGCAAACGCGACAGAACTCGCGGATTTGGTCGCCCAAGTGGGACAGGCCCTGAACAAATTCCACAAGCACACCCATCATCCAAGGCACAGATAGATAGATTCTTGATTAGTACGGGCGTCAGAGCTTATGGGGAGAAGGCAGAAGAATGGGGTTAGGAGGGAGAGATAGATCAGCCACGATTGAATGGCGGAGTAGACTTGATGGGCTGAATGGCCTGAATCTGGCCCTATTCCAATGATCCTTATGAAATCATGCAAATATTCTCAAGTTGTAATATCAAACATTCCACTCCCAAATGGCCACTCCATGTAAAACTTCTGTATAAGTCAATCAAATCTCTTCCTGGTGATATTATCAGACAGCTATCATGGCGATGTCGTCATTCTTGAATTACTATAGTCATGCTCCTACATAAGCATCATCCTGATGAAAACACCCAAGCTTCATGCTGGCGATGAGATTATACTGTACTTGCCTCACCCACATTTCATTTTAGCAATGTTCCTATAAACACGTGTACAGGTATCTCCATCATAAATGCATTGTGCTGATGTTTTTATCAGACACAGGATTGCACCATCTTGCAGCTATTATCACACATGCATAGCCCAGATGACAAGTATTCAGTATGTTAAAATAACATGCCCTGGTGAAATTATACCATTTCCTGTGCTTGAGGACATTATAAGCATTGGCCAAATAAGTTGATCAGACACAGAGCACACACACATCATTAGCACAATCCCACTGCTCTGTTGACATTATCAGATACACATTCTGTGAAAATTATTGGGCAAAAATCAGCCTGGCCACGTTATCAAGATGCATCAGTTTGATGAGATGATAACACACATGCCGCAACCAGTTCTTATTATCACACAACCATTATCCTTGTGACGTTACCAACTACGGACATACCCAATAACATTATCACGGTTGCTTTGACATAATGATGGTATAACAATGAATTGTCCTGATAACATATGCTGTATAATACATATTACTGCATGCATATGTCCATATTGTCATGGTGAGATTCTCACAGATGTATTATGCTGGTGACATTATCACACACATATATCCCTGGTAGTATGACATATGCATTGGTCGGGCGGCATTCTTGTGTGCAGAATTGTTCTGATGCCATTTTCACTGGTGTGTTATTTTGTGAAATTATCACACACACACACTATAATGTGGTGACATTGCAATGTTCTGGTGACATTATCGCCCATTGCCCTGTAATGTTGTGATATGCATATTTCTCTGGTGTTTTTTATCAGATGCATATTCATTTGTTAATGGTAATGTACATTACCCTGATACATATATTAAAAAATCACATTATTACAGAACCATTTTCCTGCTGACATGCGATGAGATGTTGTTGCGTGTGAATTGCCGAGTGGAATTATTAAACAAACAATGCCCAGGTCAAATCAACACGGGTGGCTTGTCCTGGTGACATGCAGCACACACATTGTCCTGGGGGGACATCGCACGAGTATTGCCGTGATAACATAACTACACGTCCTGTTAATGGCATTGTGTCTGTAGGCTGACCCTGCAACCAGCATAATGGGCATCCATGGCCAGGTTAAGAACTGCACTTATATCAACTGGGACTTGAAAATGGTGCCAAAACCTGCCAACTTTTGTATGCTGTCTCAGTGTGCTATTTCTGTACACTGGTACTGGATCTAAGATGTGCTTATGTACTAGTAATACTTTTACTGAACTGTATGCATAAAGTAATTTCACTGTACCTTGAACCACTGAATCAGTGTATCAATAAAGTACCGTTGAACCATTGAACCATTTTCCTGGTAACAGTATTATATTGCCCACTTTTATATTAAGAGTATCAGGGTGCATTGTGCTGATGATGGTATTAAACGCATGTTGTTCTGGTTGAGATTATCATGTTGATCATCCTGATGATATTAACACCCAAACAGCATTGCTGTAATGATATAATTTCACAATTGTGCTGGTGACCCACAAGCATTGACCTGGTGATGTTATGACACATCTATCAACCTCATTGACCACATATTGCTCAGGTGACAGTATCAGATAACCCTTTCCAGGTGACACTACCACACACACGTTATCACATACGCACCTGGAGGGTTATTATATAAACTTGTCTAAGTATTACAAGCACATGCATATGCCTTGGTAACGTGGCGACCCATGCATTCCCTGGTTCCATTGTAACACTCACATTGCTATGCTTACATCATTACAAAGACATTGCCCTTGTGATATCACATTCACACCACTCTGGTGATATTATCAAACGTGAGATGGACACAAAAAGCTGGAGTAACTCAGCGGGACAGGCAGCATCTCTGGAGTAAGGAATGGGCGGCATTTCGGGTCGAGATCCTTCTTCAGACTGAAAGGGAAACGATAATGTCGAGAGATAAAGAACAATAAATGAAAGATATGCAAAAAAGTGACGATGATAAAGGAAACAGGCCATTGTTAGCTGTTTATTGGGCGAAAATGAAAAAGCTAGTGTGACTTGCGTAGGGGGAGGGATATGAGAGAGAGGGAATGCCGGGGTTACTTGTAGTTAGAGAAATCAATATTCATCCCACTGATTTAAGGGCCTGTCCCACTTTCACGACCTAATTCACGACCTTTTTTACTCGTGGACATTTTTCATCAGGCTAGAAAAACGCCCCAACCTACTTGATGCCACGAGCATCTACGACTAGCACCACGACCTCCTACAACCTCGTGACGACCATGCTGCGAGTATGAGTCAAAGGGCAAACTCGGCAGAGGTCGTGAATTAGGTTGTGAAAGTGGGACAGGCCCTTTATAAAGCCTGAATTGTTTTAGTGAAGTTCCCTGGCACACTTTACCTGATCACACAGGTGGAATTATCATGTACACATTTTCCTGTTACAACATTATTACACATACATTGTCCTGGTGATGTTATCACACAAACCTAGTCTCATTATTACAGAAGAGTTGACCCGGGAGCATCATCACATTGCACAGGCCTGGAGCTGTTATCATCCATGTATTGTCTTGATGCCATTTTTACTACTCAAAATTGAAATTATTCTTGATATTGTAGTATTCATGACAGTTTTAAATGCAAAGTTTTAAAAAACATTTTTTTCCACTTCTGTAAAGAATTATTGAAAGTGTCAGTGAGGCAAATAAAATGGTAGCTGAAGCTGGTGATGTTTTTGCTTAACGAAGCCTTGTTACTGTCCAACAAATTTCTATGCTGATTTTTATCTATCCATATTTGAGTTAATTTCCAGCTCTGAACTCTCCTTAATTTCATCCTGACTTTCGGTTTCACAATTAAAATTTGTGAAACACCGAAGAGGTACAGTTTGTTCTTGAGTAAAATCAAAGTTTAAAGACTCTTTAGTATTTAATTTTGATTTTGATTGATGCGTTTGTTCACGATGGAAATATGTGATTGTAAACAGACATTACTGTTATCAAAACTTAACATGTTATAAAAATAAAGAATGGGGGCAACAAAAAAGGCAATCACTTCCTGAAAGAAAAATAAAACAGCCATTCTTTATCAGGCACTAAAGGGCCTGTCCCACCAGCATGCGACTGCATGCAGCTAGCGCGACCTAACGTGGTCGCTTGAGCCGTACGGCCTCGCTGGGCCGGTCCCACTTCGATCGCCGGAGCCATATGGAGTTGTGCGGGGCTGGTCCCGACATCGCGCGGGGCTCCGAAAAACTGACACTGTCCAAAAATTCCGCACGGCGACGGCCTGCTGGCCCACAGCCACATTGAGGCCGTACGCAGCACCTCGACGGGTGTACGCAACGTCTCGACGCCGTACGCAGCGTCTCGATGTCGTACGCAGCGTCTTGATGGCGTACACCTAGCGCGTGGCGTTGTGCGATGAAGTCACCGCCCGGTGTGCCGTTGTGTGATGATGTAACCGCCCGACGCCGTGCGATGTCCAAATTCAGTCGGCCTGCCTCCTGCCCAGCTGATTGGTGAGTATGATGTCGGGACCAGCGCCGCACAACTCCAGACGGCTCCGCGGTTGGAAGTGGGACCGGCCCCGCGAGGCCGTAAGCCTCAAGCCACCACGTTTGGTCGCGCTAGACGCATGCAATCGCATGCTGGTGGTACAGGCCCTTAACTTCCTGACCAGTCCCCTCTCTGCCCCCTCCCACCTGCATGTTCTATAAGCTAGCTTATTCGATATGTCCATACCTACACCTTAACTTCGGCTATGTTCTAGTCACTTATTATTCTACATTTGATCCTGTGTTGGTTAGGCATCAGTTGTAAAATTTTCATTCTTGTTTTCAAATGGCATCATTGCTTTGGTCATGCCATTTCTTTGCAATCCTCTAAGACCCAAGCTTTTCTTCCATTTTGTCCGCTTGCCCAATCTTAGTTTTCACCGACCCATTATATGCCTTTAGCTGTAATCCACTAATTTCTGGATATTTCTGCCTGAATTTCTCCCGTTAACAGTAACGGATATCTAATCCCGTAACAGAGTTTTAGCTTTCAATGTTTCCTCTTTTTCTCTGTTTTCTCTGTTTCCTAATTTCAGATTTTAGTTCCCAAACTTTCCTCTTTCTGTTTGAAGGCTTTTTTGTCCCGTCAGATTTGCAAACTTTATTTGAAAAGCTCAATTATTTTTTTTGTCCCTTCCATTCCCTCCTCATGACAAGCATGCTTGGATAAGTGATTTAAAAGCAAAATTGTTATCCATATTGCAACAACACTTTTCAATAGCTAGCAGTTAAAATGTTGATTACAGAACATGGAAGCAGTTCAAATGCAATCCAACCCTGTAACCTATCTTTCTATCACCTTTAACAAGATTGGTGAGCTTTCAGTGCCTTTCTGTAATGATGCAACCAGATGAATAGCATGGCTACATCCATGTCTGCCTTCTCTTGACCGACCCATGGCTATGTCAGCATAAGAACAGATCTTCCATAAAGAAAAATCTTGGAGTGTGCTGCAGCCAATTAAAAGGACAAACAATGGCAGAGTACTGATAAAAGATGGTAGAATACACCTTAGTTCCTACTCTGTGCTGAATTAGGTTGGGCAGCAGTTAGGGTTCTAAAATTAGCTTCAGTGTCCCAGGATGGGGAGAATTATAGTAGCCAGCGTTTCCACTTTAAATTTGTCTAATGCTTTGGGTTCGACAGAGTATGATCACTGATTGAAGGCAGGATTGGTTCCTGCTACGATGGCTATGCATGAAGAATAGTCACTTTGGCCAATTATTGAAGACTAGGGATCCCCATGGAACTGCACCTCAGCGGGAATTAATGCTTTCAGAAGAAAAAGGGTCTAAACAGTATATAAATTCTTCTAACCTAGCGTCAATATATTATTAATATTGAAGAGAGTTTAAGCATTTCTACAATTATATGTAATACAAAAATAGCAATTTATTATAATATTTAATATATGATAACTTATTTCCCCAAGGATATTATCTTTGTTCAGTTTATTTTCTGATTTGAAATGACCACCTAAAATTTACCAGCAAATACTTCTTGCAATCGAAAAATGACTAAAATGTATTTATCTTGACAGATGGAACGCTAATTTGGTTTTCAAAATTGTTAATTATGAAGCAAAAGCTGCAACATGCTTCTTTAAAATGTTCATCTTGTTCATTCATTTTTGAACATGCTGCCAAACTGATACAGTGTTAAGCTAAATACTTCAAATAAGCAGCAAGTTGTGCTTCAGTTGGGTTGCAATACTGCAGCAACGTTGTACAACCACATTTTGCGAAAGAGATACGAAACAGGGTTTTCAGTAAGCAATCCCACTTAATCCAATTCTGCCATGCTGTGAGAGATTCTGAGGTTTGAGGAAAGTGACATTTGAAAAGAACAGTTGTGATGAGACAGCTAAGATGCTTCTATCCCTGCCAAGGCTTGTGGAACCCTATTTTCCATTACCTTGTCAGAACTCATCTCCCGCTGTCACGATGAAGAGATAAGTGTGAAGTGATGGAAAGTGTTGATCAGCTGGTCAGAGAAAGAAGACAGCGGTAAATGGATCAAGGCCTTTTCAAGAAGGATACAGTTGTTCTGAAGCTCTTAATCCTGACTAGTGGGCTTTGGCAGCACAAATGTTTTACCAGTGCACTAAGAATACTACAATAGTTCTGCTTCATTTTTTAAAAGCACTATTATTGCAGTATTAGATTGTAACTTTATAAAATGCAATTCCTTCCAGAGATCTTTAAGTCACTGAGAGTAGCGCTGTATAATTTTGTTTTTAAATTAGGAGGAATGACAGCTATTTATTATGTACAGGAAGGAACTGCAGATGCTAGTTTAAACCGAAGATAGACACAAACAGCTGGAGTAACCCAGCAGGACAGGCAACATCTCTGGAGAATGGGTGACGTTTCGTGTCTGAATAAGGGTCTCGACCCAGATCCATTCACCCATTCCTTCTCTCCAGAGATGCTGCCTGTCCTGCTGTGTTACTTCAGCTTTTTGTGCCTATTTATTATGTATTATATCAGCATGCTTGTTTGAAAGCTAAGCATAGCAAATCTAGTCTGCCAATTCAGTATACATTAACTGGCTATAATATAGCATTTTTAGGTCAGTTTTGACATAGGTACCATTTTAATTTAAACACAGTTATTGCTGAATTTGGATTAACTCTGATAGCATAAATTGCATATGCATCTCCAGTACTTCTTGACTCACTTCATATGTATGCGTCCCTTTCCTATGTAGTGCAATTGTTAATCCTGGCTAAATTGGAGAGGCTAGGACTTCAAAATGGGGTAAAAGCTTCAAGGCTGCTGGGAGATTTAGTCAATTTGGAATTGCTCTCTGCAGAGCTGGGACAAGCTGCGAAGTGGTGCCAGTGTGTCTAGAGCCTAGATACAATTTGCAAGAAAAGAATAAGAACATCTGCAGACCCTGTCAATTAGGTGCAAAATGCATAAAATGGATTGGATGGCTGCAAACCTTGTAAATAATTGTAAATAATGTTGCAGAGTTCAACTTTGCCGAGTGTTGATTGGATGAGGTATTGAGCCTTGTCTGGGTTTCTGCCAGATCAGGGTAAATGTTTCTAAGTTGGCTTCGTTGCGAAGTCCAGTTTGAATACAATGTATTGAGCTGCTGTATTATTGGTAGGGAAATGTCTGTTATGTATAGGGTTAATCGATATCTGTAACTGGATTATTAAGAGACCACCCCCATGTGGTTCGGCCCCTCGAGGTTCCGGGACATATAAAAGTCCGCTACCACGAGGTCCAGCGTCGATCTTCTGGGAGAGCGCTTGGGACTGTCTGAACTTCTGGAGTGTCTCTGTCTGAGTGAGGCCTAGAGGGCTTGAGCAGGCAGATATGAGGATTGAACCCGTGGTGGGATAGGTACAGTAGTTGAACTGTAATGCGCTTTTGTTAAAATATAGATTAGTTGTTTCAAGTGCTTGATTCAGTGTTTTTACTGAAACTAGACTGGGGAAGCTTAGAAACTAGCAATTTACACAATAACAATTATGTGAACTCTTGCATAGTAATGTTATACATAACAACAATGACTGAATTTTAAAAGTACTTCACAGGTTGCAATGAGATTAAGGACATCCTGAAGATATGAAGGCACTTTGAGGCACAAAGGCATGATGTATTTGTATTTTTTCATGTTATTCTAAGACATTTAATTCACAAAAAAAACCTTCCTTGCAGTTAGGAGAATTGCTCAGGTGAGATTTGTCATTTGAGGTGGGGAAAAAAAATCATGAGATTTGCCTACAAATTATTAATTCAATCAAATATTTTCAACATTGAATAAATAGTATTGAATTCATTGATTAAATAGTTATTGATTTCCCTCTCTCCCATTCCCTACCATTCTGTGTACAGGAATGGGAAACCTTATTCTATCCTTAGTAAGGACATCAAAGGTTACGGGAAGAAGGCAGGAGAATGTAGTTGAGAGGGAAACAGATGATTAAATGATTAAGCTATGAATAAATGGCAGAGTAAACGATGGGCTGAATGGATTAATTCTGCTCCGATGTCATATGGTCTCGGAGGGAAGTTTTTTGTTGATTAAATTTGCAGAGCACTTATTTGCTCGCTGAAATTCAAGAATAAGTGAATAATTAGACACAGCAAACAAAAATAGAGGTAGAAGAGATATAATTGGCGGCATGATGGCGCAGTGGTAGAGTTGCTGCCCTACTGCGCTGGAGATCCGGGTTCGATCCCGACTACGGGAGCTGTCTGTATGGCGTTTGTACATTCTCCCCGTGAACGCATGGGTTTTCTCCGAGATCTTCGTTCCACCCACACTCCAAAGACGTACAGGTATGTACTGTAGGTAAATTGGTTTGGTAAATTTATAAAAAATGTCCCTAGTGTGTGTAGGATAGTGTTAATATGTGGGGTTTGCTGGTCAGCGTGGACTTGGTGAGCCAAAGGGCCTGTTTCCGTGCTGTATCTCTAAACTAAACTGAACTAAAGAGCCTAACATGCATTAACATTGTCATGCATGGCATATTAAACCAGCTCCCTGCCCCATAATATCTCCAGGATTTGCTCTGTGGCACAACATGTTTGGAAAATTGAGAATTATTTCATCTTTTTCGAAACATCTTCAAAGTCTCACTTGAATGATTTGGGTGAACTTTCCTCTCCCTTCCCATGGAAGAATGCCAGGTCTTTATTCTGTGGCTCTCTCTACAGGGGTGAGAATGGAGATTGAACATCTGGTGATTACAAGCATGAGCTGTGTGCAGATGTTTCCATCTGAAATGAATGACCAAGAGCAACATCTATCCCACTCGATGTTACAATTGACGGTAGTGTATAGAATCATAGAATCATAGAAAGTAGGTGCGAGAGTAGACCACCAGGTCCGTCGAGCCCGCACCGCCATTCACTCATGGCTGAACACCAAACAGACACACTTACCCACAAACAGTAGACACAAGACACAGAACACAAGACACTACCCTTCCCTTTATACCGCTATCACCCCTCTCCACCCCAAGAACCGCGTGATCTCCTGGGGGAGGCAAAAAACCGGATAAAAACCCAGGTCCAATTCGGGAAAAAAATCCGGGAAATTCCTCTCCGACCCCAATCCAGGCGATCGACATTTGTCCAGGAGATCACTCAGGTCTACTATACTAACCATACCTAGGTCCAAATCCCTGCCCTCTCCCCATAGTGTACTGCTGTGTTGCTTTTCAAATGGCTGCATTACAATGCATTATGTTGCAGTGGTATATTTCTGAACAGTGTTTCGGATTGCTGTCACTGCATCACTTCACCGAGAACCTACAATATTTTTATAACATTGTGTGTATCTACTTTGCTTTGTGTGATTATTTTGCTGCATAACAAGGCAATTTTACTTCGGAGTCACGTGTGTGACTACGTGAAGAACCCCGCCAGGACGCATGCGTGTCATATCGCTTTCACGCTTGCGAAACGACAGGTGGGGTGGAGCGTTCCCCCGCAGCGGTAAGTTTGAAACCGCGACCTGCAGGTAAGTGATTTACTCTGCGGTAGTTTTTGTCCCCGCGCTGTTTTTACACAGGGGGGGGGGAAGCTGGACAAAATAGTGTCCACAAGTGCTGCGAGTGAAGCTGGCTGGGGAGGACCGTGAAGTTGCGGGAGCCAGCAGCAGCTGAAGGCACAAGCCCCGTAAGGGATCAGCTGTGCCGACTTTTGGTCCCGCGCCGGCCAGAACACCACGGCTGGGCGGGAGACTATTCAGAATGGGGCCGTCGACTTTGACAAGTCAAAAACGGCAGGAGGCGGGGTGGAACGACGTTCCCCCGTAGCGACAATTTAAACCAGGACCTGCACGTAAGAGCTGCGGTCTTTTTGTGTTTTCCCATGCTGATTACAGGTGGAGAAACCAACGGGCTGCGACAAAGCTGGTGGGCTAGCAGCGGCCAGCGGCACTTGAATCACCTATAATGGGATCAGCTGTGCCCGATGTCGCCTCCGCACCGGCCAGATCCACTCCACGGCCGGGCGGTAAGGCAAGACAAAAAAAACCCATCAAAGTCGTGGACTCAGATGAGTCCGACTTTGAGCAACCGCGGGCGGCCAGCGACCGTGAGCGCTGGAGCCGGATGGAGCGGTGTGTGGAGCATTTGCTCCAACATGACAGGCTCCGGGAGATGGAGTCGAGTCACTGTGGGCTCTATGTAAAACCCACAGCAGCACCTCTTGTAGGGCTGCACAGTGCTTCTCCCTCGTCAGAGGGGAGTACTGGGGGTCAGTTCTGGGCTGATCCTGAAGAGGGGTTGGCAGAACAGAAATCAAGTGTGCAGGTGGTGCGGGAACGTGAAAATCTACTGGACATGGTGTCCAACTTCATACAGCCAGACCAGACTGGCCAAAACCTGGAGGACACCTGACACCGGGTAACTGTATATCCCGGAATGTTTCCTGTAGTAAATAATTGTATATGGAAACTCCTAAACAGCGGGGATAACAGCTTTCACCCGCACAGTGGATGAGAAGGACATGTCGCAGGACCAACAGGATGCACTGGCACTGCTTTGCAACACACGGCCATAGACAGCACCCTTACGCACCCACCAGTAGAACAAGACTGACTGGTGAAAGCTCGAAGGTCCGGTACACCAAACATGAGTCTTTCTTAGGCCATGGCCCAGACCGGCCTTCTTGGAAGATACGCAAACCTCCAACATCAACCAAACCACAAATCCAGACACCGACGCCTCAACATCAACAAAGAATTTACAAAAAGAAGTAAACCTGCCACTGGTATCTATGGACGTAGGTGGGTCTGGTTCCCTAAAAATTGCAGGGAGCATGGAGGTTGGGGGGGGGGGGGGGGGGAGATTACTCTCCTTTCTGGATGCATGGAGTATGTTAACTACCGATACTTATATTTTAAGCAGTATCCAGGGATATACAATAGAATTATACACAAGTACAGCCCTCCAGTTCAACATATACCGAACTGAATGTTCGTACTTTCCGGTAAAGAAAAATCAGAAGCGCAGGCTGAACTGGCGTGGCCTTACGCAAAAGGGGTAATTGCAAAATCCCAACACGAACCGCTAGAATTCGTGTCCAATATCTTTACCAAAATCAAAAAAGATGGTGGTTGTCGCATCATCATAGATCTGACCAAATTGAATACATTTGTACAATATATTCATTTTAAAATGGAAACCTTTGTTACTGCTAAACAATTGATTTCCAAAGGTTACTTCATGGCTAGCATCGATTAATAAATGCTTACTATTCAGTGCCTATACGAGGTGACCACAGATGTTACTTAAAATTCAACTGGATGGGACAGTAGTGGCAGTATAGAGCGCTGCCAAATGAGTAAACATCAGCCCCCAGGATGTTCACAAAAATTTTGAAACCAGCCCTAGCGTTTCTACGGAAACGAAAACACATGGTCATGGCATATCTAGATGACATACTTATTGTGGGCAAAACTTTGCAATTGGCCAAACAAACTGTAACAGCCACAAAACAGTTATTTGAAAAACTGGGGTTGATTATCCATCCAGTTAAATCTGAATTAACGCCTTCCACTACTATGGACTATTTGGGGTTCACCATTGACTCAGTTCACATGTCGGTGACTTTGCCAAAGGGAAAGGCTATAGACTTAATAGAGGCTTGCAATAACCTCATTGACATCAGTAACCGTCCATCAGATTGGTAGCAAAAGTAATTGGGAAAATGATGGCTGCTTCTCCAGCCACACAATTTGGACCTTTACATTACCAAAATTTACAGAGAGCAAAAATACAAGCACTCAAATTCAATGATGGTCATTTTGACACACCAATGAAGCTACCAATCAAAGCTAAAATGGAACTAAAATGGTGGATAGATAACATTTGGCTTTGTTTCAATCCAATCATTATCAGCAACCCTTCTATGGTGCTACAAACTGATGCCAGTGCACTTGGTTGGGGTGCCACCAATTCCATCTCCAGCTGTGGAGGTAGATGGACTGCTCAGGAGGCATCATTATTACTAACACTGGGCATAAACTACCTGGAAATGTTGGGTGCATTCTATGGACTAAAGTCATAATGTACTGGGTCATATCACCAGCATGTTAGACTACAGATTGACAATACCACCGTGGTAGCATATATCAACCACATGGGTGGAAACAAATCGACATCATGTGACAATCTGGCTAATACAATTTGGCAGTGGTGTATCCAGAGAGATATTTGGATGTCAGCTACTTACCTACCAGGTAAACTAAATTTAGTGGCAGACACCAGGTCACGCAAATTTAATGAAAACACCGAATGGATGTTGAATAAAAAGTATTTGCTGATATTACAGCACGATATGGAATACCAGATATCGATCTATTCGCATCCAGGCTTAATCACCAGTTATCAAACTATGTTTCGTGGGAACCAGACCATGGGGCAGCGGCGACAGATGCATTTTCGCTGCATTGGGGGGGGGGGGGAATTGTTTATTTATGCATTCCCTCCTTTCTGCCTCATCAGTCGGGTATTAAGGAAAATACAGCAAGACTCTGCGTCTGGTATTTTGGTAGTACCCCATTGGCCTACTCAACCATGGTTCCCAGTGATACTGAACATGGAATTAGAACCATGTATCACCATCCCGAATAGACCAGACTTATTGGTTCATCCCGTAACAAGGGATAGCCACCCATGCCATAACTATTTGAATTTATTAATTTGTAGAGTTTAAAAATACCACTACTACAGCTGGGACTGACGCACCGAACAGTGAACATGATTTCGGCGGGCCACAGACAGTCCACCAAAAAACAGTATCTGGTCTATATCAGGAAGTGGGAGATGTATTGTCACAAAAACAGCTTCGCCTACAGAGATATGAACATCCCGTCTGTTCTGGAATACCTGGCAGGCCTCCATTATGATGAGGGGCTCAGTTATAGTGCCATCAACTGTGCCAGAAGTGCCCTATCGACTTATCTATGGCAAGGAACAGAGCGTCACTCTGCTGGGACTCACCCACTGGTAACAAAACTTATGAGGGGAATTTTTAATCCCCCAAGAACCAGGTACTCCCAAATATGGGATGTGAGTATTGTCCTGAAGATGCTCAGGAATTGGTCTCCAGCAACAGCTCTGTCCCTACATAGACTGACATTAAAAACAGTCATGCTAATGGCATTGGTCACGGCACAAAGGGTACAGTCATTACATAAATTAAGACTGGACACATGACTTCTTCATCTGAAAATATTACGTTTCATATTTATGAATTAGTAAAGCAGAACAGACTGGGATCAGCAGGCCTCAATATAGAATTTAGGTCTTACCCAACAGATGATCGTCTCTGTATAGTAAGACATTTGTCGTTATACATGGAGAACACGAAAATCATCAGAGGCAATAAGAAGGCACTTTTACTCAGCCATAAGCAACCACACAAAAGAGTGACGGTCCAGACCATCTCAAGATGGCTGAAACAGGTTCTAATACAGGCTGGGATGGATACTAATATTTTTAAATCTCATTCCACCAGGGCTGCAGCTACATCGGCAGCTATGCAGTTGGATGTACCAATGGACCAAATCCTCAAGGCAGCAGGATGGTCAGGGGAAAAACATTCCAACTATTTTATCATAAACCAGTCATTAAACCTGGAACATTTGCAGAAACAATTTAAGTTCTGTAATTTAATTACCCCATAAATAGGGGCTATAATTTGTGTTAATCAATTCATGGATTTCAATGTCGGATTCAGCTCTAAAATATGATGACACAATTCCTCCTACAGTCATTAAGGCAGATGTGATGCATGGCAGCAGCTCCACCAGATTCACCACTGTGCCACCTATTAGTAGGCATAAAAAATTACCTTCACCCTTGTCCCCTTTCACCCATATCCCTCCCTCTGGCTTTACATTTAGGTTCTCACCATCTTTCCTTATCTGACACATTTTGTCTCCTTTTCACCACCAGCCTTGTCAGCAGTATCTATTTGCCAGTAACCACATCCCCATACCACCTGTATCCATATTACTTGCCAGGTTTTGCAACACTCATTGTTTTCTATTTGAGCTCCCCCCCCCCCCCCCTCCCCCCACTCCATGAATCCAAAAAAAGGGTGCTGACCTGAAACTTCGTCTGTCTCTTTCCCTCTACAGATGCTGCCTGACCAACTGAGTTCCTCCAGCACTTTGGTATTTGCTCAACTTCCATTTCACACTAATTCCAAGCACATTGCGCGACAGACTGGGAACTCTCCTGAACTGAATTTTTGGTGATAATTTTATGCTGAAGATAGAAATATGGTTGGAATATTTTTTGCTAAAAAAGTCAAAGATGTAGAAACACCATTGTCCAGAATTTCTTTAGCACTTGAAAATGTATGATGTGGAGTATTGAACAAATTTACTATGTAAGGTCCCACTGCTGCAGAATTTTATTGTGTATTAGGTTCTTGGCATTGTATGCACTTGACAACCATGGGATGCTGAGGAAAGAGAAATGTTCTATGTTTTAGGTCCAGGGCCTTTAATCAGAATTGCTTGCTTTAAAGGATGCACAGTGCTGGAGTAAATCAGCAGACCAGGCAGGATCTATGGAGAACATGAAGAGGTGACATTTTAGGTCCCGCCCCTTCTTCAGACTTACACTAAAAGACAAAAAGTGCTGGAGTAACAGCACATCAGCCAGCATCAAAGGAGAACAAGGATATGTGACATTTTGGGTTAAGATGCCTCTTCAGACCTATGCAAAAGGCCACCAAATGCTGGAGTAACTCCGCAGATTTCTGAAGAACATGACTAGGTGATGTTTTGGGTCGAGATGAAGTCTCACAAAGGGTCTCAAGCCAAAACGTTACCCATCTGTATTCTCCAGAGAGTCTGTCTGACCCGTTGAGTTATTCCAGCACTTTTGTCTTTTTTTGTGTCTTAACCAGAATCTGCAGTTTCTTGTTTCTACTGCTTGCTTGATGTGCTCAAGTGTCTTTCCTAAATCTGCTCGATAATTGCATATGAAAATATGCAGGTGGTAGGTTTGGCTTGCAGACTGTGGTGGGGTGTTTGGTGGATCAGGGAGATGGGGTAGATGCTCAGGGCATCAGTTCTGTGTAGCGTTTCAGGACCACAGTCAGATGCAAGAGTGGATGGCATGGTCACAATTGACTGGCGGGGGAGCTTAGTGTTTAGTTGTCTGCTTGAAGTAGGGAGACAGGCCAATTGCCTTGGCTTCAATGCTACCAGAAAAATCAGACATTTAGAAAAAGGAAACTCAGTCAAAACTCAGACAGCTGTGCCAAATGGAACAAAGAACCCAAAACCTAAACACTCAAAGATGCCACTGCATATCTTGAATGATTTTAAGCACCATTTTGGAATGGTGCCCCGGTTATCTTATTTTATGCACAACAAGGCCTCGAAGGTTGAGAGTGGTTCCACAGAACTGTTATTGTCTGCATGTCAGTGAAAGACTTTTTAATAAGGTTGTGCACATTTCAGAAGTGTGCCTTTTAGCATTAATGTTTAATAACTCAAGACTCTGGTAGTTGGGAGCATTCAGATGCATGACTATCCGAGAGCAATTAAAGTGGAACAGCTTGATCCTTACAAAAAGTTCAGGCGGGATTAATGATCCTGCAGCTGAACCACATCTGTTGAAAATTTGATTTCAATGAAACAATGGGGTAGTAAAATATCCCAAACCCAACCAAAATACATGTTAATATCATATCCTACACCTATTATTTATCACTTTTTTCAACAGCAATGTCAATGTGCACTGATTTTGTATCGAGTACGTTTTAATTATTACATGGATAGTATTTTAGTGGTCTGATAAACGACTCCTGGAGTTTTCAACAATACTTTATTTGAAAGTTTAAGTTGCAGCATACAGGTTTAACAGACATGTCTGGCCACAACGGTGGTCAGCACTGAACTAACGCGCGCAAGGGAAAAACCGCGCGAAAAACAACAGCCCCTTCCGAACGCCGGGTTCGATATCTGCGTGCGCTAGCAGGCGCCGCTACAGGATCACTTTTTGCTATTTATCCAAGTTGACTCTTGGAGTCAAATTTTCATCTTACAACCTGAACAATCATCTCTCACTTGTACACAAACATAAATGTTGTTGACAGGTCAGTCTTTTGGGTGTTTTGCACTAATTCTTTCTGTGAATTGTAATACAGTTTAATTTACTGACAGCTCTACTAATTTCAGAAGATGAAACTGAAAGCTGTTGCCTAATCTGGACATCTGGCATGTTGCTATTGTTATCCAGACAGAGAAAGTCTCAGATGTAAAGTAAAATAAACTCTAAAAGGGCAATTTCGGTAGTTGCTAATCTTAGAGTCTTGATATTCTGTTGCATAATCTTCCTGGCATTTATTCCCACTTAACTTTCTGTAGCGGCTGACCTGTGCCTGTTGTGAACGATTGTTTCTGTGGCTGTGGGGAGAACCCAGGAAATCTCTAATGCAGTTTAAGAAGATGTGACTGAGCTTTATGGTGTCGTTATCAGGATTAAGGGTAGTATGTGTAGAGCATGTGCTGTGGTGAGGCCAATACACACGAGACACATGGAGCTCAAGACAAGATGCGCCCTCTGTTTCTCTTGATCTCCCTTTTAATATTGTTGCAGCCAAGAGAACTACTGGTCACATGACATAATCCTCAAAAAGCTCACAGCCTTAAAGGAACAATTATTGTTCACGACCAGTAGAACAGATACTGCACTGCTGACCATTTTAAAATAAAATGAAATATTCGGATTAATCAATGTTTTTTATGAATTTCACACTCTTTAAAAATGTAAGTAATTTTTGGCACAATGGTTTTGGTGTCACCTACAATGAGCTTGTAGATACACTGGATGCTGTTGGAGTACCGTCTACCTCTAGATTCGATAATTTTCCTCCTCATGGCCCTCACCAGCAAATTCACAGGTCAGATCCTCCGAAACAATTTGGGAGGTATAGATCAGAAACACGTCTGATCTCACAACCTTTCTTGCTGTGCTTCTGTATATCATGTGCGAGTGGAATCTATCACCAGTTTTCATTAGGTAATCCCCCCCCGCACGCCTTCACAATCTCTCTTTTACCCCACAACTCTTTGAGCCACCACTCTTACACCACCCTCACTTCCTCTCCTCTGCCCTCCCCTCCAAATTGGTTTAGCTTACGCTCAACCTGGCTCCGAGTGTGCTCTGCAGGAGGAGTCTATCCTGTTGATGAATGGGCTGTAGCTTGATATCTTAGAAATTACAGTGCATACCAATATTTCAGTGTCATATTCAATCAACCCTGCAGAAGCCATTTCTTCAACGATTCCATCACCGATACAGCTGACCTTTCTGATTTTCTGTTGGAAGATGGATGGTTAAACAATACTTTATTCCACTGCGTTTCATAAATTATTCGGACTGTAGAGATCCAAACTAAATATCATGGTTTAACATGACTTCTTCAGACCAACCAAAAGAGGCAAAGATGGATCTTAATTCTTTAATCATACGATCAGCAGTGGTGCATAATAGGCATGTCCCACTTACGCGACTTTTTCGGCGACTGCCGGCACCCGTCATAGGTCGTAACAGGTCACCGAAAATTTTCAACATGTTGACAATCCAGCGGCGACCAGAACAAGGTACGACTCTTTGGGCGACTATTCATGACCATACAGGCTTCAACCCGCGACATGTTGCCAGGGTGTCGCCTGCATGGTCGTGAGTAGTCTCCTCAGTCGCCCAAAGAGGCATAGCGCCTTTCTGGTCACCGCTGAATTTTCAACATGTTGAAAATTTAACCGACCTGCAACGACTTATGACGGGTGCCGGCAATCGCCGAAAAAGTCACGTAAGTGGGGCAGGCCCATAAGTTTATACATTTGACTTCTGATCACTCGAATTGCTGCCAATTAGTATCAATCTCTACAAACGTACGATGTACGAACAGTGGAACAAATACATTTTTAATTGCTACAGCTTTACAGGCCGTTTAACACAATAATACAAATAAATAGACAATAATCAATGATACAGCAATTAGTCATGTAAGTCCAAGCAATCAGTTCATGATAGCACAAAACTAAAGTCCATAGTGTAAATAAAACAAAGTCCAGAGTAGATCATAGTTGCTGAACAAGGAGTGGTCGATGTTGTGCAGAGTTCAAGTGACTGAGGCTGCTGGGAAAAAGTTGTTGTTGAATCTGGAGATCACAGTTTTCAAGCTCCTGTATCTTCCTCCATTGGTAGTAGTGAGGTAAAAGTGTGGCCAGGGTGTTGTGAGCCTTTAATGATATTAGCTGCCTTTTTGAAGCTGTCCCTCCTGTAGATCCCTTCAATAACGTGGAGGTTAGTACCCGTGATGGACCTGGCAATGTCTTCCACTATCTGCAGCTTTCTTTGTTCCTGGGCATTCATGTTACCAAACCAGGCCATGATGCAACCAAACACACCATTCAAATTAACAACCGTCCCTTACCGCGAATCGGCTTCAACTGCTTCAATTGCCGACTGCGGTTTATTTCCATCCCGGACGAGGTCTTGACCTACCACCTGGCGTGTGACCACTGGAGGGTCGCTCCGGTTGCGGTGGTCTGTGGTGTTTTTTGGCCGTTTTTGGCCGTTGAACAATCATCGCCCTGCGGCCTATATTGCTAGCTGCTAGCCGCCAGAACCGCTAGAATCCCTGCACGCTGCCCGGAGAGGAAGCTGGCGTTGACTGTTCGCCGCTTCTCCGCCCGCTGTTCCCCCCCCCCCCCGTCTGTTACCTACCTGTTACCTGTTACCTACCTGCCTGTCTGTTCCCTGCCTGTCTGTTCCCTCCTGTGCCTGTGCACCATCGATGCTGGACGCTGGACACCTCCTGTGCCTGTGCATCATTGACGCTGGACACCTCCCTGCACCAGTGAGGGAGCTGGATCCTCTCTGCACCCGCACCGCTGGACAACCTCTCTACACCCGCACCGCTGGACAACCTCTCTGCACCTGCACTGCTGGATACTCTCTGCACCCTCATCGCTGGACTACCTCTACACCTGCTCTGCTGGACAACCTATCTGCTCCCTCAATGCTGGACACCTCGCTGCATCTGCACTGCTGGTCAACCTCTTTGCTCCCTCAATGCTGGACACCTCGCTGCACCCGCTCTGCTGGACAACCTCTCTGCTCCCTCACCGCTGGATACTCTCTCCACCTGCACCGATGGACACCTCTCTGCACCCTCACCATCATGCTCAAATATTCAACTCTACAAATGACTGGTTTCTTCAACAACCACATCCCATCCTGCATCCAAGTCATTAAACAGCTTAGACTTCTACGTCGACCCCGTTTCATCCACAGAGGCTCTCGGCGCAAGCTTGTTTACTTCAACCACGGACATTCCATTCCATCCATCTGCTCACTACCACGCTCTGCCCCCCCTCAACTGCGTCACCCCCCACCCCAGCTGACCGCACGCACTGTCAACTGGGACAACCTCAGATCTCTCCAGCCTGCCCCCATCCCTCCACCCTCTCATAATGCCAACTTTGCCCTCCTCAACACCAGGTCGCTCAACAACAAAGCCCTTTCCCTCCATGAACTAATCCTTGACAACACTCTGGACTTCCTTCTGCTCACTGAGACCTGGCAACAACCCAATGTCTTCTTCTCCCTCAATCAAGCATCCCCACCTGGATTTAATTACATTTCCAAACCCCGCCCCTCCCGCCATGGAGGTGGCCTAGCTGTTATTTTCAACCAGAATTTTCGTATCACTGAACTCACCTTCCCCCCAGTAGCATCATTTGAATTCCTCGCCTTCAAAACCCTTTCCTCCATGACAGTCATCCTCATTTACCGGCCACCTAAACCAAACCCCTCCTTCCTATCTGACTTCACTGAACTCCTCACACTTGCCTCATCCCTCTCCCCACGTCTGCTGCTACTTGGTGACTTCAATATTCACATGGACTCCCCCACCTGCAAGCTCGCATCTGAATTCGTCTTTTTACTTGACAACTTCTCTCTCACTCAGCACGTCACCTTTCCCACCCATGACAAAGGTCACATCCTTGACCTGGTCTGCTCCACAAATCAACCGGTACTCGACCTCCATCCATGCCTCTTCCCCCTCTCTGATCATAAGCTTATACGGTTCACCATCCCTTCTCCGACACCTCGCCCCCGCTTCCTCCGAGAAATCATCTTCCGTAATCTAAAATCCATTGATCCCCACCATCTCTCTGACCTCCTCTCCACCACTCTCCCCCTGGACTCAGCCCCCATCTCACCTGATGATCTCACAAACCATCTCAACTCCACCTTGTCTACCTCCCTTAACACTATGGCCCCCCTCAAAACAAGAACCGTAACTTTCAACACATCTTCACCCTGGTACACACCTGCACTTCGTAAACTGAAACAGACTGGTCGCCGACTTGAACGACTCACAAATAAATCATCTCTCACAGTCCACCTTGAAGCTTACAAACTCCACCTCACTGATCTCAGACAACGATGAGAAGGCCTACCGGGAGGAGGTGGCTGATCTAGCACTCTGGTGCCAGGATAACAGCCTCCTCTTGAACATCAAAAAAACGAAGGAGCTGATCATGGACTTTAGGAGGGCACATTATCCGAGGACGTACACTCCATTGAGGATAAATGGGGATCCTGTGGATAGGGTGAACTGTTTTAAATATCTGGGAGTCCACATCTCCGAGGATATGACATGGGCATCACACGCCTCAGCACTCGTGAGTAAGGCAAGGCAGCGCCTTTACCACCTCAGGCAATTGAGGACATTCAGAGTGTCTCCGAGGATCCTCCAGTGCTTCTACGCAGCGGCGGTGGAAAGCATCTTGTCCGGGAACATTACCATCTGGTTTGGGAATTGCTCTGCCAAGGACAAGAAGGCTCTGCAGAGAGTAGTGCGTTCGGCCGAATGCACTATGGGAACTTCACTTGCCCCCCTGCAGGAACTATACATCAGGAGGTGCAACTCCAGAGCCAACAATATCATGAGAGACCCCTTCCACCCCTGCAACGGACTGTTCCAGCTGTTACGGTCAGGCAAACGCCTCCGTTGCCATGCGGTGAGAACGGAGAGGTTGAGAAGGAGTTTCTTCCCAGAGGCCATTCGGACTGTAAACGCCTATCTCACCAGGGACTAACTCTACTGAATGTTTTTCCTTCCATTATTTATTATGTAAAGGTATATGTGTGTTATGATTGTGTTTATAGTTTGTTTGGTTGTTTGTCTTTTTGCACAAAAGTCCGCGAGCATTGCCACTTTCATTTCACTGCACATCTCGTATGTGTATGCGACAAATAAACTTGTCTTGACTTGACTTGACTTGACTTGATTACAAAGATGCCCTCATTGTTTCAAAATCTGCCTACCTCTCCTCCATATTCACTGATCCCTGCCTAAACCACAGAACCCTCTTCTCCACAGTGGGCAACCTCCTCAAGCCTCGAGCAAACACTCTTCCTACCTCTACACTGGATCTCTGCAACTCATTCCTCCACTTTTTCACTGATAAAATCAGCACCATCTATCAATCTTTATCCCCTGTACCCGACTCCCCAGCATCTACTCCACCACCTACCAAGGCCCCTCCTTTCAACATCTCCACTGACCTCCTTACCCCTCCTCCACACAGCTTCCTCTCCCAGTTTGACCTGGTCACCCCTATTGAAATCTCCAAACTCATCAGCTCTTCCAAACCCACTACCTGCTCCCTCGACCCTCTCCCCACTCCCCTGTTGAAGTCCTGCCTCCCCGTTCTCTGCCCCTACCTCACTAATCTCTTCAACTCCTCATTGTCCCAAGGAATTGTCCCCTCCACTTTCAAAACTGCTGCCGTTACACCAATCTTAAAGAAACCTGGTCTTGATCCCTCCTCTCTCATTAACTACCGCCCAATCTCAAACCTCCCCTTTCTTTCAAAAACCTTGGAGCGTATCGTTGCGTCGCAACTTCATTCCCACCTCCTTGCGTATAACCTACTTGAACCCCTCCAATCTGGCTTTCGCCCCCTCCATAGCACAGAAACTGCTCTCCTCAAAGTCCTCAACGACCTCCTCACCTCTGCTGACACTGGTTCCCTCAACATCCTCATCCTCCTCGACCTGAGCGCAGCCTTCGATACAGTGAACCATAACATCCTGCTCACCAGACTCAAAGACCTCGGCATTGAAGGCTCTGCACTCAGCTGGTTCCGTTCCTACCTTTCCAACAGATCCCACTTCATCTCTCTCCACAACAACACATCTGCTACAGCCACAGTCACTCAAGGCGTTCCCCAAGGCTCCGTACTCAGCCCCCTCCTCTTCATCATCTACATCCTCCCCCTTGGTCAGATACTCCGCCACTTCAACCTGGACTTCCACTGTTATGCCGATGACACCCAGATCTACCTCGGCACCAAATCCCCCCACAACCCCCACCCCCCTCTCCCATATCAACTCCTGTTTGTCAGCTATAAAAACCTGGATGCAACATAACTTCCTCAAACTCAACAGCGATAAGACAGAATTCCTCCTCATAGGCTCCAAAGCCACACTCAGCAAAATCAATAACCCCACTCTCACCATCGACGGCACCACTGTCTCCCCATCTCCCAAGGCCCGCAACCTTGGCGTGATCTTTGATTCCACCCTCTCCCTTGAGCCTCACATCCGCCATGTCATTAAAACCTCCTTCTTTCATCTCCGCAACATCGCCAAACTCAGACCCTCTCTCACACCTCCCGCTGCTGAAAGACTCATCCATGCCTTCATCTCCTCCCGACTGGACTATTGCAACTCACTTCTCCTTGGCATCAGCTCCACCTACATCAACCGACTCCAACTGGTCCAGAACGCAGCCGCCCGACTCATCACCCACACCAAAACCTGGCATCACATCACTCCAGTCCTCAAACAACTTCACTGGCTTCCCATCTCCCACCAGATCGCCTACAAAATCCTGATCTTCACCTACAAAGCCCTCCACCATCTGGCCCCCCCATATCTCACTGACCTCCTCTCCCCCTACCAACCCTCACGGTCCCTCAGATCCACATCAGCCGGTCTCCTCTCCATCCACAAGTCCAACCTCCGCAGTTTTGGGGACAGAGCCTTCTCCAGGGCAGCTCCCAGGCTCTGGAACTCCCTCCCCCAACTGATCCGCAATTCCGTGTCCCTCACCATCTTCCAGTCCTGCCTCAAGACCCATCTCTTCACCTCTGCCTATCCTTAGCCCCACGTCCCCCTCCCTTTTCATCTGTGCATTAATTGCCTCATATTGTGTTTTGAATTGTATTCTGTCTTTACTTTGTGTACTAGTCATGTCTCTACTATTTATTTCATTCCCCTTACATGTTTTTCCTCTACCTGCTAAATTTTTGTAAGGTGTCTTGAAAGGCGCCCATAAATAAAATGTATTATTATTATTATTATTATTACCATTCAGCTCCATACTGTGCACTTGTAAAAGTTTGATAGAGCATTTGATGACAAACCAAATTGCCTAAATCCTTAGAAAGTAGAAGCAATGAAGAGATTTTTTTGTGATTGCATCATTGTGCTGGGCCCATATTCATGTCCAGAAACTTGAAGCTGTTGTCTCTCTCCACCACATATTATTGATGAAGATAACTTGTGGATCCCTGGCTTTCTCTTTCTGAAGTAAAACATCAGCTCTTTGCTTTTGCTGACGTTGAGAGCAGGATTGTGTATGAAGGAATTGCAGATGTTGGTTTATTCTGAAGATATACACAAAATGCTGGAATAACTCAGCAGGTCAGGCAACATCTCCTAATTTGAGGAAGGACATTCGTGCTATTGAGGGAGTGCAGCGCAGGTTTACAAGGTTAATTCCCGTGATGGCGGGAATGTCATATGCTGAGAGAATGGAGCAGCTGGGCTTGTACACTCTGGAGTTTAGAAGGATGAGAGGGTATCCTATTGAAACATATAAGATTGTTAAGGGTTTAAACACGCTAGAGGCAGGAAACATGTTCCCGATGTTGGGAGAGTCCTGAACCAGGGGCCACCGTTTAAGAATAAGGGGTAAGCAATTTAGAACAGAGACGAGGAAACACATTTTCTCACAGAGAGTTGTGAGTCTGTGGAATTCTCTGCCTCAGAGAGCGGTGGAGGCCGGTTCTCTGGATACTTTCAAGAGAGAGCTTGATAGGGCTCTTAAAGATAGCGGAGTCAGGGGGATATGGGGAGAAGGCAGGAACGGGGTACTGATTGGGGATAATCAGCCATGATCACTTTGAATGAAGGTGCTGGCTCGAAGGGCCGAATGGCCTACTCCTGCACCTATTGTCTATTGTCTATTGAACGGAAATATTAGAAAACCGCTAATTGCTGTTGAGATTTAGCATTACTGTATCGATGTGCAATTTCTTTCAGTCATATTTCACGTCAGTATTGATATTGCAATTACAAATATCATACACATTTGCCAGGCTGCTAGTTATTGCCGCCTCCCGGTGAGAACTGGACTCGTTCTTTTAACATTCATGTTTTGGACCCATTTATCGTGTTTGTGGAACCTTGATTTAAGTGTTTGGATCCATGAAATGACACCATGATACAAGGGAGAATGCCACATGGTATAAACGCGAAAGTAAAAAAACAGCTTTTTAAGCCTTCTTCCTCTTACAGAATCTATTGTGTGCATTCTACTGACTATCGACCAGTTGTTGTTAACCTCACCAGCTATACTCTCTAACAGTTCAAAGACTTTATGGGGAAAGGAAAGTGAATGAATAAAAAGAAGCAGTTATTGACCACGGGAAGCAATGCAAAATCTAATCACAGCAGTGCCAGGAAACCTGAACCTGTCTGAAGATATCTGTAGCTCTCAATGTTTAATTGCTGATGATGGCTGCAGGTCAGCCAAGCATGACAACACGAGTGTCGCACTGCTTTATGCTTCTTCTTCTTCCTGTCAGCCTTCACTCCAAGTGATGGAACGAGAGTCTCAGATGTCTTTGAATATATGTCTTGTTGAAAACAGCAAATTCACATGCTGGGATATGAGCTGAACGCAGGACAAAATGATGCAATTTACTTTTATATCAACTACCAGTGTTCTCCAGGATGCTTGCTATTGAATCAAACATGCATATATGCTCAATGATTATATGTTTTTTTTTTGTCAGAGTATACATATTTACCCATCTTATGTAATAATTTCAATGTTCTAGATATTTCCCCATAATATGCTGTTCATTATTGAACGCCACATTTGGTGACTGTTAATGCTAAGAAAGTAAAATAGTTTAAATTAGTTTGGTTTATTGTCACATGTACCGAGGCACAGTGAAAAGCTTTTGTTGCCTGTTAACCAGTCAGTGGAAAAACTACATGATTACAATCGAGCCATCACTAGTCCACAGATACATGCTGAAGGGAATAGCGTTTAGTGCAAGATAAATTCCAGTAATGTTTGTTTAAAGATAGTTCACGGCTCTCCAGTGAGGTAGATAGTAGCTCAGGACTGCTCTCTGGTTGGTGATAGGATAGTTCATTTAGTTGCCTGATAACAGGTGGGAAGACACTGTGCCTGAATCTGGAGGTGTGCATTTTTACATCTCTGTATCTCTTGCCTGATGGAAGAAGAGTGCAGAGGGAGTGACTGGGGTGAGACATGTCCTTGATTATGTTGGTGGCCTTGCCGAGGCTGCATGAAGTGGAGTCAATGGAAGGGAGGTTGTTTTGTGTGATGATCTGGGCTGCGTCCACGATTTTCTGCATAATGGAAGTAAAACAAAAACATCTCATCATAGCCAAGTTCTTTCGCAACTTGATTCATAAATTAGTACATTGATTATGTACTTACAGGGATGGTTTGCTTTTTGCCTGGGGCTCTTTAATCCGATAAAAAGAGATACTCAGCAGACTAATTCTGCATTATATTAACATTTATACAAACATTATAGCCCTGTATAACAGAAGGAACATTTCAGCTCTAATAATATGCATTATGGACATTAGTTGAGTGTCTGAGAGAAATGTATTGGTATATTAATGAGCACTTGGCTTCTGCCAAAACCCAAGCAGTGCTACCCACACATTCAATATTTGAGGCTGGATAGTGTTTGACAGGGTTATTGTAGTGAGAAAGTGAATTGGTCATTGGTCTGCAATAGACAGCTGCTCGCAATACTTTATTACAATTTCTCTCTCAAGTTCAAATTGTTCCATTATGGTTAAGAATGCACACAGATGCCCCTGTACTTAATTCTCTGTGTGATTCCATCAAGCAACAAGGTGATGGCTCTTGCACATGGCAATAGCACCATCACAAAGGGAATGGATGCACAAGCAGTCATAAGGCAAAGGATCCCACTTCTTTAATTTGTACGGGTGAATGCTGAGACACGATTTACTTTCATCGAGATTACAAAATGAATTACAGCTCCTGCACTAATCTCACCCACGCCATATCTGGGCCCATGAATCAGAGATGTACGATGTGAAATGGTAGAAATCCTCAAAGTCAGCCTGCTTCATTCCATCCCTTCTTCCCATAGCCAAGATTTAGAACTTGTACAACGATGACACCTTTTACATTCCACTTGTCGACGCATCCACTTTGGACTCTGGGCGCAAAGGAATTCAGGCCTCATGGAATCTATTGGAGATCTGAATTTGAATGTGTGCATTTTAGAAAGAAACAAAGTTACTATCAGATTCATAGATCTGAAAATTCAACGTCACATTCCAGATTTCTCCGCAGTAAGGTTAGAAGAATCGGGTGGGGGAGTAAAAAAATCAGAGGACATATGTTTAAGGTGAGAGGGGAAAGATTTAATAGGAACCTGAGGGGTGACTTTTTCACTCAGAGGGTGATTGGTATACGGAACAAGCTGCCAGAGGAGGTAGTTTATAAAAGCGTTTAAAATACACATGGACAGGTACAGTTCAGAAGGATATGGCCCAGACAGAGGTAACTATGATTGGCTTAGATGGGGCATCTTGGTTGGCATGGACAAGTTGGGCTGAAGGGCCTGTTTCATGTTGTATGACTCTATGACTCCAAGAGAATGATTACTACTTGAATTAGGGTGAGCATTAGCTTTATGTTTTGTCCCCAATGATAGCATCAATTGTTCATTTTTTCACCTGGGTTTAGTGCTTGCTGAGATTGAACCCCAACCATCTTTAAATACCCTCACACCTAACATTTTCTGAATTCTCTCCATTCATTTTGTTTGAAAAGAGCAGATCATGAATGAAATGTTAGCTCTTCTGCAAAATGTGTGAAATACTTCTGTTTAAATTTGCTTTCAGGATGCCTAAACCATCAAAGGTACTGAGGAGATCAAGTTATTTGACTGAAAACATTAACTGACATCTTCCTCTCCCAAATGAATTTGTTTTTTTATTATTGTTGATATTTTAATGTTGAATAATTAGGATTACTCATAATAGCTTTACACTTGTGTGTCGACAAGAAAGTAACATACACAAACTGTTTAAATAGATGGAAGCCATCACAACATTCTGAACAATTTCAATCAGGGGCAGCATGGTGGGGCAGCGGTAGAGTTGCTACCTTACAGCGCCAGAGACCCGGGTTCGATCCTGACTACGGGTGCTGTCTGTAGGGAATTTGTATGTTCTCACTCGTGACTGCGTGAGTTTTTTTCCGAGATCTTCGGTTTCCACCCACACTCCAAAGACGGTTTTTAGGTTACTTGGCTTGGTCTACGTGTAAATTGTCCCTAGTGTGGGTGGGGTAGTGTTAATGTGCGAGGATTGTTGGTCAGCGCAGACTCGGTGGGCCGAAGGGCCTGTTTCCATGCTGTATCTCTAAACTAAACTAAACTAAACTAAAATTATAACTTCATTCCACAATAAGCACAGAAGTTCCAACACCTGTTGGAAAGACCTTTACAGCTCATTTGTGAATTTGGGGTCTTCCCTATTTGTGAAAAGCAAGGGCCACACTGTTACTTGTGCAGTCTTCTGCATGTCTTTCAATGTAGATTCACATGGTTGCTCTTTCAGCTTTCAGTTGGTCAGAGGTTGGGGTCCCTAAAGCTATCAAGCAGAGGACACATCTTCTCCATATGTTCAACCCACACCAGCAGATGCTGAACCTGGAGGCCAAGGAACCCCTCAAAGTGAACCACTGCAGCAAATAAGTTCAAAAGGTTTGGCACGACAACCTGCTCATGAACCTACTTCAAAGCCCCTGTGGAATCCACAAATTAAAAATAAATGTGCCAAGTTAGATGTATACTATTATTTTTAAATGCATTTAAGCTATATTGTATATCAGCATTTTCCTGATTTCTAAATCCAAAAGCATGATCCTGAGGTTGCTCAGTCAGCTTTGATAATCCAGAACTTTATTAATTTGAAATGTTTGAATACAAAGTCTGTGGCAGTTTCACTGACTGTTTTGCAACTTCACTTTTTTATTTTAAAGTGGGAATTAACTACATTGAGAACAGTGACCTGAATTTTATTAGTTTCCAAATAGTTAAGCAATAGGGTTACAGCTGGTCTAAACGTTGAGTTCCTAAATTGGGGCAAGGCCAATTTTGTTGATATTGGACAAAACTCTCACAATTTGATTGAGGGAGGTTGATTGCAAGTAATGGGACGTCTGGTAAATGGGATGATTTTAAAGATGAGACAGCGAGAGTTCAGGGCCAGCATGTTCATGTTAAAGTGAAAGGCAAGGCTGGCAGGAATAGGAAACCACGGATGAAAAAAGATAGCGAGGCTCTTGTAGAAGGAGGCATAGGTCAGGTCATTAAGTCGTAGAGTCATAGCATTAAGTTGTACAGCATGAAAACTGGCCCTTTGATCCACTTTGCCCATAACAAGCAAGTTGACTTACTGGGCAAGTTCTATTCGCTTGCATTAGGCCCATAGTTCTCCAAACACTTCCTATCCTTATATCTGTCCAAACAACTTTAAAAAGTCAGAATTGTGTCCACATCAATAGCTTCCTCTGGCAGACAGAAATTTGTCCCCACCCTCTCACTCTAAGCCTTTGTCCTCTAGTTTTAGAGTACCAGCAATGGCCACATTACTAAATTATTTCATAGAAACATAGAAACATAGAAAATAGGTGCAGGAGGAGGCCATTCGGCCCTTCGAGCCAGCACCGTCATTCATTGTGATCATGGCTGATCATCCCCAATCAATAACCCGTGCCTGCCTTCTCCCTATATCTCTTGATTCCACTAGCCCATAGAGTTGTATCTAACTCTCTTAAATCCATCCAGTGATTTGGCCTCCACTGCCCTCTGTGGCAGGGAATTCCACAAATTCACAACTCTCTGGGTGAAAACTTTTTTTCTCACCTCAGTCTTAAATGACTTCCCCTTTATTCTAAGACTGTAGCCCCTGGTTCTGGACTCGCCCAACATTGGGAACATTTTTCCTGCATCTAGCTTGTCCAGTCCTTTTATAATTTTATATGTTTCCATAAGATCCTCCCTCATCCTTCTAAACTCCAGTGAATACAAGCCTAGTCTTTTCAATCTTTCCTCATATGACAGTCCTGCCATCCCAGGGATCCATCTCGTGAATCTACGCTGCACTGCCTCAATCACAAGGATGTCCTTCCTCAAATTAGGAGACCAAAACTGTACACAATACTCCAGATGTGGTCTCACTCACAACTGCAGAAGAACCTCTCTACTCCTATACTGAAATCCTCTTGTTATGAAGGCCAACATTCCATTAGGTTTCTTCACTGCCTGCTGTACCTGCACGCCAACTTTCAGTGTCTGGTGTACAAGGACGCCCAGGTCTCACTGCACCTCCCCCTTACCTAACCTAACCCCTTTGAGTTAATAATCTGCCCCCTTGTTTTTGCCGCCAAAGTGGATAACCTCACATTTATCTATATTATACTGCATCTGCCATGCATCTGCCCGGAGCTGGGGCGGCAGCCCGGAGCGGAGACTGCGGGACCTGGAACGGCGACTGCGGGACCCGGAGCTGGGGCGGCGGCCCGGAACGGAGACTGCGGGACCCGGAGCTGGGGCGGCGGCCCGGAGCTGATGCTGTGGCGGGCTGTCTTGGAGCGGAGACGGCGTTCCGGTTTTCGGCGGCGGCAACATCACCACGGAGGTCCGCTGGACTGGAGAGCGGCATCTTCGGCCTGGATCGATCGCCTCAGCGCAGAGGGAGAACAAGGAGGGAAGAGACGGAGACTCTATCTATCTATCTATCTATCTATCTATCTATCTATCTATCTATCTATCTATCTATCTATCTATCTATCTATCTATCTATCTATCTATCTATCTATCTATCTATCTATCTATCTATCTATCTATCTATCTATCTATCTATCTATCTATCTATCTATCTATCTACCCACTCACTCAATCTGTCCAGGTCACCCTGCAACCTCCTAACATCCTCTTCACAGTTCACACTGCCACCCAGCTTTATGTCATCCGCAAACTTGCTAGTGTTGCTCCTAATTCCTTCTTCCAAATCATTAATCTGTCTCAGGACTCTGCAGAGGTATATGTATGCGGAGAAGCCCCCCAGATGGCACGCTTTGGCCACGTATTCTTCCATTGGTGTCATTGCCTAAGGTGGGTTTGGCAGCTCCCGGTGGCGGGCATCAGTTGACCTGCCTTACGGGATTTGCCTAGTTTCTATCGTGATGTGCTGCATGTGAGAAATTTGATTGTTTTCAGCCAGTGTGTTGCTCCACAGGGGGAGGGGGGTGTTGTGGCTGCGGGAGTGGCTGGTCCTCACCCTGTCATGGTGGGTGTCGAGGAGAGGCGTGTGCTTAGAGTGGTTTTAACTGAGCTTACCCTCGTTCCGTCGAATTTGCTCGTCGGGCCTAGGCTCCGGGATATTTCTCGGGCGCCGGCTCCACACAACTTGAGCCGCCTGCACATTCTGCACCTCCTTGCCTTTGTCTTCCATCCAGACACACCTTGGCGGGCTGTGTTACCACCTGGAGGCGGGGGCGGTCCCCAGTGGGGGTCTCTCTACAAGGCAGTTGTCCCTCGTTACATTGGGGACCTGGGGTGGAGAGTGTTGCCCAGAGCGGTGGCGTGTAATAAACTATTGAGTCGGTTCACGGGCTCGTCGGCCGCCTGTATTTTCTGCGGTGAGGAAGAGACCGTGTTCCACGCGTACATGGAGTGTGAGAGGTTACTGCCCCTGTACCAATATCTGAAGGGGTTGTTCCTCAAGTTTTGGTTGCATTTTAGTCCCATGATTCTAGTGTTTGGACACAAGGCAGGTAGCGGGGAGAGCCGATTGGGGGGGGGGGGGGTGGGATCTTCCTGTCGGTTTGCTCCTGGGCCTGGCCAAAATGGCCATTCGCGGGTCCAGGCAGCGGGCGGTCGATGGTCGTGCTAGTGTCGGCTGCCTGACCCTCTTCCGGGCCTACGTCCGTGTGCGCGTGTCGCTGGAGAGGGAGCATGCGGTGTCCATGGGGACTCTGGAGGCCTTCCGTGGGCGATGGTCACCACGTGGGGTTGAGAGTATCGTAAATAATGAATGTATCATTGTACTATAATGAGTAATTGATACATTGTAACCTCTGATTGTGTTGTTGATGTGATGTATTGTGTGATCGTGCTGAATAAAGTTTTTGAAAAGGAAAAAGAGAGAGAGAGAGAGAGAGAGAGAGAGAGAGAGAGAGAGAGAGAGAGAGAGAGAGAGAGAGAGAGAGAGAGAGAGAGAGAGAGAGAGAGAGAGAGAGAGAGAGTGTTCATACAGCAGTCTGGTCTCCAATTATCTTGGACCTCCTTACCATCGCACTGAATGGCTGTACCTGTACGGACTCACCGGTGCATGGTATGATCTGTGCCAGCATCTTGCGATCGTGCTGCAATCATTATACTATGGAGCAGCTATGGAGTAGCATGTAAAAGCCACCCATATTAAAACAATTCACACTGGGATATATTGCACCCCTCTCTCCCTGTCATAAGAGTTCCCACATATCCTTAGAAGGTTTAGGATGTTCGGTATGTCCCCAACACCTCTCACCAACTTCTGCAGATGCGCCGTGGAAAACATCTTATCGGGATGCATAACTGCATGGATTGGGAACAATTTTATCCAAGACCGCAAGAAATTGCAGGGAATTGAGGAAGCAGCCCAGATCATCACACAAACCAACTTGCCTTCCATTGACTCAAACTGCACTTCACGCTGCCTCAGCAAGGCCACCAGCAAAATCAAGGATGAGACTCACCCTGGTCACTCTCTCTTCTCCCCTCTCCCATCGGACAAAAGTTATAGAAGTGTGAAAACGTACACCTCTAGATTCAGGTTTCTTCCCAGTTAGCCTCAGGCAACTGAACCATCCCATCAACAACTAGAAAGCTGTCCTGAGCTATCTTTGGAATAAAGATAGTCTTTAATCAGACTTTACTGAACTTTATCTTGCACTATATGTTATTCCCTTTATCCTATATTTGTACACTGTGGATAGCTCGATTGTAATCATGTATAGTTTAACCGCTGTCTGGATAGCACGTGACAAAAAAAGCTTTTCATTGTACCTGTGATAATAAACTAAACTATATTAAACTCAGGGCTGCCAACATTGGGTGAGAGTTGAGAGTGAGAAATTGCGAGGGAGTGTAGCGACCAAGGGGGGGAGGGTGTGGGAGGGGGGTGTCCCCTCTCCGATGGTAGGAAGCTTTCGCATTTTTCAGCTTGAAATTGTGCAATCTGGTGCATACTGTAGCAAGTCTTTCAACTTACACTTGAATGCAACATTTATGCTTTAAATTGGATTAGGTATAAATAAGGTTAGGCTAAATTACATTCCTAATTACATTGCACAGTAGAGCCAGGCTCTGATCAACAGGTGCAGCACATGAATGACTATATTCATGTATGGAAATCAGACTATAATTCATGCTGTTGTGCATATATATAGAGAAAAAAACCAGAGAAACAAGGCAAGTCGAACTTCCATCACTGTTTTGCACAAATAAATCAATCAACCTTCCCCTTTGAATATAGAAACAAGACGAAAATAATGCCACATATTCAATCGTATACGGTTCAATAAAATTAAGATATATATGTAAAACATATATATGGAAACAGGCCCTTCAGCCCACCAAGTCCACACCAACCAATAATCTATCATACACCAATTCCATCCTACATGCCAGGGACAATTTACAGAAGCCAATTAACCTACAAACCTGCACTTTCTTTCGGATGTGGGAGAAACCGTATTATCCCATGTAGTAGTAAGGCAGCAACTCTACCGCTGCGCCACCGTGCCACCCCATTAAATTATTTTTTCTCTAACATATTTATTATGGTGTCACGTCAATAAAGAGGAACACATGATTCTGATTTCTGCCCTTAGTTGAATAACACACATATCCAGTCATTGTGTTTTATGGCTGGTTTTCAACCTCTTCAGTCTGAAGGTCTCGACCTGAAACATCACCCTTTCTTTCTCTCCAGAGATGCTGCCTGTCCTGCTGAGTTTTTCTAGTTTTTAGTGTCTATCTTCAGTTTAAACCAGCAGCTGCAGTTCCTTCCTACACTCTTTGTTAAGCGAAACAGGTCCTATTCTCATAATATTATTCACCTCAACTAACTATTTTCTTCACCTCCATTGCTGCAGAGAATTCAATCCCAGTTATCAAATCTTTCTTCAAAGTGAAAAAAAATTCCTCTCCAGAGCAATTGCACCCTTTCTACAATGTGTCATAGTCTTACAGCATTTAAACAGGCCCTTCATCCCAACTTGTTCATGCAGATCAAGATGCCCCATCTAAACTAGTCCCGTTTATTCGCATTTGGCCCGTATCCCTTTATACATTGTGTGTGCCAGTGTGTGTGTGAGAGTGCGTGTCAGTGAAGCGGCGACAACATCCGGAGTGAGCGGAGACCCCCCCCCCCCCCCGTCTCTCCCCCCCCCCCCTCCCGGGAATGCGGGCCGGCCGAGGTGCTCTGTGTCCAGCTGGGGTCTGGGGGAGGTGAGGGTCAGTGACCCGGAGGGTCAGGCATCGGAGCAGAGCCTTAGCCCGAGATTCATTCCTGCAGCTCTGGAGGCGGCACCGATGCCCCTACCAAACCAGTCCACACCTGGCTCCAGGCCTGGGTTAAAACTCCATGGGGTATGGACAGAGTGGCCAACGGACACAGAGCCGCCGGAGGTGAGGGTGGGAGATGTGAGCGGTGCCTCGGGGGGAGGGGGGGGGGGGGGGAGGGGCAGTGAGGCCTGTGCTGGGGCCAACACCGTGTCTCACGTATCACACCATCTGCACGGGAGAAACTAAACAACTTTTTTTTCCCCCAAATCATCCCACGGGCCAGTAGTTTGACAACCCTGCTTTAAACCAATGCCCTCTAGTTCTTGAATCACATATCCTGGGAAAAAGACCATGCATTCACCTTATATATTCCCCACATGGTTTTTACTCACCTCTAAAACAATTTTTGCTTTATTTTGAACTTCCAGCACCTGCAGATTTTTGAGCGTGAGAAATTTGTGATCAGCGTGAGAACGTGAAAATGTTGTGAAATGCATGAGAGTTGGCAGCCCTGCTAATAATGCAAACATTTTATGCAAGTTCCAATTGTTTTGGACAAAAAATCACTTATTACTGCTTCATAGCAGTTGTTACTTTAAGACCATTTCAGAAATTATGGCAAACTAACAATCAACTAACAAATTAAAGCAAACTAAAAAAAAAACATGTTCCCTTTCCTGACTCTACCTCATATGTACTTTAACGCTGTTAACAGAGCAAAGGGATATTAATCTCAAGAATCAAAATAAGGAAAGTGGGGCAATTTTGCTTAAATGGTAATTCTAAGCCCATTCAGATCTGCATACAGTCAGAGTTATACAACATGTACATGGCTGGCCCAAGTTGTCCATACTGATCAAGTTGGCATTCTGCGTGCCCCGGGACTGGCTGCAGTTCCCATATCAGCTCGTGTCCCTGGGACTGGCTGCAGTTCCCAGGTCGGCTCGCCTGTCCCGACCCCGTGAAAATAAATTCAGAAAAAATATGCGGTTTTTCGGGTTTTCTGGCCCGTGTGCCATAGGTTGCCAAACCCTGTCCTAGATGTTTGGCCTCATTGTGGTCCCCCCGTGTTTTACAACTGATTCACCTGGTTTGTTCCATCTCCAGCTGCTTCATGTTGTCGGCGGCTGCATATCCGACCAAGAGAGAAGAGAAGAGAAGAGAAGAGAAGGGATGCAATGTCACTCACAGCCGTCAACCGATGCTCTTCCCCAGACCGCACAGATCGCTGTCATGTGGCACAAAGAGACAAACTGTGCAGGGACTGAAGACAGCGTGAGAATTCTGTCATTAGCGTGAGTGTGTGAGAATTGGCTGAAATGCGTGACTCTCACGCTCAAAGCGTGAGAGTTGACAGCCCTGTTAAATTAAATATCCCACACCTTATTTATGAATATTTAGTTGTTATGTTGTGCCTAAAACAAGAGATGCACATCCCAGTTGTGCGGTCTTTCTGTAGAACATAGAAAAAAGACAGTATAACACAGGTACAGGCCCTTCGACCCACAATGTTTATGCCGAACATGATGCCAAGTTAAACTGATCTTCATTGCCTGCATATGACAACATAATGGAAATATTAAATCAAAACTGACTTAAACATTAAATCTATTAGTCTGAAAGTCATTGATTAACTGTATGCTCTGTCCAAGTGCAGCATTTGGCTTGATACACCATTATTGTTCCTCAATAAAATAATAATTGATGAAGAAGGCTTTGGTTGTTAAATAAAAAATTTAAAACATGCCCCAGTTTCCAAGATGCAGAGCTTACAACAAGTGAAACTACTTTCTTAGGTTTCAAAAAAATGCCACTGACTCTTGTTTAATGGCCAACAATTCCAAAAGTATGTCTAAAAATAGATGGCTTTGAAATTTTGTTTTATGGAGACAACAGGAATATCTGCTGATATCTGTTCCCCTTGTAATTCTTTTTAATTTACATTAAAATTCCATTCAGAGATGCAATAACTTCAAGGTAAGTACTTCCATACCCTCATTCTTTCTAAAGGAAGCATCAGGGCATCCATCCTTGCTAAGCAGTATAAAAAGCTTTCAACACAGACATTCTCCCATCCTTCCTGTCAATGAGCAACAATATTTCATGGATCGGCCTCTTTGCTAGTAGTCACTATGGCAGCCGGGGTCTCTGAACTCACTACGGTCACAGGGAATATTAGCTGTAAAATTCCATGCTCACTACAAGAAAACAGTCATACCGTATTGATTTGAGGATCTGCATGGCTTAATGAATTGAAGATCTGCATATTTTAAAATGCAAATCACACCGAAAGTATTTAATTCTCATCTGGCAGGGAAAAGAGACACCTTTCTTAAATCAAATCTCTCTCCACGCAAAGATATGCGACACAAATAATACATATTGCCAACGCGGGTTTTAGAATGTGCACAAGATTCACTCGTCTCTGTGGATTGTGGCAAGGTGATGTCTTCTGTTAACGCAACCCATTTTACACTAAACACCAGATTCCAAAGCCTCAAACTCCAGTACTTTAGGTGATAAAGTGGTTAGGATAGCTTCTATTTCATGCATCAATGCCTTGCTATTTCTCATGTGAATTACACCATACACTTTACTAAAGTTCAGGTCCCTCCTACTAAAACAACACAAAATGCTCTGATTTGTGTGTTGAGGGCCACAGTGAATGACAATGAATAAAAGGGGTTAGTAGTAATTAAGTAGTGTCAGTGGTCAAGGAGGAAATCCAGCACAAACTAAACTCAAGGAGGAATATACTGCTGCAGCATTCCGTGCATTGAACAGCTTATAAATATTAATTTAAAGACTACGAACAAGGACAGTAAACGGATTTAGGCATAAAACTTCTAACCAAGAGTGATTTATGCCCAATAAAAGTGATAGCAGGATGGAGATAGTTTCTACTGCCAAGTTTATGACAGACATTGAGGCATTGCTATCAAATAGATTGGCTAGGAAAAGAAAAATAAAGGTTTTCTTGTCATCTGCCTGCTTTTTGCTTTGAGGTTACTTTTCAATCTTTTTGCATAATTTCTTATTAACAAAAACAAATTTACATTGAAATTTACCTTGCATGGAATTTATTGCACGTTTTTTTTTAATCTATATAAGATTCTACACTTGTGGTATCCAATCTCTATTAACATTGTGATTGGAAGGGCATCTATGGTTTAGAGACTATGATTGTAATATTTTGCAAAGTTTTAAAGTAAAAAAAAAATCAAAATGCCTGTGCTGTGTCTCAAGGAAAAACAAAATCTGGAAAACAACAGTAGATTTTACAAAACAATATGTGTTTCCTAGTGATCCATGGACTGAGTGGAAGATATTTATTTCTGCAGTACTGTCAATCTTCACTGAATTATCTGTTGTGACAAAAGGAACACAAATTATTTTTATCTTTCATAGTTTCCCAGTGAAATTCATCTTCAGAAGGTAACTGAGTCTGAAGGAAAATCAAAGCTGAGCTCTCGAACCCGAGTTATCTGAAAGGTTTTCAAAACAAATTTATTTTGATTTCTCCCAATTTTTCCCCTTTTTGCCTTGAACTGCTGATTCATGCTGTGGTATAATTCCATAATCTCAGTTGAAGTCAGTTCAGTAGCACAAACCTGGGATTAAACTCAGCCACCCCACTGGTACCTCAGATAACTATTTATTCTTCACATGTTGCTATAGACAATGAATATTAATAAAGATACTCAAAGTGCTGCGCCAACTCAGCGGGTCAGGCAGCATCTCCGGAGAAAATGGATCAATGACGTTTCAGTCGGGACCTTTCATCAGCTTGGTTGATGGGGGAGGGGGGAAAGTGGAAGCGAAAGAAAGGACAAATCTGGGGATGGCAACAAATGACCTCAGGCAAGGAGTTTTCCCTGATAGGCCGATTGTTGGCTGGAGACGGTGTGAGCACAAGGGGGAAACATCGTTGCAAACTATGGAGCTGGTTAACTGACCTTTAGTAGAGGGGGGGGGGGGGTGGAGTAGGGAGGGTAAGGGGGATGGAGGTGTTTGTAGAAGTTATCGAAAATTGGGGAATTCAATCTTCATACGGCTGGGTTGTAAGCTAGCCAAGTGAAATGAGCTGCTGTTCTTCCAGTTTGCGTGTGGTCTCAATCTGGCAATGGAGGAGGCCCAGGACAGAAAGGTCAGTATGAGAATGGGAATGAATATTAATACATTAACATGGGAGCAATGCAGTGAACTCAGACCTAACTCAGGCCTAACTTTAGTGTGATTTATTATTGTCAAGTGTACAGTGAATAGCCTTTGTTAACTTCACCTTCACCTGATATACACACATTTTAGTTTTTTTGTTTTGTTTAGTTTAGTTTGGTTTAGTTTGGTTCAGTTTAGTTTTTAGTTTAGTTTGGAGATTCAGCAGGAAACAGGCCCATCAGCCAACCAGGTCCATGCCACCCATCGATCATCTGTTCACACCAGTTTTACATTATCCTACTTTCTCATCCACTCCCTACGCATAAGGGGCATTTCTTTGTTTTACACAGGCCAATTAACCTACAAACCAGCAGGTCTTTGGGATGTGGGAGGAAAGTGGAAATCAGGAAACCCATGCTGTCACAGGGAGAACATGGAAACTCCACATAGACAGTACCCAAGGTCAAGATTGACCTCAGGTCTCTGGCACTGCGACTGGGAAAAGCTCTGTCACTGTGCCACTGTGCTGTACTTACGGTTTTTTTTGCAGGAGTCTTCCGGTACATTGTAGCTGAGGTTTCATTCAGTTACAACCCAGTGATATATCCTGGCAATTGTCGGGTGGCACAATGGCGCAGTTTCGGGTTTCTCCGGTTTCCTCCCACATCCCAAGGACGTGCAGGTTAATTGGCCTCTGTAAATAACCCCTAATGTGTAAGGAGTGGATGACAAAGTGGGATGACATAGAACTTGTGTGAACGCGTGATTGACGGTCGGGATGGACTTGGTGGGCCGAAGGGCCTGTTTCAATGCTGCATCTGTAAATTAAACCACAACTATGTGCCCGACAAGGTGAACTGTATCAAAATGTTAAATATACTTTCTTTTGCAATTAAAGAATAAGGTTGTTTACAGACTGTAATCATTCCAGTCTAAGCAATGGGGTCTTTTAGGCCTTTGAGACATGTGAAACCTTGAGTTCTGAGACTCTTCCTCTCTAGTTTTGTAATCTTATCTGTGGGACCTTTCTGAGAGTTGCATGTGGTAAGATGACAGATGGGCCTGCTGGCATTTAAATAAATCATTGGATGCTGCCATAAAGCCAAACAGATCTTTGGACCTTACATCTTGTTTCCTCCTCACTGAATACAACCAAAGATCCTTGAAGGCCGCAGCCGAAGTACATTAGTTGCTCAGAGAGATATTTGCCTTCATTAGCTGGGAAATAGAAAGCAGGATCGGGGAGGTTAAGACACAATTATATAAAACATTAGTTTGGGCATAACTGGAGCACTGGATATAGTTCCGGTTGCTACAATATAAGAAGAAAGTGGTTGCCTGCAGGAGGGATTCAGTTGGGATGGATTATTTCAGGTATGAGGAGAGTTTGGATAGGCTGACTTTATTTACTTTAGAGTAGAGAAGGTTGGGAGAGACCTGATTGAGGTATAATTATGAGCATAGAAATAGCGTGAGACTTTTCCCATTAGCAGAGGTCTCAATTGGCAGAAGGCATAGATAGATAGGTTCAATGGCAGAGGTAGAGATTCAGACGGCATTTGAGGAGTAAGTTATTCATTAAGGAGGTGTTTGAAATCTGGAATGCAAAGCCTGAAGGGGATGGTTGAAAGAGGCACACCCACTGCAACGAAAGCCTTGATTTAGCTTCTCCTTTGTAAGAAAGTACTTCCAATCATGAAGTAAATCATAAGCTATTGGGTCAATTTTGGATATAGGCAGGTCACCTGGAAAGAGCTATTCAAAAAGTGGTGGAAACAATAGGGTGGGCCCTCTAACATAGAGTATAGACCACAGAACAGTACAACACAGGAACCAACTTTGACCAACATTGTAATGTGTCGAATATGATGCCATGTTAAACTAACCTCTTCTGTCTGACAGTGATCCTTATTCATTCAATCCCTCCGTCCCCATGTGCCTATCTAAAAGTCATTTAAGCACCACTGTCATGTCTGCTTCTTCCACCACCCCTGGTGGAGAATTCCTCATACCCACCACTCTCTGTTTCAGAGGGGCATAAAGGTGTAGAGAGTATGGAAACAGGCTGTTCGATCTACCTTGTCCATACCGGCCAAGATGGCATATTGAGCTAATCCCATTTGCCTGCTTTTGGACCATGGCTTTTTCCTTTAAACCTTCCCCCTCAGACCATAAGCCTAAGTCATCTAAACATTGGCATTTCTACCCTGCGATGCTGGAATCATGAACAAAACACATTGCTTGCCTGGAGAAAAATGATCTAACTATCTATCCTATGTATGCCTCATAATTTTTTTATACTTCTATCAGGTTACCCCTCAGTTTCTGATGCTCAATAGAAAACATCCAAGTTCATCCAACCTCTCCTAATAGATAATACCCTCTAACCTTGGCAGATGCTGCCCGACTCATTGAGTTCCTGCAGCACTTTTTGGTTTGTTGAAGAGTGGGTCTGTTGTTGGTCTGCATCTGCAGTTTCCTGTATCAGCATTCTTGTAAACCTCTTCTGCACCCTCTCCAAAGCCTCCACATCAATTCCTATAATGGGGTAACCAGAACTGCACATAATACTCCAAATGCGGCCTAAAGATAATTTTATAAAGCTGTTACATGACTTCCTGACTCTTATACTCTATGCCCCGATGGATGAGGGCAAGCAGCCCACATGCCTTATTTGCCACTCCATCAACTGATGCTGACACTTTCAAGGAGTTATGGACTTGGACTTCAAGAGTCCTCTGTACATCATTGCTGTTAAGGGTCTTGCCATTAACTTTATACTTATTAAAATGACAAACAAATCAACTCTTTAGTTCATTGTTAAGTATAATGGCGTGTAATAATCAACAATATCACTGTGAAATGCTTGGCCTTAGTACACTTTCTGAAGTGAACTTTGCACTCTAAGGTGTGGTATTATTGTGTGTTATAGTGGGGTAACTTAAAAGTTAATTAACTGCTACTAAGTGATGCTCAGAGTTAGTAACACATTAATTTAGGGTACCTAATGTGATGAGGATCTTAAAAATGATAACAGTGGTTTATTCTTTATTGATATTAGGAATGAAAGTACTGTGCAATAGAAATGAACGTGATAATTTGATACATTAGCATTCTATGCTTGGATTAGAATTATGTTTGGTTGGGTGTGCAAATATTTGGAGTTGACTATATTTACAGGACATATAAAAATGCATTAGACTTTCTTGAGTCATAAAAAGCACAGTGGCATACTGCTTCTGTCACTAAAAGTCACAGAATTACCTTTATTGAAGAATAGTTCCACTGAAAGATCTTGGGCTCGTTTAACGAGTGTAGAGCTAATATTACTGAAGTGTACTTGCTTATTAAACTGTGCAGTGCTCATTTGTGAAGCACATAATAAGAAAAATGTACTTCATGGAGGAAAAGTATAAAGCTTTCATTCCCAAGATCCCTAGTATCACTCATACAGAGTGTGTCAATCAGTGGAGTGCAGTCAGAGCATTAATGCAACAGCAATATTTCCATTCCCAGTGCAGCTTTACTGCACTTATGAGATACAATGTTCTTTAAACCTTCCTCACGCTGCTGTCTGTTGAAACTTTTATCGGTCCCACTATGATGAAGACTGAGATCTGGGCGATGAGACAGTGATTAAGAAATTACATTAACCTCTTGGGAAATGTTAACAACGGTAACGGTAAAACAAAGTCTCCGGATAAAGAAAAACTTTTGCAAGTGCAAAATGAGTTACTTCACGCATTGCGATAGTAGATTTTACTTCTGCATTAAAGAATCTGAATTTTACTTTAAACTGTACTAGTTTTCAGCAGTGAATTCTTTGCATTATTTGATTAATGTTGCAAACTTACATACATAGACATTTTAATTGTTGCTGTAGAATGTACATTGCAATTTATGCTATGATTCTGTTTATTGGAATGACAACACAACATCAACTAGGTAACATCTCAGCATTTCTTATAGGCCCATGTGAGATACGATATTAATTCTCGATGCAATCAGTAGTCCTAAACTACTATCTACCTCATTGTTGACCATCGAATTTTCTTTGGTCGGACTTTACTGGCTTTACCTTGCACTAATCGTTATTCCCTTATCATGTATCTATAAACTGTAAATGGTGTAATCATGTATTGTCTTTCCGCTAACTGGTTTACTCAAAATTATGGACACACTAGCTTATGAAAACATGGTACCATCAGACTGTTAGACTAGTGATCAGCTTTAAGCTGCTTTGACAGTTTTTAAAAAACTCAAAGCAATCAGTCCTGTCTTATGTTGCCCCCTCATCAAATGAATCACAGTTCTCCTGCAATAGTGATTTTCAAGAAACATATACATCAGTCCGATATGGAGTGAATATTTGTTCAGTCCACAATCTAGGCCCCTTGCAGTGACAGATTCCTTCAATACATTGCTCTATTGCTATCCTTTTTGCATAGAATTATATTAAAATCCCAACATTTTTTACTCCAGTATTCATATCAACGGTTATATCTCGAGGAAGATTCTTATCACAAGTGTGTACTCTGTTCCCAAATTCTTTTATTCCCTTTTCCTTCAGCCAAAATCTAACATTATTACATATTAATATTGTCTTCTGAATTGACCCGTCGAGTGAATGGAACTGCTGGTAGAATTGAAGTCCCCAGTCATAGAGAGAAGCTGAGATTAATCTTGTCTCGTGGCCCTGGCTCAATTTGGTATCTGTTACGCCCACTCCCAAGGAAACCTGGTGACAGAGATGATCAGGTGCAAGTGAAGGTGCAGGAAAGGTACTAAAGCAGAAATTATCATAAGCAATCACCAAGTCAGACAGCATAGAAAGAGAAAAAGTCAACATTTCATGTCAAAATGCTTTCTAATGCGAGTGAAATCATCAGATTTGAATGTTGAAAAGGAACTGCAGATGGTGGTTTATGCAAAATGATACAATGCTGGAGTAATTCAGCATGTGAAGCAGCATCTCTGGAGAACCATGAATAGGTGACATTTCGGGTCGTACCCTTTGTCAGACTCAAGAGTCTGAAGAAGATCACCTATCCAGGTTCTCCACAGATGCTGCTTCGCACGCTGATTTACTCCAGCACTTTGTGTCCACCTGTTTTGAATGTTTGCATTCTTCCATTGCTCTTCCATTCCCATACAAGCACACCGCAGATCCATCCCACCTCATACACACATCATCTCCCACCCACACACACACACACACACACACATGCATACAAACACAAACACACACAAAGCATAAGCATAAACACAAACACATAAACCACACATGCAAGCATACACATACACATACACATACACATACACATACACATACACACACACACACACATACACATACACATACATACACATACACATACACATACACATACACATACACATACACATACACATACACATACACATACACACACACACAAACATAAGCACACCACACATATGCATGCACCCACATACATACACATGCACACGTATACCCATTCAAAAATATATGTACACACACGCACATGTGTACATCGAGGCATACTTGCCATATTTGATTTTCATTAGGGGATTACAGCTGCACAATGTTTTCACTTCTTGTAAGTTATTTGGGCAAATCCTCCAAAATTATGGAAGAAATTGAATAAGCACATGGATATCTTAAAAGACAAATTTGCTGGCTGCAACGGAAAAACCCCCCCAATACACATCAAGAATCAAACCCGTCTGGCCTGTGGACTTGGACATCACACAACGGTGTGAACAGGAAAGGCTGAGACGGAGATAACGAGATTCTCTTGGATACACAAAGGGAGGAACCAAGCTTCAGCAGACGGTGGTAAACAGGCCAGCACAAGCACAATCACCATCGGGGATGATAACGATCAGGCTGAGGGATCATGACATCAGCAAACCCCTTATCATCGGAAGCCTATTGTTCATGCCAGATCGAAACTGGGAAACATCAAAAGAACCCCTTCTATCCAGAGGACCACCTGGGGGTTTCAAAGGAAGCTCAGGTATAAAAGCCGAAGTCAAGCCAGAACTCGCTCTCTCTTCCTGCTCTTCCTGCTCTGCTGGACAGCTCGTGGGCCTGCATCGACTTCGCTGTGAGTATCCTGGTGACCTGGTGAATTTCCCGAAATAGGAGGTTGAGGGGAGAAAGGTCAAGGGGGAGTATGCTTGCAAGTAACTTGTGTTAAAGTAAGTTTTACGACGTGCCCGATAGTTTTCGTCCATAGTTTTAGTTTAAAGCATAAGTTTAGCCACGCATTGTGTAGTGTTGGTGAGATTCGATTTCTCATTGTTTAATAAAGCCTGTAAATTTTAGACTTGCTTTGAGTCCATCTTGGTTTCTGTTTTCTCTCATCGGCACACTCTGGTCAATTCAACCTTTTATCATATCCCACCATAATTCCGAGGTCTAGAACCTAGGGGAATCCTTTTGTGGAGTAAAGGGAAAAACAAAACCCCTACAGAATGGCGACCATGGCAGGACCTCGGTGGTTTGGGATATGTGATTTGTCAGAGGGGGTGAGAGAACGTAGCAAGATGGAGGAGAGAATCTCCTCTTATCTGTTTAAAAAGATCAATCTCACCAAACAATGGGTGATAGCACTGTTGAGAGCTGAGCAGCCCGCAGAAGCTGCAGCTCAATGGACGGAAAGCAAACTGTATAATAAAGGGCAGGAAAAGGCAGTTTGGCTAGCGTGCCTATCACAGCAGGTAGCCAATATGCAGAGACAGATAGATAGACTGGAAGAGCAACAGAGAGAAGCTAGGGCCAGCGCTGAAGAAAGCGCTAGAGAAGGGGAAGGGCTATCTGAGGAATGCAGTAAAGCCAGGCAGTGTATCTTGCAGGCGAGGGAGTCCCACAGAAATGCCCAGGAATTCCTCCAATGCCAGGTGGTAGAGGCAAAGGAGAGGGAAAGGAACGCCCAGGAACTCCTGGCTCAGAGTACACAGAAGTGCAGGGAGCTGGAGGGAAAGTTCCAGGATATACAAGCAGCATACAGGGTGGCCCGTAGCGAGCTAGGCAATAGTGATCACGGGCCTTGCCAGGCGAGGATAGCGCAGCTGGAGGAGACTCTGTCCAAGACTAGGGGACGGGTTCACCTGGTAGGACCAGGGGGGTCCCCCGGGGGCAGAGGGCTTCCCTCAGCAGATGATTCCCCAGTGGCAAAGGGGAATAGACCGCCTCCTGAGGCGCCGGGGATAGGTCCGGGTCGGCAGGTGGGGTTCGGGTTGTCCGGGGAGGGACAGGCCCAAGGAGGGGCGGGAGAGCACCCTCAGTTAGCGGCTTCCGCGCCATGTGTAGCACACCACGAGGTGGTGGGGTTACCGATCATGGTGGGAGAGCCAGGGGTAAAGGGGCAACAGCCCAGAGTAGGGCAGATGTGCCCGGCACGGCAAAGGAAATATGGTCCCCCGGTAGGGCAGGCAGATAGGGGGCCCATAGAGAGTGATATCATCATTCCCCATGGGGCACATGTGCTGAGGGGGATGGTGGCTCAGGTTCCCAAGTTAACCAGGGCAGGAGACCCGTCATTGCATTTTATGGAGGTGCAGCAGGCAGCCGAAATAAACGATTGCGATGAGGTAGAACGGGTAAAGCTGCTACTGATGACCCTAGATTCATACCTATGCAAGGCGGTGACCTCCAGGGAAGGGGGAAGACCTGAAACATGGGTAGCGGCACAGACAGCGGTTCTGGAGGCCATGGGGTTGAATCAGGGTAGTCCTTTCACCAGGGTGGGGGAGACGAAGCAGCAGGTAGCTGAGTCCCCAGACATGTTCGCAGACAGGCTGTGGGCAGTGTATGAGGGAGCGTGTGGGATGCCTTTAGATAGGCAGAATTTAGATGGGAGAACAGCTCACTGGCTGAAGACTCTGGTGGCGAATTGCCTCCCGCGAGTTAGGGCAAGGGCCGAGCACTGGTTCGACCCAGCTGACCCAAACCTTAACGAGGCGGAGGTGATCAGGAAGCTCACCCTTGCGTACCGCAATGGAGAGAGAAGTGAGGAGAAGCCCTTCAAGGGCAAGGTGCACGAAATAGTACCGGCACCCCCCAAAAGGAGGCAGTGGAAACAGGAAGGCAGCCAGACCTCTTCCGAGATGAGGCTGGTGTGCTATGGGTGTGGGAAGCCCGGGCATTACAAGAGGGAGTGCAGAAACCCAAGTAGAGCAGTGGGGGATAGGACCCCGGTAACGGCCAACCCAGCCCCGGAGGTAACAATAGATGTAAGAGATCTAATTACCTATTTGCAGTCAAAGGCGGGAGGATCCGGACAGGTAGCCATGGCAACAGGCCAGGGCACGCCCATATCCGCACCCCCGGCACCTTTATGACTTCCAGCGAAACAGCCCACATTCCTATGCCCATTAGAGTATGGCCCATGTGGGAGACCCTGGGTCAAGATGGAGGTCCAGGATGTGGTCGGGAGTTACCTGCTGGACACAGGTGCTTCCAGTACTATTGTCCACATGGACAATCCCCGTACATCCCCTCTATCTAGTGGGGTACCCTATAGTCTTGTCGGTTTTACGGGAAATGAGAAGACGGGGTTTTTCTCTGTTCCCTTGTCCATTCAATTAGGAGCACTCCAGGCGCAGTGGAAATGCGTCCTGATGAGTTGGGAGCAGGAGGGAAAGGGGATACTAGGCGCCGACTTTATAGTGGCCCACCAGGTCCTGGTGGACCTGAGGAACCACTGTTTGTGGGGCATAGCAGGAGAAGGGGCTGAGAGAGAGAAGGAGTTAATGGTCATCGAGAGGGCATCAGAGAGAGGGGCTCTGTGTGTCGTGAAGCCCAGAGAGGGGTACGATCTAGAGGTCCTAGTGAGGCAGACCCCGACAGAGTATCGAGGCCATGTTAAGCGAAATTTGGCCGCATTCGCTACTCACAAGCACGACTGTGGAAGGGTCACAGGAACAGAGGTCAGGATAGACGGGGATCCCATGTCCCGACCGCAGAAACAGTATAGTTTTCCCCGAGAAGCGGAGGCTGACTTAGAAGTCGCCTTGAGTTCACTGGTTAAGCAAAGCGTTTTGAGGCCCATAGCCACCCACGTGAACTCACCGCTCTGGCCTGTACGGAAGCCAGACAATTCCTGGAGGGCCACGGTAGATTATAGGGTCCTGAATAAGAATATTCCGGCTTGCGCACCAACTGTGGCAGCTGTAGCAGACCTATTAGCAGAAATTCCAGCGTCTGCATCTGTATTTACGGTGCTAGACATCTCGAACGGTTTCTGGTCTATCCCAGTCAGGAAGGAAGACCAGTACAAATTTGCTTTTACATTCAAGGGGCAGCAGTACACGTGGAACTGTCTTCCCCAAGGGTTCCACAATAGCCCCAGCATTTTCCACCAATGTATGGCGGAATGTTTAAAGGAATTTAGTGAGCCCCACAAGATCGTCCAGTATGTGGACGATATTTTGCTATTCACAGACACCAGTGAGGAACATGGGCCCCTAGTAAATGAACTGCTGAAGCTGCTCTGTAAGAGCGGTTTAAAAATAAACCCCAAGAAGGCACAGATAGGGTTACAAGAGGTAAAGTTCTTGGGACTGACCCTTAGGGCCGGAGAAAGGGGTATCGATACAGCAAGAAGGCAGGCAGTGCAGGAACTCCCAGTCCCAATGGACGTGGGGGGGGTAAGATCATTTCTGGGAGTCACGGGCTACTGCCGAGACTTTATAGAGGACTATGCCGCGACCGCAACACCTCTGCACCGGCTGCTACGCAAAGGGGTAGAGTGGGAGTGGGATGAGCAGTGCGAGTCGGCATTCGTCCATTTGAAGCGGGACCTGCAAAAGGCCCCAGCTCTGGGAGCCATTGACTACAGGGAGGAATTTTTCCTGGAGGTAGCCGCAAGCAGCGATGGCCTGAGCGCAGTGCTCCTCCAGGAACGGCACGGCAAGTTAAGGCCAGTGGTGTATTCCTCCAGAGTCCTCACAGAGGTAGAAAGGTCCTATTCAAACTGTGAGCGGCACCTGCTAGCCACATACTGGGCAGTGAAGAAGGTACAGGTCTTCATAAGAATGTCCCCCATAACCCTCCTGACCCACCATACCCCAACCCAGATGCTGCTGGACGGTCGGATTAAGGATGGGACCGTTAGCAGTGCGAGGATCACTCGCTGGACCCTTCTCCTTTCCCAAATGGCCTTACGGGTTGAGAGGCTATGTGAGCCCAAGCTCGCAGCCAATTTGGTGTACCCAGGGGAGCCACACCATTGCTCGGTGGAAGGGGTATGGGAGGTGGACTTTGGGCTTAGAGCAGGGTTACATCCCACGGGTAGGGAAATATACGTGGACGGGTCCAGTTTCGTGTCCGAGGGCATACGGCTCACGGGCTGTGGGATCTGGGACCCCGAGGCAGAGATAGCCCTAGCTCTTAAACTCCCACATACGTTAAGCGCCCAGCAGGCAGAGCTGGCGGCGGTAATGTACGTGGTGACCCATCCCAAGCGTTTCCCCACTCCATACACCATATGTTCAGACAGCATGTTCACATGCAATTCCTGCACGGAATATTTGGCCATCTGGTCCCGCCGAGGGTACACCTCATCAGACGGGAAGCCCCTGACCACTAAACCACTATTAGAGAGGATTGTAGCAGCCGTAGGGAAGGGCGGGGATAGATATATCCATAAGGTGAAGGCCCATTCCAAAACGGAGCCACGGGGAAAGGGAAATCAGAGGGCGGATGGCTTGGCCAGGGAAGGAGCCAGGAGTGGGAAAGCATGGGACCCCTATCAGGAAGGACAGGTAGCTGCAGCCAGGGAGCAGCCTCGTGAAAAGGAGAGTGCGGGAGTGGTTTTGGCTCCGGACCTGACCACGGTCCAGGCACAAGACCCTATTTTAAAGGCTGCCTCAGCAGCCATTTGCAGGCAGGAGAAAACAGAGGGACCGTATGGGGGTAAAGACATGTCAGTGAAGGAAGGCATGTTATTCAAGGGAGATAAGTGGGTAGTGCCTTCCCTGTACAGAAGGGAATTTTTAAAACTAGCCCATGAGGGTCCAGGGGCAGGTCACCCTGGGCCAGAGACCACATGGCAGCGAGTAGAGATGGCAGGATGGTGGCCAGGGCTCAGGGAAGATGTTCGCGACTTTTGTGCAAGCTGTCTGGTTTGCGCAGCAAACAACCCAGACCCCCAGAAAAGGAAGGTTTCCATGGGACACATCGGGAGGGTGGAGGGGCCATGGCAGTCGATTCAAATCGACTACATCGGACCCCTTCCAACCGCTCAAGGGGGTTACAAGTACTGCTTAGTCCTTGTGGATGTGTTCTCAAAATGGGTAGAGGCCTTCCCTTGCAGAGCAGCCACCGCTATGGGTACGGCAAAAATCCTGGTTAGGGAGGTGTTCACCAGGTGGGGACTCCCACAGTTCGTGGAGTCAGATCAGGGGAGCCATTTCACGGGACAGGTCATGCAGTCCACCCTTAGAATACTGGGCATCAAGGCCAAGTGGCATGTGGCCTACCACCCCCAGTCCTCAGGTCCGGTAGAGCGGTTGAACCGGACAATAAAGGAAAGGATAAGGAAGGAAACAGGGGACTCACCCAACCGGTGGGTGGAGGTTTTACCCCTGGTCCTTATGGGGATTCGGGCCAGCCAGTCCAGGAGTACGGGGTACTCTCCCCATGAGCTTATGACGGGTCGGGTCATGAGAACGCCAATGCACATTATGGTCCCAGCCCTAACAGAGGGACAGCTCAGGGAAGTGAACCGGGACAAGTTTGCCAAGAGGCTATTTGAACAACTTAGACAGGTTCACTGGCAGGCAGCCAGAAACATGGGGGCCCAGCACCAAAGAAACAAGCTACTGCTGGAGCCTCGCAGGCATTGCGAGTGGGCAGTGGGAGACCAGGTAATGGTCAGGAGATATGCTAGGGTAGGGGTGTTTGAACCCTTGTATGCGGGCCCATACAACATAGTGGACAAAGCCAGTCCCATGGTGTATGCCATTCAGCTTCCCCGTAGAGTCAAATGGTTCCACATCAACCAGTGTAAATTGTTTGACCCCACAAGGGCAGGGAAAAGTAAGAAAGGGGTACATGTCAGAGAACAGGATCAGGAACAGACCCGGGTTGATGTGGAAACCGTAGGGGAGCCAGGTGAGTCCACAGGTAGTCAGCCTGAAGTAGCCGGCTGTGTTCCAGGGCGAGGACTGGAAGCAGCGGAGAAGGAGGCTGACTCCAGCCCTCCGCAGGCAGGTACCGTAGACTGCCTAAGAGAGGCAGAACTAGCAGAAGCAGCGGAGAAGGAGGCTGACTCCAGCCCTCCGCAGGCAGGTACCGTAGACTGCCTAAGAGAGGCAGAACTAGCAGAAGCAGAGGAGATGGAGGTATCACCTCTGGTGTGGGAACCCCCGGTCAGACGTAGGAGTGACAGGGTCCCTAAACCCCCAGTAAGGTGGTCCCCATCCCTAATTAAACCTAGGGCTGGGGCCGGCCACAGGAGGGCCGGGAAGGAGAGTGGCCGAAACAGGGCACTACGGAGTGCGGCTGGAGGGAGCCCAGTCTCCACAGGGAACGTAGGGGTAACTCAAAACCCCGTAGTGCAAAGGGAGGTGAGGGGCAGTCAGGCCCCTCGACAGGAGGAGTTCTGGCCTGCACGGGAGGGCCCACCAGAGGGGTGGCCCCAGCGTGACGGGGACCAGTTATGAGTTGGCCACCCGGAGACGGGTGGCGTTGTATATAGCATTGGTTTGTGTGTAAGTAGATGTAGTGTTTGGTAATTAGATATAAGGTTTTGTATAGCTACAGGGGAGTACAGGGACAGATAGTACGGGATCGAAGGGATGTGCTGTGGAAAAGTGGACCATAACAGACAAAACAAAACCCCAAATGCCATTTTAGGCGGATAGCTTTGTGGAGGCAAGGAGGTGTTTTGCTTTGTTTTCCAGATGGATAACCCCGCCGTATGGATGATGGCAATGATGTGCCTCCGAATGTGCGTGGCGCGTCGCGGGGACACGGAGGAGTCCATCGTATATGGGTGCTCAGGGGATAGAGCACCCCTCGTGTCTACTGGGCAAGGAAACCTGGTAGCGGATAGCCAGGCCGGATACTCCCATGAGGGAAGATGGCCTGGGTGGCTGGGGTCGAACTCGACCAGGTTCTCCAGCCACAGGAGCTTCGCCTACGGGGAAGCATCCATACCCTGTGCCGAGATACAGATGGCTACCGACCGGGTTAGGGTGACTGAGGGCAGGCGGGTGTGTTTAACCTGTAAGGGGGACGTTCCTTTGGGGAGATGGTGGTGGCTCAGGAAGCTGAGCTTGAACATGAGGGATCGATCCTCGGACTGGGAAAGACTGGACAATGATACCTACCGGACCATCACGGGGTCACCGGGAGGGATCACTGTATGTTGGGACAAATGGTGGGCCTATGACCAGGGGCTTTATTTATGTCTATGGGGGTCTGCCAAGGCGTGTCCGGTAGGGGCATCAATCACTTTCGTCAAGTGGTGGCAGAACCCCGGGAACGGGATAGATTGGGACCGCAGTGGGCAGGCATGTGTGGCCCCAAGGGCTGGGATGACAGTAAAAGCCACCGAATTGCTGGTTCAGGTGAAGAAGCCCCTACCCACAGCCCAACCGATCGACCCTCACAACTGTCCATCCACCACCAAAGGGCCGGAGAATGGGTTAGCACTTGTCCCAACAAAAAGGGTGCTGTACCAGGGAGTGCATTACGCTGTGGCCTCAGTAGTATTAAATTTGACTGAAGTGCGGTTACCCGCATGGTGCCCCCGCGAGACGGAATTATTATATCAGGCCCTGCTAAAAGACATGTTCCAGAAATTCCACAACCTGGATTTTGGGGACATAGACATAGAAGAGATGTACCGCGGGGGAGGGGATTTCACTTTGGGGTCCGGTAGGCAAAGACGAGGGGTGGTTAATGACGGGTTTACAGCATTTAACACGGGGACATCTATTATTAATAGCATGGACAACGTAGAACTGGCCTTGCAGATCAATCAGTTGAAGGGCCAGTTAAGAAAGGTTCTGGGGGAGGAAAATGCGGTGGTAGGATCGGGACTGCACGAAGAGGTGGCAATGACTCTACATCTAAAAGAAATCATAGCACAATTGGAGACACATGCAAAAACGATAAACGCTTTGATTAAAGAGGACCGGAATGCGTCCGATCAGGCTGCACAGAATGAGGTGTGTGGGCTGTATGGTGCGTGGTTGTTGGGGGAGGGGAGGAGCAACCTGGAAGACCTGAGGCAAGGTCGGGTCCCCTCCTGGATAAGCAACCAGCACCTAGCAGCGCTACACCCTTATAACAGCACTTTGAGTCCTTGTCAGCTTCGTGTGGCCTCCGAGGCCTACCCGGTACCGGTGGATTGCGGAAAATCCAATCACACCATAATGGGAGTGGTCGTACGAATCCCGGTAATGGGAACCTCGGCACGACCAGCTCCTCTGTACCGAGTGGAGAACGTGGGAGTTGTTCGTGGGGGGGTGCATATTCGCTACGGGAAGGTCCCGCCCTATGTCATAGTGAGGGAGCAAGCTGTGACAGGCATTGACCTTTTGGGTTGTCGGAGCCGGGGAGCACAGGTAATCCTGTGTCCCCAGCACATGGGCGCTGAGGCTAGGCCTCAGTGTGGGTTCAGGACTGTTGGGGCACAGCCTATAAACTGCACCATGGAGGCGATGGCGGCAGACCATGTCCCTCCACAGGTGGCGTATAGGCAGTGGGACGTACTGTGTCACCACAAGTGCCCAGCGGTATCAGCACGGATCACAGCTGTGGTGCCCGATACCGCACAGCAGCTTCTGCTTTAAACCCAGGGCAGAAGTCCATGTGGCACAGCAGCGAATATTACCCATCCCGGAACCTTCTTCGGTTCACCTCTCGGTACGAGAAAATGTAACTGACTTATTTGACTATGTTGCCCATTTTGGGTATGATATTCCCCCAGTGAATGAAAAATTAAAAGAGTTGCTGGTGGCGGTCGAGTTGTCGCACAAACACTTCTTCTCCCTGGAACAAAAGACTCTGGATATCGCCAGGGAGATCGAAGAGATCAAGTCTCCAAGTTGGTGGGACCTGGAGTCCTGGATCATAGTACCAGCATGGGTCCGCATCGTGTCCCATGTTCTGATCATCTGCCAGATGATAATTGTGGTGTATTTGCTATGCATTAATTGCAAATTTAAAAGGCGGAGGAGGATGGCCAAATTACAACAGCTGGTAAATCGAGCCGCCCGACGTCACCATAACGACACCCCATCACTGTAAAATGTCTGTACTCTAGTGCAATAGTTTTTGTACATAAGTTGTAATCCCTGCATTTTCAGGGAATGGTCGTGAGGGTACTGTATGGTTTGTGGGATTGATGTAAAGTAAAAGGTGTATAGTGTAAGTTAATGTGCTTCGAGGGCCTAGTTTAGCGATTAAGGGGGCTTTCGGGGTACATAATTTCACCTTCTCACCAGGAGTGTTTACAGCTCTTGAGGCTGGAGGATTGCCCACTAACTTTGTCAATCGACACGGTCCGTGCGAGCCTGGACGTGTCGTAGGGGCATGTAAGTTATTTGGGCAAATCCTCCAAAATTATGGAAGAAATTGAATAAGCACATGGATATCTTAAAAGACAAATTTGCTGGCTGCAACGGAAAAACCCCCCCAATACACATCAAGAATCAAACCCGTCTGGCCTGTGGACTTGGACATCACACAACGGTGTGAACAGGAAAGGCTGAGACGGAGATAACGAGATTCTCTTGGATACACAAAGGGAGGAACCAAGCTTCAGCAGACGGTGGTAAACAGGCCAGCACAAGCACAATCACCATCGGGGATGATAACGATCAGGCTGAGGGATCATGACATCAGCAAACCCCTTATCATCGGAAGCCTATTGTTCATGCCAGATCGAAACTGGGAAACATCAAAAGAACCCCTTCTATCCAGAGGACCACCTGGGGGTTTCAAAGGAAGCTCAGGTATAAAAGCCGAAGTCAAGCCAGAACTCGCTCTCTCTTCCTGCTCTTCCTGCTCTGCTGGACAGCTCGTGGGCCTGCATCGACTTCGCTGTGAGTATCCTGGTGACCTGGTGAATTTCCCGAAATAGGAGGTTGAGGGGAGAAAGGTCAAGGGGGAGTATGCTTGCAAGTAACTTGTGTTAAAGTAAGTTTTACGACGTGCCCGATAGTTTTCGTCCATAGTTTTAGTTTAAAGCATAAGTTTAGCCACGCATTGTGTAGTGTTGGTGAGATTCGATTTCTCATTGTTTAATAAAGCCTGTAAATTTTAGACTTGCTTTGAGTCCATCTTGGTTTCTGTTTTCTCTCATCGGCACACTCTGGTCAATTCAACCTTTTATCATATCCCACCATAATTCCGAGGTCTAGAACCTAGGGGAATCCTTTTGTGGAGTAAAGGGAAAAACAAAACCCCTACATTCTGCCTACCCAGCCTCTGTGAAATTCTTGTAGAAACAAGGAACTGCAGGTGCTGATTTACCTGGGAAAGACATAAAATGCTGGAGGAACTCTATGGGTCAGGCAGCATCCCTGGAGATCATGGATAGGTGACTTTTCTGGTTTGGACCCTTCTTCTGGTCCCGACCCGAAACATCACCTATCCATGTTCTCCAGGGATGCTGCCTGTCCCACTGAGTTACTCCAGCATTCTGTGTCTTTCCTCTGCAATATTCTTGCTGGTTTTGGGTTGGAGACTAATACAAGGAGTTAAAATGTATTGCACCTGACTTGATGCTTTCACTGATGCACCTCCTGGACTTCAGCCTACACTCTCTACACTCATGCACAGGCTCTACTTCTGTTCCTAATCTAATAATGCATCTCACAATCAATTTGAGTATTGCAGCAAGTTTATAATTTAAACCATGTGGACGTTTTGATATCTGCGACGGAATGTACTTTACTTGTTTGTGCTGTAGCTCCCTTCAGCCAACTGAGGGTGAAAAGGTCCCGTCTGCACTAAATCAATTATATTGAGCATGAAATTTAACTACCAGGTGAAATGCCAGAGGAGCCATGAATAAACATTTTTACTTATTTCTGAACACATTAGAGGGACGCCACAAATGACTTCTGTTCCAGCAGTGCTGTTGTTGTGTACTTCTAATACATCATTGGGCTAAGTGATCGTAGGATCTAAGTTGTGGGAGGTTTTGAACTTGCCAGCAGTCCTTCACTCCACCAGTACTATCATGGGATACATTTTGTATAATTGCCACCTGGAATACTGTGGCTGCCCCCTTTCAAATTTTAACTATAACTGGGAGTAATAATATTCTCCAACAACTATCAGGTTCTTGAACCATCCTACACAACCCTTATCCTGTCTTGATAACTATAATCCACCTGTTTGCACTACTGTGGACTTTTTTTATTTTTTCTCATTATACCTTTGCACTAATGTTTTGTATTTTTGCACTGTCTTTGTATGTTATATAGATGTTCATAGTAATGTTTGAAGATACAGTATTTTAAAGGAAAGGCTTGTCAAATCTACATTTAAGATCCTTGACACCAGAATAATCTCTGAAGGCTGATGTCACATAAAATGTATTCCTCTCCTAAAACCAAGAAATTCATCTACGATCTCCACAGTTACCATCCAGTGGGAGCTTTGTTCACAAAATGCAAGGTATGGCCAGATAAAAATAGCCTTTTGATGTGCCCACTCAAATGAGCAAATGGACCTCAGAGAGGGAAGATGGTGCTTCCACCGGTTCCAGTGCTCACTGTCAACAAAGAGGTGAGGTTTCAGAGGGAGAAATGAAAGCCTTTGCGGCATTTAGCAGTTGCTTGACTATCTTGGTGACATGATCAGCCAAATATGAATCCTCAACAATGCCCAGGCCTAGCTCAGTGTTTTTGCCAGCCCTTATCAACCTCAAACAGAAGATGCCTTGAACTAAATCGCTGATGTTCATATATGGCATTAACATTGCACTACTGACACAAGCATCGGCTTTAACGGGTGCAAGGAAGCCAGGTACATCCATTGGAAAGCTGGTTGCAGTCTGGTATCTTTGGACCAATCCAGTGACAAAGCGGTTCCAGTGTTCCACCTGAACACCACGGCCAAAAGATTTTGTTTTGCAGAAAAGACGGCTTCCTCAGGAGCCTCAACCTAAATCTTGGGCATTTCAAATAAGCTTCTAACACTGCCTGCACCTAACTAAAACTGCCCAAAAAGTGAAAGGAGGATGAACAAAGGTGCAATTGTGACCATTAGTCCCAAACTATATGGAAATAATACGTCAACCTACTCATGTTGCAGGAGGCACCTTATTTGCCACTGAATTACCAGACATCAAACCTTACTGTAAGATTTTATAAATCATATGCAATAATATTTGTCAACTTTCAAAATTAGTATATATTAATCAGGTTTCCACCTGATGCAGGTGAGCATTCAACCTTAAAATCTCCATGGCACTAATGCCCCTTTGCAGCATGACAACACATTCAATGTACTAAAGTGGTTCTATACCCAATCCTGCACAGACACATTAATGGAAGGGAGCAGGTATTCTCCATTATCAAACAGTTTTAAAATATTAATAACAAATAGGAAACATGAAATTTAGTTGTTTTAACATGGTTAATTTCCCCATTTGGCAGGGAAATGGCTACATGAACTCTATAACATAAATTGCTAAGCGGGGAGTGGATTCATTGCTTCAGTTTATGGATGAAATTAGATTGTGATCTCTGGCAATGGAGCAGATCGACACAGAGTCAGGAGAGTGGAACCTCTTAAAGTGCTTTTGGTTTAGATTTTCTTATATTCACAGTTGCACCTGAGTTTAGTTTAGTTTAGCTTAGAGATACAGTGCAGAAATAGTATGGAAACAGGCTATTCGGTCTACCGAGTCCGCACCGACCAGCGATCCCCACACATTAACACTATCCTACACACACTAGGAACAATTTACACTAATACCAAGTAAATTATCCCACAATCCTGTACGTCTTTGGAGTGTGGGAGGAAACCCACGCTGTCACGGGGAGAATGTACAAACTCCATACAGACGGCATCCGTAGTCGGGATTGAATCCAGATCTCTGGTGCTGCAAGCGCTGTAAGGCAGCAACTCTACCGCTGCACCACCATGTCGCCCTGAGTGTGGCTGACAATGACCCACGTATGCTCCCGCAGATTATTTGTGACTAAGATGATGCTCTGTCATTTGGGAAGAACGTAAAAACTGGTCCTTGCATTGAAAGAAGGAAGCTCTCCGATTTGAGAGGTGAATGGATAGGATAGCAGGTGAGAAAGGATTGGATTAGGATCTGGGGAATTCACGCGATCACACTTAATGAGTTCTAATCAAAGTTTAGCTCAAGTTGTGCTAAGAAATATGTGTTATTCCTTGCAGGAATTGGTGAAGAGTTTCCAATAACACAGCTCTGATATTTGTGCAGATAAGCATAGAGGTTTTGAAAGCTTCTTTCAGCTTTGGGGATGATCTTTCAAGGAAAATGGAGGGCATACAGGACAGATAATTGTTCACCAACGTTTTGTTTGTTAATATTCACACTTAGGATCCAAGTTTCAAAACCCTCAGTTCTAATCTTGAATGGCAGAGTTTGTCAAAGGTCTTTCCCAATATGGTTTTATGGAACTTCATAGTGGGCACCATGTGGCTAGGTGATGAGAAAAGGCAGGTAATGGCCTGTTCACTGGCTTCCCTTTTGACAACTGCAACCGTCACTTGAGACCACCTAGGCTGCGACAGATGCATCTGCATCATGATCAAGGTAAAATAATAAATTGTTGCATCCCAATCACAAGGCCCTGTAACCTGACATCGACACAAACCTTTCACTGATCTGGTAACACATGTTCAGGTAATCAATAACACATTGAGGAACTAAAGAAAGCAGAGAGAGGAAACTTGAAAGAGGAATGAGGAAATAGGCAGATTACACTCTCTGTTATGTAACATAGATTTATTATCAGAAGCGTTATACAAAGGTTTGAACTGGTAACAGTAAATACTGTGATGATTTGGAATAACATTTTTAAATTTAGTTTAGTTTAGTGACGCAGCATGGAATAGGCCCTTCGCCCCACAGTGGTTATGCCGATTATTGATCGCCCGTTCACACTAGTTATCTCACAACACACTAGGGGCAATTTACAGAGGCCAATTAACATACAAATCCACATGTCTTTGGGATGTGGGAGGAAACCGGAGCAAGGGTGCCAGGGGTTGTGGGGAGAAGGCAGGAGAATGTGGTTGAGAGGGAAAGATAGAACAGCCATGATTGAATGGCGGAGTAGACGTGATGGGCCGGGTGGCCTCTGCACCTATAACTTATGAACTTATGAACATCCAGCAGAAACCCCCACACAGTCACAGGGAGAACCCAAGGTCAGGATTGAACTCAGTTCTCTGCTGCTGTAAGGCAGCAGCTTTACCGCTGTGCCACCGTGCTGTTTTTGTTAAAGGCATCCCTGTATTACCCAAGGAAAACCACCCAGACCTGTTCTTGAAGCCAATGAACAATAATTGCCACGTCCATCTCCCAAAGCATAACTCTGTCACAACCTTTTTTCCTGAAGTGGACATGATGGACAGAATCCAAAGTTGGATTTGAAATTCTGAGTTGTTCTGGCTATTTTGCCGATGTCAAATTAAATTATTATATTCTCAGAGCCTAATTTGAACATGGTTAAAACCTGAATATAAGCGTTCTTCCATGAAATTTTCCAGTGGGGTTCAAGTATAATTGAAACAGGGCAAATAAGGTCTCAAGGTGCAAGGATGGAGAAATATAAAAGTCAAAGGAAAAACAGTTTTCCTTCACAGTGAGGCTGAGGAGTGCAAGGTAAGCACCGCTCAGCTCTCCGTCCTGAAGATTTTTAAATTAATTCACTGAAATTGCTCTCTTGAGAGACTAAACTGTCTCAAACTTCTCCCCTCTCACAGATGACTGATTCGTAAGAGAAGGTCAGGAAGAGAGCACTTAACTTTGCTGATGAGGCCCTGTAGACCTTCTTGAATAATATAGAGGGAAGGCACATCTCTGCTCTCACCTGAGGTCAGGAGGTGTGGAAGCATGGAGGTGGCGGAGACCTTGCGCGACATGTCAACACTCCGCGGCACTGCGAGACAATGCTGTGAAAAATTCCAACCATCTGACCAGAGGAGGAGAGGAAAGAAATTTGCATCACCAGGAATACTTTTATTCAATTTGTTAAATCTGCCGGTAGGATGCCTGAAAGACCAATGTTAAAATTGTTTCCTTCCCGCTTTCTCCTTGGTTGGACAAGAATCTGTATTACATCCAATTTCTGGGTCTTCGAGTTATGACTTATTTGGGGAAGAGGGGGACGGTTGTTAAGGTCACAGGTCTTGTTTTGTTACAGGCTGCCAATGATGCATTCAAGAGAGAGTCATGCCCCTGTCCCACTTAGGAAACCTGAACGGAAACCTCTGGTGACCTTGCGCCCCGCCCCACCCAAGGTTTCCGTGAGGTTCCCGGAGGTTTTGGCCACTCTCCCTAATGGTCGAAAGTGGTTTCCGTGTGGTCGAGGCTTCTTCCAAAACCGGCCTCGACTAAAGATAGGTTGCCGTTTGGTCGAAGCCAGTGGAGTGGGGTCGCTATTTACTTACAGGCAGTCGAAGGCAATCTCCTTCGCTGACCGGCCATTTTGATAGGCTCATTGGAGTTTTCAGCAAAGATCCTATAGGATCTTTGGTTTTCAGGACCTAGAAGATCCGCCGGAAGGTAAAATGCCGCTAACTTTATTAAACTTCTTAAAACTGTCTCCACTCCTTCTCCCTCCCCTTTCTCTCCCCTTCTCTCCCCTTCTCTCCCTTTCTCTCCCCTCCTCTTCCCCTTCTCTTCCCCTTCTCTCCCCTTCTCTCCCCTTCTCTCCCTCCCTCCCGCGCTCTCTAAAGGACTTACCGTGCTTTGTGTCAACCGTTTACCTTCCTCTTCATCGCGCAGACAGCGCTCCTCCGCTGTCCCTGGCCCCCACCTTCGTGATGTGTTTGTGTGCGGTCGGTAGCAAAGATCCTGTAGGATCTTTGGTCAGTAGATGCAGCTCACGCTTCGGTCGAGGTTTTCCAGGCGAGTGACCAAAACATCTGGCGACTCATGGAATCCTTGGGTGGGGCGCAAGGTCACCAGAGGTTTCCGTTCAGGTTTCCTAAGTGGGACAGGGGCATAAGATATAGCTTTTAGGGCTAACAGAATCAAGGGATATGGGGAAAAAGCAGGAACAGGGTGCTGATTTTAGATGATCAGCCTTGATCATATTGAATGGCAGTGCTGGCTCGAAGGGTCGAATGGCTGGCCTATTCCTGCCCTTTTTTCTATGTTTCTATGCCTTTCCTCCATCTTACTCATCCTTGCCACCTCTAGTAAATACCCCCTTTAGAATCACCATATCCCTTGGCTCTGGTACTGGCAATCCACAGTCCTGCATGTATTATCACTGATAGTCTGAACCAAGTACCTGAAGTGAGCAACCCTTTGGTTGTCTTGATGCTCTTGAATTGACCTTGCCACCACTCCAGTCGATGGGATACAGAAACAAAATCATCATAGTGCATGTGGACTGTGCAAACCTTTCGCTAAGATCTTTTACTCTAATCTCACCATCCCTGAGCATTCATGTCATGAGTGAATTGTGTTCGATGCGTGACAGACTGTAGTATGCTCCTCATAATGTAGATTGAGTAAATAAAGAGAAATTGTTTCTGCCGGCTGACAGGCCAGTTCCCAGAGGGCAGAGATTTAAGGCGATTGGCAAAAGAACCATTTTATGCAACAATTGGAATAGGTTTGGGATACACTGCCTAATATGGTGACAGATACAGATTCAGCTGTAACCTTCAAAAGGAAATTGATTAAATAAGATATGAGGATAGTATAGGGGAAATTAGCAAACAACAAATTGGCCAAAGACATCCTTCTGTGACAGCTTCATGATTCTGCGAACCTACAAACGTATAGGATAATGTCTTGTGTTTCAGCTTAATTGTGCCTTGTTCGTGCAGCTTTGCGGGTTCTGAAGGGGAATATCCGGTGCCACTTGTATTAGTCATGGGGCACTGTGGAGAAACAGACAGTTCTGAGCAAGCTCAATGTCCCTTGTCTTTGTTCTAAGACCTCCACAGCCCACTTGAACTAGGGTGTTAATCAACTGTTGAAAGCTGTGTTTTATTCACCCCTATTGCATAACATGGGTCGCCTGCACATGTTTGGAAGGATTCGGACTCACAAGTATTGAAAGCTGTGGCTAAGTTCATTTCTGCTCATAGCATGTAGACTGTGGCTTTAAGACATCATAGTACAATGAAATCCGCTCAATCGAATGCCTGCAAATGGTGGCGGTGGTGATGGTGTTGGGGTCTCCGGTGAAAATGGGATAAGGTAGCCTCTTCCTTCATTTTATAAGCCACCTTCCCCTAATTATTGCATGAAGGTGGAGTAGAGCCAGGGCCGGATTTACGTATAAACTAGACAAGCTTAAGCTTAGGGCCTCGAGATCTAGGGGGGCCTACTAACCTCGCTGCCTCACCAACCATCCACCCATCGGGATCTCCTACTCTTTGCCCGCTGACCCTCGCCACTCCACCACCCTCCAGCAGCCCGCAGCCGTCGCCTTACCTGCAGCCTGTACTCAGCACCGGGCCTGAAGTTTCCACGCTGCAGATTCCCACTCCCCTGGGTTTGACTGCGCTGGGTCCTAGAGCTAGGCCCCTAACCCTGGTAATCTCAGTGGCTGTTCCACTGGGTCTTCCCCATTCCCCTCAAACCATGTGACACCAGCTCTTCCCCACCCACACTACAGTCCTCATACCCCCCTACCACCTGACAACCCACCACCCCTCCACCAGACATCGCCTTGGCCTCAGTCCACTCACCTGCCTTCCTCCGGCCCCAACCCCCATCCCTGCTGTGTGTTCACCATCCCCCCTGACCGCCCCCTCTCAGATACCGAACGGTCGGTCCTCACCTTTGTCCCCCTCTGTCCCCACCTCACTGAGTTCCGCGCCCACCACGATTTGGAGCTCTTCTTCCTCCGCCTCACAGCGTTCTTCCATGGGAAGGAGTCCTCGCCCCCATTGATGATCCCTTTTCCCGTCTCCAACGGACCCCCTCCTCTTAGACCCCCCCTCATGGCCATTGGTACAATGACATTTGGGGGTCACCATCCGACGTCGGAACGGGAGAATATTCTCAGCGGCTTGGACTTCCGAATCAGCCACTTCCTACTGGAGACCGCGGCTCCCGAAGTCCACAGGCTGAGCTGGGTGGAGATTCACGCAGGTGCCCCTCGGCAAAGGGTTCCCAGGGCTCCGCGATACTAAAATCAGCGCGGCCCAAGGCTGGGAGCTCCGTAAACCACAGCTCCATGATGTTGCTGTAGCAGGCCCAACACTCCAGAGCTTCAAACGGCGATCCAGGCAAAGCATCGCTCGCTCCGCAGTGAATCCAATGTGTATTTTAAAACCAACTCTTTAATGACAACATACAGTAGGATCTAAAAGTGTTGCACTGTCACTGTCGGGTAGTCATGGTCCTCTAGTCATGGGGGGGGGGCCTCACAAGTGAAATAGCTTAGGGCCTCTCTTCATCTAAATCTGGCCCTGAATAGAGCTATCAAACGAGACTCCTTAAAAAGACACAAAGCGCTGGAATAAATCAGCAGGTCAGGCAGCATCACTGGAGAAATTGGATAGGTGACGTTTCGAGTCGGAACCTCTCTTCAGAATGAAGAAAGGGCCTGATCCGAAATGTCATCTGTCCATGTTTTCCAGGGCTGCTGCCTGACCTGCTGAGTTACTCCAGCCCTTTTTGTAAATCAGCATCTGCAGTTTCTTGTTACTACAAAAGAGACACGTTGGGTAGGAAGGAACTGCAGGTGCCGGTTTATACTGAGACACCTTTATTTTTTAAATAATCTGCGTAGCATCCTGTCGCATTTGCGGAGTAAAGGCTCCAATTCTACCTGGGATAGCTGCGATGCAATTATTTCAATGATCATAAATAACTGAGTGCCTGAAGCCAGTTAAAATCTCACAGGCAATCAGAATTGAGGTTTATTAATTTTTAACAATTGGAAATTTGGTCAATGTCAAGAGCAGAGATGTGTCCAAGGAAAAGGGCTGAATGGAGCAACAACAAAGATTAAAGAAGCTCGTCAGCCTTGTAATTAAGACCTGAGAACAATTTTGATTTATCAAATGTTTTTCATAGCATCAGGATAACCAAGTGCAGATCACCTCGATGGAGAAGCGATTTTTTCCGTGTCGTATCTCCGTCCCCCATTGCGGCCTAACATTGTGGAGGAGTGCGGCCTTTCCAGGGGACCGACCCGACGATTCAACGCAGGTACGGCGCGGGCTTACCATCGTGGAGCTGCAATCCCCTTGCCGGGGATAGACTGTGGAGAGCTCCAACCGCGAGCAGCCCTTTGGACTTTAACATCTTGGAGCCCGGTTTAAACATTGCGGTCCCTGGTTAGTGATTGAGTCGGGGCTCCAAACCGTGGTGAGTTTCAACCATCCCGACAAAGGAGTTCCATCACCCCAACACGATGCCCTCGGATCGCCAGCTGCGGGAACTTTGATGGCCCCGACTGCGGATGGTTCGACAGCCCCGTCTGCGGAGAAGAAAGAGGGAGAGATTGGACTTTATTGCATTCCATCACAGTGAGGAATGTGGGGAGCCGCTGTGGTGGATGTTTATGTTAAATTTTATTTTATGTGGTTGTGTGTCTTACTGCTTTTCACTTGGTGTGGTCGTATGCTAAACTGATTACACTGTACCGTATGGTCCATGTGACAATAAACCCATCTTGAATCTTGAGATCTTGGCCAATGAAGTGCATCTGAAGTATAGTAACTGACTAGACTAAGTGGGACCCAGGTGGTGTGTGGTGGGGGGTTGGGAGGGGAAGTGCGTATGTGGGCAGGAGGGGTTTGCGAGGGGAGGGGAGGAGGAGGGATGTGGGGGGGGGGGGGGTGTGGTGTGGGGAGGAGGGGGTGTGTGTGGGCGGGGTGTGAGGGGGATGGAGGATGTGGGGGGGAGGGGGTGGTTTGGGGGAGGGGTGTGTGTGGGCGGGGGGGTTGTGGGGGAGTGGGGTTGTGGGCAAGGGGTCGTTGTGGGCAAGGGGGGTGGGCAGGGGATGTTGTGGAGGACGGGTTTGTGGGTGGGGGAGGGGTGTGTGGGAGGGAGGAGGGTTGTGAGGGGGAGGGGGGGTTGTGGGGGGAGCGGTGTGTGGGCGGGGGGTTGTGGTGGGGGAGGGGTGTGGGGGGGGTATGTGTAGGCAGGAAGGCTTGTGGGGGAGGGGGGTTTGTGGGCAGGGGGATTGTAGGGGGGAGGGCTGTGTGGGAGAGGGGTGTGTGTGGGCAGGGGGAGGGTTGTCAGGGGTGTGTGGAATGGAGGGGTGTGTGGGAGGGAGGGGTGGGAGGGGTGTGTGGGAGGGAGGGGTGTGTGGGAGGGGTTATGGGGGGAAGGGTGTGGGGGCGGGGGGCAGGGGTGTGGTGCAGGGGAGCAGGGGGGAGAGAGCTCGGAGAAAAGATGGGGGAAGAGCCATGGGGGAGAGTGCAGTATCACGGGGGAGGGGGGCAGGAGGTAGCGAGGGGGACCAGAAGGGAAGGGGTTGAGGGTGCGATGGGGAATCACAGCGGGCACTGGTCGATGTTCGCTGGTCGCTGGACGTTCTCCTCCACCGGGATCAGTCTCCACTTTCCGTTTGGTGACATCGGCGCCATCTCCGTATCCACGCTGGCTGGGCTGGGCGGGGTTGGGTCGGGCTGCGTTGGGCTGCGTTGGGCCGTATCCGGTCCCTCCCTCCCAAAAATTGTGGCCGGTTGGAGACCTCCGCCGGCCATCCAGAGCCTCCCGCAGCTGCAATAAAGACGTGATGGCGCAGGAAGGGCCGGACCATCCCGCGGAGTGACAGTAGAAGGGACCAATCAGCGAGGCGCTGAATGGCAGGAGAGGCAATGGAACTGCGCACGCGCGGTTTTTAAGATCTTTAAACCTCGATAACTCTTACCAGCTTCCACCGATCGGAACAAAACTTGGTGCAATCGCAGCATAGGAGAACGGTGAGTAAGCTGGTGGAAAATCATAGTGCTATCGCCTACCATTTTTGCTCCCTTGGTGATGCTTGAAACATACGATGGACATAATGGTCCAATTTGCACAATGGTTCAAGCCATTTATTTGTCTGCATCCATGTTACGCTTCTCCCTGGGGTCAAATATAGAAGTCCTTTAATGCCAATGTAAGAAGGACTCCACAGGCACAACCCAAATAGTTGTTCTAAGTCTCAATGTTCAAATTGTACCTTAATTGTACCTTAAACAGCACCTTAATTGACAATAAAAGACCTTTGAAACCTTTGAAACTTTTGAAATTCTGGGCCAATAGTAAATAGATTGTGGATATGTGAGGGACAAATGCTTTGTGTTCCTTCGCTCTGCAGACAATATTTTTCCTCATGATCCACAACTTGTCGGTCTGGGAGGAAACACTTTTGCAGCAGGAATAATTCCTGCTAAGACTGGGGCGACACCAATTTGAGCTCTCAGCAGTTACCATGCTGGAGTTTTCCAGATAGGTGGTCGGAGGCACTGAATCCACAGAAAGTGGAATTCCAGTACCAGCCTGCCTCCGCAGTCAGCGGATTTGATTCCTGATCTCCAATTAGAATAGACTTCTACGGGTTTAAACTAATTTATATGGCTTTGTTGACCAGAAATGCACACAATAATAATAATAATAATAATAATAATGGATGGGATTTATATAGCGCCTTTCTAATACTCAAGGCGCTTTACATCGCATTATTCATTCATTCCTCAGTCACACTTGGTGGTGGTAAGCTACTTCTGTAGCCACAGCTGCCCTGGGGCAGACTGACGGAAGCGTGGCTGCCATTCTGCGCCTACGGCCCCTCCGACCACCACCAATCACTCACACACATTCACACACATTCACACACAGGCAAAGGTGGGTGAAGTGTCTTGCCCAAGGACACAACGACAGTATGCACTCCAAGCGGGATTCGAACCGGCCACCTTCCGGTCGCCAGCCGAACACTTAGCCCATTGTGCCATCTGTCGCTCCAACCAATACTACAAATATGGTCTCACCAATGACTTGTACAGTTGTAAAATGACTCCAAGCACAAATTATCTCCCTATTCCTTGAGTGGTCTTGACTCCCCCCCTCCCCCCCTCCCCCCCATTTTGTTTTGTACATTATGTATAAATGGCTAATAAATTATTTAAAACAGTTAAATAAGTAAAAGAGAATAACCCCTCTTACCTTTCCTTCCTAATCTACAGTTCAGGAATATCCATTCAAACTAATAATGTTTCTGATCCAATTTGTGTCCATCTGGTGAGGAATGGAAAGGCAAACTCCCTTATAATGCAGGGGTACAAGTAAGTTCTACCACTGGACCACATGAGGAGTCCAACTGCAGAGCAGTGTCACGTTTCCACCAGAAAATGTGGGCATAGTAACTCCAGGATGTATCGACCTAGGCTAAACTCCAACTGTTCCCTTTGCAACTGCTGCCATGACAGCTGAGTTTGTAATGCCGTTACTACACTAACGTTCAGCGGTCCTGGTTCAACAAAGATTCATGATTTGATGATTTGGTGACTCACTGGAGAAACCTCAAAGAGAATAATGGATGCCAAGAATGATTGCAAGGCAGAAATTTAATCAGGACTTCCAACAATGTCATAAACTACGAGACTAGTAATTAGATTTGATCTAGCCCATTAATTAGAAGGCAGCCTCAAAATCACAATTGAAATGTTGTGCATTTAAATGCTTGTATTTAAGTAGAAATTTGTCCTTGATATTGTAGCTTACATTGCTTCAAATATTCCACAAAAAGCAGGATAAATTCGATCCAGCTAATTGTTGCCCAGTCAGACTATCATCAATCTTTAGCAAAATGCTGGAAGATGTTATGGACAGTAGTATCAACTAGCACTTACTTGCAATGACCTGCTTACTGATACCCAGCTTGGCTTTGTCTCAACCATTTGACATTAACCCTCATCACAGCCTTTGTCCAAATATGGATCAGAGTAGATTTTAGAGACTGACACAAGATTGACTGCACTTTAACATCAAGACAACATTTGACAAGTGTAACATCAAGATGTCTGGGTAAATCTGAAGTTGGCGTGTGTCAAAGAAAAAGCATTCAAATGGTTGGAGTCTTATCTGAGGCAGAGGAAGATGATTGTGGTTTTTCAAGCTCATTCCCAATGACACTATGTTCAATTCCATTCATAGCTCCTCAGTAAATGAAGCAGTTTACGTCTACACACAACTAAACGTTGACAACACTGCATGACAAGAAAGGTATATGCCATACACGTGCCAGGCAATGTCAGATTAAGACTGCAGAGTGACCCACCATTCACATCAGATGGTTATCTCGGGCCAGTTACTCATAAAACCCATGGTTCCAAGATCAGGTCAGAGGCCGGGCTATCCTGTGATGAGTGATTTACTTTCTAACATCTCATAGGGCCTTCATATCATCTACAAGTCAGGTCAGGAGTGATATCATGAGTGTATCTGCAGCATTGTTCATCAGATATATTAATGGTTTGGTGGGGCCGCAGGTGACAAAATTCATCATTTGCAGATGACACCAACATTTGTGCTATAGTGGACAGTGAAGAATGTTGTCTATGGTTACAGCAGGATCTAGATAAACTGGAAAAGTGTGTAAAGGAATGGTTGATGGAATTTAACTCAGGCATGTACGAAGTGATGCAATTGTAACACTGGAGGAGTATGTTCAACCAGGCAGAACATACACAATGAATGGCATGGCACTGGGGAGAGTTATTGAACTGCTGAAACCTGAGGTACATGTAAGATAGACACAAAAAGCTGGAGTAACTCAGCAGGTCAGGCAGCATCTCTGGAGAAAAGGAATAGGTGACATTTCTGGTCGAGACCCTTCTTCAGTCTGAGAGTTAGGGGAAACGGAAACTAGAGATATGAAAAGGTACAAAGAACAAAGGCAAAATATCTAGGGCATTTTATTACAGAACAAATGACAGATGATGAGGATATTTATAGGCAACGAAGCATGCTGTATGTACAGGCGAATATCCTCTTGCGTAAGTTTGGTGCGTGTACAGATGTGGTGAAGTTTTCGCTGTTTAGAGCATATTGCCCACCACTCTATACTGCACACCTGTGGTCGAACAATGGAAAGACAAGTTTGTAGAGACTAAAGGTGTCATATAACGATGCCATGAGAACACTGCTAAGGAAACCTAGATGGTGTAGTGCTAGTAACATGTTTGTGGCTGCAGGAGTCAGTATAAAATCATCTGCAGGATAAATGACTCTAAACATGTAATTATTGTGGCCTTGTGCAACATAAGAGTTAGCACTACATGCTACGAATCCTAGTTGTGGACACTGGTATCGTTGTCTCGTTGTAGGACATTGATCATTCTTTTTATTCTGGATTTTAATTCATGTATTGTGCTTTTTTTAAAATATATAATTTATGATGATTTTATAAGATATGCTAAGATTTTATATCATGTGTTTTATGATGTTTTTAATATGCAATGTATTTTTATGTAATGTTGTCCCTTATCTGGATCTTGAGTCTGAAATAAAGTTTATTATTATTATTATTATTAAAGGAATGAAAGGTATGAAAAGACCAATTCAAAGCCAACCAGATGATCAAGGAAAGGTGGAGCCCACAATGATCCATTGTTGGCTGTGAAGAAGGTGATAATGAGTGGATACAACCAGTTAAACTAAGCAGGACTGCAGTGAAACTACTAGGATGACTATAGGTGGGGACAGAGAGAGAGAGGGCATGCAAAGGTTACTTGAAGTTAGAGAAATCAATATCCATACTGCTGGGGTGTAATGAGGAACTGCAGAGGCTGGTTTAAACTGAAGATAGACAAAAAATGCTGGAGTAACTCAGCAGGACAGGCAGCATCGCTGGAGAGAAGGAATGGGTGACGTTTCGGGTCATGATCCTTCTTCAGAGTTAGCTGTCCAAGTGCATGTACATGGTTTCCTGAAAGTGATGACGGCAGTGGACAGAATGGTTTAAAAGACAAATGTTATGTTTGTCTTCATCGGCTGAAGCATTGGGTATGAAAGTTGGGACGTCATAGAGAATGGTGTGCAGTTCCGGTTGCTATGCTATTAGAAGGATGTGAATAAGCTAGAGAGGGTGCAGAAAGATGGACTGGAAGGCCACAATTATAAGGAAAATGCATCACCTGGAATTTTTCATCCCAAGAGCAACGAGGCTGAAGGTGATTTATTGAAGTATGAGAGGCATACTTAGGGTAAATAGTTGCAATCTATTCCTTCAGGTTGAACAGACCAAAACTCGAAGGCATAGCTTTCAGGTGAAAGGGGAAACAAAGCAGCCACCAGGATTGGCACCCAATCCACCATATTACACATCCATTTCCTTCACCAGTGACACACTTTGGCTGCACTTTCCACAGAATGCACTGCAATAACTTTTCCAAACCAACACCTATTCCAGAAAAGGCTCACCACTGATTTCTCAAGGACATTTAGGGATGCGTAATATATGCTAGGTTCTCCATTAACGTCCTGAAATGTTAATTTTAAAAAAATACGTCAATTAATAGAATTTGCAAAAGCAGGCATGAATATCTTATGTTTAATTAATGCAAACTTTAGTGTGTGTTGTTGAATTTAGTTTTATTGTTTCTTCTGAACCTATCAGAACATATGCTAAATTATTATTCTGTAAACTCCACGTGTTCCCCAGTTCCTCATTTAATAGGTAATTTTTCATTTATGTGTCTAAACAAGGGAACGTTGGTGACTATTTGTTCCTGGGAGATGTTAGCAAAGTCTGATCCTGCACTTTTTAATGCAAAAACCTTCCAGCAAAGGTTACAGGTTTACAATCGAGAATGAAAACTCTGAATAAAGAATGAAAAAGCACAGGGATAACAAGATCTTTGGTGATCTACATGCCTCACTTTTACACTGTCCACTTCATTTAATGGCTATGTCTTTGGGAACTGCTTGCTTGGATCTTTATTAACCATTTGGTTGGAAGAAATTATGTTGTACGTGAACAAGATAGACAATTGAAGGCAATTGCTGAAATTACGCTTCAAAGCATGTACTTTCCCGATTACCAAAATGACCTTACTACTACCAAGAATTTTAGAGATGCTTAAAGCAGACTTTAGAGATACAGCATGGAAACAGGCCTTTCGGCCCACCAAGTCCATGCCGACAAGCGATCACCCCGTACACTAGCACTATCCTACACACCAGGGACAATTTACAGTTTACCAAAGCCAATGAATCTGCAAACATGAATATCTTTGGAGTGCAGAAGAAAAACCATGGAGACACAGGGATAAAACACAAACTCTGAACAGACAGCACCCGTAGTCAGGATCAAGCCCGGGTCTCTAGCGCTGTAAGGCAGCAGCTCTACCACTGAGCCACTGCGCTGCCCTCAACCTCGGCCAAAAACACGGGTAATGGAGCAAATACTTCAGCTGCAGGATTTACAAGTGCAACTCAGAACATTACATACATAGTGCTTGCAGAGAATAGAGAATAGATAGATGGAAACTGGAATATTCCCATATATCAGCCGTTTGACTGCCTGGTGCAAAGACAATGCCATCATCACAGTATGTATTCATGTGAGGGAGCTAAATAAATAGTTATTTATTTAGTACAAATTGGCTGTGCTTTTTCAGGCCACGGGCTTTTTATTGATCCAGAAAATGTGGCCCTCGGCCTCACTAGTTTGGCATCATGTGAAGGCACAGTGATAAGTTTGTGGAGGATGGCAGCAACAGCTGTGGTATTCCTACCCCACGTCTGGGGTGAGCCTATCAGCACAGCATGCCACTCTCATCTGCTGAGCAGCTTGCATTTCTCAGCATTGTGAAGCTATGATATGATTAATGAAGAGATGTCAGATAGATAATTCTTTGTATCACGCGATGGTGGACAGAATTGTGGAAAAAAAAAAGTCTGCCTTCCTAGAGCTGCACTGGTGGAGTAATCAGCTGTCTTCGGTCTTATAAATAGCAGCACAGATGTTGACAGAGAAATGGTCCCTTAATTATCATACAAACTGCTTTACCTGAGTGAACCGTTTAAACCGGCCTCCAAAGGAAATTCACTCAAGCAATTCCACAGATTACAGCTAATGAACAATATTTCTTTGTGCCTATTTAGTGCTCATTAAAATGTAAAAGCCTTTCATTTCAACAGGCCTGTAATAAATATTCCTCTCTGCAATGCGAGTTGTATGAAGTGGGGCAAATAAGTGGTTGAAGCAGCTTCAGCCAATTTATTATCATCGCCTGTTGGGCAAATGGAGTCCATTTGTATTCAGGTTGGTGGATGTGTGCTGCATCTGACTGCAAGAAAGTAAAGCAAACATTCAAACTAAACAGTAATTCATTGTTTTACTGTTGTTTAGGGGTTCAGTAGCATTTAATTTAAAGAGACTGACAAACATATTCAATGCAAATATTAAATTTGAACACCTTCCAAATGGAAAATGGAGCTCATTAAAACAAATGTAAAGAAAATCAAAATATGACAAAATATCAAAAAAAAAACAATTGTGATTTTGTAAGGATTCGTGTGGATCTGCTGTATTTATGTTAACCTTTTAAAATTATTTTCCCAAGAGAATTCAACGCATGCTGTTGCCAGCCTAGGTTTATAGCTCTACGGTGGTTTGAATTTCTCATAAATTGGATTCAAAATTTTAAAAGTGATATTGTAACAATGCACTTTTTAACTTCTCAGATCTCATTGCAAGGAAAAAGCATCTGATGAATTTATAAAGCTGATGTCTATGAGATTCTGAAATAATAGGGGTATGCTGTGTGCCGATGGTTATCCTGTTGCAAAAATTACCCTCAGATTCAATGAAGAAAACAATGAATATATAATGTCTGATGCAGCTTCAAAATAAAATGATTAAAAGTCAACTGAAATTGCTGGTGAGACTTCAATCTAAATATCAAAGTTGATAAATACCTCGCCATACCTAAGGATGGGCTCCCTGTGGATTGTAGATGTCCAATCTGGCACATATGTTAAATGAAATGTACCTGTAGGTAGTGTGACCTACTAGTTGAAATGGGTCACTGCTTGATACTGAAACAGAAGGTTGTGAATTTAAGCCTCAGGACTATATGGTATTTGAACTCACTTGCCCCTGGTGGATGACTTTTCCACTTCTTGGACCAGACACTGGGTAAAATTTCATATGGAGGTGAAATGTTCAACTCAGTCACTTAAACAGTGCTTCGTGCCACTGCTAGCTATCAGTGGGAACATTCGGGGCACCCTTCCCTTCCTTCATTCTCGACTGGATCACTGCACTGGATAATAAGTGAATAGAAAAAAGGAGGAATCGGTAATAATATATTAGTTATTCATACCACGTTTTCTGATTAATACGGCGAGTGTAAACATATCATGCACACGTATATTTAATTAATATCATCGTTATTCGACACTGTGCTAAAGATCGGTGAGGAGTATCTGTAAGAAGTGAAAGATTGCAAATTTAATTTTTGACACTTTCAGAAGCACAGCCAATGTTCACAGCAAAAGGGACTGTCTCCTTAACAGCAGTCTTTTCCGATCACTTCAACACCTAACGGAAGATTTAGCAATGACTGACAATTCTATCTCAATATCTCCATCATTGTTAATTGATCCTCTTGAGATGTAGGTTGCCTTGTTTTTTTCCCCCGTGCTCTGATGCTTTCAACAGAAGAGAGAGTGAGCGGAGCATTGTCGGCCTGAGTGCTGGGGAGCTTGCTTACGTTTGCGTGCCTGCAGTAGTTGGATGCCAATGATGGCAGTCTATCAGTGCACCCTGCCTGCATATGAACAACAGATTTGTCAGCCTGTGACAGGCTGACAGCACTGCTCCCAGCCGCTTGTCCACTGTTATTAAATCAGTACCTCTTCGGAGCATGCAGGCAAGAGACAATCTGCTTCCTCCATTTGTGGAGGCAGGTTGCCAGTCAAAACCAGATCATCATCTTGAAGCTGCAACCCCAATATTCCATATAAAGCACACACTGCACTCAACTTGCTTTACACTTCAGGCTACGTATATAAATATTGGAACTTAAATTTCATTTCCTTTGCAGAAGGATATTTCAGTTGCATGGTAATTTTCGTCTTTTTTTTTTAAATGGAGAATTCTAAAGCAACAAAAATGTTGCATGGTTAATAATAAATCACGGAAAATCTATCCTTTTGTGGCTGGCACCTGGTGTATTCAATTCGCAAGTATACAGCTGATTTTTATAAATTATTATTAGCTGATTCTAGCCAAAGGGATGTTAGCAAGTGTTTCTTGCCAAATCAAAAGGGTCAATTAAAGTACTAGACAAATACATAATTTGTGCTCAGACTTGGCACATGAAGAGCTATTGGCTTCACAGATGCCCTGCAAAACACATCAAATATGTGCAAAAACACTTGAGCAAGTAACAAAATGCGATATTAAATTCTATTGTTGATGCACATAAAAATTAGAATGAAGTGCATCATATTTATCACGGATATGCTCACTTCAGGGAAAAGACAAAATCTGCACAAAGGCATCTCCATGGTATCTTAACATTATAATGGATGTCCTTTGCTTGGATCAGTGAATTCTACTCGTGAGATGAGTCAAAGAGAGGAATCTTTACTGAGTGTTTTTTTTTGTTGCAAACTTTTGCAATGTTTCAAATGACATGTTGCTTCTTAATAATAACAGTGGGGCTTTATTTGGAGACGGTAAATCCTGTAAGATTGAAAAGAAATAAAGAAAGACCTGTCTTTCACAGTGTCTTTATAAAGCCCCTGAGCATCCTAAACTATTTTACAGCCAATTAAGCACTTTGTGAAGTGTAGCTATTGTTGTGATGTAGCAAACGATAGACTATTTGTGCACAGGAAGCTCACGTGAACAATTATTTGCTGCTGACCAGGTACTCTGTTTTAATAATGTTGATTGAGTGATAAATATGGGCCGGGGATCATCGAGTATTGTTCCCCTGGCCTTCCTCAAAATACAGAGCTACAAGGTCTTCTACATCCACTAGAGAAAGAGCAAAATGGACCTCGATTTTCATGCCAAAGATAAAACCTCTAATATATTCAGCAACACACGGGACTGTCAGCATGGAATTTTACCCTTAAGGTTCAGTAGCATTTTACCGTTGGCCTCTCACTTTCCACAGAGTATGTTTGCTATCTTAAAAAAAACAAGCAATTTAAATCTTAAGACGTTTTAGAAGAGGGCTACTGACCATAATTTGGGTATGGACGCTGCAATATGTTTCTCTCAGCTGCTGGGTGGTCTCAGCAGGGAAGTGAAAGCAACTAGATAGTTCTGACATTAAACAGAAATGAGAGCCAGCACCTCTGAGCTCAATTTCTAACCCAGGTTCCATCTCCACAACATAGACGACAGACACCCTAGCCTCATGTAACCCTTGCATCCCCATTCTCTCCGTCCCTACTCCACCCTAGCCATCATACTAGTTTCACTGTCCTCCTGTTCCGCTTCACTCATTAACACTTAGCCCACAGCCAACAATGGACCATTGTGGGCTCCACCTATCCATAATCATCGTTATTTTTTGCATATATTTCATTCAATTGTTCCAAATCTCTCTCTATATCACCTTCTATAGCTCTCATTTCCTTCCCCTGACTCTCCGTCTGAAGAAGGGTCTCGACTCGAAACGTCACCTATTCCTTTTCTCCAGACCTACTGTTACTCCAGCTTTTTGTGTCTATCTTCGGTTTAAGCCAGCATCTGCAGTTCCTACACATTTTATATGTTACAGATGTGTACTGGTTCAATTCCTGTTGATTGCTTTTTTCTGTTGCAAGGACGAGCCTGCGTGCTTAAATAACCCAGTGAGAAGGCTGTGCTATTTATTCAGTGTAATACAAACTACATTAATGACTGGTCAGTGGTGGAAGTCCAGCTTATAATCATTGAGTGAATCTGCAATAAATTTCCTTGCATCCGAACTGTGCATGTTTTTCTTTTAAAAGGATTTTTTTAAATTCCAGTTCATTTAATATCTTGAAGGTTTTGCTTTCCTTTGTAGGTAATTCAAGGCAGCGTTACTCATCACCATTATCGAATGACTCACCCGGCAGTAGCAACAACACATTCTCCAGTCATCGAGCAGCACTCCCCCTTTGTGCAGTGGCAGTCGTCATCACCAGAAATGAAGGGAGTTTGGACAATTATAGAAGAGGACAAAAATAACAACACTGACTCGACATTCAATTACAATTGGGTGGCTCAGCAGATAGCAACAGCGTGGCAGGGTGGAGCAGTGGCAGAGTTGCTGCCTTTCAGTGCCAGAGACCTGGGTTAGATCCTGTCTACGGGTGCTGGCTGTACGGAATTGTATGTTCTCTCTCTGACCACGTGGGTTTTCTGCGGGTGCTCCAGTTTCCTCCCACACTCTAATGACATGCAGGTTTGTAGGTTACTGGGCTTCTGTAAATTGTAAATTGTCTCTAGAGTGTAGGATTGTGTTAGTGTACGGGGTGATCGCTGGTCGGCGAGGACACGGTAGGCTGAAGGGCCTGTTTTCACGCTGTATCTCTAAAGTCCAAAGTCTAAATTGGTGTGAGATGGCACAGTGCTGCATCTAGTAGAGCTGCTGCCTTACAGCCCCAGTGACCCGGTTCAATTCTGACTTTGGGTGCTATCTGTATGGAGTTTGTATGTTCTCCCAGATGTGCAGGCTTATAGGTTAATTGGCATGTAAATTGCCCCAAGTGTTTAAGGAGTGGATGAGAAAGTGGGATAACATAGAATGACACAAAGTGCTGGAATAACACAACAGGTCAGACAGCATCTTTTGAGAACATAGACAGGTGACATTTCAGGTCAAGACCTTTCTTCAGACTAATGTGAATGGGTGATTGATGGTCAGCATGGACTTGATGGGTTGACGGGCCTGTTTCAATGCTCCATTACTAAACTAAACTAAACTAAACTAAAGTAATGCCCGTAATGCAAATTTTAGTGCAGCATTACCTGATGGAAACAATAGATTCAGAGAATAATTATGCATTAAAGGAGGCCGTTTGGCCTGTTGAGTCTGTACCAACTTAATGTAAAAGCAGTAGTTGGTTCCATTCCCATGTACTGTCTCTTGTTCTGCAACTCTTCCTTTTCAGAAATTGATCTAGCTCCTTTTTGAACATGGCAATTGAACATTCATCCACAGTTTCTCTTGGAAGAGCATTCCACACACTAATCACTCACTAGTCACAAAATGTTTTTCCTTATTTCATTTTGGTTCATTTGTTTATCATCTTCAATTAATAAGCACCAATGAGAACAATTCTCCAGGATTTTAAGGTCGAAATTGGCAGATACTTGATTAGTAAGTGTGTCAAGTGTTATGGGGAGAGGGCAGGAGAATGGAATTGAGAGTGAAAGACAGATCAGACAAGGTAGAGTAGACTCAATGGGCCGAATGGCCTACATCTGCTCCTATGACTTATGAACTTATGATTTTAAGTCCCTCTTCCGTCTCTTCATTACCTCCTTAATTCCATGGAGAGCAATCTCAACTTCCCCAATATACCCACATAACTAAAGAACCTAATTCCTTGAGCCAATTTGATAAATCTCCAGTCTTTACATCTTTCCTGTAGTGTGGTACCCACATTTCAACGTAATACTCCATTTGTGTCTTCAACCATAGTTTATAAGGATCCATCATGTCTTGCTTGCTCTTATACAATACATCTATATTTATAACACCCACAAACCTGTGTGCTTTGTTAACCACTTTCTCTACCTGCTCTCCCACCTTTTATGAACTATGTACATTCACTCTTTATGCTGGGACTCCTTTTAAAATTGTACTCTCCAGTTTATATTCTTTTTGAGTTCTTCCTACCAAGAGAACACATCACTCAATATTAAATTCCTCATAATTCACTACGTCAGCTGGAGACCCTGTACATACAAAAGAACAAATCAGCAAACAAAACACAAAGTGCTGGAGGAACTCAGCGGGTCAGGCAGCATCTGTGGAGGGAATGGACAGACAACGTTTCGGGTCATAGAAACATAGGTACAGGAGTAGGCCACTCGGCCCTTTGAGCCAACACCACCATTCAATATGATAATGGCGGATCTTCCAAGATCATCAGAAGGAACTGCAGATGCTGGAAAATCGAAGGTAGACAAAAATGCTGGAGATCCAAGATAATCAGGATCCTTCTTCAGGCTTATTGGAATAGGAAGCAGACATCCGGAAAAGAGAGGCGGGGACAGGGCAAAGCCTGGTAAATGATAGCTGGATACAGGTGAGGGGGTGGAGGGTGACAACGGCTAGAGGTGAAAAGGAGACAAAACAATGTCACATGAGGAGTGAAGAGGAGGAATGAGACGTAAAGCCAGTGGGACGGACAAGGCTGGAAGGGGACATGGGGGAGAGAAAAGGGGGATGGGGATAATGGAAATGGTGGGATTTGGGGACGGGAGATGAATGTACGAAGGAGGAGAACGGATCAGGATGACCGGGGAGGGGTGGTAGATGGTTGGAGAAATGTGTGCACACCAGGGTGGGGTGGGGCATACAGAAAAGAGAAGGGAGGAGAGGGGGATTAATATTGATATTTCAATATTGTTTGTAATTGGAGAATTCAATGTTCATACTGTTGGAAGTTAAAATGGTTAGCAACTGGGAAATTCAGCCAGCCTTGGCAGGCAGAGCGCAATTGCTCTGCGAAATGGTCACCTAGTCTACACTTAACCTTGCCAATGTGAAAGTGAACACATTGGGAGCATCAAATGCTGTGGACGAGGTTCAAAAAGGTGTATGTGAACCTCCGTATCACCTGGAAGGGCTGTTGGATGCTGGATGGAAGAATGAAAGGAGGTTTAGAGATAGGTGTTATATCTTCTATCTTTATGGAGATCATTATAAAGTACTCAGTTATAAATCGAAGGTAGACGCAAAATGCTGGAGTAACTCAGCGGCTCAGGCAGCATCTCTGGAGAGAAGGAATGGGGGTTATGGGGAGAAGGCAGGGGTTATGGGGAGAAGGCAGGAAAATGGGATTAGAAGGGAGAGATAGATCAGCCATGATTGAATGGCGGAGTGGACGATGGGCTGAATGGCCTAATTCTACTCCTATCCCTTATGTCCTTATGACCTTCTGGTTGTTTAACTACAAAACAAATTGCAAATATTTGAAGTACGGGCAATCAAAATAATTAACTAAATGACAGTATAGAAGAATCAATTACACAACTTCTGAAGAAATCTGAAGAAGGGTCTCAACCTGAAATGTCACTCATTCCTTCTCTCCAGAGATGCTGCCTGTCCTGCTGAGTTACTCCAGCATTTTATGTCTACTTTCGATTTAAACCAGCATCTGCAGTTCTTTCCTACATACTCAGTTATAAATGTTGGTATCTCACACCGTGGCTACTAGGTCCATGTGTACATTTTCTTTCGGGACCTTGATTGGCCCCGCTTACAATCCTTTTCTACTCATGGCTTTAGAATATTTTTGGATTCTCTTTCATGTGTGCGGCCAGCCTTTACTCATGTTCACACTTTGCTTCTCTTCTTTTCTTTTTAACTTCCCCTCTGAACTTTCCATATCAATCTGATTCCCACTTGTGTTGACAGCCTGGCATCTGTTACACGTCCTTTCATTTCAACTCTCGATTTGGTCAACCGAGGAGCTGCGGCTTCACTTTCCCCACCCATTCCCCTCAGAGAATGCGTCTAGAATATACAGTTTGGATGAAGTGAGATGTAATAACCACTATTTTCTGTCACTGAAATGTCAACTGAGCCCACCCTGGTGTGAGCAGTCTTTGCAGATTCAAAGCAATTTCACAATCAGGGACACATTAAGTATAGGTGGGATCAGCCGCTGATATCCCTCTCTCTTCTGCGACAGGGCACCTGCTTCAATCTCTTCACAGATACCACCTCACTGAACAGGCTGAAGTTAAGTACTGACTCTCTAGAGCATCTGCTGAGAGGAAATTATACCCCAACACTCTGTAGTATAATGCTGGAGTAACTCAGCGAGACAGGCAGCATCTCTGGAAAGAAGGAATGGGTGACGTTTCGGGTCGAGACCCTTCTTCAGGCTGAGAGTCAGGGGAGAGTGAAACTAGAGGTGTGAAAAGGAACAGAACAAACCAGAGCCTGCACCGATGGCTAAGGACAGCTGAAGGCCCACAAGGGCCCATTGTTGGCCGTGTCTCCCATGACTCTCAGTCTGAAGAAGGGCCTCGACCTGAAACAACCCCCATTCCTTCTCTCCAGAGATGCTGCCTGTCCCGCTGAGTTACTCCAGCATTCCACCATCTATCTTCGGTTTAAACCTGCATCTGCAGTTCCTTCCTACACTCTGCAGTATAATATGTCAACTGATAAACCAAACCGTGCCAGGTTCTAGCTTCCTAGAGCACTTTGTTTGTCCAAGTGCGCAGACACACCACAGACCACTTTGCTTGTTTAATATATAGCAGCATGAACAACAGAACGAAACAATACAAATGATTACTGAGAAAATCCTGTCAGGATATTATATCTTGCCGTTGACTTTTCTCATCCCGTCCATTCCCTCTCTGACCTCAAAACAGATTGAAGCATCAAACAACTAAATTTCAGAAATGTTTTGATAATTTGATTACCTATCCTATTCCAAATGGAGTTATGATTCCTTTAATATTCAAGAGCAACTGATGTAACACAGGACAATCTCTGTGTGCAATAAAAAGTCACTTGAGAGATAATTAAATATAGGCCAAAGATTGAATCCCTGCCAAATCAGACTGGTGGCACAGCAGGCAATTCTATTTCAGTGTGGGATTGGATAACACTGACAATGGTTATTTGGAGAAACTTTATTTACCATCCAATGTGAGTCACGACACCTACCGTTGAGATTATGGCACAGGATTGTTTTCCCTAAATTACCTTCGAAACATATAGCAAACTTGGCAAAACAAACTCTCCCCGACTGCAATGTTACACACCATGCCTCCTATTACCTCTAAACACAGTTACATACTATTTTCCTATATGTTTAAGTGAAAGCAAGACTTTTGTACATAGAGACCCTTCACCCTACCACTATCCTTTCATAGCTGCCAACCTCAGGTGTGGCAAAAATTAACTTACTTTGGTATCAGTGTCTTCAATTCAGTAAAGACCAGAAGTGCTGATTGATCCAACTCCTCTTATTTCCACACAATGCATCCCCATCCACCCCCCCCCCCCCCCCAACCCCATCCACCCCCAACCCCTCCTATACTTCAACCATTCGTTCTCTCCAGAGATGCTGCCTGTCCCGCTGAGTTACTCCAGCATTTTGTGTCTGTCCTGGCTGTGTTTAGTTTAGCTTAGTTCATATGTTCTAAGAGCAGCATTCGGCCATTTGGCCCATCGAGTCTACTCTGTCATTCAATCATGGCTGATCTACCTTTCCCTCTGAACCACATTCTCCTGCTTCTCCCCATAACCCCTGACTCTTACTTATCTAGTTTAGTTAAGTTAAGTTTAGTTTAGTTTAGTGTAGAGATACAGAGAGCAAACAGGCCCTTCGGCCCACCGAGTCCGCACCAACCAGCGATCACCCGTACACTAATTCTATCCTACACGACAATTTTTAAAGAAGCTAATTAACCTACAAACTTGCAAGTCTTTGGAATGTGGGAAGAAACCGGAGCACCTGGAGAAATCCCATGCAGTCACAGGGAGAACCTGCAAACTGAAAGCAGACAGCGCCCATAGTCAGGATTGAACCCAAGTCTCTGACGCTGTAAGGCAGCAGTTCTACTGCTGTACCACTGTGCGAGTGAGATATCAGGATGCTGCCTGTCTTCATGCTGCTCTCTCCTGGACTGAGTTGCTGCCTTCAGCCATTCAGGTAAGAAAGTGGGTTGTAAATGTTTTTAGAGGTACTAATAAACAGAGTGTATGTTGCTTTGGTGAACAGTGGTGCTTTCATTGGGCCTGCTGTGAATTTCAGGTAAATCATGTACTGCGACCTCTCAGATGGCACTTGACCCAAGCAACAATCACTGTGTGACCAGCTCCGTATGCGTTTAATATTGGCGGCTTTCCAACTTCATCTGCACTTCCGCATAATTGCCATGCGCAGCTAGCAGTGACTGTGTCGTTCATGAGGGATGTGAGGAAATATTTCTCTACTCAGTGAATGGCTAGAGTCAGGATTGTACTTCTGGAAGGAAGTAGCAACAGGCTCAACCGAAGCATTCAAAAGTGAGCTGGATAAATATCTGTAAGGTAAAAGAAAATGGAAGGCTATAGGCAGGATGGGAGAGTGGCGTTAGCTAACTTGCTTTTAGTTGGTACAGAAGGTCTGGGCTGAATGGCTTTCTAGTCCATGACCATCCTGCAAGGCTGTGATTCTGCATCCCCCATCAGGGGTCCAATATCAAGAGTGGTAACAACTACTTAAACCTTGCTTCATTTAGTTTTGTTTAGAGATACAGCACGGAAACAGGCCAGTCGGCCCACCGAGTCCGCACCGACCAGCAAGCCCCATACACTAGCACTATCCTACACACACTAGGAAGAATTTACAATTTTTACTGAAGCCAATTAACCTACAAACCTGCACGTCTTTGGAGTGCGGGAGGAAACCGGAGCACCCGGAGAAAACCCACCCCATCATGGGGAGAATTTACAAACTCCATACAGACAGCAGCCGTAGTCGGGATCGGACCTGGGTCTCTGGCCCTGTAAGGCAGCAACTCTACCGCTGCTCACATGGTTCAAAGCCGACTTGTATCGTTTAAAGGTCGGCAGCCACAGCAGGTGGTTGAACGCCTCTTGGAGATTAGCGTGATGTGAGAAAGGAGAGATGTGTCGATGCCAGAGGGCCAGGACATGCACATCAAAAGCCAGTTGCAGAACGGCTCAAAAAGGATCTGTACCGCACTGCTGCAAAACGTGTAGAGATCTTGCCTCGATATTCAGGATCACTGAAAAGACATCGCCAGGTGCACACCAGATAAACACGTTGCTTGGTTACTACCTGGTTACTACATGCTACAACATGGTTTGCACACTGCAGTCATGAACCTTGTCAAAAGCAGATGGCCTTTGTCACTCAGGAAGCTGCTCCTCCTCCTCCTTGTTCTGGCAGTTTCTCTGTTCTGTGTTCTCATTCCCCACGTCATGCTTACTCCAGGAGATGGACATTGATCCACATTTGCCTGAATCCATTTGTTTTGAAAGCAAGGAAATGTCCGCCAGAACCTGCCGCTGCACCCCTGTACACCTCTGCACATCGAAAGAACTTGTAAAGAAATATCAAATATTTGGAGAACCATAGCAAAAGCCTGAAGGAATCAATCAGTAAGTTGCGGCTGATTCCTTTAATCACACTGGTGGGGGGTCTTTCCAGCTGCTGAACCAGTTCCATACTGGCAGAGCTAGTGTCAAATCAGAATTACACGCTGACTGATGTCATGAGCTGTCTGATCTGCATGCTTCCAGTAGTCAGTGGCTGTGTAGATGCCATAGGGGTCAGAGCAAGAGTGATCCCTGCAAGTATCACGTGCCACGCTGAATCCAATTTTATAAAATGCATGCTACAGAGCCATATTTTGCAGTTTGTGGATTCTAATTATTAAGATAGACCAAATATGCTGGAGTAACTCAGCGGGACAGGCAGCATCTCTGGAGAGAAGGAATGGGTGACGTTTCGGGTTGAGACCCTTCTCAGACTGAGAGTCAGGGGAGAGGGTGACTAGAGATAGAGATAGAGGAAGGGTATGGTGTGAAAACGACCGATCAAAGCTATCTGTGCTCACAGCTTGTTTTTCTCTCATGTTGCAAACCCAGAATTTTGTCGACCATCTCTATTGCCTTTACTGCAGGATTGTAGTTCTCCTTCACTGCTCAAGATCTGTGTTCCTCTCTTTCTCATGTAAGGGGGCTGTCCCACTTGGGCGACCTAATTGGCGAGTTTAGAAGAGTTTAGGAGAGTTTGAAAAAATGTCATGTTGAAGACCTCCTTCGACTATGTTGAAGACTTGCTTCGACTAGCTACGACGAACTTCGGGAAAATTGGACACTGAATAGTGGAGAGTGAAGACGACCTCCTTCGATCTCCTTCAACCTCCCTTTGACCTCCCTTTGATGAAGACTATCTACGACTACCTTTGACTTCCTTCGACTACCCTCGATTACCTATGACTAACATGCTGACCTGCTACGACCTATTTCGACTAAATCTACGAGTAAAAAAAGTATCGATTTTTTCCATGGCGTCCTTTTTTACTTGTGGGCATTTTTCAACATGTTGAAAAATACGCCGCAACCTAGCTGTGGCCTCGAGTACACGGGGACTACTCTCGAGCATGAAGGAGAGTTACAAAGACCTCCTACGACATCGTGTCGACCATGCTGCGAGTATGAGTCGAGGGCAAACTCGCCAGAACTCGCGGATTAGTTCGCCGAAGTGGGACAGGCCCTTAAATCTTCCCTTCTAAATCATCGCTGTTAGCTCTTCTACATGTTCCAGTATTTTATATCTTGCGCAGCTTGCCTCTACCACATGTCAAGCATGTCTTTTGCTCAACAGTCCCGAACTCTTTGTAAAGATCACACACATGCACATTTTAGAAAAATAGAAACATAGAAAAATATGTGCAGGAGTAGCCATTCGGTCCTTTGAGCCAGCACCGCCATTCAATATGATCATGGCTGATCATCTAAAATCAGTACCCCGTTCCTGCTTTTTCCCCATGTCCCTTGATTCCTTTGGCCCTAAGAGCCAAATCTAACTCTCTCTTGAAAACATCCAGTGAATTGGCCTCCTGTGGCAGAGAATTCCACAGATTCACAACTCTCTGGGTGAAGAAGTTTTTCCTCATTTCAGTCCTAAATGGCCTACCCCTTATTCTTAAACTGTGACCCCTGGTTCTGGACTCCCCCAACATCAGGAACATTTTTCCTGCATCTAGCCTGTCCAATCCTTTAATAATTTTATATGTTTCTATTAGATCCCCTCTTATCCTTCTAAATTCCAGTGCATACAAGCCCAGTCAACCCATTTTGCAGAAGATCTCCTAGTTTGGAAGGTTTTCCTGAAGCATACTGCTGCAAATATGAATTTCATTGTTCCTTGTTGCTACATAAGACAATAAGACAATGTCTTGACTCTAAAGCATAATTTGCACAAAAAGCAGTAACAATTTCAGAGGATGTGCACACTCCCACTTCTAACCTCCCAAACACTCTGATAGAGCCATTTGTAAATTGAGTTTAGTTTGAGTTCAGTTTATTGTCACATGTACCGAGGTACAGTGAAAAGCTTTTGTTCATATACCTATTGTCAATACTCCAGTGAATTTTAGTATGCCAGTGAACTAGCAAGTATGCCACATGGATTATCTTCGTCCTCCCTCCATTAAGATACTCAACAATCTACTCTATGCAGAAAATCTTACCGAAAAATTCATGTTCAGTTAATAACAGTGAACACACTACTGTATATAACAGGCCACATATCGCAGCCTGCCTCTCAGATTCAGTTCCTTTAACTTCAATAACATGAACTTTGGAGTCAGATTACAAAGCACTGACAAAACCAGATAGTTTGTTAGCACGACTGGTCAGGGATGAATTTATAGACACTTACACTCATCAATTTTCCGGCTTTTAAAACTAAGTAAGTAATCATAGAATCCCTACTTCTTATTTTCCCTTACCTTCTCTTTTACTATTTTCAACCTTAGTGGTGCTTTGGCATCATGTCTCAGTTTCTTAATTAAAACAAAACACTTAACCCATAAACCGTGATCACTTCATAAATCATTTGGTAGTATTATATAGCCCCCTTTCACCCCATGCATGTTTCTTTAGTCTCATAAACTGTTATCTAAATCTATACACACTTCTCTAACTTCATAAACCACTGTCTATCCCATGCACCTCTCTTTAACCTCATGTAACTTTTTAATTCCCATATATCATTCATCATTCCCATACAGTAGTCTCTTAGCATATTAAACTCCTTGACATCATATACCAGTATAACTTTCACCTTATACCTCAAACTTAACATTCCACTTCTTGCCATGGTGAAACACTTTGTAACATCAATAGCAAATTAGTTATTTGTGCTGGAACAAACTACAGATGCTGGTTGTTTAAATCAAAGATAGACACAAAACGTTGGAGTAACTCAGCGGGACAGGCAGCATCTCTGGAGAGAAGGAATGGGCGATGTTTCGGGTCGAGACCCTCCTTCAGTAATTGTGTTGTTGCCTGAGTGGGACTTTCAAATTTCTGTTTAGTAATTAATAACATTTATTTCAGGGTAGGCCCTGCATGCAATGAATGACATGTTTCTTAGCAGTTATTCCATCATTTACATGACTGCTGGCTTGAAAGCATAAAATGAACCCAGAAAGTCCTTCCGATGAAACATTTACATCACTGATAAGCACCCTGAGCTTTCAGTCCAATATTGTTTCGCTAATTAATGACGTCATGCCCATTCTAGGAGCAATCATCTGGCTACAAGAAACTCTAGCTGGGAACAACTGAGAGCAGATATGATGGTGTTAACATGGATTGTGATCAGGATCAGGGAATTGGAAATCCCATTGTGATCTGGATCAGTCTGAGTCTGGGGATGCTCAAGGGGTGTTCTGGCCAGTAAGCTCATGCAAACGTATCAATGTGGAACTCTCCACAACTTACCTTCAATATTACATTGTGTTGCCAATGATATCATTGGGCCACAACTTATATAACAACAAACGGTCCTGCTTTTAATGTGACCATTGTGTATGACCTGAATTGCCATTTTACAAGGAGATTGGATACATGATATCAGTAATCCTAACATTGGTGGAGCAATATATGATGGATGAGCTAAATCAAGCACGAGATGCCCAATTTTTGGAAGAAGCTATAAACAACAATAGATAGGACAGGTTTAGAACGATATGGGCCTAATGCAGCCAAATGGGGTTGGTGTTGATGGGACATGTTGGTCGGTGTGGGCAATTCGGGCCGAAGAGCCTGTTACCACACTGTACGACTCTCTGACTCTATGACCATCAGTACACGTGACAATAACACAGAAAACCGCTTAGACAGAGTAAGCACCTAGAAATCTGGGATTCTGACCACAACTTATTAAGATGTGAACTGTGTCATGGAACAGATATTAGATGTTATGAGGATATTTAATTGTCTGAGCAGTAATTCATTGGGTCTTGTTCTACTTTGATGTCTCTGTAGTTACAGATATAGCTAGTTGGGCAACAATTATTTCACAGCTGATTGGAAACCTAACTATTTATTAATGAAATTAGAGTTACACATGTCCCAACCATGCACGAGAATTTAGATGAAATGTTTAAGAAAGAACTGCAGATGCTGGAAAGATCGAAGGTAGACAAAACTGCTGCGAAACTCAGCATGTAAGGCAGCATCTATGGAGCGAAGGAATAGGCAACGTTTCGGAAATGTCGCCTATTCCTTCGCTCTATAGATGCTGCCTCACCCGCTGAGTTTCTCCAGCATTTTTGTCTACCACCAGGAAAGTAGATATCACTTTTTAAAAAACAGCGTCATAATTTGGGTTTTAATGTCAAATGGTAATTTTAATGATCATTCTTCTATCTGCCAGGCTTACTGAACTTTCATAGTGGCAATTGACCTCCAGATACCATAATAATTCTGATAACAACCGTGACTAAATGTCCATCACATAAACCCCCCCACCAAAAAGGACAATTGTATCATTTTGTAATTCCCTATACTTTGTCTAATTCTCTGTACCTTTTCTAAGCACTAATTCTTATTTTCTTCACAGATATTGCCTGAACTGCAGTGGTTTTATAGCATGTTATCTTCTATTTCAGATATCCAGTGTCTGCAGGATTCTGCAGTCATGTCATATATGTTGAACATGTTAAATTCTATACAGTACTATGGCTCTAGATAAGAAGCTCTGTCATCACGTATTACTCTCTAACCTCACATTTATAATTTTAATTCATGCATCAATTTTCTCCAAATCTATTTACCATTATTCTTTCTTTCTGCATCATTCTTTCACCCGATTATCTCATTGTGTGCTGCATAGACTCACAAAATTGGCTCCAGACTATCCGTAAGTCAGCACGTATGTAATCATGGGTTACTTGAAAAAGAAATAACCCACATTTTAATACGTTGTTAATAGTTTCCAGCTTTAAAAAAAAAACTATATTCATCCCTCATATCCTTGCAAATGAGAAAACATGTTAGAATTTGAACAATTAATCTTGCTAAATTTTAAAAATCCGAATTTTTGGTATAGAATGCAAAGAGCAGACTTACTGGCTAGTAAATATTTAGATTTAATGGCATCTGGCTAGTAAATGTAGAAATTATCTTGGGGCCCTTTGAAATGCATAACTTCATTTTTATTTTTGTAATAAATTGTATGATATGATGCTTCTGCAGGTTGATAAACTTTATTGTTCCCTCTGTAATAGACTAAATGAAGCCTGTGAAACGTGATGTTCTGCTAGACAATGCACTGAATCTCATTTTAGTATGTTAAAGACCTCTCACTTAAACTTAAATGGAATGAGGAATAAGGTGAAATTGTCATTGTGGGTGTTAGGAAGAAAATACATTGCAGACAATCATCATTTAATATCCAGGGCTGACTTTTTGAACATGTGCTTTCTCTAAATGATAAATCGGATGACTTACCTCCAACAATAATGTCCAGAATACAAATGAGAGAGCAAGTGCATTGTTAAGAAACACACCAGAGGCATTCTCATTGTAAATTGTCTCTGTACTAATTAAAACATTTTTAAAATATAAAGCCTTATCTCTAAATGGTGGAAGAGCTGCATTTAAAAGGATGGTATTACTTTCATTAGGCTTAGATGGGTTACTTTTTTAAGTAATGAAGAATCAAATCTACAGACCCTTCTCTTTTACATATTCCAACCTTGTCATGATGCGAAGGGTACTTTAAGCAGATTGTCAATGAAGATAGCAGCTGTATCACATAGAATAACTCACATTATCATTTGCAGCCTGGCAAAATCTGACTTTGCTGCATTAAACATGTTTTAGTGTAGGGAAGCCTGGTGGCTCTACTTGTGGCACAATTGACTCGCATCCAGAGGGTCGTCAATTTTAATTCAACCTTCAAGTGAAATTAGAAATCATCCGCACTGGAGCTGAGATGGTATAAGAAGGTTATCGCACAGTCCCGTCTCTCTAGGAACTGAATTAGATCCGAACAAAGACAAAATAAATGTCCGTGTTCAGGTATGAAGTAAAATTCAAGTCCAGGGGGCAACATTTCAGAACAAAGGTTAACGTGCTTTCCTCAATACTGTAGGCTGCTGTTTTCATTTGCCAGACTTAAATGGCACATATTCCACCGTTAATAGGGAAATAACAGAGATGCGAATTATGAATTTCCAAAAATTGTTTGGAAAAAGGAATTGTGACAAATGATGGGTAAATATATTAAAAAACTTTATTCAAGAAATAGGAAATATGAACAAATGGCAGAGAATTATCGGCCAAATGCTTCATTTCAATGGTAGCTAGGTAACTCTTAAGGAGTTATTTTTATAAGGGCATTCCTTTCCAATTAGCAGTAGATATTGGAAATGTAGGTGGGCATTTGGATAAAAACATAGGGAGGGTGCAGTCAAATGTTTCCCTGTAGCAGTACAAATTTGTAAATATATCCTTCTGGAGTTCACAGGTGAGTTAATGAACAACCGTGAATCAGTAACTCTAAGGCTGGATTCATGAGAGATAAAGTGGAATGAATGAAAAATATGAATTAACTGTGTATGTAAACTGAATTAGGCACTTTGTTAAACACACATTTCAAGCAACATTTGATATGAAACCTGACGCCACATTTGTTGCATAAATTAAGGCAGAACGCGGACACAGAATGGCAAAGTGGGGAGTAGAGCTAAATGGATCCAGATATTTTGGAAAAGATTAGTGATGTCGTTTTCATGTTCATTTTTGTGTTTATGTAAATTATTGTCTAGAAAGGTGATTACCCATGAACTTATTGCCGGTTGCTTGCTTTGAATCGGCCCGTGGAAAGCCATCGTCCTCCCCATCTACCTCGGTGCATCGGTACCCACGGTCAATGTAGCAGATGTAAGATCTGCCATCCTGAGAGTGAATTAACTGGCGCAGATGAAGTCCCCGTCCACGTTTTCAGAACCTGCATGTACCAGCAGACAGGAACATTCACAGACATCTTTAACTTCTGAGGTCCTCACTATCTTAAGAAGAGCATAATCATTCCAGTGCCAACGAAAAACAAGCTTGCGTGCCTCAATAACCGTTATCCAGTGGCTCTGATAACCAGTGGCATTGTCATTTCATTTCATTTCAATTCCAATTAAGCATTGCACTTTCAAGCACAGGCAGGGCAACAGACCAAACAACTCATGGCATTGTCATTAAGGGCTAACAAATTATTTATTGCAAGTACATTGCAGACTCACAGTTCAGTTGATTCCAGCTTAGAATGACAGTCGTGGCCTCTCCCTTGCGATCTTGCAGAGTGACTGACTCACATCCAGGCATCCGGGGTTTTATAGTCCTGCCTCCCCCTCCCCCTCCCCCCCCCCCCCCCAGAAGAGGCATTACCTTCATCGCGGTGATTGACAGGCGAGAGGACCAATCAGCTGATCTAAAGGTTTTTAAACACTCATAACTTTTATATTTTTCATCGATGGGAAAAATCCTCGGGGCTTGCTCAGTGGAGGAGGACCGTGAGTAAGATGGCCAAAAATCACAGCGATACAGGGAAGCATTTTTTCTAAAGTCAACATACAGCGCAGACAGGAAGTGGTCAAGATGAGAATTTTAATTATATACATATATATATATATGTATGTGCGTGCGTGCGTGCGTGTATGTGTGTGTGTGTGTGTGTGTATACTTGTGAGGTGTGTGTGTGTGTGTGTACACTTGTGAGGTGGGTGTGTACTTGTATGTGTATATACACACTTAACTTTTTTTTCTCTCTTGTTTATCATATTGTTTACAGTGTACTATGTTTACATATTCTGTTGTGCTGCAGCAAGTAAGAATTTCATTGTTCTATCTGGGGCACATGACAATGTGACACACTCTCTCTCTTGACCCTCTTGATGTGTGCTCAGCCCTTTACTAAATTCCCTCAAGACTCGCGGAAGTGCGGCCAAATTCTGCTTGAACCACAAGTTTGCAGATCACAACACTGTAGTGGACTGAATTTCAAAAAACAATGAGACAGAGTACAGGAAGGAGAGAAAGAAAACGTAGTAACATGGGGTCAAGACAACAACCATTCCCTCAATCTTAGTAAGACAAATGAGCTAGTTATTGACTTCAGGAAATGTGGTGGAGTACATGCCCCAATCTGCATCACTGGCACCAAAGTGGAAATAGTCAGGAGGTTTAAGTTCCTTGTCATAAATACTATCATCAAAGAGGGCAGCATGGTGGTGCAGCAGTAGAGTTGCTGCCTTACAACCCCAGAGACCCGGGTTGGATCCTTATTATGGGCACAGTCTGTAGTGAGTTTGTATGTTCTCCTTGTGTCCGTGTAGGTTTTCTCCGGGTGCTCCAGTTCCCACCCACATTCCAATGGCATGCAGATTTGTAGATTGATTGGTTTCTGTAAATTGTCCCTTGTGTGTAGGATAGAGCTAGTGTGTGGGGACATGGACTCGGTGTGCCAAAGTGTCGGTTTCTATGCTGTATCTCTAAACTAACTTAAATCTGCCCTGTATCGACCACATTGAAGCTAAGGCCAAAACCCAGGTTAACACTCTATATTCTGCAAGCAGGAGACTAAGGAAATTTGGCATGTTTCTGACAACTCTTACCAACATCGATAGGTGCACCATTGAAAGCATACTATCAGGTTGCATCACAGCTTGGTTTGACAATAGGTCTGCCAAGGACCACATGGAATTGCAGAGAGTTGTGGATGTAGCCCAGTCCAGCACATAGACTAGACTCTATCTACACTTCAAGGTACCTCAGGAAAGCAACCAACATAATCCAGGGCCGCCTTCATCCTGGTCTTCCCTCTTATCAGGCAGAAGATACAATAGTTTGGCAGCACCGGTCAGCATTCTCAGAAACAGCCTCTTCCCCTCTGTTATCAGATGACTGAATGGGTCCTCCAATGTTAGGGAGTGGTCCCAATCTTCTACCCTACATTCATTGCGAATGATGGACATTGTCTCTTTTATTATAACGCTATATTTATTATAATACTATATTCTGCACTCTGGCATTTTCTTCTTTGCACAACCTGTTATAGTTATGTATAGTGTGGTCTGAATTAATTGGCTTTTCATTGTATCTGAGTACACGTAACAATACTAATAAGCTAACCAATATCAGAAAGTGTTACGTGGTCATGCCACAGCAAATAATATATTTGTGTCCCAACTGATAGGAAGTTAATTGATGAATGAAGCCATGTTGACTTTACATGAAGTAATGTCTTGTCTTTGCCAGTGCAGAACACACAAAGGAATTGGATTAATCCGGAGCCATGGCAGGAACAGGGATAGGCACAAAATGCTGGAGTAACTCAACGGGTCAGGCAGTATCTCCACAGAAGAGGAATAGGTAACATTTTGGGTCTAAATGCTTCTTCGGACTGACCAGGGTCCAGGTGTCCATAGGTCAAGGGATCATGGAGAAGAGCAGCTTCGAGGTGTAGCAGTGGGCCAAGCATCTGTCCAAGTGCACTGGTCAGGTGGAAGGTTTCGAGGATGACAATCGGCTGTGGGCTTCAGTAGAAAGTGACCACGGTGGCCAGGAGTGCCAATAGGTGGGTCGTGGATTGGATACTGAGTTATCGTCCTTGAGTGAGGGAATGTGTTCAATTTTATGGCAGTCTTTTCAGGGGATGTAGGTGGGTGCTGGAGTTTGGGGTGATCAGGGAATGCAGTTTAGTTTCCAGGATCAATGGTCAGCAACTGTGAGTCAAGGTAAGGAAATGGAGATCAGTGGCTATAATGCCACCACGTGCTGGGAGGGAAACCAGGTCAGTTCAGGCAGCAGTGGGCTGGACAAAGGTCAGGCATTTGAGAGGTCTTGAGGGGTGGAGTAAAGAGCAGGTCATTGGCTAGAAGTGAGAGGGTGTGGGGAGGTGAGGAGGAAGTTGAGACAGCCTGTGTAACTTGCTTAAAGGGGGCTCTCCAGGGTCATATTCTGAGCACCAGCCTACGGGAGACGCAGAGGATTAAAGTAACTTAGCAGGTCAGGCAGCATCTCTGGAGAACATGGATATATGATGTTTTGGCTCAGAACCCTTCTTCGGACTCCAATCCGAAATGTCACCTATCCTTGTCCTCCAATGAAGAAGGGTCCCGACCCGAAACGTATCACTGTTCTCCAGAGATGCTATGTAACCTGCTGAATTACTCCAGCACTTTGTGTTTGTTTTTTGTAAACCAGCATCTGCAGTTTCTTGTATCCACCTGACCAGGGAGATTCAGTCTGACTGCAGCCAAATTGATAGTTTTCCGAATGAGTGGCCTAGCAACAGTGGGAAGAGCAAGGGGAACATTTATACCCCATGGAAAATTACTGATATGATACCTCAGACTGTTCTACAGCACAGGACACTATTGGACACTACTGCTTGTATTTAGTGTCCTCCACACATTACACAACATATACCCGGAGAAGCTTGGGAGGAAGATTGTGCTCTTTCCGTCTTACCCAACTTTTAACCGAGGTTTTATTTTTATTATTGCAGCATGCAAAAACACGGCATTACCCAAACTGACTTCTGGGCAAAGGAAAGTTGTACAAGGGAAGCTCCATAATGATAGATTTAAATAAGAGTGAGGCACAGAAAAGATAAGTGCATCTCGGAGCAATTGAATATAAAAGAAAGGAATTAATGGTAAACCTGCACCTTGGATTGCGTAGTCCTGGATCTGACTCATTGCCCAAAAAGTTTACAAGAATGATCCCAGGAATTAGTAGGTTAACCTATAAAGAGTGTTTGTCGGCACAGGGCCTGTGCTCGCTGGAGTTTAGAAGAATGAGGGGGGACCTCATTGAAACATACAAAATAGTGAAATGTTTGGATAGAGTGGATATTTAGAGTGGAGAGGATGCTTCCACTTCTTTTTGGAAGGAGATGAGGAGAAATTTATTTAGCCTGAGGGTGGTGAATCTGTGGAAATATTTGCCACAGAAGGCTGTTGAGGCTAAGTCAGTGGCAGCGATAGATAGATTCGTGATTAGTACAGGTGTCAGAGGTTATGGGGAGAAGGCAGGAGAATGGGGTTAGGAGAGATCGACCAGCCATGATTGAATGGTAGAGTAGATTTGATGGGCCGAATGGCCTAATTCTACTCCTATTCCTTATGACCTTATGTCCTTAACATACTACAGATGCAGGGCATCTGGGACAAACATAGAGAATTTTAGAAAAAATCACCAGGTCAATCAGCATTCTTATAAAGCTGTATCTTGACCTCTATTAGATATGGAGACACAAGGAACTGCAGATGCAAACATAAAAAGATAGAAAGTGCTAGTATAACTCAATGGGTTAGACAGCATCTCTGGAAAACATAGACAGGTGACATTTCAGGTTGGGACCCTTCATCAATCTGATTGTAGATGGGGGGAGAAAGTGAAAGAGAGATGGGGACAGGACAATGTATGGCGTGTGATTGGTGGATTCAGTTGAGGAGGGGGAAGGGGGCGCGGTGGGGGCAGGGGGGCGCGGTGGGGGCAGGGGGGCTCGGTGGGGGGGAGGGGTTGATTGGCAGAGGGTTGGACAAAGGCCAGAGATGAAAAGGCGAAAAATGTGACATAATGGGATAAGGAGAGATAAGGCACGAAATGTGATGCCAGGGGAAGGAATATAGATGGGTGGGGATGGGGGAGAAGGAGAGGGTGAAATAGTTACAAACCCAGGTGGGACAGAAGGAAGGAGGTGGGGGGGGGGGGGGGGAGAGAAGTTGGGGTGGCACTCTTTCTAGGTTGTTTACCTAAATTTGGAGAGTTCAATGTTTATACAGAGGTTGTAAAATGCACAAGAGATGCTGTTTCTTCAGTTTACGTGTGGCCTCACTCTGGCAATGGCGGAGGCCCAGGCCAGAAATGTCAGTATGGGAATGGGAAAATGATTGGCAATCAGGAGACCCAGCAGGCCTTGACAGTCTGAGAGCGAGACGGTAATTTAGTCTACGCTTCGGCGAAACGGTCGTTTAGTCTACGCTTGGTCTCGCCAATGTATAGGAGGCCACATTGGGAACAGCAAATACAATGGATGAGGTTAGAGGAGGTACACTTGCTCCTCTGCCTCACCTGGGAAAGACTGCTGGAGTCCCTGCATGGATGTGAGGGAGGAGGTACAGGGACAGGTGTTACATCTCCTGTGGTTGCAGGGGAAAGTACCTGGAGAGGGGGTACTATCGGTGGGAATAGATGATTGAACCAAGGAGTGGAGAAGGGAGTGGTCTATGTGGAAGAAGGAAAGGAGTGGGGATGGGATGATGTGACTGGTGGTAGGATCATATTGGAGGTAATGGAAATGTCGGAGAATTATGTGTTAGATGTGTTAGATGCAGAGACTAGTGGGGTGAGAGGACCAGGGGAACTCTATCTTTGTTTTATCAAAGGCAGGATGTAAGGAGATGTAGTCCAGATAACTTTGCCAGTGAGGTCACACACAAACTGGAGGAACAGCACCACATATTCTGCTTGGGTAGCTTACAACCTAATGGTATAAACATCAAACTCTCAAATTTTGATCAGCCATGATTGAATGGCAGAGTAGACTTGCTGTGCTGAATGGCCTAATTCTACTCCTATCCCTTATGACCTTATGACCTTCCGGTGGGTTAACCACAAAGCAAATTGCAAATATTTGAAGTATGGGCAGCCAAAAGAATTAACTAAATGACAGTATAGAAGAAGCCTCAACACAACTTCTGAAGAAGTTTGAAGAAGTGTCTCAACCCGAAACGTTACCCATTCCTTCTCTCCAGAGATGCTGCCTGTCCCGGTTAGTTGCTCCAGCATTTTGTGTCTATCTTTGATTTAAACCAGCATCTGCAGTTCTTTCCTACCCAACTTCTTCAATTGGACGGATGCTTTTATCACATTTTGCCAGCAACTCTGATGCAGGCTGTTGTCTGGAGAAATATGATCATGCAGGATACTTCACACTAAGTATTCATCTTTTCAGCTTGAGCTCAAATCCAACGACTCTTGGGATGAAAGGTGTTTCCATAAGTTGGCTCCAGCAAACCAAAATGAAAATAAATCTGGACAATTTTATCGCATTGGTGAATATATCTTCAGTGCAAAATCTTCCGTAATTGAAATGGAAGAATTTGTGCAGAGAGCAACAAGGTAAGTAATTATGGGAAAGATAGGTTGATGCTGAGGCAGTGGAGAGGCAATCGTGTTAGGATGGTGCTAAGCCATGTTATCAAATGATAGTTTCATTCTGCAGCTGGCTGTGCTATCCCTGGCCAAGGAATGTCTGAATTAGGTACCGAGATTGGGAAAGTGTTCAATTCCCCACCTGGATACCTCTTTCAGTCTTGTGCAGAATACAGCACCGTACAATAATTCTATTGAGGCTACTCCTCAGCACACTTACAATTAACAAGTCTGCAAGTGTTAACAAACATAGCAACAAAAATCACAGAATGGACAAAATCTTATTCACACTCCTCTGTTCATCCACGCTCATCCTCCAGCGACTTAAACACAAAGAAAAATCCCATTGATTTGAACAGCAGCCAGCTGAAATTACAGCACAAATGGAGCTTTACTCTTCCAGTGTCTGCATTTCAGCTCTCATCCCACATTCCAGAAACATCTAATGATTTTTAAACAATACAGACCCGAATCCTCAACAAATTGTTTTAGAGTCTGCCCAGCGTGGCAAAATGTCGTAGTTTTTCAAACTTTCTGTGTGAGAAAGTACTTTTAAGTCACCTCATTGTTCTTTCTCACAGCCTATTCCCCCTTCCTACTGAGTGATCAACCAACTCATACAAGCTACCACCCACCAATCACCCTCTCAGAAACTTACATAATTTTCTTCCTTAGATTTCAATGGGTCAATAGTACTTTTTGGTCACGTGTAGTGAAATCATTTGTTTGCATACTGTTGCATACTATACATTGGGTATAATCGTCCTAAGTATAAGCATGTAAGCTAGTAGACCACACTGAGTCAGTGCACAAGAGTCACCAAGTTTTAGGTGCCATCTTGTATCTTACAATTCCCACCTTACCTGTATCCATCTATCGCTTACTAGCTCTTGCCCCAACCCCATCTCTTTATACTGGCTATTTCCCCTTCCTCTCCGGAAACGTCAACTGTCCATTTCCCTCCACACTCACTGATCCCCTGAGTTACTCCAGCTGCTCTCCTCCTTTCTGCAAGCTCATGTATTTCATGCATTCTGGACAAGCCCACCATGTGGGAAACCTTACTGTAGACATTGTCTGCTACCATGCTCTTGTGAATTTTCGAGGTCATCTCTTCAAAATAAACTCAATCAAATTCATTAGACATGCTCTCTGCACCTTCTGAGTTACAGTGTAAAAGATACAGGTGAAAATTCAACCTCAATAGTGACTGAAACTTTTACTATAATTAATGATTTCGGCACATTAAACTCCTCTTCTGAAACTTTGCACAATTATGTTAATGGAACTAAATACTGGAAGCAGAGTTTAATGCACGCTGCTAATGCAGCACATGTTTACAGCATTAAACCTCATCACACCTTTTTTTATGATGAAATATTTTCTTTCCTGGCATCATTGTTATGTAAATGTAGTTACATTTGCATTTATGTCCCACAATGACATGCCCAATGATATCACTAACCTAAGAAACCTTACTGGATCAAATCACTTCTAGCCTGAAATTCTGTGGAGAACTGTCAGTGATTTATTCTTTGTAAACAAGTTTGTCTTTGTTTTCCATCTGACCTATTTGTCCATCACTAAGTACAGGGGTGAAACTCTAAAACCTTAGCTAGGCCACATTTGGAGTATTGTATGCAGTACTGATCTGCCCATACCAGGAAGGAGGTGAAGGTTTGTACTCGTTAGAATTTAGAAGATTGAGGGGGGATCTTATAGAAACTTACAAAATTCTTAAGGGGTTGGACTGGCTAGATGCAGGAAGATTGTTCCCGATGTTGGGGAAGTCCAGAACAAGGGGACACAGTTTAAGGATAAGGGGTAAATCTTTTAGGACCGAGATGAGAAAAACATTTTTCACACAGAGAGTGGTGAACCTCTGGAATTCTCTGCCACAGAAGGTAGTTGAGGCCAGTTCATTAGCTATATTTAAGAGGGAGTTGGATGTGGCCCTTGTGGCTAAAGGGATCAGTGGGTATGGAGAGAAGGCAGGTACGGGATACTGAGTTGGATGATCAGCCATGATCATATTGAATGGCGGTGCAGGCTCGAAGAGCTGAATGGCCTACTCCTGCACCTAATTTCTATGTTTCTATGTTTCTATGTTTTGGAGCAGTTGCAGAGGTTTGCCAGAATGCTGCTTAGATTAGAGGGTTTCAGCTACAAGGAGAGGTTGGATAAACTTGGGTTGTTTTCTTTGGAATGTCGAAGGCTGAGGAGATATTTGATAGAAGTATATAACATGATAATTTTTATGAGCATGAAAACAACACCATAATTCCATCCAAACTTATTTCCAAACTGCTAGAGTATAAAAACATGCCGAATATTATATTGACATTTCTGTTTCTGTTTTAAATTTTACGCATCTGCATTTCTTTGGTTTCCAACATTCTAAGAATCTTTCTGCCAACACTTCTCCGAGACAAAGCCAATCCTGCCGATAAAGAATACGGGTTGGGCACTCATTGCTAGGATTCTCTGACAACTTATAATGAAAATAGTCCTGCTACTTCCGCTGTCCGCATCCACAGTAAAGTCGGATATTGGGCAAAGAGAAATTAAAAGAAAAAGAAAGTGCAACAACCCAACCCAGCAATAAAATTCCAAGATTTGTAGGAAGGACCTGGAGACACTGGTTTAAATCAAAGATAGACACAAAATGCTGGAGTAACACTGCGGCGGGACAGGCAGCATCTCTGGAAAGAAGAAATGGGTGACGTCAGTCTGAAGAAGGGTCTCGACCTGAAACGTCACCCTTTCCTTCTCTCCAGACATGCTGCCTGTCTAGCTGAGTTACTCCAGCTTTTGGTGTCTATCAACAAAATTTCAAGAGCTTTATTAGTCATAGACTTTATTTTGTTTCACAGATCTATATAAATTATTTGGTATAGCAGAATAGACAATGCAACAAATTGATCGATAAATCTCCTCAGTTAAGCTCAGAGTGGAAAGAAAATAATAGGAGATAAAGCAGCATAGACATTTAAATTAGAAAACTCACCGGTGCCATACTTTAATGGTATCTCTAATTTGCAAATGTGATTGCAACTGCATTAGTTCAACAGACCTGAAAGTGCCATTAATTCTAGAAGGGGACAGCAAAGCTCTGAAGATTAGTTGCTAACTTTCTTAGTGAGTGAAAAGAGTGGAATAGGCACAAATCTGTGGAAACAATACTATGGTATAAGTCACTGACAACTTAATTTGCAGCTATATTTGTGTCATCTAGGAGAGGGATTAACCAAAATAAAAAAGTGGATTTTCATTATACTGTGACTAGACTGCTCCACACTGTAAAAGGAATGGAAGGATCTGCGCGTATATTGTGAATAGATTTCTGAGAGCATTGAGAGTGAGTTGCAAAGCAACTGAGAATCTAGGCTTTGTAACCAGCGTCTGTAGCCTAGATTGTGCATGATCTGGTATTGTCTTGGTGCTTGCTGCTCTTATTAGTTTCACTTGCAGTCTTGCCCCCCAGTGGGCCAAATGCATTCCAGGCCCCTCTGATGTGACTGTTCCACAGGAGAACAAATTTACAAGCCGTTCAGGAACATGTTGACCCAGATTCAATAGGTAGGCAATGGTTAACTAAGGAATCAATGGCTTTCCACTGGCATAATCCCTCCCATTAAACATAAAAGGCTGGGTTTTTATTTTCAAAATTCATAAAGGACTAGTTGTGGTGTATCCAGTTCTGGTCAACACAGTTTAGGATGGAGGGCCCAGGAGAGGTGGAGAAAATAATATCAGATTGGTTCTGGGGATGAGGGATTCCTGGTCTATATTAATAATGGAGAGACTGAGATTCTCCTTGAAGCATGAGAAGTTGAGGGGAGATTTAATCATAGAAACATAGAAAATAGGTGCAGGAGTAGGCCATTCGGCCCTTCGAGCCTGCACCGCCATTCAACTTGATCATGGCTGATCATCCAACTCAGTATCGTGTACCTGCCCTCTCTCCATACCCCCTGATCCCTTTAGCCACAAGGGCCACATCTAACTCCCTCTTAAATATAGACAATGAACTGGCCTCAACTACCTTCTGTGGCAGAGAATTCCAGAGATTCACCACTCTCTGTGTGAAAAATGATTTTCTCATCTCGGTCCTAAAAGATTTCCCCCTTATCCTTAAACTGTGACCCCTTGTTCTGGACTTCCCCAACATCGGGATCAATCTTCCTGCATCTAGCCTGTCCAACCCCTTAAGAATTTTGTAAGTTTCTATAAGATCCCCCCTCAATCTTCTAAATTCTAGCGAGTACAAGCTGAGTCTATCCAGTCTTTCTTCATATGAAAGTCCTGACATCCCAGGAATCAGTCTGGTGAACCTTCTCTGTACTCCCTCTATGGCAAAAATGTATTTTCTCAGATTAGGAGACCAAAACTGTACGCAATACTCCAGGTGTGGTCTCACCAAGACCCTGTACAACTGCAGTAGAACCTCCCTGCTCCTATACTCAATCCTTTTGCTATGAATGCTAACATACCATTCGCTTTCTTCACTGCCTTTCAATGACTGGTGTACCATGACACCCAGGTCTTGTTGCATCTCCCCTTTTCCTGACCATTTTAGACCAATTAAAGGGAGAAAAGCTATTCCCAATGAACTATGGTTCAAGGATCAATGACACAGAGTAAATTGAGGCAAAATGTTTATAGGAAACGAGAGGAAAAAACTTTTTAATGCAAAGACTAGTTATGGTCTTAAATTCGCTGGCTAAGGCTGATGGAAACAAAGTCAATGACGGTTTCCTTAAGGGAAATGGATGGGTACTTAGGAAAAAATAGTTTGAAAGGCCACAGAGTAATGGCAGGAGTATGAGACTGATAGGACTGCACTATAAACAGCCAGCACAGACTTGATGGACTGATTGGCCCCCTGCACTGGAACAATTCCTTTGATTCTATGATCTCAGGTCTAGAAATTCTAAGTACTTTGTCCGATTGCAAAGTAAGTATAGGTCTAATTACTTCATTATTGGATCTTCTGCCATTTTCATTCAACAAACAGATCTTTCCAGCAATAGGCATGTTTCTATGCTTGTAAGCTGCAAGATCTTGCATGAAGTATGAGGCAACCTGGAGCTGTGAGCAGATACAAATAAATTCCCAAAGTATATCACTGACATGCTTCCACTATATAAGCCTTCTAGACCGCTAAGATCTTCTGAGACCAATCTGTTAGTGATTCCCAGAGTAAATACAAAACATGGGAAAGCAGGATTTAGTTACTATGCAACAACTATGCAACAAATAGCTGGAATAAACTTCCTGAAGATTTAAGACTTGCCTCAACTTTGACCACTTTTAAAACAAGACTGAAAACTTTTATGTTTACTTTAGCTTTCAGCTAAATCTTAACTACATTGCACTTTTAACCTTTGCACTTTTTATAATGCATTTTTAACTTTGCTTTTATTTTATTTTAATTCTTCTATTTTATTTCATTTTATTATTTCATTTTATTGTATGACATGTTTTTATGTGAAGCACTTTGAGTCTGCCTCGTGTATGAAATGTGCTATATAAATAAAGTTGCCTTGCCCTGCCTTGCATTTCCTCCCCTCATCACAGTCAGAGGTTTGAGGATTCCCATTTCATTCTCAGGCCTCCTAATATACTGACTTGGATGGAAAGCATTTCAGGCTTTCCTGCTGATTCGGAGCAATTTATGGCATGGAATAAGACCATTTAATCTCTCGCAATTTTAGTTAAATCTTCCATCAGGTGTAAAAAAGTTTACGCTTCCTGGACAGTCTCTTCTCACAGCTATGTCTCCACCCTCAGGAAAAAGCAGTATCTTTGTACCACTCCAGAGTCGTACACCACATCCTTACTGCAGTGTGACAACCAGAATTGCACACAATACTCCAGCTGCTGTATCCAATTCTGAAACGATCGCCCTACTGTTGTGCTCTGAGTCTCACTTAGGTACTAAAGTTACTTTCTTCATGACCATACCTGCCTGCCCTCCCACCTTGGGCAATTTCCCAATTTGCTTTCCACTACCCTCCTCAGTATCATATCTTTAAAGTGTATTCCCTTGACTTGTTTGTTTTGTCATAAGTGATAGGAGTAGAATTGGGCCATTCGGCCCATCAAGTCCATTCTGCCATTCAATCATGGCTGATCTATCTCTCCTCCTAACCTCACTCTCCTGCCTTCTCTCCATAACTTCTCACATCTCACTAATTAAGAATCTATCTATCTCTGCCTTAAAAATATCCACTGGCTTCTTCTGTACCAAAGAATTCCACAGATTCAGCACCCTGTGACCAAAGAAATTTCTCCCCATTTCCTTCATAAAAGAACATCCTTTAATTCTGAGGCTGTGACCTCTAGTCCTAGACTCTCCCACTAGTGGAAACATCCTCTCCACATCCACTCTATCCAAGCCTTTCACTATTCTCTATGTTTCAATGAGGCACCCGCCTCATTTTTCTAAACTCCAGCAAGTACAGGTGCATTGCCGTTCAACACTCATCATAGGTTAACCTACTCATTCCTGGGATCATTCGTGTAAACTTGATCTTGCCAAATGTTTTACCTTATTGATTGAATTCCATTGAATTCCATTTTCCACGTCTGAATCCACCTAACCAGTCCATTTAGATTTTCCTTAGACCTGAAACCTTTGTGCTAGATTTCAACCACACTGCCAATTGAGGATTGTCAACATATTTCTGAATTGTGACTCCTATTAAATCCCCCCCCCCCCCCCCCCCCCAATTTTCATTCCGCATCCTTGCAAGAAGCTACTCCGTCTGCAGGATGTCCATGGAGACCTCAATACCAAGCTCTCTAAGATTCTTTGCCTGGAGACTGTCAGAGCTGCAGTGTTCTCAACTTCCATAATCACAACGAGTTTGCTGCATACCTTTAGCTGTTAGACTGCCACAATGTGACTTGCAGAAGGTTTCTTGTGTTGTTTGTCTGCTGCCTGACCATCTGTGGCTCTCCAAAGCCCAGACGCGCCATTTCAGAAGCAATTCGTGCTGGTTTCAGACAGAATGCGATGATATGAACAAATGATTGAGCAAGATTGGTCATTCACTTATCAGAACCCCAATGCAATCAACAGAATTGGAGTGAAGTGTGAATTTGAATGCGCACTTTTATCTAATGTAACACGATAGGATAAAATAGGCTCCAAAAGCTCACCAAAATCTTTGATAAACTCTCCATACAGCTCAAGTATGAAAAGGCATAGAAGAGTTCTGGTAATATAAATACATGGTCACTAATGCGCAAATACACTTCAATATTGGTTTGTGGAGATGTATTTCTAAAGTGCAACATTCGTTAACACAGTTCCTCAGGAAGTGGGCTCATGCTGGTGGATTCAGACGTAATGCTCCTGTGCATCGATGTCGGAACAGTGAACAAACGGTTTCACTTAGCCATCAACTTCTGAACTCTGATTCAACCCACTATTTCTCATCGTTGCTATCATGCACAGATGTAAACATCCTCTTTGGAATAGAACGCCCTAATAAACAGTAATGATTTAGAGTGTTTGCTCCATCCTGTAAGCAGACCAACCAATTGACCAGTACACAAGAAAAGCTGAAACAAGGCAGGCCTTTTGACCCATCTTAGCTCTCCCAAGCGTAAGACGCGTCATTATAGCAACCACCTCCTTAGTTTAGTTTAGTTTAGTTTAGATGTACAGCGCAGAAACAGGCCCACTGGGTCCACGCCGACCAGCAATCCCCGCACTTTAGCACTGTCCTATAAACACTAGGGACAATTTTTACATTTACCAAGCCAATTTACCTACAAACTTGTACTTCTTTGGAGTATAGGAAGATAATAGAAGGTCTCGGAGAAAATCCACACAGTCACGGGGAGAACATACAAGCTCCATACAGATAGCACCCATAGTCAGGTTCGAACACGAATCTCTGGCAATGCAAGTGCTGTAAGGCATCAACTAGAAACATAGAAAAAAAGGTGCAGGAGTAGGCCATTCGGCCCTTCGAGCCAGCACCGCCATTCAATATGATCATGGCTGATCATCTAAAATCAGTACCCCGTTGCTGCTTTTTCCTCATATCCCTTGATTCCTTTAGCCCTAAGAGCTAAATCTAACTCCCTCTTTAAAACATCAAATGAATTGGCCTCCACTGCCTTTTGTGGCAGAGAATTCCACAGATTCACAACTCTCCGGGTGAAAACATTTTTCCTCATCTCAGTCCTAAATGGCCTACCCCTTATACATAAACTGACCCATGGACTTCCCTAACATCTGGAACAGTTTTTCTGCATCTAGCCTGTCCAATCCTTTCAGAATTTTATATCTTTCTATAAGATGCCCTCTCATCCTTCTAAATTCTAATGAATACAAGCCCAGTCGACCCATTCTTTCATCATATGTCAGTCCCGCCATCCCTGGAATTAACCTGGTGAACCTACGTTACACTCCCTCAATACCAATAATCCTTCCTCAAATTAGGAGACCCAAATTGCACACAATACTCCAGGTGTGGTCTCACCAATGCCCTGTACAACTGCAGTAGGACATCCTTGCTCCTAAACTCAAATCCTCTTGCCATTAAGGCCAACATGCCATTAGCTTTCTTCACTACCTGCTGTACCTGCATGCTTACTTTCAGTGACTGGTGTACAAGCACACCTAGGTCTTATTGTACCTCCCCTTCTCCTAATCTGATACCATTCAAATAATAATCTGCCTTTCTGTTCTTGCCACCAAAGTGGATAACCTCACATTTATCCACATTATACTACATCTGCCATGCCTGTCCACTCACCCAACCTATCCAAGTAACCCTGCAGCTTCACAGCATCCTCATCGCAGTTCACACTGTCGCCTAGCTTTGTGTCATCCGCAAACTTAGAGATGTCACATTTAATTCCCTCATCTAAATCATTAATTTATATTGTATATAACTGGGGTCCACTGAGCTTTGCAGCACCCAACTAGTCACTGCCTGCCATTCTGAAGAGGACCCGTTAATTCCTACTCTTTGCTTCCTGTCTGCCAACCAGTTCTCTATCCATGTCAATACCCTACCCCCAAAGCCATGTGGTCCAATTTTGCACACTAATCTTTTGTGTGGGACCTTGTCAAAGGCTTTTTGAAAGTCGAGATACACCACATCCACTGGCTCTTCCTTATTCATTCTACTTCATACATTCTCAAAAAAATCCAGAAGATTAGTCAAGCATGATTTCCCCTTCATAAATCCATGCTGACTTTGACCAATCCGGTCACTGCTTTCCAAACTCTACCAAGGTGCCACCGTGCCGTGCCGCCCCTACACTGTTAATGGTAGAGCCCTGAAGAGTGTTGCAGAACAGAGTGATCTGGGAGTACAGGTGCACGGTTTCCTGAAAGTGGAGAGTCAAATGGGCAGGGTGCTGAAGAAGGCATTTGACATGCTTGCCTTCATTGGGATGGGTATTGAATACTTAGAATATAAAACATAGAACAGTACAACATAGGACCAGGCCCTTCGGCCCACAATGTCTGTGCCAAACATGATGGCAAGTTAAACTGGTCTCCTCTGCCTGCACATGATCCATAAGCCTCCATTCCCTGCATGTCCATGTGCCTCTCTAAAAACCCACCATTCTCTGTCCCACACTTCACTTTTAGAGTTGCCCCTCTCACCTTAAAGTTATGTATTCTAATCTTTGATATTTCCACCCGAGCAATAAGGTTCAAAAATTGGCACATCATGTTGCAGCTGTATGTCACCAGGTGTCGGCAGTTCTGGTCAGGCAGCTGCAGAAGAAATGCCATTAAGTTGGAATGCATGCACAACAGATTCACCAGGATGTTACCTGGACTTGTGGACTTGAGTTATAGGGAGAGTTTGGATAGGCTGGGACTTTCTTCTTTGGGACATAGGACCATGAGGGGCAACTTTTTTGAGGTGTGCCAGAACGTGAGGGGCATGGAGACAGTGAATGCTCACTGTCTTTTTCCCAGGGTAGAGGATTTTAAAATTAAAGAGCATAGGCTTACGTTGAGAGGGCAGATTTAGGAGAGCCCTCAGGGGCATTCTTTTCACTCAGAGGGTAGTCTGTATCTTGAATGACCTGCCAGAGGAAACTTTTAAAACATATTTGGACAGATATATGGATATGAAGGGTTTGGAGAGCTATGGGCCAATGCAGGTAAATGGGGCTAACCTGTTATACCAACTTGGACAAGGTGGGCCAAAGGGCCTATTTCCATACTGTACTGCTCTATGACTCTATACTGTGCCCATTTACTATACAAATATTGATCTGTAATAATGCAGAAAACATCTTACTTCTGCAAACCAGTGGCTCTAAAGCAAATACAATGGGGCAGGTTTCCTTACGATGAACTGGTTGTCTGAGCACCCTCGTTCCAAACTCTTGGGAAGACATTGTTTCAGCCAGAGAGCTCCAGGCATATTCCTAAAAGTAGAACATAGTCAGCACAGGAACAGGCTGATCTTCCACAATGTCTGTGCCAACCATGATAACAATTTAAACTAATCCCAGCTGCCTGCACATGGCCCTCCACCCTCCATCCCCTCCCTGTTTATGTATACGTCCAAATGCCTCTCAAAGATTGGTATCATATCTGCTTCCACACATCTCCTACTCTCTGTTTAATCACATTGAATGGTGGTGCTGGTTTGAAGTGCTGATTGGCCTATTCCTGCACCTATTGTCTATTGTCTATTGTTTAAAAAACATTTACTTGTACATCTCCTTCAAACGTTCCGCTTTCTCACCTTTAATATATGCCTGTAGTCTCTAACATATTTTCCTGGGAAAAATATTCTGACGATCTCCCCTCTGCTTTCTATAATTGTGTATACTTCTATCATGTCCACCCTCAGCCTCAGATACTCTAGAAGAAACATTCCTAGTTTGCCCAACCTTTCCTTACAGCTAATACAAGCAACAACTTGCTGATAAAACAAGGAACTGCAGATGCTGGTTTACAAACAAAGACACAAAATGCTGGAGTAACTCATCGGGTCAGGCAAAATCTCTGTAGAACATAGATAGGTGGTGTTTTGGTTTGGGGCCCTTCTTCAGATTGATTTTCATGAACCTCTTCTGCATCCTCTCCAACACCTTCACATCCTTCCTGGGGCAATCAGAACTGCACACAATACTCCAAATGTGGCCTCATCAAAGTTTTATACTGTGCAACATGGCTTCCCACCTTCGATATTCAGTGCCCCAGCCAATTAAACCAAGCTCGTCATATGTCTTCTTTACATTCCATCCAATTGCGTTGCCACTCTCAAGGAACTGTGGACTTGCATCCCAAGATCCCTCTGCACTTCAATGCCTGCAAGGCTCCTTCCATTTATTGTATCCACAACTCTTAAGGGCCTGTCCCACGAGCATGCGACTCCATGCGGCAAGCGCAACCTAAAGGGCCGGTCCCACCAGCATGCGCCTGCATGCTGCATGCGGCAAGCGCGACCTAACGTGGTCGCTTGAGCTGTACAGCCTCGCGGGTCCGGTCCCACTTCGATCGCCGGAGTCGTATGGAGTTGCGCGGAGCTTGTCCCGACATCGCATGGGGTTCCGAAAAACTGACCGGGTTCAAAAATTCCGCGCGGCAACGGCCTGCCGGCCCACAGCCGCATCGACGCCGTACGCACCGCCTCGACGCTGTACGCCCGTACGTCACTCACTCGACCTCTGTGCGTACGGCGTAGAGGCGGCTGTGAGCTTTAGGTCGCGCTTGACGCATGGAGTCGCATACTCGTGGGACAGGCCCTTAACATAATTGTTAGAAGTGGAACACTGCACACTTGCCCAGTTTAAACTCCATCTGCCATTTATCCCCCACCCCACCCCATACCTCCAAATGATCTATAACCTGCTGAATTCTTGGACACCATCCTCACCATCCACAATCTAATTTCTATATCAGCTCACAATGGAACAGCACAGAGTATTTCTGTCTGTAAAAGGTCAGTCCCATCCTCGAATTTCTACAAGATTTCAATGGCATTGGAAGAGAAGGCAAAAGAGAAGCTAGAAATTGGATGGGCTTTAAAGATTTTCTGGAGATCTTGGCTGTATGATGATGATCTGAAAGTACAAGGACCATCTAGACATAAAGGGAAGGAGACTATGTTGGGAGGCTGAGGTGTAAAAAGCAATAAAAATGATAGTGAAACTACAGCAGGATCCATGGCAATGCGATCGACAATGTAGGTGGGGATTTGTCGACCTTTTATGAAAACCCCATGTGTGCCATCAGATATGAGAGTAAGTACTGGTGAGGAGTTTGAAAATCTGCCTCTATACACAAAAGGAGTATTCTGGCAAATATTGTACCAAGGCAAGACATTTATCCTTAGTCATTACTTTTCAACTTGTCAACCTTCCATTTATTTTTTGTTGGTGCAATTCAATTAAAATCTTTATTGCTCTAACCGTAACAACACAGTAGTGTTTGATTTGAAGGTAGAATAATGTTAAACATTACCCACCTACAATAGACGTTCAACGAAACAGTACAGTTACTTATAAAAAACTTTCAGAGCTTCCAAAAGTAAATGCATATTGTTTGGGGGCATAAAGCCGAACAAACTCAGAAGCTCAGGGCTTGGTTTATGTTGCTTCTGATGACATCGTGCCAAGACTGCTGTTGTTATTTGATGAAGGTTTTTAGTTCAAAAGAGAACTGACCTGGAATATGAGGCCATCCGTGGTCTAACAACCTGGTTAAAACCATTGCCTCAGTCCGTACATAAAGGATGATTGTTTGAGTGAGCTAATGGAATAGTGACTGTGGAATCACATTCTTTTACACAGGTGATCCCTCAGGATCCAGGATGAATTGCTTCCACTCTGTGGTTTTGTGGATTCTCAGCTGGTTAAAGAGAACATTGGTAGAAGAACAAACTTTGTTTTAACAGATACACTATAAAGATCTGGTTACCTAGTGTTAATGATAATTTATTGTATTATTGACTATTGTATATTCATTTGCTGTGTTGTTGCATTAATATGTCTGTAAAGCAGCAGCAGGCATGAAAGTAATTGTTCTGTTCCGGCTCTATATGACTGTTAAACACTCTTGACTCTCTCTCTCTTGAGATGGGGTAAGTATTGGGGTAATTTGTGAATTGGTGCATTCCGCCCATTGCCTATCTAAGGCTTATGTGTGCTCTTGACTTAAAGCAAGCTTTAAAGATCTTAATATGTTCCAAAAATGCACCTTCTCCACTTTGAGTGGTCAGGGGGCCAAAGGTTCCCAGGAATCAATGAGGAAACCTTGAGCACGTCCTTGTATGTTTCTCTCTGTAGGCTTGGTAATCTCCCATGACAGAGCCTGGATTAGGGTGGCTGTTTCGGGTGTCTGGTATCGGGCAGGTGATTGATGTGACCAGCCCAATGTAACCAACTTGAGGAGTGAGGGCCCAGTGCTGAGGATCTGGCCTGCGAGACGATGTTAACATTGTTTCCCTTGAATCATACCCCTACATGAAACAATGCATTCAGAAGCAGAGGGGAGAAACTAAGGCAGCACAGTGCGTGTAGGCATTATGTTTCACAAGCTGGCACAGCCATTAATTGTATCTATCATTCCTCAAATAAGTTCTTTATCCATCACATGGTAATGATAAAAAATACAGATCAACTGACATTGATACAGAAATGACTTTTTAAACATTTTACTTAAAGCATTTAATTGGATTCATGGAGATTGGCAAACGAGTTGAGTTACCATTTGATTTTTCAGCTCTGCAATCCCCATGGGAAGAACATGTCTCCACTTGATCTCTGACTGATTTAATTTCACAGCGCTCCTTTTATTTGTGTTCTGCTTATAATGTATTTCAAACTATTTATTATTACTGTTTATTTTGGCAATACGTCTACTTCTTAATAAGAGTAATTACAGTATAATTATAAAGAAATGCCGTATTAATGATTGCACTTGTTAGCTGAAAATTGCATAGGAATAAGTCAAAGCAAAGGCCATGGGGTTAATTGACCAATTCACACTTACTTGACCCATGACACTGCAACAGCACATAAGGGAACAGCAAATACACATTCCCTATTCATCTAAATTAGAAAAAAAGGGAAAATAGACATATACAGGACATGTAACTAGCATGGCAGTTAGAAATTATACTATTTATCTTCAGATCAACTTTCATTAAAGTACAAAGTTAGAGCATACTGAGTATTCAAATTTCCTGGATATTAAATTCCATGCAGTTTTAATTATAAATGCCATATCCATTTTGGATGGTTATAATATTAAAATAACATACAATACAAGTGATATGTTATTATAAGTTGCTGCAAAATATATGTTCTTAGAAAATGCACATATACAGTTGAGCTGAGGTGAAGGGGGTAAAAGATCATTTGTAACTTTGTACATGGGTCATTGTATTGGTAAAGAATGAGGCAGGAATCATGAACCGGTTTTTGGAAATGCAAAGATGACCATATTTTTGTGTTGAAAAAAAAAGGTTTATATTTAAAGCTTTTCTTCTAAATATTCAATTTAATTGAGCTTTGGAACGCTGAACAAAGAAGCAATTTCCCAGATGCATAATATTGGAATAGCTTAATGACAAAGAAGGATCATGACCCGAAACATCATTGTCTGTTCATTTCCCTCCACAGATGCCGCCTGACCCATTGGGATCCTCCAGCACTTTGTGTTTAGCCCAAGATTCCAGCATCAGTGGCCTCTGGAGTTTCCATCTTGATTGAGTCTGAAGAAGGGTTTTGGCCCGAAACGTTGCCTATTTCCTTCACTCCTAAATGCTGCTGCACCCGCTGAGTTTCTCCAGCATTTTTGTGTACCTTCCATCTTGATATGTCTATGCCGTATATAAATGTAAGTCCCTATTATCAAACTCATAATGGATATCCAGAAGTGAAGTTCAAAACAAACAATAACTGCAAAAGAATACACCATAATCGTGGTTATGCATCAATCAGTCTCAACAAATTAACTGGTTGTTTCAATTCTATCTCTGTGATTGGGAAACTCTAATTATTCAGGAAGAATAGACTGAGTTTAAAAAAAAACTAAGAGTTTGTTCATTCTACTCTGATATTCCACATGTTTGTATGTGGAGTTCCATGCAGCAATATAAAATGTCTTCTGCATGTTTCATTTCAATTGGCTCTTTAGCACCTGCCATTTGGTTGCTGCAGCTTACGATTTGCTGCTAATTTGTTGCATAATGAGTCTGTCCACAAAACACCATTCATTCACTCCGCCTGCCAACTTAAGAAGAGTGGGAGTGCATATGATGCTCATGCACACTGGATGCAAGCAATATAGATAGTTTGTCACATCAATCAGTGTTCAGCTTTCGGCTTTAAGCCAGCATTATCTTTTTGGACCTCAACAATGCAACCAACTCCATGCATTGAATGCGCAGAGAGGATGAAGCATCTAGCAGTAGGAAGAACCCTCACTTAAACTATTAATATGATTCATAAATGTATTGATGACTTGTTGGTGATTCCTTTAGGGAGCATTGTATATAGTAAGCTAGAGGTTAAACCATTTCTGGGCCTCATGGCAATTTTGGTGACTAAACGGATTAGTTTTACAAATAGAACTGAGTTTCTATCGACTTCTGGCTTTAACAGAAAACCTACTGCTCCCAAAACAATGGAGATCTGGGAACCACTTCACCAGAAATGCAGCATTATAGGATGAATGTGCAAAAGGCAGGAAGAAAAATTGAATAGCAGCTTGACTATTGAGGGAGTGCTTCTCCAAAGTTCACTACAGCAAGGTCATGGTGAACATCAATTTCTATGGCTCTAAATCTTTCCAGGCTGCTCAAAAACATTTGAAACATTACCCTGTTGCAAAATACCATTGCATTAAATAGGGCATAGACCCTCTGTACTCCAGGAAAGTGGAATCCATCTCATTCTTCTCTGGCAAGTAGCAGGTTTTGTGAAGACTAGGTTTCTTTTTGCACAGAAGCACAGCATGAAGCAAGATTGTTGCAGCGTTGCTTATTGCATTTACCTTTAGTCAACAGTTACCAGTTACCCTCCCTCCACCATAAACTCACCTATGACTTCCACCTGAAACGCAGGAATCAGGTGGCATCTGACCATCTACTACACTCTAGGGGCCAAGCTCATACGGAAAGGATACATCATGTCCAGCCCCATAAAAATGCTCATGTTCCACAACGGCAAGGACTTTCACTCACTCAATATGTTGCTTGTCTGTGGCCGGTCCTTCATTTGGTCATTAATAATAATGGATGGGATTTATATAGCGCCTTTCTAATACTCAAGGCGCTTTACATCGCATTATTAATTCACTCCTCAGTCACACTCGGTGGTGGTAAGCTACTTCTGTAGCCACAGCTGCCCTGGGGCAGACTGACGGAAGCGTGGCTGCCAATCTGCGCCTACGGCCCCGCCGACCACCACCAATCACTCACACACATTCACACACATTCACACACAGGCAAAGGTGAGTGAAGTGTCTTGCCCAAGGACACAACGACAGTATGCACTCCAAGCGGGATTCGAACCGGCTACCTTCCGGTTGCCAGCCAAACACTTAGCCCATTGTGCCATCGGTCGTCCCGACATTGCCCAACATTGCCCAACATCTGTCCATTTGGCATAATGCCTTTATTTTGTGCCCTTACATTACACATTCCAGACCAAAGAGTGGTGAGTTGGACATGATGTTGATCCTCTGACCACATAGCTCCTGACCCCCCAGAGCAAAACCCACACACAGTGTGTTCTCAACCACCTACCAAGTGCAATGTCAACAAAGTCATGCCCAAGCAACAAGTGTTGTTTGCTCAATCTATGGCAATGAGGGAACCATTATCTCAATAAGGCAGGAGAAGGCAATATATGGACACATCTCTCGCTATGGCCAAATGATAGGATGTAATCTCATTGATCATTATCCTTACTCTGCAAGTTCCCAGTTTTTCACTTCTGTACAATATTTTCTTGACTACAGCCGATTACAAGCCAGCATAAAGTTAATCCTCGGATTTTTAAAAATTACCAGACTAAGTGAGACCTGTTGGGTCCCAGCATCACACGGGAGGGCTGGTCCCCCAACGCAATATTCCACCTCTCCACCAATTCCAATATTGGTCGCCAGTGGAGGAGGGGGGGGGGGGTGGGGGGTGGTGCGTTTACTTCAACCTCAAACCCTCAACAACCATTTGCAGTGCTTTTACTTCAACCCAAAACCCCCACCAACCATTTGCAGTGCTTTTCCTTCAACTCAAACCCCCACCAACCATTTGCGGTGCTTTTACTTCAAACCAACCACATTTTCATTTTCAAACCACATTAAGGGCACTCAAGGTCAGTAAAACCACACTCACAGTTTAGTAGACAGGTGTTCAGTGTTATTCACAGCTCAGACTGAGAGACGTGACCCTCTCACTTCCCACATCTTGCAGAGACTGACTGAGGCACAACACTTCCGGGTTTTATAGTCCCTCCCCCCTCTCACCAGCAGGGGCAGCGGAGAGAATCTCAACATTTTTTAAACATTAAAAAGGTGGGAATTTGTGGGGTGAGGATAATGATAATTGTGATTACATCCTATCATTTGGCAATTTGTCTATTGCATCCCTAAGCAATTGTATTCCATGTGAGGTCACAAGTCATAAGGTCATAAGGTCATAAGGAATTGTAGAATTGGGCCATTCGGACCATACTCTGCCATTCAATCATGGCTGATCTATCTCTCCCTCCTAACCCCATTCTCCTGCCTTCTCCCCATAACCTCTGACACCTGTACTAATCAAGAATCTATCTATCTCTGCCTTAAAAATATCCATTGATAGTCTCCAAAGCCTTCTGTGACAAAGAATTCCACAGATGTACCACACCTGACTAAAGAAAAATGTCTCCTCATCTCCTTCCTAAAAGAACATCCTTTAATTCTGAGGCTGTTACCTCTAGTCCTATACTCTCCCACTAGTGGAAACATCCTCTCTACATCCAGTCTATCCAAGCCTTTCTCTATTCTGTATGTTTCAATGAGGTGCTCCTTCATTCTTCTAAACTCCAGCGAGTACAGGCCCAGTGCCAACTAAATGCTCATCATAGGTTAACCTACTAATTCCTGGGATCATTCTTGTAAACCTCCTCTGGACCCTCTCCAGAGCCAATACATAATTCCTCAGTTATGGTGCCTAAAATTACTCCCAATATTTCAAATGCGGCCTTACCAGCACCTTCTTGAGCCTCAATATTACATCCCTGTTTTTATATACAAGCCCTGTTGAGACTGTCTTCCACTTGTGCTTCCATGTCATGTTCATATTATGGCTGTAATATTGCTGAGGAGTGCCGCCTTCTTACAATATAGGAGATTGCAGATGAACTTGGAGAACAATCTTGAGCAGCTTCGGAACTAGAAGACCCAGCTTCAGAGTGCACTGTTGTGTCATGAGCAGCAACTGACTATGCTGGTTAGCATCTGACAACCTCAGTGACCATTTTCCTGTGCTATCTAATTTGCTCCTCACATGTTTCTTGTAAAAAAAACAAGGACTTCTCAGGAATAAATTCCAATGGCACCAGCACTATCCAATTTAGTTTTCTAAGTCGGGAAGACTGCAACTGTAAATATTAATAATTTATTACAATTAACATAAAAATCGACTTGGTTTATAGCTACTGTATAGATTTTAGCTGAGCTTTAAATATCGCTCCTCAGATAGATTGGTCCACAGGGCTGATTGCATGGAATTACAGGATATTCCCATTATAAATTGGTTCAGTCATGAGTAACAAAGAGTAATTGTGCACTGAGTGAAAAGTGTTGATTGGCAGGCCGTACTCGGAATCAATGACAGGCCCATTATTAAGTCTGTTGCACATCCATGAACTGGACACAGAGACAGAAAGCCTTTATACCTCACAGCTCCTTCAACATAAGAACAGTGCAAACATACCAGATTCTTTAACGCTGGCCGCCAAGAAGATTCAGTTAAGGTATGCGTCAATCTGGCAGCCAGTCCACACTTGGCAACGTCACTTTGGTGTTCCTGCAGGGTGCAAGAGACACACACGCTGGGAACTGGCAGCACACACATTCCCCTAAAACCAGTAAAAATGAAGCATAAATTTGTCGACAATAAAGAATTGGAGAGCGGGGGTGGGGGGGAGCATGAATAATATGGAAGAAGCAGACTAGGCAGAGGGTAGCAAAGGAATTAACTACTGGAAAATATAATATAACTAATGTAAGATGGGCGACTGAGAAACTAATGAAAATATTAGCATGGAAGGAAGCCACCACCTTGTCCTTTTCTTCAGAGCATGGGTGGGTCTGTGTCAGGGAGGAGAGGAATATTGGGCAGGCCGAGTTTCAGCTGCCTTGTGTATTTCCAATGACATGATAATAGCTTTCCTGTACCTCAGACCAAACATAGACAAGCATATTAAAATGTGTTGCAAATGACTGGAATACTTAATGTGATATATAACTTCAGTCATTTATCATCAACACCATCAACATCCTGGGGATTACTACTGGCCAAAAATGTAACTGCTCCAGACACGTAAAAAACTAAAGCTGCAAGGGCAGATCAGATGCTGGGTTTCCTAAAGCAAGTAGCACACCTCCTGACTTCCCGAAGCCTTTCCTTCATCGCACAAGGCACAAAGCAAGGCTCTGATGGATTCATCCACCTGCGTGAGTGCAGTTCCAACACCAGGCAAGGAGCTCAACACCAGCTAGGACAAAGTAGTTCGAATCACACCCCATCCCCCAGCTTCATCACACCTGCTACCATTGGCCCACCATGGTGCAATCAGCACCCACTACAAAACATGGCGCAGTAACTCAACGATGTTCCTTCAACCACAACCACCGGACCCTTAAACTCTGCTGCTGAGTATAAGAGAGACAATGGATGTATGGGAAGAGCAGTACTGGGCAGTTTCTTCCAACACACACATTATTTGAGTTGGAAGTGTTTTGCTGTTGCTTATTGCTGTCGGTTCAAGGTCCTAATAGGACAATGTTATCCTTTCCACAACTAGGGCAATATTGCAAGATGGTCATTGGGGATGGAAATTAACTTTGTCTTATCGGCAATGCTCACATTTTGAGATTGAAAAATACTGATTAAAGATATGCCATCGGATTGCATTATGCTTCCAGTAATGCTACATTGTGGAATCTGAATTTCAGACTTAAGTCTGAGACTATTGCTAAAGACACTATTGGCACATAATTCCTTGAAAGTGGCATCACAGATAGATAGGATGGTCAATAAGGCCGGGCACATTGGCCTTCATCAGACTAAGTATTGATTATAAAAGTTGGGACGTCATGTTACTGTTGTATAAGACATTGGTGAGACAACATTGGGAGTGATGCGTTCAGTTTTGCTCACCATGTTATGGGAAGGATGTTGTCAAGCTCGAAATGATGCAGAGAAGATTTACGAGGATGTTGCCAGGACTTGAGGGATAGAGCTATAGGGAGAGAATGAGCAGGTTAGGATTTAATTCCTTGGAGCACAGGAAGATGATGGGTAATCTTATAGATAAATCCGCAGGGCCAGATTGTCTGCATCCCAGAGTACTCAAGGAGGTGGCCCTAGAAATCGTGAATGCATTGGTGATCATTTTCTAATGTTCTCTCGACTCTGGATCAGTTCCTGTGGACTGGAGGGTAGCCAATGTAACGCCACTTTTTAAGAAAGGGCGGAGAGAGAAAACGGGGAATTATAGACCAGTTAGCCTTACATCATCTGGGGAAGGTGCTGGAGTCGATTATTAACGATGTTATAGCAGCGCATTTGGAAAGCAGCGACGGGATCGGTCACAGTCAGCATGGATTTATGAAAGGGAAATCAGACTTGACTAATCTTTTGGAATTTTTTAAGGATGTAACAAGTTTTGAATGGATAAGGGAGAGCCAGTGGATGTGGTGTATCTGGATTTTCAAAAAGCCTTTGACAAGGCCCCAGACAAGAGATTAGCGTGCAAAATTAGAGCACATGGTATTGGAGGTAGGGTATTGACATGGATAGAGAACTGGTTGGCAGACGGAAGCAAAAGTAGGAATTAACGGGTCCTTTTCTGAATGGCAGGCAGTGACTAGTGGGGTGCCGCAAGGTTTGGTGCCGGGACCCCAGTTATTTACAATATAAATTAATGATTTAGATGAGGGAATTAAATGTGACATCTCTAGGTTTGTGGATGACACAAAGCTGGGTGGCAGTGTGAGCTGTGAGGAGGATGCTACGAGGCTGCAGGTTGGGTGAGTGGACAGATGCATGGCAGATGCAGTATAATATGGATAAATGTGAGGTTATCCACTTTGGTGGAAAGAACAGGAAGGCAGATTATTATCTGAATGGTGTCAGATTAGGAGAAGGGGAGGTGCAATGAAACCTGGGTGTGCTTGTACATTAGTCACTGAAAGTAAGCATGCAGATACAGCAGGCAGTGAAGAAAGCCAATGGCTGTTGGCCTTCATTGTGAGAGGATTTGAGTTTAGGAGCAAGGATGTCCTACTGCAGTTGTACAGGGCCCTGGTGAGACCCCACCTGGAGTATTGTGTGCAATTTTGGTCTCCTAATTTGAGGAAGGACATTATTGCTATTGAGGGAGTGCAGCGTAGGTTCACCAGATTAATTCCCGGGATGGCAGGACTGACGTATAATGTAAGAATGGGTCGACTGGGCTTGCATTTGCTGGAATTTAGAAGGATGAGAGGTTATTGTGTAGAAACAATTCTTAGGGGATTGGACAGGGTAAATGCAGGAAAAATGTTTTCAATTTTGGGGGAGTCCAGAACCAGGGGTCACTATTTAAGAATAAGGAATAAGAATAATGAGGAAAAACCTTTTCACCCAAAATTGTGAATCTGTGGAATTCTCTGCCACAGAAGGCAGTGGAGGCCAATTCACTGGATGTTTTCAAGAGAGAGTTAGATTTAGCTTTTTGAGCTAAGGGAATCAAGGGATATGGGGAAAAAGCAGGAACGGAGTACTGATTTTGGATGATCATAATGAATGGCGGTGCTGGCTCGGTGCCAAATGACCTACTCCTGCACCTATTTTCTATGTTTCTATTTTTCTATAGAGGTGTACAAAATCATAGGAGGAATAGATTGGATAAATGCACAGTCTTTTGCCCAGAGTAGGGGAACCGAGAACCAGAGAACATAGGTTTAAGGTGAGAGGGGAACAAATTAATAGCAACCTGAGGGGTAACTTTTTTACATAAAAGATATGTGGAACGAGCTGCCACAGGAGGTAGTTGCGGCAGGTACTATCAGATAATTTAAGAGACATCTGGACAAGTACATGGATTGGACAGGTTTAGAGGAATATGGGCCAAACGCAGAAAGTGGGACTAGTGTAGATGGGACGTATTGGTTGGTTTGGGAAGTTGGGCCGAAGGGCCTGTGTCTATGCTGTATGACTCTATGACTCTGTAACTATAAATATGCAACACAATATGAAGTCCATTGTCAGCTTTTGACCTCCTTGTGCTATGGCAAGTGCCGGTTGACCCTGGCTATTTGAGCTCAGCCCAAGGAACCCAATTGTATGTGTTTGGGGTCTGAAGAAGGGTTTCGGCCCGAAACGTCGCCTATTTCCTTCGCTCCATAGATGCTGCTGCACCCGCTGAGTTTCCCCAGCAATTTTGTGTACCTTGTATGTGTTTGGGTCGGGTCGGGTTGGGTTGCAAAAAAATCATAAATTCTCAGGCTCAGGTTAAAGCAGCAACTTGGCTGTTTATAAATAAATGAGCCAATTTTCAGTACTTTATTCAGAGCCTGGCCATCTGACCTGACTCTGAAAGGTCTGTTGTGCTTAGTTCCGGTCTGGTAGCAAATAACTGATGATTCAGATTCAGATTCAGATTCAACTTTAATTGTCCTTGTCAGTGTACAATACAGAGACAACGAAATGCAGTTAGCATCTCCCTGGAAGAGCGACATAGAATATGATTTCAATAAATAAATCTATTTACATGCATACAGTCATAGTGTTTTTCCTGTGGGAGGAGTGTCCGGGGGGGGGGGGGGGGGGTGATTGGCAGTCACCGAGGTACATTGTTGAGTAGTGTGACAGCCGCAGGGAAGAAGCTGTTCCTGGACCTGCTGGTCCGGCAACGGAGAGACCTGTAGCGCCTCCCGGATGGTAGGAGGGTAAACAGTCCATGGTTGGGGTGAGAGCAGTCCTTGGCGATGCTGAGCGCCCTTCGCAGACAACGCTTGCTTTGGACAGACTCAATGGAGAGGAGCGAGGAACCGGTGATGCGTTGAGCAATTTTCACCAGCCTCTGCAGTGCTTTCCGGTCGGAGACAGAGCAGTTGCCATACCATACTGTGATACAGTTGGTAAGGATGCTCTCGATGGTGCAGCGGTAGAAGTTCACCAGAATCTGAGGAGACAGATGGACCTTCTTCAGTCTCCTCAGGAAGAAGAGACGCTGGTGAGCCTTCTTGACCAGAGTTGAGGTATTGTGGGTCCAAGAGAGGTCATCGGAGGTGTTGACCCCCAGGAACCTGAAGCTGGAAACACGTTCCACCTCCGTGCCGTTAATGTGGATGGGGGTGTGCGTGCCGCCCCTAGACTTCCTGAAGTCTACAATGAGCTCCTTGGTCTTCTTGGAGTTAAGGGCCAGGTTGTTGTCAGCGCACCATGCTGCTAGGAGCTGGACCTCCTCCCTATAGGCCGACTCATCGTTGTTGCTGATGAGGCCAATCACCGTTGTATCATCTGCATACTTGATGATGGTGTTAGTACCATGTACAGGTGTGCAGTCGTAGGTGAAGAGGGAGTAGAGGAGGGGGCTCAGCACACAGCCCTGGGGGGTAGGCAGCCTTTGAACTTCTACCGCTGCACCATCGAAGCACTTGGTGATGATGGGAGTAAGTGCAACTGAGCGGAAGTCGTTGAGGCTTGCCGCAGTGGAGTGTTTTGGCATCGGCACGATGGAGGTGGTTTTAAGGCTGGGTTGGTGGGCTCTGGTCAGATTTGTCATGCTGTGGAGAGTTTTGGGTGGGACGTTAATGATTTTCATGTACCCATGGTCTATTGCAGCAATTTCCTCTTTCCCCTGAATTAGGTTCTCCAGTGGAGTTGGGAGTATCACCTGGATCATGTCAGAAATATGTTTTCGTAATGGTGTTCGGCAGTATTTGGCAGGAGTTTGGGATAGACCACACAGGCATGTGGAAATTCCTCTCCACAGCACCACACGTACATCCTTGTCTAATTTATCAAAAATATTCCAGGAACTCTTGCATTTTCTAGCAACCATGGAGAACCCCAAATTCCCAACCTGTTCAACACTTGCATCCACGTCCAACCAAAGCATAAAACAGGAACAAATAGCTCACTGCATTTGTGCCACCATTTCGGATGCTACGGCAATTTTGCTTCTTTCATTCCTGTTACCTACCAGCGGTTTACATACCTCAATATTCTTCCTTCCCAAATAAGGATCTGCCTGATCTTTAACCCTTTGTGTTGTTTCTGTTGCCATGACCTTGTGCAACAATTCCCAGCTCCCTGTGCTAAGAAGAAAACAAAGTCCAAGTTTGCTTTAATTCTATTTTAAGATCATGTTCAGTTGTTCTGAGTTCATGTCTGGCTACCCTGCCCATTCCTTTTGCCCCATTTAAAGGAAAGTAAAGCTGTTCTAGTTTGTTTTTCTCATCTCTACTAACTGACTCGGTATAAGTGGAGCTGAAGACAGCTGTTAAGATTTTCAGTAGAACAAAGCCTTTGAAAAAAAAATAAAGCAAGAGGTTAATGTCTTAAGACAATCGCATTCCTGAACAACAATTCCTCTATTTACAGCTGCTCTGCTATTCAAAATGAAAATTAATCTTTCAGGCACTAGTATTTTTAAATGGGTATTTGTCAGGATTATAGGATTCTGCAGTCCATCTGAATATAAACCAAAATTTATTTTTTCCTGCATACTATGTAATTACCAAGCCACAATAACAAAAGTGACATGTTTGAGAAACAGATAAAAAGCTGTAAATTGGCCAGTAATGGCGATATTTCCTCATCTTCCAAAAAACCCATTTATCCATCCTCTCAGCAAATCAAGCCACTGTCATCCTGCACTCATCTCCTGACCAGAGGGAGCTTAACAATTTATATGTGTAAGTGAATAGAAGAATGCAGATGAGGTCTTACATCTAAAGCTTTGAACACAAGCAGCTGGTACTTTGCTTGCCTGAATTTCTAAATCATCCGTAATGGGGCCAGGACCTCGAAGCACTAAAAAGAAGGAGATGACATGCTGGACAAACTGTTAATTTTTCCTGAAGAAGCTGCTATATTGCACATCTGTCACTGCTGTGCAGACAATCACTCACACAGTGAAAAAAAAAATCTGTTTCCTGTGCCAATGCAGTGGTTAACAAAGCAGTGCAGGAAACTAGAGAGTTCTACCTCAAAGAAAGTGCCTTGGTAAGTTGCATGCTGTTTCCTGCATATCACCAAATCCAGCTTTTAACCGAGTACATGTACGACAGCAATACTCCTGGGCTTAAGCCTTACAGGTCAGGACATCATTAAAAAGCAATAATCACCCTTCATGGGAATTTTTAAATCTTCTGTCCACTGCCTTGAAGCAAAGCAATGGCTGACTTACATTGTATGGCTTAGTTTCAGTATTTCCCCCCCTTTCCTATGAACTCACATTCGAGTGAGGTAGAAGATTAATTAAATAGAGGTAATATCATTAGTTTTGTCATGTGATATCCGCAAGACACCTTGTAGTTTCTCGCTTTTTATTCTGTACGTTAGATCAAACAAAGAACGCTGGTGCGGGATTAAATGACAACAATGCTGGGAGCCAAGTTATGCCACCTTACAAACTGATATATTAAGGCCATGCAGAGGGAAATATTTAACTGCCGTAACCATTTTATTTATCTGACTTCTGTATGAGCTCTCAACTATTATTTGTGGTTGTTTGGAGCATACTGGTCAATTTGGAGCATTTTTGGTCAATTTAATCCTTCTGCATTAAGTCATGGATTTTTTTTAAATGCAAGTGAATAATATACAAATTGTCTTAATATCTAAGATCTTTAATGTTCTAAAAGCTCCCAATGTGCTTCACAGAAAACTAATTAGGTGAGAAAAAAAACTTAGGCAGGAATTCCCAGCTTCAATATGTAGTTTAATATCTGTCATATTCTTCCTGTATCTAGTTCTTACATACTACACTTGCCACTCGGGGAGAGCAGCCTTTGATTACGGTGAAGAGAGATCATTAGTAGCCTTTTGTCACCAAGTCGTGATGACATACTGCTGGCTGCTGCCTGAAATTAAATGGAAATCTTCTGTATGTTTTACATCCCATTTACCTTCTAAAGCAGCCTTTGATGGCAAGCTTGCCATTTGAATCTACCCTGTAGTGCAAACAATAGGATGCATGTGTGTGGGGCACCAGAATCCTATACTCTGGAGGATTTATTCCTTGCCTGCAGAGGAAGAATCACCGTCAGAAACAAAGGTAAATGGCATTTTGTGTCAAGTTTATGATGTCCTATTGGAAGAGATTACATCATATGAACACCGCACTCATTTTAATACTTTTACCAAAGCATGGCATAGTTAATAATGATTTTTTTTTAAATACTTTGTTTGTGATAAGTAAAAGCTTTGTTAAATGAAATTACTAAACTAAAAATTCCTCCTTCAAAATAATGTTAACAATTTCCTTTGGGATTTTGCCAATGGGAGTGAACAGTATGACATCATCATCTATGGTTTTCCGTGGTGTTGTTAACTTAATACAGCCGGTGATCCATCACTTTCTTGATGTATGAATAAATGTGTATCTTCTCTCCTCAGTATTCCAAACACTGAAAACCTATATAGCTTGAATTTAATCGAATCCAGTTCTGTTAATACAAAGTGTTCACCTTCTACTTTGTTTACGCAACTATAGGCACCCACCGTTTCGGAGTCAACAATTTAAATTGATAAATGCAAGATGGGAATCATTATTTGAGGTGGCCATTCACAGTTTTGCTTTCAAAACAGGTCTAAGATGTACTATACCACTAGAATTCTTAAACTGTTAAAATCCAATTACAGAGACAAGAGAGTGTGGATGGCAATCAACATACTGGCATCCCTTGTTACCTGGAGACATGTAGGTGAGATGAAATGTGCTAGGTTCATGTTTATTGGTAACCTACTGATATGATACTCATGGATGAGACAGCCCAGCATGATACCAGTATTAGAAAGCTAGGTTTTTAAATCTTCAAGATTGCTTTAGGGACAATCTCATTACAGTCACTCTTCAATAAAAACTTGTAAATGGATTGCAAGTGTTTCAGGCACATGAGCAGAACTCCGTAAATATTCATAATTTCTTTCTCTCTGATTCATTGCTTCAGCTCTAAAAAATCAGTTAAAAATCATTGTGTAAAATCATTAACAATTAGACCAGAGTAGATGGGCATATGTTTGGGTGAAACGTCAATCGCTTCTGTAAATTCTCGGCAAGAGATTTGATACCAGTTCAGGTGTGGGTGTGGGGGTTAGTTACATTATTCATTGCTGTCTGCCCCCATCTTGCTTCAAAGAAATTGAAATCTTCAACTGTTATGAATATGCCATTTCATGCCCTGGATATAAGACTTAAGGCCAGTCAAGGTGGCAGGCTAAAAGACAAACAAAGCATTAAAGGTTAGCGACAGCTACTTCTCATTGAAATATATATTTAAAACATACCACAAGTGTACCACGGACCAATCGGCGCCACAAAAGAGAAAGGTACCTTCGGATTTGGGCATAATTCTTCATCAGGATTAGCACGGCAAGCCTGGAGAACTGACAAGGACAAGTGAAGATGCCCAGGAGAACAAAGAAAGGAGGGGAGAACAACAGGTAGAGGTCAGGAGTTCAAATCTACTAACAACTTTTGCAGAGAGGCAGCTAATGGGTTTTATTGCCTATTAGCAGATTTTAAAATGCCGTGCTCTAGTTGAAGGTCATCTCAAATGGGGGTTAGATACAGAGGCATTTGAAAGGCAGAGCCAAGTACGACCATTTCTTTCTGCTTTCCCAGAGTTCTAGTTTCAACAAAATTGAATAATAGTGTTGCCTTTTTAAGGATGCCGTTTGATAAAATGTTTCCAGAGAGAGTAATGGAGACTTATTTCACACTTCAGATGTGTTCGTCATGTGTAAAATACAATAAACTGGGTCCCAGAACCTAACAAATCAAAAATCTAATGATCCAGATTATAACTAATCATCTGGCCTGAATGCCTTATTCTCCTTTTTAAAATCAATTCAATTTTCCCCCATGTATTACTGCCCAGAATAATACCCATGGTTGCTCGTCTGACTGGCTTGACTTCAATCATTGTTTGAAGAGACATCCAATGCCCAGTTATTAGTGTTTTGAGTCTGACATTGGACCTTTGTGAGTACTTCAGGGCTCAATACAAACAGCTGGGGAAACAAGATGCAAAGCACACAGAAAATACAGCATGTTTTCGTTCCTCCCCATTTTAGGTGTTTCTTCCATCACTTTCAAACTAAATGAAAGAATGCTTTATAAAAAGAAGTGACTGTATTTTCATTCAAAGCTATGACAATAAATTAGGAAGCACATTTTGAATTCCTATCCAATAGAACTGCTGCATAAATGAAATGAAAATATTTTCTAAATGGGTGTTGTTTTTAAGAGCAGTTTCTTTTGTGCTTTAGGTAATAACTGTATGCATGTTAGCATCTTGACTTACTGCTAATCATATCCCTGTCATGCAGGTAGGAACAGAGCAGTAGCAATAGGCCATGCAGCCCATCCAAACACAGGAGAACATGATTGGGGAATCAAGCTAATCCTACGGAGCTGACTAATTGAAACTCCTGCCGGCTGGGCTTGCCTTCCCTTTTACTGATGTTTACAATGTTAGTGAAAATAAGGGTTGGCCAATTCAGGACTGTTAAATATCCTATACTCTTTGCTTTAAATCTTTTACCACTGGGACATGGCAAAAATAGAAAAAGAAAAGGAGGTTGAATTTTCGCACAACCAACTCAAGGCTTCTCTCAACTTCTGACTGTTAAGTACATTGCAACAAAGAATATCAGATGAAAAGATAATAGAATTAATTAATCGTGTTAATGAAAACATCAGATGATTAAGGGGATGGAAGACAATGCACGCACACAGGTTACATGGTGAACAATTGCAAACGTTTCCATTCATTGATTTTAATGATTGGCTCAAGTGTTATAGTTGCCAAGATGTGCTTATTTGAACTCTTACTCTGTTCACTTTAAGCTTCGAGTTAAACAAACCAGGAGAATGTTGGAAGAATTGAGTCTAGAGACAATCCAATCCCAATAGCACTTGCAGGGATGAGGGAAAGATGCAAGGTAAGAAAGAATCTCAGAGAGTAGGACTATTAAAATGTCCGCAGACACAAGGAACTGCAGGTGCTGGTTTACAAAATTAATACAACTTGCTTCTTCTTCTTCCTCTTGCGTATAGCGTGCACAGCCTAAAGTTGTAGGACAACTTGTTCTATTTGATTGTGCACGCCGGGTTGATTGCATTTGTTGAAACAGGGCGGACCACGTGAAGGTTGCAATCTCCCACCCCAAAACAACTTGCTGGAGTACCTTCAGACAGCATCTCTGGAGAACATGGATAGGCAATGTTTCGGGTCGGGTGACCCTTCTTCAGATCAATTGTAGTAGGGAGGGGTGCAAGCTGGAAGAGAGGTGGGGGAGGGCATTACTCTACATATGGGTTTCACACACAGATAAGCAGAGGCAACAGTGGTTGTCATTACACAGGTAGAATGAGGGCATATGTAATGGAGGTCATATTGCAGTTATAAAAGTCATTGGTGAGGCCACATTTAGAAAAATGTGTTCATTTCTGGGCACCATGTTATAGGAATGATGGTGTCATGCTGGAAAGGATGCAGAGAAGATATATGAGGATGTTATCAGGACTTGAGGGCAGGTTGAGCAGGCTAGGACTAGTCCTTGGAGCACAGGAGAATGAGGGAAGATGCGATAGAGGCGTACAAGATCATGAGAGGAATAGATCGGGTAGACGCACAGAGTCTATTGCCCCGAGCAGTGGAATCAAAAACCAGAGGACATAGATTTATGGTGAGGCGGGAAAGATTTTATAGGAACCTGATGGTAACTTTTTCACACAGAGGGTAGTAAGTGTATGAAATGAGCTGCTAGAGGAGGTAGTTCAGGCAGGTAGTATCGAAATGTTTAAGAAACATTTGGACAGGTACATGGATAGATTTAGAGAGATATGGGCAAAACATGGGCAGATGGGCCTTGTGTAGATGGGACATGTTGGTTGATATGGGCAAGTGGGCCAAGGCCCTGATTCCACACTATATGCATCGATAATTCTGACTCTACAAGAACCAAGGCTGAAAGCATAGGATCTAATAGGCATAGAGTTGCACTGTGTGTGGGTCCTATGGGGCAGGGCTAGGGGAATGGATTAAATAGATAAAGGATAGTTTTGGGGGCAAATGGCAAAGCATTGAGCAACTACAAACACACCCTTTCAATTGGGATGCTGGTGAAGAAAGAGTGCTTCTGCATGAGGTGGCTGGAAGAAGGTTTTGCTCCAATTGTCACCATCCCCTGAGAGCAAATGGTGATTGCAGAGTTAATACACTTGCAGCGACTAAGGATAGATACAAGACAAGGAAGAAACTAATACGAGTAAGAGTACCCTACAGAATCATCTCCAGGATAGAGAGAGGGCCATGAAATCCTGCCAGGTAACATCACCTGGGTTAATGCTCACCCACGCCAAGCTCTCACAAACACTCACAGCTCTATCTTTCCCTCAGATGCGACATTGCAGCAGCAGGTGGAAAAGCCCTGCATCCTATTCCTTGCAGATTGGGTGCAAGCTGAGCAAGTTGGCCCAGCAATTCACGCACAGGGATATTGAGGTTTGCACATAGAACATAGAACAGTACAGCTTAGTAACAGGCTCTTTGGCCCACAATGTCTGTGGCGTACATGATGCCAAATTAAGCTAATCCCTTCTGCTCGCTCATAATCCATATTCCTCCATTCCCTGCATATCCACATGCTTATCTAAAAGCATCTTAAACACCACTATCATATCCGTTTCCACCACACCCCAGGCAATGTATCCAGGCACCCGCCACTCGCTATGTAAATAAACTCACCCTGCACATCTCTTTAAACCTCCTCTCTCACACCTTATAGATAATAGACAATAGGTGCAGGAGTAGGCCATTCGGCCCTTCGAGCCAGCACCGTCATTCAATGTGATCATGGTTGATCATCCCCAATCAGTACCCCGTTCCTGCCTTCCCTCCCTGACTCCGCTATCTTTAAGAACCCTATCTAGCTCTCTCTTGAAAGTATATAGGGAACCTGCCTCCATCGCCCTCTGACCTTGAAGCTATGCACTTTAATATTTGATAAAGGGAAAATGATTCTGACTGTTTATCCAATTTGTGGCTCTGATAATTTTATCAGTTTCTATCAGGTCTCCTCTCAGCCTCCAATGCACCAGAGAAAACATTACAAGTTTGTCCAACGTCTCCTTATATCTAATACCTTCTAATCCAGGCAGCATCGTGGTAAAGATAGACACAATATGCTGGAGTGGGTCAGGGAGTATCTCTGGGGAAAATGAATAGGAGGCGCTTCAAGTCGCGACCCTTCTTCAGACTTTTTCAGTTCTGACCCGAAACGTCACTCCAGAGATACTGCCTGACCCACTGCGTTATTCCAGCATTTTATGTCTATCTTTGGTACAAACCAGCATCTGCAGTTCCTTGTTGTAGCATTTTGGTAAACCTATTTTACAAAATCTCATGGCTTTCACATCCTTCCTGTAATGGTAGACCCAAATTGTGAGTAATGCTAAAATGTGGGCCAACCTATGTTTATAAAACTCCAAATGACTTCTTGAATCTTACATTCACAGCCCCAACCGATGAAGGCAAACGTGCCATCTGACATATATCACTCTATCTATTTATGTTGCTACTTACAAGGAGCTATGGACATGGACACCAATATTCTTCTATATATCAGTGCTGTTTAGGTCCTTCTTGCTGCATGATTTACCCTGACATTTGACTTCTCAAACTACAACACCTCAGTCTTGCCTGGATTGAACTTCATCTACCAATTTTACTTCGGAGTAACGTGAGTGACTACGTGAAGACCCCGCCAGCACGCGTGCGTGACATTGCATCTCACGCAGTGCAACAGCGATGGGCGGGGGTGGAGCGCTCCCGCGGGAAAAATTCAAATGGACCTACACAGGTAAGGGAAAATTGAAGTTGTATTTCTTCCCCTTGCTGTGCTTTATGTCACAGCACGTTGGACAAGGGGAAGAAAAAACGTACCTGGATCACAGGCTGCCACGGGGAACCAGGCAGTTCCCGGCAGCCGACAACACGGACGTCCAGCGGCTCCAGGACCACAGGCTGCCGTGGGGAACAAGGCAGTTCCCGGCAGCCAACAACCACGGGCTACCGGCGGCTCCAGGACCGCAGGCTGCGGGGAACCAGCTAGGTCCCGGCAGCCAACAAACACGGTCGTCCAGCGGCTCCAGGACCGCAGGCTGCGGGGAACAAGGTAGGTCCCGACAGCCGACACCACGGACGTCCAGCGACTCACGGACGCCCAGCAGTTCCAGGACCGAAGGCTGCGGGGAACCAGGCAGGTCCCGGCAGCCAACAAACACGGACGTCCAGCTGCTCCAGGACTGCAGGCTGCGGGGAACCAGGAAGGTTCCGGCAGCCAACAACCACGAACGCCCAGCGGTTCCAGGACCGCAGGCTGCGGGGAACCTGGAAGGTTCCGGCAACCAACAAGCCATGGGCAAAACAGCGGTTCCAGGACCGCAGGCTGCGGGGAACTAGGGAAAGTTCCAGCAGCCCACAGCCATGGGCAAACAGCGGTTCCAGGGCCGCAGGCTGCGGGGAACTAGGGAGGTTCCGGCAGCCCACAGCCGGGTACGACCGGCGCAGGCTGAGCCAAGCACCGGGAGCTGTATACCTGGAAACAACACAGCGGGTTGCAGGCAGGCAGGAGTCGGTACGGCCGATAGACTCAGGGAGTCCGGCAAGGAGGACGCACTGCCCAAGGGCAGTGAAAGTGACCGTTGGCGTGGTTACTAAGGTCCACTTACTGACTCCAAGCTGAATCCAGCGCCATGAGTCGTACAGCTCAAAGCAGCGCAGCAGGCTGGAGGCAAAGCCCAGCTAGATTCAGCCCGGCCGATCATACTCATTTGAGTCCGGCCGAAGGGGCATGCTGCCCGAGTGCAGCAGAGGTCCGCCCGTGACTTGCTCCGGGTGATGGAGCAAGCTCACCATGGGAGTCTTCGCACTCCCACAACAGCACCTTATCGAGGGCTGTAAAACAATGCATCTCCCTCGATAGAGGAATGCGTTGTGGACCAGGGCTGGGCTGGTCCGGAAGAAGGGAACATGGCTGAAGAAAACGGCAGTGTGCAGGGGGTGCAGAATCCTAAGGAGCTACTGGGAGTGATCACCAAAATTACAGATCAACGAAAAGTACCATTACAGACCAGTCTGGCGGCCAGCATCGACTACCTGTACTTCCATCTTCTGCAGGAACAGGCAACGAAATTACGCAGAAGTATAGGCATCCTGTGAACTTTACTTCGTTAAAAATGCCTGCAGCAAACAATGCGATCTGGGGGTACAGTGGGACTGGCACAAAAACCCAGGAGGTCAAACTACAGAAGATTTCAAAACTTCTGACAGCGGGCATATCATTGGTTGCTTGCCCATACGATGGTACAGAGATGACAAGCGTCATAAGCAACGACAGCACCCCTATGCATCCACCAGCATGTATCAACACCAGGACGCTGGTGAAAGCTCGAGGGTCGCGCAGCAGCACGAAGGTCCTTTTTAGGCCAAGGCCCAGAGTGACCCTCATGGAAAACGTGCCAACCCCGCACTCCAGCGCCTCTTCCGCAGAAGAGGCAGAAATTGAAGAAAGGGACATACCACCGGCAACCAGATAAGTAGGTGGATCTTGTTCCTTCCAGAACACAAAGGTGTACAACCTGTACTAATGGGGAATATTACACTTGTTTTGGGAGACGGAGGGATCATTGTCGATACCAAAAACTTAACTGGATGGGGCAACTATGGCAGGGTATAGCGTTGCCTAATGGGCTAACTTCAGCCCCCAGACTTTCACCAAGATATTAAAACGGGCCTTGGCAATATTAGAAACAAAAACATATTGTCATGGCATATCTTGATGATATATCAATTGTGGGGAAAAACCCTGGATCTAGCTAAATCAGCAGTTTTAGCTACCAAACATTGGGTGAAACTCTGGAGTCATCTCCATCCAGATAAATCTAAGTTGACGGCATCCACAACTGGACTTTCTGGGATTTACAATTAACGTTATCCATATGTCTGTAACATTGCCAAAGAGTAAAGCAGACTTGGTGGAAGCCTACAACAAAATTAATTACTAAAAAGCTTACTGCTAACAATGCACTATCTGCATGTCCGCCTACGAATTGATAATATCACAGTGGTGGCATATATTAATCATATGGGAGAAAAGATCGATATCATGTGTCAATCTGGCCAATATATTTGGCTATGGTGAGTTAACATACTTATTTGGCTATCAGCAAACTTATCTACCAGGTAAGCTCAATACTGAGGCACACACCAGGTCATGAAAATTCAATGACAGCACCGAATGACTGTTGGCCCACCAAAAAGTCGCTGATATTACCAAAGAGGGACACCAGATATCGATCCATTTGTATCTAGAACCAATCACCAGTTACCAACATATGCCCGCTTGTGAACCACACTTGGGGCAGTAGCAATGGACGTTATTCACTGAATGGGGAATAATTGTTTACAATGTTTTTCCCTCCTGCCTCATCAGTCGGATCCTAAGCGAAAACACATATGGACTCAACATCAAGTGACTTGAAAATTCCTGATTGGCCTACACAGCCATGGATCCCTGTGGTCTCGGACATAGTCTCTGAACCATAGTCCACCATGCTAGATCCGGGCTGGCGGACAGGACCATGAGCTTGATCACGGCAGCCTATCAAGAATCAACAAGGACTGGTGTAGCGTATAATACAGCTACAACCACCAACGTCCTGGGAATTCCTATCCAGCCTTCATGTAGATGAAGGACTGAGCTGCAGTACTATAATTATGCAGGAGTGCCCTGTCAGCTTGCTGGTGGCAGGCACCACGACAACTCTCCATGGGATCTCACCCTCTAGTTGTCAAACTTATGAGGATTAATTTCAACACCAACCCTCCTAGAGGGAGGTACTCCCAGATCAGGGACGTCAGTGTTGTACTAACATTGCTAGGGGCACCAGCAATGTCCCTGTCCCTGGGGAGGGGAAACTGACATTTTAAAACCAGTATGCTGATAGTACTGGTCTCAGCTCTAGGGGTCCAGTTTCTACATAAACTGAGACTGGGATAAATGATGGCATTTCCAGAAAAGATAACTCCACATATTAGACCATGAACATCAGGACAAAATTTGGAATTCCAGATATACCCAACTGACACCCGACCATGTGTAATGACACACCTTCTAGTATACCGTAAAACGACTAAAACTTAAGAGGAAGCAAATTAGCACTATGGGCAGCCACAAACAGCCTAATGGCCAGGTATCAGCACTAACCATTGCTAGATGACTCAGACAGGCTTGGGAGCTGCTGGGGTGGATACTGACATCTTAATTTTCTATCCACAAGGGCAACAGCAACACCGGCAGCTAGAGACAAGGAAGTGCCTATGGACCATATCCTGGAAACAGCAGGATGGTCTAGAGAAAGACCTTCCAATTCTTATAATAAGCCAATAACCAAACCTGCGGTATTGCAGAATCAAGTTTGAATTCTGCAATATATTTAGCCCTAGGGAGGATTATTTTGTCAAAATAAATTGTTATTGCCTGAATTGGATGCATGTCTGAATACAATAACATACTTCCTCCCTTGAATGACTTCGGCAGTGAGTGAAGCATGGACTGTTCCACGGCTTGAAATCACAGAGCTTTAAAATCTTCACTTAGTCACTCACGTGACTCCGAAGTAAAATAGTAAGATTAAACGAGAACTAACCAGTTTGAAGTTTGATCTTTATTTTATGAGGAGTTACGATGAGGGATTACGTGCCCTCCGCTCCCGCCCTCAATTATAAAGGTCAACTGGTATCCTAGTTCTCCTTGTCTTTACTATGTTTACTTCAATTACTATTTCTGTGATTCCACACCGCTGCTTTGAAGAATGTCGCGCACGCGTGCTGGCGGAGTCTTCACGTAATCCCTCATCGTAACTCCTCATAAAATAAAGATCAAACTTCAACCTGGTAAGTTCTCGTTTAATCTTACTATTCTCATTCATATCAGTAACGGATCCAATCCCTATTGTATCCTTGAACAGCTTCTTGACTGTCCACAATTCAACTAATTTTTGTGCCTTCTGCAAACATATTAATCCATCTATATTTTTGTTTGTTTTTATGTATATCACAAACAACAGAGGTCCTAGCATTGATTCCTGTGGAACAATAGTGGTCACAGACATCCAGCCAGTATAGCGCCCTTCCACCACAACCCTTGCTCTTCACATGGGTAAAACAGTTCTGAATCTAAACTACCAAGTCACCATGGATCAATGCATCTTAATTTTTTTAGAGCAGCCTACCATGAGTAATCTTGTAAAATGCCTTATTAAAGTCAATCTACTGCCTTACTCTTGAAGGACAGCTTTGTTACCTCCTCAAAAAACTCAATCAAGTTTGCAAGACATGACCTGCCGCAGACAAAGCCATGCTGACTGTTCCTACTTATCCCATGCAAATGTGAGGAAACCCTTCCCCTTAGAATCCTCTTGAATCACTTCCCTCCCATTGATGTGAGGCTCACTGCCTATAGTTTCCCTTCTTAATCAAAATATCAACATTGCGACTCTCCGGCGCTCTGGGACTGCACCTGTGGCTAGAGGATATAAAGATCTTTGTCAAGGCCCCAGCAAACTCCTCTCTTGCCTCTTTCAGTAACTTGGGATAAATCCCATTAGGCCTGAGGGATATCCACTTTAACACTCTTCAAAAGGACAACACCACCTTCTTCTTGATCTTAAAATGGTGCATCATATTAATATACTCCACATTGATCTCACTGTCCATGTTCTTCTCTTTGGTGATTACCGATGCATCATACTTGTTTTATACCTTGCTGACTTCCTCCGGCTCCAAGCATAAATTTCCTCCATTATCTTTGAGTGATTCTACTCTCTGTGAAAAGAGCAAATTCTGCCTGGTCTAGACCTCTTGTCCTATGGTAGGCCCAGTCAATATTGGAAAAGTCACCCAGTACAACAATCCTATTACTTATATATCCTGCCATAATCTGTCTACATATTTGTTCCTCTATCTGCCCCTGACTATTGGGAGGCCTATAGTTTAATTCCATTAAAGTGGTTGTGCCTTTGTTATTTTTGAGCTCTATCCATATTACCTCAGTGAATGAATCTCCAGTATATCCTCTCTGTGTGCCACTGTGACATTCTCCCTGATTAATAATGCAACTCCTCCATCTCTTTTACCTCCCTCTCTATCACATGAAGATGTGGCCTAGTACATACTGATCATCTGATATAGTTCTGCATTGCATATAAATCACAAAACGTTATCATTGAGGTACCACAAAAATAAAAACAGAAGTGGATGGTGGCACAGTGGCGCGGCTGGAAGATCCGCTGCCTCACAGTGCCAGAGACCCGTGTTTGATTCTGACCTCAGGTGCTGTTTCTGTGGGGTTTGCACGTTCCTCCTGTTTCCACCGAGTGCTGCGGTTTCCTTCAACATCCAAAAGACGTGCAGGTTTGTAGGTTAATTGGACTCCGTAAATTGCCCCTCGTATGTTGGGAGTCGATGTGAACGTGGGACAACATAGCGTACGGGTGATCAATGGTTGGCATAGAGTTGGTAGGATGAAGGGCCTGTTTCCATGTTGTATCTTTAAAGTAAGAAACAACTAATCCAACGGAGTAAGGACAAAAACTCTCTGAGATGGCCAAGGTTCTCACATGCATCAAGCACAGGGTGTTAATGATAAAGCACAGAATGGATTGCAGGGAGGAAAGGCTTGTGGTTACAAGAGAAACTGGTAGGCCTGCCTTTAGTGACATTAGTATGAAATGAATTTCTACCAGATAATGTGCTTGTAACCACCTATGATTCGAATGCTTTGCTGTCATGTACTTGAACGACATATGGAGCACCATCAGAATGTTGGTCAATAGAGCTCTTGCGAGCCTTAGAGTCACTCAGAAACAAAGACAAATATTATTTAATCCTGGGATGTCAGGACTTTCATATGAATAAAGACTGGATAGACTTGGCTTGTACTCGCTAGAATTTAGAAGATTGAGGGGGGATCTTATAGAAACTTACAAAATTCTTAAGTGGTTGGACAGGCTAGATGCAGGAAGATTGTTCCCGATGTTGGGGAAGTCCAGAATAAGGGGGTCACAGTTTAAGGATAAGGGGGAAATCTTTTAGGACAGAGATGAGGAAAACATTTTTCACACAGAGAGTGGTGAATCTCTGGAATTCTCTGCCACAGAAGGTAGTTGAGACCAGTTCATTGGCTATATTTAAGAGGGAGTTAGATGTGGCCCTTGTGGCAAAAGGGATCATGGGGTATGGAGAGAAGGCAGGTACAGGATACTGAGTTGGATGATCAGCCATGATCATATTGAATGGCGGTGCAGGCTCGAATGGCCGAATGGCCTACTCCTGCACCTATTTTCTATGTTTCTATGTTTCTAATCAATGATGTCACCGTATTACTGACAAGGTATGACAAGAGTGTCCGTGTAGTTCCTCCTCCATTAATGTGGTAATCAATAATCTGGAGAAAGGGTATGGAAGAGGAACACACTGGATTGCTCTGGCATAAAACCTGGATGGGTCCAACAGGCCTGATCATCTAGTTGTAACCAGTTATGTCAGGTATCATGTGACACATTTATATGTAAAGTAGTTAAGGCCCAGTGAAGACTTCTGCAAAACAAAAGTATTATTTTGGAGGTAGACACAAAATGATGGAGTAACTCAGCCGGACAGGCAGCATCTCTGGCGAGAAGGAATTGCCTTGAAGAAGGCTCTCAACCCGAAAAGTCACCCATTCCTTCTGTCCAGAGATGCTGTCTGTCCCGCTGAGTTACTCCAGCATTTTGTGTCTACCTTCGATTTAAATCAGCATCGGCCGTTCTTTCCTACACTAAAAGTTGCATTTTCTTCCATTTGTAAAATAAAATTACTTTAAAAATATTTATGATTTAACTCTTTAAGGGCCATAGTTTTTGTGTAACTATTTTTCTGCCCAAACCACATATTTCTAAGCAGGGTTGCTTGCACTGCTGTGATGTGCCAGTGCTAATCATATTTCATGGTCAACAACATGAAGCCATTGAGACCGCCAATTGCACAGACAAAGAATTGAACTTTGTACCTTCCTGCTGTGGAGCACTCAATTACACAATAACCAAAACAACTGTGCCATGGCAGGGAATGCTTTGCTTCTTTTTTATTGCTATTTCATTCCAGGTCTCTTTTCATAGGACTGGTACACAGTTTCACTGCCAGCATTAAAGTGGATCATCAATGTGGATATGATCTTGCCTTCAGACACTCACCCCGCAACTCTCCCCTCACTTCAAACGGAAATACATCTGGGCCTAGACCCTGCTGAGTGATCCCAAATCTAGGATAGAGAATCAATCATTTTGGTCCCATGGTTCCAATTCAAAGTGAGTTGACATTGATGCCCACACCTCTACTGTCATTCTGCTTCTAGGAAAACATTAGACTTAGAGTGTCATAGAGTCATACAACGTGGAAACAGGCCCTTCGGCCCAACTTGCCCATGCCGACCAACATGCCTCATCTACACTAGTCCCACCTGCCTGCATTTGTCCCATATTCTTCTAACCTATCCTATTCATGTAGCTGTCCAAATGTTTATTTTTACCATCTGTGATATTTCCAGCCTCAACTACCTCCTCTGGCAGTGCATTTCATATACAGTACCTACCACCCTTTCTGTAAAAAAGCTGCCCCTCAGTTTTCTATTAAATCTTTCCCCCGTCATTTTTTAAACCTATGTCCTCTGGTTCTTGATTCCCCTACTCTGGGTGAAGTTACCCTATCCATTCCTCATGATTGTATACACCTCTATAAGATCATCCCTCATCCTCCTGCATTCCAAGGAATAAAATCCTAGCCTGCTCAACTTCTCCCTGTAGCTCAAGCCCTCAAGACCCGGCAACATCCTCACAAATCTTTTCTGCACCCTTTCCAGCTTAACATCTTTCCTATAATAGGGTGCCCAAAACTGAACACAATATTCCAAATGTGGCCTCACCAATGTCTTGAACTGTAACATAACTTCCCAATTTCTATACTCAATACCCTGAATGATGAAGGCCAATATAGCCATCTTGACGCCACTTTCACGGAACTTTGTACCTGCACTCCTAGATCCCTCTGCTCAACAACACTCCCCAAAGCTCTGCCATTCGCTGTTGTATTGTCTAGCTCCCAGTAATCCTGAGCACGAGGTCAGTGCAGCCTGATAGGGAACAGGGATTGTAGTGTTATAGAGCTGGGGAGCTATATAGCTCCTTCTGACTTCAGTCGTTACCAGGTTGTTAAAGAATTCCACTGCCCTTCTCACTGACTAACCTCATTAAGACATGGGCCCCGAATGGACCAATGTGCAGTGAACAAAGCATAAACCTTGGATATATTTGTCAATGTGGTTTGTGCCTACTTTACATTTGAAAAGTAGTCGTAATTTTATTTTACCATTATTATTTGAAGATTAGTATTTGTTAAATGAAAAACATTTTAAAACATTTTTATAAATAAAAGATCTAAAAATATTTACATTTATCTTGCAAGTGCTGGAGATCGAATTCTGATGAAAAGTCATCCACATGAAACATTAACTCTGTTTCTTAACAGATGGTTCCTGACCTGCTAAGTTTCTCCTGAATGGTTTGCTTTTATTCACCTTATGGCCATTTACTTATACCCAAACCATTGAAGGGGGGCTGATGATGATGCCTGGTCGAACATGGAGCACTTTCTGCAAGAATCAGAGCTGTGTTGGCAAACAGCTGGCAGCGAATTCAAGACACCCACTTCTGCAAAGGTGAGAAAATGCTAAACTTGCAGGCACTTCCCTGGGATAATGCCAACAAATCCGTGTGAAACTGCCAGCATTTCTGTGCAAAATCATACTCGATGGATTTTAATATGGGCATGTTCTTAGTGCACTGCTGAATGTTGTTAGCATCATGTTAAATGGACATAGTGCTTAACTGTGGTTCATTAATAATACAGTAATACTACTGTATCTTGGTCATCTTTCACATTAACCTTCTCTCCTGAAATCTGATGAGGTAGACTTCGATCTTTCTGGTATCTACAGTGGCCCTAATATCATTTTGAGCCTATCAGTGTTTAGTTTATGAGGTGGCTTCAGGCGGGGTCAACTTTGTGGTGACACAATAGCAAGGACTTTTGGATAGTAATCAAAGGGCAAACACGGGCTAATTTTCCTTTTACTAACCGAAGGTCCCGAAGACAAGTGTAGCAACACGACTGTTCTCCCACCGGAGAGATGCCATCAATGCTGCCTCCTCCAAATCTATTGGCAAGCAAACTCTACCAGCCCAGTACCCAGCATTGGGTTACGCCCAACCTGGAGGCCACATCAATTACGTGCTTGACACCAGACTCACAAACACACCTTATCAGCCACCTTGCAAGCCACACGACTGGACCACTTTGAGGTGGTTCATGTCTCTGAAAGATTGTCTGGTCTGGTCATATAAACATGAGCTTATTTCTGGATTTGAGGCCCGGATCTTTGAATGTTCTTTTCCTCAGTGAGTTGAAAGTTGTTCTGGTGCATTGGTAGAAATGGGGGACTATATTGTTGACTTCAACCTTTACTGAGAGGTGACACCTGTGATGTGAAAACGTGTCCACATTTTCTTAAGTCTCATTATGTATGGACTTTTATTAGAGAGGTGGGTTTGGTACAGTGGAGCAGGTGGATAGAGGCCTATTTTTTGTAAAGGTTTTGTGCAAGGCCCATCCTCTCATATTTTGCAAAGAACAAACCAATCATGACTTACAACATGGTCTCCAGGTACATAAGCAAACATGGTTCTGTAGTGTAGTTAAATGACTGCTACATTGGAGTAACTTTGGTCCTGAAATGGAGGTTGTATACTGTCACATTTGTCTGGTAATTTACTTAACTCCAGTGAGAAAGTTGTTGGAGATGAAGTGCAATGTTATAGCAATGTAATAATGAAGTGATTAAGCTGTCCCAAACCAAGTTGAGACACAACTGGCATTGTCCTTACTTGGTGGAATCCATGGCATTAGTGTGACCTTTGGAATCTGACACAGAGCTCAGAAACCAAGTTTTAGTAAAACTATATATGGCCTATTTAATCTTGGCGAGAGCAGATTTTCCTGATAAATGTTTAATCATGATTCATGTTAAACTGGTGTGGTATCTTTAAGAATTGCATGAGAAACACTATTTTGATAGCTTATAATGCATTAGAAACACAGAATAACAAAACAGACAAAGGACACTTGAAGACACAGAAAGCTATGACTTAACAAATAATCCAAGATGTGAACATGGATTTCTTCATTGCTTTACTTTAACTGCATCCACCCTATAAGTAACAATGCCCAGAAACTTTCAATCAAAATTTGCCTTTTCTAATTGGTGAAATTACTGAAACAGTTAAGATGATCTCTCCAAGGTTTCTCTCAATACTTCATATAATTTAATTAATTACTCCTTTAAATAAAATGGCACAGTGGTAGAGTTGCTGACTTACATTGCCAGAGACCCAGGTTTGATCCTGACTACGGGTGCTGTCTGTACGGACTTTCTCCCCATGACCTGCGTGGGTTTTCCCGGTTGTTCCGGTTTCCTCCCACACTCCAAAGACGCACAGGTTTGTAAGTTAATTGGGTTTGTAAAAATTGTAAATTGGCCCTAGTGTGCTGTATAGTGTTAGTGTGTGGGGATGGCTGGTCGGTGTGGACTCGGTGGGCCGAAGGGCCTGTTTCCGTGAGTGTGTGGGGATCGCTGGTCGGTGTGGACTCGGTGGGCCGAAGGGCCTGTTTCCGTGAGTGTGTGGGGATGGCTGGTGGGTGTGGACTCGGTGGGCCGAAGGGCCTGTTTCCGTGAGTGTGCGGGGATCGCTGGTCGGTGTGGACTCGGTGGGCCGAAGGGCCTGTTTCCGTGAGTGTGCGGGGATCGCTGGTCGGTGTGGACTCGGTGGGCCGAAGGGCCTGTTTCCGTGAGTGTGCGGGGATCGCTGGTCGGTGTGGACTCGGTGGGCCGAAGGGCCTGTTTCCGTGCTGTATCTCCAAAATAAAACTAAAACTAAATAGCATTATTTTTGTTTCCATTTGTGTTATAGTAACTGTGCCATGTCCAAAATCCTTCAGTGAACATTCCCAATGCATTACCACATGCCAGTTACTTCACACATACCCACATTTCCAGGCACACCTGTCTCCCTGGTCATCTGACACAAGCCATTCAGTTTCAAGATGATTCTGTCTAAAAATTAGAACGAAACTGAAGATCTTTACTTATCTCATTTTCAATATCATAAAATGTCAGAAAGTAGTTAGTAGTCAGGCAACCATATGTAGTTCTCTTCAAAGATTCATGGGCAAGGCCACAGTGTTTACTCAGCTTATTTAGAATTTCCTGATGTTTTCAGAATGTATTTGTGAGTGCAACCAACATATTTCAACCGCCAGAGAAGGACTCTGAACTTCTTTAAATAGTATCACTTTTTAGCCTTTATTTTAAAATATCACTATCACTTCGTAAACACATTTTCAGAACCTGTGGAATCATTTTCTGATGAAACTTTGAACTTTAATAGCATTGATCATGTGAAACCCTGCAGCCTGGTTTTCATAGCCTCTACTAACTGCTCACTTTGAGCATTTGATATTTGTAAAGCATACTGGTACATCGAAGTTTGGCCATGGCTGCACTAACATCCTTGGTCAAGCACCCCTTCTGGTCTGAGTGCTTCACTACTTAATGCAAAAAGCTTTCCAGGAAGTTTCAAGACAAATATTAATTTTCTGTTTTGCGGCATGAAATTATTGAAGATCACCCAGTTGTGATTTGATACTCTGGCTTTTTGAAATAAGTTTGAAAAATACTGATGCATAAATTATAATATAGGTTATTTATGAATTAAAATGTAAAGAAATCCCAACATTCTGCAGCAAACAAGCCAGACAGTTGTAGCAGTGGCATTGATAGGGTTAATGATTTCTGCATGGGTTTTGAAAAGTGCACAGACAGGCAAAATAATTGTGTTTCTTCCCTATTATTTCTGTGCCTAGCTAGTTGGGTATCAGTTGATTCAGAAGCATACTTATCATATTTTGGCCCCAGTACAGGCCTGTGTATGCTGATTATTTAAACAGATCCCCCCTCTCTCTTCATAACATGTTCCCAGATCATTTATATCATGATGAGTCCCTTCACTGTAGTTCAAACACATACTCTTTGCGTTCTCATAGTCCTTACCAGTGGGAACAGTTGTCCAAAGTGATCACACTGTGTCTATCTTTAGAAGCATTGGTTTTACCTCTTACAAAGTTCATTATTTGTTTTGGAAACAAATTATAAATGCAGCAAATATTCTGGAATATATCTGGCAGAGAAAGCAGTGGCTATATAACTCAGCAGGCAGCTGGCAGAAGCACTTTTCAATGCTGCTTTCCCATTAAAGGAAGGCGACCCGTGTAATGCATTTTCTAGGTCTTGAATTATGTCACATACACGATAAGAGATATCTAACCCTTAATTAAATGTTTATTTTGCATTCTATATCTGGATTTCAATTGGGATTGCACATGCACTGAATTTGTAAATGTTTTTTCAAAGTAACCGAATAATATTGAATTAATAGCAGCCAACGCAACACTTGTCAGCATGATGATTAAACTTGGTGGTATGCACCGGTTATATTTATTTTTAAAAATCCCCTCTCTCCAACCCTCCCCACAGTAGAAGCACTGTAAAGTATTGCTGCACTTTATTAACCTGACATGCACGATGGCTTTGTTTGGCAAGGATTAAGGCAAAGCTTGTCGAGTTCCCCACACTGGTCCTGCAGTAGTTACCTGGCAGAATTCTTTGAATTCCCAGCAAATATATTTTCACCTAGTTAATTTTTCACTTCATGACTGATTGCATTCTGAAGTTCATCGCAGAACGATCCCGTTGGGCTATCAAGTTGCATTATTACTGAGATGTTACTTTGAAGCAAAATCCCCAGTATTAGTGTGCGGTTCGCCTACCACAATCCTGCTTCCTTTCCAAGCCTAAGTAAACACATATAAACCTACTATAAAATTTAACTAGCAGAAGTTGCATGTCAATATGTTGCAGTGTCTTAGAATTCAGAATTCTGGTTCAGTTATAAGGAATGTGCTTTCTTCACTGAACTGGATGAAATCGTTAGGATAACAGTTTCTTACAAAATCTCAGCTCCCTAAAGTGAAATAAGTCTGACTCGTACTAATTCCAACATGTGATTTCAAAGATGTTTAACTAAATGCCTTAGTGCAAATCAAACAAGATAACAAATGTTGGCATGGGAATGTAATCACTCAGCACATTATGTTTAAATGATAACGGTCTCAATCGTGGCATAAAATCGATTGCGCATAATGAAATATTGGAATGCACTTTTATGTGCACGTTAAGTTCTAACGCCTTAAGTACACAGACCTGGCAGGATCAGTGTCATCATCATGCAGTCAATGCCTCCCCTGTGCTACTAACTCTCATGCATGCCTTTGAGATATTGAGCGGGCCAGATCATCAAGGGTCTCGACCCGAAACGTCACCCAATCCTTCTCTCCAGAGATGCTGCCTGTCCCGCTGAGTTACTCCAGCTTTTTGTGTCTATCTTCAACTACTGGTGGAAGTCAGTTGGAGCAGAAGTCACTCATGGAGAAACAAGGAACTGCAGATGCTGGTTTACAAAAAAAGATACAAAGTGCTGGAGTAACTCAGCAGGCCATGCAGCATCTCTGGAGAACATGGATAGGTGACATTTTGTGTCAGACCTTTCTTCAGGCTGATGTCACTCAAGGACATTTGGAGCTTCCGGAGATTTCAAAATATTTTGGAGGTGAAACCTATTTCTCTGGCATTTAAGACAATTTTGGATGGGCATATGAATATGCAGGGATAGGAGGAATATGAATGATGTGCAGCTAGGTAAGAGTTGTGTCCAGGCATCATGTTCAACACAGTCATTGTGGGCCGAAGGGCCTATTCTTATGCTGTACTGTTCTATGCTCTATCTTCGATGTTGTAAAACATGGGTGTTTGAATTATGGTATTGGTGACTCACTAGAACCAGAGGAAACAAAATGTAAGGGATTGAAGGTTTATTACAAGATAAGGCTTATTACAAGATAAGGAAGAGAGAAGGAGGGAAGAAACCTCCACAGAAGGCTTTGGAGGCCAAGTCAATGGATATTTTTAAGACAGAGTTAGATAGGTCCTTGATTAGTACGGGTGTCAGGGGTTATGGGGAGAAGGTAGGAGAATGGGGTTAGGAAAGATAGATCAGCCATGATTGAATGGCGGTGTAGACTTGGCTCGCCGAATGGCCTAATTCTGCTCCTATCACTTATGAGCTTATGAACATGAGGAGGGAGAATGATTTTGGTCTGGAGGTCCTACCGCCATGCTCCTCACTTGCCTCCCATTTCATTCCTACATTCCAGTGCAGAGGCTTTGATTTTAATTAAGGGTGAGGCCCAAGACCTACCCGTTGCTGCAGGTGGACCTCCTGTGCCTGATCACTCACTCTGTATAGATGAAGGTTGTTGTTGCTCTGATAATCTTAACTTCTGAATCGCTCCATGACATAATGCCTGCTGTGTGTACTATGCACCTAATGATCAGCATCATCTTATCAAAGCTTCCTTCCCATCAAAGGAGGCTAAACTCGGACTAACTTGAGAGACATTCTTATGTTTTGGCAACTCCAACACTTACAAGGAAGATAATAAGACATGCTACTTGGAAATATATATTTTTTCTTTTCTCTGTGTCCTTGTTATCCTGACTTCTCTGTGGATTGTCACCTTGTCGTGGTGGAGAAGCTTGTGTGGTCCTGAGATCCTGAGAGCGATGCCGTCTGGAGCTATGCTCCTGGTAGGGCCACCCATGGCGGTAAGGTCGAGGGGGAGGCCCCTGACAAAGAGCAATCCAACCAAGACCTCAACGGTGGAAGAGGTGGAGGATGATGGCTAACTTTAATGGAGCGTTACATCGGCTGGGAAGGCGGATGAAGGCTGTACCAGAAAAGTGTCCCCGGTCGTCTTGGACTCCATGCCACTGGATCCTGACCCAGATCTGTCAAAGACCGTGTGGTGGTTGTCTGTGCACCAGTCTCCCCACGTTAAACAATGTCACACACAGGCGTCCTCCATATAGGGAATCCACCCTAACAACCCGGATTAAATCCTATGGTGACCAGCAAGTGGCGATGGGAGCAGGATTGTGAGATCTGGAAGCCCCTAGTCATGTGACCTGGCACATCAGGCGGTGGGTGCTAGATTCAGTCACTGGATCGGAATGAGGCAGAAGATCCCTTCGGCAGCTGCACCCACGACTGTGCAGTCCTCTTTCCGATCCACTCTGCTCATCCCACTTGGGGAAAGGGCTAGAAAAGGTGCCCTAATAATAGCCGGCCTCAAACTTACCGACTGGATTGCCGCGTCCAGAGGAATCAACACAGAAATATGAATATGAACTTTGGAGCATGGAATGTGCGCACATTGATGGATAGTGCAACCAGTAACAGACCAGAGAGGAGAACCGCGATCATCGATAGAGAACTGAGAAGATGACGGATTGACATAGCTGCCCTTTCTGAAACCCGGCGGGCAGACGAAGGACAACTGAAGGAGGAGAAGGGTGGCTACACTTTCTTCTGGAAAGGAAAAGCTGCTGATGAGCCCAGGATCCATGGTGTTGAGTTTGCCATCAGGAGCCAGCTCATCAGCCACCTCTCTGTACTTCCTGTGGGAATCAGTGAGCATCTCATGACCATCCGTCTGGTGCTTGCCAACAACCAGATGGCAACAGTTGTAAGTGCCTATGCCCCCAATGTACTCTGAAGAGGAAGTAAAAGAGACCTTCTACGCCTGCTTGGACGAGGCACTGTCTAGAATCCCCAAGGAGGAGAAGATTATTCTCCTAGGAGACTTCAATGCCAGGTTCGGCTAGGACCCACACCTCTGGAAGGGTACCATAGGAAAGGAAGGCATCAAGAACATCAACGCCAATGGAGCTCTGCTTCTCAGCAAATGTGTTCAGCACAACGTCACCATAACTAACACCCTCTTTCGCCAGAAAAACAAACTTAAGGCATCTTGGAAACACCCACGCTCCAAACATTGGCACCTCATTGACTATGTCATTGTACGAGCCAGGGACCGCCATGATGTGAACATCACAAGGGCCCTGATCGATGCAGATGACTGCTGGACAGATCATCGCTTCATCCGCTCCATGATGTCCTTCAAACTCTAGAGGAAGAGGAGGATTCAAAAGAAGCAGATCCAGCCAAGACTGGACCTTGAGAGGCTAGAGAAAACTGCCACCCACCAGCAACTTCAGGCTTCTCTTGGGGAAAGCCTCCAACAGGAATATCCTGATGACATCAAAGAGCACTGGAGCCGGCTCAAATCCACCATCCTTGATACCTGCAAAACCATCCTTGGGTGCAAGTCCAGAAAGCACCAAGACTGGTTTGACGAGAACAACACAGAGATAAACAGCTCATCTCAAAGAAAAGGAAAGCCTTTCCTGCCTGGCAAAATTATGTAACCTGCAAGGCCAAAAGAGCGGTTCATTCCAGAGCCAAGGAGGACGGCCAGAGCCGGTGAGGGAGCTTAAGAATTCGACAGAAAAGGCTCTGGAAATCCAGAGACTGGCAGACTCGGGTGACACCAGAGGCTTCTTCAGTGCTACTAAGGCTGTCTATGGTACAATCTACCGCGGCTTAAACCCCCTGCGCTCAAAGGATGGACAAGAACGGCAGAAGGACAATGAGTCCATTAACGCCCGATGGAAGGAGCACTTCCAGGAATTCCTCAACGGAACCAGACATTACCCACCATATCCCCCAGAGTCCCATCAGAGAAAACATGGAAGAACCTCCCACAATGACAGAGGTTCAAGATGCCATCAAGTCTTAAGAACAACAAGGTCACCGGTCCAGATGGGATCCCAGCTGAGATGTTAAATCCTTGACAGAACCTTAATAGGTTGAAGGCCAAGAGCAAAGTCAATAACACCGCCATCATGGAGCTTCAGTACATGGACGACTGTGCCATTGTAGCACACTCCACAGAAGACCTCCAGGGCATCATGAATATCTTTGCCAAGGCGTACAGAGCTATGGGCCTAGCCTTAAACATCAAGAAGACCCAGGTCCTACACCAACCTCCACCCAACCAGCCCACTATAAAAGTGGACGACACCACTCTTGAAAACGTTGACCACTTCCCCCAACTTGGCAGCATTCTTTCCTCAAAAGCTGACATCGACTCTGAGGTCAACAATCGCCTAAGTTGTGCCAGTGGAGCCTATGCCAGTCTCAGGAAAAGAGTCTTTGAAGACCAAGGCTAAAGGCTCAAACAAAACTGTTGGTCTACAGAGCCGTTGTCCTCCCCACCCTGTTGTATGGAGCCGTGTCATGGACCACCTACAGTAGGCACCTGAGAGTCCTGGAACAATACTATCAAAGATCCTTATGAAATATTCTGAGGATCAGTTGGGAGAACAAACGCACCAACATCAGCGTTTTGGAGGAAGCTAACATGACCAGCATCACCACCACAATAATGCAGCACCAACTTCGATGGACTGGCTATGTCATCCGCATGTCCAACACATGTCTCCCTAAACAGATCCTGTACTCTCAATTGAAGGAAGGTCGGCGAGCACCTGGTGGGCCAAAGAAACGCTTCAAGGACAACATCAAGAACAGTCTGAAGAAATTCCACATCACTTCGAGTAACTGGGAGCACATTGCATTGGACAGGTGCTCCTGGAGGAAATCCGTGCATGAAGGAGCTGCACGTCATGAAATGGAACTACGCCGTGTCGTAGAGATAAAGCAACAGCACCGTAAGAAGAGAGAGAACTACCAACCACCGCCAGTCTCCACCGTCCACGTTGCACCAAGGTGTGTGGATCGCCGATCGGCCTCTACAGACATCGGAGGACCCACAAGTAGACGACCCTATGGAGAGGAGAGGAAAGTCATACTCATTTCGAGTGACCGCCAATGATGATGTTATTCTGGGCATGATAGCATTGTGGTTTAGTGTGTGATTAATATCTCGAGGCCTGGAATTAGTATCATGAGTTCAAAAAAAGACACATGCTGCTAGAGTAACTCAACAGGCCAGGCAGTATCTCTGGAGAACATGGATAGGTGAGGTTTCAGGTGAGAACCATTACACAGACTGATTGTGGGAGGGTGGGGAGGGAGGCAAGAAAGGGACATGTGGTTAGTAATGGAGGGGAGAGTACGTAGTTCCCTAAAATTGGAGAATTCAATGTTCATATTGTTGGGTTGTAAGCTACTGAAGCGGAATCTGAGGTGCTGTTCCTCCAGTTTGCATGTGGCCTCACTCTGGCAATGGAGGAGGCCCAGGCCAGAAAGGTCAGTGTGGGAATGGGAAGAGGTGGTAAAATGGTGGGTAACCAGAAGATTCAGTAGGCCTTAGCGGACCGAGCACAAGTGTTCAATGAAACAGTCATCAAATCTACACTTGGTCTCGGTGATGTACAGGATGCCACACAGGAAACAGTAGGCGAGGTGAGAGGAGGTACACATGAACCTCTGTCTCACCTGGAAGGGCTGCTGGTATCCCTGGATGGAGGTGAGGGAGGAGGTATAGGGACAGGCGTTACCCATTCCTTGGGAGGTGGTGATTTGAGTGAGAAGAGATGAGTTGCGGAGGGAGTGGTCCAAAGCTTATCGCTTGGAGAACTTGAATGCAAGTTAAAAAATCCCATTAGAAAAGATGTCATTATCATCAATAGTAACTGTGACACTACAGGCCTAAAATGAAAGAAATATTATAATTCTGCTTGGGTGGGTAAGGTTAGAATTCACATCATTTTTGTAGTTGTACTATATTATTTGGATGAAATGTTTGCTAGGATTTATTTTCTCTTAATTCTCTTTACCAAAAGGTAAAAATTGAGGTGATATTTCCATTATCGTCTTGATATCCTATTCATGTTTCACTATAGTAATTCAATTTCTGTCAATGTTTACTCTGGACATACATTTTCTCCATCAATGTGCACGGCTTCACATTTCTCTGTACTAAATTGTGTTCACCATTCTCTTTCCTAATATCAAACGTTAATTAAGCCTTGTTGAAAATTTGTAGCTGCACATCCTGAGTCTATTGCATTCACTATTTTAGCTTTGTCAACATTTGACATGAGTACATTGACTTTCATTGTACAAGATGTTAATGTAAATTAGAAGCATGGGTAAAGGCCCACTCTGAGCTTGAATTTAAGGCTTGAACTTTCAACCACAGTTTTAGTTTAGTTTAGCTTAATTTGGTTTGGAGACACAGCTGTGGAAACAGGCCCTTCGGCCCACAGAGTCCGCACCGACAAGCGATCCCCGCACACTTACACTATCTGACACCCACTATCCGGACAATTTACAATTATGCCAAGCCAATTAACCTACAAACCTGTACGTCTTTGGAGTGTGAGATGAATCTGGAGATCCCGGAGAAAACCCACGCAGGTCACAGGGGAGAACGTACACACTCTGTACATACAGCACCCGTAGTCAGGATCGAACCGGGGTCTCTGGCGCTGTAAGGCAGCAACTCTACCGTTATAAACATGAACACAGGAGCCTGTTTACACAGTCCCAGCCAGTACATGAATTTCTATTGAGACTGGATTTATTTAGCTACTGCACCAATGCTATTCATGGGCTACTTGCTCTTTTAGGGGCGAAATGTGTTATCTCTTATGATACCAAGGGAAGCCAACATCTATTAAATAGATGGTGCACTGAGGAGATAAAGTGCTTCTGATGCTGGAGGTCTGGTTCCTGGTCTCTTAAGTAGAGATCCAGTTTCTGAGGGTCAGACAGTTCTACAGGTAACACACGGGTGGAGGTGTCAATGTCAGGAGGCTGAATTCCAGGTCAAGGCTGAAGTCTTGCAAAATACTCAACTAAACAGCATGAATAACTACTGTCAGATGTCTACCATTATAGTTCAGGGGTGGAAGAGCCATCCACAATTGTAGCTTATAGAGTAGTAGAAGTGCTGAACTATTTTATTTGGCTCTGTGAGAGAGGCACTTGGTGCCTTAACTCCATGCAATAATAAAATGTTGCTGGGTTATATTTTAAATCAGGGATAACATGTGACTAATAATGGCAAGATTTCCTTGGAAGCTGATGTGGAAGCTTTTCCTGAGAACTATTTCTTGGAAACCTGAGTTCTCACTTCCTCTCCCTGTTATAGATTTATGGCTATCTCCCCAGTTCTTTTACAATCACAAAGTGATGAATGGCACAAAATAATGTCGGAAGACTAGCAGGATCAGCCCCTCCAACCTGACCAAATCGTTGACTTCAGATCACTGATCCTCTCTCATTTGCATTTGGTGAATGGGTCGCAGAGTAGAGACGGTGTGGAGACGGATATGACAGCTGAGGTGGGACAGGCACATGAGGGGAAATGGTACATCTTGAATGGACATTTCACCATTTTCATAAAATGTGGTCTCAAGATGAAAATGCTGCAAAAACTACCTGCAGACCTCAAATTCACATTTAACATTCTATACAGACACAAAATGCTGGAATAACTCAGTGGGACAGCTGAGTTGCTCCAGCATTTTGTGTCTATCTACGGTATAAACCAGTTCCTTCCTACACAATCTATGTATCTGATCAAGTGGAACAAAGGAGGAGTTCAGCACAGGAGCTTGTGCCAAGTTAAACTAATCTCCTCAGCCAGTACCATATCCTTCCATTTCCCTGCACATCCATGTGCCATCTAAAAGCCTCTTAAACACCACTATTGTATCTGCTTCCACGTTACCACTGGTAGCGTGTTCCAGTCACTCACCACTCTCTGTGTAAAACCCTTTGCCCAGTACAACTCCTTTAATCCCCCCCTCCCCACCCCCCAACCACCCAACCCCCCAACCACCCAGGCCTTAAATCAAGATCTTTGATATTTCCACACTGGAAATAAAGTTCTGACTGTCTACCCTATCTATGCGTCTCATCACTTTATATAATTCTACCATTGGCTATTTATTATTATATACTGAATGATGAATATCTGAATACTGGAATGTTTTTTTTGTTCAGGGAATACTAAGTGCTAACCAATACAAGATCATTGTGAATTATCATTGGTGTCTATTATCCCTATAACCTTTTGGAAGGCCTACATCACAATTGAGTCGTCAAACCACTGAATACAAATCACCACGCATGGGTTAACTCAAAATTTGTCCGACAGAAGGTGATGATTTCCCTACAGTGTAGATGATACCTGAAACAACAGTTGTGCCACAACTAATTGAGTCAGCTGCAAAGGGTTTGGTGTGAAATTATTTGTCGGATGTGAAAGGATTTAAAGAAGTCCGATTCAGGGGTGCCTGCCTTTGAAAACACATTAGCTACAGAGAGATCGCTGAAAACACCCATCACATGCCTCATTATGTGAATAGGAGGACAAAGCAGCTGTTATGGTACATAAGCTACTAATACATTTGCAACAACAGCCCAAGTGATGGAGTACATATAAACTCACTTTGCAAGCTACGTCACTAGAATTCCTGACGTTCAAAAGTTAAACTTAAAAGATAAACTAAATTGAACTCAAACAATTCCCAGGGTGAAGAAGACTTGTTGTGAAAACCGCAGGCAGCTGCCGTCCTCCCCTCATTGCATTCCACCATCATCCTCAACCCCGCCCTGATTTACCATGAGCCCCTGGCTCATTTCTCAGGCAATTGACCTTACTGTTCTAGCTTCTGGGTCTGCTCCTCGCTCTTCTATACTAATGAGGTGACCAGCTTGCTGTTCACCCATCTGTGTCATTTGGCCTGTGCTACATCTGTAGTGTCTACACAATATTCCAATTTCTCAGTCCAAGTCATGAAGCTGCTTGACTTCAAAGCTGATGCTACCATAAGTTTACATCTAGGATTCCCTATGTCTATTGGTAACATTATTTATTTGAGGAAAAGATAAAGAAGTGCAGTGGAACTACTTACATTTCAAATATCTCTATTCACATTATTTTACTTTAGAGATATAATGTGGGAAACAGGCACTTCAGCCCACCGAGTCCATGCCAACCAATGATCACCCATCCATGAGTTCTATCCTACACGCTAGGGACAATTTACAGAACCTGCATGTCTTTTGGAATGTGTGAGGAAACCAGAGCATCCGTAGCAACCGTAATCAGGTTCGAACCAGGGTCTCTGGGGCTGTAAGGCAGCAACTCTACCACTGTGTCCCTTCTTTAGAGAGGTGTTAATCATAAGTAACCACAAGTAAACTCAGCGACAGGTGATATTATCCTTATTCCTGTACATGTTGGAACAGTTGGCGGGTCATGATTCCATGTGACGCTCGGTTACCCTGGGACAATAGGAACTTCAGCAGTGCCAACATCAATGACTGTCAGAAACAAAGCCTTAGTAATTGCAGCAACAATTGGAGCTGGCAATGCAGACATCTAATCCTGCGGCACCTGTCTCCAAAATGTCGAACACCTACAATCTTTGTGCATTAATGATGTGAGTGGCTCTTCTTATTAATTAATTAGAGGTCACATGTGTATAGATCAATTAACCAAAAATAATTAACTGAACTATACACGTACGACCTCTATTTAATTAATAAAATAAGTTGATTTTTTTTTAGTGACCATCTGTATTTCTATGAAGTCCTGTTCTGGTCTAGCTGAAAGCAGTGCTTCCTGTGATCTAGAATCTACAGGACAGCTATACTTTGCTTGCTAATCCTTCAGCCTCCTTCCCTTTTTAGTGGACTGTTCAAAGTTTTAAAAGTAGGGTTATCTCCTAGGTGTGTCACCGTGTTTAATGATGTTTGATGTTTGTTGATTGCTGTTGGATTTGTTTTGTAGACTAGTAAAGTTATTTGTCATTGTAGTGTTTGTGGTATTGTTACTGTGTAATGTAGGAATGTCAGAGGGGATAAAGAACTATGCATCTGTCATTCAGACTAAGACTATTTCAGAACCTAATGAAACTGTAAGGCACTTGCTGAAGCTGTAAAAAACAAACAGCTGGGGAGAAATGATCACTGAAATAACTTTTCAATGCTGCAAAATTGCAAAAAAAGGGAACATGTCATAGAAGAACAAAATTAGGGATTGTAAAATCCAATGGAAATCTTTCCACTTTGCCGAGAGGTTCCAGTTGTCTCAACTCACCTCAACATCATAGGTTACATATAAGGAGCTTTTGACAGCACTAGGCCTATATTCGCTGGAGTTTTGAAGAATGAGGGGGGGGGGAGGGACCACATTGAAAAGTACAGAATAGTGAAAGGGCTTTGATAGAGTGAATGTGGAATGGATGTTTCCCCTAGTGGAGGAGTCTAGGACTAGAGGTCACAGCCTCAGAATTAAAGGACGTTCTTTTAGGAAGGAGATGAGGAGGAATTTCTTTAGTCAGAGGGTGGTGAATCTATTTCCCACAGAGGGCTGTGGAGGCAAAGTCAGTGGATATGTTTAAGGCAGTGATAGATAGATTCTTGATTAGTACGGGTGTCAGAGGTTACAGGGAGAAGGCAGGAGAATGGGGTTAGGAGGGAGAGATGGATCAGCCATGATTGATGGCGGGGACACTTGATGGGCCTATCACTTATGATCTTTAGATCAACATTTGTTTTGATTGATTGATTGAAAGATACAGCATAGAAACAGGCCCTTCGGTCCAATGTCGACCATCCGTTACCAGCTCACACTAATTCTAAGTTATCCCACTTTCCCATCCACTCCCTACACACCAGGGACAATTTACAGAGGCCAATTAACCTACAAATCTGCTTGTCTTTGGGAATGTGGGAGGAAACCGGAGCACCTGGAGGAAACGCATGGGGTCATATGGAGAACTTGTAAACTACTCACACAAAGATCGCCTGAGGTCAGGATTGAACCCAGATCTCTGGCACTGTGAGGCAGCGGCTCTACTAGCTGCGCCACTATGCTGTTCTCAACATCTCTTCTGTGCCATTTCTCCATTCCAGAATATAGTTCTCAGCATTATAATGTAACAGCTCCAGAGACAAAGTTCAATAGAAGTTCCAACTCTTCTACTAATGTTAAACTTTTAAACAACTTTTTCAGCTGCACAGAAATGGATCACATCACCATTATCAAAATATTCATTCTTTATTCTATGCATACTCACTTGAATAGAGTGTAAGTTTAGGTTTATTATAGTCACGTGTACTGAGGTACAGGGAAAAGTTTTGTCCGATCAAATCAGACACTATATACAAAAACAATCAAGCCAAACTCAAGTACAATAGATCAGGAAAGGCACAGAGTGCAGAATATAGTTCTGTGCATTAACATGCAACAGTTCCAGAGGCAACGTTCAATAGATGTTCCAACTCTTCTATTAATGCTGCTTTAAAATTAGTCAGTGGGAGATGCACAACAATTAAACCAGCTGCCTGTGACAGCTCCTTCCTGGAAGAGAATGCATTTAGGTATTATAGGCCATTGCTTCTGCCAACTTTCCAAGCAGCCGATTGACAAACAACACTCTTGACAAGCAATAGGTAAGTTCAAAAGGTGACACGTTGTGCATTTAAACATGTGTCTTTGTGGTTGGGAGAGAGAAAAATTCAATATCCTGCAGATGTTCTGCTTTCAGAGTTCAAACTCCGTTCAGAAAGCAAGCACACAATCTATTAGTGCAGAGAACGTACATTGCTCAATGCACTGAGCGTTTTTGTTCAATGTAAGGCCCCCAAAGCCGCTTTCAGTGGTTCAGGTGGATGTTAGATTCCATGTCATTGTTTGAAGAGAGAAAGGAATTCATTCCCTTCTCTTTCCAGCATTGCTTCCTCAAATAACAACACCACAAATAGATTCACTTGTCTTCCATGTCTTTGCTATGTATGCTATCTTGCTGCGTTCACCATATTAACAACAATCAACTCAGTTCAAAGTAAATATATTAAACATATATAATCATAGCCTTTTAAGAGATTTCAGAGAGATGTGATAAGCTGTTATTTGAATGCAACATTTTCAGGCTGCTACGCGGATGATGAACTGCCGTACGGATCAACCGGTGATAATTTAAAAGTTTAATTTTGACTGTTCTTGAATAAATAATTTGAAATTTGAAATTCATTCTTGATTTTTGTTTCTATTAATCTAACACTTCAGTGAGTTTCATTGATGTGGCTGAGATATTACTGCTGCTATTGATCACAGCGACAGACAGTGATGCTCAAACTGATAGATCCAGGGGCAGCGTGTGCGTGATTGCTTTTAAAATGATCCAAAAATAATACATCTTTTGTAATTACTTCAATTAGATTACTTTGTTGTAAAAGTAATTTAATTCCCAGTGTCATGCAATTATTAATAATCCTTCATTATCAGCCTGAAATCCATGGATACTTAATTTCAAATGAACAGGGTTGACCTCAGCACTGTCGCTTCTGTTTTAATGTTTACTACAGGTGCAATATAAAGAGATGCTGTAACTTTAGAATGGTACATGTGTGAATCCTAACTTAAGATGCACCGCTGATAATATTAATAGAACATCAGAGTGATTTATCTCATCTGGAAATTTAAAAATGGATGCAAAGACGCGGAGGAATGAGTTTCAAATACAGAAAAGGCCAAGTGCTGCAATACTAGATGATACAAACGGAGAACTGGCATTTAGTGTTGCTGACTGCGGAGAAAGAAAGCCAGGACAACTCAAAATGTCAGGTGCACAAAGTAATGCATCTGTGCTTGGTAGGAGGCTAACATAGATGGTCCACTTGACAATTGCATATCAACTGCAGCAAAAAAAAAAAAAGCAGCACAAGGAATGGGTATTTAAAATGAGACACAACTTCCAGCAGAACAGAAAGCACTTAAAGCCAACCCTTTGGTCTGATGAGTCATCAGCCTGTAAATATACAGTATGATTTACAAGGCTTACAACTTGATACGTTTGTGATAGGATATTTCAGTCATCCAGGCACACTTTTAATACTACTTGTTTGTCCAGTTAGAAGGGTGATGGGTGACAAGTAGGTGGGCTGCATCCAGTTGTGAAAAATATCGTCCATCTTGAAGAAGCAGATAATGTACTTATTAAATTGGCTGTCAGGCAGACATTAATTCAGACTTACATTCTAAGACTGTCTGTCATTTTAACAGTAATAGCCACTAAATTCTAGGAATTGACTCTGAATTCAAGCTGGCAGCATGTGCATTGTAATAAATGTATCTACTAATTGCTGTAGTGTCTGAATGAGCAAACTGATTAATTAGGCATTTGTCACCTATTTCAGTATAGAACTCTGACTTTGGACACTATGTGAATGCTTTGCGTTAAGATACTGTGAGATGCTGCATTTTTTGGAAGTCAAACCAGGGCAGGACCTCTGGCAGGGGTCTGGGGAGTGTTATGGAGCAGAGGCATCTAAGAATATAAGTACAAGGCTTCCTGAAAACAGTGTCACCGGTAGACAGGATGGTGGAGAAGGCTTTTGGCACCGGCCTTCAGGGAATTGAGGATAGCACTCGGGGTGTTATGTTACAGTTGTACAAGATGCTAATGTGGCCACACTTGGAGTATAGTGTTCAGTTGTGGTTCACCTGCTACAGGAAAGATGCCATAAAGCTGAAAAGAGTGCAGAGAAGATTTGAGGATGTTGCCAGGACTTATGGGCCTGAGTTATAGGGACAAATTGGACAAGCTAGGACTTAATTCCTTTAAATCCCCTACAATGACAACCCTATTAGTCTTGCAGCTGCTTGCAAAATTCCCAGCAAATTTGTTCCACTAAATCCCATTGACTACTTGGGGCTTCTAGTACAATCCCAACAAAGCAATCACCCCTTTTTCATTTCTCTGCTCCACCCATCTGTATGATCTTTCAGAAATGACCTGAGACCACTGACGCAATGTTCTCCTTAATCAATAAAGCAACTCCCTTGCTTCTTCTACTTCCACCTCTAAATTATCGGTAGCACCTGTCCCCTGGAATATCAATCTGTTGAACCTGTTCTTCCCTTGGTCAGATTTTGATAATGGCTATTACGCCCCAGTTGCATCTGTGCCCTGTGATCATCACCTTACTTGACAGACATCAAGCATTGAAGTAAAATCAAATTAATCCATCATTCCCCCCTCCCCATAATGCTCCTGCCTATCCTGTCCACTAAATTTGCTGTCATTACTTTCTGTACTGATCTCCAGCATCACTATTGAATTATATCCCACCCCCATCTGATTCAAATTTAAACCCTCCTTCAATGGCGGCGGACTGCAGGAGTGGGGCGCCGTTGTGTATGGCTGCTCTGCTGCAGTCCGTCCTTTCACCCTTTTTTATTTTTATTTTTAGTCCTGTTACTACAAAATGTTTGTTGGAGGTCTTCTTTTATGTGGTGGGTGGGGGGAGGGGAAGGGGGAATCTTTTCCTGGTCCCTACCTGGTCGGAGAGGCGGTTTCCCTCCGAGCTGCTTCTTCGCCCCTTCCTCGCGGCCTACCATCAGACTGTTGCAGCGTTTCCTGTCGGGATCGGCCGGGACTACAGCTTCGGCGGTGGTGCAGTGCTGGGACACCAACACGGAGTGGGTGATGCCTTACCGGGTCACCGTGCGGTAAGCTCCGGAGTACTTTGACCGCCGACCAACATCCGAGGATCTGTGGCTGCGGAGCGTCCAGTCGCAGGCGGCGCTGGATTTAAACACCGCGGAGCCTGGGATTCGAGATCACCAGAGTCGGAGCTCCAACCAGCGCGGTCTGAAGACTTCGGGTGCCGCGGTCTCCGTGGAGGAAGCGGCCGCTCCAGACATTTCCAAGCCGCCGAGGAATGTTCACCCGATGCCGGCATTCCAGCTTTCTGGCAAGAGGGCCTGAAAACATCGGACTGGCTGCAGAGGCCACAAATAGACCCCGACCTCGGGTGATCACAGAAGGAGAGGACTGAACTTTCTGATGCCTTTCCCCACAGTGGAATTTTTTTATTCTGTTGTGGGGGGACGTTTGTGTTGAATTATACAATATGTTGTGTCGTTTTTCTTAATTTTAATTTTTCTATGGATGTACGGAAGCTTAATTATTTTTTTTCTATGTAAAGCACTTTGGTCTCAACGCGAGTTGATTTAAACGTGCTATATAAATAAATTTACTTTACTTTACTTTACTTTAGCACAAGCAAACCTGTCCGCCACGATTTAGGTTCCCCTTCAGTTCGGGTGCAAACCGGCAGGGTTGTGTACAGGTCAATTTTACCCCAGAAGTGATCCCTATGGTCTAAACATCTGATTCCCTGCCCACTGCACTATCTCCTGAGCCACGCATTCACCTGTCCCATCTTCCTATTCTTATCCCCACTAGCATGTGGCACCATGAGGAATCCGGAGAACACTACACTTGGGGTCCTGCTTTTTAACGTTTTGCTTAACTCCCCGTATTCACTCTGCAGGGACTCAATCCCTTTTGCTGCCTATGTTATTTGTGCCAATGTGCACACCTGACTTCTGGCTGCTCACCCTCCCCTTGGACAATATTGCACGACATCTTGGACCCTGGCACCAGGAAGCAACACACCCTCTAGCAGTCTCATTGTTTAGCTTACTTTAGAGATACAGCATGTAAACAGGCCCTCTGGTCCACCGAGTCCGCGCCGACCATCGATCACCCCATACACTAACATTATCCTACACACTCGGGACAATTTCTACCGAAGCCAAATTAACTTACAAACCTGTATGACTTTGAAGGTTGGGAGGAAACCGGAGTGCCCAGGGAAATGCACATGGTCACAGGGAGAATGTACAAACTCACCACAGACAGCACCTGTAGTCAGGATCGAACCGGGGTCTCTGGCGCTGTAAGGCAGCAACTTTACTGGTGTTCCACCATGTAGAATCTCCTGTCTGTCCCCCTTACCATCACTATAGGCCAGTCTAACCTCACCCTACACCACAGTTCCTCAGAGCCACACCTACTGCCACAGACCGGACCACTGCTGGACTCCTTTCAATGTTCTTCCTCCCTCCATAGCTTCCAAAATTGATATTTGTTTGGGAGAGGAATGGCCATTGGGGATTCCTGCACTCTCTGTCTATTCCCTTTCCTGGTGGTCACCCATCCACTTTCTGCCTGATCCTTAGCTGTGACCACCTCACTATAGCTTCTATCCCTTCTGCTCTCATTGTGCCAGACGATCGCAAGGTTGTCTAGCTGCAGCTACTGTTCCCCCATATGGTCAGTCAGGATCTGGACATTTCCCACCAGGTGTCATCCTTGGGGACACTGGTCAGCACGGATGAATTGGGCCAAATGGCCTGTTTCCATGTTCTATGACTCTCTGCCTCTATACCCTTTGTAAAAGTGATCGGATTGCATTAATGAAGTTCTATTGCATGGGTTGGGGAAAGGGGCTCGGAGAAATAAATAAAATACATGAACGTTATGTAATCAAACAGAAAAAGATAAATGTTAAATAGAGTCTGAAGAAGGGTTCTAACCTGAAACACCCCCCATCCTTTTTCTCCAGAGATGCTGCCTGACCCGCTGAGTTACTCCAGCACTTTGTGTCTATTTTCGGTACAAACCAGCACCTGCAGTGTTGAAATCATATTTATTAAAGTCCTGTTTATAAAAAAAAGCTCCATTGGAAGTATGGTAGGTGGACAAATATAATGTTGGGTGTGAAGCAGCCTGTTCAACATCAGGAGAGATGTTGTTAGTGGTAACAAGGCAGCCCTACTGGTAAGTGCAAGTTTTCTTTCCATGACACAATTATTCAAATTGAATATAGTAATAATTTTCTTAACATTTCACCTCATATCGTCCTGATGTTCTGACAGCCCATACACAATGGGTAATTTGACTGATCCAGGCTCTGTATGCTTTAGTACCAGCTCAAAGCTAGGTAGCTAATTCCATTATTATATTTCAATACCAATGCATGTTTTTCGCAGTGCTTCCATAAACGGCTTTTACCATTTTTAGGCGGAAAATAAGCTTTTTTATTGTTGCTGCTTTGGAACTTGGGGATCCTGTTGGATTTTCTCATTACCCTGAATTGTGCAGGGAAATATAACTTGTTATGTACTGCAACTGCATTAACGCTGCAAAGGATGTGTGTACATCTGTCAATATATCTGGAGCCACATGTGTCACTCTGATTAACCATACCTGAGTGTGCTTTGAGGATCTGCATTTACTATTTGCTTTACTGGGAAGACAGTGACATAGCTAAGCTAGTTGGTTCCAGACAGATGTGCAGGCTTCTGCAGATGGGATAACCCTACCTTGGCTGCAAAGGTGATCATTACATTCAGCTCCTATAATACTGGATTCTGCAGGACACTGCAGGGAAGAACTGGGACTATCCATGGAGGTATAGAGTGACAAGATAACAAGTCTGACTTCCACAGCCTACTTCCTAAGGACACCTGAGAAATGTGAGCAAACCATTTGCTCCTATTTTAATTCTGAGCAGCACTGCGATTGCTGTGATTTATCTGGTGTCTGTACCTGCCTGTGCCTGAAGAGGGTGCAACAATATAAATTACATGCAAATGAATATGAGATTTCCACTAATAGGTACATTGTCCCTTCAGAAAACTTGGCTTCATTGCTTGTTTTGCTGGCATTTCGGTTCTAGTTGTGTTAAAGGGACAGCTTTTTGAAGGTGACAATACAGTCTTTGCACTTTTTGAAAGACCACAGAGCAGTCTTTCCATTGAGCCAATCAAGGAAGGCAGTACCAACATTCCTCATCCACACCAAACTGAACGAGCTTAGTTTAGCTGCAGATCCCCAGTAGAAACAATCATTGAACAATTTGGAATACCTTTACACCTTGCAAACTTTGGAGAAGAGAAGAATGATAAGGCAGAAGCCACATTAGGCATTCAAGCATTGACTGCACAGGGATGTGTCCTCAGATCCTCAGAAATTTAGTCAGAAGATATTGTGGAATATTTTTTTTTCAATCGCAGGGTTGCAGGCATGACTGAAAGATCAACATTTATGCTCGCCCAAGTGGGTGTCACATTCCAGAAGTGCTTACGTCCTTGCAGTGAAAGTACTCTTGTGGTGTGTTAGGTAGGGATTTCCAGGAATATGATGCCTTGAAGGGGGAAACTTGTAACTTGGTGGGAAATTTGGTGGTAGTGGCATCCCTACATAAATGTTGGCTTTGTCCTTCAGAGCACTGGGGGTAATACCGAAAAGTCTTGGTGAGTTGGTGCAGTGTATTTTGCGATAATACACATAGCCAGGGTGAGTCTGTGATTTAAAATGGTATTCACTGTAGCTGATGGGATGCCAATCAGGCCAACTGCTTGGCTTGGATGGTGTCCAGTTCATTGAAAATATTGGAGTTGCACTCATTAGTGGAAGAAGAGAATATTCCATCACATTTTTGACATTTCTCTTAAATGATTACAAGGGATTTGGCAAGTCAGAGGTGAGTCATTTGCCATGGAATCCCTGGCCCTGACCTGTTCCTTTTGTCAGTATATTTATGTGGCTGGTCCTGTTAAGTTATAGAAGGGTCCTGACCCAAAAGGTGACCTATCTATGCCGTCCAGAGATGCTGACTGACCCATTGAGTTACTCCATCACTTTGTGTTCAATGCAATATTCCAGCATCTGCAGTCCCGTGTGCCTCCAGTTAACCTCTTAGTCAATAGTGGCTGCGAGGATGTTGATGGAAGTGTCTCTCTCGTTGGAATAAACCATGACTTGTTCTGCTACTTGCCTCTGAACAGCCCAAGGCCGAATGTTGTTCAGGTGCAAAAACAGATTTACTTTCCTGAGAAACTGTAAATGGAGCTGAACTGTATTAATAAAATTGTGAACTTCAACTTTACAATAAAGATACATCAGAAGATGCTTGATCCATAAAACCGTGCTGAGGAACTCCATTATCCTCAGGCTCAGATATCTGTCCTCTTTATATTAAATATCTTTCGAGTAGGATAGAGTTGATAGATTCCCTCTTTTCAATTTTCAATTTTAGTAATTCTCTTAGATACCGCACTCATCCAAATCTGTTTTGATATCAAGGACTAAAGATGGCGCCTACCTGCGGCGTCATTTTGCCAGCAGCACAACAGGCTTCATTGTGTCCGGAAACGTGGCCGACAGGCAGGACTTCAGGTCAGACTGAAGCGCAGGGGACTTCGACCCCCTCTTCCTACCATCCTTCTGGCCAATGTACAGTCCCTTGAAAATAAAGTGGAGGACTTAAGAGCAAGGCTGCTTTATCAAAGGGAGCTGAGGGAATGCTCTGTGTTCTGTTTCACAGAGACATGGCTCACCCCCAGCTCCCCAGACTCAGCAGTCCAGCCTCATGGTTTCTCCATCCATCGCATGGACCGTACACCGGAATGTGGGAAAGGGAGAGGAGGGGACGTCTGCCTCATGGTCAACTGCGTGGTGCTCAGACGTGGCAGTCGTGTCCAACTCCTGCTCTCCACACCTGGAACACCTGGCGGTGAAGTGCCGTCCCTTCTACCTACCAAGGGAATTCACCTCCATCATCCTGACCGCGGTCTACATCCCTCCCCAGGCTGATGCCCATCTGGCACTGGAGGAGCTGCACGCCGTGGTCAATGAGCACCAGACGGCTTACCCCGAGGCATTTGCCACCATAGCCGGGGATTTAAACAAAGCCAAACTTAAGAAATCGCTCCCTAACTTCCACCAACATGTCTCCTGCAGCACCAGAGGACCAAACACCCTCGACCACTGCTACACCACCATTAAGGATGTCTATCGTTTTATCCCTCGCCCTTACTTTGGTAAATCCGACCATACCACGGTGCTGCTTCTTCCTGCCTACAGGCAGCAATTAAAGAGCGCACCCCCAGAGGTGAGGACTGTTCAGAGCTGGTCGGGGTAGGGGGAGGGGGGGGGGGGCTGAGGAACTGTTTGGAGTCTGTAGACTGGGAAATGTTCAGGGACTCGGCAATGGACCTGAAAGAATATGCCACAGTCGTTACAGACTTCATAAAGAAATGTGTGGAGGACTGCATCCCAACAAATACCGGTGCCCAAGAAGAGCAAGGTGACGTGCCTCAATGACTATTAGCCTGTGGCAGTAACGTCTGTGGTGAAGTGCTTTGAGAGGCTGATCATGGCGCAAATCAACTCATACCTCGACAAAACCTGGACCCACTGCAGTTCGCTTACCACCACAACAGATCAACGGTGGATGCGATCTCGCTGGCTCTCCACTCCGCTCTGGACTACTTGGACAACAAAAACTCATGTCAGGCTGTTATTCATTGACTACAGCTCGGCATTTAATACAATCATCCCCTCCAAGCTGGTTACCAAGCTCTCAGAACTGGGTCTCTGCGCATCCCTCTGTAATTGGATCCTCGACTTCCTCATTCTGTTCGCATTGGTGGAAATGCCTCGATAACAATCAGCACGGGAGCACCTCGAGGCTGCGTGCTCAGCCCCCTGCTGTACTCACTTTATATTCATAACTGCGTAGCCGGTCATAGGGCAAACTCCATCATCAAGTTTGCCGACGACACCACTTTTGTGGGACGTATCAATGATGGTGACGAGTCAGAGTATAGAAGTAAGATCGACCGACTGACCAAATGGTGCCAGCACAATAACCTGGCTCTCAACACCAGCAAAACCAAGGAACTGATTGTGGACTTTGGAAGGGGTAGGATGGGGACCCACAGTCCCGTTTATATCAATGGGTCGATGATGGAAAGGGTCAAGAGCTTCAAATTCCTGGGCGTGCATATTTCCGAAGATCTCTCCTGGTTCCAGAATACTGATGCAATTATAAAGAAAGCACATCAGCGCCTCTACTTCCTGAGAAGATTATGGAGAGTCGGTATGTCGAGGAGGACTCTCTTGAACTTCTACAGGTGCACAGTAGTGAGCATGCTGACCGGTTGCATCGTGGCTTGGTTCGGCAACTTGTGCGCCCAGGAGCGGAAAAGACTACAAAAAGTTGTAAACACTGCCCAGTCCTTCATCGGCTCTGACCTCCCTACCATCGAGGGGATCTACCACAGTCGCTGCCTCAAAGAGGCTGGCAGCATCATCAAGGACCCACACCATCCTGGCCATGCACTTATCTCTCCGCTGCCTTCAGGTAGCCTGAAATCTGCAACAACCAAGTTCAGGAATAGCTACTTCCCCACAGCCATCAGACTATTAAACTCAACTCAAACAAAATCTGAATTAGCCTACTGCACTTTATATGCTTATTTATGTGTGTGTATATATATATTCAATGGTATATGGACACACTGATCTGTTCTGTATTATTTATGCCTGCAATATTCTGTTGTGCTGAAGCAAAGCAAGAATTTCATTGTCCTATCTGGGACACATGACAATAAACTCTCTTGAATCTTGACTACAACTTCAAGTCAAGATTGTTTTATTGTCATATGTCCCAGATAGAACAATGAAATTCTTACTTGCTGCAGCGCAACAGAATATGTAAACATAGTACACTGTAAACAATATAATAAACGAGGAAAAAAAAGTTCAGTGTGTATACACACACTCACAAATACACATATATATATATATACACACATACACACACAAAGCAAACAATAATGGTGCAATAATAACAATAATAGTCTACTGTAGTTCAAAGCTTATTCAAGGTTGTGGTGTTTAATAGCCTGATTGCTGTAGGGAAGAAGCTGTTCATGAACCTGGCCGTTACAGTTTTCAGGCTCCTGTACCTTCTTTCTGATGGCAGGATGAAACTTCTAAGTCATCTCCAGAATTGAGTTTATTGTGTCCACATAAGTATGAAGCAGATAATTGGAACATTCTCTGTGATCCTGATGGCAGAGAAACTGGGTATTTTGTAGGAGGTGTCCCTGAGCTAGGTCCTATGAACCTTGCGATTACATGTAGGCTTGATAATGATACCAACTTAAACCACCTCTCCAAGTTCTGTAAATAGGACTGATTAGCATTGAAGTGGATTTTTAAAAATCCTTTGTCGATGAATTGACAACACCAGTCAGATTACAATTGAGAGGACTACTTGTTGAACTAACTGGTTGTCATTACCTGGCTCAGACTACCTGCACATCGTGGAAACATAAACCTTTACCACTGAATGCAGAATGTATAGAGCGATGATGCAAATATCTCGAGTCCAGCTGTGAAAGGTTGCAACAACATAAAATCCAGCTGTCCTCATTTATTTGAGAAATGAATGAACCTGCAGTATTTTCAAATGTAGCTCACTAACGTCCTGATTAAATGCACCAAAAGTCATTCTTGCTGTCCCGAATTATCAGGGTCACTCGAAACTGATAGATGCTGTCAATTTCAGAGCCAGAGGGAGAGCAGGATCTCTTCAAATCAGATCTCAAAACTTAAATCAGGCATTACTTTCCTCCTGCTTAGCGTATGCATTGAGGCAATTAAAGCAAAATTAATGCACACTATCACAGCGAAGTGGGCACATTCCAGTTTTGGACATCACCTGCTGTTTTTTTTTTGTCAAACCTTTCCTTTTGACAAAATGAACATGGAGATAAATATGACCAGATCCAGACTCATCAATGTTAACGCCATATTCTGCACACGGACAGTTTTCAGTGATATAAATGGTTACTTATAGCACAGATGGGAACTAATGTCTTAAGTGAAGCAATTGGATCCATTCCTTGATAGTTTCTTCAAATATTTTTTGATCCTCTGGCAGTCACATTACTCCAGGCAGTATTTTTGCTAAATAAAAATTTAGCACAACTGCTCCATTGGCAGCAGTCTTCAAGGGTATTCAAGGGTGGTATGGGGAACTGTTGAAAAGCGGGGGAACAGGGTGAGTAGGGAGAATCAATTCAGTAGTGACTGGTATGGGGGAAAGGTGTTTGCAAGACAGCAAGTAAATGACGAGCTGTGAAAGAGATTGGGTATGTGGATGGGGGAAAGACAAGTAGTTCCTAGTCATGCCTACTATGTTGTGTTGTGCTGAAGCAAAGCAAGAATTTCATTGTCCTATCAGGGACACATAACAATAAACTCTCTTGAATCTTGAAGTGGTTGAAATATGAATCAGATAAATCCCATCATAATATTCGGTTGTCATATTTGTTAGAACTCTGAGCAATATGGGAATATTTAAACTTTTCCCATTATCCAGAAAACCCATAATCTCAATTTGATTTTGTCTTTTAAAAGTTACTTTCAAAATTCTCCAACTAAATAAATCCAAAGCTACAAGATGATAAACCTTCTTTACTGCACATTGTTGCTAATCAAATGAGATTTGGTTATTGCGGTATTGTGGTAGACAGAGTGGTCGGTGTGGGCAAATTGGGCCAAAGGGCCTGTTTCCACACTGTATGACTCTATGTTAGCTAAGTAATCAAACCAGTTGCTGCTTTAATACTAAAAGAAAACAAGTAAAGTAATTGTTACTCATACATTTTAATCAAGCTAAGGTACACAAAAAAGCTGGAGAAACTCAGCGGGTGCAGCAGCATCTATGGAGCGAAGGAAATAGGCAACGTTTCGGGCCGAAACCCTTCTTCAGACTGATCGGGGGTGGGGGGGGGGGGGGGCGGGGAGAAGAAAGGAAAAAGGAGGAGGAGCTCGAAGGCTGGGGGATGGGAGGAGACAGCAGGAGGGCTGAGGAAGGGGAGGAAGGGGAGGAGACAGCAAGGACTAACAAAATTGGGAGAATTTTAATCAAGCTACACTGGTTTTGGCAAACTACCCAAAAATCCTTCCCCATAATAATTAATAGCACAGTGCTGTTGGTAAATATTGTTTTAAGCTGTTTTTGTCCATTCAGCTCTATGGCACATAAGCATAAGTATGCTCCAATAATACATTTCTGTACATTATAATCAATTGTATTTAATCTTTGATAACTTTTGAAGCAATCACATGTATGTATTATGTATGCCTTTATTGCCATGTGGAAACGTACGGTGAAGTAGAGATACAATGAAAATATTGCATTTAGCAACATCACAGGCTAATAGACTCAGATGACGCACAAAAACAGCGATTAAACATAAATTATCCCAGGCAACATAAAGGAAAAGACTGCAAAACAACAAGACATGAATGCAAAAACTTGGTTGTGCAAGAGATGGTCTGTACTCTTCCATTGCTGAGGTGGGACTGGGCTTGTGCAGGTCAGTTCAAGAAGCTGATGGTAGCAGGATGCTGCTGAACTTGGTGGAGTGGGACTTTGGGCCTCCGTATCTCCCATCTGATAGCAGCAGCAAGAAGAGGGCACAGCCTGGATGGTGCGGATCCTTGATAATATACATTACCTTCTTGAGGCAGTGCCCCATGTAGATGCTTTCAATGGTGGGGAGGGCAGTGCCATGATAGACTGGACTGAGTCCACCTCTTGCGTTCCTGTGCGTTGCAATTATGTACCAAGCAATTATCCCGATACGTTGGCTAATTTAAAGTGTAGGGCAGGTTTTCTTTTCATATTACATTCTTTAGCTCGATGACTGTAGCTCCAGAATGTTTGGAGACTTATCATGAGGCAGAGTTGTCTACACTAATCTCATATTAGAGAATGGAACATAAAGTAATCCAAGTCACCATTCAGTTGATAACCACTGCATACTTCAACAAAGACAACAGTAGCTTTACCTTACCATTGCTAATGTGGGTGGAAGATTGCAACCTTCACGTGGTCCTCCCTGTTTCGACTAATGCAATCAACTCGACGTGCACAAATGGAAGATCAAGTAGAACAAGTTGTTCAACAACTTTAGGCTGTGCACGCCACATGAAAGAAGACCATTGCTAATAAAAATGTTAAAAATATATCACTAACTAGACCAAGTGCAGACCCGTTGGGTCTGTTCCCCCAACGTGCGGTTGTGGGGGGGAGGCGGCATGCAGCGTCACACACACTAACTATCCCCCCCCCCCCGCAGTCACGCTAATTACCCCCCTTGATATTATATTAATATTATTAATTTGCTCCTTTTACCCCACAAACACCCTATCTACTGACGCATAGCCCCCAACTTGCAGTCACATCTAGAGAGGGGGAGAGGGGGGGGGGGGGGGGGGTAGAGAGTGAGGGCAGAGAGAGAAGGGGAAGAGACCCAGAGAGAGGGGCAAGAGGGAGAGGGGGTGGCGAGGAGGAGAAGAGGGAGGGTGGGTGAGAGGGGAAAGGTGGGGGTGGAGGGGAGGAGAGAGAGAGGGTGAGAGTGAGGGGGAGAGTAAGTAAGTAAGTAAGTAAGTTTTATTTATATAGCACATTTTAAGTCAACTTGCATTGACACCAAAGTGCTTTACATAAATTAAATAATAAGTTTCCATACAAACCATAGAAAAAGGTTAAAAATAAAGAAAGAAAGAAAATGGACACAACACATTATAGAGTTCAACACAAACATCCCCCCACAACAGAATCAAAAATTTCCACTGTGCGGAAAGGCAACAGAAAGTTAAGTCCTCTTGCTCTGAAACACCCGAGGTCGGGGCCCATTTGTGGCCTTGCAGCCAGTCCGATGATTTTCAGGGCCCTCTTGCCGTGAAGATGGAACTCTGGCGTCGGGTGAAACAATTCCTCAAGCGGCTTGGAAAGTCTGGAGCGGCTGCCTCCTCCCCGGAGACCGGAGCACTCGTAGACTTCAGGCCGCGCCGGTTGGAGCTCCGACCCCGGCGAACTCGATCCCAGGCTCCGCGGCGCTCCAAATCCAGCGCCGCCCGCGGCCGGACGCTCGCAGCCCCAGCTCCGCGATGCCGGGTGTCGGCGGCCACAGCGCTCCGGAGCTCACCGCACGGCGACCCGGCAAGGCATCGCCCGCTCCGTGGCTCCGCTCCGTGATGGTGTCCTTGCGCTGCGCCGTCGCCGAAGCTGTAGTCCCGGCCGGTCCCGACAGAAAACGCCGCTCCATTCTCGATGGTAGGCCGCGAGGAAGGAGCGAAGAAGCAGCTCGGAGGGATGCTGCCTCTCCGACTAGGTAGGGGACTAAGAATTAAAGTTTCCCCCTTCCCCATCCCCACCCACCACATAAAAGACCTCCACTAACATTTTGGACAGGACTTAAAATAAAAAAGAGGTGAAGAGACGGACTGCTGGCAGGCTGCCATACACAGACGGCGCCCACTCCCGCACATCCGCCATCTTAGAGGGGGGAGAGGTGATGGGAGGGGGGGAGAGGGGAGGGGGAGAGGGAGAGGTGAGGGGAGGGGGAGAGGTGAGGGGAGGGGGAGAGGGGAGGGGAGGGGGAGAGGTGGGGAGCAGGGAGGGTGGAGGGAAGGGGGTAGGGGTGTGTGGAGGGGAGGGGGGTTTAGGGGAGGGATGGTGGGGGAGGGGATGGAGGGGAGGAGTGGGAGAAAAAGAGGGGAGAAAGAGAGAGGGGGGGGAGAGGAGAGGGGGGGAGAGGAGAGGGGGTTGAGGACAGGGGGGAAGAGGAGAGGGGGTAGAGGAGAGGGGGGAGAGGAGAGGGAGAGGAGAGGGGGGGGAGAGGAGAGGGAGGAGTGAGGGGTGTGCTGAGAGGAGGGTGAGGTGAGGGGAGGGGGAGAGGTGGGGAGCAGGGAGGGGGAGGGGGTGGAGGGAAGGGGGTAGGAGTGTGTCGAGGGGAGGGGGGTTTAGGGGAGGGACGTTGGGGGAGGGGATGGAGGAGAGGAGGAGGAGAAAAAGAGGGGAGAGAGAGAGGGGGGAGTGGAGAGGAGAGGAGGGGGGAGAGGAGAGGGGGGTAGAGGATAGGGGGGGAGAGGAGAGGGGGGAGAGGAGAGGGGGGGGAGAGGAGAGGGGGGGGGAGAGGAGAGGGGGGGGAGAGGAGAGGGGGGGGAGAGGAGAGGGGGGGAGAGGAGGAGGGGGGGGGAGAGGAGAGCGGGGGGAGAGGAGAGGGGGGGGGGGGGAGGGGGGGGGGGGAGAGGAGAGGGGGGGAGAGGCCTTTTTATTTCAACCCAAACTCCCCAAACAACCATTTGCAGGCAGTGCTTTTTTACTTTAACCATATTTTCATTTTCAAACCTCATTAAGGGTACTTACTCACAGTTGTGCGGACATGTGTTCAGTGTTATTCACAGCTCAGAGAAACGTGACCCTCTGCCTTCCTTCAGCTTGCAGACTAATTGAGGCACACCACTTCCTGGTTTTATAGTCCATCCCCCCTGCCGCCAGCGGGGGCAGCAGAGAGAATGGGGAATTTTGTAAAATCATTAATATCTCTGTCATTTTTCATCGACTGGAAAAATCCTCGGCACACATGCGGCGGAGGGGGGCTCTGAGCGAGGTGGCCAAAAATGACGGCCGTAGGTGGCGGCGTTCTCTCGGAAATCGCAGCACAGATCGCCAAAACCGGTCAAGAACAGACTTTTAGTAATATAGATTGCTAATTACCAAATATAGATGTAAGAAACCATCAACCGAATAGTGTGAATTTGATTGAGAATTTTAGAATGAAATAAACTTGTCTAGCCCAAGTATAAAAGACAAAGTGAAAAAAAAGCAATTCTCAACCCGAGCAGAATAGATTTCTAAGCTAAGAGCTTCTACTTGTCGAATTAAAGTGAATTCCAATTAAATTAACTGCTCTGTTAAGCAAATCTTAATTCCCTTGTAAGTTTCTATTTAGATACTCAGAAATATTGTCTGTTTGTTTTCTTAACCTTTTTACTTAGATTACATCCTAATCTTGCCTTTGTAATTATTTTACTGTCACATGTCCTGTTTTGTTGCGGTACCTAAAATTGTGACAAAATATAAAAATAAGGGATTTCCTTATTGTTAATAAGCATATTATAGACTGATTACAGAAATACAGAAAATCCATATTGTCATTCTGAGATATACATTAGTGATTTCAGCATCAGTAGTATTGCTAGAATAAGTTGCACTACATAGGGTGTGCAAGATATATTACTGAACACTAGACACTTACAATTGTTTTTTATATTTAAAAATGCAATGCTTTTATCATTTAATGTCATTTAGAATATTAAATAAGGTTATTACCTGCAAACCGCAGTATAAATTAATGGATGGATAAGCCAAATCAAGTGCTTGCTTAGTGAGACAGGAGGCAATAGGTTGTATTTCTAAATGCAAAGACTCCAGAAACTGTGCTGCATTAAGGTTTTAGAAAGGCATTCTGAGAACAAATCTTAAACCAGTTCTGTTTACTAAAACTCAGTACATTAACGTGATTAAAGCACAAGTTCAATAATCAGTTGTATCCCAGCTTTCTTTTTAAAGAATAATGCACTAGAGTGCTTATTATTACAACAATAATCACTGTTTATTCCAATATGGCTGAGCACTATCTTATTAAAGTAAGTCACTATAATACATGGCCTACATTTTATGTGTAAAGTATGTAGCATAACAGAATATTCAATTAAAACAACCCTTGAAATCTACACACTAACTGGAATTTAAGGTAGTCTCTGTGTAGAAAATATTATATATACGTTGGGATCTATTCAAGGACATTTTGTCTGTCATGTTGATGAAATTATTTCATTTCTGTACAATATACAATGTTTTTGGACATTAAAGAAATAGAATGTTGAATTTAAAATAAATTTACTTCAACATAAACAAACAAAAGGCTAATGGATAGTATGTAATCATTGAAAATCATTTCTGAACAGCTTGCACTGAGTTGCTTCTTGCAATACTGTTATCACATGTCTGATCATCCATTTCATCATCTTTTCAATTGAAACATAGCAGTGGTAAGTAACAGAATGACAAATGCAAAAAAACACACAGAAATATTCATATTATGGGTATTGGAAGAAGTAATGCACTGCCATATTTCATGATAAATTCACATTTGTTGCCTCCACTTTCAGACACCACATTTTAGATGAAATAGAATTATTGCCTGCAAAAACCTTTGAACGTGCATAAATGTACAGCAATTAAATTCACTTCTTTATATCTGGAAACCTCCATTGCAATTAATAGAGTAAATCAACATTGACTTTGCTCAGAAGTAAGCATGTGTTGTATTCAAAATATAATTAACAATCGATTCTATCATGTGTACCAATGTTTTGAGCACAATTCAGCAAAGGCTGGTGAAGTTGTTTCCATTGAACTGAGTATATTGTTTTGATTGAGCTGAATAGCTGGCTGTCAGCAGAAGCCAAGTCCAACTCCTTTAGGTCGCCATAAAGCTTTAATGGGTTCAGCAACCCCGTTGCCATTTGGTCCGAGCCCTGTGCCAGGAATCCACCCCATGGTTTGCATCATCCGACTGCCGATGTTGGTTTCTGGGATAGGATGGGCATCTTCACCTACAAATGCTATAATTAAGACATGCAGAGATTTCATTAGCATGGGCTCATTGAAAAGAGCAGGATAATCTGAATTAAATTCGAAGGCCTATAGTTCACTTAATTTACCTCAATAAATATCTGCCTTATCACATCACGTTGCAACTAAATCTCGTTGCAACTAAATCACGTTGCACTGATGTGCAATGACAATAAAATATATTATTATTACATGATAACCTCTTGAATACCATTCATAGATTCAAAGAATGATGGTTATATTTCCCAATGTTGAATAAAGACAAGCACAGGACCAGTCTTCAATTACATTCATTGGGAATGGATGAATGCAGTGTTAATAATCATGCCACCAACTTCAAAAATTCAATTTATTTAATTGCCCTCTCCTTCCAAGGAAAAGAGCTACTATTTCAGCCAGAAGATGAAAGACTGGCACTTATAACGCACATTTCACAACCTCAGAAAATCCAAAATTATAGTCAGCCAATTAAATGCCTTTGAATTGCAGTTCCTGTTGTAATATAAGTATTAGGCACCAAGAAAATGGTGAGAAAATTGGTATTTATTACCACAGAGGAATCAAAGAGAGAAAAAAAAAGTTAATTTAAATAACAGTGATAAGATAAAAGGAAGTATGCTTTGAAATTAACTAACATTTTGTCCTTTTATCTTTCCAAATTTGATATATGAATGTTTAAAAACTGTAAAATTGCTCATCCCTACAAATTCATCCCTAACCTATGTGCTCTCCAACTGTTCCTCTATAACTGTTGTGCTACAAGGCTGAGAAACTATATTCTGTACTCTTGGTATTTTTCTCTTTGCACTTGTACTTGTGATTTGACTGGATAGCAAGCAAAAGCTTTTCACTATACCTCGGTACAGGCCACATTAATAAACCAAAACGCAAAAAGATTTAGAAAGATCTGAGCAAGAATGTGTTTCACTCAGAGGGCAGTTAGAGTTTGGAGTATTCAGGCCTGATGGGTTGTAGAGGCAGGTACTCTCACCATATTTCTAAGTATCTTGATGATCACTTGAACCAGCAAGGCATAAAAAGTTAACGGATTTGTACAGATAGGTATTTGGTGATGGGCAGAGATGTTGTGGGACAATGGGCCTGTTTCTGTGCTGTATGATTCTACAAAGATTAGATTTTGTTTATCATTGATACAAAATAATAGATAAATAAATTCAAACAAATAATTGTTATCCAGTGGAAAGGGAAAGTCACACACATGACAAAATGGATGGGAGGACAGAATGTTCCTTCTGCTCCTCTTTTCAAACTTGATAGCATCTTCAATCCTGTTTTACTTCAAACAATTCCTCAGTTCTGTGGAAAGGTCATCATCCTGAAATTATAATTCTGTTTCTCTGTTTACTAATACTGCCAGCCCTGCTGAGTATTTTCTATTTTATTTCAGGTCTTGCAGACTTTTGCTTTAAGAAAACTATCTCAGGTGCTTTCTATGAATTTCTAAAACAAATTTACAAGCGATGCTGGCAATGAATCTTTATATATCAAATAGCCTTTGAACACTGCTAAATCTGTTGGATTTCTTTGAGGAAGCAAATAACAGGACAGTGAACATTGTTTACTTGGATTTTCATAAGGCCATTGATAAGGTGCCGCATGTGAGGCTGCGAAACAAGATAAGAGCACATGGTATTAGGGGGAAGATACTGGCATGGACATAAGGTTGGCTGAATGGCAGAAGACAAAGAGTGGGAATAAGCAGGCTTTTTCTGGTTGGCTGCCAGTGACTAGTCGTGTTCTGCAAGGATCAGTGCTGGGGCCTCCACTCTTCATGTTGATTATTAATGATTTAGATGATGGAATTGATGGCTTTGTGGCCACAATTGCAGATGATACGAAGATAGGTGGGAAGGCAGATAGTAAGGACTCTGAGATGGATCTGGATAAATTGGGAGACTGGGCAAAGAAGCGACAGGTGGAATGCAGCATAGCAAAGTGTGCAGTCATGCACCTTGGCAGCAGGAATAAAGGTGTAGACTATTTTCTAAATGGGGAGAGGATTCAGAAATCAGAGGTGCAAAGGAACTTGGGAGTTCTGGTGCAGGATTCCCAAATGTTAACTTGCAGATTGAATTGGTAGTAGGAAGGCAAATGCAATGTTAGCAGTCATTTCAAGAGGACTAGAAGAAAAAACTGGGATATGATGCTGAGGCTTTATAAGGCACTGGTCAGAGAACATTTAGAGTATTGTGAGCCGTTTTGGGCCCCGTATCTGAGGAAGGATGTACTGGCGTTGGAGAGGGTTCAGAGGAAGTTTACGAGAATGATCCCTAGATGAATGGGATAACATATGATGAGCGCTTGCTGGCTCTGGACCTGTACTTGCTGGTGTTTAGAAGGGTGAGGAGAGGGTGATTCATTAAAACTCATTGAATAGTGAAATGTCCGGATATAGTGGATGTGAATAAGATGTTTCCACTAGTGGGAGACTCTAGGATCAGACGGAGCAGTCTCAGAATAAAAGAACGTACCTTTGGAAAGGAAACGGGGAAGAATTTCTTTAGCCGGAGGGCGACGCTTCTGTGGAATTTATTGCCTCAGATGGCTGTGGAGGCCATGTCATTGGGTATTTTTAAAGCAGAGATTGACAGGCTCTTGATTAGTAAGGGCGTCGAAGATTACGGGGAGAAGGCAGGAGAATGTGGTTGAGAGGGAATGATAGTCAGCTATAATTGAATGGCGGAGCAGATGATGGGCCGAATGGCCTATTTCTGCTCCTATGACTTAGATAGATTTTCAATATTTTGACATTAAAATAAAACTAGTTTAAGAAATCTATTTGAAAAATAAAATTTCCAATATATCTGAATGGCTCAGTATTTGATCAAAATTAAATCTGCCCCATGCATAAACCAGTCTGGTTTTAAAAAAACAACCACTTAACTGTACTTTCAAGTCATACTTTATTTCTTTTTTTCTCTCTCCACCAGGCTAAACTGAATGGCAGATCATAGGTCTACAGCTGCCAGAAGCTAGACATCTGCTTAATCACTCTCTGATGTTATAACAGCTTAACGCACGGATGAAACACAGTTATTATGCAATATCCTATCAGATGGAAAATTATTCTAATGGTTTTGTTTTTATCACTGTCACAGTTACTACCACGAAAATCTGTTTCAGGTAAACTAGTATTGCTAATACTGGCTCTGTTACAATCAAAATGGCCAAAGCAATTCTTGGCAATGTTGCACAAAAATCTGCAATTATATGATGGAAAGATGTTCTGTCAAGGTTTTATATTAAATAAATACAAACTGGCCTTTAACCAAACTTCACATTTAGGACAACTAGATATATTGAAATGCAAGTCAAAGCCTTAGATATCAAGTATAAATGACACATTGTATTGATTTTTACTGAGCATTTCATCATGGATTTCCTCACAAGACAGAGGAGTAAATTCCCAGACAATCCATTTGAAACTAGAGGCGATTCAACAAGCACTCTGGTTTCAAGGCAGAAGTAGAAAATAAACGTCCATGTCAAGCCGTAAGTCCAGCAAGTTGCAAAGCAAATGACATTAGCTTAATTTCTGAAGGGACAGCTTTATAAATATGGAATGGATGAAATGAAATAATACATGCGTATGTGTGAAGAGTCTACGATATATTCTGCTTGATGGGGAATTGGTTGAATGACTTTACATAAGTGATTTAAATATCAGAATTAATCAATCTTATGTCACTGAAGAATATTAAATGTCTTTGCAGATGAATCACATGTCTCTGCTATCACGATTTCCATCTCCATAACAGTCAGATTCCACGCCGCTAAAAACCAGAGTGCTGAAAACTTCATTCATGCCTTTGCTAACTCTTGATTTAGCTATTCCAACACACCCCTGCCAGTCACCCTCATTCCACTTTCTTTGTTAAACTTGAGGCCATCCAGAACTGCTCCTCATTGACCTACATTGCACCGTTGCATATAAACATAATTTCTGCACCTGCTGAACGATGCTAACCACCGCTACGATTTTAAAATTCCCAACTTATGTTTTCAAATACCCCTTTTAATGTCTCTGCCATTCAGATAATTACAAATATTAAAGTTGATGTAAATAAAAAATATAGGTAGTTCAGTAAAGATTTAGATATTGTGGATGATATTAAACTAAAGCAAAATGCTTAAATATAAATGTATTTCCCCTATTTTATTGAAACAACTGGAGACTCTGCACCTGCATCAGCTCTGATCTGGCAAAGAACCAGGGAGGCAATTACTCAGTAATCAGGAACATGTGTGGATCTGGTCTCATTCAACTGATTTAACACTTATGATGCAAGGAGGAATGGAGCTATGGGAGAAAGTGTGTTCGACAAGTGTACAGCCTTGTTTTGCATTTGACTAGAAATGCTGACTAATGAACTGTGACCCAAACAAAAGATGGGTGGAGATAACAGAAAAGCGAGATCGATTTCCGAAAATGGAGTGCACTGGTCAGAGGTCAAAGTCCATGCTGTAAGCAATGTCACAGGAAAGACCATGATGGTGGTTTTACAACTTGAGCAACTACATTCTTGCTGAAAGTGCAAGACCTTGACAGTAACCATCCCTTAATAGATTCAACAATGTGATTTGAGAAAATTAGAGACACAGATCGGATATTTGGCTGAACAAGTGGTGGGGAAAGAAGATATTTAGTCATCCCCAGGGCAATTTTAGGGAAAGAACAGTCATCTGGATGGATACTCTTCAAACATCGGAACTGTTAAGAATGCCCTTTGAGATAAGGTAAAATGGAGTAATAAAAACTGATGAAGGAGTGTTTAAGAATAAGACGAATGAAAGAGAAATGAAGTCTGTAAGATCAAGGGGACTTATGGAGATGTGCTTCTTAAGAAACATCAGATTGAGGTTATGTGCAAGGATTGAGAAAGGAAAAAAATGAGCAAATAGAAAGGATAAGTGCACTGAGGAATATAAATGGATCAGGTTGCAGTATTTCTATGCTGACATGCTGAGCATTTGAAATAAAGCTACAGACATTTATTAGATGGAAGAATGCAACACCATAAATTTGATGGAATGTTGGCTTCAGTCAAGGCATGATTCAGAACTAAATATTCTCGGCTATAAAATTAGAGAGGCAAAGAAAAGTGGCATAATGGCCTTATTAATTAAGAATTCAATTACAGACATAGAAAATATAGGTATTTGGGTCTCATAAATGGCAATGAGATAAATGACCAGACAAGCTCAGGTTGAGCAAGAAACAGTGGTGAGAGTATAAGGAGAACCCTGCTGATTTTTATATATCTAGATGGGATTTAGTTGAGTGAGTAAGCAGAGCCTATATTCAACACCTCTGTTAAGAGACAGTATTTCCAGCAGTCAGCGAGAGGGCTAAGTTGAGGCAGACACCAGCGATGAGGTGGTCATGATCTCATCCTTCTATGGTATACAAACTTTGATTACACTTGAACGTTTGTATATCTTCCTAGATTTCCACTGATCACCAAATGTGAAATAAATGATAAGGAATTATACACTGAGTATCAACGTGAGCAAAGCTTCATTTGTAGGAGTAATTTAATTTTCATACAAGAAATCAGAGAAACATTTGTTGGGGGGGGGGGGGGGAGGGGGGGGTAGCTAAGTCCCAGCGAAGTAAGAACAATTATACATTGTCAGTGCTTGGGCCTGAAAATTGAAAATTTTGAAGCTAGACACAAAAAGCTGGAGTAATGTCACCCATTCCTTCTCTCCAGAGGTGCTGCCTGTCTCGTTGAGTTACTCCAGCATTTTGTGGCTACCTTCGATTTAAACCAGCATCTGCAGTTCTTTCCTACACAATCTAAATTCCTAAATGCATTGTGTGCTCTAGTCAGTGTGGAAAGGTGCACTATTCCATCCATGCTCAATGTAGTCTCCCTAAAGATTGTTAAATTTGTGCCAATTCATTTTTTATTAATCTTCTTCAAACTACAGGCAATTCAGCCAACTTAAGAGAATCATCTTCCCTCCTTGTAGCGTTATCTTTCCTCCCGACATTATAATTAATTACATTTGTGTTATTTTAGCAGTTGAAAGACTGTCTGTGACTAAGACAGTATTGAATCCATTTTCAGCCTGTGGGCTTGAATTATTTTATATGAGCAAATTTTTAACTCTGATCCTATATTTTAGGCTTCTAAATCATTCAGCCTATCTTGTAATAGAATATAGCCAATGCCCCAGTGATAGCATAATTTAGTATTGCAAGAGCGAAGACAAAAATTCCAAGGAAGTCCCATAAAATAAAAGATCCCAGTGGTTTGGACAACATCAACCTCAGTAACAGAAAGTTCTAACGACATTACTTCAGCATTACAAGCTTACTCTGTTAAGAAACGTAGACTGGGCGATCGTTTTGCGGAAAACCTTCGCTCAGCCTGCCTGAACCGACCTGATCTCCCGGATCCCGGCCACTTTAATTCTCCTTCCCATTCCTACATAGACCTTTCTGTCCTAGGCCTCCTCCATTGTCAGAGTGAGGCTAAATGCAAATTAGAGGGTCCGCATCTCATATTTCGCTTGGGCAGCTTATGAATATTGATTTCTCTCACTTCAGGTAGCCCTGGCATTCCCTCCCTCTCTATCCCTCCCCCACCCAGGTCACACTAGCTTCTCGTTTTCACCCTACAACAGCTAACAATGGCTCGTTTCCTTTATCATCGTTACTTTTTTGCATCTCTTTTATTCATTGTTCTTTATCTCTGCACATCATCGTCCATATCTCTAGTTTCCCTCATCCATAACCAGTCTGAATGGTCTCGACCCGAAAGGTTACTCATTCATTTTCTCCAGAGATGCTGCCTGTCCCGGTGAGTTACTCCAGCATTTTGTGTCTACCTAGGAATGTATATTGCTCTAGTTAATGTTGTCCGGCTACTTCGAGGAAAAGTTGTTCTTCAATGTTACCAAATCATAACGTTATTTGTGTTAAAGTATGGCTTTACATTAGAGGAGTGAATAATGAAAAGGAATAATTATATTTTCACTTTGAGGTAACTCATCCCCCCCCCACTTAAATCTGATTTTTAAAACATCTCGATCTGTGAATACCTTGTAATGAATGGCATCATTATCGTTACAGGAACTATGTTAAAAACAACAAATTGCATTGCTATAGCACCATTGGAACCTTTTTCGTATGAATGGAATCATTCATAAATCAACACTATTTTGAAGGAGCATAAATAGTGCAGTGGTAGAGTTGTTGCTTTACAAAGCTTGAGACAGAGGTTCGATCCTGATTATGGGTGCTGTCTGTGTGGAGTTTGTATGTTCTCCCAGTGACCGCATGGGTTTCCTCCCACATTCTAAAGACGCCCAGGTTTGTAGGTTAATTGGCTTTGGTAAATTGCCCCTAGTGTGTACGGTATAGAACTAGTGTACAGTGATCGATGGGCAGCATGGACTCGGTAGACTGTACATACGTTGAAGCTCTAAACTAAACTGAATTAGAATTAATAATAAAAATGTTGGCTGATGAATTAAGCATTAGTTCATTGGGAGCAACAGAATTTCTTGCTTTACTTTCAGTATGCAATGCCATCAGCAAATGCTTATTTCTTAAATAGATGTGCACAAAGAAAGAATACCAAAATACATTTTCAGATGCCAAATGAAATGAAGGAATCAAAGTAAATGTAGATTCCTTTGTTCTCATGTGCTCTATTGTTTTATATGATGTAGGTGCATTTACTATATCAGGATTGTTTTGTGCAGGTATTTTCTCAGCTTTTATTTTTAAACTGCCTGCTTCACACGTTACAGGTAAGTATTTCCTATTTGAACTATTCCTTGATCCAGTAATGAATTCGCTTGAGCACTTGGTGAAGATGAAATCACTGGAAATTTACATACAGCAGCTCTGCGTTGAAGGTTTAAAGAAGTAATTTTATTTTTGCTGATTTCTTCATGAAACCATCTTCACCATATAAATTCTTCAAAATTATTTCTGTAAGAATTGTAACGTAGGCATTTTTGAAGTGGAGCACCTTCCACTTTTGGTTTTATATCTTATTTACAATTGTCACAAAAATAGCCTCCTCTTCTCTCAAATCTTCCAAGAAACACAGTGGACAGTACACTTGCATAATTGGCTCAAGAGATGAAAATCTTGTATCAGTCTCTGTGGCCACTAATCTATCCAACTGACTGCAGGCTTAATTGGCTGTTTGTTTAGTAATTTGGATCCTAAAGTGCTTGTATTGATGTTGGATAAGAAGCCATACTGTGGAGATACAAGACGTTTCAGTGCCTGAAGCCAGGGGTAATGTTTGTATACTGTATGTTATGACCTTTATGGACATCTCCTGTTAATAAACATTCTGCACATGTAAGCAGTCTCTTGCTAAATTATGTTTTATGTGATTTTCTAGTTTAATACTACAAAACAACATTAACTGTAATTGTAAAATTGGGAGCCAAGAAATCTTTTTTTTTTACAGACTCTAATATGTAATGAAAATAAGGGAATTTTGATTTTTAAGGTGATTTAAGATTTAAAAAAATACTGCTTTTACAAAGATTAAAGAGGACCAATAACCTCTTTTTCAGCATTTTTGTGCTTTTAGACATTTCAACTGGAATGATTTTGCTCGTCAACTAAATAACCAACACAAAGAGCATCACATCTTTTCGATGCATTCATTAAGGCTACGGACATAAAGAGAGCTATTCATTACTTAACTAGCAATTGCAAACAAAGACACTGACTTTGATTCAGAGCCGAGAATTGCTGTAAATTCAGAAATCAATACTTGGGTATATCAATATTAATTTTGTTGTTCAATACAAAGAGGGAGGTGTATTGAATATCAGCAGTGTAATAAATAGCATAAATCAAGTGTCTGTGTCATTTTGCAGATGAATAAAAATGAACCCCGTTTTACTGCTTTCGTAGCTTTTTTGTATTTAAAGAAAACGTGGTACTTCTTCACTGTTTTTGCTATGATCATTAATGCAAATATCAGCTTATATGTCTGTTCATTTTGTTTGTTGGTTCTTGATGCTTTAGATTCTTTACGATTTTATGATTATGCACTAAAGTACCAGGAAAATTGTACACATTTCTACTTCAGCTATTAAAATGTCAGTTAGGTAAATGAAATAAATAGCTTTAACCCTATTTGACTATTTTTATTCATTTTCTTGGATTGGGGATTCATTGGCAAGATCAGAATTCATGGCCATCCCTAATTGCCTTTGAGAAGTTGATGGTGAGCTATATGCTTGAACTACTGCAACTCTTCTGGTGATAGTACACAGACAGTTTTGTTGGCAGTGATACCCTGGATTTAGATCAGCCGATACCCAAGGAATTGCCTTATATTTCCAAATAAAGATGGTGTTTTACTTGAAGGGAGACTGGCAGGCGGTGGTGGTGTCTTTGTTCGTCTTCTTGATTGAGGTTGAGAGTTTGGGAGCTACTATCAGAATTTCTTAAGCAAGGAGCTACAGCATATTTTGTACATGGTTGCCATTGTGTACCACAGGTGGGGGAAATGAATGTTTAGGGTGAGGGAGGTGTTTCTTTATCCTACATGATGATCCAATTAAAGAGTTGCCAGCATGGAACTAGGCCTTTCGGTTCACCATACCTCTGCCAACCATCATGCCTGTCGATATGAATCCCTCTTGCACGCATTCTTTCCATATACATCTACAGTGCATTCAGAAAGTATTCAGGCCCCTTCACTTTTTGCACATTTTGTTACGTTGCAGCCTTATTTTAAAATTGATTAAATTCTTTTTTTTTATCATCAATCTACACACAATCTACATCAATCTACACAGAATGAAGAAGCGAAAATGGGTATTTAGAAATTTTTGCAAAGTAATTAAAAATAAATAACTGAAATATTACATTTACATGTCTGAAGATGGGTCACGACCGGAAACGTTGCCTATTCCTTCGCACCATAGATGCTGCCTCATCTGCTGAGTTTCTCCAGCAATTTTGTCTACCTTCGATTTTTCCAGCATCTGCAGTTCTTTCTTAAACTTTACATAAGTGTTCAGACCCTTTGCTATGACACTCAAAGTAGAGCTTTGGTTCATCCTGTTTTCATTGATTATCCTTGAGATGTTTCTACAACTTGATTAGAGTCCACCAGTGATAAATTAAATTGATTGGACATGATTTGGAAAGGCACACACCTGTCTATAAAAGGTCCCATAGTTGACAGTGCATGTCAGAACAGAAATCAAGCCATGAAGACGAAGGAATTGTCCGTAGACCTCCGAGACAGGATTATTTCGAGCACAGATGTGGGGAAGGGTATAAAACAATTTCTGCAGCATTGCAGGTCCCGAAGAGCACAGTCACTCTTAATGGAAGAACTTTGAAACCACCATAACTCTTCATAGAGCTGGCCACCCGGCCAAACTGAGCAATTGGGGGAGCAGGGCCTTGGTCAGGGAGGTGACCAAGAACCCGATGGTCACTCTGACAGAGCTCCAGAGTTCCTCTGTGGAGATGGGAGAACCTTCCAGAAGGACAACTATATCTGCAGTACTCCACCAATCAGGCCTTTATGGTAGAGTGGCCAGACGGAAGCCACTCCTCAGTGAAAGGCACATGACAGCCCGCTTGGAGATTGCCAAAAGGCACCTAAAGGACTCAGACATTGAGAAACACGATTCTCTGGTCTGTTGAAACCAAGATTGAACTCTATCGCCTGAATGACAAGCGTCATGTCTGGAGGAAACCAGGCACCGCTCATCACCTGGCCCATACCATTTCTAAACACCTGTTTCGCTTCTTCATTCTGGGGTATTGTGTGTAGATTGATGATAAAAAAAAAGAATTTAATCCATTTTAGAATAAGGCTGTAAAGTAACAAAATGTGGAAAAAGTGAAAAGGTCTGAATACTTTCTGAATGCACTGCTCATTCAACTACCCGCCCAGATGCCTATTAAATGTTATGTGCCTGCTGCAAGTAAGCATTTATATATATACACACACACACACACATTCACGTATACATGTTTGTAGGAAAGAACTGCAGATGCTGGTTTAAATCGAAGGTAAACGCAAAATGCTTGAGTAACTCAGCGGGACAGGCAGCATCTCTGGAGAGAAGGAATGGGTGATGTTTCGGATCGAGACTCTTCTTCAGACTGAAGAAGGGTTTCGACCCGAAACGTCACCCATTCCTTCTCTCCAGAGATGCTGCCTGTCACTGAGTTACTCCAGCATTATAAACACGTGCACACATAAGTACACATAAAAAACAGACAAACAATAATAGTACAATACTACCAATAATAGTCTATGTGATTCAGCTTATTGGACTTGCAGCAGCACAACAGAATATGTAAACATAGTACACTGTAAAAAATATAATAAACGAGAAAAAAAATCACACACACATTGATTTTTTTTCTCGTTTATTATATTTTTTACAGTACACTATGTTTACATATTCTGTTGTGCTGCTGCAAGTAAGCATTTCTGGGACATATGACAATAAAGCACGCTTGACTCTTAACATCTCTCTCTCAAAATGCATCACATCACATTTTATCTGCCATACTTTAGAATGCATTCCCAGTTGAGTAATATCCTGTTGCAACCTTCTTTACCGCCCACTGTACCAACAATTTTGGTTTCATCTACAAACTTACTTATCGTGCCATCTATAATCTCATCCAAATCATTAATATATATTGCAATCAATAGAGGACCTAGCACTGACCCCTGCGATACACTGGTCAGACACTCCTTCTGAAAAACAGCCCTACACTGAAGGAAGGGTTTCGGCCCGAAACGTTGCCTATTTCCTTCGCTCCATAGATGCTGCCGCACCCGCTGAGTTTCTCCAGCAATTCTGTCTACCTACACTACCATCCGCTGTCTCTAACTCTATATCCTAACTCACCCTGAGTCCAATATCTTCTCATCTTCTGGATCAGTCTATTATGTTGGACCTTATCAAAGGCCATGCTAAAATCCATCTAGATAACGTCTACCACTCAGCCTTGTCACTCCTCTCAGTCATCTCTTCAAAACACATTTGTGAGACATGATTTCCCATGCACAAAACCATGCTGACAATCCTTAACCTGTCCTTATCTTTCCAAATGCAAATAATTTGTGCCCCATAGAATCTCTTTCAATAACTTTCTCACCGCTAATGTAAGGCTCGCCAGCCAGTAGTTCTCAGGCTTATCTCTCCTGCTTTTGTTAAATAAAGGCACAACATCAGTTTTCCTTCAGCCTGCCTGTACATTAAATTCAGCTAACAAAGTTATAAAAATCTGTCGACAACAACCATTTTCTCTGTGAGGTTTAACTCCAGCCACTGGAGTATTTTCGACTCAATGCCCAATGACTTCAATTTTACTAGGGCTCTACAATGTCACACTCAGTCAAATGCTGTGTTGATATGAAACAGCATCATTCTCATCTCATCTCTGGCATTCAACTCTTTGATTCCTATTAAAACCAAGGCTCTGATGATATCTCAAACAGATCCTAGCAAACCAATGAGTAGGTTATTTGACTAAGCTCTGCTTGACAGTACTGACAATACCTTCTTTCAATAAGAATAGACTGATCAGTAGTAATTAGTTGAATTGCATTTGTCCAGCCTTTCGATATAGTTTTTTATATACTTGAGGCAATTTTACACATTGTTTGGTATATGCCAATATTGTGACTAAATTAGAAGTGCAGCTACCAAGCACAGGTTGGCAGAGCAATAGCTAGAAGCTTAGTCTGATAGTCATTGCTGTATCCAGTGCTCTGAGCTATTCCCTGACATCATTAGGAGTGAATCAAACTGGGCTGAAGACTGGCTCCTGTGATGGTGGGGATCTCAAGTGGAAGGTAAGTTTGATTGTCTACTCGGCACTTCTGGCTGAACTGGTTTGTGAATGCTTCTGCCTTGTCCTTCATCTCACATACCGGGTCCTGCCATCATTGAAGATGGTGATATTTTTGGATCGCCTTTCTCCCATTACCTGTTTAATTATTTACCAGATGCATGGCTGGGTTGGTCGGATGCCAGGGCTGTGATTTGATTCATTCTCCATTTCTACGGAAGGAAAAAGCCGCAGTATAATGCTTCAGCACCGGTTATAAGTTCTGAAAGCACTTCCTGCCCCTGACCCTCATTTAGCAAGGACTGTCAATTGAAAAAAAGCTCAAATTTCCTCCACACACAAACTCATGGCACACCTGCCTACACATCCAACCACAGCCCCTTGCTCCCAGATTTAAAGCTGTTCACAATCCAAGCCCTAGCTCTTGACAACACCCTGTTCCTACACTCCTTTTCCGAGCAATGCTCTGACCTTGCACTCTCAGTTCTGGGGCCGTCCTAATTCCTAATCAAGTTCCGACCTACTTGCTCTCAGTCCTGGCCATGATCCAAGCTTTCACTTCTGGTCTTGGTTGCAAACTGGCCAAACTGACCACCGGATCACCTACAAAATCCTGGTCCTCACCTACAAAGCCCTCCACCATCTGGTCCCCCCATATCTCACTGACCTCCTCTCCCCCTACCAACCCTCACGGTCCCTCAGATCCACATCAGCCGGTCTCCTCTCCATCCACAAGTCCAACCTCCGCAGTTTTGGGGACAGAGCCTTCTCCAGGGCAGCTCCCAGGCTCTGGAATTCCCTCCCCCAACCATTCCGCAATTCCGTGTCCCTCACCATCTTCCAGTCCCGCCTCAAGACCCATCTCTTCACCTCTGCCTATCCTTAGCCCCACGTCCCCCTCCCTTTTCATCTGTGCTTGAATTGCCTCATATTGTGTTTTGAATTGAATTATGTCTTTAATTTGTGTACTAGTCATGTCTCTACTATTTATTTCATTCCCCTTACATGTTTTTCCTCTACTTGCTAAATTTTTGTAAGGTGTCCTTGAGACTCTTGAAAGGCGCCCATAAATAAAATTTATTATTATTATTTTTGCCTCTCCCTGACCACAGTTTCTGCTACATTCTGGCTCCTAACTTCCAGTCCCGCCCAGCATGTTCCTGCCCATGCTTTGGACTCCCATTGCAGGCCACATCTCTGACTGTGTACCTGCTCCCTTGGTCTATGTGTGTTGTGCACAGCCAGTTATTAAGAGCACATGGTTAAGACAGAAGTAGGTGAGCATGGACTGTCTACTCAAGAACTGGCAAACAAGACAAAAAGATGTTTAATTGAATTTCCTCTCAACGCAGATGCTGTTCCTCCAGCAGCTTGGTTTTTGCTCCAGACAACAGCAGCTGCACTCTCTTTTCTTTCTCTCCAGTTATTAATTCACATGCTCGGTGTCATGACTCATTCAGCATGAAAACGGGCTCTTCAGCCCATCAAATCTATGCAGGTCATTAAGCACCCGTATAAACTAACTACACTAATCCCTGCTTATCTCCCAACATTCCCATCAACCCTCCCCAAGTTTTACTACATACCAAGGGGCACTTAATAATGGGTAATTAATCGACAAACCCACACATCTTTAGGATGTGCTGCTTGTTTGGAAAGGGCAGCACCTAGCAGAAACCCACACAAGTCACAGTGAAAACATAGAAAGCGCGTGACAACAACATGGGTGATCAGGACTGAATCTGGGTCTCTGAAGTCAGTTGCGTGAGTGCTTCCTGAAAGGAACCAAACCTCTGCCGTCAGTGCTAATTTTATTCACCTTATCCTCTTTGTTCCCCAGTTACTGGCTCTCATGGAAACATTTTATTACAACCAGAACATTTCAACACACTTGATTCCCATCTTAACTAACACATACTATGTTAGTTTTTAGTGCATTTTACTTAAGTGACAATGTACCTGCTACTCTCATTTTAGGAAGCATTACTTTGACATATCTAGATAAACATCTGCTGCTAATGCTATCACAGATTCTTATCTACGGCTGTGCTAATAAAGATAACAAGTTGCAACAGTCGCAGAGTGACGTCAAGTACAAATGAGAATGAAGACCTGGGAATATAAGAGGGAAAGTGTTGCTCCCCTCCAAAGAATAAAGGGCCTGTCCAACTTTTTGGCGACTGCCGGCATCATTGACTGACGTATCAGGTCATCAAAAAATTTGCGGCGTGGTGACGTATGATGCACGGTGTTTTTTCAAGAGTCGCAACATTTTTGTTTGTCGCCGCTGGATTTTGACATGTTCAAAATCTTTTGGCAACACTGATATGACGCCAGCAGTCGCCGAAAAAATCGCCAAGTGGGACAGGCACTTAAAGCAATGACAACCTTGGCTGCAGACATTAGTGACCTCACAGGCAAGTAATGGGATGTTTCGAGAGACATAGTTGAGAGTGTTGGAAGGAGTTCAGCTCTCTCATCTGCAGTGAATTGAAGAAAATTTCCCATGACTTGGAGAACATTCTGAAGAGTGAAAAATTGTGAAATATAATTCACATCAACACACTGTTGATGAAACGGTTTCCGGGAATACTCTGTGCGGGCTTTCCTTCTTCTTTGATGTTAGGGATTTGATGTTAGGGAGGGAGGAAGGCCTTTCAAGATATCACTGGGGCAGCTATTAGGTCATGTGATGGGAGCAGAATTAGGTAATTCGACCCATGAAGTCTACGCCATTCATCGTGGTTGATCTATCTCTCCTTCCTAACCCCATTCTCCTGCCTTCTCCCCATAACCCCTGACACCCTTACTAATCATCTCTGCCGTAAAAATATCCAATGACGGCCTCCACAGCCTACTGTGGCAAGGAATTCCACAAATTCAGCACCTCTGACTAAAGTAATTCCTCCTCATCTCCTTCCTAAAGGAACGTCCTTTAATTCTGAGGCTATGACCTCTCGTCCTAGACTCTCCCACTTGCCAGCACACCCTTCCTCAGATATGGTACACAAAATTGCTCACAATACTCCAAATGCGGCCTGACCAGCGCCTTATAGAGCCTCAGCATTACATCACTGTTTTTGTATTCTAGCCCTCTTGAAATACATTACAGAGAAACTGACCATTAGCACTGACCAAAAGTGCTTCAGAATTCGGCAAATTCTGAATTCACTGTATGTCATGTTGTCACTTGCGGGCGGAGCACCAAGGCAAATTCCTTGTATGTGAATACTTGGCCAACAAACTCATTCATTCATTTAAACTTATTCATTCATTCATTCATTCATTCATTCATTCAAAGGTCCTGGGGATCTCTCAGGAGAATGACACTCCCTGCTTCCTTTAAACTTCCTCCTGTTTCCATGCACAAAGCAGCTACATTCATAGGCCTGGCATCCATCCCATGTTACCATCTGCTGATCCCACCCATTTACATTATTTCACACTAATCGCACTGCAAAGTTAAATTATACGTGTTGAGGAGTCCACCATTACGTACGTGAATTAGCAGAGTACCATTGGTGAACTTGCCAAATTTAGAAGTCGCAGAGCTACCAAAGAGACTAACCAGCTGTAGCCTAAAAAGGAGAGTTTCCACACTTCAGTATTCCGGGTAACAGTATTCAAAGCTAAAAGGACCGCGTGAATTTATGTATTGGCTCCTGTTTCTCGGTAGATACCCAGGCCATCTATTCATCTTGTCGAAAGTAAATATGCAAGAACAGGAAATATTAGGCAATCACCACAGCGATGGACGTGCTTGAATTAGTTGTTAAGACCTTGGAGGGCATAAAAATTGACTAAGATGATACTCATGATGAGGGATTTACCCATGAGAAAAGGGGGCTCTTTTCAGTGGAGCGAAGAACTTAATGAGAAAATCTATTAGAGATGTCAAATTTATGAAGTATTCTGGTAAGGTGAAAAGGGTAGGAATATTTCCTCTGGCGGGAAAGCCAGTGACAAGGGGTCATCAATTTAAAGCAAAGAGTGGGGAGAGGGTCATCTCTGAGAGAAAAAGGAGACAGCTTGTAGAAATTTTGTGAAGAAAGTTGTTGCAGTATGGTATGTTTTACGATAGCTAGATTTTGACCTAGAGAGACCACTTACGCATATAATTATTTGAAGTAGAGGAAGGGGAAGGCTGTTTGAAGAGAAGGGCAATGAGAAACTTTGGATTGTTCTAGCTAAAAGCAGGAAGACAAATAGTATGGATAGATTTCCCGTAAATGTTCACAGTTCTAAGATTTTACCTTAGGAACTAGCTTCTATTACAGGTGTTACAGGTCGACCAAAATATTAACCAATTCCCCATGGAAACCTGCACTGTGGGAACAGTTCTTTTGATGTCAAAGGTTAGTGATTAGATGACATATAAATTACATCCAACATCAGTTCAAGATCTATAGCCTGAATTCCTTGAAACAGCATTCTAAGTACATTTATTTGGATTATAGGTACCAATCTTTGTCATCATAAGTAGTGCTGTTTTTGTATGCCCTATGATCTTTATGTTATTTATACGAGATATATTTTGTTGGATGTAAATATATTGTAAAACAATTACTACGGAATTTACAATATGAGATTTGGCAGCACATGCAATACCAAACAATGATCTCTGGGATACAAAATAAGTAAACAATCACATTTTGAATATAATGAAACTATAAACATTTGGATTGGAGATCTTCAATAGCAGTAGAATCAAAGCACAACAAACATCATACAACTTATATTTTGACCACATTGGAATATTGTGCCAGTTCTGGTCACCAGACTATGGGAAGAATAGTCTTTGGAGAGGTTGCAGAAGAGGCTTACCAGGATGCTGTCTGGATTGGAGCGCATTCATTATAAGGGGAAGATGAACAAATTTGGATAGTTTTCGCTGGGGAATTGGAGGCCAAGGGGCAACCCCAAAAATCGTGAGAGGAATTGTTAGGGTAGATAGCCAGTCTTTCTTGCCAAAGTGGAAATGTCAAACACTAGAGGGCATGGGTTTACAATGAGTGTGGGAAAGCTCAAAGGAGTTTTTTCCCCAGAGAAAGTGGAAGATGCCCGAAACGTGTTGCCAGAGAAGATAGTGCAAGCCTATATGGTTGCAATGTTTAAAATGCATTTTGACAAACAAATGAACAGGCAAGGAATAAAGGGATACAGACCACAAACAGACAGATGGGATTAGTTTAGATCGGCATGGTGGTTGGCACAGACAATGTGGCCAAAAGGGCATTCGTGAGCTGTACTGTTTTAAGATTTTATTATCTGCTCTGTAATACCATGACGTAGCACACATTTCTCTTGACATATTTCCTTTGCTTTCAATGCATGGGCAGTGCTTCATATGGATTTGCATGTTTTACAAGCTGACCCAGTCTGTTCGTCTCACTTATTCTGTTCATACATGACCGAAATTGGGTAAACAATACATTATCAAAAATAAGATAATGGCTCAATAAACAAATAATTCAGATGCAATGTGAGGAAGTAGGTGAATAGAGAATATTTCAGAATGTGCTTTGAGTCACATTATTATTTACATATGGAAGCAAAGTTACTGAAATATGCAGTTTATGGATTTCGTTAGACAAGCAGCTGAGTATTTCTGCAGCTACATCCCATTGTTCAGCACCCATTTCGTGCTAGTTGATTTCATCCACGTATGTAATCAGATCTCTTTGTACAACAACGTTGTGAGATGTGTACCACACAACAGTGTTCCTGGACGATGACAGCGGGAGCCTCTATATTAAAGTACCTACTGAGTTGTCAAAACAACGTAACATTGCAGCAGTATGATTAAAACCAATTAAGACAATTGCTATGGCTTGGACCTGGATATCTGTGTGTTCTTGAGTGCTGCATAACCAGGACTGAACAATCAAAATCACAAGTTGTTAATTTCCAATGAGCCATCCTTCAAGACTACTTCAGATAAAACTGGGATTAGTTAACTTGTGCAAAAGTGAATACGTTGTCACTGTTACTTGATAACTGACGTCTAACATTTGTATCGTACTGGTAGCAAGTGGCGAGCTACACATTGGTGCAAAATAATTCCTTTCATTACATTTCAGTATGGGCATTGGGATATTCTTTTAGAGTGTTCGAAGTGTGCAACATTCAACTCCTGTGTAATTAAAAATGTGTGCTTATGGACAAAAATAACAATTACTGGGCCTACCTCGCATCATTCTGACACGCTTAACTATAATTTAGAAAATCTATTATCGAATCTTTGATGCAGCCAGAGTGAGACACCAAAAATATATTGTAAAGCAGAAAATAAAGTGAACCAGAGGAAAGATGTTCTCACACAATATGTTGAAAGCAATGAAATCAGTTGTAAGACTGACTTTACTTCACTACATGGCAGTGTTCAAGAGGTTTATTGATGGAGTTTTCTTAAGTTTAGTGCACTGACTGGATTGTGCATGACTTAACCGGTGACGTGTTCAATTTCTGTGACTGTACCCATCTTAGCAACCTCATGATTGTTCCACATGAAGAGCAGGACAGCACAGTGGAGCAGCTGGTGGAGCTGCTGCCTCACAGCACCAGAGTTCCGAGTTCGATTCAGACCTTGGATGCTGTCCGCGTGGAGTTTGCAAGTTCTCACTGTGACCATGTGGATTTCCTCCCACACGGCAAAGATATGTGGGTTTGTAGGTTGATTGGCATCTGAAATTGCCCCTAGTGTGTAAGGGAGCGGATGAAAATGTGGGATAACATAGAACTAGTGTGAACGAATGTGGACTTGGGTGGGCCGAAGGGCCTGTTTCCATGCTGTATCTTTCAATTCAATTCAACTTAATTGACGAGACCTCAGATGGTGGATCCTACAGCCCCGCCCCTAACACTTGCCATAGTCTTTTGACAGCTCTGTTGTCAAAAGCCTTTGAACAGCTTTATATGTCTATCACATTTTAAAGCAGCCCAAAATAAATAAATATATCATTAGAATAATTCAGCATGTCATTTTTGTGGAAATACCTTTACAGCTGAAAATGAAAACTTTAAGTTTAATTTAGTTTAGAGATACAGCGCAGAAACAGGCCTTTTGGCCCACCAAGTCTGCGTCGACTAGCAATCCCCATGCACTAGCACTATCCTATACATCAGGGGCAATTTACAATTTTTTTTACTGAAGTCAATTGATGTCTTTGGAGTGTGGGAGGACACCGGAGCACCCCGGGTATATCCACGTGGTCATGGGGAGAACGTACAAATTCTATACAGACAGCAACCATAGTCAGGATTGAACCGGGGTGTCTGGCATTGTAAAGGGCTGTCTCACTTGGGCGACCTAATTGGCGAGTTTAGAAGAGTTTAGTAGAGTTGAAGAAATGTCATGTTGAAGACCTCCTTTGACTATGTTGAAGACTAGCTTCGACTAGCTACGACTAACTTTGGGAAAATTGGACACCGAATAGTGGAGAGTGAAGTCGACCTCCTTTGATCTCCCTTCGACTATGATGAAGACTATCTACAACTACCTTCAACTACCCTAATTACCTACGACTAACATACCGACCTACTACGACTAAACCTACGAGTAAAAAAAATATCAATTTTTTCCATGGCGACCTTTTTTTACTCGCGGGCTTTTGTCAACATGTTGAAAAATATGCCACGACCTAGCTGAGGCCTCGAGTACACGGGGACTACTCTCGAGCATGAAGGAGAGTTACAAAGACCTCCCACGACCTCGTGTCGACCATGCTGCGAGCATGAGTCGAGGGCAAACTCGTCAGAACTCGCGGATTAGGTCGCCCAAGTGCAACAGCCCCTTAAGGCAGCAACTCTACTGCTGCGACACCATGTCGTCCTGAAAGATTACCACATTAAAAATATATACCTCACTTACTTCATCAGTCAAGGTCTATGATCCTAATCACACTACAAATGTTTGTCACCCCTGGCAGAATGCAAATATGAGGGAACCCTGCCTTTGGACTCAGTGCCAAGTCAAGTGGCAGAGCAGGAGGTCAGGTCTGCATTGCAATGCACAAGAACATAAGCAAATAACAGCTGAGCCGCTGGCCGTTATCCTTTCAGAGTGGATATTATTTCTTCATCTTTGATGAGTTTAAATCTACTGATTTTATTCTGACTTTGTACAATACCTGCGGCCAAAGGTCCAGGGGGAGGTGCAGCTCTTCGTCTACGTTTGATATCTCCTGTGCACAGAGATCCAAAATGAGCGCTTGTTTGTCTGCAAGTAATTATTAAAGAAAGTTATTAGCTGGGACAAAACACTGCTGCCTGTCTCCATATAAACACAAAACCTGCATGATCTAACCCTGAATCAAAACACCCACAATGAAGATGTAGCTGCATAATAAAGCTACCAATCTTGTTTATATCAAAACATAATTATGCTTTTGGACAACTGCTCAGCAGCCAAACTGCATCATAAATTGTTACCAGAATGAATAATATAAAAGGAATGCTTTTTAATTTTCAAAACTGGCAATCTTTCCAGCTTCACATAAAATCAGGCCGCCCTGCTTTGACAAGCAAATGCTGGAGATTAATTATCTACAGGGATTACAATACAGTTGCTGAGATTTCAATTGGCCACTAATACTTCACTGTCAGCATTGCATTCATTAATGCACAAACGGGCAAATACTGAAATGAATCTTTTAGATAGACCTCCAATTGAACCTGAAGACCCCATGAGCACCCAAGGTACAGGCTTAGCTGAGAGCTTTGCTTCAGTAATTTTGTAAAGAATTGATTATCTGTTACACTGCATTGAGATATCTACACTATTGATCACAGAGATTAAGGTACTCAGGCATCTTTTATTTTCTCATAGAAAGACATGCTATACTTGCAACAAATAGCACTAAGTAAGGACTAGTTTGTTATTGTTGTCACTCTTCATGTAGAACATACCAGTTACTTTTTAATTTAAAATCAATGACAGTCTGAAAGGCAGCCCTGTTCCATCAGCATAAATGAACCATTCGTCTTTCCAAGGAGTACCACTTTGATCATCAACCAAGGTGAGAGCAAAATATATATATTTTAATAACAAGAAATGTTTCAAAATCACGTACATCAAAAGTTATCTTCTGATTAAAAGGGAGCTGGAAACAAAGCACTTCAGATAAGAAAAGTAAAGCATATGTGACTATGACTTTTGGTCACAAATAAATGTCAGTAAATATATTTTTTAAACAGCTGGATATGAATCATTTTGAAGATGCACACATATTTTATACATACATATCTTGAAGAATATTTACCATCAATCACCAAGCCAGTCAGATGAATTTAAATTTCATTTACAGCAAAGCTAATAGAAAATTGCTTCATATTTTTTCAATAATTTATTTACCTGTCTTTAATTTAGTATTTAACAAGTCCTCATCATCCGAGCATATATAATTATAACAATTAACTCTGAATATAAAAAAATATCACTAGAATTCTGGTTTAAAACTTATTTTTCACCTAATTTAGAAATTGCAGAAAGTGAAACCAATGGGTTTAAAAAAAGAGTAAAATATAATAAATACATTTACTTGTAACAATGGAAGATTATAGATTTTCAGGATCTCATTTACATTAACATATTTTAATTCAAGCAAGACATCTTTAAGTATGCTGAATAAGTATATTTCTCTCACTGAAAATGTTTTTTATGGAATGACAAAGGGTACGAGTAGTCCCTTGAGAGTTCAATTATTTAATATGCACACTCACAGTATGCAAGAGATTCAATAATTGTGAAAAAGGAGCACTATATTAAGTCATATATGATTATAATTAGTTAATAATATCACTATTAAGTCCAGTCCTTGAATTTGACAGCCAGTGAAAAGATCTAAAAATCTGCCTTTTTAAAATCGGGCATCCGATGCCTGTCTCCTTTTATCAATGATGTATATTTCATCATTCTTTGCCAAAATCTACACTTTCAATATTTATCATTTGACTCCAACAATTGCTGATGCTGTGCATGGTGATTGAGAAAGGTCTGTTTCAGGCAGTCAGTGGAGGGGAGGCGAGTGTAATTGACTGCCAGTGGCCTATTTAACGTGAGCCCCCTTCCCTCATAAGGGAAGGCGAGGAAAAAATTATTGGATGGAGCTATTTTATTCAGAGGATTATTATGCTCTTGGCTGAATGTGCCTTTGTGGCTCAGTAGCACAGCTATCCTACTGACCCTACTCTCCCACTCCTCCTCCATAACCCTGCAGATTTTCCTTCTCTTCAAATATTTATCCAATTTCCTTTTTTGAAATCATGACAGGTTCTGTTTCCACTATCTTTTCAGGTGGTATATTCCTATGTGAGTAACCGGAGGCCTGGACTGATGACCCAGTGAGTTGAGTTCAAATCCTTCCATGGCATGTGGGGAATTTAAATACAAGAGATTAAATAAAATCTGAATTTAAAACAAAACTTGTGTCAGTGGTAGTGACTGTGACAACTACTAGATTGTTGTAAAAAGCCATTGAGTTCATTCATGCCCTTCTGGGAAGAAAATCATCTACCGTTTTCAAAAAACTAACTACTAAAGGAACTCAGTGGGTCAAACAGCATTGGGGTAGGCATCGAGATATTGTATATTTTAGGACGAGACCCTGCATCAGGATTGAGAGTGTTGAGGACAGATAGAATTATAAAGTGTTGAGGGGAAGGGGCGAGTTAGGAGCTGGTGGGTGATAGGTGGAGGATGATGGGCTGTTGGAGCCATACAAGGGGAGGGGAAACCCACTTGATGGGAGTGATAGAGGCTAGAAGGTGATACGTGGAGATTACAGAGAACTGCAGACCCAGGAATCTGATAAGGAAGCTGATAAGTAGAAGCCAGATAAGGGAGAGATGATGGGTAGGTGGAACCAGAGGGAGAGGAGAATAGGAGACCCAGTGGTGGGTAGTTGGAAGTAGGTGGGAAGAGCGGAAAGAAACAGACAGGAACTAGGTGGGATGGGCGGGGAGCTTGTTGGAAAGGAGGAGGTTGAGAGAACCTTGGTGGGTCAAAGAGAAACAGAAAGGGACACAGAATCCACAGTCTTTTGTATCTCCATCAATTATACTTCCCAGCTTGAGCCCCTAATATTGTGCTAGATAACTAATTGCTCCTCGGTTCAGCGACAATTTGCAATGGGCCACATGTACTGTTTCGCTAGAGGAGTCTACACCACATAACAAATAACTGTTGTTTCTGATTCCCTGTATATTCATCTTAAATTTATGCCCTCTGATTATAAACGGTCTCTCCCTGTTTAGTCCATCAAAACTGTCCATAACTTTCAGCACCTTTTATGTGAGAAATCCACACTATTTTTTCAGATCTCTTCACATAAATGAGGTTCCTCATCCTTGCATAATTCTGGGAAATCCCTTTTGCACTTTCTTGATCTGCCTCTGAAAGTTTGTTGCTCACAACTGATCATAAATCTAGAGACCACCAGTCACATCTGCCCGTCCCCACATCTTTTCACAGAGACCACTCTCTCCACAATGCCTTGGTTCGCTCATCCTTTACCACCCAACCCGTTCCCTCAGATATTTTTCTCTGCAATTGCTACCTGTCCCTACACTTCCACCCCAGAACCCTAGCAGCCCTTCCTGGTGAGGTGGAGATTCACATCTATCTCTTCCAAACTCGACTTTGCATTCGGTGCCTCCGAAGTGACTTCCTTTACATCAGCGAGCCCAAGCATAGACTTGGCAACTGTTTCCCCAAACTCTTGCGCTCTGTCCACTAAGGCCCACTGGAGCTCCTGGTTGGTAACCATTTTAGCTTCCCTTCCCATTCCTTTACTGTCCTGGGACTCCTCTGCGTGTGGCCACACACAAACTGGAGGAATAGCGCTCTGCATTCTGCTTGGGTAGCTCACACGTTTCCCCCTCCTACTCCATCAGTCCGAAGAAAGGTTCCAACCTGAAACCTGGTCTGTCCTTTCCCTCCATAGATGTTGCCTGATCCATTGAGTTCTTCCAGCATTTTGTAATTTGCTCATAGCTCTAGATAACCCGGGAATAGTGTTTTCTAAAAGTTGTAAATGACATTCTTGCCAAGGGCCATTTACTTTTTGACAGGTTTCTCAAGTTGCTTGTCACCTTCCACATAACTCCTCCTGGTCGCTTTATTACTTTTAAAATCCTAACAGTTTATATTTCTTTCACTTATTCATTCAATAAAAGTATCACATCACACTTCACTGCATAAAAGTTAATCTGATATGGATGCAAATATTATTACGATGCATTATAGCGTGAAATTTGTGAATAGCTTAAATCATTATTAAGGAGAATTCCTGGATTTGACTGAGAAAGGTGTTAAATACAACTTTAATGTGGATACGTTTGGGATGTTGATATTAAACTACCCAAGTGAAAGGATCCTGAAACTGCCATCAGCTTCATGGAGGATGAGAGCAACAGTCTTTACTAATACAGAATTCAGGCTATTACTTCCAATAAACACTAAAGTGTCCGCTTATCTCAAGTTTTACAGGGGAATTTCTAGAAAATGTCAAGCTAAGCCATAAGCTAAACATTTGCACTATCATGGTCTGGTTTACTTAGAATAATTGATAATTTATTGTATGTTTATATCTTTGTTGTGTTATATCTAATATGACTGTAAAGCTGCAAAAAGTAAGAGTTTTATTGTTCCAGTTCATATCTGGTAGATTTGACAAATAAACATGAATCTTGAATATCTCATGAGAGATGATATCAAAAATAGTTATTGACCTTATGTACTTGTGAAAATAAGGCCAGACATTAATCAACTGCAACATGTTTGTAGCATTTTCCCTATTAAACATTATTATTATTTCTTCACCAGTATGATGAATTTTAACAATTTCATTACTTGCTATCGTCAAGAGATGAAGCCAGTAACATTTTTCAGAGTAAAAGTAACTTTGACATTTCAAGCAATCTAATAACACCCTTGGTACACTTGCAGCTTCAAGGGCTACTTAGGCTCACAAAGCCAACGTTGCAGCATATCTAAATACTAACTATTATTTAACGAAAGCAATAACTCAAAAAATAGTTCTTCAAACAATAATGAACTACAGTAGTTCTTCAAATGTCTTCATCAGTTACAGCCACATTTAGTTCAACCTTCAAAGTACTTACATTTACAATTTCACCCTTCATGACACTGAAATGTGCTAGAGTGCCCCATAGCCAACGTATTCCTCACAAAAAAAAAATCATAGTGCATGATGTCATTCATTTGTCAACTTCATACTAGATATTCATAGTAATTTGCTGTTAAGCATTTTTATGTGTTGTCGGCAAAGTCCCCGACAATTGATTTCGGAGCACAACTTTATTGATAGATGTTTTTATCTATAGATGAGTGGCATCAATTGTTAGGGGAATAATTGGGGAATAGGGAAATCAGTGTTGGTTCTGAGATGGGCGCAGTTTTATGACCCTGACATCTGTGTTGGATTCAGGGTCAGTTCAGGTGGTGAATATTTAAAAGATGAATAATGATAGGAGGATTGGCACTTCGACAGACTCTGAGGACTGATACTTGGACACACATTCTGGACATTTCTTGTGAGGGCATAGGAGAAATGGACGACCTGGAAAACTTTGTATGCTTCCATGACAAATCAACAGATCAAGATGATGAAATGATGTTATGCTGTAACTCTAGTGATTGTGACGAGAGATCATGCAACAGTATTTGGTTTGTTCACACCTCAAGGCTGGTGTGTGCCTATTGATGTAAAAATCTATGATCGGATGGATACAAAAATACTAGTTCAGAGTAGGAAACACAAGGACTGCAGATTCTGAAATCCATCATAGAGTACAAAGTGCTGGAATAAATCAGTGGGTCAGGGAGCATCTCTGGAGGATATGGATAGGTGATGTTTCAAGTCAGGTCCCTTCTTCAGATCCATCTTCAGATATCTTGCAATCTGAAGAAGGGTCCTGACTTGAAACATCGCCTATCCTTGTCCTCCAGACATGTTGTCTGACTCAATGAGTTACTCCAGCTCTTTGTATTCTCCCCAAGCTCAGAGTCAGAGTCGGTTGCTCACTCCTTTAAGGTATTCTGTCATTTAATAAGATGATGGCTGATCTGAACAGGGCTCTCGCTTAACTTTTTTTCCCTGTTGCCAGCCGGGCAACCTTCGCAGCTTTTTAGGTTGCCAAATGATAGTTTAGGTGGTCATTTAAGATGGCTTGCATGACGCGTGCGATAATGTGCTCGGACAAAGTGCGTAGTTTACCAGTCGGAATTATGCTCAATGAAGCATTCACATATTATTTCTGCTTTAAATAAAGTAACAAACTAAACATATTCACCAATCAAGACATGATATATACCACAATGACATGCAGCAAAATTATAATACAGTATCTCAACTCTTTTTACACATTGCAATTAATGCAATTTCTATTATTTCTTTCCACTTCCAAACAAAAATGTGGTTGGATTATTCAGCGTATGATCAACTTGTGTCAATAAATCCTGGATCATGATAACATATATGCTTAACCATGCACACTACAGATTGATGCAAGCATGTTTTCTGTGAAGGACCGAAAATTATCATGACATGGCCATAGCATGGGTCGTTATTGCTATTGGTACAGAAACACTCTCGCTTCCCACATAATTTATCCACAACAAAATATACAGGTTGCAAGGAATTTTCTAAAAGCATTTTATGATAATAGCTGTTAAAACTGACTATACCCATCTGACAGGTTAAACATTACACTAACTAACAAGAGATGGCCAAAGGACATAAATGCAGCAAATGTTCTTTTGGTAATATATTTAAAGGTTTCAAGACGCCACATTACCGGACATTCAGATTAGATGTATGTGTTGTGAACAGCAATGAAGATACCCAGTTTGTAAGCAACAAATTAAAAAAAAATTGTTGATAACCGCTTTTTCCATCATTCCCACTTCAGAATTAACGTTAAAATTTCAACTGAAATATCTCCTGACCAAATTTGTGATGTATATGACTGACTGTAGAAGTAAAACCTGGATAAATCCAACGTATAGTTGTGAATGTTGCTCATTAAATAACTACAGTACTGATACTCCATATTAAGAGCATTGATTTGCCGTTAAAATGAATTCTGTAATAACGTGTCAATGGTAGCAGTGACAATCGAACTCTGCGGTTTTAATGTTTCACGTGTTCACAATTTAATTAATCCATCTTTATGGATTAAAACAAATAATAACATTGGGAATTAAAACATATTTGATTGCATTCCGTTATCAAACATAGTCAATGTTCGCTCTGAAGACACTTCCAGCACAATAGGGTCGGGAGGGGGGAGGGAAGTGAATCAGTGCAGGATGGATAGATGGCGGTGGGGGGGTGGGGTTGAGAAGGCAATCGGTGCTGAATGGATGGATTGAGGCAACGGAATTAGTGCGTGTTGGTTGGTCCGGTAGGCGGCGCGACTCTCGTCTGCAGCGGCCTCTGCAGTCCGTCTGCGTTTTTATTATTTTATGTCTATGTTTTAATGTAGTTTTTGTTATTTTTGTTGGGGTATGTGTGTGGGGGGGTGGGGGTGGTGTGGGGGGGTTGGGGGTAACTTTTAAATCTCTCCCTGCACGGGAGACCCGACCTTTTCTTTGTCGGGTCTCCGTTGTCGTTGGGGCTGCAACGAGGAGCGGCCTCCAACAGGAAGACCGGGGGCTCCAGTGCCGACACTCACCTCACCGTCGCGGAGCTGGCCGAGTCCAGAGTGGGTGGAGCTGTGGTGGACGCTGCTGCGACCCGACCCCCGGAGATTCGGTGGCTGCAACTGCGGGTTTGGCGGACGGTAACACCGGGAGCCCGCGGGTCCCTGGAGGGAGACCGCTTTTCAGGGCTTCCGCAACGGCGACTTCTCCCGCCCGGAAGAGCTCCTGGAGCGGGGCCTACATCACCGCCCCGCGCGGCTTGGAATGGTTGCGGGCTACGAGCGCGCGCCGGGGGCTCTAACATCAAGAACCCGGTGTGCGGCCTTGCATCACCCGGCGTGGCTTAAATGGCCACGGGACAATTCGCCATCGCCCGCCGGGTGCTTTGACTTTGACTCTGACATCGGGGGGGGGGGAGTGCAGTGGAGAGATAAGCTTTTTTGGCCTTCCATCACAGCAATGTGATGGATGTTTATGTAAAATATGTTGTGTCTTGGGTCTATTTGTTTGTAATGTATGGCTGCAGAAACGGCATTTCGTTTGGACCTCAAGGGGTCCAAATGACAATAAATTGAATTGAATTGAAAAAAGAGTAGGTAAAATTGTGAGGGGAGAGCGCGGGGGATGACAGTGGGGTTGAATGGGGGGGGGATCTGTGCAGGATGGATGGGGGGAGCAGTGCAGGGTGAAGGGGAGGAGCAGTGCAGGATGGATGGGAAGGGGGGTCAGTACAGGATGAATTGGGGGACCAATGTAGGATTGATGGGGAGTGGCAGGAGAATCATTGCGAGGTGGATAGGGAGATCAGTGCAGGATGATTAGATGGGGGAGGGGGGGGGAGTAGATGAGGAGGGGAGCACACGGAATGTCAGTGAGGACTGAATAGAGGCAGGAATGGGGATCAGTGAGGGATGGAGAGGAGGGGTCTCAGGATAACGGGGGTGGAGGGGGGCGTACAAGAGAGAGAGAGAGAGAGAGAGAGAGAGAGAGAGGAAGGGGCAGAGGAGGTGGGAAGGAAGGTCAGCGCTCCTCGGACAACACCGGAATCATCGCTGCCTTGGCCGTCCCTATCAGGCACGGAAAAAGCAATCAAAATATGGAGGGGACCGGGGGACACAATATCTTGGCGGCCGCCCGCGCATGCGCACACTCACACACACACGCGAGCCTTCGGAGGCCCTGTGAACGGTAATTTCAACTCAATCCAGCGCTAAATGCAGCTCAACTCTGCATTAGTCATGCCTGGACTGATGACATATATCCTGTAAATCCAGGCAGGGCTGAAGGTTAACCTGGCGGGACAGGCAGAGTTGAGCTGGGTTTAGCGCTGCTTCTCTGCGCTGGCTGTGGGCACCGCTCCCGTCTGACTCCCGACGTCTCTGGCCACCCTCGGGCGTGGGGGGGGGGGGGCTCTCGGGTGGGGTCCTCTCAAAACGGGGGGGACGTGTCCGCCCTGGCCCCCCCCCCGGTATTTCCGCCCCTGGTCCCTGTCCATCGCCAAGTGCTGCCGTCAAAGGGGGAGGCAGTTGGGATCTCCTCCCCACCACCTCCGCCAACCACCAGGAAGGTGCGGGGCCGAGCGGTGCAGACGCTTCAGACGGCGGAAGGAGGCCTCCCTGCCTCCCTCCTCCCGGCCTCGGCATGCGGGAGAGTTTGTTTTGAAAGCGCTGTTGGCGGAGTGGCAGGCAGCGGTCGCTATCAGGCCGGGAGGAGGAGGAGATGGAGCCACCGCCGCCGTCGCCGCTTCTGCTGTTGTTCGGGGCCCGTCATTCGCTCCGACCCTCCGTCACGCCACACTTAGCATCTTTCCCACGCATTACAGCCGTCGCCGATACAAAACGTCACGTTCCTTTTCTCCAGAGAAGCTGCCTGACCCGCTGAGTTACTCTAGTTTTTTGTGTCTATCTTCGGTATAAACCAGTATCTGCAGTGCCAAGCCGGGCAAAATGACTCAGCGTTTAGGTTGCCCTGCGGCATTTTGGGTGGTCAGTGGCACCCGGGCAACCGCTAATTTCGGGCCCTGCTGAAAGTAATCTCATCTCCACATTCCTGCCTACTTCTTCGCTCCTTTGCTGAACAAAAGTACATTTAACTCTGCCATAAAAAAAATGTGCACACGCATGAGTCACCGTAGTTGGCGCCATTTACAAAAAGCCCAAAGTCCGATAAGTGTCTTCAACCGATAAATGTAAATAAATTGAATAAGGTTGAGGCACCAGCACTAAACCCTGAAGCACATCATGAGCAGAAAAAGACCATTGCCTATTTATTAAAAAAACCATTGACTGTTTATTCTTTGTTTCCTGTTAGCAAGCCTGCTAATATGTTACCTCCTGCGCCGTAAGCTATTGTGTTCAAATGACTTATGGGCCTGTCCCACTTAGGCGACTTTTTTCGGCGACTGTCATAGTCGTAACAGCCCGCCGAAAAACCGGTGACTGGACCCCCCTACGACAATGTCTGCAACAACCTACCACCTAGTCGACGTCCAGCTACGGCAAGCTACTGACAACCGGCAACCCATTAGGACGTCCACCTACTACCACACAGGCGACAACCTACGACAACCGAAGTCAACCTACGTCCACCCGCGACAAGCTACGACCCTGTCGGCGACAACTGAAAACAATTCAGTCGCCGGTACCTGTCACCGGTTGACGTAGATAGTCGCCAATGGAATTCACCGAAGTCAGCACCAGCGACAACCTACGTCATCCTGGCAACAACCTATGACAAGCCAACTCTCGTCGACTGTCACGAAAAGGTTTGAACATTTCACAATCCAGCCTGACCAGAAAAACAATACAATTCTTTGGGCAACTGAGGAGACTATTCACGACCATACAGGCGACACCCTGGCGACCACGTGGCAACAGCCTAGTCGCCTGTATTCGCCTAAGTGGGACAGGGACATTATGGAAATCTAAGTATAGTATGTCCACTGGTTTCCCTTGATCCACAACACATTACGTCACAAATTGATATGAGAAGCGACAGCCAGTGATATATTGCTTAAAATATTGTCCCGGTTGTAATGTATAGCAATGTCAGCAAATTTGTTTTTTTTATGGGTGATATTGGTGAAAAGTAAACATTGCCATAAACATAACAAATTTATTCATTTAAGTACAAAAGAAACCTGGGATATGCTGCTGAAGATTAGTTTATCCAGAGAATTACAACTGTTGGTATATTTCTGGAAATGTAGGTGGCTGTCATTACATTTCTCTTCTTGTTTCTTGACAGAACTTTTGTTCTCCCCAGCTCACCTTTACTGCATTAAACACTTCCAGAAAATAGTCCGCAGTGAGATTTTCAACTTTACTATTCTGAAAAACTGAAAAAAAGTTCTTACTTATGCATAGAAAAAACAAATGTAATAAATCTTCTGAAATTACACTTTTTAAAGAGCTAACAGTGAAACCACATTCTTTAACCTTGCTGATATTTGTGATCTCCTGAACCTTAAATACAAACTTATGTATTCTGGAGTGCTTTACTCACTGAAGTCAGGATCATATGATATGATGTAGTGCATTGGCTAAATCTGTATCAATCCAAACGTCTGGGCTAACAATAAGAGGTCCGAGTTCAAATCCCAACATACCATGTATGGGAGCCATTCTTGCTTAAGCTAGTTACTGTTAGCATATTTTATTATTTTGTCTAGATATTTCTTGTAGAATTGTTTTGTAATGCTTGGGGGGGGGGGGGGGGGGTTGTTATTTGAATGGGCGTGACTTACATTGAACTAAGCAAAACGATAGGGAGTGGTCAGGGCAGACAGTAGCTGGCACGAGAGTGAAGATACAATTTTTAACCAGTTCAGACAGTAAGATCGGGAATTGCCATTACACCACTTATTGAATTTAAATCTGTTTAATGATCTGGAATTTAAAAAAATCATTCAGTAGCAATGATGACCTCAATAATTCTGTGCATTTGTAACTATCTATCTGGTTCATTAATATCCTGTAGGGGTGCAAATCTACTGTCCAACCAAATTTGGCTTACTTACAACTCTAGACCCACCACTGTGGTTGACTAATAAACAACTCACAAGCTACCTACCTCAAGTGTATTTGGTATGAACAATAATTGCTGACTTTGCCAGTAATTTCCAGATCCCCCAAAATGAGTTTAAAAAGTCACTTTTGACTTACTAGGCTCAGCAATCATTCCAGCTGGCTCTGTTGTCAGCGTCTGCAACATCTCCCACTTTGTTGCTCACCAGCATTGAGGAGGTCAAGATAGTGAAGAGAAGATTTCATTTATTTTTCCTTCATCCCAACAGTGCAAGGACAACATTATTGCTGGCATTCAGAGAGCAGACAATTCTCTGGCAACCTCCTGGCAGTAGAGCCTGCTGTGTCCCTGGACAATTGCTGTGGGCTCATGACAAAATGAATGCTCCCCCTATGGTCATCAGGTGTCAGGTCTTATTGACTCCTTACAAACACTCTCACAATCTCTGTCATCACTTATACAACTAGTCATTAAATAGCAACTCCCTCTTGGAGGTGGAAGTTCTATTTGTTTTGTCTACATCCATATAAATGCTGGGTGCAAAGATTGAAGCGACTGCACTATTAGGGCTGAACACGGCTATAACTTGAAATAAGGTATGTCACACTGAAACATCACTTTCAGAATGGAATTACATAGGAAAATCCAGCAGAACTGTTCTGCAATCCTCTCAAATAAAGATGTTCATGGGCACCTATCTGTATTCATCTGATCTTCTAGCACTTGGTCCATAGCTTTCAATGCCTGGGTAATTTTAAGTGCACACTTAAGAGACCTTTTAAATGCTGTTGGTGACTCTGCTTCCAGCTTTACATTTTGGCAATGCATTCCAGGTATTCACCATTCTGGGTGAATGCGTTCCTCCTCAAATCTCTTACTTTTAGTTTAAACTACAGTGTAGTGTGGCTTTAAAAAAAAAAGGATTTGCACCTGCTAGGGCTAGCAGGACTCAGTGTACTTTGACTTTTAAAAAATGCATTTGCACCTGCTAGGGCTAGCAGGACTCGGTGTACTTGGATAGCAACAATGTTGCAAGCAGGGCTACAATCCCATTGTGACATCACAGCTGTAAGCACAGGAAATTAGCAGTTATTTTTTCCAAATTTCTTCAGATATTTGAACATTTTGATTAATAACGAGAAATAATGCATGAAATTTTCAGATGGCAATTTTTGACTTCACTGGATAAAACTCTACAGGAATATGTAAAAACGTTACTGTCAGAGCATCGTTTTTTTGAGCAGTATGATTATACACACACACACCCACACACATCCAAGATCAGAGTTTTATAAGTATACAAGACCAAGTGGGACCAGTTGGGTCCCGTCCGAACACGCGGTTGTGGGGGGAGGGGGCGACCTGCTGCGTCACACACACATTAACCAACCCCTCACACACACACTAACCACCCCCCCACACACACACTAACCACCCCCCCCCCCACACACACACTAACCACCCCTATTGATATTATATTAATATTATTAATTCACTCCTTTTACCCTAACCCCCGCCCTATCCACTCACGCAGAGCCCCCAACTTGCAGGCACGGCTAGAGAGGGAAGGGGATAGAGTGAGAGGGACACAGAGGCACAGGGAAGGACACAGAGGCACAGAGAGGAACACAGTGGCACAGAGAGGGATACAGAGGCACAGTGAGGGACACAGAGGCACACAGGGGGGGCAAAGAGGCAAAGAGGCACAGAGGGATACAGAGAGACACACAGGGACATAAGGCACACAGGGGGTTACAGAAGCACACAGAGCGACAGAGAGGGACACAGAGGCATACAGGGGGACACAGAGGCACACATAGGGACACAGAGGGACACGGGCACAGAGAGGGACTCAGAGAGGGACACAGAGGCACAGAGAGGGACACAGAGGCACAGAGTGGGACACAGAGGCACAAAGAGGGACACAGAGGCACACGGAGAGGGAGGCAGGGAGGGGTGGGGAGAGAGGGGGCAGAGAGGGAGTGGGGCAAAGAGGAAGGGGGGTAGAGTTTGAGGGGTTGGGGGAGCGCGCCATCAGAGGGTAGGGCTCGTTCCCAAACGCAATAATCCCTCGCTCTTGGCTGCAAAACGCACCCGTCCCCTACCTGTTGCTGGGGGGGGAGGGGGGCGGCAGAGAGGGAGGGGGGGGCAGAGAAGGTGGGGGGTAGAGTTTGAGGGGTTTGTGGGGAGGTGGGGGGCGCGTCGTCAGAGGGGAGGGCTGGTTCCTGAACCTCACTCCCGGCTTCAGGCTGCAGTCAGGGCCCGAGAACGGGTGGTCGGGGTGACGTCACTCTCAGCGCGAGCAAGAAGACAGCGTGGTTTTTTTCAAAGGTCTTGCTAGCGGCACGGCCGGGCGACCTGACTCGCAGCATGTGAACACAACGTGCAGCCATTGTGACGTCATCACGTCATCATCCAAAGCGGTTTCATTTTCTAAGTTATTTGACATTTTTGAACATTTTGATTAATAACTCAAGAAATAAAGCTCGGATTTTCAGGTAAGCCGATTTTTGACGTCACCGGATAAATCTCTACAGGAATATGTAAACATTTTATCGTCAGGTCATCGTTTTTTTGAGCAGTATGATTATACAGACACACACACACACATCCAAGATCAGAGTTTTATAAGTATACTAGACCAAGTGCAGACCTGTTGGGTCTGTTCCCCCAACATGCGGTTGTGGGGGGGGGAGACGGCATGCAGCGTCACACACACTAACTATCCCCCCCCCCCCCCCCGCACTCACGCTAATTACCCCCCTTGATATTATATTAATATTATTAATTTGCTCCTTTTACCCCATAACCACCCTATCTACTGACGCATAGCCCCCAACATGAACTTTACATCGGGAGCCTGGGATCTTTCGCTGAGATCGCAAGTGGTGGAGCTCCATCCAGTGCGGCCTGTTGGCTTCGGAAGCAGTGGTCTCCGGAAGGAAGCGGCCGTTCCAGGCATCCCAAGCCACTGAGAAGGTTCTCCCGATATCGGAGCACCATCACCCGGCGATAGGATCTGGAACATCGGGCCGCCGTAGCGGCGACTGTGGAGGCCTCAATAGGCCTGACCATGGGTGGACAAAACTTTGTGCCTTCCTCCACAGTGGGAACCATTGTGGGGGAATGTTTTTATGTTTTAATGTTAAATTTCTTCTTTATGTTATGTTGTATTTTTATTAGTGTGCTCCAAGGACATCTGAATATCCCCTGAAAAGGGGATTAATAAAGTATTTATTATTATTATTATTATTATTATTATTAACATCCTGGTGAATCTCTTCTGCACCCTCTCCAGTTCCACCACGTCCTCCCCTTCCATAGTGTGGTGAGCAGCTGCTGGCAGTACTCCAGCTGGAATCTCACTGATGATTTATATTGAAACATAGGCTTCCTGTTCCAGTATTTAATGCCCCAACCAACAAAGACCAGCATCCCCTATGCCTTCCTAACCACTTTATTTATTTATCCAGACACCTTCAAGGGGCTACAGACTTGCACACTTAAGACCCTCTGTTCCTCAATACTTACAAGCCTCATAACTGCTCCCAAAGTGCATCATGTCAGATTTATCTAGATTAAAGTCCATCTGCCACTTCTCAGCCCATTTCACCAACAAACTGATGTCATTCAGTATCCTAAGATTACCCTGACATTGTCAACTGCTCCACCAATCTTAGTGCCGTCTGCACACTTACTTATCATGCCTTTCTATATCCATATCCAAATAATTCACATAAATTGCAAAGAGCAAGGGCCCCTGATATCAGAACACCATTAGTCACAGTCATCCAATCACAATAACCATCCTCTACAAATATCTTCTGTTTCCTAATGCCAAAATAATTTGGATCCAATTTGCAACTATCCACGGGTCCCATGGGTTCTAATCTTTTCAACTAGTCTCATTTGAGGAAACCTGTCAAAAGCTTCACTGAAGTCAATGTTAAAACTCCATCTACTGCACTGTACTTGTCAATACACATTGTTACCTCCTCAAAGAAATTACGCAGATCAGTGAGACAAAATCTGCCCTTGACAAGACCTATCTTTGATCAGTCCCTGCCTTTCCAACTAATCATCAATCCTGTTCATCAGATGCGGGACCAGATTTACCATTCTCATATCATCTAGCACCACATTGTGTCCAGTGAAATCTCGGCCATCACTTCCCTTGCATCTTATACCAGCATGGATAAATATCTTCTCGCCCGAGGAATTTATCCAACATTAAGCCCACTAAGGCAGCTCTTTATTTTTGGAAATTTGTACCAGAATTTCTCATTTTTCTTAGCTGAGTTCTCTCTTTAAAAGGGCTGTACGCTTACCTGCAAGTAGATTCTCCTAGCCTCCTGTGCATGTTTTGTGCATTTGAACAAAATTGGACTTGCCACATTTAAGGACCTTTATTTCTGGCCCATCCCTAACTTCTTTCCCTAACGTTCCATAACTTCTTTAAAACAAATGGAATTATGGTATTTTTTTCCAAAATGCTCTCCCATCATACAATTTCCAAGGTTCACTAATGCAACTGCTCTCATTTGTCTATCTATGTACTATGTCTCTTAATGTGTAGATACCTCAGTGACACAACTACACAGGCATAAGGGGAACCAAAATGCCTGCGATAATCACAGAGGAATCTCTTTATTCCTGACTGCTGTTACAATCCTTGCTAGAGCGCTATTAAACAGACTAATGACTCACCTTGAGGGTGGCCTACTTCCAGAAAGCCAATGTGGTTTCCGTGAAGCGTATGGAAGAGTAGACATGATCTTCGCAGCAAGACAACTCCAAGAGCAGTGCCAAGAACAAAGCGGCTTGTTCACCTCATTTGTTGCTCTCACTAAAGCTTTTGCCACCGTTTGCCTTGAGGGCCTTTGGAAGATCATGGCAAAGTATGGATGCCCTGAAAAGTTCATGACAACGCCATGATGGTATGATGACCAAAGGAATGGATGATGGACAGTTCTCTGACCCATTCCTAGTTACCAAGGTGTGCATTAAGGCTGTGTGCTCATCCCAAACACTATGATGTTAATATGATGTTCTCTGCAATGCTGCCTGATGCCACCTTGATAAATGAGACGGAAACAACCTTAGATACCGAACTGTTAGTACTCTTTATTAACCAAAGGAGACTCCCAGGGAAAACCAAGGTAGGAGAGCATCACAAGGGACTTCCTCTTTGCTAATGACTGTGCACACAATACAAACTCAGAAGCTGATATGCAGGAAATCTGGACAAACTTGGACAAATTTATCAGTGTTTGTAGCAACTGTTCTCATAATTAGATTCAGATTCATTTTGTCTGTTCTCGAAGATGCAATGAAATTCCTTGTCCTCAGGATAAATGCAGGAATAAATGACACATACAAAACAGCAGATCCTGTTGACTGTTATGAAGTTTGTAATACACGGTCAACAAAGTGGTGATGCCCTTTTTGTTCCTAATCCCTACCCATTTGGCCTAACTTGAGGAACCTCGATTCATCCTCATTCTAGGTAATGCCTTCCTTGACTAAAAGTGCAATAACACCTCCTCTTTTACATCGCATTCGGTCTTGCCTGAAAAGTCTGTATCCGGATATACTGAGTTGCCAGTCCTGACCATTTTTTAGCCCTTTTCCCAGTGAAGAAAACTATATCCAAGCCCGCATGTTTATTAAAATTTTGAACCGTCAACCTTACTGTTTTGACTCCTTGCATTAAAATTGATGCAAATTAGCATTGTATTCTCCTCAGCTGCGGAGAACAGAAGCAATAACACGACCTGCTACCATTCAATGATTGAAATGCCAGATTTACCCTGGATAACTTTGCTGCTCTTTTTCTTATAGTGTCACGGTATCGCTTTTCCATCTGAGAAGGGTCGTGGTGCCATGCAAACAAATGCTGGGATTTTAAATAAAAATACATGCTGAAGTGGGGCTGGAATCACTGAACTCCAGCTCAGAAACAAGACTGAAATAAGGTTAATAAGGCAGTGAATAAAGCAAATGGCATGTTGGCCTTCACAGCAAGAGGATTTGAGTATTGGGGCAAGGATGTGCTACTGCAGTTGTACAGGGCCCCGGTAAGACCACACCTGGAGTATTGTATGCAGTTTTGGTCTCCTAATTTTAGGAAGGACATTCTTGTTATTGAGGGAGTGCAGCTTACATTCACCAGGTTAATTCCCGGGATTGCAGGACTGACATATGATGAAAGAATGGACAACTGGGTTTATATTCCCTGGAATTAAGATGGGATCTTATAGAAACATAACTTTCTTAAGGGATTGGACAGGCTAGGTGCAGGAAACATGTTCCCAATGTTGGAGGAGTCCAGAAACAGGGGTCACAGTTTAACACTAAGGGTTAGGCCATTTCGGACTGAGATGAGGAAAAACGTTTTCACCCAGAGAGTTATGAATCTGTGGAATTCTCTGCCACAGAAGGCAGTGGAGGCCAATTCACTGGATGTTTTCAAGAGAGAGTTAGATGTAGCTCTTAAGGCTAACAGAATCTAGGGATATGGGGAGAAAGCAGGAACTGGGTACTGATTTTGGACGATCAGTCATGATCATATTGAATGGCGATGCTGGCTCGAAGGGCTGAATGGCCACCCCCTGCACCTATTTTCTATGTTTAATATGGGTAATGGCACTGAAGTTTGGGCTTACTTGTGCACGTGTGGTAAACTGCCAGGTCCGAGTGAGTGCGAGAGACATTTCTTCACAGACAGACAGACAGACAGACAGACAGACAGACAGACAGACAGACAGACAGACAGACAGACAGACAGACAGACAGACAGACAGACAGACAGACAGACACACACACACACACACACACACACACACACACACACACACACACACAATGGGACATTGGAGGAAATAGTAAACTCGCATAACTATTACGCAATTCTGTGATCAGTCTTCAAGCAGGATTAGTACAGACACAGAAACACTTGGCTGTCTCAGACCAGCTCAAGATGGTACGTGGCAGAAAAGTATCTCCAAAGAATAAAGAGAAAAATAATTTATAAAATTGGGTAAACTAAACTTAAATGAATAAAGTGTCCAGGATGATTGTGAAAGTGAATATGGAGTTTGAAAACTCTGCTACAATGGGAGTTGACGTTTAGACATTATGGATAGAATGCATGCTCTAATTGATTAAGTGCATCTGAAACAGTGTACTGTTTGAATTTTATTCCAAAAATGCACACAATTGGCCAAAAGCCACTTCCACAATAAGATTTTACATCATTTCAGTGTTCCAATGCAATCCACCTCTCTTAAGGAAATTATTTTGGACCTGGGCATTTTGTTATCTTTAAGCAGAATGGCTTGCTGCTATTTTTTCTTTGAGCAACATTTCATTATGGACTAGTCTTTTATGTTGGGTTCATTCTCAGATAAGATATTAGATTATACAGAGTTCAGTCCCAGCTGGCTTCTACCACAATAAATCTGGATACAATCTATAAATGTATAAGAACATGGCCCAGAAATAGTACTTTGTTATGCTTGCTTTATATTATTAAAATGGCAATAAAGATCAATATTACATATCTGTACTGATTCTAACGATTTTTTTTAAGGCTTCACCAGTATCTGTTTTGTTTTACCTGTGCTAATGAATGGGTATTTTACATTCTCCCATAGAAAATCGTCATAGAGTCAGAGCGTGGAAACAGGCCCTTCAGCCCAACTTGCCAACTCCGACCAACATGCCCCATCTAAACTAGTCCAACCTGCCTGCTTTTGGCCAAGATCCCTCTAAACCTACCCTATCCATGTACCTGTCTAAATATTTCTTAAATGTTGCAATAGTACCTCCTAAATGTTGTGATAGTACCTGTGTCTCTAAAGAGTGGAGTCAGGCCTAAACAAATACAAAACCAGACTGCTGGAGGAATTCAGCGGGTCAGGCAGCATCTGTGGAGGGGAATGGACAATGTTTTGGGTCGGACTTCTTCTTCAGACCAAGTTTGCGACTGAAATTCGTAGAATTTCCCTCCACAGATGCTACCTGGCCCATTGAGTTCCTTCAGCAGTTTGTTTTTGAAGATACCAGCAGCCACATTCTCTTGAGTCTCCACTGCTTTGAATATTGCGCATTTGCTGTGGTATAAACACGTGGCCACCACTGAAAACGAAAAATTAATACATCCTTAAGTGGTAAGCTGCAAAGATGCTTCCTCTTGTATCTACGGCAGTCTCCACCACTCCTCAAGCAACTGCTTTGGATTACTGCCGGTGAGAATGGTGCATGAAATTCATCTTTTTAAAAAGGCCAAGCTGCTAATGCAAGTGTGACGAATATCAGCAGCTTGTCCAGATAATGTAAATGGTGCCAGTTTGGAGCTGGCCTTAGGCTTCCTGGGTCAGGTGTCTGCAGTCTGTGTGCTGCTGTTTTATACACCCAGCGATGTGCCATAACTAATTCCTTGGCCAAAGAGCAAAGATCCCAGAAAATTCTCTGAAAGAATGAATGAAAATCAAACTAATGCCCTTTGGCAGAAACCATGTTGCAAACAATATTTATAGTCTAAAACTTGAATTAGGAATGGAAGCTTGCTGTTCGGGGACAGAAGATCCAACACTGCTATGCAACTTCAAGGCCTGCAGCATGATAAGGGGGCAGGCATCCAAAATTTTCCAATGGAGCAAATTTTATGCCAAGGATGTTTGAACAATGTTCTGATATTCTGTATAGTTTCAAATTTATGAGTGAACCATTAATTTGTGTTCCTAAATAGATAACAATTGATACCAACAAATCTTGATACTTTCACTGAGGATTTATCAACAAATGAAAAAAAAGTGCTAGAACGACAATTCCAAATATCATGTCCCATAAAATTCAGAGCACAACCTAACCTATCAAAACCATAACAAGGCCGAAGTGGCTGGGATTTACATGTCCAAGTTTTAGTGCTTGGTAGGTCATTTCAGATTTAGGCCACAATATAGCTCACTTTGACAAGCAGCAGAGAACCTGATGAAAGAAGGCAGAAAAGACAGATCTACTTGGTAAACTCTCAGGTACAATAACTCTCCAGTATAAATGCCAGCTTCATTCTACAATGTATTAAAAAATAGACAAAGGAAGCATTCATCGAGTTTATTAAGTCAATTAAGATCTGAGGAGTCTGTACCTTACATTATAGATACAATGCCACCTAACACTTTCTTACCACAAATGCCATTAAATCAGCAGGGTTTTCCATAACAACCTTAATCTTTGCCTTGTATTCATAGTCAGTCATAGTCATAGTCTTAGTGTAGTCGATAGAACGTGCCTCAACTACCTCCCACGGCATCTTGTTCCATACACCTACCACTCTGCGTAAAAAAGGTACTCCTCAGATTCCTATTAAATCTTTCCCCCTTCACTTTAAACCCATGTCCTCTGGTTCTTATTTCCCCTACTCTGTGCGTCTACCTGATCTATTCCTCTCATTATTTTGTACGCCTTTATAAGATCACTCCTGGCAATATCCTCGTAAATCTTCTCCGTACCTTTCACAGCTGTAAACATGTCATGTCATTTTATGCTCATGTCACTGGACCTGCTGTGGTCTGTAAGCAAACATGAGAAAGGCTGAAATCCTCAAAAGGGAACCATAGAGGGTGCTTCTTTAAAGCTGCCATTAATTCTCCACTGTAATCGTTGCTGACAATATATACCAAAGTCTTTCTCAATGCCATAGCTTCTTGTGAAAACTGAATGTGATGATAACTCAATGGGATACCACTGCAAAGGGTCTTCATGTTTGTCATCATGTGTGAGATATCAAACAGTCCCAGTACACCAACCACCTAGTCACAGTGGATCATGTTCTTCACTATTTCTTTCTATACCATGCATTCAGATACATCCATACAAGAGTTTCATGAACTATTGTTGAAGAATACCTTTATGCAGCATGCAGTAAATAATCAATGAAGTGCTTGTAAGCACAAATGCTAAATTATGAAGATAGAAGGGTCCCTTCAATCTTTAAAAAAATCATGTTTAATGGGGTTAGGGAGCAGAGTTGTTCCGTGCGAGTATATACGTACAGAATTCTGTCTTCCACACAAGAGCAGTCAGTGTGTTTGTCATACCTACTCATATCCCACATGCCTTGCTTATATACTACCAATTTTATTCCAGTAAACCAACATAATCTGTGCATTTGGTACTTAGTGGCTCTGTGTAACTGATTCACTGAGGAACCACACATATCCAATACCAGTAAATGTGTACGCTGTTTTGCAGCAACTATTTAGGTCTTTTTTGAATGTTTATTTTATCCTAAGCTGTTTTTCAACAAAGAACCAATAGTTTTCGGCAATGGAATTAATCTTTGCAGAGTAAAGATAAGTAATTACCATGTCTCTGCTGAGAGATGTCACAGAATTGATAGTTATAATGACTGGTCTATTATTTTGAGAACCAAGATGACCAATTCAATAAATCTGCAAGTAATATTGATCATGACGTTTCACCCTACCATGATAGTGTTTAATTGCTTTTAGTTTTTAATATTCAGCTTTCACCCAGACCCTTTCCACACCAATGCAATCAACATGTGGCAAAGTTACCTAGAAAAATTAGAAATTTAAAAATGACAACATAAGCACATAAACACTTGCCAATTATAGTTTAAACATTTAAGTGTGCAGGAAGGAACGGCAGATGCTGGTTTAAACCAAAGATAGGCACAAAAAGCTGGAGTAACTCAGCGGGACAGGCAGCATCTCTGGAGAGAAGGAATGGGTGACATTTTGGGTCGAGACCCTCCTTCAGACTAGTCAGGGATAAGGGAAACGAGAGATATAGACGATGATGTAGAGCGATAAAGAACTATGAATGAAAGATATGCAAAAAAGTAACGATGATAAAGGAAACAGGCCATTGTCAGCTGTTTGTTGGGTGAAAACGAGAAGCTAGTGCGACTTGGGTGGGGGAGGGATAGAGAGGGAATGTGGGGTTGCTAAATTGCATTACTATCTGCAATCTTGCAGTTCTGTCTGCTTTACATGGGGAAAATGTATTCTTCATTCTGTACAGTCCAGCTATGCTGATTAGCGTGATCTACTCTAAACCAGATGATCGGTGACAGGCTGATAGCTGTAACCACATGAGAGCAATCACCAACAATTTTCTCAGGTATGAAGACTGCACCTCTGTCCTGCACAACAATCCTGGGTTTATTTATACCTTAACTATCAAAGCGTAAGATTGCTCAAAAGAGAGAGCTCTTTTGTTAACCTGGACCTCAGATACCAAGCAAAAACAAGGAATGTGTTTATAAAACATCTGCCCTGGTTACAGTTGCTTGCTCACATGAAGAAATCCACCAGCTGCAATGGCAGTACTATGCAGCTGCAAGACATTATGTTACTGATTATCCAAATGGTAACTCAGCTCACCAAGCAAAAATGCTTTGGGCTTTCCTGGCTAGAGGCAGGCTCGCAACCTAACAGTACAGGATCCAATATTTTCTCCTATCACATACAGTGGAAATCTTTTCTACACTGGATCCTACCTATTTTTTCAGATAGTTTGTCGTTACCGATATATTACCCATCGCTCCATTTCACAGGAGCCACGACCAAGTAGAAAAGCATGGATGGGGACCGAGAAGATGCCTTGGCATTAGAATGAGTGATTTGTATCTTTCCATATAACCTTTACCCTTGAGCAACCTACATTATAATTAAATATATAATAGATACCATATTAGATACAGAAGAGTAATAGATTTGTAGAAAGATAACAAAATAAAATAAATCAATGTGAATTTCTTTAGTTATTCATATTCTGACCCAATAATGCTCCACAGTTCCAGGAAGCCTGTGAAATTTTTGATATTTTTTTAAAGTGCATCCACTAAGTTGTACTTTTCTTGGTCAATAAATCCAAAGAATTAGATGAAATTCTCAAAAGAAGAAGTTGGAGAAATTCTACTTTGTACATTTTCTCAAAGGAGTGCCATTTTTGCCCTGCTTAAAGATTCCCAACATAATTTCTGCTCCCCTGACACTCTTCCCTTCCTCTCATTCATTCATTATTTGTCTAAATACATTCCTCTATCTATTTAATAATGTATATTTAAAATAGTCTTTCTTAAAAGTAAGCGAAAATATGGCAAAATTATTATAGGGAAAGCAACATGCAATGTAATGCATCTATAAAATATTAATCTATCACAATGATGCTGACATACAAAAAGTTTAATTCATGTTCATAAGTCATAGACCTTTCGGCCCATCGAGTCTACTCTGCTATTCAATCATGACGGATCTATCTTTCCCTTTCACCCCATTCTCCTGCCTTTTCCCCATAAACTTTGACATCATTACAAATCACAAATCTATCAATCTCTGCCTTAAAAATACCCAATGACTTGGCTCCACAGCTGTCTGTGGCAATAAATTCCACAGATTCACCACCCTCTGACTAAAGAAATTCCTCCTCATAGGGGGGGGGTTGTTGGGGTGGAGGTGGGGTTGTGGGGGTTGGGGAGGGGATGTGTGTGGTAGGGGGGAGTGTGGCGGAGTGTGAGGGAGGGGTGTGTGTGGTAGGGGGGAGTGTGGCATAGTGTGGGGGAGGGGGTTGGGTGAGGGGAGGGTGGTGGACGGAGGGGTGTTTGGGAGGGGGGGTTTATGGGAGGGATGTGTAGGGGAGGGGGGTGTAGGGGAGGGGGGTGTAGAGGGAGGGGGGGTGTAGGGGAGGGGGGTGGTGTAGGGGAGGGGGGGTGTAGGGGAGGAGGGTGTAGGGGAGGGGGGGGTGTAGGGGTGGGGGGCTGCAGGGGAGGGGGGTTGTAGGGAAGAGGGGGTGTGGGTGGTGGGTGTAGGGGGTGGTGTAGGGGAGGAATGGTCTGGTGGGGGTAGAGGTAGGGGAGGGGGTGTATGTGGGAGGAGGTGTATGTGGGAAGGGGTGGTGTTGGCCCCCGCTCACAGTACATAGAACACAGAACACAGACCCCGCTCGCACTTTGCTCGCTACGCTCCTTCAGTTTTATTCTCGCGGCCAGTGATTGATAGCGGGTGCCGGTCGGGGCATCGCCGTCTTGGCGAATAACAGACCAAAAACTTTTCTAATATTTCACCGATCGGAACTAAACTTATTTGACTTGCAGCAGAGGAGAATAGTGAGTAAGGTGGCAAAAAATCGTAGTGCTATGGGGGTCGTTTTTGCGCAAATTTAATTACAACGCAGACCGGAAGTGGTCAAGTTGAGAGTTTTAGTAATAGTATGGACGTCACTTAAAATTTGTAATCATGTCCCTTTCATAAATTTGGTGTCAATGGTCAAGAGTTATCACCTTCACCAACAAATGAGGAAGAAAGCAAGTTGAAAATAATTTTAGAATTTGTATTTAACGTGGCTTTTCCCTCCAATTAGATGATGCTCTACTGGGGTATTTTTGAACAATAATTCTTTTGTATATATTAGAATATTACATATTTAGAAAGCATGATGTTTTGGGAGGGTTACATCTCATAGTCACAGAGAGTCATAGTGATAGTGTGGAAACAGGCCCTTTGGCCCAACTTGCCCACACCGGCCTACATGTCCCAGCTACACTAGTCCCACCTGCTAGCATTTGGTCCATATCCCTCCAAACCTGTCCTATCCATGTACCTGTCTAACTGTTTCTTAAATGTTAGGATAGTTCCTACCTCAACTACCTCCCCTGGCACCTTGTTCCATACACCCACCACCCTTTGTGTGAAACAGGTACCCCTCACATTTCTATTACATCTTTTCCCCTTCACCTTAAACCAATGTCCTTGGGTCACTGATCTGTGTCACTGATTCTCTTCACTCACAAGTAATATGCGTGATCACACTGCTGGACTTGCAGTTTTTTGTCACCACGTGAATGGAACGAGCAAAGACATTAACAACCCATAGAGCTGCAAGAAGAGGAACAGGGGGACAGCATGTTACAACATGTAGGTTAAGAATCTATCAGACTTCACAGAGGTACAGGGTGTAAATCAGTTGTATAACTAGAGCAAGACAGTTGTGTAACCATGAAATTAAAACTGGAAACAAGGACCAGAACATGCGAGGCAAGGCACAGAAATTGAAAGCTATCATAACTTTTGAATATCCATAACAGACTCCTTCAAATTAGCACTAGTCAGTTTAGTGAAGACAAAAATAGGTAAGCCATTGGTGGCTTAAAGATTACTGAGAAGAAATTAGCAAAAGTTAAAAAGAATGATGAGGATCAGGAGAAGCAGATAGAACATAGAATAATACAGAACAGGAACAGGCCCTTCGGCCCACAATGTTTTATGTCAAACATGATCCCCAGTTAAACTGATCACATATCCCCCTATTCCCTGCACTTCCTTGTGCCTATCTAAAAGCCTCTTAGATGCCACTATCGTATCTATCCCACCATTCTGTGTAAAAAAACTTGCCCCACACATCTCCGTTAAACTTTCTCACTCTCACCTTATAGCTATGGCCCCTAGGGTTGGACATTTCCACCCTGGGAAAAAGATTCTGATTGTCTACCCTATCGATGCCTCTCGTAAATTTATATATTTCTGTCAAGTCTCTCCTCAACCTCCGACGTTCCAGAGAAAACAATCCAAGTCCAGCCAACCTCTCCCTGTTGCTGAAATCCTCTAATCCATCATTAAGCAGCACTGAGCGCTACGAGTGTGGTGATGCAATAAACCATTGAGGTGAATCTCTTCTGATCAAACTTAATTTTGACCCCAGTACCAATTGACCCAGTGCTCAGGCCTAGCACATTAATGTCTCCACACCGTAGAGAAGTCGATTTGTTTGCATGAATGATTATGAATGTTGACAAGAATACCATAAAATCTTTTCCTTCATTGAGAATTGACTTCACCATTGATTTTGTTAAATTGCACATTTGTGCAGGCTCTAATGGCTGGCTTGTGTGGATTACGTTACTGATTTGAATGCTTTCCCCATGTGGTTCCTCAATGGCTACACATTGGGAGTTGGAAGGCTGCTAAACATCCATGGGGGGATTTTGATATAGGCACGGTACCTAGTGAAGGAAGATGATGCACACCGCTGGCGTTTTGCCTGGGCATAGTAGCATGGTCAAACTAGTTGTATGACAGCAATGGAGTCATTGATTCAGAGGTTGCTGGCATGTTGTCGTTGTGAGAGTAGGCAGTCAATCCTTCTTCAAAGTATGATGCAGTTATGCAAGGCTTTGATTAGGTCGCATTTGGAGTACTGTGTGCAGTTCTAGTTGCACCATTATAGGAAGGATATGGAAGCTTTGGAGAAGATGCAGAGGAGGTTTACCAGAATGCTGCCTGGATTACAGGGTGTCAGCTACAAGGATCAACTTAGATTTTCCCTGGAATGGCAAATGTAGAGGGGAGACTTGATAGAAGTATATAAAATTAAAAGAGGCATAAAGAGGTAGACAGTTACTACCTTTTTCCTCGGGTGGAAATGTCCAACGGTAGACTATGAAGTAAGAGGGGGAAAGTTTCATGAGTATTCGTGGGGCAGGTTTTTTTACACAGAGTCGTGGGGTCCTGCAACACATTGCCAGGGGTGGTGATGGAGGCAGATACGATAGTGGTGTTTAAGAGGCTTTTAGATAGGCACATGGAAGTGATACGGATCATGTACAGGCAGATAAGATCTGTTTAACTTGGCATCATGTTGGGCACAGACATTGACCCGCACAATTGGTCTTTGGCCCATCCGTTGTAGTCCCATTGCACCCCTTTTCTCTTTTACTCCACTTTAATCCTTTGGCCTTAGACTTTATCAGTGCTATTCATACACGCTCAACTATCCCACCGCATCTTTAGTGCTCCTGCCAGGCCCCTCTTTATTATGTCCCTGCAGCAACAACATTTTCTCTAAATTCAAATTTACAACTGCATCTTGCCTATCAGTGAAACACAGGTGTAAAAATTACATTGAAATGTCCTTTCCCATTACTGCATGGCTGTTCCTTTTATGTTTATACTTTCCGGAAAAAATAAGTTTATATTTTCACATTCAAAATGGAAACTGGCAATGTAATGAACTCCTAGTTTTCAGCATTTCTACTGTACGGAGGGTGCAATTATAGACATTGTGCCTTCCTCCACAGTGCTATCCACTGTGGGGGGATGATTTTTTTGTCTAATTGTAGTCCTGTAGGTCTGTGTCCAAGATGGCTGCCGTGAAGAGAGAGTGGACGCTGGCGCGAATTGGTTGCCGCTGCTCCCTCTTCACACTGTTTTTGATTTTCTGTTTTTGGATTGAATCCTGTTTTTAATTTGTGTCTCTGTGATGTCTTTATTACTTGTTATATTCCGATTATATGTTATTATGTAAGGTGTCCTTGAGATTTTGTATGAAAGGCGCCCATTAAATATAAAATTTATTATTATTAATTATATTGCGATGCAGATGAAGAGAAAGGAATTACATAATGGATCAAACTGATTTCTGAGCATTTCAGAAGTCCTATATGTAGCATGCACATTCATGTCAGGATCACAAAGTTTAGACTCATTATGAGCATTGTCATTGATAGTCTCCGATGGCACGTGCATTTCATGTACATCTCCTAACGTCAATGGAAGAAAGATTTGCCTGACAAGGCCTCCTGTGATAAAAAAACTTTATGGGATGGATTTAGGATCTATCAGAGATCACCAATGGCTTCCAGGTACTGAAATGCTTCCCTAGGCCCCACATTATATTTCTTGTCACCTCTGTCTTCAACAGGTCTCATCTCCTGTACAGCTGTGCACAGCAGCCAGATGATTTAACTCAGAATGCAGTGCAATTCTTATCTGGCATCAGCAATTTGTTCAAATTGGGGTTGGATCAGAAGGCATTGAAGTTCCTGTTGGCCACGTGTGGTACTGATGATATCATGCTTGTTTCTTCCAATACATCACAGCTATTTCCATAATTGGATAACCTCAAAGTCACACTGTCCGTGTGCATGAGTAGCTCGATGTATGCAAGAGAGTGTTGGGAAATAGTTTGAAGGAAAACAAAGGGAAACACTTGGGGATTGAGGCTAAATGGAGTGGGGATAGTGTTAAATGGCCATCTTTTGTGTTGTGAAATTTTATGATTGATTGAGGAATTATCAATCAGTAGCTCATTATTTTGCCAGCCAGTAGTGTATGTATGTATATTTCTACCTTTAGTTATTGTTGAGCTAATAGAAATATTCTGACTCTTGCCAGAGAAATTAAATTGATAAGATTCTCATAACATTTCAACGTATTTTTAAATTAATTCACATGATATTAAAGTCACTTGAAATCCTGACAGTTAGGATTCCTCCAATTACTCCTGAATTTAGAATTGATGGCATTGCTCAGTCTGGAGTGGCATGTAGACCAGCATTGGTAAGATGGCAAATTTCTTTCTCTGAAGGGCCTTACAGAACTGAATTGGCTTCAACAATATTCTAGTTTCCTGTCACCATTACTATTTACTAGATTTTTTATTCCATACTTAATTACTTCAATTACTTAATTAATTGAACATAAATTCCCTATTACTATCATATGATTTCACAGCATATAAAATTATTAGAGGCATTGATAGGGTAGAGAGGCAGAACCTTTTTTTAGGATGGAAAAATCAAATACTGGAGGACATAGTTTTAAGATGAGAGGGACAAAGTTTAAAGGAGATGCGCGTGTCAAGTTTTTTTTAAATACAGAGGGTGGTAAGTGCTTGAAATACATTGGCAGGTAGTTGTGAAAGATACAATAGTGGCATGTGAGAATTTTGGATAGGCATATAGATGTGCAGGGAATGGAGGAATATGGATTATGTGCAGGCAGATAAGATTTGGCTTTGGCATCATGTTGGGCACAGACATTGTGGGTCGAAGGGCCTGTTCCTGTGATGTACTGTTCTGTGAGATCCAAATTCAGGTCTGCAGATTGAAAATTCAGAACTAGTCCACGATGCTATCTTTGGATTGTCATGAGTAGAATGCACTGTGACCTTTAATTGGTTAGATTACCTCAGCAACATGTTTCTGCAAATTAAAATGTACCAGCATGAATGGCAGCAGATTATAAAAAACAATTCTGAATATTTGTTGTCTGGTCTCAGGCATAATTTATAAATAGCTTCCTTGCATGTCAGAAGAGGCAGCAGACAAGATTGCATTGAACCAAAATACGAAAAAAAAACTTACGGTCAGATTGCCTAAAACCTTGATTTTTGATGTACTGCTTACAGTGACTGAATGATATAGTGCCAAATAGGATACTGTTTAATGAAAGTCAAGGTAACTTGTCCTCCTGTTGTATGGAGTTACTAATAGAAAGATTGTCAGCATATCAAGCCTCGCAAAAGGTGTCCTCTGGTAAAATGCTGTTCATATGTAGCCCCAGATGCCAGTTTATGCTTGGCAGACAAACAGATGTGACTGTGGTTGCTGGGGCTTGGCATGACCACTCATTGTCAATATGGAATATATACACATGGACAGGGCATCAGCTGTACAATAGCAAAACAGGCCTTGAAGTGTCAAAACAGCAGCAAAGTTGTAAGAGGAGTAAGGATCCATGACAACCAGTGCAGTGTCGCAATGAAAAAAGCCAGCGAGGATTATATTTTGACATATCACAAAATAAAGTGTCCAGCAAACTTAAAGTTCACATCATCAAACTGATGAAGCAGTAGTCTGGAAAAAAACCTCATAATATGTTGAAAATAATGTTGTTCATTTAGGGAGCTTTTGGATCATTATACTGCCAAATTAAATATATCCACAGCATCATGTGAATACATATGTCACTGTAAACACCTGGTTAACTGAAACATTGTACATTTGACACATTTATAATTTCTCATTAATAAGCATGTGTCAGAGTCACCAGCTATCCTTAAATATGGATGAGTTCAAAATTAAACTCAGTTTATCAACTTTAGTGAACAATATATTTTATACAATTCACACAAGCCTCCTTCACTGAATTTACAACTGGCTTCATTCATAACAGTCATTCCATAAGTTTCATGAAATTATGAGATAGAATTCTTCAAGAATATAGTAATCAAAAATAGCACGTGTTGAGTTTTTAAAAGCTTTTATCGGAAGTTTGGGATTGAATCTTATAGTCTTGGGGTCCAAACTGGATAGCTCTTGTAAAATGACAAAGGATTACTGTGCGTGATTATCTTATACCGATTGCTTTTACTGCAGTTAAACACCAATGGTCCAGCCTACAGAAGGCAGCTGTTGGGAAGTACAATAAAATGTGTTGTGCATGTGTTTTGCCGCAGTGGAACCTTATTCTGCATGTTAAAGTCCAGCACCAGCCTTGTATCGAGCTTTGCATGGAATTTACATGTTGTCCTTTCCAGGATGGAAGTGCTTAACACTATTCACATTCTTGTGCATTACTTAACTACCGCTTCAGCTTCTATTACACCACAACAGAAATCATCCATTGTCTGTATGCCGCAGTGAAACTTTATTCTGCTCAGGTCACTGCCATACCAGTTAACATGCCTATGTAGTCTTACAGGGTGTCATGGCATTTTAGGAATCTACTTACCTACAGATTGTTAGAGGGGCAGAACTGTAATGGGTCTACGGAGCCCAATTATTCTTAGGAATTACATAATTTAGTTATTTAGTGATACAGTGTGGATAGTTGCTCTCCCCTGCCGGTTTCCTTCCGGTGCCCTTGCTGTTTTGCCAATTTTTACAGCTTGATTTGTCATATATATTTTGTGCAGGCTTTTATTTTTGCAACATGTCTAAGAGATTCTGGACTGGCTATCAAATGGATGATGAGTGTTTTGCTTATTGGCACTGCAGCAGGGACATCTGATCACAGCTAGCCTGGATCTGACAAGATTGCTGCCTCCTGACCTCCTCCTACTACTTTGCAATGGCACACTACAGATTAAGTCAAGCTGACCCCTCATGATTGCAAGACTATGCTTTGTACACATTGAATAATCATACCCATTCTGCCGAGTATATGTAGGAAGGAACTGCAGATGCTAGTTTAAACCGAAGATAGACACAAAAAGCTGGAGTAACTCCGCAGGACAGGCAGCATCTTTGGAGAGAAGGAATGGATGACGTTTCGGGTCAAGACACTTCTTTACGACTGGGGGTCCAGTTTTTTGTGTCTATCTGCTGAGTACTTTAGTGCTTCCTTCAGAGCAGCCCTTGTAGGAACAGCCAAATAGTCTGTTTTCTGTGACATTTTGAACAATGACATTGAATCCTTTATCTGCATAATGCCTAAGTGAGTGGACTGTGCGCAGGAGGCAAATCATATTGTCAGCAGATTTTAATCACCCAATGGCCACCTTTCTGGTTGTTGGATCGGCTCAAAAAGAGGTGGCACAGTATACCACTACTGAATGATGGCATCATCCCAGCTACCAAGATACCGTGAGATCCACAAAGTATGGTCAAAGACTAATTGAGGTATAACCAATTCATGACTTCATTATCATAGAAAAGTTTGCAATTCAGCAGCAGGGCATTCATTCTAACCTTCTGCACTCAACTTGCAATATTGAAAATCATGGAGCTCTCTTTGAACAGAAATCTTCAGTGCCCTTCCTTACATAAAAGGATGCTGAAAATATTTTCAGCTCCACCCCCAAAAGAATTCTAATACATAAAATCTCATGATCACAATTACTTTGACAGCCATTGGCCATGTGATTTTTATCCCGTTCTGAAAATCTCTCAGCCTTCAATGTGCTTAGATTGATCATCCACAATCTAGAATTAGCACAAAACCTTACCGCTGTACTCAAAGCTGATTAGTACAATCACCAGAACCTCTTTATCACCAAAACATGTGCCCAAAATAAGTACATAAAATGATATTTTACATCTAAAGCAGTTGAACATCACATGTATTTCACTTTATAAACGTTACATGTATTTTAACTTATTATTGTAACATTTAAAATTATTGTAATATATAAATAATTTGAAACAGAGCATACATTGTCTCTAAGATGCTGTGGGACAAGAGCATGTAAAACCGTTTTTTCTTTTCTATCTCAAGTATTATTTTATGCTTGTACAATCATTAACACGATAAAAATAAATGGATTAGCACTTCTTCTGAGATCGTTGTCAGAACAATTCCAGTTAAATGAGGTAAGCTAAGATATGTTATTCCATAAAATAAATACAAAGCATATTTGTTTTATTCCCCCATAATGTCCCATACATTTTATGGTCTGTTTTGCATGACATAGATTTACTGGAGATTTGCAATTGAACTGCACTTGTTTTAAGATCTGTGCATGTACAGTACACTGATGAAACTCTTTTTGCATGCATTCCCAATTGGATATGTGCTCTGTTCTCAAATCCTTTGTCTAACTGTTACTGTCATCTGAGAATGAGCTGGAACAAGCAATTTCGAAACAGAGCCTCTTTTATATTTGAGTAAACAAGAACTTTTGATATGTTCTCGGTTCATTAAGGTTCTCGTTGTAAAACTGAACCTTAACTGTTCTATTGGCAGCTGCCAAAGTTTTTCTGACACAAAAGGCCGGTGTCTACATTTTTACTGACACAAATGGCAGGAAACTGTTTTACGTGGTGCAATCTTGTAAAATGTGCAAAGTTCAAACTGCAGTTAATCCAGATTATGCAGAAATTACATTGAACATTTCAGTCATCATTTAGTTCAATGGCACAACAGGCAAGTTCCTGATTACTCTGCATTCATCTGTTCCAACATAAGGGAGGTTCAGCCACAGAAGTGGCCTGAGAATGTGAATTTGATAAAATATCTGGAGTAAAAAATCAATACAAAAATGACCAAATATCTGGCTCAAAAATTGACATAATTCTATTGTTGGCAGAAAATGAATCAATTGTGCAGAGGCAAGCAATGACTTAGAATTTTCCATCCTTAATCTTGAACTACAATATGCATATACTAGGTAGGTATTTAGACTGCAGTTTCTTGCTGTTTATGCTCTCTGATTTTGTTTGAATTCTTCCAATTGAGAAATTTGAATAAAGGACCAAATAATCAAATTAATTAACGTATAATTTATTTTCTCACAGAAGGGAAAACTATAGCCTTGAAATTATTCCTCCCGTGACAGATGAGAGTGAATCAGTAGGGACAGCTGTGGTTGAAAATGTAAAATTTCCACATTTCCTCAAGACAAATAAGGCATCTATCGTCCATGCCAGCTCACAGAACAATCACATTTTCTACTAGGTTTTCCCATGTTCTATTCTTCCTACATTCCCTACAACTCCCCCCAGATTCCATCACTCACCTGCACATCAATGGTAATTCACAGAGGCTAATTAACCTACCAACCAGTGTATCTTTGGGATTTTCCCTGGCAGAGTAGAAATAAGTGAAATAAAACATAAAGGAAGCTATGATGCAGTGAACATTACCAGGACAAAAAAGAAATCAATCTGAGTTTTATAAACGAAGGAGAAGCAACAGAAGATTAGAAATGCAAACAAAATGTGTCAAGATTGAAGGGTAAAATTGGAAATAGTATAGGATTAGTAAGCAATATAAACGTGGAAACAGAAAATGCAGTTAAGGATCAATTAGTCGAGAATCTTTGAACAAAAAAACATTTCCATGGTGGTTGGAGGAAGAAAGGAATATTGCAGCAAAAGTGGCAGAACAACCACTGCCATCAGAGAGAGAGTGGTGATACTCCAGCCAGAGTGGAAGAGCATGCTGCACCTCTGCCAATGGGCTCCTCTCGGAGTCAGAACAAGTGCAACATATCCAGATGCAATTAAGGCAAATCCTGCAGGTCATATGGCACTTAGAGTGGTGCTGGGGCAGTCACATCAACCCAATTTCTGCCCCAGTTCTAACAGAGATTTGTGAAACAAAAGTGAAGTACAAGAACCACTAGAGAAATTTGACAGGATAGGCACATGACAAGGTAGTAATGCTGTATATTAAATGGTTGGAAAGGGTCTGCACTGATTTTACCTATCATAAAAAGCCATAGAAATCAGAAGATGCAGTAGTGATTCCAAGCTTACCCTTTCAAACATTATTTACGAATTATCTAATTGAAATGCAACATTGACAGCATAACACACCTATTCACAATGGGATAAAAGATATATTGTAAATTAAATGAACGTAAGAAATCAGAGTGGACCATTTGGCCTTTTGTGCCCGCTTCACCGTTCAACAAGATTAAGGTTGATTTTTTTAATCTGAGCCATTTTTTCCCCCCACTAAGCCAATGGACCTTAATTTACTTAATTTCCAAAAATCTATTGTTCCTGTTCTTGATAATGGACTCCAGAGTTCTCTTGGATGCAGAATTCCATTGACTCACTATTGTCTGGATGTAGGAATTTCTTCTCTTCTCATTCCAGAATAGCCGATTGATTATGTGTATAAAGGAACTGCAGATGCTGAAGATAGACACAAAGTGCTGGAGTAACTCAGCGGGTCAGGCAGCATCTCTGGAGAAAAAGGATGAGTGACATTTCGGGTCTGGACCTGAACTGACCCAAAATGTTACCCATCCTTTATCGTCAGAGATGCTGCCTGACCCGCTGAGTGCCTCCTGCATTTTGTGTCTATCTTCTGACCGATGTCTATCTTATGTCTCTGGACATCGCAGCTAGTGAAAATATTTCTGCATCTATCCTGCTCAGCTCCATAAGAATTTTATACACTTTGATAACATCACTTTTCATTTATTTAAAACTTAGGCAGTCTATGCTCAGTTTACTAAATCTCTCCTCATAGGAAAAGCCAGCATCTCAGGAATCACCAAGAGCAACATGCTAATCAAGGCCAGACAGATTCAATTTGTAAAATGAAAGCTGTATCTGACAAATTTAATAGAGCCCTCTGAAGATTAAGAGTGTAGTGATAAAGTAAATGCAATGAAAGCTAGGTTTATAGATTTTCAAAATGCATTATGATTAGGTGCCACATAGGATGGAATATTGATTGCCTCCCATTTTAACCAACTTTTTTGTGGAAGGACATCAAGGCCACAGAAGATGTGCAAAATAAATTATTAGGAAACAAAGGAGATAGGTTTTGGTTCTGAGTAAAAATCTGAGAAACTGGGCCATGGGTTTTCGTTAGAAGAGGGTAGAAATATTCAAAATTATGGGAGGTTATGATAAGATTAACCAAGAAAAAAAGTGCTTTCAGTGGCCAGTGACGAGAGTCCTCTAAATTAAGATCATAACAGTAACCAAAAAATAATAGCAATTATATGGCTCTTTGACCGATGAGGTAAATTGGAATGGTTTTCAGAGGCATCGCTTAGTTCTGTGGCCACTGAGTCAGAAGCCAGTGGGTCGAACTAGGACATTAGAACGCGAGGCCAATGTAGTGGCAGAGAGCTTGTCGTTCACTGTGGCACTGATGACTGAAGATAAGTATAATACAGAGGAATGTTTATCTGGAAGGAAATATAACTCATCATACTAGATAGAGCGAGGGCTGGATCTCACTCACGGTTGGCTGGCTGGATAGAGAACTACCACCAATGTTCTCCTTGTCTCTGACCACCATCCCTGCACATGGCAGCATAGAAAAGAAGAGAGAGAGCAGATTCTGGCACATCTGTGCTTTGAATCAATTGCTGGGCTCAATATTGACCCATCTGGCGTGTGATCCCACATGTGGTTTCTCTTTAAATTTTTTTACTTCAATATCTGTCATTAATTTGTTTTGATGTTTCTTATTTTTGCAAATAATATTCAATTGCCTGACGTCTAGTTACCATTTCCTCCATTTTGTGGAGGCTCGTCAACTCATCAGCTAGATCAGTTCAGTGCAGCTGGGCATTGTGAGTAGCGGGCAGATTCAACACGTTCTAAAATAGAGGGAGCTGGACGGGTAATAAAGCAGAGGTGTGTGTCCACAGTAGAGATGTGAAAGACTCTATGTAGAACATAGAACTGTATAACAGGAATGGGCTCATTGGCTCACAATGTTTGTGCCGAACAAAATGGCAAGTTAAATGGATCTCATCTGCCTGTACATGATCCATATCACTATATTCACTTTATTTCCTATTTAGAGTTCCAGGTCTGGAGGGTTTGCATAATGAGATGCTGGGTCTTGGATCTGAACAGGCATGGGAGGCCAAGGGGTGGACCTTATAGAGAATAAAAATTCATGAGACACAGAGATAAGGTGAAGAGTCACAGTGTTTTTCCCAGAGTGGGGGAGTTAAAAACTACAGGGCATAGATTTAAGGTAAGAAGGAAAATATTTAAAAGGGCCCGGAGGGGTAATTTTTTCATACAAAGGATGGTGGTGCATGTATGGAACAAGCTGCCAATAGAAGTAGTAGAGGCGGGTACAGTGATGCCAATTAAAAAAAACATTAAACAGTTACATGGATAAGAAAGGTTTGGAGGGATATGTACCAGGCACGGGCAAGTGGGACTAGCTCAGATAAGAAACTTGGCATAGACGAGTTGGGCCAAAGGGCCTGTTTCCATGCTGTTTCTACAGCAATTAATGCTGGACTGTTTTTTTTAATGCGATATAATTCAATGTCGATTAAAAAGATACATACCTGAATATTGTAATATAAAACTACTTTTTTGGGCTAATGTTCTTCTCAGTACAATAAGATGTTATAATTGAGTACTTAAAGAATGGAGGAAAGAAATGTTACATGCACTCAAAACAACTTCACTCTCACCTTGATTCATACATAAGAAATACCATAATGTTTGGGACAAAGACCCATCCTTTATTTATTTGCCTCTGTATTTCACAATTTGAGATTTGTAATATTAAAAAAATCACATGTGGTTAAAGTGCACATTGTCAGATTTTAATAAAGGCCATTTTTAAACATCTTGATTTCACCATGTAGAAAATTACAGCAGTGTTTATACATAGTCCCCCCATTTCAGGGCACCATAATGTTTGGGACACAGCAATGTCATGTAAATAAAAGTATTCATTTTTTGTATTTTGTTGAATATACTTTGCAAGCAATGACTGCTTGAAGTCTGCAATTCATGGACATCACCAGTTGCTGGGTGTCTTCTCTGGTGATGCTCTGCTAGGCCTATATTGCAGCTTATGCTTGTTTTGGGGGCTAGTCCCCTTCAGTATTGGGTTCAGATCGGGTGATTGACTTGGCCACTCAAGAATTGATCATTTTTTAGTTTTGAAAAACTCCTTTGTTGCTTTAGCATGATGTTTGGGATCATTGTCTTGCTGTAGAATGAACCGCCGGCCAATGTGTTTTGAGGCATTTGTTTGAATTTGAGCTGATAGGATGTGTCTATGCACTTCAGAATTCATTATGCTACTACTATCAGCAGTTGTATCATCAATGAAGATAAGTGAGCCAGTACCTTTGGCAGCCATACATGCCCAGGCCAAAACACCCCACCACTGTGTTTCACAGATGAGGTGGTATGGATTGGATCTTGGGCAGTTCCTTCTCTCCTCCATACTTTGCTCTTGCCATCACTCTGATATAAGTTAATCTTCATCTCATCTGTCCACAAGACCTTTTTTCCAGAACTGTGGTTGCTCTTATAAGTACTTCTTGGCAAACTGTAACCTGGCCATCATATTTTTGTGGCTAATCAGTGGTTTGCATCTTGCAGTGTAGCCTCTCTATTTCTGTTCATGAAGTTTTTTGCGGACAGTGGTCATTGACAAATCCACACCTGACTCCTGAAGAGTGTTTCTGATCTGTCGGAGAGGTGTTTGGGGATTTTTCTTTATTATAGAGAATTCTTCCGTCATCAGCTGTGGAGGTCTTCCTTGGCCTGCCAGTCCCTTTGCGATTAGTAAGCTCACCAGTGCTCTCTTTCATCTTAATGATGTTCCAAACAGCTGATTTTGGTAAGCCTAAGGTTTGGCTGATATCTCTAACAGTTTTATTCTTGTTTCTCAGTCTCATAATGGCTTATTTAACTTTCATTGGCACAACTTTGGTCCTCATGTTGATAAACAGCAATAAAAGTTTCCAAAGGTGATGGAAAGACTGGAGGAAAGACTGGACGCTGAGAGCTCTCTTATACCTGCATTAAAGAAGCATTTAAACACACCTTAGCAATTACAAACACCTGTGAAGCCATGTGTCCCAAACAGTATGGTGCCCTGAAATGGGGGGGACTATGTATAAACAAGGCTGTAATTTCTACCTGGTGAAACCAAAATGTATAAAAATGGCCTTTGTTAAAATCTGACAATGTGTACTTTAACCACATGTGATTTTTAAAACTATTACAAATCTCAAATTGTGGAGTACAGAGGGAAATAAATAAATGATGGGTCTTTGTCCCAAACATGATGGAGAGCACTGTAACCTGTTCACTATAGCAGCACATTCAACTTTACATTGAAAGAAGCCAGTTATCTTACCCACTAGATGTTTGTAATCTGTTGCTCTTTCTGGATGTTCTGTCTTTGTGAACTTTTCGTAGGTCATCAAGCTGAAGAAAGATATAATATTTTGGCTGAAGAGTTGTGCATCACTATAAAGACACTGTTAAGTTGAGCAAGATTCAAGTGAAATAATTTGAAATAATTTGAAATAATTTAATTGCCACACAACCAAGGTCGGTGGTATTTGGGTTGCCGATGTAAAAAAAAATATATATATCATCTTTGGTCCAATGAAACTGCCCAAAATAATTGGGCACTGTTACTTTGTGGCCAACATTGTAATTGATGGCATAAAAGGCAATTTTTTCTAACACTAAATAGTACACAGTTAAAATGAAAGCAATTTTAATTCATGACAAAAGATATGGAACTTTCATGTCACTGTTACAATCTCTTATGGAATGGAATAGATATCACACAGAATGAAGACATTTGAGTTGGCAAGAATTCTATTCTTTTGTTTCCCCAATAATTCCAGGCCAGCCATGTAACTCTGCTGTAGGGTGCTCCTTGCAGTCTTCCACTGGGAGTTGGCTCCCACAACTTCACAGCGGGTCAATGCTGCTTGTGTTGGCAGACAGCTCATTGCCACAGAACCACTTTGACAGTCAATAAGGTCTCACCTCACTGTGTTCAGCATTTTTGATTGTTTGTGAAGGTCCCAAAATATTGTTAAAGATGTATGGTTATGAAAAACCTCTTTACGTTTGGAAAGCTGAAACTAGTACCATACCATTGTAAATCATTAAAACTAAATAAAATTAATAACAAAAGTACAACTGGCTACTTTTACCCAGGAGCCAAATGAACGTGGACAGTATTCTCCCCATTCTCCCCATAACCTTTGGCGTCCATACGAATCAAGAATCTGTCAATCTCTGCTTTAAAAATATCCCACAATGGCCTCCACAGCCATCTATGGAAATGAGTTCCACAGATTCACCACTCTCTGGCTGAATAAATCCCTCATCATCTCCATTCTGTTGGCTGAGGCTGTGCCCTTTGGTTCTATACTCTACCATGACTGGACACATCCTTTCCATGTCCACTCTGTCTAGGCCTTTCATTTTCGGGTAGGTGTCAATGATATTCCCCCTCATCCTTCTAAATTCTAGCGAATACAGGCCCAGAGACTTCAAACATTCCTCATATGTTAACCCATTCATCTCCAGGATTATTCTTGCAAACCTCCTTTGGCCCCTCTCCAATACCAGCACAGCCTTCCACAGATATGGGGCTCAAAACTGTTCACAATATTCCAAATGTGGCCAACACCACCTGATAAAGCCACAGCATTACATCCTTGATTTTAGATTCTAGTCCCATTAAAATTAATGTCCTGTCGAATGAAATAAAACTCTTGAACATATTGAGAATATAAAATAACCTTCAAAGGTTTTACTGAGATTTCTATAAAAAAGTTTATATTTGACTTTCAGATCATTTCAGTCCTAATGAAATATCGTATTTTCATTTTGGAGTAAAATTCAAGTCAAATCATTTTCATAACTTCGGCTAATTAAACCAAGGTAGTCTTTTACTTTCATAAAGAACCAATATTTTCATGTGTGTCTTCATCAAAGTGCCACAGTTATGTCAATAAATCTATTATATTCTGTCGGGTTGCTGAACACTGATTACAGACTGTTTTTTTATAGTTGATAAGAAGATAATAAGTGTTTTGCAGCAGCCAATTAATGTCCGAACAAATGGTTTAAACTAGAAGCAGAGTCTTACACATACATTTGTAAGCACTTCTTGGCTACATTAGTTTTACCTGACTGTGATCCTCACTGGCTGCAGGGCAAAACCAAAGACTGTGGGAGAAAAAGGATAGATTTTATTAACATATTACTATAAGCATGTGCTCTCACATGGCAGTCTAGTTCGTGCATTTTGGCCATTAAACAACCCCAGCAATAGTGCAACCTCAGGCTATACTTTTATACTCTGTTATTTAATGGTACATTTTTATGGGACATTTAAGAGTACTCACTAACTCTTTTTGTGATTTAAGTGCAAACAAGCAATCAGCTTGAAAATTTCCATGGTCAAGCTGGCTGTTTAACATTAGAAAAAATGCATGTTAAATAGCTTTTCAGAACACCCAACTGTTATTTATTTGCTTTAAATGCCAGGAGCATAAAACAAGCATTTTACTTCAACAATAAGTATCAACTATCAGTGCTGCATAGGTTCTTATCATAGTTTCTCAAAGCTTCAAAACACATTGGTGAAATATGTAGGAAGGAACTGCAGATGCTGGTTTATAATGAAGATAGACACAAAGTATGGAGTAACTCAGTGGGCCAGGTAGCATCTCTGGAGAAAAAGGATGGGTGACGTTTCGGGTTGGAACTCTTCTTCAAACAGTGCCATTGCTGCCTGACCCACTGAGTTACTCCAGCATTTTGTGTCTATCTTCCACATTGTTGAAATATCCTGGAAAAAAAAATAAATTTCACTGATGTTAAGAACAGTGGATGAAGAAATCCGTGGTGAAATAATATTCCATGTTGTTTTGCCGCTCAGAGAAACATCATTTGGATCCCCTGCCAACCTGTAGCGTTGCTACAAAACCATCAGCGGCGCTACAGATCTGCCACTGCCTATGCGTGCGATTCCGGAGGCTTTGGGGGGGGGGGGGATATTAAAAGGCAGGTTTGTATTGTTTGTCGGCTGATGAAGAAAAATCGTTCGCGCTTCCGTTCCCGGCATTAAAAAAAAAATTGCTGGACCATTGGATCGCTGGATTGAAGTTAAACGCGACTTCTAACGCCTTCAATATCACGCAATATCAGGATAAAACAAAAGGTATGTCGTTTATTTAACATATTATCTTGCTTTTTGGTGTGGCTTCATTTTAATCTTATGATGTGAAAAATGTTATTTAGGCATTTTACGAATCGGCCATGTCTTGCCTGCCGATATGGGCTTAAAATTTATGGCAACGGCAACATTCCAATCGATCATATTCAAGAAACATCCATTCTCAAGATAATCAAATTGGGGTTTTTTTGCACAATCATGTCATAAGAACATCTAAATCATCTATATTTTGTGTTATTGTCTATCCATGATCAATATTTTCATACTAACTATTCACAGTACAGTTTTAGTCAGATGTATTGTGCAAAAAATAATGATTTTGATTACCTTGAGAGTGGATGTTTCTGGATTAATTTATGGGAATTAAACATTAAATTCCTTCCATTTGGCATATAAATTCATGACAAAGTGAGATTTAAAAATCATGTTATGTTGTGAATTCTTGTGTGAATGGGATCAGTTTGTTATTTGTTATTTGGATACTTAGGCTATTTTAAAAACATAGAAACATAGAGATTAGGTGCAGGAGTAGGCCATTCGGCCCTTCGAGCCTGCACCGCCATTCAATATGATCATGGCTGATCATCCAACTCAGTATCCTGTACCTGCCTTCTCTCCATTCCCCCTGATCCCTTTAGCCACAAGGGCCACATCTAACTCCCTCTTAAATATAGCCAATGAACTGGCCTCAACTACCTTCTGTGGCAGAGAATTCCAGAGATTCACCACTCTCTGTGTGAAAAATGTTTTCCTCATCTCAGTCCTAAAATATTTCTCCCTTATCCTTAAACTGTGACCACTTGTTCTGGACTTCCCCAACATCGGGAACAATCTTCCTGCATCTAGCCTGTCCAACCCCTTAAGAATTTTGTAAGTTTCTATAAGATCCCCCCTCAATCTTCTAAATTCTAGCGAGTACAAGCCCAGTCTATCCAGTCTTTCTTCATATGAAAGTCCTGACATCCCAGGAATCAGTCTGGTCTTCTCTGTACTCCCTCTATGGCAAGAATGTCTTTTCTCAGATTAGGAGACCAAAACTGTACACAATACTCCAGATGTAAAAAATTAGCCTTTTCTTAAGAAATGGATAGATGTTTAGATGTAGTAATTGAATTTAGATGAATTTAATTGATTAGATGAATTGATTGATTTAATCAAACTGATAAATATGAATTTTTTGTTGGGTATTTTCTATTTGTTTTCAGGGCTCGAAATTAGCGGTTGCCCGGTTGCCAATGGCAACCCACAGCTCCGCCGGGCAACCTAAACGCCATGTCATTTTGCCCAGCTTGGCAAGCACCCGGGAAACCTATCGCTTAATTCTGAGTGGGCCCCTTCTCTATATTTCTCTCTCTCTCTCTCTCTGTCGCTCTCCCTCCGCCCGCTATCTGTGTCCATGTCTCGGATCCCCGCCCGCTGTCCGTGTCTCGGGTCTCCGCCCGCTCCTCGTCCGCCGGCACGGCCGGCCACCTTGCACATACGCACAACCACGGCCAGCACTACAGATCCTATAGCGAGGATCTTTGGCCAGCACATCGTCGGCCGTGGTTGTGCGCATGTGCCGCCCTGCACATGCGCACTGCCACTGCAACTGGTCTGCGTCGGCCACTTTCTCCCTCCCTTTGCATGGTGGGAGATCTGGCCGCCATTGCTGTCCAGTCGCCGCGACCGCTGAAAACCAACGCAGAATCACTCGCTGGAGCTGGAGTAACTCCCTGGAGTAACTCTTGCTTCTTGGTTTCCTGTTCCTCCAAAAATATTCGAAATGGAATCTAAACAGAATTTAAACACCACCACCAAACTGAAAAATAACAGCCTATTGCATTTTATCTGTTTATTTATTGTGCATATATATATATGGTCTATGGACACAGTGAACTTTTATCTCCTGTTATGTATTATGTTTACATATTCTGTTGTGCTGCAACAAGCAAGAATTTCATTGCCCTATCTGGGACACATGCCAATAAAACTCTCTTGACTCTTGACTTGGACTTAAACAAAAAAAAGGTTATTGGGGGAAAAAAATAGCTACGTTAAATTTAATTGGTTGGGTACCTATAGTAGGGTGAAGACTATTCCATGCTTTAATTGTGCGACGGAACTCCATGGAACAGCCAGCATCTCTGGATAGAAGAAATTGGGTGACGTTTCGGGTAGAGACCCTTCTTTAGATTTCCTCTGGTTTTAGTGTTTTGGTTTAATTTAAACATATAGCGTGGAAACAGGCCCTTCGGCCCACCGAGTCCACACTGACCACCGATCACTCATACACTAGTTCTATCCCACACATTAGCGACGTAAGTCAAGAGTCAAGAGTGTTTTATTCTCTCATGCCCCAATGAAATCCTTACTTGCAGCAGCACAACAGAATATGTAAACATAGTACTCTGTAAACAATGTTATAAATGAGAAAACAAAACAGTGTATATTTATATATGAATATATAACTATACACACACACAATTTCCCTCCTGGGATTAATAAAGTTCTATCGTATAGTATTGTGTGTGTAGGAAAGAACTGCTGATGCTGGTTTAAACTGAAGATAGACACAAAAAGCTGGAGTGACTCAACAGGTCAGACAGAATCTCTGGACAAAAGGAAAATATTATGTTTTGGGTTGGGTCTGAAAAAGGTTCCTGCACACCTTTGGAATGTGGAAGGGAACAAGAGCACCCGGCGAAAACCCATGCAATCAAAGGGAAAAGGAGCAAACTCCATACAGACAGCACCCATATTCAGGATCAATTCTGGGTCTCTGGCAATTTTAGGCAGCAACTTTATGGCCAATGCACTGCCCCATAGTCTTGAACTGAATTAAAACATTCAATAGCTGTAAAGGGGGACATAGCATCACTTTGACATTTAAGACTGAAAATAGATAGTTTCATTTTTTTTAGTAACCAAAGTTATCAACGTATAATTTTTTGTGTGTTGGAAAATAAAATATAGTGACACAGCTGGTGGACTTGCTGCCTCACATGCCAGATATCTGTGTTTGATCCTGTTCTCGGGCACTGTCTGTGTTGAATTTGCACATTCTTCCTGCAAGCATGTAGGATTCCTCCCACATCCTAGAGATGCATTGGCTTTGTAGGTTAATGTGTCTCTGTAAAATTGCCCCTAATGTGTAGGGTGTGGGTGAGGAAAGTGGGATAACAGAACTTGTGTGAATGGGGAGACAAAAATGCTGGAGAAACTCAGCGGGTGAGGCAGCATCTATGGAGCAAAGAAAATAGGCGACGTTTTGTGTCGAGACCCCTCTTCAAACTGATGTAAGGGTGCAGGGTGTGGGAAGAAGAAAGGAAGAGGCGGAGACAGTGGGCTGTGGGAGAGCTGGGAAAGCGGAAGAGAAAGCAGGGACTACTTGGAGGTCAATTTTCATACCGCTGGGGTGTAACTGCCGAAGCAAAATATGAGGTGCTGCTCCTCCAATATACGGTGGGCCTCACTCTGGCCATGGAGGAGGCCCAGGACAGAAAAGTCGGATTCGGAATGGGAGGGGGAGTTGAAGTGCTGAGCCACCGGGAGATCAGGTTGGTTATTGCGAACTGAGTGTAGGTGTTGTGCGAAGCTATTGCCAAGCCTGCACTTGGTCTCACAGAGGTTGATCATACGCTGAATAATCCAACCAGAATTTTGTTTGGAAGTGGAAAGAAATGATAGAAATTGCAGTCATTGCAACGTGTAAAAGGAGATGAGATACAGTATTGTCATTTCGCTGCATGCCATTGTGGTATATGTCATGTCTTGATTGGTGAATATATTTAGTTTGTGACTTTATTTGAAGCAGAAATAATATGTGAATGCTTCATTGACCATAATTCTGACTGGTAACTATGCACTTCGTCCGAGCACATTATCGCACGTGTCATGCAAGCCGTCTTAAACTGTCATTTGGCAACCTAAAAAGCTGCCAAGGTTGCCTGGCTGGCAACAGGGGAAAAAAAGTTAAGTGAGAGCCCTGGTTTTATCGTTTAACTTTATAATTTCTACCTTTCTTTCTAAAACAGCAAATAATAACTTGTTTCTGTTAATGCTGTTCAGTGTTTTTTTCCCTTTACATTTTAAACAGATGTCTCCGAAGAAGAAATGCCAAATTGTCATTCCAAATGCCCAGCAAAAGAGACTGATTTACACAGCATTCGCAGAGATTATCCAGATTTGGACTACTCCCAATGTGATGATCTACAGGACATTCTTAATGGGAAAGTAGTGGGCAGAAAGGCATGTCATGCGTGGTTTGAAGAGCAAAAATTGTAGTTTACAATGTCAAAATTGAAAAGTTGAGGAAAAAGAAGGTTTACAGAATTGCTTATTGGTTATAATCTGAGGAGTACGATGATGCTACTGATTATGATATGCCAATGTACCAGCTAGCAACTGATCTTCTCCATAAAGACTTGGTCTTTTGCTAGAAATTGTAATCTCTTTACCTGTCTGTTACGGACTTACAGCATACAATACAATAATATTAAAGTTCTGATCTTGAGAATATCACATTTTTGAATTTTCACGGCAGTCTGGATGTTTATTACTATTTCCGTCACAACGGTTAATTTTGTAATTAGCTACAATTAGGTAACTAACTTATTATATGCATTCATGTAAGGTCATCCAAGTAAGATGTTTCATATTTGTTTCAGAATGCTTCAATCTACAATAACTGACATTTCATTTCAGTTCTCTTAATTTTTAAGAAAGTTATGGGCTTTTGACTGTCCTTGATCACAGCTTTTGTGTTAAGTCAATGGAAAAGCAATAGGGAACAAGATGCTAATTTCCGAGTATGAAAATGACCATAACTTTTTGAATACTGAAGATATGAAAGTGAATTAGGTTTCAAATTAAAGTTCTTATGCTTTATCTGATGGGATAAAGTACAGGCTTGATTTTTTAAATCTCAAAATTTTGTAACATTCCTACAACCTGGTCCTTTTTTCTACCCTCTCCTCAAAAAATATTGTTTCCTTTACATTATAGTTTAAAAAAACGATGATACCCCCTGCATTCAATGAACTCTGAAAAATACACAGAAATTCTCTGTATTCATTAAAAAAGTAAGAAATTTAATAATGGCATGGAGCTTTACAATGGCGGCCATAAGTGATTGTGACTTGTTTATTATATATATGTATTATATATGTCGGCAATACTTTCAATACCTAAAATTGAAACTGCGAAACTATTTATTTAATTTTACATTAATCGTTTATATTGTTGGGAGCAGTGTAAAGACTCTTATACAATAATTTAACATGTCAGGCAGAACTTAGAAGAAGGAATGACAGGCATGAAACATACAATAATTGCAATGAACTTTGATCTCCTGAACAAATTCAAGGAATATATACGGTATCATTCTAGGTCAACATGTCAAAGAACAACTACAGAACAACTTATTTTAAATTTCTAATCTTATATCACACAACATAGTATGGATAATCAATAACCCTTGGTAAAGGAGCCCATATGTAAAAGCAATAATTATGAAGTTTTGTATTCAGTTTGAAAGTGATTGTGTTAAGTCAAACACGAGAATCTTGGATTCTAAAAAAACTTCAGTTTTAGCTTAGCTTAGGACCAAATAACTTTAGGACCAAATTCAACCTTATTTTATTATACTATTAATTTTATAATGAGACACCAAACAGATGCATGCTGATAAGAAGACCAGTTTACATCATTTTGTTTTGAATTAAAATAAACTCTCACTGACATTTTCTCCTGCATGTTGGTCTCAAAAGAGGAAGAATAATATATACTCTTGGCACATTGATAATGATGAGGAATGAACAATGTAAATTATACTCACTGCTGGTGATGGGGTTCCTGGGAAAACTGGTCAAGACTCTCATTACTGCCAGGCAGAGGGTTGTTAATCTGGAAAACAGAAACAAATTGCTGAGATGAGTCCATGGCATGCAGTGAGTTATAAGAATCTAAGATTACCTGTGGAGAGACTACTACCTAGCGAAGGTGGTAAACATTTATTCTAATAATGGGAAGGGTAGCAGTGACCCAAAATACAGAACTGCAGTTTCCCGTGGCTTCTTCTGAACTGGTCTAAAGCTCAATATCAGTCTCACATCACTCACTCAGACATGGAACATCAAGTAAAACACAACTGTTTATTATGGGTTTCAGTCTTTAACTGAAGCTTAAGCACCATATAATATTGTTTCAATAATTAAACATATGACATAGACCTTCACAGGATAGCAACACCATCATCCATAAAGTAGCTGTTATTCTTACAGCTGTTAGAAATACATTACAAATACACATGCATAAAGACTGTTTTTCCTATGACTGGAAAACAAATTTCTTAATGCCTCATTTTGCATATGTGGGAGCATTTTACAAACATTAAAATGGGGCAGCAAGATAAAAATTCTATTAATATTACCTAGTAACTATTTTTCCTCTAAGTTTTATTTGCCTATTTCTGTTGAACCAATCAGGTAAAGTGGTGCAGCAGATAGTGCTGCTGCCTCACAGTTCTAGCTCTTTGGTTGTGAACCTAACCTTGCATCCAGTCAGTGTAGAATTTGCATGTTCTCCCTAGGTTCCTGTGTGCTCTATCATCTTACATGGCAAAGACATGCTGGTTGGCAGGTTAACTAGCGACAGTAAACTACCTCTAGTATATGTGTTGGTCGGAGAATCAGGGTGGAGTTGTTGGGCATATAGGTCACAAGGAAGTATGTCAGATAGTGGGATTGCTCTGAGCTGCAGCATAGACTTAATGGGCTGAAGGGTCTCCTTCTGTGATATAAGAAAAATATGAGAATTCAATTACTCCGCTTTAGCATAAATATATAAACTCTTAAATTACTTGTTTCTTCTACAAAGTATAATGAAGGTCCAATCTAATGAAACTTGAATTCTAGACCAAGATTTTCCATTCCTCAAAGCAAAACAATTTTTATTTCATTAAATCCTTGGGGAATGCTAACATGTCAAAGCAAATTCAAGGCACAATATCCTTTTAGGTTAGTCTTCCAAACCAACTATTTTAAAAAGACAAGTGAATTTCATTAAAATCTCATGCAGATCATCAAATAGCTATTAGCTAATGAACTGTAAGTGATGCTTAGTCCAAATCTGACCATTCCCTCTCACACAAATTAAAGAGCAAAACAGGTGACTGCTCAGTGAGGATTAAAATGGTTTGGTGAAATACCCTCTTATTGAAGTGCAGTTCAATACATCATGGGTGCAGCTGAGATTTACTTTAAGGTTAGGTGGTGGAGAAAAATGATGTGATCAATTATTGTATTGTGTTGCTAAAATATACTAAGAATGCCTGTGGCCTGATTATTATTTTAGCTGTAAACACTGTTATTATTCAGCCAAGCAAATAAACAAACCCGCCACTTGAGTGCAGAGACTTTTCCTGTTTAAAGAAGAAAAATCTGCAAGAGTTGTTCATTTTGCATCCCTCATGGCCATGCTTGGTACATCTTAATCGATTTTAAAAAACATCAAAATGGCAACATGAAGCAGTCTATGTATGTTTCACGTTGAGTTTATTGGATTAGCTTGTGACAGATGCAATGTTTTTATCTGGGTTCAATGTACAGAATGCGAGGAAGGAGAACACCTCTCTCTGTTTACAATGCTGACTGGCTCTCCAACATTTTATTCAACGTTTACTTATGTACCATCATCAAAGTATGTAACTTCTTCAAAATACTTTTTATTTGATAATTGTGACTTCACATCACTAGTATGACAAAAAGAAAAGACATATTAGCACTTTACCATCTACTGTACAATTAAACAACTTAATGTGAATGTCACATCTGCTGTTAGAAAGAAGCCTGTTTAGTATTCCCCTTGCGATGATAATTCTACCTTAAACTTTGCTTTTACCTTTGAGAGTATATTATTCAATTTGACTTCTTGATTACATACCAATGTTAACCAATGTTATACAGATGATAAATTAAAACAATTGCATTGACTGCATTGTGAAGTACAAACCCTGCTGACAATTATTCAAGAGTTTTACACTAATGATTTGTACCATCATCTCAGAGTCTCAGCTGTTATTGTAGAACCATGCATAAAACATGCATAATTAGAAACATAGAAAATAGGTGCAGGAGTAGGCCATTCGGCCCTTTGAGCTAGGACCGCTATTCAATATTATCATGGCTGATCATCCAGAATCAGTACCCCGTTCCTGCTTTCTCCCCATATCCCTTGATTCTACCCTTTCTTTTCAATGTTACTAGATGTAAACTGTCGGTAATAATTTAAGTTTACAGGAATAAAATACTTTCCAAAACAATTCCTATGGTGGGGGTTTACAAGAAAATGGAGAATTCAATTTGCATATCATTGGGTTGTAGGTTACCTAAGCGGAATATGAGGTTTTGTTCTTCCCGTTTGCATGTGGCCTCACTCAGTCAATGGAGGAGGCTGAGGACAGAAAGTCAGTATGGCAAAGGGAATTGAAATGACCAGCAACCAGGAGTCCCAGCAGGCCCTGGCAGGCAGAGCAAAAATATCTTTGGCCTAGTCTGTACTTGGTCTTGCTGATATATTAGAGGCCACATTGAGAATAGTGAAAGCAAAAGACAAGGTTGGAGGAGGTGCAAGTATACCTCTGTCTCTGAATGGAGGTGAGAGTATAGTAGGGACAGATGTTGTATCTCCTGCGGTTGCAGGATATTACCGGCAATGCCTCTGTCAAGTCCTGCCAAGACAACGATTCCGATGAATGAATTAGGATGATTCGACATGAAGCTTCATTTTCTGTCCGACATTTTACGTCAGAAAAGCATGCAGTGTGAGTAAATTAGCAACTTAACCTGTGTGTAAATCAGGCAAGTGCTGCAACTGTTACAGAAAATGAAAAATAATCACCTCAAATGAGAAACTGTTTGAATTATTGTTTATTCTGCTGTAATATTCACTGGTACAAATACAAACATGTAATATTGTGTAAACAAACAGTCATATCTTATTTTATCATTGACATTAAAACAGGTAAGTGACTGTAAAATGTTCAATATATAAAAGTTTTATTTGTCTGACTCATGCAAACATCTAGCTTGTTCTATACATATTAGTCAAAAGAAAAAAAAACATTATCTTGCCCAATCTGTGTGTGGTACGATTTCCCTTGTGTAAATGATTTCCAATTTAAATTCATAAAAATAGAAATTATCTTCTTAATCCATCATTCAAGGCTCATTTGATTTGCAGATGACAGAAACGCATAACACATCTTCGCTTACTAACTGTATACAAATGTTTTGTGACCTACAAGAATATCAGTTTGAACGCAAAAGCTAGATATTCAACACTAAATATCCTTCTGCTGATTAGTTGCGTGAGTAGTACCTTAAATGATGAACAGACTCTAATAGTTATATCCTTAACAGTTGATATCCTACATGGCTAGGAAAGGTTTAAGGGATATAGGAAAATGGGATTAGTTTAGATGGAGCTTCTTGGTTGGCATGGATGAGTGAGGCATTGATTAGTAAGGGTGTCAGGTGTTATGGGGTGAAGGCAGGAGAGTGAGGTTGAGAGGCAAAGATAGATCAGCCATTATTGAATGGCGGAGTAGACTTGATGGGCCGAATGGCCTAATCCTGTTCCTAGAGCATGAACTTATGAATGCGCTGACATGACTGATTCTATAGTAACGGAGAGCAATGAGAAAGACAAATTTACTGTATCCATTTGAAAAACAACAGGAAGCAAAACAAACTACAAAGTAACCTTCTGAGTACTTCAGTTATTATTAAGTGGTGGCAGAGGAGAGGTGAGCAATATTTAAAAAATGTATAAATAAATAAAGTAGATCATTTCATCATGCTATATTTGGAGATAAATACAATTAGACAATGTATAAAACATAAACATGCGATGAGCTAGCCCATCCACATAAATCTTAACTAAACAAAGGTGTTCATTCATCACCCTCCCCCAACCACCCCCAAGAATTATTATCTAATAAATCTTGGTGTAGATAGGCAGTGGGAGAAATAGAGGGGTTGAATTAGAAACCTCCGCAGCATTACGAGGAATGATATCAGTGGAGTGGATTGAAGTTTGACTTCTATGTCTATTGTACGTATCAACAGGAATTTGAGCTGGTTTCACAATAAATGTTCCAAATAATTAAAGCGCACTGCCAATATTTGAAAACAAATAAATGAATTGGATTCATGATTTTGACAAAGAATCAGTTACACATATATTAATGTATTAAGATGTGAACCACCAGGTAGATTCTAAGTTGTGAATTTAAAATCTGGGGGGTTTGCCTGCTATGCTTGGACTTTTTCTTCAGTTTCTAAAGAATTAGATGAGTTGCATTTCCCGCCCTGCCCTGCCCTGCCCTGCCCTGCCCTGCCCTGCCCTGCCCTGCCCTGCCCTGCCCTGCCCTGCCCTGCCCTGCCCTGCCCTGCCCCTCTCATTTATGTCACTTCCACCTTAGTGACTCTCTTTTGGTCATCACTTGACCCATTATCAATCCCCTTTCTTCCCTCCTCGTTTTTACTGTGTCTTAAAATATGTTTATCCTTAAATTCCTTTATTTTCCTTGTTGTGAAGAGTTCATAGACTTTTTTTTTTCACTTAAATTTTTATTGATTTTTATACAAAACAGTGCAACACCATCACCATAAATAAAACAAAATAAGAAAAACAACAATTTAAAAAAAAAAATAGATAGGAAAAAAAAGTAAATAAATGGAATAAGACCGTGTGGTTCGCTTACCAAATTAAAAAAAAACCCGTTACATTGATTAACATACCATCTAGTTCTATATAACACAATCTTCCCATATCTAGCTCGGCATTTATCTAGTTGGTGTCATGGCTCAAATAAGCGGTTCATTTTCCCAGATCTTCTCAAATGAATTCTCCTTGACTCTCACGGAATATGTCAGTTTCTCCATAGTAAAGATGTCTCGCACAATTTCCAACCACTGTTCCTGTTTTGGACATTTTTTCAATAAGCCATTGCCTGGTAATGGCCTTCTTACTTGCTGCAAGCAAAACTTTAATCAAACAGGTATCTTCTATCTTTACAATATCTTTAATACACCCCAGATACATCACAGGGCAGGTATTTGGGATTTTAGAACCCAAGATATTTTTAACAACTGCGTTAACATTTTCCCAGTATGACCTTATCTTTACTCAGTTCCAGAAAATATGCGAGTGGTCTGCCTCCATACTCCCGCACAGCCTCCAACAGTGTTGTTGTACAGCAAGTTGTCTGCTTTTTATTTTGGGTGTTATAAAAAAGCGAGATAGATTCCTCCAGCAAAATTCTCTCCATACTTAGTGAGCTTGTGGATGTACATTGTGTTTCACACATTTGATACCATTCTTCTTCTGTTATTTGAATTTTTAATTCTGTTTCCCATTTTGTTTTTATGTGGAGTGTTGATTCTCCCTCATTTCCCACCAGAGCTTGGTAGAAAGTAGAGATGACCCGAGATCCCTTCTGTTTGTATGCATCCACAATCACCTTGATCACATTATTTGAGGTTTCATCTAGTTCTGGCCTTATCTCTTTTGTAAAGTAGTCTCTTAATTGCAAGTATCTAGTGTTCATAGACATGAAATATTAACAGTGTTTCTCCCTTCACAGATACTTCCTGACCTGCTGAGTATTTCTAGCATTTCCATATTTTTCAACATCCATAATAGTCAAGCAGAAAAATCACACTTGGGAAAATAATTATCGTGCATATTAGTAACAATACAACATATACACTGTGGATTATATAACACTAGAGCTTAAAGACAATACCTAAAAGGACAAAAATGCAATTGAGAAAAAAAATCAATATTAATAGCAATCTTGGTTCAGGCCATGTCTGTAGTCTTGTACAAATCATTTGAAATTTATAATAAACAATACATTTCTTTAATCAACAAATTAGAAAATCCTAGATATTTATAGTCTACAATCTTAAAAAATACGTTCTTGCAAGCAACCTGCCCTCATAGTTAATTAGAATGAAAACATAGTTCAGAATATCTGAAATTGATCAATGCATTTGATTTAATAAATTACTGTTTATATTCCAATTGAAACTGATTTTCCAGAGCATCTAAGACTACACAACTTCACAGCTCCAGTAAATGTTTTTCATGCTGAAATCATTTATCTGCTTTCATTACTGTGTGAGATGATTTTCTCATCAATCTCCATGATCAGTTTATCATTGTACCTGTAAATTCATTTCTACATAAACTATTTCCAGATACACAAACATTGCATTTGCAAGAAGGAACTAGAAAATTATTTTTGTTACATTTGTGAAAAAACTCAAGTATATTTTAGTGAGCTGTTTTTTTCCTTGCACGTGGTAATATATTGCAATGGTGCTGTTGCAATCCTTGACAAAAATTAAGAATTGAAGGACTCCTCATCATCAATAATATTTCTCACAAGCTATCTTTTCATAAGGCATGGTACTTGCACTTGATCCAATTTAATGATCATTCCATCTCTATATAATTAGCACTTTCCAAACTCATCTGAATGAGTAGCACTATCAAGATACGTTTTCCTGCCAATGGTGCATATAAGCATTTATTCTCTGATTTTGCCATATGGTATTAAATCCATTCATCTCAACCTGTATTAAATACAGATCAAACAGACCATATTCTAATTCCCACAATACTTACTAATCACATAAAAAGGGAGTGGACCACAAAGTCCCTTGAGCTTGCCCAATCATTCAATAAGATATCGGCAACTGAATTCCTAGACTAATATACTTCCACAAATCAGATTTTGAACCTAACCATGAAGCAACCATTACTGTAGCAGTTTACCAAAATCCTCGTATTAGCTGTGACACAATGCATTGCAATGTGTACCTTCAATACAATATCCCAAGTAAAGGAATGAATGACTTTCAGGCCCAGTTTTAACATTAACTATGTCCAGGCCAAGATCCATATGCTGTTGTCAATGTTAATTGTAGACAAAATTAGAGGAAGATTTCTGAGTGGTATATGTAATAAATGAGGGATGCATTACCTTTCTTTGCTTTTACCACACATAACAAATAGCACAATTTTCATGGAATATACCAACATTTCCTGATTTATAAGTATTTCTTTCTGTATCACTGAAACGTCCACCTGCCATCTTTGATATCCAAAATTTTAAGTGAGATTGGCAGCTTTGTTCAGTGGAACTCTGCGTACTGTGGAAATAGAGCTTTTGAAGTATGCTTTTACAATGTCGATGTCACAGTTAAGGTCAACAATTGTTCTCCATCTCTGCTTTCTCCAAGATTGCTATCTTGATTGCTATTTTGGCAGGCAGTAAAGAGATGACAATGTTGTAACGGTTGAGACACAGAAGGCTGCAGATGCTATAATCTGGAGTAAAAGACAAAGTGCTGGAGGAACTCAACAGGTCAGGCAGCATTTCTGATATGAGACCCAGTAGGTTAAGTGAATGGCTCATAGGCAGATGGAAGCAGGTGTGGGAGGGGACATCACTGGGCGACAAGCAACCAAGGACAATTTCATATCCCTACATATATTACTTTTTAATTTGATTTCTGATGGTGATAATGTATTCACAGAGCAACTTGGCTTCATTCACTCAGGCACCCTAGTGAGCTACATTAGGCTTTACATCAATCCACATCAACATCCACATCCACATCAATATTGGTACTCATATTGATGCCAAAGGCAAATACTTCCGATTTTGACTGATAATAGATCAATTGCTAAAACAACCACGGTAGAATATGAAACATTTTCTGAACTGTTAATTTACGACTTGAGATTACCAGTCTAGAAACACAATAACCAGACTGCATTAGTCCAAACTTAGCTGGCAATGAAAGACAGCCTTCAATCCAACTAAATTTCAGAAGCATGATGCAATGTGCAGCCGCTACAACATTGAGTTTTTAATGCAAGCAACCAAGGACAATTTCATCTCCCTACATATATTACCTTTTAATTTGATTTCTGATGGTGGTAATGTCTTCACAGAGCAACTTAACGAATTACCGAACTGAGATGAAGTGCACAGTACGTTGGTGTGAATTCTGTACCACAACTATCTAATGAAAAAATATTCACAGCACATTTAGATATATTCATTTATCATTTTTGGTTTACGCTCCCAGCTGCCCACTTGACAAGTATTTGAATGCAGCCATGGATACGAAGTCCTTTCCCATTGGGGAGAAAATAAAAATGAATAGGGGAGTTCACTCCCTTCAACAAGATTAATTCAAACAACGAAGGCTCCTCAGCTCTTTTAATCTCATCTGTCTGCAATATTAAACCCTGTTATTTACCATTACTGCATTTAGTTATTACTTAATCAAGTTCATTGACCAATTCACCTTATCATGCTGTCCTATTAGATACTTCATTGGTTAATATGTCAACTTTTTTTCTGAGTTTAAAGATTTTGAATATATTACAATTTTTTTCTACTTACCTCTTCTTTCCGCCATTGTTTATCACTGTCATTGTTCACATCCAGAGGTAAGCAAAGAAATGTGATGTGATCAGAACATTGTACAGATTCAGGAGGGACCTCTGGGGATATGACTTCAACTCTGTTTTGCAAGACAAACCTGGGATAATTTTCTTTTCTTAATTGAAGAATGATGTGGGTAGAACCAGTATGGGAATAGGCTGCCCACCAACATAGCCTGAGAACAATTACATTGGAAGACTATTTTGTAATGGGAAGGTAACTTCCAAGGGGGAACTAATTGTAGGTCAGGATCATGATGAAGGGAAGTGGCAACTAACTGCATACGGCAGGTCCATGCATCCCCGACCTGCATTCTGTATACAGAGGAACACCTTGGCACTCAGATTCTTGTTCACCCGATCTGCTGCTGGGCCCAGCAGAGTCTGTGACGGAGCTCAGTTTTGCTAAACTGGGACAAACTTCATGTTGAATCTGGTTCCTCAAATGGGTGGCATCTGTAGTTAACATTTCAGAAGCAGGATGTAATGTGCAGTCTACTACAACATTGACCTTTTAATGTAAGCAGCCAATGAAAATTTCATATGCATGGGATTACCAATCTGAATGTAAAAGATAAGAGAAGATATTTTTTTCCTTTCCCTACAATAATTCTTATTATTGCTTTAGTAAATTTCTAACAGTTAGATTCATTTTTTAGTAAATGTATTTTAATTTGTAATTATTTATTTATTTGGACTATTTGAACATTTTTCAACTATGTTCAAGAATCTCTGATTACCAGAGAAATTCAGAGAGCTGAAAAGGCCTTTACTGAATGCTCGAGTTTTCAAAGGGACATTGGGGCAGTCCAAGGATAGGGCCTCAGGATCCATTGACAAAGAAAGCACACATCAACCTCTACAGGTACACCATAGAAAGCATTTTATCGAGATGCATCACAGCTTGGTTTGGGAACAGCTCCCTCCAGGACTGCAAGAAATTGCAGCAAATTGTGGACGCAGCCCAGACCATCACACAAACCAACATCCCGTCCATTGATTCCATTTATAACTCACACTGCCTTGGCAAGGCCAGCAGCATAATCAAGGACAAAATGCTTTCCACTGTACCTCGGTACATGTGACAATAAACAAAACAAAACTGAACTGAACATTGCCTGAGGCCTGGCGAGCACTCCTAATTATTTATTTTTGTGGGATGCCACAGCAGCAAGGCCTCCAGCTCAACTGTACTTGAGGGGTTGAGATGTTCCAGCCAAGGTGATCATACACAGCGCAGGTTAGATTGAGTGTGTTCCAAGCCAATAGGCTGTCCTATGTTGTCCCCCAGTGAATAATTTTAATGCAAGAAGCGGTTACGTTTAGAAACTTCATCAAGATTATAAACAGCTATTTACACAGAGGAAACTGGTTTGAGGTAAAAATGTTGCAATGCATTCACATGTGGGTCATAAGGTTGTGAGGCAACTGTCTTAACTGGTGTCCTACTGCATCACTGCCTCAAACAATTACTTCCAGTAGTTCTACTGTCAGGCATCAAAGCCTGTTTGGTGTCTTACGCCAGAGGTAACAGTGTTTACCAAACCAGAATGTCCTGCAGAACACTGATGTCACTTAACATTATCCAGAAACTGATAAGGTTAGAGAAGAAATTCTGCTAAAATGGCACTCGTTTTTAATGTATTTGCCGCTGGTCATGTGGTGTTTAATTGTCCTAATACCCTTCAAAAAATTATTGATAAGTCAACACAATATGCACCCTAGATGTATCCAATCAGCTGATCTCATAATAAGATTTTAGCAAACTAAATATGTAGGTACTCTAAGGAACCTCAATGCCAATGCCTGACAGATTACAAAGATACTACACTGGTACTGACTATTTGATACAAAAAAAAAAACAATATTGCTCAAATTATAATACAGATTTTTGTGATTTTTCCATTTTGAATGGACAACATTTTATTGCACTGGCTATCCTAAAACTGCCTCCAGGTGCATATTTACCTCATCCAGATGCAGAGATCCAATCTAAAGGCCATCTTGGACACTCACATTATGGTCTCAGTGGAAGCAGGACCTTCTGCGGTCTGGTAGCAAGGCCTGTCTTCAAACTACCTCAACAGAATTGAATTGAATTGAAACACATGGCATGGAAACAGGCCCTTCAGCCCACCGAGACCATGCCGACCATTGATCACCTGTTCACAGTTCTATGTTATCCCACTTTCACGTCAGCACTCTATACACATGGGGGAATTTACAGAGGCCATGTCTTTGGGATGTGGGAGGAATCTGGGGCATTCAGAGGAAACCCACACGGTCACAGGGAAAATGTGCAAATGCCACACAGACAACGACCAAAGTCAGGATTGAACCCGGGTGTCAGGTGTTGTGATGCAGCAGCTCTACCAGCTGCACCACTGCACACCCTAGAAAGCTGCACTCTGCTTTGCTGACCGTTAATGTTGCAAGTGATTTATAATAGCCTTTTGCAAAAACTCTTGATAAATGTCCCATTGAAAAGTGAATTCAAATCTATGCAAATAATTGTTTAATAAAATTCAAGAATGAAGGCCCACTCCAGCATTGGATTGAAGTGCACACCTTTACATGATCCACACTCAAGAAGCTTGTCACTGAGGCCAGCCATGGAATCATTTCCAACGGGCTAGATATCTCCATGTTCTAGGCGAGATCATTTTTATATTGCTGGCGTGGTGTGGTGGTGGAGATGGGCACTCAAATGATTGCCTTGGATGTTCACATCTACAGTAATGATGCCTGATTGATCATCATATGTAGGTGTGTAGTAATTGCTCTTGATTTTGTCCCACCAGTCCATGTTTGGATACGACAATATAGTCTCTCTGCTTGCGGTATTGTTTTATGCAATGACCGATGGACTGCATTGATTCATGAGGTTTGGTCACCCCATCTTATCAATGACACTTAGGGAAGTTATCCTATCTTCAAGTGTCTTCATGAACAGGTGATTATTCAGATAGAAGGGTCAGACTGAAGGAGGACCCAAAACATCGTCAGTCCATTACCCTCCACAGATGCTACCCGACTCGCTGAGTTCCTCCAGCAGTTTGTTCATTGCTCAAGATTCCAGTATCTGCACTCTTGTGTCTTCAATTACGCAAATAAGTTGGTGTTTCTGGTGCTGTATTATTTCTCTCAGGTTGGTCAAAAAGACATTGCCATTTTGCCATATGTATCTGTGAGCAAAATCACTTCAGGCCTAATGGATTGTACTGTAATATGATTTTAGATAGGTCAGCCAAAAGGGAGTTGAAATTCAGTGCACACCAAAGATGAATAAACAGTACATGGATGGGAAGCATCTACTCATTGAAAAATACTGAAGCAATTAGAGAAAAAGAGAGACATATGGGAGCAATTTCATTATTGTTTGAAAGTATAACCAGATAGATCAAGTAATAAAAAGGTCAACAGCATTTGGCATAGGGGGCACGGAAGTCATTATAAATTTGTTCTCGCCAATAATTTGGCTACATGAAGAGCATAGTACAGTTCCAAAGACATCTTATCAGAGAGTATACTGCATAGAATCATCAAAATAATGCGAGTTTAGAGGAAGAATTTGTGATATTATGATTACTTCTATTGAGGCAAAGGATGGAAAGTTTAGAGAATACAAATTGGTAGTTTTAAAATGATGAAGACATTTGAATAAGTAAATAATTTGATTAAGGGAAAAATACACGTTTCTCTGATTGGTATGTAATCAATAACGAATCACTAATTTCAAATTGCAGCAATGGCAGGAAGGTCAGAATTTAGGAGAAATATATTTTTACAGAAAATATCATATTTAAGATCACATACCAGTAGGATTAGTGTGGGAACATTCTTGCAATAGCTTTAATGTGCACATAAGGCATCGACTGATTTATTATGTTATTTTGTAAATATAGATTATCATTTGTGATCTATATCAATTATGACATATAGAATGCATCTCAAAACATTTATTTATATACTAATGGTTTTCCTTTGATGCTGCACTTAATAAGATAGAAGAGGCACTGTTTTATAACATAACAAGAGCATTAAAATTTACTTGTATCCCTTAAGGCTACTGATGTAAATGCTCTGTGCTTTTGAAAATTATAGTAATTGCTTGTCAACTGCAGATAGTCTCTTTAAAAAGAGAATTTTAAATGCAACTAGACCAAGTGGGACCAGTGGGTCCCGGTGACACGGGAGGCCTGGTCCCCCAAACGCAACCCGTTCCTTCAACGCAATATTCCACCACTCACCCATAGCCTCCACAGGAGGCCTGGTCCCCGAACGCAACCTGTTCCCCAACGCAATATTCCACCACTCATCCATTCCTCCAACGCAACCCATTCCTCTACACAATATTCCACCACTCACCCATAGCCCCCAACTGTGCAGGCGTGGCTCATTACCCCTCATCCCTCAGCACTTCTTCCCCCTACTCTTCACCCTCCTGAAACTTAAAAAAACGATCAAATTCCCTTGCCCAGCCCCTGCCCGTAACAATGTTTCAAATGTCAGGACTCAGTGTCCTGTCTTTGTTACATTATAACGGGCAGGGGCAGCAAGTTTGAATTGGATTTTTTACAGTGAGGTCAAATTTTACTTTTTTTATATAATGTAAATTAGATCCCATTGTGATGTCATTGTAGGGTGGAGCACTGCTCACGGACAGTTTCTGTAAGTGAGATCCCATTGTGACGTCATAGCTGCTAACTGCCACTGCAACTTCAAGTGATTTTTTCTCAAACTGGATTTTGTAAAGTGAATAACGTAAAATGTGAATAACTTGTAAAATATACCATCAATCTGAACGAAACTTGATAAAAACTCACCACAGGACAATTGTGAGTAAGGTGGTCCTAAAAATGTAGTGCCATCGTGTACCGTTTTGGCGTAGTTGCAGGAGCACATGGGCACGCACGCACACAGACATTCAGAGTCACAAACAAAAATAGCATTTTGACCAAGTGGGACCCATTCCCCCAAAGCAATATTCCACCACTCACCCATTCCCCCAACACAACCCATTTCCACCACACCCGTTCCCCCAACGTAACCCGTTCCCCCAACGTAATATTATACCACTCACCCATAGCCCCCAACTGCAAAGACACAGCTCATTTCCCTCATCCCCCAAAACTCCCCCACCTCCTCTTCACCCTCCCTCTTCTCTCCCCTCTCCCTCCCTCTACCTTCAGTCACTCCCTACCCTCAGTCACACCCTCCCTCCCTCCAAAACCCCTCTCCTCTCCCTACCCCCCCCCTTGACATCATTGTGAGGTGGAAGCTGCTTCTTTAAAAAAAAAAATGTAAATGAGATCCCATTGTGATGTCATTGTAGGGTGGAGCACAGCTGGGGCAGTTTATGTAAATGAGATCCCATTGTGATGTCGTAGCTGCTAACTGCCACTGCAACATCAAGTGATTTTTTTCTCAAACTGGATTTTGTAAAGTTAAAAATGTGAATAACTTGTAAAATATAACATCAATCTGAACGAAACTTGATAAAAACACACCACAAGACAATTGTGAGTAAGGTGGTCCAAATATTGTAGCGCTATCATGTACCGTTTTGGTGTAGTTCCGGGAGCACATGGACATGCAGACACGCACGAACGCAGACAGAATTATAAACAAGATGAGTGTTTTAGTTATATAAAAAAGATAGAAAAGTTATTCACAAGTTGACTGTTAGTTGGTGGGGAATTTCAAACACTCGGGTAAAATGTGTTAATTATAAAATTTTTGTGAAAAGTTTGCTGGTTAAATGCAGATTGTGGTTGGAATCCTGATATACTTGCAGTGGCCCAAGAACTTAGCCTCCTTACAAACAGCTAACCTTTAATCATGTCAGGGGTTATGGGGAGAAGGCAGGAGAATGGGGTTAGGAGTGAGAGATAGACAAGCCTTGATTGAATAACGGAGCAGAATTGATGGGCCAAATGGCCTAATTCTGCTCCTATCACATAACCTTATGATCGTCTTTAGCTCACCCATCACCCTATGTGCCATAATTGAGGACCCAATTAGTTGACCAGAAACCACCGCCATAATGGCCATTTACTCACAAAGAATCTTGCAATTCAGAATCTTAGTATGAACTCGATGTGGGAACCGTTAGGTCCCTGTCACACGGGAGGCCTGATACCCCAACGCAACCCGTTCCCCAATGCAATATGCCACCACTCACCCGTTCCCCCAATGCAACCCGTTCCCTCAAAGCAATATTCCACCACTCACCCATAACCCCCAACTGCACAGGCGCGGCTCATTTCCCCTCATCCACCAGCACTCCCTCCCTTTCCTGTTCACCCTCCCTCTTCTTTCCCCTCCCCTCCTCCAATCCCTTCCTCTCCTTTCCCCTACCCTCAGTCACTCCCTCCCTCCATAACTCCTCTCCCCACCCTACCCCCTTCCTATCCCTCTATCCCCCACCTCTCCCACTCCTCACCTCACCTTAGACCCCCCACTATCCCTCCGCATCTCGCTCACTGCCCTCCTCTCCCTCTATACCCCACTCCCTATCTTCCCCACTCTCACTGCTCACCTCCCCCACTTCCCACCTCTCCCTCGCTACCCTCGCCTCTCCCTCAATCCCCCCACTCTCCATACTTACCTCCCCAGGATCTAGAGGGTGCCGCTCCTTTCCCTCCTTGCATGCCCAGAGGAGCAGCAGCCATTGGCCTCAGAGCCAGGCTCATCGCCCAGGCCTCAGATCCTCGGCATGGCCTCAGGCCGCTGCACGGGCCTGGAGCAGCAGCAGCAGCAGCTGTCGGCCTCAGAGCCAGCCTCAGCACCCAGGCTCCAGATTGTCAGCGCGGCCTCTCCCCACCCTAGGAGCTGGCAGCCGCCGCCCACAGACGCATCCCCAGCCTCAGCGCCAAGGCCGCGGATCCCCTCGGGCCCGGAGCAACAGTAAAATGGAAGTAATCTTACCCATGTTGCCGTTTTGAAAAATAAATGGCAATCTGAATTCTGGAAAGGCCCCAACTGCACAGGCGCGGCTGAGGATTCATTGGGTCTCTTTGTGCTGCCAGAAAAGACTCGCACTGGAATCCTCCCCCAACTGCGCTTGTGCGGGTGGGGGCGCTGTTTTGTAAATTTAAGTTTTAAATGTTAATAACTTTTAAAATATACCATCTATCTGAACAAAACACAGGACAATAGTGAGTAACGTGGGCCAAAAATTGTAGTGCTATCGTGTACCGTTTTTGCACAAATAAAAGTACAACACAAAACCTGCAAACAAACACGATGAGAGTTTTAGTAATAGATGATTCCATTGATATACTGACATACCTACATCCTGTCTCATTAGTGGTAGTCATTACTCTTTCTGTCGTTTTATCAGATGTCTATGCTTTCCATCACCCTGTCGATTCCACCAGATACTGTACCCAATCCTTTAAATCGTAAAGTAGGCTTATTTCCATCTGAGATTCCCAAGCATATTCAAAGCTCACATCTAAACTGTTTTAATTGATGTCTATTTTTCTTTAAAATGTTAAGCTATAGGCAGGAATATGAAAGAACATTAGCCATACAAGTGGAAAGGTCAGAGGCAGAAGGACGATTTTTAATTTGATTATAAGATATAAATATTGTATGTGTGAAACGGAACAAACATTGTAATGTACATATCACATGTTCAGAAATCATACTTTTTGCTGTGACTTTTTCAGGTCTCATTTCTGCATCGCTTCTCACTTTGTAAGTTTTTAAGTCCTCCTTTCCCTATCAATTTTTTTAAATATCAACCAGCTTCTGTTTCACCATGAAACTCCACGTAGGATTTGCGGAAGCAATGCTGAGCATTTTCAAGCACGATGAAAAAGGTGGAACAAGGCGAGGTGGTTCAAGAAGAAAATGGCAAATGGGTAAGGTGCAATGACTGGTGCAAAGATAACTCCTGCCATAAATATAATGTCCACTAATTCAAGTAGCTGCTGGTCTCCTCCACACTCCACCTCCCCACCCTGGAAAAAATATTTAAAATTTGCCAGGTATTAAAAGAAAATTATAAAAATGTATGTCATGTCTTTAGGATGCATGCTCCAAAAATAAATTGACTTTTCATTTTAATCAAGGGGAAACAATTTCTAATCGCCAAATCTTATCCGAGAGGTCTGAAATGTTGCAAGACAAGTTCATTCTTAACTCCTCAGATTCAAAGGGCTCTACTGCAAGAAATGAGGGTTTGCTTGGAAAAAAAAAGTAATAAACATGTTTGTGAATACTACGTAGTAACTGAAATATAATTTTCCTCGTGATTCATGGGATATATTAACAACTGTATGAGGGAGAATTTAAGTCCAAGGCAACCATTCCCTATTATAATTAAATTTAAATTTAAACATATTATGTATTGCTTAATGGACATTAAAGCTGTATGCTCATATAAAATTAGGGAACAGAAAGGATTTAATTCATTTACAATCTCTTGTACAGTTATATGCATAATATTATTGAAAATGTATGAAATAAAATGTATTAAAGATTTTTAATATTTGTTCCATGATCTTTGGTGGTATTGAGTTTTTCATTTATCATTCTGAAATATCAACTTTTAGCAGTGTCTAATTCTTTCTTCCATTGTACGAAACTGCTAAAAGTTGATATCTTACAAATACTGTATTAACTAAAATAATTATGGATTTTACTTCGGAGTCATGTGAGTGACTACGTGAAGAAGACCCCGTACAGCCGCACACGCGTCATATCGTCAGACACAAAGCGGTAGCGACCGGTTGTGAGGAGCAGAGCCCCTCCAAGCGGTGAGTAAAAAACCTGAAGGTAAGTGCTTTCACTTTCGCTTTCAGGTCGCTTTCTGCCGGGAAACTTGAGCTGTGCTCCAGACAAGTTTAAACTATGGAGAAAGTGCGGAAAGGCAAGGGGAGGCGCACCGCAGGTAAAACTCGAGAGGACCGCGGGCGTGAGTAGCGGGCGCCCAATTAAAGAGTCGGTGGCAGCAAAGCCAGCGACTACAGAAGCGGTAACTCAAAGTGCCGTTACAGCACCTGTAGGGTGCAAGAAGGGTAAAAGACCTGAATGAAGAAGCAAAAACCGTGGGGATGATGAAACCACCGGTGCTTGGCAGATCAATGAGAAGGCAATTTCCCTACCGACAGGTGAAGACTGGGGCCGGTGAAGGAACAAGTCGGTCTTTCCCATATATGCGTTATTGGCGCACTGCTCCTGCGACACGTGGAGGTTACAGTATTCCCACTAAGAGCAGGGGACAACAATTGCCAGAGGCACATCCAGAGGTAGGTGGGTGGGGTCCTGTAAAAGACATAGTAAATGTCTCACACTTACAAGTTGGAGGAAGATTACAATTCTTCCTAAAAGAATGGCAAAAAATAACATCTGATGCATTTATACTGTGCAGTATTGTGGGGTTTAGAATTGAATTCTACCCATATCTTGATCCTCCTACTCAGCATATTTCGAGTAGGACACGTATTTTCTCAAAAGAAGAAAATATGGAGATTCAAGCGGCACTTGAAATATTGTGTAAAAAAGGGGTAATTGAAAAGTCAGTCCACCAACACCATCAATTTGTGTCAAGTATTTTTCCAAGAGCAAAAAAGAATGGTGGATGTAGAATTATTCTAGATCTGACAAGTCTTAACCCTTATGTACAGTATAAACATTTTAAAATGGAGACATTTGCCAATGCCATACAGCTAATATCAAGAAAATACTATATGGCCAGCATAGATCTTCAAGATACATATTATTCTGTGGCTGTGCATGGTAATGATCGTAGATACTTAAAGTTCAACTGGATGAGCCAATAACGGCAATTTAAAGCATTGCCTAATGGTTTAACCTCAGCTCCTAGACTGTTTACCAAATTGTTGAAACCAATCTTAACATTACTAAGAGCTCAAGGTCATTTGGTAATGGCCTATTTGGACGATATTCTAATTGTGGGAGACACTTGGGCTACAACAGAAGCATCAGTGTCAAGAATCAAACTCACTTTTGAGAGGCTGGGATTTATAATCCATCCAGATAAGTCCAAATTGTTACCAAGCACATAAATTGATTACTTGGGTTTCACTATCAATTCAGAACACATGGTAGTGACTCTGCCCAGGGGAAAAAAGGCTGCAGTTAATTGAAGGTTGCATCAAGCTTATTGCACAGCACCAACCCTCAATTAGGCAAGTGGCAAGCTTGCTTGGCAAACTAATTGCTTCGTTTCCAGCTGTACAGTTTGGACCACTGCATTATCAGCAATTACAGCGAGCAAAAGTAGTGGCATTAAGAAAACATGCAGGGCATTTTGACAGGCCCATGCCATTACCAGTTACAGCTATTACTGATATACAATGGTGGATCAGGAGTGTGTCAAATGCCTCCAGAGAAATCCTGGTTGAAACACCTTCCATCATTCTGCAGACTGATGTAAGTGCTCTAGGTTGAGGCGCTACTAATACTATTTCCAGCTGTGGAGGTAGATGGAATGTGGAGGAAGCACCTTTGCTCCAAGAGCAAGGGATTAATTACCTAGAGCTGTTTGGAACATTTTATGGGCTTAAAGCTTATTGCTCTAATATGCAAAATCTACATGTTCAGGTACAGATTGACAACACTACGGCAGTAGCATATGTTAATCATATGGGTGGTATCAAGTCAGAATCTTGTGATAGATTGGCAAACGTGATCTGGACCTGGTGTATTACCAGAAACATTTAGCTTTCAGCAACCTACCTACCGGGTAGATTCAACACAGTTGCAGATACAAGGTCACGAAAATTCAATGACAACACAGAATAGATGCTGAATCGTGACAAATTTAATAAAATTGTAGCACGGTTCGGAATGCCAGAAATTGACTTGTTTGCATCCAGACTTAACCACCAATTTCCTAAATATGTGTCATGGGAACCTGATCCTGCGGCAGTAGCGGTGGATGCTTTCTCGCTGCATTGGGGAAGAATGTTTTTGTATGCATTTCCTCCATTTTGCCTCATTAGTCGGTGTATACAGAAGATTAAACAGGACTCCGCTTCAGGCTGGCCTACACAACCATGTTAAAAATGGATGAGGGATTACTTGCCCTCAGCTCCCGGCCCTCATAAAGGTCACTGGTAGTACTAGTCATTATGTATCTTACTATCATACTTCAGTAATTATTATCTGTGATTTCACACCGCTGCTTTGAAGATTGATGCGTGTGCGGCTGTACGGGGTCTTCTTCACGTAATCCCTCATCGTAACTCCTCATAAAATAAAGATCAAACTTCAAACTGGTAAGTTCTTGTTTAATCTTACTATTAAAAATTATTCTTGATTGTTCAAGATTTGAATATAATTCACATGAATATTTTGCAATTCTTCTATTCACATAAATAGCTCCAACTGTTTCACCCAATTGATTATTAAACCTCAAACTTATTTATGTTTTCATCGACAGAATTACATACATCTATATTTTATTGCAAGTGTACTTCAAATATGAAATATATTTATGCTTTAGTCATCCAGATACAGAAAACTGCAAAATAATCATTCGATGATGGAAATATGGAGTGAATACAAAATTCTCAACAATGTATTATCAAACATCAAACATTCACTGTACTTTAACTTCCCATCAATAATTAACTCCTTTGCCAATAATTTCCCTTCTACCATTCTATAACAAGTGACCAATGAGTCTAAAAAAAATCTCAGCTAAATGCAAAGCTCTCGAAGAAGTGCATTTTGATCCATTTAAAAAAAAATAATAAGACCATTAAATTTCAGCCCAAAATTCCCAGAACATCTGTCATCATTTTAGCTTAAAGGATTAATCTTATTTATTAGCTTTCCTAAAGGAAATGCTGAAATATAATTTGGTGGAGATTTGGCAGTGCATTACAACAAAGAGCCAATCCGATGTTGCTAAGGCCCTGTGAAATTATGGTATCAATGGCTGACATCACAGTTTGTACTACCTATATCTTTCCTGGGTATTCTGTACCATTGTACTGTTTCACTTCCCAACAAAGTTGGACAGCTAACTTTCCACCATTAAATCAATCATGATCACAGGCCTGCTGAACTAATGTCAGTGCAATTGCTGCCTCCACTTAGACCATTAAAGAATGGCACTGGTGGGCATTCTAATTTAAAAATCCATTGCTATTTCATCTGAATTATTTTCAACCCATTGTGAGCTTTAATTAAATATAACACTTCCTAGAATCAATTGAATGAATCAATTATTTTTCCTTTTAAAAATAAGAATCAAAAGGTCTGTTCACTAATGACCCTTTTCAAAAAAAAAAATCAGATATTGTTTCCTTTTATTTATGCAATATACAAATTAACTATTTAACATATGAAAATAATGCTGATGCACAACTGTGTGAACTTGAGACAACATAGCAATAACCTTAACTGCTCATTCATTCTTAGGGAAATAATTTAACTATTTTAATTTCCTGTCTGAACAGGTAAACAATACCGATATAGTCGATTTAAAGAGCATGTCCTGGTTTCTTTGTAACTATTTAGACATGTGAATTATGCTAAGTTAAATTAGGCACCGTCTTATTTCTTTGCTACTGTTTTTCGGTTTTTCTTTTAAAACAGTCAACTTTTAGCCACATCCTCTCCGACTTTCTCCCATCCTTAATGCAGTACAGTGATCGATGACAAATTTGTCACTGAATGATTGCAAAAAGGCCTGCTCAAAGGCCCCCAACATCAAAGTTCTTATTAAATATGCCAAGATTGGCTTGTGTGCTGACCTTCTAATATTCTTTGGGAGGTTTCCCCTTTGCTTGTTAAATTAAAGATCAAGGGGTAGAAGCTTGAATGCATTGCACATATGGTTTCTGAGCACTCTACGAAAGATTGCCATGAAATGGAATCAGCGCTACAGTGCATCATTGAGTTGCATCATTGTTTATTCTACATAATACATCCACACGCGGGTACTCATTCACAGGTGTGACTTTAACTGATACTGATGGTTGGCAGTTATTTTACAACCACAACTTTTAAGAGCACATTAATACTGAAGGTATGACACCGAAATGGCAGGCATTAATGGGTGGAAGTAAACCTGCTCAATCACAAGGTAAATTTGTAGTCTTTACTAGAGTAATTACCAGGAAGTTCGCCCTTTAAGAAATGTGATCCTGGAATCTTTTCCAGGATATTAACTGCACAATCCTGTGTTTGTCCTATGAAAAGGATCGCACCGAAGGAAATGTTATACAAAATCATGCCCATTACTTGAAGAAGCAGTCTCTATCATGAACCACTGCCATAAGGTTTTCTGGCATGGCAGCTTTTGTGCTTATTACATTGTTTTTACAATACAATACAAATGTATTGCACCAACTAAGGTACAGTGAAATGAATTTGTCATACAGTGATACAATTGAAAAAAAGAACACAAACACAATAAAATGTAACATAAACATCCACCACAGCATTCTTCACTGTGGTGGAAGGCAACAAAGTTCAGTCAGTCCTCCTCCTTTGTTGATCCGTGGTCGGGGCCATGAACCCTCCGTAATCGCCACTACGGACGGCCGGATGCTTGAAACTCCGGATGGTCAAACACACTCCGCGGCTTGGTGTGCCCGAATTGGCCACTTTCTTACCGGAAACCGCGGCCTCAGAATGTTATAGGCCACAGGCCGGCGGTCGGAGCTCTTCTCTGGCGAACCCTGGCGAGGGATGGTAAGTCCACGCCACGCCCGCGGCTAGAAGCTCCGCAGACCACAGCCCCATGATGCCAAGTTACGAGGCATAATAGTTCTGAATGTTTGGAATTTGCATTGTGAAAATGTCAGGAATAAAAAACTGGCAATTGTCCCCATTGAAGCAATTGCCTCCAATGGCACTTGTTCCTTTGCTTGGTAGAATGTCTTTATTCAAGGTGTAGATCATTTTACAAGAGAAAATCTGAAATAACACCATATTATCCAGTTGATTCCCAATATATAAACACACAATAGAAACAACAGCAGTGTGTGTGGCTACTCAAGCCTGCAACAGCATTGAAAGCTGACCCTCTGCCTCAGTCAGTTATCTGCATTATCCTCTTATCCCTTGATCCCTTCTTGTCGAAAATGTAACTCCATTTTGAGGATATTCAAAGACCAAGCAATGACAATCCTCTGAGGAAGAGAATGCCATAATATTACATCTCATTGAGTAAATAATTTCTCCTCATTCAGTCCAAATTATATAGTCATAGTGAAAAAGAGCAGGAAGCATTTACTTTAGATCAACATGTCCACATCGCCCGAGATATCTATCTGAACTAGACCCAAATGTCTGTATTTGGCTCATTTCCCTTTAAACCTTTTCTATTAATCGATAATGTTTTATTATTAATGTTTAATGTTTTATGTGTCATTCCTAACTGAAATTGTATGTCATGTTGTCACTTGCGGGCGGAGCATCAAGGCAAATTCCTTGTATGTGAATACTTGGCCAATAAACTTAATCATTCATTCATTCATATTAACGTACCAGTCAAAATGTCTTCTAAACTTTGCAATTGTACCTGCTTCTACAGCCCTTCCATACAGCCACCTGTGTAGCCCCTCCAGTTTATTTTCAATCTTTCTCCTCTCACTTAAACCTATGCCCTCTAGTTTTAGACTCCCATACCCTGGAAAAAAAAGACCATGACCATCTACTTTATCTATATCTCTCAATTTTATATTTGTCTGGAAGGTCACTGCTCAATCTCTGATACTCAAGAAAAAAAATACCCCAGCCTATCCAGCCTCTCATTGTAACTCAAGCGCTCCAGTCCCAGTAACATCCTCGTGAATCTTTTTCTGCACGCTTTCCAGTTAAGGACACCCTTCCAAGAGCTGGCTGAACTGAACACCGCACAATACTCCAAACGTGGTATCACCAACAACCTTGCACAGTTATAACATGACATCTTAACTCCTGTTGCAATCTTAGATAATCTTCCTCATTTTCCACAACACCACCTATTTTGATATCATCCACAAATTTACTAACTATGCTAATTGGATTGTCATCCAGAGCATTGTTAAACAAACCACTGACAAACAATTGTGGGCCCAGCACCAATCCCTGTGGTACACTACTGATTAAAAATCTTCAATTTGAATAACAACCCTCTACCACAACACTCCACCAACCCAATTTTGTATCAAATTGACTAACTCACCATGGATCCCATGAGATCTAATCTTCCAGTCTTGTTTACCATGCAGAACCTGATCAAAGGCCTTACTAAAGTCTCTTTGTCACCAGCCTGAGGAAACAGCTTTTTAAATCCATTCAGAATCTTACCTCTCATTCTTCTAAACTTCCATCCTTGGGTATGGAGAAGAAAACTGCGCACAATATTTCAGATTATAGTTCCATTAAAGCCCTGAAACACTGCAGTAATACTTCCACCGTTGAATCCAGTTTTGTCACAATGTAGGGCTCATACCATTTGCCTTTTTAAATGCTTGCTATACCTGCACTTCAACATTCTGCATTTCATAAACTAGCATACCAAGATCCCTTCGTTCACCGGCATTTACAGTTAATATTGTTTTCCGAATCTTCCTACCGAAGCGCTCAACCACATTACATTCCCTCTTTTAACCTTTAGCCCACTTGCTTAACCCCTCGGAATCCCTTTGCAGATTCTCCGCATTTTGTTCACAACTCACATTCCCAACCTTGCTCTGTAAGATCAGAAGGTTTGGATTTTATTTTGTCAATTAATAATACAAATACAATAGTGAGCACCGTTTGACATTCACAAAAAGAATTTTGCTTAAAATCAATTTACAAAATGTTAATAACCATTTTATTTGAAATCTGGAGGCAAAATACTGTAATAGTATTTTTGTAACAGCATTTTGCCACCTACTTTTCTCGTTGGATCTTTCTATTTGCTTAAGGGTTTCCTGAGGTTATAAAGGTTTGAACAGATATATTGTAATTGCTTAATTGTTAAAATTTCAAGTTGGTTACTAACAATGGAATTTAAAACTGTCAAGTGAAAGTAGTTGCTTTTGTCTGGAAAGAAACTACAAATGTGTTACAAACGTCAGCTTCTGTAATCAAAATAGTTGACTTTGCTAGCTGGTCATAGCAATAACACGCTGCAAGTGTTGACATTTTTCATTTTGTGCGCGGATTCTTTGGAATCTCTAAAATAAGCATAAATCTTGTTTTCACTCGGTCAAACACCCATGCGAATTCCGTAAATAAAATTAGCAATGGGCAATAACGTATGATATTGAAAAGGAGAGGTAAAGGTGAAAAAGGTGAAGAAATCAATAGGGTTTAAGTCCTTCTTTCCAGCTGGCAAGAGACATGTTATTCATCACATATCATTTACTTCAAAATTAGCTTCAGTCAAACTATAGATAGAAAATGAACTAAAATAGAACAATCCATAGAGCAACAGTGCAACACTAAACCAGAATAAACAAAAAAAAATCCACCAATGTCATCATCATTTTAAAAATGCATGAGGATACTGTGCTATTTATTATGACAGAAACCCCAGGTCAAATGATTTTTTTTGGACTATTAATATGGACCTTGAATTTAATGCTAGCTGACTAACAAATTGTGAGTAGATTTTTATCTCACTAGTTACATTTCATCCTCCAGCCATTGCTGATGAGACTTCACCACGCCACATGATGATATCCTAAGATTCAGTCTAAATTTTACAAAATAGTCATCAGTCTCACTTTGATATGGATTGTTTTTTTCCAGTTGACAAAACATTCCATGGTTGTTTGCTTTTAAATTAAAAATGCATATTAAATGCAAAAGGACAAGCCCAATTGTATAGATAATGTAGTTAAAATACACATAATATTTTGGACAACAAGTAAAAAAATAGAATGTTTTAAAATATCGCAGCCAAAGGCTTAAGAAGGAGAATAGCACAGAAATACGAGCACCGTGATGTGATTTGCCTTCTTTTTAACATCACACAAAAAGAGCAGAATAAACAATGCATTTGATCATATCACAGAATGATGCAATATTTACAATATTTCTATATCTGTAAATGAACAGTGAACAATTACTGGTTACAATCACTGTTCACATTTAGAAATAAACATCGTGAAGTTTTAGTTCCGCTTCAGTGCATTACAAAAATATTCAATTCAGATTCAGATTCAATTTGATTGTCATTGCACTTTTCAGTGCAACGAAATGGTTTATATAATAATGTATTTTTTATAATTTTATAAAATTAATTTTCTAAAATTGTGTTATAATGCCTAACTGCTTTTAGGATATATCACTTAATTTGACTAGTAATTAAACATTACAATAAATAAATGTTCCAATTCAGAAGTTAAAAAATTGCTTTGAATAAAAAATAATGCCTATCTGCTTTAGGATATATCACTTAATTTGTTTCATAAAGGGAATACAGTATAGTCAATTAGTATTTTCAATATTTTGTAGTGAAAGAGGTCAAACATGTACTGCAAAAGATGTCAAACGGGTTTATTAGATATTGTCATAAGTATAATTGTTACTAATATATTTCAGTATTGAATGACCTTAAAGGTATTGTTAACTGATAGCAAATAACTTTGAAACTACATTGCACATTTTTTATACTCCCGCAGGTTTAGCAAGGTATATTTTAGCTCAGAATACAGAGGACAGGTTTAAAGCTAGTCAGTTCTCTGCCTGACATGCAAGATAACCTCTCATCTCGCACTACACCACAGGGATATGACATTTTTGACCCAAAGTAAGCTCCAAGTTATTAGCCTAAAAAATTGCACCAGCTGACTTGGATATCAGCCATGACACCATAATGATGCATGCTAGAGTTTGTTTATTTCAAATAAATATTGTTTATTTCAACCAGGAATTTAATTCCTTAAAATTGTACTTCCCAATTTAAGATTAATTTCTTATAATTTGTCATTTATTTTCTTTCACAAACATTTCTAAGACTAGCTCCTAGAAAGGCGTGCGTGGATAGAATTGATATACTTTGGTTCGAAGAAAATAAATACTTCATCGAGAAATATGACAAGGAGCTCTTTTGCATTATTTAAAGAGAGAAAGAGAGAGTCTTTTATTGTCATATGTCCCAAAACGGAACAATGAAACCACGGAACAATGAAAGCACTGTAAACTGCAAATGTGATTAACAGCAACACAGGAATGGAAAGAACAACAGCTTTACAAAAGATAAAATAATTAATAGTTGAGAATTGTATTTCAAGTTATTTGATTGTTCATTAAAAATATTTGAGTTGGATTGTATTGCTTTTGAATGACAATAGACAATAGGTTCTCAAGCCAGCACCGCCATTCAATGTGATCATGGCTGATCATCCACAATCAGTACCCCGTTCCTGCCTTCTCAGCATATCTCTTGACTCCGCTATCTTGAAAAGCTCTATCTAACTCTCTCTTGAAAGCATCCAGAGAACCGGCCTCCACCGCCCTCTGAGGCAGAGAATTCCACACTCACAACTCTCTGTGTATTTAAAAGTATTTCCTCGTCTCCGTTCTAAAAGGCTGACCCCTTATTCTTAAACTGTGACCCCTGGTTCTGGACTCCCCTAACATCGGGAAATGAGGGATAATTTGTTCCACAACATCTCTGTGGGTTCTATGCTGAAGTGGTCATTAAGGTAGCCGGGTGGGGCAAATATAAGGTGGTGCTCACATTCCACCACTTGTGCTGGCCTTCTGAGTGGTTGTGATGAATGATTCCCAATGTTTCCCAATGCCATCCAAATGCTCCGTCAATATTTTGACCGGATGTGAACCAGATATTTATGTGAATTAGAGGGGATGTTACACTATTTGACCTTGAAAATATCCTTGAATATTTTCATCTGAATTTTAAATGAATGCCAAAATCAATACTTTAATATTAATGATAGGCATAAAATGCAGGCATTTCTCACAATTCAAAAAATAACTCGACTGATTAAAGAAAGCCACAGAATTTGCACTAATTCTCTACATTCCAGTTAGATCACTTTTTAATTGGGCAAATAACATGAAAGGTAGACACATTGACTCAGTAAGTTCCTTAAAGTTGCAAATCATTAAAGTGTAAATAAACAATTAATTTCAGTAGATATATCCAAACAATCAATGCATTATTTCAGTTATTAAATTAATACTGACCAAATTAGTTTGCTTAGGTTTTTTGATAAAATAAAAAATTACAAGAAAGATTGTTTACTTGATTCCTCAATTATTAATTTAATTTGGTGATAGGAAATGAGAATTTATGAAAGTAAGAGCAAGTATTCATCGTGTTACTAATAAGAGACAGTCCATCTACACTCATTTTAAGTATGACTTGAAAGCTCAAAATGATCACAAGCATCTGCCATGGTGTGCTCTTTTCCTTTCTTTCAATGGGATTGTTCACAAATATATCATTGGAGTAAAATAACGAACATGCTTAGATGCACAATTTTATTACAAAGGCACAGAAGGAACTACAAATCAAGTGGTCTTTTATCTGAAGATCGACCCAAAATGCTGGAGTACCTCAGCGGGCAAGGCAGCATTTCTGGATAGAAGGAATGGGTGACGTTTCGGGCCGAGACCCTTCTACAGTCTTTTCTCTTACTTCTACCACATCAACCGCTGGGATGAAATCAGTAGCAATTTAAAAAAATAGCCAGTAATAATTTTATAACATGGATATGATCATAAGATCATTGGGACGACAGATGGCACAATGGGCTAAGTGTTCGTCTGGCAACCGGAAGGTAGCCGGTTCGAATCCCGCTTGGAGTGCATACTGTCGTTGTGTCCTTGGGCAAGACACTTCACCCACCTTTGCCTGTGTGTGAATGTGTGTGAATGTGTGTGAGTGATTGGTGGTGGTCGGAGGGGCCGTAGGCGCAGATTGGCTGCCACGCTTCCGTCAGTCTGCCCCAGGGCAGCTGTGGCTACAGAAGTAGCTTACCACCACCGAGTGTGACTGAGGAGTGAATGAATAATGCGATGTAAAGCGCCTTGAGTATTAGAAAGGCGCTATATAAATCCCATCCATTATTATTATGAGAACTTTATTTTCCCACGATCGTTGAACATGTTTGAATATTAACAATGCACCTACTATGCTTGTGCAGAATTTAAATATTATTTACAGATCCCTCCATAATGTTTGGGACAAAGACCCATCATTTATTTATTTGCCTCTGTACACAAATTGAGATTTATAATAGAAAAAAAAAATCACATATGGTTAAAGTGCACATTGTCAGATTTTAATAAAGGCCATTTTTTATACATTTTGGTTTCCCCACGTGGAAATTACAGCAGTGTTTATACATAGAGCTCTCTTATACCTGCATTAAGGAGGCAATTAAACACACCTGAGCAACTACAAAGACCTGTGAAGCCATGTGTCCCAAACATTATGGTGCCCTAAAATGGGGGGACTATGTATAAACACAGCCATAATTTCTACATGGTGAAACCAAAATGTATAAAAATGGCCTTTAATAAAATCTGACAATGTGCACTTTAACCACATGTAATTTTTTCTATTACAAATCTTAAATTGTGTACAGAGGAAAATAAATAAATGATGGATCTTTGTCCCAAACATTATGGAGGGCACTGTACGTGAATACTCAATGAAGACAAATTTGACAATTACATAAACGCTTTTAAATCTTGCAATAAAAATGTTCTTGCTTCCAAATGGGGAAGACATGGACAAATTACACTTTGCTGTAAGAATTGGCTTCAAAAACTAGCCAGCAAAAAGAAATCTGGCTGATGAATTCATTATTCAATTATTTTTTATCAAAAGGAAGTGGTGAGAAAATTGGAATTATTATAGGTCCTGATCTATTATTAGACCTTGTATGGTGGCAGGCTCCCACATGTCTGTGGAGACTGAAGGATTATCCTCTGAACCATTGTTAAAGAGTTTGTTACCTCAAATCTCATTAATTCAAGCATTCACTTTTCAAAGCAAAGAAGATTTTGTAAACAACATGGAAATTAGGATGGCATATTACACATACTATGGTAACATGTTTAAAAATTAAGTTACTACAAAAAGATGAATATTTTATAAATTCATATCATGTCATGGGACTGAATCACCAATTTTTTGTTCATTCTCTGTATTTTAACCTTGTATCCTGCAAGATACATTTGGGTAAATGAAATTAATCAATGAAGTTCTGAGTGACTATTAAGATGGCATTGGACCAATTAATTATGCTTGGTTGGATTACCACAGAAGAGGAGCTATTGTGTTTAAAAACTGAGGCATTCTACAATGGAGAAATTAACTCAGAGACCCCAAAGAAATCTGGAGCAGAGATATTTCAAACAATGTTCCAGGAGGAATTTGAAGAAAACATTCTTTAAAATAGCTGCTTTGTTTCCACATCCACCTGTAAAGTGCCTTGGATAGTATGTTACATAAATTCGAGATGTTCTGTAAGGAAACTGATGTGGCATGGGAATGTTGCCCTGCGTTAGAACTGTGTTCAGAGTATTAATTCTGTGAGACCGGACATAAACAGAAGTTAACGTTCAGAGCCATGCAGCACAGATGATAAAATATTCAAACTGTCGATTTCCAAATGCAGAGATTAGAACCAGGCGAGAGATACAAGAGACTGCAGATGCTGGAATATGGAGCAACATTCAGCCTGCTGGAGGAATGCAGTGGGTCATGCAGCATTTGTACAGAATAATGGACGTTTGGTGTTTCGAGTCAGAACGCTACATTCCTGACTGAGAGAGTAGTGGGGAGATGGCAAGTGACGTGGATCCAGCTGAGGAGGGGTTGTTTGGGAGACAGAGTCAGGTGGACAAGGGAAGGGTGGGATATTGCAACAGAGGATGGGAGGTAATCGGTGGAGGCAACAAAGTGCTGCAGATGACGAAATCTGATGGAAAAGGAAGGTGAAGCATGGAACCAAATCGATAGGAATAATGGGTGGAGGACACTCAGTGAGGGGACTGTGTGGATGATAGACGGAGTGAGTGAGGGAGGGGATAGAAACTTGGTCCAAAAGGGCAGGAGTGGGAGGTTGAACAGATGTTGAACAGCGTATGAGAAGACCTCAAGCAATCAGAAGAAGAGAGAAAAGGGACAATGAGGGGTCAATTTATTTAAAATTGGAGAAGATTGAAACTAAAAATGTTATTATTGGCCGATGTAATCTTAACTTCAGCTCCACTTTCCTGCCTATTCCCTATAAACCTCAACTCCTCAAAAACATATCTGTTTTAGTCATGTTTATATTGTGTTTGGGGACCCTCAGCTTTATGGGAAATAAATTAGAAAATAAATTCCTCCTTGTTTCCGTCTTAAATGTGCAATCCCAATTCCAAAATTGTGCTCTTCAGTTCGAGAATCATCTGTTACGGAAAACATGCTCTCAGCATCTATCCTCAGAATCAGCAAGATCACAGTGCAATATTCTAATATAGAATCCCAAACTGCTCAATGTTTCCTTCCAAGAAAACCCCCTTCATCTCAGGAATCAACTTGGTGAACCTTATTTGAATTGCCTTGCAAACAAATACATCCCATCCTTATGTAAGGAGATTAAAACTCTATGTCTGGGTGCATGACTGTCCTACATCCTTGCAACAAGAACTACACACTTTCATACTTTATCCACTTACCATCAGAGGGACATTTGTATTTGCCTTCTTAATTACCTGCTATCAAATCTTCGGCTTCACATTCAGGAATATGAACAAGTCTGGAAAGCAGCATTCTGGCAAGCCTCTCTCCTTAATCAAGGTTTTATTTTCTTATTCTTCTTAACAACGTGGATAAACACATATTTCCCCACATTATGTTCTATCTGCCAAATGTTTGATCACTCTCTCTCTCTACACCACATGAAGTTATAAATGAGTTTTCAAACCCATTTTCTGTTCTCTTAAAAAAAGTAATCATAAATTATGTAAAATTAAAGATATTGACATAAGATCTGTGACTACTTTACTCTTCAACCTCAATTTGTGGTAAAGGGGCTGTCCCACTTGGGCGACCTAATCTGCGTGTTTAGAAGAGTGTCTTCGACCTTCAAGCTCGCAGCATGGTCGACACGTGATCCTAAGAGGTCCTATTAGGTCGCTGGAACTCTCCTTCATGCTCGGGGGAAGTTCCTGAATACTCGTGGCCTCAGCTAGCCGTGGAAAGATTTTCAGCATGTTGTACAATTTTCCGCGAGTAAAATTTGGTCGGCATGGGTCTTTTTAACTCGTAGTACAGTGGAGTGGGGTCGCTGTTTAGTTACAGGCAGTCGAGGGCAGCCGTAGGCAATGTCCTTCTCTGATCGAGTATTTTGATTGGCTCATTGGAATTTTCAGGACCAAGGACTACTGGTAGGTAAAATGCCCGCTAAACATTATTATATTATATTACTAAAAGTCTGATCTTGACCACTTCCTGTTGTTCTGTATATTGATTTTAGAAAAAACACTGCCACTTACTTCTGTGATTTTTGGCCATCTTACTCAGAGTCCCCCTCCGCTGCGCAGGACAAGAGGATTTTTCCCATCGATGAGAAATAAAAGACTTATTAATGTTTAAAAAATGTTGATATTCTCTCTCCTGAAGGCCCTTTAAAGTTCTCTCTCTTGAAGGCCCCAAATGTTGAGATTCTCTCTCCTGAAGGCCCTCCACGCCCCTTCCAGAGGAACTATAAAACCCGGAAGTGCGGAGGTGCCTCAGTTCTCTGCAAGATGGGGGAGCGAGAGGTCACAATTCTCAGTCTGAGCTGTGAATAACACTGAACACATGTCTACTAAAGTGTGAGTGGTTTTGCTGACCTGTCAGTGCCCTTAATGTGGTTTGAAAATATAGTTTGGAAATGCTAAAGCTGCGTTGCCTTTGGTTTGGAAATGCTAACGCTGCGTTGCCTTTGGTTTGGAAATGCTAAAGCTGTGTTGCCTTTGGTTTGGAAATGCTAAAGCTGTGTTGCCTTTGGTTTGGATATGCTAAACTGTGTTGCCTAATTAAAGTTGCCTTGCCTAATTAACGTTGCCTTGCCTAATTAAAGTTGCCTTGCCTAATTAACGTTGCCTTGCCCAATTAACGTTGCCTTGCCCAATTAATGTTGCCTTGCCTTCTATAAGTCTAATCTTGACCACTTCCTGTTTGCACTTTATATTGATTTTAGAAAAAACTCTACCACGTACGGCTGTGATTTTTTCTGTCTCCTCAGGAAGTAGAGGTGGTGTTGTGCCTTCTTGGCTATTACACAAAATAGTTGCAAGAATGTTCTCAAAGGCTACAGAGATCAAAAACGTGGCCCATGGGTTTAGGATAGAGGAGATGCCATTGAAGAATGAGATAATTTAACACAGAGGATGGCAAATCAATGGAATTCTCTGCCACAAAAAAACCGTGAGGTCTTGCAATTAAGTATTTAAGAAGGAGGTGGAGTCATTTCTTAACAAAAGCATTTAAGAAATCAAATGATATGGGAAGGAGCAGGAATGAGATACTGTCCAGGGCCAACCTTGCTTTACGTGCTATAGTTTGGGTATCCTGACTTTAGGATGTTGAAAACAGTTTACATGGAATCAATAGATGTTCAGATCTAAGCTACAGTCTTTGCATTTTTCATATTAATCACCATGACAGTTAGCTGGAGGTGAGTACCGCCAAGCCTCATCGAAGATATAAAATTGAGTATAGTGAACAAACCACTTCTGCCCACTGACCAATCCTTAGGAAAAGACTACAAGTACAATCCTATTTTTTATTTTAAATGTTATTAGAAGTACTTCAGTTTGTTGACCATTTGCTGTGTTTTAGGGCATTATTTTTTATTATTGCTAGCATGCTTCATGCCCTTGATGTACCAACCTGTTCATTGTGACATTGATAAAAGAGTCTTCATGACATTACAACTCTCTTGAAATCCATTTTGGAACAGATCACATGCTGCAGGCTGTTTTCAAATAAAGTTTACCACATTTATTTTCATCACATCGCTTGTGAAAGAAAGTATTAATGTCCACATAAATAAAAACATTATTTTACGTTTTATAGATGTTGGATAGGGATGGCTTACAGAACTTAAAACTTTTCAAAGACTGCATCCTTGCCACAAATACAACCAGCAAGGTATTTATAAATGTCTATGTCTCTAAACCAGCCCTGAACCACCTGTACTTCTTTCTGCCTTGGCCTCATGCCCAGCTTGGCCCAACTCCTATTCATTCACAATCTGTACCTGCAGCATTTTCCCGATTCTCCCCCTCCATAAACCTAGCCTGAACTGATTCTTGTCCTGCACAACATTCCTTCCTCTATCCTCTAGCTCATATTAAAAACAAAACTGGCTGTGTCTGCAATTGCATGCCCCCCCCCCCCCCCCCGCCTCATTTATTTGACTGTAGGCTGGTTCATTTTACTTCAGCTCAACCTTGCACCTATAATTCGTTCTTCAGCTGCACCACCAATAAAAATCTCCTCCAAATTGGTTGTCATGCACATTTTTCGTAACTCCACTGAACCTTTCTTAAATCTACTCTGTTTGCAGGATTCTGATAAATATAGATACAAATTAATAATTTGGTTAATAGGCTACAAAAGCCTGAAATGTAGCCATGCAGCTCCAATTATAGCATAACACTGGACATGATAGATGAAACAATGATGTGAAAACGCATGTAGAAACAAGGAACTGCAGATGTTAATTTACAATAAAAAGACACAGTAACTCAGTGGGTCAGGTCTGCCAGATGTCCCATTGCCAGAGTGAAACCACGCACAAACTGAAGGAACAGCACTTCATGTTCACCATGGGTAACTTACAACCCAATAGTATGCATCCTCTAGCTTTTACTATCCTGCTTTATATTCTTGGCTAGCTTACCTTCGGACCTCATCTTTTCTCCTCGTATTGTCTTTTTGGTTACCTTCTGTTGTTCTTTAAACATTACCCAATCCTCTTGCTTCCCGCTCATCTTTGCTACGTTGTACTTCTTCGCTTTAATTTTTATACTGTCACTGACGTCCCTTGTCAGCCATGGTCGTCCCTTTCTCCCCTTGGAATCTTTCTTCCTCCTAGGAATTAACTGATCCTGCACCTTCTGTATTATTCCTAGAAACACCTGCCATTTTTCTTCCACTGTCATCCCTGCTATTGTATCTTTCCAGTCAACTTTGGCCAGCTCCTCCCTCATGGCCCCATAGTCCCTTTTATTCAACTGCAACACTGACACCTCCGATCTATTCTTTTCCCTCTCCAATTGTAGATTAAATCTGACCATGTTATGGTCACTGCCTCCTAATGGCTCATTAACCTCGAGATAAACTTGTATGTGACAGTGTTCCCATGTGCCTGTTGTATTTTAAGGTGGTGGAGCTTATGAATTTGGGAGGTCCTCTCAAAGAAACCTTGGCAGGTACCTGTCGAGCATTTTGTGCATGATGCGTTAATGGTTGAGGAAGTGAATGCTTCTGATGATGCATGGGGTGGTATCTGCACGAGAGTCATTAGGTTAAAGGCATGAAGAATTTTGCAATACAAACCTCCAGCATTATATCTGGGATGTTGTGAGATTTTATAATGTTTTAGTGTGCAATGTTTCGTTCTTCTCTTAAAATATCTGCGATTGAATTAAATTAATTGAACATTGGCTTCTATAATGTTCGAGTCCTCAAGTGGAAACTGAGATGGATAATCTGATTGTTATTCCCGTGCACAGACTACTGAAATTTTAAAATCAATTAAATAAAAATCTGGAATAATACTTCATTCTAGATTATTTCATTAGCTCAATTTTAATTATCCAGCTGTCATGAAATGTCCAAAAGTTATTAGAACAATCTTCCATTCTTTGAATTGCTAGTTCCATAAACTAACAACTATCCGACACTGATCCCTTCCACCCGCTTCTGTCTCATCATTGTTATCCCAACCTCTTTCTCTTTGAACTACCTGTTTGACAACAATGTCAGCTTGGTTTCAAACTCCCATCCACTGGAATTCAGACTCCCACCTGCATTACCTTCCCACTCACTCAACCAACTGGTTCTCACCCCTCCCTCTTCCAAGTGTGTGGCTTTCATGTCTTACCTTTGACTCTCTTACCTATGTCTGTTTAGTTTAATTTAAATCCATTGTGATATAATTTGATAGAATTCTGTTTTCAAATTGGATTTTTTTTTGGCCATCAATCTAGTGGATATGGGAGTAGGTGTTTTAACTTTCTGGACCTGCTCCAACATTTCATGAGATGGTGGCAGTTTTGGACTACAAACTCAATTTTCTAAACCTAACCTAACTTAAAAAAATCAAAAAGCAAATTGCTGCAGGGATACAACAGTACCTGTGGAGGCAAAGGGATAGTCGACATTTCAGGTCAAGACCCTACATCAAGTATGAAGGGGAGGTAGCCAGTGTAAAGGGGTGAGGCAGGGGCAGTATTTTGCAGTTGTCCCAGCATCCAGAGTTTTTTTTAAGGGGAAAGTCATGCTTGAATGGCAGAATAGACTTGATAGGTCAAATGGCCTCATTCTGCTGCTATAACGTATGAACTAGGTTTTAGATTAAAAATGTGCTTCATTACTCCACTTCAGATCTGATTTTAAGATTTTATTCACTTCCTCTGGAATCCCCATGACAGAGGCAATAGCTGATCTGCATTCTGTCTATTGATCTCTTTTTATCAACTTAAAAACCTCAATTTACTTTTCAGCCATCAAGAGAATACAACCTAAGTTTATGCTGCTGTCATCATAGCAGAACACTTTTAGTGCTGATTATATTTGGAAAAATAAGACATGGAAAACTAATACTGCTTCAAACCGTGGCAGCGATTGAACCTCAATTCACTGTGCCACAGTTTGTTACAACACAGAAGTGTATCCTGACCTGTGGAGCACACACATCAGTCTTATTCACCCACGTATCTCCCTCGCATTCCTTCAACTTTGCTGATTCTCCTGCTATCAACCTGCACTGGAAGCAATTTACAGCTGGCAGTATAACCTTTTAATGTTGGGAGGAAACCATAACACCCAGAGGAAATCTGCGAAGTCACAGAGAGACTGTGCAGACTCCACGCGGACAGCACACAAGATCAGGATTGAACCCCGGTCAGTCCCTGCAGCGGTGTGGCAGCGGCATTAACTAATGTGCCACTGTACAGCCTATGGACTTCAAGGTGTCTTTGATCTAGGAATAATGCAAAGGAAGTATAACCCATTGTATTCCAATGCACACAGGCTAATACAAAACTCCCATTGGCCCAATTGCTTATGTACATCTGGAAAACCCTTCATTCAGTCGAGTGCTAAGTAACTTAAAATGCAGATATTATCCCTATATATTTTAATTGCTATATTATTTCTGGAATCTAATTGCAGAGAAAATTAATAAAACATTTTAAATTGTTTCATGGATAGAGGATACTGAAAATCGAATAGAATCTTGGAGACATTTTTGCTTATACCCTTATATTATGAGAGGGTAGTAAAGGTTGCAGAAAATGCACGTGCTTCGTCCTTTAGTTCAAGGATTCTTTAAACAAGCAAGGCTATATTTAAATATGCAATAAATCCATTTGAGATTTATTTTCAACATGCTTTTCCACATCACAAAGATACAGTGTTGCAATAACTGGTGGGTCAGGCAGCATCCTTGTAGAACATGGATAGATGGCATTTCGGGTTGGGTTATTTCTTAAGACTGATTGTAAGGATAGGGTCGGGAGGGGAGAGAGTGGAGGGGCAGGACAAAGTGAGGCAAGTAATAGGTGAACACGGGGGTGGAGGGGGAGGTTGATGAGGGGGAGGTTGACATCGTGGATGCATTGGTGATAATTTACCAATGTTCTATAGATTCAGGGTCAGTTCCTGTGGATTGGAGGGTAGCTAATGTTTTCCCACTATTTAAGAAATGCGGGAGAGAGAAAACAGGGAACTATAGACCAGTTAGCCTGACATCGGTGGTGGGGACGATGCTGGAGTCAATTATAAAAGATGATATAGCCGAACATTTGGAAAGCAGTAACAGGATTGGTCCGTGTCAGCATGGATTTACGAAGGCGAAATCATGCTTGACTAATCTTCTGGAATTCTTTGAAGATGTAACTAGGAAAATGGACAAGGGAGAGCCAGTGGATGTAATGTACCTGGACTTTCAGAAAGCATTTGATAAGGTCCCACATAGGAGATTAGTGGGCAAAATTAGGGCACATGGTATTGGGGGTAGAGTGCTGACATGGATAGAGAAGTGGTTGGCAGAGAGGAAACAAAGAGTTGGGATTAACAGGTCCCTTTCAGAATGGCAGGCAGTGACTAGTGGGGTACCGCAAAGCTCGGTGCTGGGACCGCAGCTATTTACAATATATACTTCAATGATTTGGATGAAGGGATTAAAAGTAACATTAGCAAATTTGCAGATGACACAAAGCTGGGTGGCAGTGTGAACTGTGAGGAGGATGCTATGAGAATGCAGGGTGACTTGGACAGGTTGCGTGAGTGGGCAGATGCATGGCAGATGAAGTTTAATGCAGATAAATGTGAGGTTATCCACTTTGGTAGCAAAAACAGGAAGGCAGATGACTATCTAAATGGCGTCAAGTTGGGAAAAGGGGAAATACAACGGGATCTGGGTGTCCTTGTACATTAGTCTATGAAAGTAAGCATGCAGGTACAGCAGGCAGTGAAGAAAGCGAATGGCATGTTGGCCTTTATAACTAAAGGAATTGAATATAGGAGCAAAGAGGTCCTTCTGCAGTTGTACAGAGCCCTAGTGAGACCACACCTGGAGTATTGTGTGCAGTTTTGGTCCCCTAATTTGAGGAAGGACATTCTTGCTATTGAGGGAGTGCAGCATAGGTTTACAAGGTTAATTCCCGGGATGGCAAGACTGTCATATGCTGAGAGAATGGAGCAGCTGGGCTTGTACACTCTGGAGTTTAGAAGGATGCGAGGGAATCTCATTGAAACATATAAGATTGTTAAGGGCTTGGACACGCTAGAGGCAGGAAACATGTTCCCGATGTTGGGGGAGTCCAGAATCAAGGGCCACAGTTTAAGAATAAGGAGTAAGCCATTTAGAACAGAGACTTTTTCTCACAGAGAGTGGTGTGAGTGGAATTCTCTGCCTCAGAGGGCGGTGGAGGCAGGTTCTCTGGATGCTTCCAAGAGAGAGCTAGATAGGGCTCTTAAAAAATAGCGGAGTCCGGGGATATGGGGAGAAGGAAGGAACGGGGTATTGATTGGGGATGATCAGCCCTGATCACATTGACTGGCGGTGCTGGCTCAAAGGGCCAAATGGCCTACTCCTACACCTATTGTCTATATTAAATATATATATATATGCATCATTCCAAGTCATAAGGAATAGCAGTAGAATTAGGCCATTTGGCCCATCAAATCTACTCCACCATTCAATCATGACTGATCTATATCTCCCTCCTAACCCCATTCTCCTGCCGTCTCCCCATAACCTGATACCCGTATCCGTACAAGTACAACATACCAGAACCTCTTCCTGCCCACAGTATAACATTCATCAGCCTAGAATTTTGAGATGGGAGTTGTGCAGGCCCCAATGAGGTGACTTGTACAATTTTGTGATGTTGGTGAAACCTAATTAACCAATTATTAGAGTGTCTGTCACGCTGAATCATACACACAAACTATACTCAGGGAATTCTCAACGCCAGTTGAGGAAGAGTTTGAAGCTCACTGCAAGATGGTGCGCCAAATGCCATGTGCACCAGGATGAATGGCATGTACAAAATAAAAGCACAAACTCAACAAATATCTAGGTAATTGCTTCACCATAATTGGGTATAAATCCTGAAACCACCTTCACAATAGCAACATGGAATTCCTTGTTCTGGTTCAAGGAATAGGCACCTTATTTCCAGAGGGGCCTGAAGCCGCGTAAGGAAGTGGCCGATTCGGAAACTCCAAGCTGGGAAGTGTGTTCGATCATCCTGACGAGAGGGCTTGCACATCGGGCTGTCCATAGCGGCGACTACGGAAGGTCAAGGCCCCCGACCACGGGTGAACAAAGGAGGAAGACTGACTGAGCTTTATTGCCTTCCATCATAGTGAAGAATGCTGTGGTGGATGTTTATGTTAAATTCTATTGTGTTCTTTTTAATTGTATGGCTGCATGGTAACTCATTTCACTGTACCTTAATTGGTGCACAAATAAATGTGAACCTTGAAAATGAACATTGATTGCTAACCCTCACCCTGGAAGTCAGCTTGGTCTTTTTCCCCGCTGTGCAGTGCCATGGGCAAGATAAATTGCAGATATATTTACGATTGTATAAGAAGGAACTGCAGATGCTGGAAAATCGAAGGTACACAAAAATGCTGGAGAAACTCAGAGGGTGCAGCAGCATCTATGGAGCGAAGGAAATAGGCAACGTTTCGGCCCGAAACGTTGCCTATTTCCTTCGCTCCATAGATGCTGCTGCACCCGCTGAGATATATTTACGATTCTGGCAAAACATTTTGGGAGAACAGTTAAAGTGTTTAACTTTCTCACGTGTTGTTCATTGCTGGATCACATGGGTGTGGAAAGAACAATACATTAGAGTTTTCAGTCACATTGTTCTCAAAGGACAAGCACAATGCACTGAACAACAGAGTGGAAGTTGACATATAAACAGATACTTAGTTTCCAGGGATTGAACAGAAAGGCATCAAATCTCCACCCTATACGGTATGTAATAATTTAAAGCACTGATCCCGGGTCCCATGTTAAACAGATTAACAGAAAACACTTGAAAGACGTACAATCATTGAGATTGCTAAAAAGAAATGCAATTCCTTTATTATTATAGTGCATAGATGATCTTATGTGAATATTTTAAAACAATGATACTTTAAAAGAGGAACTCAACACTGCAAATTCAGAAGATATTTGCAACTAGTACATGTACATTGCAGTTTCCGAAATTCAGTTGCTTTGACATTGAACTGCTAACTATATCCCGTTTAGTCAATTCAACCAAGGGTAAATTCTACCTCTGATTCTTAAAGTGATTGAATCTTGAAGTTCAATACCAATACTTGTCCTGGGTTCATTTTTTATTACACTTGATTACAATCCTCATGATAAAACAAAAGATCAATTTTGAAGGGTTATTTTAAAGAATTTATAAAAATATATATATTCATTTCATGAATCACAGACTCTGCTAAGAAGTGTTTTAAAAGCATTGCCAATGTGGCACGATAGAGTAACTGTTTGAACTTTCAGTTTTCATTGTCCAGCAAACAATTTTCAGACTCGCGCTCAATAAATAAATTTGGTCTCTGCAATCCCAATCAGGTCTGCAAAGTCCCCTCTGTAGCAGCCCTATGATAAATGGACTTATTTTCCCAAATCAAACACTCGAATTTAAATTTAGATGAGTTAATGCAAAGGTCAACATTGTAATCAGTTCTTTTGATCTTTATAGAATTTCTAGAGTAATACATAATAAATCTGAAACAAGGCAATTGTGCTGCTCTGTATGTGTGGCTGGTAATAAAAATCTTAACGATTAGAACCTTGATGCACTTAGAGAGCATTTTATAGTAATAGCTACAGTGAGGGTTGTGATGTACAGGAATGACGACAACAGGGATTTAACATTAGGCCATGCAACCGGTAAACAACCATAACCTTTTTTTACAGAGTCTAACCTGACCTGAATTACAATTAATTCTAGACAGTGTACATGTCTTTTCCTAAAATAAACCTCTTTGACCAAAATAAGGCATCACATAAGCCAGAATCATCTATCCCCACTTAAGATGCAGTCAAACACCCCTTCCACTCTCTTCTGCAAAATAAATCAGCTACTCCAACAGAAGATTTCAAGCTGGACAATGATGAAATGTCCATATGTTACAGTATGACCATAAATTATGTGAGAACATTTGGTTGGGCCACAGAGGGGCTCCAAAAATAGGCAGGAAACTGCTCTGGCTGTCTGAAAACAAATTGCCCAAATTTTAGCATGAACAGTGTTCTTGACATACATTTTACAATGAGTACAGAAATCATGAGCTGAAGCTACACAGATGATCAACGATAATCATAACTTTTAATTTGTCAGATGTTACACCATCAAGAGTACTCTGCCAAGATGCACATCAGCATCTGCTTATAAGGAAGGAGCTAGGGGATTGCAAGATTTATAACAAAATGAGGTGAAAAAAAAAAGTACTTGAAAAATGGTATGCCATCAGTTGAGGCCAGTGGCCAGGGAGAAGCGATATACAAAGGTAATTTGGCAGGTTCAATAGTAAATACATTGGGGAATTTCAGACAATAAAATTCACAGTACTTTAAAACAAATATCTTACATTATGTTCCTTGCTTGTCTAAAATTCTGACAGCAATAATTCAACAACTTAAGATTGAACCTGCTTTGATGTAAAGTATTTTGTGAACACAAATTTTCCTGAATTGCAAACATGAATACTTGTGAAGCATTGACCATGTAGTGATACTGTTTGACCAAGTTACAGATAAGCAAGGTCCTACAGACAGTGTGAAATAAATGCACTTGAATAATCTGTTTTAGTAACAGTACAACTATTATAAAGTAATTACAGAAACGGGCCATTTAGCCCAAAAATCCAATGCCAGTCTTTCATAAGAATATTCTTCCGCTCTTCATTATTTATTTCTCTTTCATGCGTTTATCTATTCAAGTCAAGCGCCAAGAACGTAGGTACACAAAAATGCTGGAGAAACTCAGCGGGTGCAGCAGCATTTATGGAGCGAAGGAAATAGGCAATGTTTCGGGCCAAAACCCTTCTTCATTGAACACAGTAAAACACCCCACACTCACATAGATGGTATTAAATATATTATACCAAATCGCTTATAGAAATGCTCGGAGAAATTGATTGCATAAATCAACTTCAAGGAATATTTTACAGTGGGAAAGAGAGATGCAGAGGTTTAGGGAAGGAATTCCACAGCTTAAGGCCTTGGCATCGATGGAGCAATTACTAAAAGGAAATCTTATGGTGAGAAATGGAGGGAATTAGCTAAAGGGACATCAACAAATAGGGACTTGAAAACAAGAATGAGAATTTTAAATACAACTTATTGTTTTTGCCTCAACTACTTGTTGCAATGAGTTTCCTATTCTCACCACTCTAAGGGCCAGACTTTCTTGAATTCCTAATAAGATTTATTGATTTACAATTATGCCCCCCTAGTTCTGCTCAGCATCAAGCAGAATCATCTTTCATACCAACTTTATCAAATTCCTTCAAAATGTCAGACACCTTTACTTTCATTCTTTCCAAGCACCAAGCCACAGGTGAAACCTAATTATTTCATTTAGTAAGTAGACAAAACATAACTTTTAATTAATTTACTAAAAAGACTATAATTTGGTGAATAGATACAATCTCACTAATTAACTGAATCATTAATGACACAAGACACAGCTTAAAAGTGTTAGGACTGTTAAACTTGAAGTGCCATGAAATGAAGGACATTTTGGAGCCGAGTTATTTAAGTTTCCAGGCCCCCATTACCTAATCTTCCATGGACATCTAGTCCCTTTACACCTCCATCCCCCATAGACGTATACTTATTTAGATATCGTGGGCACCGGTGGGTGACGCCGTGTCCGGCAGTGACCACTCCGACTCTTGTAGTAGGGTGAACTCACGTGATGTATTTTATTTAAAGTGGTAAGAAAATCCAGGAATACATGTGCTATGTCGCTGTTGAACTCAGGCTTGTCCCAGCAGCTTAGCCTTGGTATTTGAAGGAGGTGTGGCAATCTCAGGCTTCTTCCTGCAGTTCACCCTTGCCTCGAGAGGAGGCGTGACGGTGCAGATTGTTTCCTGGTGGCTCAGCATTGGTCTTGAAGAAACAATGCTGGTCGTCTCTGGATTATCCTGACAGTCAAGCTTTGCATGTGCGTGTGCACAGTCCCTCATTGTCTATGGGCAAGAAGAGGTTCTGGCATCTGGGCCACTCAGTCTTAGCCTTAGGTAGAGGCTTTCTAGGGCCTCTTTCTTAGCAGTCCAGTCTTGACCACATGGTGGTACTGGTGGTCATGGGTTTGTTCCACTGGCTCAGTCTTCCTTGAACTTGCGATAGTGGATCACAGCTAATAAGGAGGCACAACACTTTGTCTCCCTTCCTCACTCTCTTCTTTCTTCCTTTTCCTCTCCTGCTTCTCCCCCTCTGGTTAGAATGCCTGGATTTTACAGGTAGGCTGATACGATTTCGAGTGGCCAACCAATATCAGCTAATTGGACCCAACTATTAGCAATAATGCTGAGGATTAGCCACTCCTGGTCTCTCAGCCAGTTCAAGGGATCAGAGCAACATCTGAGGGAGAGTGCACTGTCACAATCCCTATTACATGTCTCAAATTGTTTCATATATAATGAATTACTTCATGGGGAAATGGCAATAGCGAAACATTATTGCTGATTGTACACACTAAGATCTGTCAAAACAGAATGATCGGTTCTTTCAGGCATTGTGTTCATTTTAATTGACGCCAAAATGGTCAGTTCTGTTTGAAAAGCACAATTGGATAATTAACTATAACATAAGGACAGATAGACCTAGTCTGGTCTGGAAAATGGCATCTTCTGCAATTCAGCGGCTTTGCACAGTGTTGCTGTGAATGATCAGTTCAGAATGAATTCTCAACTGTGGAAATGAAACTTAAATCCACAATTTTCCAGCGCCACAATTCTGAATAGGTCAAATCGCCTGGATAGTCTCCATCATACCTCTCTCTTCTCTGCTTTGCCCCCCCTCCCCCTCCCTAACCAACCCACATCATAATGAGCCAAAAGCCATTTGATCTTATGGTTACTATTCAAAATTAAGGAGAATGTAAATAGGAATAAAAGAGCAATGTGTGTTTCTTTAGGTAGGCCTTCCCAAGAACCATATTATTCAAACCTGTTGATGGACTCCTGTGTAATTAATTAATATCGTGGTGCAGTTAGCAACTTTTGATCTGTCATTTTCTTAGAAACTGTAACATAGGAAGCATTAAGATGTTTGCAGGATTTAACAAATCAGTCCATATGGTTTTGCCTGAAAAACTTTATAGTCACTTGGCAGAAAATTACCATGTTAGTATACCATGCATTAACTACAAAGAAAAACATCTTTGCATTCTCAATTCCATTACTTTTGTACTCCACTGCTCAAATTCCACATTTCAGAACTTTTACTTCTCAATCCTATTTTCAATCCTATTTTAATCCTTTAACTTCTCAATTCTATTTTCAATCCTATTTTTTCCCCAATAAAAATAAATTTAATATTGCGATATGAGCCCAAGGACGGGTTCAAATCTTGTTGGTTGATCTTTGGTGAACTATCTGTTATGCATACTCTTTGCCTTTCGAAGACATGTGCCAAGAAATTGGACACATTTATATCTGTTTTCCTCATATTTGATCACAATAATTCCAGATCAATCACTGGAAAATTAGCCAGGGCACTTATGTGCACTATTGCCCTTTGAGTGACTGGTACTTGCCTGACGTATGTCATGCTGCTAATGACATCATTACCAGTGTTGCACTCTTTTCTGCGATTGCGAAAATAAATTGGCACATCAATGTGCAACCTATGACCTTTGTTTATTAAGCATTAAAGAAAATAGGGAGCAAACCTTGCAGCAGATCAGCAAAATAGATGATTTAAAGGGCCCCCATGTGACCTTGCTGTCTCAGTTTCAGATGAGTTTTCAATGTTTAAATCATATGCACAAGCATCACTGAGTTCCTCTGATGATCTTTTCTATTTATGCACCTCTGCGCTGTGAAGTCTGCAGGCTGGTCAGCTTCTACACGGTGACTTGGACAGTAACAGTATTACTAAGTATATTGTGCAGACCTGGTTGGCAAGGAACATCCTTGACCCCCTAAAATCAACTCGAAGATCTGGGCAGAATATGTAGCTGACCCAGTTTCAACACAGATAGTCTTTTGTGATGAAATAGGATAATGTTGTGAAGGGTTAGGGGCGAGGGAGGAAGGAAATGGTGTGAAGAAAAAACCTGACACTGTTGGCCAGGCCAATCTCGGAGATTTAGCTGCTTATTGAAACTGTCAGGTCAGTGGATGATTCTGAATGTTTTTGACATTTAAAAACATTCAGAAATGTTCAGAAAAAAAGATTAATTAAAAAATATTATTAAAAAACATTAAAACAGGCAAATTAAAAATATTTTAATTAATACACTTGCTACAGTGCCCTCCATAATGTTTAGGACAGAGACTCATCATTTATTTATTTGCCTCTGTACGCCACAATTTGAGATTTGTAATAGAAAAAATTACACGGTTAAAGTACATATTGTCAGATATTATCAAAGACCATTTTTATACATTTTGGTTTCACCATGTAGAAATTAAAATTGTGTTTATACATAGTCCCCCCCCCCCCAATTTCAGGGCACTATTATGTTTGGGACACATGGCTTCACAGGCATTTGTAATTTCTCAGGTGTGTTTAATTGTCTCCTTAATGCAGATATAAGAGAGCTCTCAGCATCTAGTCTTTCCTTCAGTCTATCCATCACCTTTGGAAACTTTTATTGTCGTTTATCAACATGAGGACCAAAGTTGTGCCAATGAAAGTCAAAGAAGCCATTATGAGACTGAGAAACAAGAATGAAACTGTTAAAGAGACATCAGCCAAACCTTAGACTTACCAAAATCACATGTTTGAAACACAATTAAGAAGAGAGCACTGATGAGCATACTAATTGCAAAGGGACTGGCAGACCAAGGAAAATCTCTACAGCTGATGACAGAAAGATTCTCTCTATCTATCTATATAACTAAAAGTAAGTTCTTGACTGCTTTTGACTCACTGCGATGTGATTTCCGAGAGAACGCCGCCACTTATGGCCGTCATTTCTGGCCACCTGGCTCAGAGCCCCCCTCCGCCGGACTGGACCGGAGGATTTTTCCCATTGATGAAAAGTCAGAGAGATATTAATGTTTTAAAAAATTTCGCCATTCTCTCTGCTGCCCCTGCTGGTGGGAGGGGGAAGGGACTATAAAACCCGGAAGTGGTGTGCCTCATTCAGTCTCTGCAAGATGGAGGAAGCGAGAGGGTCACGTCACTCTGAGCGCTGAATAACACTGAACACATGTCTACTCAACTGTGAGTGCCCTTAATGTGGTTTGAAAATGAAAATATGGTTGCTTTGAAATGCTGCACTGCAAAAAAAATGGCTGTTGTTGGTGGTGGTAACTGCTTTGAAAGGCTGCACTGCAAAAATAAATGGCTGTTGTTGGTGGTGGTAACTGCTTTGCAAGGCTGCACTGCAAACAAATGGCTGTTGGTGGTGGTAACTACTTTGAAAGGCTGTATTGCAAAAAAATGGCTGTTGTTGGTGGTGGTAACGGCTTTGAAAGGCAGCACGGAACAAAAAAATTGCTGTTGTTGGTGGAAACTTGACAACTTCCTGTTTGCACTGAATATAGATTTTAGATAAAACGCAACCACTTATGGCTGTGATTTTTGGTCATCTTACTCAGTTCCTCACCACTCATCAGGGGCAGAGGATTCTTCCCAATGAAAAATAAAAGTGTTATTAGTGTTTAAAAAAATGTTGAGAATCTCTCCTGTCAATCACGCCATGAAGGCCACGCCCCTTCCAGTTGAAGGGGAGGGATTATAAAACCCATAAGTGTGGGTGTGGCTCAGTCTCTGCAAGATGGGGGAGAGAGAGGTCACGACTCTGTCTGAGCTGCGAATCAACTGCACACTGAATGTCTACTGAACTGTGAGTGTGGTGTTTATGTGGTGTTTTGTGCGGTTTTATAGTGGTTTCACCCTGCTTGAAATGGTATGAAACTGCATTTGAATGTGGTGGCCTTACACCCTGCTTGAAATGGTATGAATGCACTTCAATATGGTTGTCTTGCACCCTGCTTGAAGTGGCATGAAACTGCACTTGAATTTGGTGGCCTTGCACCCTGCTTGAAATGGCATGAAACAGCATTAGCATTTGGTGGCCTTGCACCCTGCTTGAATTGACATGAAAGTGTACTTGAATTTGGTGGCCTTGCACCCTGCTTGAAATGGCAGGAAACTGCACTTGAGTTTGGTGGCCCTGCACCCTGCTTGAAGTGGCATGAAACTGCACTTGAGTTTGGTGGCATTGCAGCCTGCTTGAAGTGGTATGAAACTGCACTTGAATTCGGTGGCCTTGCAGCCTGCTTGAAGTGGCTGGAAACTGCACGAATTCGGTGGCCTTGCACCCTGCTTGAAGTGGTCGGAAACTGCACTTGAATTCGGTGGCCTTGCAGCCTGCTTGAAGTGGTAGGAAACTGCACCTGAATTTGGTGGCCTTGCACCCTGCTTGAAGTGGTATGAAACTGCAATTGAATTTGGTGGCCTTGCACCCTGCTTGAAGTGGTAAGAAACTGCACTTGAATTTGGTGGCCTTGCATCCTGCTTGAAATAGAATTTCAAGGAATAGCCATGAGTCAACTGCTAGCCCACCAGCCGTTAGTGAGCTGCCAGCACATCAGGCTTGAGTGACTGAGCTGCCACCCCAAGAATCCATTTGGCCCACAATGTCCATACTAACCAGTCCCTTCAGCCCACAGTACCCATACTAGCGCTCCAGAAAGCCCCCCTGAACCCAATTGAGCAGGCCTTTTATATGCTGAAGAGAAAACTGAAGGGGACTAGCCCCCAAAACAAGTACAAACTAAAGGTGGCTGCAAAACAGGACTGGCAGAGCATCACTAGACAAGACACCCAGCAACTGGTGATGTCCATGAATCAAGGACTTCAAGCATGCAAAGGATATGCAACACAATACTAAACATGACTACTTTCATTTACATGACATTGCTGTGTTCCAAACATTATGGTGCCCTAAAATGGGGGACTGTGTATGAACACTGCTGTAATTTCTACATGGCGAAAACACAATTTGTAAAAATGGCCTTTATTAAAATCTGAAAATGTGCACTTTAACCACATGCGATTTTTTTTCTATTACATAACTCAAATCGTGGAGTACAGAGGCAAATGATGAGTGTTTGTCCCAAACATTATGGAGGGCACTGTACTCCCATGCAATTTTCCGCTTCAATTAAATCAATGGAGATACCTTCTTACATCTCATTTCATCGGACGCAGATTTCCATTGTGAGACCACCAAAAAGGTGAAGGGCAAAATGCCTCGACTGCTCTTTTTATGCTGCAGTTAAAAGGAGTTGAAAAAAGATGAACAATGGGTTGGAACTTCGGGACTTCCAAGTCAGTGCGATAATCCTGAAACGGCTGAGGTCACACTGAAAACGACTATTTCCTTTCAAACTCCAGACAATTATATTATTCCCAACTTGTAAAACTAAATGCTCATGATAGTGATATTCCATTTATTAATAAATGCCATTGTTAAAATTCATAATTAATTGACCATTAAAACTCATATTTTTTTCAACACCACTGATATTTTACCATTTCATATATTAAGCAAAAGGTCTAATTCTGTTTTATGACTGCAATCGTAATATTTCTTTACAAAATTATAGGTAGCTAATGTTCTAAATTACATTTAAAGTGATCAGATTTGAATATGTTATACATCTGTACATTACTCAGAATATAAATTAGGACTTCAGTTCTGTAAATAGAGGGCAAAAGTTCTCAATACATTGTCAAACAAAGAGAATTAGGGGATTATCATTGCAATTCCCAGTCCAAAACCACCTTGTCTTTGAAGGCTAACAAGATTTCTATTTTGTTTAAAGCAATTACAGGCAAAAATTACTGTCTAGTCAAATAAAATATGTTATTTGTTATTTAAATTACCTCCTAATTCATATCAAGAAGATTTCATACATAGAATATAATATTAAATATAAAGTATATAATTTTTTAATAATATCAACTAATCCTGAAAGAAACAAATTTTCCAATTAGGCAAAAGGAAACAATTTGAACACATACTTTAGGGAGCAATATATTAAAAATGCTGGCTAAAGGATAATATTTTCAGCAAATAAAGAAGCATTAAAAAAAACAAATGTTTAAAACTCCAGTTTGTAAATGTATAAAGGTGAAGCACCCATAGTGTCTTTAACATGCTGCATTCCATAAATCATTTACTTAATGATATACTGCTGACAATGCCTGACAATTTTTTTTACATTTTTGAATATGATCACAGCTTGTGCAGTTTTACAGCTGGCATTATGTTGGATGCCAAGGTTGTAATGTACAGCATGATGCCATATTGTTCCACAGTGAGGTGTGATCAGATACCTGCCGAAAATGATGGACAGCTATTGCCCAGTGAACAGGGAAAAATCCCATTTACTACCTGCCAGATGGGACCTGCTGGACTGTTCAGAGCAAACATCTCATTCTTCTTTGGGCTTACATGTCCGGCTTTCGAGCAGGGCCTTGCTGATAATGATGAATATCAAGGCTGCAGTAAAGTGGGTGACAACAGCAGCCTTGTTATAGCTGCCAGTCTTCCAATGTTGTCGTTATTACAGGTGAAGATTTATTTGAGTTTATTGTTCTGCACTGTGTGCCAGCTATTTGCAATTCATCACCTACTATGGAAGGTTCAGGATAACTGATATAGCTGCAGCTATAATTGCCACCTACACCTGCTACTGGAAATTATGAGGGTCGCCAACCAGGGCAAGCCTGCTCTCCACCACTGCTTCTCCCATCCTTCCAGTCACGATAGCCATTGTGTGTATTAAATCAAAACTTCTTGTGCCATGGTGCAAAAATAGAGATAGCTTTGCTGCTGTTGCTTTGTCAAATATGATCACATAACTCTGCGCTATAATGTGAATTTTCAAGGTTGAAGCCGTGCCAACCAATTAATACCCCATAGTCTGTTGACTCAAGTAATTTCAAATATCACTTGTGAGGAAGCATTTTGGTTATAATTACATTGTATTTTTCTTATATAAGAGTAACGTGTCAGAATCAGAAAGATTATTCAGATTATTAATTGAAAAGCTAATAAAGACAATTATGTGAAGAGTACATGCAAATATATCAGCATGACAGAGTAGAATTATCAAATGTGTGTGGTATGTGTGTGTGCCTGTCTGTCTGTATTCATTGGATCTTCCTGAAAACGCTACGTGCTAATGCTTAAATTTTCAGATTATTAATCACATAATTAATCACAAGAATAAGGGATAAGCCATTAAGAACGGAGATGAGGAAAAACTTTTTCACACAGAGTTGTGAGTGTGGAATTCTCTGCCTCAGAGGGTGGTGGAGGCTCGTTCTCTGGATGCTTTCAAGAGAGAGCTAGAGCTCTTAAAGATAGCAGAGTCATGGGGATATGGGGAGGAGGCAGGAACGGGATACTGATTGTGGACGATCAGCCATGATCACATTGAATGGCGGTGCTGGCTCGAGGGGTCGAATGGCCTACTCCTGCACCTATTGTATATTAACCCCGTCGACACAATGAACTGCTTCGCTTCACATTTCATGCTATATTTCACAAGTTATAGCGTTTAAAAAATAGCTAAAACCATGTTTTTAAACAGCAAAAGTCCTTCAACCCGCTTCGAGTGACGTCACAAAGGTGGGGGGGGGGGGGGGGGGCTACCCAGGTGGAGTGGGTGGCCACCAGCTTCCAGTGATGTCAGGGGGAGGGCCGCATTTAAATTAACGTTCCGCATTTTCTGACCCGGGCTCCATCAAGGAGGCATCGAGATCACGTCGGTGAAGGAGACATTGAGACCGCAGCAGTGAGGCCTTGCGTCGATGGGGCCACTGGGGACGTGAGGTGGGAGAGTGGGGGGGATTGAGGGAGAGGAGGGGGTAGGGAGGATAGTTGCCACATCCACACTTCCTCACACCCCCTCCCTCTCTACCCTCCCTCCCTCCCCCTCTCTAACCCCTCCCTATCTACCCTCACTCCCACCCTCTCTACCCTCCCTCCTCCCCACTTTACCCCTCTCCCTCTACCCCTCGCTCTCTGCCCCTCTCCCTCTATCCCCCTCCCCCTGCCTCTCAACCCCCCTCCTCCTCTACCACCCTTCCTCTCCACCACCACCTCTCTACCCGTCCCTCTCTAGGGATTGAAACATAGAAACATAGAAAATAGGTGCAGGAGTAGGCCATTCGGCCCTTCGAGCCTGCACCGCCATTCAATATGATCATGGCTGATCATCCAACTCAGTATCCTGTACCTGCCTTCTCTCCATACCCCCTGATCCCTTTAGCCACAAGGGCCACATCTAACTCCCTCTTAAATATAGCCAATGAACTGGCCTCAACTACCTTCTGTGGCAGAGAATTCCAGAGATTCACCACTCTGTGTGAAAAATGTTTTTCTCATCTCGGTCCTAAAAGATTTCCCCCTTATCCTTAAACTGTGACCCCTTGTTCTGGACTTCCCCAACATCGGGAACAATCTTCCTGCACCTAGCCTGTCCAACCCCTTAAGAATTTTGGAAGTTTCTATAAGATCCCCCCTCAATCTTCTAAATTTTAGCGAGTACAAGTCGAGTCTATCCAGTCTTCCTTCATATGAAAGTCCTGACATCCCAGGAATCAGTCTGGTGAACCTTCTCTGCACTCCCTCTATGGCAAGAATGTCTTTCCTCAGATTAGGAGACCAAAACTGTACGCAATACTCCAGGGTGTGGTCTCACCAAGACCCTGTACAACTGCAGTAGAACCTCCCTGCTCCTATACTCAAATCCTTTGAGGGAGAGTGACGAGGATGAGGAGGGAGTGCTGGGGGATCATGTAGTTTACAGTTTCAGTTTATTATTCAATAACAAATTTCCATGAAACAAAATTGCTTGTACCCAGATCATGACATATCTGAAATTTAAGCTTGTGAATCATCAATTTGGAATAAATAAATTTAACATCTTTCCTCAAAAGCAAAAAAAAGTTGCCTATAGATGTGCGAGTGGTGGAATATTGCGTTTGGTGAACGGGTTGCGTTAGGGGAACGGGTGAGTGGTGGGATATTGTGTTGGGGAGCAGAAATGGGTCTGCACTTGGTCTAGTGTTCCATTAAAAATATATTTTTGAAAAAAGCCCAACAATGGAATTCTACTCCATTAAAATATTTTCACTGTGAAACTTGCTGGATGCATCACAATTTATGCCAGTAATATTAGGTGAAATGTGCTGCACTGATGGTTTTGAAAGAATTAAATAAATTCTGATATAAATATGTTCCTCTTTCTTACATTTTTGACAAATGATCTTTCACATGCCATTGAAGTGGAATGCTCAGATCTTTCCATTTAGAGATATGTCGCTTATGTGCATACATGAACTATCATCAAGGGGTGCAAACACAGCTTGGAGTTTCAACTTAAAATTTACCACCATTAAAAATATGTCTTTCAAAACCCAGTCCAACAAAAACTACGAAAAATAAATATTATTCTAATAGGATTGAACGGTTCTTGGACATCTGAAATAATATCCGAATAAAAAAAGTCAGCAGGCCAGACAGCATATATGGAAAGAGAAACAGTTGGAGTTTTAGATTAAGAACCCAAAATGCTGTGAATAATTAACAGGTCAGGCTGCAACTGTGGGATGATAAATAGAAAGTACTCTGCCTCAATGTCAGCAAGAGAAAGAGCTAGCTCACTGCGCTTCAAGAAGCGCAGTGTAGTAGATATACTAACCAGCATCAATGGTGCTGAAATAGAAATGGTTGAGAGCTTCAAGTTCCATGGTGTAATTATTACCAACAATCTGTCTGGGACCAATCATATTGAAACTACAGCCAAAAAAGCATACCAGTGCCTCTACTTCCTGAGGAGACTGTGTCCTTTATCAGAGTACAGAATACAGTTTTTCAAAGTGCTGGAGTAACTTAGGCAGCAACTCTGGAGAACATAGACAGGTGACATTTCCGGTCAGGACCCTTCTTCAAGGTTTCAAGGTCAGTTTATTGTCACATGTACCAATTAAGGTACAGTGAAGTTCAAATTACCATACTAAAAAATAAAGCAACCAGGAACACTACTACATAAAAGCTAAAATAAACATCCACCGCAGCGGATTCCCCACGTTTGGCAATAAAGTCCAATCTTCTTCCTCCTTTAGACATATTCTAAATTCTGTACTCTGGTATTTTTCTCTTTGCTCTATTTAGAGTCAATAGTCATACAGTGTGAAAACAGGCCCTTGGGCCCAACTTGCCCACATTGACCAATCTGTCCCATCCACATGAGTCCCATTTGTTGTACTCATGGTACATGTGACAGTCATAAAACTAAACTTAAGACATAACATTTCAGGTGGAAGACCATTTGTTAGAGCTGGAAAAAGGCAAGAAGGCAACTACAGCCTTCAGGATTCAACACTGATTTCTACAACTTCAGAGAGCTTGATTTCTGTCTCAGTTATCCATCGGTGATAATAGTTTAGCTTGTTTATTATTTTTTTCCCTGAGAGTGGTGGACATATCTCGTCTAACCTGTTGGGTATGTTTCCTGCTCTACATTTCACAACATCGACAGTCTTTTGTCAATGTTCACACACTTTAACTGTTCCGATTTAATCTTTGACCAGATAGTCTTGTTTAAACCTTATCCCTAGTATGGTCACCCCACTTTTATCCTATCAGAGACATCCCCTCCTCCCCCATCTCGCTGCTGCTTAGCAAGCTGCTTTTTTATCCTTCCCTGTTCTGACAAAGAGTCTCCAGCCTGAAACACCAAATAGCTTTTTCTTTAAACAACCAAAGACTTTGCTGACTCATTGAAGGCAGTGGTGCATTTCATCATCCATGTCTGCCTCCACTGAGAGGATGTACCTGAGGTACAGTGAGCAGTCCATATTTACCAGGGGCTTGTTGTGAACCTTTATTGTCAGAGAGCAGCATCGCACAGAGGGAGCAGGTTGGCAAAGGAGCTTGTTCTTCTGGAAGTTGAATGCAAGGGCCATTCTCTTGTATGCCGTGGGAAATAACACGGAAAATATTGTGGAGCTCAGCATCTGTGCTTATGCAAACATTAAGCAATGCATTATAATTCAGTAATAAATGCACTTAAAATCATTTCAGCGAACTGACTGGAATCTGTATTTTTCTTTGAACTACGGAATGAGTAAACTGTTACAAATAAATAAGGGTGGAAGGGTATTCTATACCTTATTACAATTAACAATAGATTATGAATGTTATCATGTTTTGTAGAATAAAGTGATGCTATAGAGATGAATTATGTACCCTACAATTTTATTTTAAACTTAAACCTATTCCTATCATATTTATGGCAGTTTGGCAGCTGCACATGTAATTATATAGCATGATTTCAATATCAGGATCCAGCACGTGTGTGACTACTGCAGCAAATTTCTGAGATGCGATTTCCTTAATCTTTTGAAACTGGATGTAAAAATATCAATATATTTAAACAATTCCAATTAAGTGGAAACAAGCTCTTAATTCCAAGTAACTTTAATTCATTCAAGTAACTTTAATTAAGCAAGGAATCAGTTTCACAGTTAAAGAAAAAAAGTGATGTATTTGGAAAAAGAGAATTGTGCTATTTGCAAGGTAAAGCAAATTAGACTAGGAGACAATGCAAAAAAAAAATCCAAGATTCATCTGCTATAAGGAAGATTGATCAGTCAATATTTAATATATTTTATTGCTTATGCTGACTCAAGCATAATCAACTAAGATTGTAGTTGTATCAATGACAAATACAAAGTTAATAGATATAAAAAGCATTATGGTGGCTCTTTACTTTATATACATGAATTCATGTCAAAATCCATCAGCCACTCAATTGGAATAGTTGATGATTTCTGACATTTTTGCCAAAAGCCCTATTTCTATCATGTTGTTAGGGACCACAGAACAACAAGTCCCAATGGCAGTTGCTACCACATCAGTAAAGTCACTAAGTGTGGATGCAGCAGTTTTACTTGCATCAGAACATGTGCTACAGAAGTAAAAGTGACAGTGATTCCAACTAATTATTATTCATCCAAATAAAGGAAATTATACAAAATTTATAGACCATCAGACCAAAGATTAATGAACGTGGAAAATGTTGTATCTATATACTTATAAAAGTCTCATCTTGTATGTATGTGTGTTTGTATGTATGTATGTGTTTTTTTGTATCTTCTTCAAAACGCTACACGGTAGAGGTAAAATATTTCCACATTCTTATTCAAATGTTTCCAGACCATGCCATAATCAGGTTCCCTTCAGATTTGATGCTATATTTCACAAGTTATTGATGGTTAAAGTTAAAAAAACCACCAACTTTGAGAAGAATAACTATGACTCCGCTTTGAAATTTTTCTGGCAGCTTCCAGTGATGACGTCACAATGGCATGTCACAGTCATCAAATCACAATGGGATCTCATTTACACAAGCTGCCTTGAAGATTCCGAAAATCGAAAATGACATCACAATGTGATCTCTGCCGCTGATCTCTGTTGTAAGGAGAGGGACGTAGTGGGGGAGATTTAAAAGTTTTAAAGTGACATTTAAAAGTTGGATTTCTTCAAATCTGCACTGGCAGTTAGGCAGTTGTGATGTCACATGCCCTACCGGCTACAATATTTCTATCCCAGAACACTGAGTTCTTCACAGCAAATGTCCTTCAGGGAAAGAATCTGCCAGCCTAACCCAGCACAGCAAAGTTTAATGATTAGATTTGGATAACACAAAGATGGACTTGTCGGTGGCACCTACATCACATTAACTCTTCGTGCAATTGCATTTTTTTTTAAAGTTTAAAATGACCTGCACAGTGAGGGAGTGGTGGAACAGGTTGCTTTGGGGGAACGGGTGGGTGGTGGAAACGGGTTGCGTTGGGGGTGATTGGCTCCGGGGGTCGCCTGTCTCCGGGGTGAGCACCGACGCCGCGATCAGGGACCAGCCCTCCCGTGTGACTCTGCATTGGGGACGGGGCCCAACGGGTCCCACTTGGTCTAGTGCCTTTATAAAATTTCAGCAATGCTAGCTTCAATCTGCATTAAAAATACTGGACAGAACAATGCTGTTGGAGTGGCAATTCCCAAGGGAGCTGCTACTGTTTAGTACTCCCCCATAAGCAAGCTCTACAAGTTAGTTTCTCTCTACACACTTACCAATACCAGGTCTTGCTAAGTTCTAGAAGCTATGTCTCTGTCCTAGCTCTACACCAAGTCCCAACCAAAAATGTTTTGACCTGGTAGGATTACCCAACATTATGCTGAGGAACTGTCTCTCTGATTCTATGTCAGTCAGACATGGCTTGGGATCAGAGTCCCTATTCATAAGAACGGAGATCTCCAGACTTAGTTCAGTTCTTAGTTATTCCTTATGTTTAATAAATGTTGAAATATTTTTGGTATTTTCTAAGTTATTTTTTAATATATTTCTATGCCATTGACATCCATTGCAATAGTGTTTAAATATCATAGAAGAATTGAGACATGCAGAAGCTTAAATTACGCTCATGAGTTGACAGGAGACAAACATCACCCTAACGTTGCTTCCAGTCTTAGGCTATCAAGATGTTGTCAGATAGAACCTCAAAACTGTGTTGTTGCAGTCACCTTGCACCCAAGGCCTCAAAGCACATCTCTTTGAGGGGGCTCAGCGTGATCAGCCTTCCATATCCAGCCAAGCTAAGTTCAGACTTGGGGAGGACTGCAGATGATGGACAAATTCATTTCAGACTAATGAAGAAAAATAATGGTCAGGATCTCGTACTCATGGATAAAGTATCGCATAAACCTTTGCTGATACCCTCCTGGTAGTCCAATCCTAAATGTAGAATCCCTAATGAAATTATATAATTTAGTTGGTCACAACATGTCCTAACCATGTAAAATAGAAACATTTCACTGACAAATCAATGCCCGAAGCTTTGCCAGCTGTTAGTGACTATAAATGCTTCCGAATATCGTGATAGATTAAAAACATGCAAACCTTATGTTTACTGATTAAAAGATTCAAGTATTCGTAATTATTCCAAAAAGTAGTTCAACCCGTCTCCTTTGCAGCTAACTCTCCCTAATCAAATACATGGACAAAATATTTGTTTGGGCTAGAGTATTAAAGTTCATGACATGCACAAATAAAAGATAGACAGCGAGAGAAGGAGAGAAAAAGAATGAGAGAAAGAGAACGAGTGAGAGAGCAAGAGAGAGAAAAGGCACATCAGCATATAACTGCTATTTCATGGCAAAATCCTGCTCCAAAACAGTTGAGTCATGAAAGCATTTCAGAACATGTTGACTAGAGAAACTTTAAGATCAATATTATCTTGCTTAACAAATTAAAAATAAATCCATAGGTAACTAGCCAGAAGATGAAAGTAAAATTGAGTCAGTTGATAAATAGCAACTTGGGAAAGACATCAAGGAGACAGTAATGTTTTCTAGAAAACAATTGTGAAAAATCATACTTGGAAAGTCACTAAACGTATATCTCGCATTAGCATTGGACCAGATTTTACAGTGAACTGAAGCAAAAAACTGATCAGCGGGTGAGGCAGTTTCTGTGGAGGGAAATGGACAGTCAACATTTTGAGTTGGGACCCTTCATCTAGACTGAAAGAGTACAGAGGAGGTAGCCAGTATAAAGAGATGATAGGGAGTGGCGGGGTACGAGCGATCAAGTGATAGGTGAATCTAGGTGACGAGGGGTTTATAGGAAGATAGTTAGGTGGGGAAGGGAAGGGTTGAGATAGGGACAGCTGGGAGGTGATATGTGGAGACACCAAAGGTTTGCAGTGAACTGACCTTTGAAAAAAAAAATGTATTTACCTCATGTAGATCTCTGGAGACCATAGCCACCTGAAGTCAGCTCCATCCTCAATAGGATATCCTAAATCACAGCAGTCTTTTGGGTGTGAGTATCATCAAATGGTGGTGGCAAGTGTAGAATAAGTACCTCCCTTTGAAATGTTTAAAATATAACCTGAAAGCTAACTAAATCACACTCATTGGCCAAAGCAGTCTTGAATGGTTGCTTCTAAATGGCATAAACTAAAAGAATTTCAAAACAAAATTGTTTATGATGAATTAAAAGTTTTCTTAGTATTCCACAGCAATTCCTTTCCATTTAAATGAATGGTTGCACTGTTCCAGCCTACATCCAATCTAAAATAGAGCAGTTCAGATGATTTCCCCACCACAAATGATGGGAAATTGACCTTGTCTTGCCATTAGACTCTATCAGGTGCCCAAATTTGGAGAGTTCAGATAGTAAAATACTGGCAAACAACTGTCAGCAAGTTAAAGACAGCTTAACAGTAATGAAGTTACAGCTTGAGAAGCGCAAATTTACTTTATGTTTTACATATGAGCAATGCCATGGAACATCAACTGAAATGGCTTTAATTACCACAGCTGATTAGTTATGTCCACTGGTTGTCATTTTAAATGTTCTGGCATGCTTAATACCATAACGGAAGATACTGAGTTGATTAATTTATTCTCAGTTCCACACACCTGTTTAAGTCTTGTTGGATCGTTCATTCCAGCTGAAATAATATATACTTTCCCTGTTCTCTGTAGCTCAGTTATTATCAAATGGAAGTCACAAACTACAGAACCATGACTCCACTTAAAGTTGTAGGACCTTATGCAGCATCATCTATTATAGAAATTATTTCATTGTGGTACAGTTATCTTTATAGCACTGCAATAAAATTAAACTATATCTATGATCTTATTCCCAGAGGACTTTTTTTTATATGCATATAAAAAAGCAGCTTTAACATGTCAGGTTTGGTTTACATGTGAATTGCAGAACAATCCGTTTTTATAATCTTTTAACACTTTGCACACATTATTAAAATGAATTCACAGAACAAAGCTTTCAAAGTCCATGACATTTGTCCTAAACAAGATGATTTAGTTGGATGTTATTTATGAGGACTTTACTAAATTACCTTTCTTTCCCTGTAATTCTGCTTCTCTTACACTCTACTGACCTCCGGTTTTTTCAGTTTTCTTTGCATCATGCTCACCCTCCTTCAAGCTTTCTCACGGTGTCTCCTTGACTGAGCGTTCTGCTCACTCATAATTTATCCTTCCGTTGCTCGACTCTCAGTGGTGCTGACACACATTCTTTAACATTAATTCAATTTGTATCTTCTAACAACATAAATTAAATCAAACTCACGTTGACTGACTTCATCTGAAATAAGGTGGGAGGAACCAAATAAAGCAAACAAACTCTCAATTCATAGACACAGGTTAGTAAAGAAATCTCAATAAGTATTTAAACATCCAATGTTGTGCACACTGAACAAAGCTTGCATTCATTAGTAACTGGCATTTATACAAGAAAATGGAAGGTAGCATGCATGCATCAGGTTTAGAGAGATGGATAAAACAACTGATCGAGATTGAGGTTAAGTGGTGAATGGCCACCTGCAAAATCTTAAAACCTGAACAGGTATTTTTTAAACACAAACTGGGAGAATTTTTCGGTGCCATCTGCTTTTGTGTTGTTTCTGTAACAAAAATGTGCAATCAAACAGCAGGAATTTGACTATTGGTTGTAAATATGAATTGTGTGAATCAATCAAAAAGTATGACCAGTGACATACTGGTCAGTGACAAGCTGACAATTCTCACCATAAACCTATGAAGTCTTTGTTTTCTGCTGATTTGCTACATGTGAATCTGCATACTCATAAGGTCAGCCACAGGCCCCGTCACAATTTATTTTCAAATACGTTTATGTTCAGATACAAATAACCTAATTATTGTCCATACGAAAATGGCATCAGTTTCCATGTCACTTTTTGTTCTACGCAGTGGCGATTCTAATATAGAGCTATCTTTATTTATATGGTTGTACCATGTGATTTCAAAACCAATTACACTTTCTAAGTGTCAATGGAAGTAGTTTGTTAGCTAATATTTCCTTTTGGGTGCGTACAAGTTTTGGTTCCTGTGGTGGTGGGGACCTGGGGCTTGCGTAGTCTTTAGCAGTTATATGCTGGGCCCTACCATCTTTGAGGATGAATATATTTATGGGGTTTACTAAATCTCCTTCCATAACTTAATAGTATTCATAATTTGAATAGTGGGATTACTATAAAAAGTAATTCAATACACAGAAGTAGGAGATAATGCACTTTGGACTGCAAACAACACAAGGGAATACACATTAACAAAATAATGAAAGACGAGAAAGTAAACAATGAGGACACAAAACATCTAAAAATGAATTTAGTCTGGTTAAGATTGGGCAAATGGTGAACAAAAAAAGAAAATGCAAAAATTGTGTTTAGTAGGAAGAATATAAAAATAACATTTTATTTAAATATAGTGAAAAAATATTAAATGTTGATGTTCAGAGAGATCAGTTTGTCCCAATGCAATACATATTGGAATTTAACATGCAGTCATGGCAAGTATTTAAAGGAATAAAGGACATATAGTGCTGGAGTAACTCAGTGGGTCAGGCAGCATCTCTAGAGAACATGGACAGGTAAGGTTTCGGGTCCTGACCTGAAACATCACCTGTCCATGTACTCCAGAGGTGCTGCCAGACCTGCTGAGTTACTCCAGCACATTACATCTTATTTGGTAAACCAGGAGCTGCAGTTCCTTGTCCCCGTTTATACCTTATTTGTTGGTATTGTTGGACTATGTTGTGAAAGGCATATTTTTCGTGGTGGTAAATTTTAAGTTGAACCTCCAAGCTGTGTTTGTACCCTTTTATGATAGTTCATGTGGCATGTTTCTAAGTAATTAAGGGAAGTGGATTATTAATCATTTCAACAATAGTAACAGTGTCCAAGAGTAAGTAAATCTTGCTGTAGTTCAACATGGCTTTAAAGAGACTGCCACTGATATACAGCATGCAATTTTGGTCTCGTTATTTTAAAAAAAATTGACTTGTTATTGGTGCTATGAAAGTTCACTGGAATAATTCCTAGAATGAAGGGTTCTTAAGAGTAAAGAATGAGCAGAACAAGTGTATGCTCCCTGGAATAAGAATGAATGAATGTGTAATCTGACCAACACCGTTTGAGACAGTGAAAAGATACAATTTCTTTGATCAGAAAATGGTGAAAATTTGGAATTCTCCACTCCAGAGAACCCGACATGCTGAGTCATCAAGAATACTCAACACTGCAACAGATCTTTGGAGAATTAAAAGTCGGAGAGGTCAGATAAGGCCACAAATCAGCTCAGTTATGATCTAACTGAATGGCAGAACAGGCTTCAGAGGCTGAGTAGTCTACTGCTATTCTTATTTCCAAGGATTTAAGTCCTTTTGAAAAGTGTAGTGGCACACAGTGTAAATAGCTCATTCTAAGCTTCCCCCCAGTCTAGTTTCAGTCAATAAAATACTGAGTCAAGCACTTGCGCATCTAAACTTTATTTTGGAAAAACACAATAACAGTTCCCACTACTCTACCTAACCACCGCGGGTTCGATCCTTGACTCTGCCTGGCCAAGCCCTCTTAGCCTCATTCAAGCAGAGACACTCCAGAAGGTCAAGCAGCCCTAAACGTTCTCCCAAAAGATCGACACAGGACCTCCTGGGAACGGCCTTTTATAGGTCCCCGAAACTTGAGGGGCCGAACCACACGGGGGTGGTCTCCATACAGTCCAATAACAGATATCGATTAACACAGTACATGATAGATATTTCCATAACCCAATAATACAGTGACTAATACATTGTATTCAAACGGAGCTTCTGAAAGGAAGCAAACATAGCAACATTTGCCCAGCTATTCAAGAAACCCAGACAAGGCTCAAAACTTAACCCAATCAACATCTAGCAAAGTAAAGCATTGCAACATTATATACAATGTGTATGTCTGGTTTGCATTCATCCAATCCGTTTCATGCAATTCACACCTAATTGTCAGAATCTGCAGATGTTCCATTCTCTTCCTGCAACTATTGTCTAGGTTCTAGACAAACTGGCACCATTCTGCAGCTTGTTCAATTTCTGCAGTAGGCACATTTAAATTGACCAAATGGCCTAGCAGCCCAGAAGCCTTTGCTCAATTTTAGTGTCCTGGCATCTCCAATTTGGCCAGAATTAACAAGAGGACCATAGAGTGCACACACAGATACTTGCGAATAATGAAAAAGATTGGGAAAACAGTTAGGAAAGCAGATAACAAACTCCTAAGGTTTGCCTAAATTTGGGAGAAATAAATATATATCCTTGAGTTTTTGTTGTGGGGTAGGGTCTGTAATTTAACACTCACTTAAGGAAAAAATCTGGCATTTGGAAACGCAGTAGCAAATTGTAGGGTTCTACAGGCATTGTAAACCATCAAAAAAAGACACAAAGCGCTGGAGAACATGGAAAGTAGGTGACGTTTTAGGTCGGGGGTCGGGATTCTTCTTCAGATTGTGAGGGGAGAAGAGTGGAAGAAAGCTGTTAGAGGGGAGGGGCAGGAGAAAGCCCAGCAAGTCATAGATGGATACAAGTGAGGAGGGGGTTTTGATCGGCAGCTGGTTGGACAAAGACCAGAGATGAAAGACAGAAGGTGTGAGACAAAAAGATTGAAGTGCGTGAATTGTGAATCTAAAAGAAAAAAATATCCTCTAAAAGGAATGATGGGTCAATTTACTATCTTAATCTGGAAAATGGTGGGGATTTAAATTAATGCAAGTTCACTGTGGAGAGATACCAAACAGCTCTAGACATGAAGTTATGTAGTTCACTATCCTAAAGGGGCTGTCCCACTGCGGCGACATAGAAGAGTTTGCCGTCGACTCATACTCGCAACATACTCCGAGGAGGTTTTTGTAACTCTCCTTCATGCTCGAGAGTGGTCCCCGCGTACTCGAGGCCTCAGCTAGGTCGCGGCGTATTTTTCAACATGCTGAAAAATGCCCGCGAATAAAAAAAGGTCGCCATGGAAAAAAAATCAATACTTTTTTTTACTCGTAGGTTTAGTCGAAGTAGGTCGTAGTAGGTCGGCATGTTATTCGTAGGAAATCGAGGGTAGTCGAAGGTAATCGTAGATAGTCTTCAACATAGTCGAAGGAGGTCGAAGGAGGTCTTCTACATAGTCGAAGGAGGTCTTCAACATGACACTTTCTCAAACTCTCCTAAACTCTTCAAAACTCGCCAATTATGTCGCCGCAGTGGGACAGCCCCTTAAAGAAGATGCTGCTGAAGGCTAGATGGTCCAATATGAGAAATGCTGAAGGATCAGACATAATACATTTGCAGATTGGATAAATGGATGTTGAAAAAATCTGCCAACTCCCAAATGCTTTGTGTCTCTTTTATCGCTTCATATAAAGAAGGCAAAAACAATGAACAATTAGTGGAAGATTAAACGTGAAGTTACAAATCAGTCTCCATAAGGACTGTGTGGTAGTCACTCCAGATTATTACTGACTAATCAATGGTTGTAGTACTGAGCACGTTCTGTGCTGTTGCTGATATGGAATTCCATATGGAGTTCTGATTTATCAGCAATTGATATTATTCTACATGGAAGCGTAGTGATCATCAGCTGTAAGCGGTAGATGGTAATCAGGGCAAGATTTACCTCTCCAGTGCCAATCAGGATGAGGATGTTGATTGACAGTCTGGTACCCATCTTCCAGACTCTCTCTCTGGGAGACACATTCTCAGTCACAGAATATGAATTGTGTGCTTCTTTAAAAATGACTGCATCAAAAGCTATGAACAGCCACGATAGAAAAGCAAAATTATGCTTGCAGATAATTATGTGACATTGTTTCTCTCCCCCCCATCAGAAGGACACCACAAGCTGGAACGTGTATCATTTGTTGACTTGTTTTTACCTTTGTATATATCACAACAACCTAACCAAGCAAATCTGATTTTTATGAATGAAATTTCTTGTTATAAATTAATAAATTTGACTTTATGATGGTTCATATCATAATTATTTCAATGTTTTGCAAATAATACAAATATACAAACACTTCCTCTGTTTGATATTTTATCATATTTCATCCCACAAGTTTTCTCAAATAGTTCCTTGCTCCTGCGGTCCTCACCCCCCCTCCAAATTCTCATTCAATCAGCATATTGGGCAGACAAAGGACTAGGTAAAAAATAAGGCTGCTTTTTAGATCGCTGCATAATGCTCAAAAGGCTAAAGACATCATCATACCAGACTGGTTAAGCTCCATACAATTTTGGCAAGTGAATTATTCATATATTACATCTATTCACCGAAAATTGGAACAGCATTGTTACCAGTAAATATTTTTAGAACATTGAGACTTGTGAACAGCGGGTAACTTATTGAAATGTTAAAATTGTAAATCAAATTCTTACTCAAAGCACAAATAATCAAGGTTTGCAGATAAATACAATGCCTTCCATAATATTTGGGACAACGGCCCATCATTTATTTGCCTCTGTACTCCATATTTTGAGATTTGTAATAGAAAATAAATCACATGTGGCTAAAGTGCACATTGTCAGATTTGAATAAAGGGTACTTTTATACATTATGGTTTCACCATGTAGAAATTACAACTGTGTTTATACAAAGTCCCCCTATTTCAGGGCACCATAATGTTTGGGACACATGGCTTCACAGGTGTTTAATTGCCTCCCCAATGCAGGTATAAGAGAGCTCTCAGCACCTAGTCTTTCCTTCAGTCTTTCCATCACATTTGGAAACCTTTATTGCTGTTTATCAACATGAGAACCAAAGTTTTGCCAATGAAAGTCAAAGAAGCCATTATGAGACTGAGAAACAAGAATAAAACAGTGAGAGACATCAGCCAAAACTTAGGCTTACCAAAATCAACTGTTTGGAACATCATTAAGAAGAGAGCACTGGTGAGCTTACTAATCGCAAAGCGACTGGCAGGCCAAGGAAGACCTCCACAGCTGATGACAGAAGAATTCTCTCTATAATAAAGTGAAATCCCCAAACGCCTGTCCGACAGATCAGAAACACTCTTCAGGAGTCAGGTGTGGATTTGTCAATGACCACTGTCCGCAGAAGACTTCATGAACAGAAATACAGAGGCTACACTGCAAGATGCAAACCACTGGATAGCCAGGTTACAGTTTGCCAAGTACTTAAAAGATCAACCACAGTTCTGGAAAAAGGTCATGTGGACAGATGAGACAAAGATTAACATATCAGAGTGATGGCAAGAGCAAAGTATGGAGGAGAGAAGGAACTCCCCAAAATCCGAAGCATACCACCTCATTTGTGAAACGCAGTGGTGGGAGTGTTATGGCCTGGCCATGTATGGCTGCTGAAAGTACTGGCTAACTTATCTTCATTGATGATACAGCTGCTGATGGTCATAGCATAATGAATTCTGAAGTGTATAGACACATCCTATCTGCTCAAGTTCAAACAAGTGCCTCAAAACCCATTGGCTGGTGTTCAATCTACAGCAAGACAATGATCCCAAACATACTGCTGAGGCAACAAAGTAGTTTTTCAAAGCTAAAAAATGGTCAATTCTTGAGTGGCCAAGTCAATCACCCGATCTGAACCCAATTGAGCATGTCTTTTATATGCTGAAGAGAAAACTGAAGGGGACTTGCCCCCAAAACAAGCATAAGCTAAAGATGGCTGCAATACAGGCCTGGCAGAGCATCACCAGAGAAGACACCCAGCAAATGGTGATGCCCATGGATCGCAGACTTCAAGCAGTCATTGCATGCAAAGGATATGCAACAAAATACTAAACATGACTACTTTAATTTACATGACATTGCTATGCCCCAAACATTATGGTGCCATGAAATGCGGGGACTATGTATAAACACTGCTGTAATTTCTGCATGGTGAAACCAAAATGTATAAAAATAGCCAGCACCGCCATTCAATGTGATCATGGCTGATCATCCACAATCAGTACCCCGTTCCTGCCTTCTCCCCATATCCCCGACTCCGCAAGTGCCCTATCTAGAACTTTCTTGAAAGTTTCCAGAGAACCAGCCTCCACCGCCCTCTGAGGCAGAGAATTCCACAGACTCACAACTCTCTGTGTGAAAGTGTTTCCTCAGCTCCATTCTCTCAGCATATGACAGTCCTGCCATCCCGGGAATTAACCTTGTGAACCCACGCTGCACTCCCTTAATAGCTATAATGTCATTCCCCAAATTTGGAGACCAAAACTGCACACAATACTCCAGGTGTGGTCTTCCGAGCCTTGTACAACTGCAGAAGGACCTCTTTGCTCCTATACTCAACTCCTCTTGTTATGAAGGTCAACATGCCATTCGCTTTCTTCACTGCCTGCTGTACCTGCATGCTTACTTTAATTGACTGATGAACAAGGACCCCCAGATCCCGTTGTACTTCCCCTTTTCCCAACTTGACATAATTTAGATAATAATCTTCCATCTTATTTTTACTACCAAAGTGGTTAACCTCACATTTATCGACATTAAACTGCATCTGCCCACCTGTCCAAGTCACCCTGCATTCTCATAGCATCCTCCTCACAGTTCACACTGTCACCGAGCTTTGTGTCATCTGCAAATTTGCTAATTTGCAGATGACACAATTTGACATAATTTGGCCTTCATTAAAATCTGACAATGTGCACTTTAACCACATGTGATTTTTTTTTCTATTACAAATCTCAAATTGTGGAGTAAAGAGGCAAATAAATAAATGATGGGTCTTTGTCCCAAACATTATGGAGGGCACTGTATGTCTATTTCATCCTCTTTATTGTTGCTCCCTTTCAAAAAAAAAATATTTGATTTTCCCAAGCTTTTAATCTGAGCATAGTGGAGAGCTCTTAAACTACTTCTACTATTTCCATTTATGATAACCATAGGAATCATGCAACTGAAAATAAACTTAGAATTACAGTCAGATAATACATTTTAAACATAGAATGTACCCATACATTCATCAATCTATTTATTCTTTCATTCTGTCTATTACTTGCTGTATTACAGAAAGATGTTTTATGGCCACATGCTACAATTTAAGACATGCACAAACTAGGTTGGATGTAATATTTTGAATTGTAATGTGACTTCTTCTATCTAAGTCGCAAAATACATGTTCAATTACTGAACTTAACAAAATCATTTTATGACATGAAAGTAGGAATTCTTCATTTGGTACCACTGTAATTATAGTGTATGAATTGTCTTGCAAGATAAAAATCTTTAACCTGCACATTACAAAAGAGCTATTCTAGTGAAATCTTGCCTATAGTACCAGAAAAAGGTAATAAAAAAAAGAATGATTGGCTCAGAGATTTGAATCAGGTCATTTGCTAAAGAAAATTAAGATTCTGAAGGAGTTGAAGCATGCCTGAAGGTCATCAATTAAAAAAAAAAGTAGCAGATGCAGCTGAGGGTTAACTAGAAACTTAAGAAAAGAATTGTTCCATAACTTCAGGCAGCACATTATTTAATCAACATCCTTCAAAAAAAATGCCCACATTTTCTTTGTAAATCTGAGAGGGTATTGTAGTTTTAAACAGTTTTAGGTGCTAGAATGTGAGGTGTTGTGTTTCACATCATTTCCTTCATCACCAGTACACATTTATAAAGAGTTTTGCTTTATTTGCTGGAGCCTATCTGCAATGCGACTGACATTCGAATGGTCTCTATGATTGGATTTTTTGCAATTTCTAGTTGGTCTATTTTCTTGGTTACCACACATCTGAGTTTGAGATCCATGGAAGAAATCTATTTCAATTTAATACTGAATTCATCATGCGATCATAGCCAATCGGAGAAAATCTCGTGCATTGTGAACTTAAATTGTTTTATCAGGGATTTAGATTAACAGGTTAGTGTACTGAACTGATGTTCCTATAGGATGAATAGCATGTAAACACACATCTGAAATTCCTCAGATGGCAGGATTCCAGTCTCATTAAAGCTAAGCAACATAGAGGGGAAGTCTTCTAATATAAGCAGGAAGATTTTCGGCAATACTGCTGCATCCTTTTATTGGATAACATCACAAACATTAAATTGAATGCAGTTTCAAATTAATCCTGTCTAAATAGTGAAGGCTGAGAGGCTCTCAACATTTGGGCCCTGGGGCTTCTGTGAGTGAAGTGGGAAATGTGGAGAAGAGGAGACAGCAAGTTCAGCAAATGTTGTGAAAAATCGGGCCGTTGTAGAGCCAGAAAAAAACCCTCAGGAAAGCCAAGTAGAAATAGCAAAGAACATGCTGATAGAGAGTAGTAAATTGCTGGCCATCTTTGGGAAGTTTGGGGAATTGAAGTCAATATTTTTCGAATTACCAGTTCTTTTGTAAAGGCTGCCGATTCTGTTCTTTGTCGCCCGACAAACAATAATAATCAACACATTGGCCTTAATATAACATAAACTATTTCTGAGTTCTGGCCTAACAATTTCTACCAATTTAGAAAGAAATACAAATATTGAAAAAAAGAGACAAAAATTTAAGATTTGTATGATGTTTGACATTTTAAAAAGCCACCTGGCTCGAAAAAGATCCAATTGGCTTGTAGGTCTGTTTTGCGCGTATCAATAATTTATCCGTGTTCAATAAAATTAATTTGTGTAATCATTGGTGACAGATATCAAAATCTTTAACCAAATAGTGAATCTGACTTTTCCTATGTGAAACAGTTTTAGAAAAAAAATGTGGTCCAAGATCTCCAAAGACGTAGAGGTATGTAGGTTAATTAGCTTGGTAAATGTAAAAATTGTCCCCAGTGTGTGCAGGATAGTGTTAATATTCAGGGATCGCTGTTCGGCGTGGACCCGGTGGGCCGAAGGGCCTGTTTCTGCATTGTATCTCTAAACTAAACTACACTAAAAAGATCTCAGCCAATCAATCCAGAAAAAAAAGATTAAAAAGACAGATTAATGTACTGCCGTTCCTGACCTCAGGACATGGTGAAGCCTTGACAGACAACAAAATGCTTTCATAATGACTGTAGCACTGTAGAAAACTCCACAGTCAACATGCACACAACTTTTCATGAAATGCATTGATCACGGTATTTCTATTTAGGTTGCTGTGTCACACTCAACTTCAAACTAATGTTCAAATATAATCAACACAGCCATCTCTTGTACATGTCTTTAAATTTTAAATGGCTTTTGTGATCACATGACCAAGTCTCCGAGTAAAATAACCAAATTCCATGGCATGGTGAGAAAAACCTAAACGTGAATTATCAACCTTATTGGGCATGAAAAGTCCCACAATACTTCTCAACATACCCTTAACCATTTATCAATGTTTTATTTCATTTTTGATCCAATTTTCAGATGTTTCTATTCTAATCTTAAATGTCCAATTATCTTTTTCAAATAGTTCTTTAAAAATAACATTTTAACCCTTTTGCTGGCATATGTAGAATTTCAACGGACTCACCAATAAAGAACATCAAAAAATGCCTAATCAAAAAAAATGGGCTAAAATTTTCCGAGTGATGCTTAGCAGTGTTCCTTTAAGGAATTTTAATATTGTAAGGAATGGAGGATTAATTCAGACATTACGTCTTTACATCTGTTTGATTTTCAACTGTAGAAGTTGTAAAATACCACAAATTATTTTTATGAATCCCTGTTTGAACTTGTTTCTGGATGGATAATTATATTGATATGGTATAAAGCAATGCATTTTGTGTGGCTGACATAAATATTCCAAGTTTAGATCAAATTGTTTCCAATCATGAATTTTGCATCTTCTTGAAATGTTTTTGTTTGTGTCTGTAATTTACATAAAGTAACATAACACTTATTATAGACCTTTCACTGCAAGCTGTAGATATAACTCGGAGTCTTTTCTCCCTGAAGCATTATCAAGCTAATCATGATGCTTGAAAGGAGGGGAATATAAGCTCAGCAAGTTAAATTTGCACACTTTGCCATCATGTTCTTGTGTTTTTACTTTGCATGCTCTACACGTGATAAAGACTGCATTTAAAAAAAAACATTATTTTCCAAAGGATGAAAATGCTACCATCAGAATATATAATAAGTTGTCACCTTGGAGCTCAATTAGCACTCATGTAAAAACCAGGCATGTAAGGAGGAATGAGGTGCTGACATTATCTCTGCCAGCTAGATAATTACACCACCTTCATTTAGCAGTAGGGCAACACTACTGTAGCAACAAATTAACTCAGGGCCATTTGCAATTCATGGTGTGTTTCCTCATTTAATGCCATTTGTCTTACCCCAAGTGAACAATTTTCAATTTTTTTTGCTTCAGAAATGTAATAGCACAGTTTGACTCTGAACATTACATCATCACCAACTTACAGCTTCACTGTTAAACACATTCCAGTACAATTAGGTAACTTATTTCTGCTCCCGTTAAATGGAAAGTGATGGTGCATTATCAGCCCTATCACACTGAACCCTTATCCGCCAGATGTCCTCTCCTCTCACCCTCTGGCAATTCTTTGTTTGAAAGAGATTAGTCCAATAGCACACGGTTTCACTGCTATTCTATTTGGAGAGCTCTTTGTTGACATAAACTATGGAAAGTTGCATTTGTAGCAATAAAATAATCTGTCAGCTAAAAGGACATTGAAACAATATTCAGAACTTGAGCACTGAAAGAGGTACTGAATGCAGAGTAATGAAGTGGCTGCAAAATACAGAGTTTGAAAAGACAGGCTCTGTTGAAATTGCTGTCCTTTTGCTGGTTTTGAAAAGAAACTCATGAATGCTCTGTCAAAAGTCACCCTTATCTTATGAGACCAGATGACCTGTGATAATCCTTCAACCACTCCAAGAAATAGCATTTGCTTTTGTTCATTACACTTGCACAAAAATAATTAGATTTCGCAGAAAATTGTGATTTTTCAAATAATTATCGAAATCAAATGACCGATTATAAAATAAATCACCTTGACAAGATTTATCTTAAATGAAACAAACAAATCACATCACACCTTTCAAAATAAATATAATACAGAGAGTTTTAATGGAGAACCATTAACGTTTATGTCCTTAAAAAAAATGAAAAGGCAATGACCTTTTAATTCATCTACACCAGTTTTCTGTATTATGAAGCTCTTTGAAGATTGTGAAATTCATTGATGCCCATTCAAAAATAGCATTACTGGATCTCCACCTATGATAGGAACAAAATGTGAATGACAAAATGTGCATGCTGCTAACAGATATTCTCACAACTAATCATGGGGAGTTGCCTTTAAATGGTCATATTACAATACAACCTGCACTCTTCTTGCTATTAGGGAGTGTTGACAAAGAGTGAATGCATGCAAATGTGACGGGAAAAGATGTTATGGTCCTCCAAGGCCACCAATGAACAATGTGTAGAGGAAGCATCTTATTGAAAGGTCACACCTGCCGGGAGTTACCACGTGATGGTTGAAGGGTAGGCATGTCTGTTCCGAATGCCTGCATTAAAATACAACCAAATACCTCTGCCAGCTCTGAATGCTACAGTGCTAATAACCAAAAATCAAAGATTTCCAATCATGATGGTTGAAACTTCTGTAAGTAGAAGTGAACAAAGTGTCATATAGTATATGAATAGACAGTCTAAAACAAATGTTTCTGAAAGTGAGAGTGCTTAGTTGCCCTTCATAAGACTAAGGTAGAAAGCCACCTTCAGGAACTGCCACAGTCAATCTAGTGAATATACTCCCACAGTGCATGGAGTTTCAGGATAGACAGTGCCCTCCATAATGTTTGGTACAAAGACCCATCATTTATTTACCTCTGTACTCCACAATTTGAGATTTGTAATAGAAAAAAATCACATGTGGTTAAAGTGCACATTATCAGTTTTTAATAAAGGCCATTTTTATACATTTTGGTTTCACCATGTAGAAATTACAGCTGTGTTTATACACTAGTCCCCCAATTACTGAGCACCATAACGTTTGGGACACAAGGCTTCACAGGTCTTTGTAATTGCTTAGGTGTTTAATTGCCTCCTCAATGCAGGTATAGAAACATAGAAAATAGGTGCAGGAGTAGGCTATTCGGCCCTTCGAGCCTGCACCGCCATTCAATGTGATCATGCCTGATCATCCAACTCAGTATCCTGCACCTGCCTTCTCTCCATAGCCCCTGATCCCTTTAGCCACAGGGGCCACATCTAACTCCCTTTTAAATATAGCCAATTAACTGGCCTCAACTACCTTCTGTGGCAGAGAATTCCAGAGATTCACCACTCTCTGTGTGAAAAATGTTTTCCTCATCTCAGTCCTAAAATATTTCTCCCTTATCCTTAAACTGTGGCCACTTGTTCTGGACTTCCCCAACATCGGGAACAATCTTCCTGCATCTAGCCTGTCCAACCCCTTAAGAATTTTGTAAGTTTCTATAAGATCCCCCCTCAATCTTCTAAATTCTAGCGAGTACAAGCCCAGTCTATCCAGTCTTTCTTCATATGAAAGTCCTGACATCCCAGGGATCAGTATAGTGAACCTTCTCTGTACTCCCTCTATGGCAAGAATGTCTTTCCTCAGATTAGGAGACCAAAACTGTACGCAATACTCCAGGTGTGGTCTCACCAAGACCCTGTACAACTGCAGTAGAACCTCCCTGCTCCTATACTCAAATCCTTTTGCTATGAATGCTAACATACCATTCGCTTTCTTCACTGCCTGCTGCACCTGCATGCCTACTTTTAATGACTGGTGTACCATAATAATAATAAATTTTATTTATGGGCGCCTTTCAAGAGTCTCAAGGACACCTTACAAAAATTTAGCAAGTAGAGGAAAAACATGTAAGCGGAATGAAATAAATAGTAGAGACATGACTAGTACACAAATTAAAGACAGAATTCAATTCAAAACACAATAGGCAATTCAAGCACAGATGAAAAGGAAAAGGGAGCCATGACACCCAGGTCTCGTTGCATCTCCCCTTTTCCTAATCGGCCACCATTCAGATAATAGTCTACTTTCCTGTTTTTGCCACCAAAGTGGATAACCTCACTAACTCTAAAGAACCTCACCTGCCATCAATTCTCTGTACCAGCCATAGGTTTTTTTTTAAATAAATTCAGCCTTCAATATCCCTGTTCTCATGGATTACTTGTATTCACCGTCTGTACCTTTTGTTCTTCTGGGAATATGTTAACCTTCTGGCATTTCACTTTTGATGATTCCCACCGATCGGATGTAGAGTTATCTGCAATAGCTACTTCCATTGTACTTTTGCCAGATTCTGTCTTCCTTTTATTGGAAGCCACCTTCCACTAATTCAAAACCGTAATTTTTGGATCATCCTTATCCCTTTCTATTACCAACTCAAAACTTACTGAGTTAGGGTTATCATCTCCAAAATGTAGCAATGTTACAAAATTTTGAGATTTTAAAAATCAAGTCTTTAATTTATCCCATCAGATAAAGCATAAAAACAAGTTTAATTTGATACCTAATTCACTTTCATATCTTCAGTATTAAAAAGGTTATGGCCATTTTCATACTCAAAAATTGGCATCTTGTTCCCTATTGTTTTTTCATTGACTTAACACAAAAGCTGTGATCGAGAACATTTTAAAGCCCATAACTTTCTTAAAATTTAAGAGAACTGAAAGAAATTTTCAGTTATTATAGATGGAAGCATTCTGAAACAAATATGAAACAATCTTACTTAGATTACTTGAAATTAAAGCATATAGTTAGTTAGTTACCTAATTGTAGCTAATTACAAAATTCAATTACTAGATCTAAACATCTATCCATTTCTTAAGAATAGATTAACATTTTTAAATAGCCTACGTGTCCAAATAACATTCACACAATAATTCACAAAATAACATAATTTTTAAATCTCATTGTCATGGGTTTATAGGCCAAATGGAAGGAACTTAATGTTTAATACCTGTAAATTAATGGCCATTTAAATCAGCTTGCGAGGTGGATTTTCTGGAACGGGACCATTTGGAACGTTGAGGTTGCGGTGAATTTAGTCCCCCATATCGGCAGCAAATACACTACCGGTTCTTCGGGGGGAAAAAATCACCGTTTCGCAACTTAAAATGTGAATTAAATACATCTTAAGAAACACTTTTATACATAAAAATAAACTACTTTCTTTTACCTGTCCCCTACATAAAATCCGGCCCCGTTGTCGGCATTGACGGCTTCAGAAGCTGATTTTAAAATCATTCCAGCGATTAACTTGTCGGGCGCATTTTTTTTAAAACCACACAGAACGGCCGTCGGAACGATTCTTTAGCAACATCTTGCACTCCAACAAAATATAATTCAGGACCAGGTCGGAAAAAAACCCCGTTTTAACCCCGCCACCCCCCCCAACCCTCAAACGCGCCTAAATCGCGCACACGGCCAGTGGCAGAATTGCAGCGCCGCTGAAGGTAAGTATTGTAACATACCTACAAAATGCTCTATTTAGAAGGTGAAGATACTTTGGAAATCTTTCTCAAGGGCGTTTCATGTGGTCTTTGAATATTTTTTAAGGAATCAGTGGTGGGTGCTTAATTAGCAAGGGATTGAAATATTACTAGAGGCAGAGAAAGATGTAGATTTAAGGTTATCATTAGATCAGCATGATCCCATTAAATCAAAGTAGTCTTTATGGTCACGTGGTCTACTCCTGATTCTAATTCATATGATCATATCCAAATTCTTCATTCTTCTTTTGTTATTTATGTGAGGATTGATGAAAACTGAAGTTTGGTTGAAATGAGATTTACTAGCACTGACATTTTACTACTGACTGCAAAATAATATAACTTAGTAATTTGCGTTCTGGCTTCCTGGGCATCGCTGTTGAACAGCCACATATTGGATTGTAGATGAGGTATGTGGCAATACTTACAGAGAGCTGTCATGCGAACTCAAGGGACGTCTACTGCTGATCTGAAATTTATACCGTCTGTGTAGCATCCTCTAATCACCAGACTGCATCGTCTCCAGGACTTGGGCAGGGGATTGGGGGAGTTATTTGGCCAGCTTCTGGCACCATCGAGCAGCTAAACAAAAACTATTACCGAGGTTTCGTCTAACTTAGTAGCTTTGAGCGATCAAATTTTTCCTAAAATTTTTCTTGGGCTGGCGAACATGGATAGAAATTAACAGGTGGGGGACATGGTGAAGTAAGGGAACAGATGAAGGAGGAAGGAGGATAATTACAGGAAAGGAAGAGGAAGGGGTGCAGGTGAAAGGAAGAAAGGGGCAGTTAACTCATCACCTTTTCTTACCCACATTATGCCTCAGTGTGGCAGTGCTTCTATTTTAAAATTATCTTAAACATTTTCAAATCTATCCCTTTCTCTCATATTTATGTAAAATTGTGGTTTTCCCCAAACTTTTTTTTTGCAATTCAGCCATTTTAACCACCCCAACATTCATGCCTGATTCACCCACTTTGTTCCAAAATTGCGGATTTCTTTGTACATAGCCTCTCTACTTCTAGGTATTTGTTAAGATAATCCTTAAAACCTCTCTGAAACCAAGATGGTCATGTAGTATGCCACAAATGGCTGGGTAGCAAATTTTGCCAGATGAAGCTCCTGTCAAATACTTTGGGATGTTTTACTAAATTAAAGGCTTAGCAACTTTGCAAGTTGTGTTACAAAGAGCAGGCATCTAAATGCGAATCTAGGTGTACATTTAGATATCTGCTTCTTATAATAACACAACTTACAAAGTTGTATAATTTATTTGCAGCTCTGGATTTGGAGAGGGGCGGTTGCTGGGATTAATTTACAGAAGAGTTTTTGTCTCTACAAAAGAGACTATGTTTTTTTCTTAGCACAATATTTTGAGATTTGTTTTGTTGTTTAACTTTTGATGTGACCATAAATTATCTGATCTTTTCGTAAACTAAATAAGTAAAAATAAAACTTCAAATGCTGCAAATGTGAAATTTATTCCACTATTAATTTATTTAGGCTGCTTGTAAAATTATTTAAAATGATTACTTGTTTTCTAATAATGCCACACATCTAAAGGGGCTGAGAAAACATCTAGTAAAATCAAAGTCTTTATGCACGCTTTTTGATCGATCAATGTCCAAATGTATGCCATCCATGTTTTTGTCAGACCATGGACATTTTAGTCAGCTTGTCAGCACGTTGAAGGAATAGACACACCAATTGACTTCCAATAAGGAGCTCTGAGATGTTGCTCTGTGAGAAGTTATAGGCTTCAAAGGATTAAATAATCAAGCCATCAGACTTTCATGGTATTAAAGCAGCTCGTCTAAACTGTGCTCAGTCCAAATCAAACAGTCTATTCTGATGCTCGGCTGCAACTGGCTGAACAATATCGTTGTGCTGCTAGGATATCTTTGAATATTATTTTCACAAGTTGGGAAGTTATTTATAATTCTCTAAAGAAGACTGATACCATACATATCTCTATCACAACAGGCAGAAAATACATCTCCTTAATCTCACTATGTCCATGCCATACATCTTTCCATTGAATTTAAGATTTTGTAATTGTGCAATTGGACTTCATAACTTAATTGTTCATTATCGCAAATCTATATCACATTTCAGAGGTTCATGAGCAGCAACTAATTGTGAATGGCTTAACTATCAAACAGATTATTTTTTTTTAAAGCACTTTTGTTTTGTGAACTTGCAATTGAACAGATTTATTGAAAAATATAGGAAAAATGTGAAATGAAACCATTCAAATAACATTTTCCAGAGCGTTCAATGGTAACCTTGGTTATGTACAAATACCAAAATGAATTACAGATCTTCCTCTATGAAAAAATAGCAAATGTTTGGCTGTTTGAGACTCCTGCCCCATCCACAATCCTGAATAATTTTCTTGGACAAGATTAACGAGGCAGACCCCTGGAATGATTCCCACATCTACTGGGTTTCTTGTTTTGGGGTGGAGCAAAATGAAGGAAACAAAACTGTTTTTGTAGCTCTTGGGCACATGCCAAAAGCAGTTACTGGAGTAGCTGAATTGGTACTTTTAATGTGCAGAAAACAAAGGACCTGAGTGAATTATGTTAATTATTTGTATTTTGACAGTCTTTAAAATATTATAGCAAAATAAACACAATATACTAATGTAACGCTATAAAAGTGAGTGGCCATTATGTGGCCAACTTTTCTAAAGGACAACTGATGGAACTCATCAGATTTTACATGATAAGTTATACATTCTCAAAATGCCCACCGAGAAAAAAAAAATTCTAACTGCTGGTAGACTGCCATCAGAACTAACATCAGTAGCTGAGAAAGTACTTATGACAGCATCTGGCTAGCTGTAGTACGTATGACACCAGCCATACTTACAGCTATTCATTTCTCCCTTTTATGAACATTAATTTCCTCATATGGGATAGATGGGAGCATCTTGAATAATACAACTCACCCCCTCCATGACACACTAGTCAACCTTAGGAGTTCCTTCAGCAACAGACTGGTTCCACCAAGAGGTAGCACAAAACTGACTGATGCCCCTCCCCCCATCCCAATCTTTGCACATTACCAATCCTTTCTACTCGTCATTTTAATTTCATGTTTCTTGCGTTTTTTTATGACTGTTGGCAGATCAATTAAGTTCTATCGTATCTGGCGCAACTGGAGAGGTTGGCTTGTTAACTATTACTGACTGAAGCATCATTGTAGCAGATTACCAAGGTAAACAGAAGAAGATTCTGCCTTTGAATCCCTTCAAAGAGCGCTGACGTTGGCAATGTATTTCAGTAAAGGTCATTAAAAAAGTCTCCACAAATTAGTGAAACAATGCTCTCCCATTCTTTCTTTGGATTCCAGTCCTATGATTATGAAAATAGTATTCTTGCATACTGTTGGAGTTAAATGCCAGTAGTTAGATTTTTCTAGTTTGGTATACATTCACTTTCGACTGTGTAGCATTATTGTCTGTAGTCCTGGTTAATTCCTGGAAGATTGATGGTCTGAAAGCATCTATTAAGCAAATGTAGACAAATCTAAATTTAAGTGCAAAGAATAACAGTAGTGTCTAGAAATAAACCATGAAACAATCGCAGAATTGTCTGAAAATAACAAGCACAAAAATCTGTGGGATACCTACAATAGAATATTCCCTTTTCAAACCAAGATTCAGGAAGTAAATGCCTCTCTTACTTTATATTACTTTACTTTATAGATACAAGCATAGAAACAAACCCTTTGGTCCACCAAATTTGTGCCGACCAGCAGTCACCCCATACAATAGCACTATCCTATGCATGAGGGACAATTTACATGAGGGATGGGTTCTGTTACAGGGAGAACGTACAAACTCCGCACAGACGGCACCTGTAATTAGGATCGAACCCGGGTCTCTGGCATTGTAAGGCAGCAACTCTACTGCTGCGCCACTGTGCCACCGTCCCTTGAATATCCTATACAAATAACAAATCACCAAGAAACAGATGCTAAAGACAAAGAGCATCACAAAAGGTGGGCAGCAATGGACCACTGAAAATACTCATGGCTCCATTTTTTCACTAACATAGATTTGCTTTCTCTATTGCAACTCCAGGGAATGCAAAACACCTCAAAAAACTGCTTAGCCAATGCTCAACAGACACTACGGAAGACATCTTAACTTACATTCAGGTGTCAAATGAAAGAGATAGGGCCATCATTATTGAATTTTAGCCAATTAAGAAGAATTATTAGAGAGAAAAAAAATCCAGGAATCCATTCCCAGCCAAAACCAAATTGAGACTCAGAGACAAGGCACAATAAAAACTTGAATAGAGTTCACTAAAAGTAGCTCAGTGAATAATTTAATTAAAATAAATCACATTTTATAAACATTTAATGCAACTTACATGCATTGCATAGCTCAAGATACAAGTTTACTCATTAACTAAGCTCCTCTTATCAACAATCCGTAGAACCATTTAGAAATCTAATGAAATATTTCTCACATGCATTCAGTGTATTCAAAGAACGACTACAGTTTTATTTAAATTAGATTATTTTCTTTTTGGGACTCATAAATAAAAGATAGAGCAATCTCTTTAGCAAAGTTCAATTTTCTTCAACTGCATCATGAATATTCTGACATGGCTGGCATAGATAAAGCTATTATGAACAAATGAACATGTAAGCAATGTGCTGGGCATCAAGCTATGCTCCAAAGATAACAGGACAGCAATTTGTCATTGGTTACTAGCTGAAAATGGGTGCTCGGCCATTGACTGCTTATCATCTTTCTCTTCCGATATCCAGTGTAAGGTGAATACAAGAGGCAGCTAATATTATGGAAATTGAAAGGTTATCAATCTGAAACAATACATCGGTTTCTCTTTCTATGGATGCTGCTTTAACAGCTGAGTGTTTTAACCATTTTGGTTTTTTTTTAAATTACAGGTTGAGCACAGATTTTCCAGCACCCTGTGTGCAGGGCCTTTTTGGATGATCTATTTTCTAGACCAACTGAGGTCACGTGATAACAAAACGACAATACACCCCCCCCCCCCCCTCCCCGTTCCCCCAGCCGTTTAGAGACCCTGCTCCCGACTTGCAAGATGCATCAGCGAGATGGCACGGTTGTTGTTGTGGCTCACGTGGTAGCCCCTGAACACAGCGCATTCTTCAGTCCACCGCCACTGACAGAACATACTCGGCCACCGTGGGAGTCCCTTTCCTCTCACCTGCAGCTGTTTCTTGCTGTTGGTGGTGGCTTTGTCCGCTCCCCGCTCAACCGCCGCTGCCGGCTTCTCCCATTGCTCTGTCCAGTTGACCTCTTTCTCCTCCACTATCTACCCCTCCTCCTTCTTCCCTAGAGTTGCCGAAATACTCCACTTTGGAAGGGACAGTAGGTGTGAGAGGAGGGAACCCAATGGTGACAGAGCATGTCCTGTTGTTGGCGGCAGCCCAAAGAAAGAGCTGTTCACAGGCACTACAACGTGAGCTGCAACAACAGGGAGGGGAGGGCTTGCTGGTGCACCTTGCAAGTTAGAAATGGGGTCAGAACTCAGGGCTTTAAACGACCGGGGTGATGGTGGGAGCTGTGTTGGCAGGTCCATCCGCTATATCCAAGATCCGTTATAAGAGGCTTGTTAAAATGTGGGCTTACAGTATTGTCTTTGCAAAACAATTAAGAGAGAAGATTGGGTGCATAGTTGAAAAGGGATTTTGGGAAGCAACCTTTTAAAGATGTCCAGTAAATTAGAAAAGTCTTGACAAGAAGTTCAGGAAGAGTGACGGTCCTGACTACCAGTGCTAAAATCCAAAAGCTAAAAATGCTGGGAATGCTCCTCAGCATAGAAGTGAGATACTACATGGAACAGCCTACCTGTGAAGCATTAGAGGATCTGCGAGTCGCCACATTGTCATGGTGGAGAAACTTGCATACGACAAAGATTATTTTTGTTAAACCATCTGGAGCTTTGCTCCTCGCAGGGTCACTCAAGGCGGGAAGTCGAGGTGGTGGTTCATGACAAAGGGCAATCTAACGGTGATACAGGCGGAGAATGGTAGATGGCCAGCTGACGGAGCACCACAATGGCTGAAAAGGCAAAAGACAGCTGCAAGAAGGCGAGATCACCAACTAATGTGGAATCCATGCTGGTGTTCTGTTTAAAGACTGTGTGGTGGCTGTCTGTGCACCCGTCACCCTATGTTAAAAGATGTCACGCTTAAAGATTCAAAATTGCATTTGTGCAGTATGAAGAGGAAATTGGCACAGTACATGAAAGGTGAATAGGTTCGCTAATAAACAAGCAGCATTAGTGGAAAAATAAATTTTTCATTGCAGGTCCATGAGTAGTGTTGTTACAAAACCTACCATCAGTGGCGCTGCAGATCTGCCTGCTGTCTGTGCATGCGATTCCGGAGGCTTTGGGGGAGGGGGGGGATTAAAATGCAGGTTTGTATTGGTTGGCGGAGAGGAATTTCCTCGGACTGCTAGCTGATGAAGAAAATCCGTTCTGCGACCCCGACCCTGTGTTTTAAAAAAAAAAGTCGCTGGTCGATTGTGTCGCTGGATTGAATTTAAACGCGACTAAAAATGCCTTCAACATCACGGATCGCAAGTGCATGACAAAACAAAAGGTATGTCGTTCATTTAACATATTTTCTTGCATTTTGGTGTGGCTTCATTTTAATCTTATGATGCGAAAAATGTTATTTAGGGCCCAATACGAATCGGCCGTGTCTTGCCTGCCGATAGGGGCTTAAATCATGGCAGCAGCCACATTCCAATCGATCACATTCCAGAAACATCCACTCTCAAGATAATCAAATTCATTATTTTTTTGCACAATCATGTCATAAGAACATCTAAATCATCTATATTTTGTTATTGCCTATCCATGATCAATATTTTCATATTAAATATCCACAGAACAGTTTTAGTCAGATGTATTGTGCAAAAAATAATGATTTTGATTATCTTGAGAGTGGATGTTTCTGGATTAATTTATGGGAATTAAACATTAAATTCCTTCCATTTGGCATATAAATTCATGACAAAGTGAGATTTAAAAATCATGTTATATTGAGAAATCTTGTGTGAACGGGATCAGTTTGTTATTTGTTATTTAGATACTTTGGCTATTTAAAAATGTTAGCCTTTTCTTAAGAAATGGATAGATGTTTAGACCTAGTAATTGAATTTGATGAAACTGACGAATATGATATTTTTATTGGGTATTTTCTATTTGTTTTCATGTCTAACTTTATCACTTCTACTTTTTTTTCTAAAACCGCAAATTATAACTTGTTTCTGTTAATGCTGTTCAGTGATTTTTTTTCTTTACATTTTAAACAGATGTCTCCGTAGAAGAAATGCAAAATTGTTAATCTAAATGTCCAGCATAAGAGACTGATTTAGACAGCATTCGCAGAGATTTTCCGAATTTGGACTACTCCAAATGTGATGATCTACAGGACATTCTTAATGGGAAAGTAGTGGGCAGAAAGGCATGTCATGCGTGGTTTGAAGAGCAAAAACTTGTAGTTTACAATGCTAAAAATTGAAAAGTTGAGGAAGAACAAGGTGTTACAGAGTTTCTTATTGGTTACAATCTGAGGAGTATGACGATGCTACTGATTACGATATGCCAATGTACCAGCTAGCAACTGATCTTCTCAGTGTGCGGATGTGGCGTCGAAGGATGAGAAGCCGAAGCAAAGAAGTGGAAGCCAAATAACCGAATGGAAACAAAGCCGAAACACCAAATAACCGAAAGCGTACGAAGCCGAAACGCCAACTAACCAAATGTGTGGGACGCCTAAATACAAACTAACCGAAAAGGGCAGGACGCCTAAAAGCCAACTAACTGAAAGGCTGCGTCGCCTAAAAGCAAACTCACCGAATGGCCGCTCTGCCGAAACGCCAACTAACCGAAAGGCTGCATCGCCTACAAGACAACTCACCGAATGGCGCTCAACCGAAAAGTCAAATAACGAACATGATGTCGCAGAGGGGCGGGACTTGTCCGCGATTGGTCCAGACCCCCGCGTCCATCACGTCTGACTACACTTATGTAGAGCGGCTATGGAAGTTGATGACAAGTGTGCATGTGAAAGGACAGCACCTACCAACAATAAAGGCACTATGAAACCAGCTGCCGCAAGCCCTTCCCACAGGACGGGGATTTAACTCGGCATTAAAAATCAAAAAAGAGTTACATTGATTTAAAAACAAAAATGTTACATGTATAAATATTTCGGGAACTAGGTTAATTAAGTGGTGGGATTATTTCACTGTCCAAACTAAGCCTTTGCTTTAGCCGGTGGTCACATCCATACCATCCCTCGCTCGCAAATGAATAGATGCGAGCGGCATGTAAAGCGTCTCTTCCTTGCGCGCAATACATGAAGCCGATGAAATGAGACAACTGTCACACCATAGACACAAAATGCTGGAGTGTCTCAGTGGGACAGGCAGCATCTCTGGAGAGAAGGAATGGGTGGCGTTTCGGGTCGGGACCCTTCAGACTCAATCTTCAGGTCTGAAGAATGGTCTCGATCTGAAACGTCACGCATTCCTTCTCTCCAGAGATGCTGCCTGTTCCGCTGAGCACTCCAGCTTTTTGTGTCCATCTTCGCTTGAAGCAGTTTACAGATTATCTGGTGTTTTGTGCGTGGGAGCTTGTGTGCGTTATGCAGGCAACCAGATGGTAATAAATAAAACATGCTTCTTGTTGTCGGGGGGGGGGGGGAGTTGGAGGGTCAGGGTCCGGGGGTCGGGGGAAATCACCCTGGTGTGGGGGTTGGGGTCCGATGGCGGTGCATCGCGGTCAGTGACTCTGGGAAGAACTAGCCTGTCCCACACCTCTGCTCCATCTGGCGCTGCCGCCACACAACCCTTCACAGTGCAACCGCACGGGGGAGACGAGGCGGAGGGCGGCCGTGGCTGTGGGAGTGTGGGGGCTGTCCCGAGGGATGCGCTCCTTCGGCCGCTTACATCTTGGTGCTCGGGGTCAGAGTGCCAGTTACCTATGGCTTGTGTGGGAAAATGACCCCCACCCTCCCGTCTCCACCAGCCAGTGATGTGATGGATGAGGGGGGCTGGACCAATCGCTGACAAGTCCCGCCTCCCCGGCGATATCATGTCCGTTATTTGACTTTTCGGTTAAGCGCCATTCGGTGAGTTGTCTTGTAGGCGACGCAGCCTTTCGGTTCGTTGGCATTTCGGCAGAACGGCTATTCGGTGAGTTTGCTTTTAAGCGACGCAGCCTTTCGGTTAGTTGGCCTTTAGGCGTCCTACCCTTTTGGTTAGTTTGCGTTTAGGCATCCCACGCTTTCGGTTAGTTGGCGTTTCGACTTCGTTTCCGTTCAGTTATTTGGCTTCCACTTCTTTGTTTCGGCTTCTCGTCCTTCAACGCCACGTCCGGGTACCGATCTTCTCCATAAAGATTTGCTAGAAATTGTAATTTCTTTACCTGTCTGTTACGGACTTACAGCATATAATACAATAATATTAAAGTTCTGATCTTGAGAATATCACATTTTTGAATTTAAGGCAGTCTGGGTGTTTTTTACTATTTCCGTCACAACGGTCAATTTTATAATTAGCTACAATTAGGTAACTAACTAATTATATGCTTTAATTTTAGGTCATCCAAGTAAGATGTATCATATTTGTTTCAGAATGCTTCAATCTACAATAACTGAAAATGTCATTCAGTTCTCTTATTTTTTAAGCAAGTTATGGGCTTTTATGTCAATTGACTGTCCTCGATCACAGCCTTTGTGTTAAGTTAATGGAAAAGCAATAGGGAACAAGATGTTAATTTCGGAATATGAAAATGACCATAAGTTTTTTAATACTGAAGATATGAAAGTGAATTAGGTATTGAATTAATGTTCTTTTTATGCTTTATCTGATGGGATAAATTACAGGCTTGATTTTTAAAATCTCAAAATTTTGTAACATTCCTACCATGAGCTTTCATCAAGTTGCACTTATGTTTTTACCTTCAAGCACACCATGGTGCATTTATGTCAATTATATCAAAATTAAGCAGTCAGATGTCTTAGTTTACCAGTTTTACACTTCAGGATATATAAAATAAGTCAAATAATTTTAGTCAAATATGACATGTTTCACACAAAAAAATGTCCAATGACACAATAAAGACCTCATTCAGTTAAGGTAATAATTACCTCTGTAACTGTGCCAAATGCTGAAAATAAATTCACCATTTTTGAATAAACATGTACTAAATAGGAAATCATCCATAATGACTAACTGGCTACTGATTAATATCATTTTTTTTAGAACAAAATACCGAATATGACAATCATTCTTATCGGAAAGGAACAAATTAAGATACAGGCTGCCATGTGGGATTGAATTTACTCCCAAGGAGAGTTGCACCTGACTGATTAGAAGCATCTACTGAAGAGCTCAAGACACCTTGGAGGTCATGTAGTTAAGGTTTTTATTACAAACTACCACTGGAGTAAATAACTCCCCATCATTTAGAATTGACCATCTGCTACAATTAAGTAGCAAATTTGCAACAAATGCGAATTTGCAGCTGTAGCATAAATTGACAATAGAATGAATTCATTTAACATTCAACTAATTGAAACTGGCAACGATTTGACCATCCAACTAGGCACGAAGGGATCAGTTTATGGCTTCACTACCAAACTGCACTGCATTCAAGGTGAGAAAGAACAGCTCACTATTGGCAAATTAATCTTTGCTTATTACAAGATGTGTTTTAAATTGGATTCTGGGTATTCAAAAAAAATTGAATGCAACTAAACTAATTTGTGCTTGTAATCCTTGCAACATAAATCATGCTTAAAATGGAATCAGAATTGTTGCCACTGTCGCCGAAAAATGTTGAAAATTTTGCGGCAGTCGTCCGTAGTCGCCCGAAAAATCACCGAAGTGGGACAGGCCCCTTACAAGGACTAATTATCATTCAACAATAACTATTTAATTTGATTTGTTCAGGATAAATCAAATCAAGTTAAACTTCCATTAAATTATATAGATGTGAATAAAGGTTGTACATATTATTTTTTTTATTCAAAAAAAATCCAGCCCATAAAGACTTCGCCCTTTGAATACTAGCAAGCAAAATTATTCACACAGACAATTTACTCCAACTGAATTAAATGAGTTCTACTATAATGGAATGACTGCAAGACTCAAACGAATTGCTTACAATTGCTCATACATGAAAAAGATAGCTAAGTCTAAATTAAGATGTTAGCTCTGAAGTTTCCAATAGGACCTTGACACGTCTGCTGACCTACTCATGACATGATCACACCAGTAAGGATTTGGAATTCTATTAGTATTACCAGAAGGAAAAGTCAAGGAGTCATCAGGAAAACAAATCCATACCTTCTACTCTATCAGCCTATTACTGTTGTTAAAGTGGAATTAGATGCGTATTGACAATGTGAGGGGGAGTTGGGGGGAGGGAAGGAAACCGAACAGTGAACTGAATGAAAGACAAAAATAATGAAAGAAATGGTTTATAATAAAAGACAATTCTAAAATACAAAATCCACTTTTTGTTAGCCATATCTGTAAACATTTTACAATGCAAAACACAGAGTAAATGATCAGTGGGAGTGTTACAAGCTGCATAATGTTTGAAGGTTTTTGATGACAAACAATGAAGCTTAGGTACTTTAATGGTCATTAAAATGTTAAGACGGTTACCGCTATTGCATTTTGTACATTCTTTTTGGATTCTATTTATATTAATAATGACACAATAGGTAATAATTGTTTCCTTCATCTTGCATGTTTTATACCCAATAATTTGTTTGGCATTGTCTTTTTGAAATGTTTGCAAGATGTTTCTACTATTATTACAAAGAAGCCAATTCATTTCAAGTTAAGATAGTGTGATTCAAATTTAACTGAATTGCACACAGGTATAAATGTCGTCTTATAGAAACATAGAAAATAGGTGCAGGAGGAGGCCATTCGGCCCTTCGAGCCAGCACCACCATTCATTGTGATCATGGCTGATCGTCCCCTATCAATAACCCGTGCCTGCCTTCTCCCCATATCCCTTGACTCCACAAGCCCCTAGAGCTCTATCTAACTCTCTCTAAAATCCATCCAGTGATTTGGCCTCCACTGCCCTCTGTGGCAGGAATTCCACAAATTCACAACTCTCTGGGTGAAAAGGTTTTTTCTCACAGTCTTAAATGACCTCCCCTTTATTTTAATACTGTGGCCCCTGGTTCTGGACTCTCCCAACATTGGGAACATTTTCCCTGCATCTAGCTTGTCCAGTCCTTTTATAATTGTATATGTTTCTATAAGATCCCCCTCATCCTTCTAAACTCCAGTGAATACTTTTGTGATATATGAATGCTTTTGTGATAACAAATCTATTTCGCTACACGATACATTATTTTCCGGAGATTTTCCAGATTAATATTAACATGACAAATTATAACCTGACACCTGACTGAAAAACATAAATTGCGCATTTAAAGAATCCACAGAAATCAAAAGCGGAATTCTTCTGTTAAAAACTGAAAGCAGACATTTTAGTCACTACAATAAAAAGAAAAAGGAGATTGGCACATATCTCAGATGCCATTCACCTGATCACAATAACATAGCGATTTGTAGAATATTACTAGTCTCAAATATGATGATCACTGACTACTCTTCAAAATAATGCCATTGTCTCCAAATATTGTGACTACAAGAGCAGTTGAGAGGCAAAAATATCTTGCAGTGTGTTTCTCACCTCCTGATACCCAAGTGTTGTGTATAATTTAGAAGGCAAAAGTTAGGAGCATGGTTGAATATTCTGCACTTGTCTGGATGAGTGCGGCTCCAATAACTTTCATGAAGCCTGATGTCATCCAGGACAAAGCAACCCCCTTGATTGGTAAATCATCCAGCATTTTAAATATTTATTCACTTAACCACTGGCATATAGAGCAATGCAGGACGATTACTCAACCACAATGCTCCCACTACACCTTCTAAACCCTCAATGTTTACGATCATTTAGGCCAAAGGCTTGTGGAACATGTGGACACACCATGTGCAGGTTCCTCTGTTAGTTGCACACGCTTCTGACTGGATATGTATTGCTGTTCCATTTTTGTGGCTGGCTCTGAATTGTGGAATTCCCCACAGAAGCAGTAAGGGTTCAGTGTTATCAGAATGCTTGTAGCCATTCAAGGCAGCAGCTCAAAACCAGCTTCAAGAGCAGATGGATGGATGCTATGAAGTGTACATTGGAGTACATAAGTACATTGAAAAAAATGTTCTGAGGTGCAATGTATAAATACAAGTTTTCTTTATTCCTTGAGTTAAGGGGGGGGTTGGTATATTGTACATCAGTAGACTAGAATAAAAACTAACCTTTAAGCAAAGTACTGGATATGGTATAGAGCAGAAAAGTTAAACAAAAATGGGGATTATGTGAGACAAAAAATGAGAAAGAAAAATCAATGGTCAACATAAATGACAAGTGGTTCGTATTGTTGGATTGCTGAGATGATTGAATATAAATTCAACTACTTACAAATATAGTATATACTCAAAACTTTTCTAGTTTATATAGTTTTTAAAATAGTTAGTGACAGTGCTTAAGATATTCAATTGCTGTGGTTATAGATCATGCCTGAGAGAGAGAGACAGGGAGAGAGAGGCAGAGAGAGAGAGAGGCAGAGAGAGAGAGAGGCAGAGAGAGAGAGAGGCAGAGAGAGAGAGAGGCAGAGAGGCAGAGGCAGAGGCAGAGGCAGAGACAGAGACAGAGACAGAGACAGAGACAGAGACAGAGACAGAGACAGAGACAGAGACAGAGACAGAGACAGAGAGGGACCAAGGACCCGAGGCAGACCCGAGATGGACCCGAGCGACCCAAGATGGACCAGAACCGAGAAGGACCCGAAAGCTCTAGTACAGCGAAAGACAGCTGTTTTTCCCCAAAAGTTTTTTCAGATTTTTGAACATTTTCATTAATAAATCGAGAAATAAAGCATGATTTTTTTCAGATAACGCGATTTCAGACTCCACGGGATAAATCTCTACCGGAATATGTAAACATTTTACCGTTAGTAGGTATGGATTTTCCTGGGATGTCAATCTAAACAAAAGTTGACTGTAAATGTTAGAAACAGAACCAAGAGATAAGAATAAACTATTTTATTTAAAATTGATTGAATATGATTAGTTTGGGAGGAAGATGGTTACTAAAAAATATGGTTACATTGTTAAAATTGGGCCATCCAGAGACAAGAGCAAAGACTTGATGGTGAACAAAAACAAAGCGCAGGAGAAACTCAGCGGATCAGGTAGCATCTGTGGCAGGCAACAGACAGGCAACGTTTCAGGTTGGGAAAGAAACTGGACAATAGGGATTGGGGCAGAGCCTGGCAAGTGATAGATACGTATCGGTGAGGAAGGGTAATTTAGCAGAAGGGTGGAGATATGCCAAAGGCTGGAGGCAAAATGAAGACAAAAGGGTATCAGATAAAGGAAGATGAATGAAATATAATGCTGGAGGGAGTGACGGAGGGAAGAGGTGTGAATAAAAGAGAAATGGGGGAATCCGGACTAGCGAGATAAGTGCAAGGATGAGAGGAAAGGAACAGGGTGATGGGGTTGATGGGAGAAAAGTGTGCACATTGAGGTTACTTGAAATTGGAGAATTCAATTTTCATACTGTTGGGATGTAGGCTTCCAGTTGTGGAATATGAGATGCTGTTCTTCTATTTTATGTGGGCTCACTCTGGCAGTGAAAGAAGCCAAAGGCAGAAAGGTCAGTGTGGGAATTGGAAGGGAAATTAAAATAGCTAGCAATCGAAAGCTGCAGTGGGCCTTGGCAGAAAGAAGGCAAGTGTTAAGCTAACTGGGTGACTAGCCTATGTTCGGTCATGTCGAAATTGCATCTATATTAGGCAGACCACGATTGGTGAACTGACTGCAATCCCAAGTCATTTATGGTAGGAAGACATCAGTGTTGCACAGGGTACCGTGATCATCTATTACAGGGCTGCCAACATTGGGTGAGAGTTGAGAGTGAGAAATTGCGAGGGAGCATTGCGACCGGGGGGGGGGGGGGGGGAGGATGGGAGGAGGGTGTTCAGGTTTTTTGGGTTACGGCCCATGTGCCGTAGGTTGCCGAACCCTGTCCTAGATGTTTGGCCTCATTGTGGTCCTCCCCATGTTTTACAACCAATTCACCTGGTTAGTTTTATCTCCGGCTGCTTCATGTTGTCGGCGGCTGCACATCCAACCAAGAAAGAAGAGAAGAGATGCGACGTCACTCACAGCCGCCAACTGACGCGCTTCCACAGACCGCACAGATCGTTATGATATGGCGCAAAAAGACAAGCTGTGCAGGGACTGAAGACAGCGTGAGAATTCTGTCATCAGCGTGAGAATTGGCTGAAATGCGTGACTCTCACGCTCAAAGCGTGAGAGTTGGCAGCCCTGTCTAAGGCCAGGATGTGACAACAGACGCACAGGGAGACACATACACAAAGGAAGACACACACACACACACAGGGAGACAGACACACACACACACACAGGGAGACAGACACACACACACAGGGAGACAGACAGACACACACACACACACAGGGAGACAGACAGACACACACACACACACAGGGAGACAGACAGACACACACACACACACAGGGAGACACACACACAGGGAGACACACACAGGGAGACACATACACAAAGGAAGACACACACACAGGGAGACACACACACAGGGAGACACACACACATGGAGACACACATACATGCACACACACACAGGAAGATACACACACGCACACAGGGAGACACACACACAGGGAGACACACACGCACACAGGGAGACACACACAGGGAGACACACACACACACCTTTCCTATCCCCCCTCCATCCTCCCCCTCCCTCCCTCTCTTTCCTCCCCTCCCTCTTTCCTCTCTCCTCCCTCTTTCTTCCCCCTCCCTCTTTTTCCTCACGCTTCCTCTTTCTCCCCTTTCTCCTTCCTTTCCTTCATCCCCTTTCTACATTCCCTCCCCCTGTCTCTCTTTGCCTCCATCCCTCCCTTTTTTTCTCTCTCTCTCTCTCTCTCTCTCTCTCTCTCTCTTTCTCCCCTCCCTCTCTTTCCCCAGCCGCCCAATGGGGAGTCTGGCGGGCACGGTGCAGCGTGGATTGGCGGCGCTGGCGCTGCCGTGTGAGTTGAAGGGAAGGAGGGAGGGAGGGAGCGAGGTTGCCGCGGTAGCCGGAAGCGCAGCGCTCGCAGACGACTCGCATAAGCGCTGGCACCCGCTGCCCGGGACCGACGCGCTTCCCCAATCCGTGCAGATCGCTGTCATGCGGCGCAAACTTGAGACAAACTGTGCAGCAAAGATCCTATAGCTCCGCTATAGGAACTTTGCTGTGCAGGGACTGAAGACAACCTGTCAGCGTGAGAATTCTGTCTTCAGCGTGAGGGCGTGAGAATTGGCTGAAATGCGTGAGTGTCACGCTCAAAGCGTGAGAGTTGGCAGCCCTGTATTATAACATGAATGAGAGACAGGCTTGGAGTATAAAAGGGCCACAGAATTAAGAAAGGAAATACAATTCAAGTGGATAGAACCAGCTAAAATGTAAAATGCATCGTCAAAACTAGTGGTATGAATGACCTCCACTGGCTGTGATTTCTCTCATTACAAGATGCACTTGTTGAAGTGGATTTGTATCCATATTGGGGAGAACTGAAACTGAGCAATAACCAGACATTCAAACAAAGCAAGCATTTTTGCTATCTGTGATTCCAATGAAGAATGGTAAACATATTATAAACCACCATCCAGTGCATGACACCATATGGGAGGATGGAAATACAATTGGAAAGCAAAATCAAATAAAATAGAACAAAATGTTTACCCCATCCTCATAGGAAAATAAGTTATGCTGAAATAATCGTTCAAATCCACAAAGCCTTGCATTCTCTGGTCTCTTGGTAGTAGCGAGATGGTGAAAGACGTACATCCCTGTCAGACATACTGCCATTCTGCAACCACAGCCACAAAATCAGCAGTAGAGTGCACTACAAAAAGAGACTGTCTGATTTGTATGATCTAATCCATAACAAGCATTAATTAAGTTGCAAAGACAAATCCTCTCAGCGCTAAACAATTGAGAAGTCCAATGCAGTTTAAGAAATATATTAGTTTGAGTAATAAAGGAATTGGCAGTATCTCATATGGACACCATAAAACTAATAAGAGTCATGCTTAAAATACGTTGTTGTCTCTTCAATAATAGTCAAAAGTCATTAGTGCAGATTGATGATCAACACGACTTTGCACAAAATCTGTTTTCAGCTTTGCACAAATAAAATCGACGCTCGCAGTACATGGAATGAAATGAATGCCTGCAAGAATTCTTTAAAAAAAAATAATATTTAACAGTTTTTACACCATTCAGCAATAGCATTAAAAGTTAAATACTGTTGAAGCGATGAGAACATTCTAATCCATCTGACACATATGATTAACCTAAAATCGTAGTTTGGAATATAATGCAAACTACTCACTATTTGAGCAAAGCTTGAGGTTTTCAGGTGATTTATTTATGTACAACTCCAAAGTCACCACCCAAGTTTGTGCTATGAAGTAAAAAATTAGTCACTATGGTGCAATGTTAAATATGTTAAATTCTTTAGATTCTGGAGTAGTTCCTGAGGATTGGAGGGTAGCTAATGTAACCCCACTTTTTAAAAAGGGAGGGAGAGAGAAAACGGGGAATTACAGACCAGTTAGTCTAACATCGGTAGTGGGGAAACTGCTAGAGTCAGTTATTAAAGATGGGATAGCAACACATTTGGAAAGTGGTGAAATCATTGGACAAAGTCAGCATGGATTTATGAAAGGTAAATCATGTCTGACGAATCTTATAGAATTTTTCGAGGATGTAACTAGTAGAGTGGATAAGGGAGAACCAGTGGATGTGTTATATCTGGACTTTCAGAAGGCTTTCAACAATGTCCCACATAAGAGATTAGTATACAAACTTAAAGCACACGGTATTGGGGGTTCAGTATTGATGTGGATAGAGAACTGGCTGGCAGACAGGAAGCAAAGAGTAGGAGTAAACGGGTCCTTTTCACAATGGCAGGCAGTGACTAGTGGGGTACCGCAAGGCTCAGCGCTGGGACCCCAGCTATTTACGATATATATTAATGATTTGGACGATGGAATGGAATGCAACATCTCCAAGTTTGCGGATGACACGAAGCTGGGGGGCAGTGTTAGCTGTGAGGAGGATGTCAGGAGGCTGCAATGTGACTTGGATAGGCTGGGTGAGTGGGCAAATGCATGGCAGATGCAGTATAATGTGGATAAATGTGAGGTTATCCACTTTGGTGGCAAAAACAGGAAAGTAGACTTTTATCTGAATGGTGGCCAATTAGGAAAAGGGGAGATGCAACAAGACCTGGGTGTCATGGTACACCAGTCATTGAAAGTAGGCATGCAGGTGCAGCAGGCAGTGAAGAAAGCGAATGGTATGTTAGCATTCTTAGCAAAAGGATTTGAGTATAGGAGCAGGGAGGTTCTACTGCAGTTGTACAGGGTCTTGGTGAGACCAGTTTGCGTACAGTTTTGCTCTCCTAATCTGAGGAAAGACATTCTTGCCATAGAGGGAGTACAGAGAAGGTTCACCAGACTGATTCCTGGGATGTCAGGACTTTCATATGAAGAAAGACTGGATAGACTCGGCTTGTACTCGCTAGAATTTAGAAGATTGAGGGGGGATCTTATAGAAACTTACAAAATTCTTAAGGGGTTGGACAGGCTAGATGCAGGAAGATTGTTCCCGATGTTGGGGAAGTCCAGAACAAGGGGTCACAGTTTAAGGATAAGGAGGAAATCTTTTAGGACCGAGATGAGAAAAACATTTTTCACACAGAGAGTGGTGAATCTCTGGAATTCTCTGCCACAGAAGGTAGTTGAGGCCAGTTCATTGGCTATATTTAAGAGGGAGTTAGATGTGGCCCTTGTGGCTAAAGGGATCAGGGGGTATGGAGAGAAGGCGGGTACAGGATGCTGAGTTGGATGATCAGCCATGATCATATTGAATGGCGGTGCAGGCTCGAAGGGCCGAATAGCCTACTCCTGCACCTATTTTCTATGTTTCTATGCTCAGAAGAGGTGTTACTTCTGCTTTCTGGAAAGAAAAGGGTTACACAGCAATGTGTGCAGTTGAATTTAACCACTTTTCAGAACTTAACTGCGGCATAAGCAAAGTGGAAAGCCACAAAGCAAGGGTTACAATAATGCAAAGGTTGCGATAATAGGTTCTAAAGAATGAGAGTTGGGTCATAGTGGATTGTGCTGTAAATGACTTGAAAGATGTGACAAATCACAGTATCACCACCTATTTTGGATCTAAGAGGAGATTTTGTACGTTAAAAATAAAAACAAGTCTAGGCTCTAGATTTTTGATACTGTATTATTTTTTTCTCAACCTTTTACATAGTTTCCTTAGCTTTTTGTTCAATGGAATGGTTCTTTATTGTCACATATCCACTGTACAGTGAAATTCTCACCATATTTTGGTGCCATTTACAAAAGAAAAAGTCCAAAGTCCAGTCCGCATGCTGAATGTACTTGAACGCCCGTGATCTAGGTGTGCCCAGATAAGCCCCAGGCCTGTTGCAGGGCCTGAACCATTACTTCAACCAGTTTGGCACACCAATCGATGTCCCTCTCCTTGCCTAACCGCTTTTATGTCCTGTGGGGCACCTCCTACAGTCGACCCACCGACCCACTTTGCGCGTCCATCGTTGCCAGCAGCTTCCTCCTCAACACTCTGGTCTTTGAGGCCGAGCTCTGCAGCTTCTGAGCTTCCCCTTGCGGGCAGTAGCCCGCCGTGTCTTTCTTCACAGCGGCGAACCAGGCCTGCCACTGCAGGTGGCTTCGGGCAGCCCACCTGGTCTGACTGTTCTTGGCGGCCTGCTAGGCTGTTTGCAGCAGCCGCTGGGGCCATTCTTGTTGGGCTCCAAAGCACATCCCGGGAGTTTTTGGGTTCCCTATCGTATTAGCTTAGTAGAGTGCAGAATATCATGCACAAATCATTAAACATAATTCAGTTTGGTTAGGACTATCTTTTAATTTCATTGTAATATAGTGCAACATAGAGGTTTTATGCCAGGATTAATTTAAAGGTACTGTGGCATTAACCATTACCACACTGTTCAAATACCCTTGTTTTCTATGTTATCAAACTTTTGTATGTTACTAGACCAAGTGGGACACGTTGGGTCCCGTCCCCTCAACGCACGATTGTGGGGGGAGGGGGCAGCCTGCGGCGTCACACACACACTAACCAACTCTCCACAGACACACACACTAACCACCCTCCACACACACACTAACCACCCCCATTGATATCATATTAATATTATTCATTCACTCCTTTTACCCAACCCCCGCCCTATCCACTCATGCATAGCTCCCAACTCGCAGGCGTGGCTAGAGAGGGAGGGGGATTGAGAGAGAGGGACACAGAGGCACAGAGAGGGACACAGAGGCACAGAGAGGGACACAGAGGCACACAGAGGGACACAGAGAGGGAGGGAGGGAGGGGTGGGGAGCGAGGGGGGGGTGAGAGGGAGCGGGGGGGGGGGAGTGGGAGAGAGAGGGAGGGTGGTAGAGTATGAGGGGTGGGGGGTCGTCAGAGTTGAGGGCTGGTTCCCAAACGCAATAATCCCTCGCTCCCTCGCTCCTGGCTGCAAAACGGAACTGTCCCCTGCCCGTTGTGGGGAGGGGGCAGAGAGGGAGCGTGAGGGGGGCAGAGAGGGAAGGGGGGCAGAGAGGGAGAGGGGCAGAGAGGGAGAGGGGCAGAGAGGGAGGGGGGCAGATTTGCTGGGGTGGGGGGGGGGAGCACGTCGTCAGAGGGGAGGGCTGGTTCCCGAACCTCGCTCCCGGCTTCAGGCTGCAGTCAGGGCCCGAGTACGAGTGGTCGGTGGGGGGGGGGGGGGGGGGGGGGGGGGGTGATGTCAGTCGCAGCGCGAGCAAGAAGATAGCGTGGTTACACCACTGCATTTTTAAAAAGGATGACAATAAATATTTGAAGGAGAGGTAAATACAGTGGTAAATGAGAAAGAGAAAGCAGCAGGATGCAATCTGAACTGCACAAGTAAAATGTTGAATGATATATTCACATGCTTGTCAAAATGTTCAATTTTTTTCCAGTAGTTGTACTTCACCCAATAGATCTGGACCAGGATACATTTTGAATTCACTGAACATCTATAGAATGAATTTAAACTTCCTAATTGTTGGGAGAAGACTGGGAGGAATCAACAAATAGTAAACATGACATTTTCTGTAGCACTTTTTAGAGCTCCGTAAACACAGCCATTATATTAATATTAATATTACTGTGTAGGAAAGTATTGTTTAAACCGCAGACACAAAATGCTGGTGTAGGACAGGCAGCATCTCTGGAGATGATGAAGGGTCTCGACCCGAAACATCACCCATGCCTTCTCTCCAGAGATGCTGCCTGTCTTGGAGTTACTCCAGCTCTTTGTGTCAATCTTTGGTTTAAACCAGCATCTGCAGTTCCTTCTTACACAGAGTAGATGTCGAGCCTGCCACAAGATTTTGTGATTTCTCAGTTCATGTCATGGTGATGCCTGCAAGACCCCTAAAAGTGTAATTTTCTGTTCTAATTCTAGTAGCCTGGTATCAACATCAAGAAGCAAGGCAGAGATTACGAGCACCAATTTTGGTTGCAGAAGTGCTTTACTGAACACACCAGATTAGAAAGTTTCAGTGACATTCACCAACATCCTGATGTATTTGTCACTCCATTTCCTCACTCAGACTTCTTAACCCTATTCGAGCTTTTCAAATGCTTTCACCAATGTACCTCGCAGGTCTCTGCCTATGCACTTCAATGCTCACTTCTTTTGCTTTCACTGTCCAATGAACATCTGCTGAAAGTTCGAACCATAAATCTGTTAACATCATAGATAAATATATTTATCAATCTTGTTCTCCAAAGATAGCTTCCCACAGGTTGTGTTATGCACTTGGATTAAAGGTGAAAATTCAGTAGTGGGGACTCGGTGCTGTTCTTGTTTCTAATGTGCCACGTTAATCTCCAGCTGCTCCCAAAACCACCCCGCTCATTAGAATGAATATTCTTCACAACTACTCCGGGATAAAAAAAAGTTGGGCAAGCTTTTGCACTCAGAGTACAACCTATTAGATATATTTGTCAAACATAAGGTCCTGTCATACCAGCTTTGGGAATGTTTTACCATATATTTTCTGTAGATTTCATTTTGGCTGATTCATCAGGAAACTAATGTATTCTACATTATTTTAAACTGAAAAAGCATTGGCAAAATATTAAAGATAAAAATTACTTTGGGTTCCAGTGGGAAATAAATTGAGCACCTCTAGTGCACTCATCCACTTCAGAAATATCCTGGAAAATAAACATGCCTATTACTTTCAACCCTTCTCACACTGACACTCCCCCTCCTCACCACACACACGCACGCACGCACACACAAACACACAGTATATATTAAATATTTTTCATGACAACATATTATGCCACAAGACACAGCCCACGGTAATCTTCTTGTCTTTCTTCCCCATCTATCAATGGTGAGAAACAGGTGGTTTAAGCTTTCATAGAAAGTAAGTAAGCAAAATCTAACATGGGATTTCAAATTATATAAAGAAACAGAATTATCATGCAATATAAAGGAATGTAATGTACAGAATCACAATGACTAAAACAATGACTAATCTCACTCACAGGCTGCGTTCAATAGTTTTGAGTTCTACTTTTTTCCTCCTAAATGGTCAGCAATATAATATTAAGTCAGCATTTTGAACCTGCTGTTCATATATTTTCAGTTTTATAAAATGCTAAGAATGTTGGGTGAGATACAAAAGGATCAATGTTTTCCCCCATCTAATTAAATGATTGTTGTGTGCTTGGAATTAATTAAAATCTATAAAGTGGTTAATAATACTCAACATTTTTAATCTGTGTCACACAATATGTTGCTGAACTAAACTATGTTAAATCTGTGTCAAATCAACTCCTCCACTGGGTGTCTTGAGTTGACAGATCAAACAAGACTATGAAGTGCTTTTCTAATTTTATATTTCAAAATAATCTCATAGCAATATGGGTACAATTATAATGAAGAGATACAAGGGGTTCAGGTTAAGTAAGTTTCCACACATAAAATGGACAGAGCTTTCAAATGCAAATCCTTTTGGAGTTTAATACTACAGATAGTCGAAATACGAGATATGAGCCTCACCAGGTGACTGTTTTTTCTGTGGAAGAGCAGTCTGGGGATATTGATCACACCTCCATAACTTTAAAGTTTGTTTCCAACAGGAATAAGTCTAGACCTCGCAAGAAGGTACTAATTTAAAGTAAGGCAAATTACACTATCAGGCAGGAGCGAGGAATAGAAAATTTGGGGCAGTTGCTATTGGGTAAGCTTGCAGCTAACATGTGGGAATTGTATTTTAGGGCACTTGATCAAAGATCAGGACCAGCATGGTCCAGTAAGGAGGAGGGATAAGGATGGTGTGGTAAGGGAACCTTGGATGACCAAAGAGATTGTAAATTTGTTCAAAAAGAAATAGAAAGCGTAAGCAAGGTTTAAGACTTTTAGACCGTGAGCGGGGCCGTAAATCGCCCGGCACGGCCTAAAATGGCCGTGGGACTTATCATCGCCCGCCTGGGGCTTGGACATCGGGAGAGACATGGAGAACAGGGGAGAGAAAAGACTTTGCCTTCCATCACAGTGGGTTCACTGTGATGGATGTTTGTGTGAATTAAATTGTGTGTATGTCTGTAGGAAATTGTCTTTGTTTGTATGGCTGTGGAAACGGAATTTCGTTTGAGCCTCACTGAGGCTCAAATGACAATAAATATTGTATTGTATATTGTATTGTATAGAAGATTAAATCTGACAGGGCCTTTGAAGAATATAAAGCAAGGGAGAAATAACTCAGCAGGCAATTAGGACAAAAAGGTCCGCAAAATTGCTTTGGCGAGTTGGATTAAAGAAATTCTCAAGACTTTTAATACATAGATGAAAAACAAAAGAATAATCGGGGAGAAGATGGGACCTCTCAAGGATAAAGGAGGGGATTTGTACGAAGTCGGAGGATGTTGGCGAAGTACTAAATGAGTACTTTAGATCTGTATTCACCAAGGCGAAGGAGATGATGGACAATAAGATCAGTGTGGAGAATAATAAAATGCAAGGGCAGTTTGAGATTAAGAAGGATGTGATGTTGGAACTCTTGAAGAACATTAAGTTGGATAAACCCCAAGGTCACACGGGATCTGTCTCAGGTTATTAAGAGGGGCAAGAAAGGAGATTGCAAGAGCCTCAATTAAGAATTTTGCATCTTCTCTGGTCACAGTGAGGTAGTGGTGGACTGCATAGTAGCAAATGTTGTTCTTTTGTTTATGAAGTGGAGAAAAATACTTGGCAGCTGGCTTCATTGAAGAAGGGGATGGTACTTGTGTTGTAGGTTTGGAAGGAATGTACATGTTGAATGGGTTAAATATAGAAGAGAGGATATATTAAGGGGTTTTGCATCTCTTAAATGCATAATTTGCCAAGCACAGATAAAATATGTCCAAAACTGATAAATTGTGAAAGGCCTGGTCATAACTTTGTCCAACACTCCCTTGCTACAGGAGTGTTGCCAGTGGACTGCAAAACTGCTTATGTTGGACTGTGTTTAAAAGGGAAGAAGTAATAAGCCAATTAATAATTACAGTCAAGCTGGAGAAACTCAGCGGGTGCAGCAGCATCTATGGGGCGAAGGAAAAAGGCAACGTTTCGGGCCGAAACCCTTCTTCAGACTGCCCCCCCACCCCCGATCAGTCTGAAGAAGGGTTTCGGCCCGAAACGTTGCCTTTTTCCTTCGCTCCATAGATGCTGCTGCACCCAGCTGAGTTTCTCCAGCTTTTTTGTGTACCTTCGATTTTCCAGCATCTGCAGTTTCTTCTTAAACAAATAATTACAGTCAGTTGGTTCAATTTGGATAGTGGACAGATGTCTTGAAACAGTTTGGAGAAACAGTATTAAAATATTTTTAAAAGTGTACATTAACCTGGGACAATCAGTGTATAAATAATGAAAAGTCTAGATGGATTAAATGTGAAGGACTTATTTATCTCAGCAGAGGAATCAAAAACAAGAGGGCATATATTTAAAATAATTTGTGAAATAGCAACAGTGGAGGCAAGAATATTTGTTCTCACTTAAAGATTAGAAAGAGTCATTGACTCACTGCTTGAAAGGGTAATACAGGTAGAATCCCGTATACATTTAAAAAGTGTTTTGTTATGTACTCACAGAGCAGTGGAGGACGGATTTGGTTCTGAAATGTGGGACAAAGCTTGGCAGCCATTCTCTGTGTGGCATACACATTATGGGCTAATTAGTCTTTCATGTAATCATTTATCACGGCTCAGCAAAAGAGTTGGGATGAGCTACAACCAAGAACAAGACAGTCCAATTTGAAAGCATTCACTTTATTTTCACGTATCATGTGCTTCTTGTAAATATACAAAAGGTAGATGGAAAAGGTTGGATTTGTAATTTTATATTTTCACACAAATGCCTATTCATCTGAAATAAAACAAAATTCAACAAACCTATAAATCAGATATTATGATATGACAAAAAAAGCTTTTATAACGAAGAGCAAGTCTGCTTTCAGATAATTATCTTTGCAATGCACCAACACATGTAAATCTTTAGAAACAAGAAACTTCAGGTGCTGGTTTATATATTTTTTAAACTGCTGGAGTAACTCAGCGGGTCTGGCAGCATCTCTAGAGAACATGCATACATGATGTTTCAGGTCAGAAATTTTCTTTAGACGGATTATGGTTGGGGGGGGGGGGGGGGGGATAATGGTGGAAGAATGTTGTAAGAGAGGAAGAGAGAATAAAGCCTGACAAGTAATATGTTGTTACAGGCGAGGGGGTGGGGGGGTTTGATAGGTAGATGGTTGGACAAAGGCCAGATAAAAAAAAACAAGTGAGACAAAAGGAATGAATAGTTTCTAATTGTGAAGCTAGAGCAAGGAATGCAGATGAAAGGGCATGAGGAGGGAGGAAATAGGCCTCTCTTACCCCCTATCTTTCCCCCTCTCTGGTATATTCCTTTTTGCTTTGCTGCAAGTGCAAATGTAAGCAGAAAATATTAAATGGGGAAAAATGGTAGTAGAAAGATCAAAAGAAGAGGAATTGAAATCAATCTTTAATACAACCTTCCAATAATACTTGGGAAATGCAAAAGAATAATGAGAAAGTTAAAGAAAATAATATTGCCATACAAAGCAGTAGTAAAGAAGATGCATGAGAAAAAATATAAAGTTACAAACATCAAGATAAACTCTTTGAACACTATTTGCCAATACTGAGAGATCTTGGCTTCAGTTAAAATGGGGCAATTTAGACAACCTCCAACATATATGTTATCTACTTAGCTTAGTACACTGGAAGATTAAATGTTCCTTCATTGAGGCATATCAAGAAGACAAGTGATGTTGAACATCAAAAAAATATTTTAAATGATCAGCTATCGCCAAAAATTCCACTGATGTTGCAATGACATTTTAATCATCACCATAATTTGGATGTACATTATTGCTTCTTCATCATTGTTGAGTGTAAATATTAGTATTTTCAAGATAGCAATGCTGTGGGTGTATCTCATCACCAAATGGACTGTTTTTCAAGAACATGGCTCATCAGCATCAACTGAAGGGTAATTAGGGATCGGTAATAAATGCTGACCTTCCCAGCAATGCCCATAACTCATAAATGAAAAAGAAAATCTGGGTGGCTGTCAGTCCCTGTTAAATATGAAATATTTATTACCACAAATACAGCAGCGCCATATACCAAATTATTGATTGTCCGTAGGTTAGAGTAGATAAGATACAAACCTTACAATCAAAGTCAAAGTTGCCAGAACTTTGCAAGAAACAAATTAATACACAAGTAATTTCTGCAGATATATGGCACATTTGCTGCAAGTGTACCAGTGACATCTAGTGACAAAGTAGATTCTGCATTTCAACTGTCACTGTTAGTTGCAGTGGGTTTCATCAAGTACAGACCTAGCAGAATTCAACTTCTTCCCTAAGCTACAGAGAAGAATTGAAGGCAGCTCCACTGAATTAGACCACTTATAACATAATTTTTCATTGTGTTTCTGACAGTCCTACAAATCAAACATAACTGTAGGGAAGATAAAGCAGATAATGTTGCAGATCCAATAATACTATTGTTAAAAATAAAAGTTATTGGAGACCATCATATCTAAAGTCAACAGAACGATCAACTGCATTTCCTTATACAGGATGTTTATTTCCAATTTGATCACACCACCATTGCCTTCAGACTCCAAAAAAGATTGTATGAAATTTGAATACTATAAGCCAGTCTTCACCTATATTTAAATACCGTGAGTACTTAAATATCCATTGCTGGTTTTGTAATAGACAGAATAGACAGTAATGTACTTCTAAAAATCATAAAATTTAGATAATGGGTTTTTAGATTGAATAATAAAGTAAGACAAGATTAAAACTTATTCAAAATGCTCACAAATAATTAGAGCCTCTTCCAACACTAACACAACCCCTATCTACCCAAACCTCACCTACTATTTTGCAGAAATGACATCTCTCCCAACATATAAAAATGTAATTTAAAACAAGCCTTTACCTATCATTTTAACGGCAATAATTTTTTTCTCTAACCATGAAATTGAAACATCTACAGAGAGAGAGGCTCCAGAAATAGGAAAATGAGAAGCCAAATACCACCCTGTGAATTTAAACCACATACTGATGAAGTCAAGCCGCGCTGGCAGATCCTTATTAGTTATTGGAAAAATTGTTGGAGTTAATATTGACATAGCAATGTGTAAATCAATATATCTAGAAGGAGCAATACATTTTAATTTAAGAAATGTTCAAACTGTAGCAGCAAATCCATGCACTTAGCACATACACACCATCAAAAGGTTTGCTCGCAGAGACATTAATTCTGCGTTGATCAGAGGATTGTAGCGAGGGCCTATTCTGAAATGTAAGGCATGCAGCATTTGCTCAGATTCTCATTTTACAAAGAAAGCATCATAAATCACAGATGAAGCTTATAATAATCTATTTTCAGTTATTTTATGAAGCATTTTTACCCTTGATGCAAAGCGCTTGCATTTCAGTACCATCCGTTGTGATAGTTTATCTTTCTATTGGGGCAAATAATGCAGCTGAGAGTTAATAAAATCTGCTTTCTTAATCAGTCATATAAACTTTTATAACACAAAAGGATACCATTTGATCCACTGTGTCCATGTCAACTTAAAAGCCCTACCAAGTTTCATCCCACTTTCAAGCAGGTCACAGCTCTTTAAGTATGCATTCAAGTTTATCTTTAAACATTGTTTAAATGTATTGACAGATTCTACATCCATCACCCTTTCAGTCCATGTGTTCCAGATCTCTACCACTTAATGGATGAAAATAATATTTCCTCATCTCCACTCTAATCCCGTCAACAATTATTTACATACATGCCCTGTGTAGTTGACCCTTTGCTGACGCAGATATTTTTCATTTTTACTCTAGGAAGTAGTTGAGGCAATAACAATATTTGCTTACAGTGACATTAATTCTGTGTAGACCAAAGGATTGCAGCCATATTTAAAAGTGATTTGTACAGGTACATGGATAGGACAGGTTTAGAGGGATATCGGGCATCTGGGTCAGCATGTTCGAGTTGGGCCGAAGGGCTTGCTTCCGCACAATATGATTCTATCTGGGTCTTTCCATTTTATATGACATAATTAAGGCTTCCATCAGCCCATCCATCCATGTTTTGAAGAAAATAAGCTCAACGCGTCCTTAAAGATTTTGTTTTCACTCAGAGGCAGTAGAAATATGAAATGCGCTACGAGAAGGTAAAAGAGGTAGATATCCTTAAAACATTCAAAAAGTATCTGGACAAGCACTTTAATTGCCAAGGACCAGGTGCTAGAGAATAGGACGAGGATAAATAATGCATGGTAAACATGGATATAGATTTAGAGATGCTAAGGGCTCCATGACTCTTTAACTCGTAACATTTTCCATTCCTGGCAACATACTCTTAAATATCTTTGTACATAAGAGGGTGCACAGCATATCCTTAATTTAATGTGGTAAGCAGTAAGCAGAACTGTATACTAGATGGTAGTACAATTCTCTGACTGATGAAAGTCAGCATGCCAAAACCCTTCTTCACCATCCTATCTATCGACAATGCCACCTTCAGGGAACGATGTACTTGTACTCTGACATCCCTCAGCTCCACAACACTCCCCAGACCCCTCTTATTATTTTGCCAAAAAAATGTGAACACTTTAATTAGACAAGCCTGTCCTTTAAAAAATAAAATCCATATTGACTGTCTTTATCAACCAGTTTTTCAAGATTTATGATATCCCAAAGAACTGATTCTAATAATTTGGCCACCACTGAACTGGCTTGTAAAGACCTGGTTTAATCCCTTTTTCCTTTCTTAAAAAGCAATGTGATGTTAGCTGTTCTCTAATCCTCTGCAAGCACAGGTAGAACTGAAAAAAAAAGTTAAGATTACTGCAATTTCCTCTCGTGCCTCTTAACTGCCTGGGATATATTTCATCCAGGGCTGGTGACGTACCCATTTTAAAAGATGTTAAGTCCCTTAATATTTATTTTCTTCCTATGTTTATCATTCCCTAAATGTTACACTGTTCTCCTTAACTACAATTTATTTGTAGACATATATTTCACCTTCATGAGAACAATGAAATCTAAAATAAAATTAAATAACACTTGAATATCAACATTACACTTCAACCTTTCATAGAAAACAAAAAGTAAGGAAGTTTAATGCAATATTGCAAACAACATAATTTTCATTCATGAAGATTAACTCCAAGCACTTTCAGGATATGTTCCTATAAGTTACGCATTTACTATTAAACAACAACCAATTCTCTCAAAGTATTGCATGAGTAAGGAATGAAGTTGAAAAAAGTCTTCATGAATGCCAAGACAATTGAACATAACATAAAAACAAATGCTTTCTTCCAATTAATATTCGGAACAAATTTTGATATGCAAGTGGACATTTTTGACTCCTGAGAAAAGTATGCACTTGATGTTCAATATATATTGCATACATAACTTCTAACTATTTCAATTATGGATTAAGAATACAATGGAAAAAACACTTCAAAATTATAAATGCAAGGTAGTCATTCTTATTATAGCTGAACTCTGAAAAGATACAGCAGAAATTCAACAAAACTAAGGGGATATGTGTTAGACAAGTTTGTCATAATGGGAGTTTTATAATAATGAGATTCTACTGAACTCTCGCCACCTGTTAAAGCTACAGCCTTTGGTGTTGATTTCATAGATAAAACTAGGATTGTTATAAGATGATTATCCAGATGGACTGTGAGGCAATTTTAACTCTTTGATTGTCAACAATTATTTTCATTAAACTGTAACTAGAGGAATTAAATTCTTTCTTGGTTTAGGGTTGAGATTAATTGTTCTCAACCAAGGTTTAAGCACAACGTAGTGCTTTAATTTATTTTTTGTGATTTGTTTATATTCAAAATGTGTTTTTTCTCCCCAAAATAGACCATTACCCAAACATTATTTCAGAAAGAATCAAAATACACACATATTTTTTTATAAAAACAACTTAACCATTTTAATTGATCTGTTAAAATTAGAAGAAATAACAGATATGATTTTCTGCTGTAGAAATAGATACTGGATTGGTGACTGAAGTATCGTATACATGTGCTTTCATTCGGCAATAAATCATTTTTTTAAATCAAAGTGTTTTAAGTGAAGAGAAAAATGATCTGAAAGATCTGGCCTCAGCGTGCAAACAGGAAGTGTATCTGTTAGGAGGTAATTTTAGCTGCATCATAATAAAATGAAACAATGTCTGCTGACCCTCAGATGCCATTCCCATGTGGTTACTTGAATTCGCACCATGCTGCAGAGAGAGCTAGCATTGAAAGCTGATATGCTATGGCTCTGTGACAGTTGAGTCTCATGGAAAAAAAAGTTTCCACTACCTCAATCCTCACAAAGCAGCTGTCAAGTTAATTCTTACACATTACAGCTCTGCTTAAGATTGTGAATACTGCATTCTTTAATATAAAGATACACACATTTTTTTTAAATTGACTTAAACTTCTGTGAAGGCATATCTTCTTTAAGTGTTTGTTTAAATATGTCAATTTCACGCAGCTGTACAGAAATTGTGATCTAACAAACAGTATTTCCCACATACTTTTCAATATTTCACTGAATCATTCATAAACAGCAATACGCTGTGAGCCATAGTCCTACAGTATAGATTCTATACAGTATACAGTATTTATCTGCATATTGCCCATATCCCTCAACCTTTTCTGTCTATGAACCTGTCCAAGTGCCTTTTAAATCATCTCCGTGTTTGCGGATGACACAAAGCTGGGTGGCAGTATGAGCTGCGAGGAGGATGCTATGAGACTGCAGGGTGACTTGGATAGGTTGGGTGAGTGGGTAGATGCATGGCAGATGCAGTATAATGTGGATAAATGTGAGGTTACCCACTGGTGTCATGAACAAAAAGGCAGGTTATTATATGAATTGAAGACACAAACTGCTGGAGTAACTCAGCGGGGCAGGCAGCATATCTGGAGATGCTCTCTGACGTTTGACAGGTGACGTTTCGGGTCGAGACCCTTTTTCACACTGATGTGAGGGGAGTGAGTTTTCACACTTTTTCACACTGATGTGAGGGGAGGGAGAGATAAAATGTAATGTAATCAGAGACAGTATGACTGGTATGGGAAGGGAGAGGCGATGGAAAGGGAGGAAAAACAAGGGCAACTTGAAGTTAGAGAAGCCAATGTTCATACTGCTGGGGTGCAAACTACACAAGCAAAATATGAGGTGATATTCCTCCAATTTACACTGGGCCTCACTCTGACAATGGAGGAGTCAATGTAGGAATGGGAGGGGGAGTTAAAGTGTTGAGCAACCGGGAGATCAGGTAGGTTAAGGCAGACTGAGCAGAGGTGTTCAGCGAAACGATCACCGAGCCTGCGCTTAGTCTTGCCAATATACAGGGGTCTACACCTGGAAAATTGGATAGAGTAGGTGAGGTTAGAGGAGGTGCAAGTGAACCTCTGCCTCACCTGAAAAGACTGTCGGGGTCGGAAGGAGTCGAGGGGAGAGGTATAGAGACAGGTGTTGCATCTCCTGCGGTTGCAGGGGAAAGTACCTGGGGAGGGGATGGTTTGGGTGGTAAGGGACAAGTTGACCAGCGAGTTGCAGAGGGAACGGTCTCTGCAGAAAGGGGTGGAGATGGGAAGATGTGGCTACTAGTGGCATCCCGTTGAAGGCGGTGAAAATGTCGGAGGATTATATGCTGTATGTGAGGGCTGATGGGGTGGAAGGTGAGGACAAGGGGGACTCTGTCTTTGCTACGAATGGGGGGGAGGGGGAGCAAGATTGAATCTACGGGATATCGAAGCGACCCTAGTGAGAGCCTTATCTATAATGGAAGAGGGGAACACCCGTTCCCTAAAGAATGAGGATATCTCCAACGACCTGGGATTGAACACATCAACCTGGGCGCAGATGCGGCGTAGACAGAGGAATTGGGAGTAAGGGATAGAGTCTTTACAGGAAGCAGGGTGGGAAGAAGTGTAGTCTCGATCGCTATGGGAGTCAGTGGGTTGGCTAGACCTTGGACCATGATCACACAACACCTCCTGCTACTTATCCTTGGACCATGGTCCAAGGCCTAGCCTTATCCTTGGACCACAGACGAGTACCAGGCCTTAATATTACACAATACTACACATATTAAATGAATGGTGTCAATTAGGAAAAGGGGAGGTGCAATGAGACCTGGGTGTCCTTGTACATCAGTCACTGAAAGTAAGTATGCAGGTACAGCAGGCAGTGAAGAAAGCAAATGGCATGTTGGCCTTCATAGCGAGATGATTTGAGTATAGGAGCAAGCAGGGGCGGAAAACCCGGAGGGGCACATCCTCCCTCTGTTTTGAGAGGCGGGGGACATCCCCCCCCCCCCCAAGTTTTTGTAATCCGGATTTTAAAACCCCGTGAAATCTCCGCTTTCCGTGAGACAAAGGGGGTGGGACAAATGATCGAGGGCGCCGATTGGAGAGAGACGTCGGTCAGCAGGCAATGGGGGCGGGACATGATGATTCAGCGCGATCATTGGAGGAGAGAGTAAGAGGGAGAGGAGTGGGACTGAGGATAGAGTGCGGTAATTGGAGGGGGGAGACGTGCCAAAACCCTCTCGGCACAGACCTGCACCTCATCCGCAACCAGGATCGATCCCGGCTCACCGGCGCTGTCCCGTCCACGAGTGGCCAGAGAGGTCGGGAGTCAGATGGGAGCTGTACCACCAGGCCCAAAGCCAGCGCAGCGAAGCAGTGCAAAACCCAGCTCACTCTGCCTGTCCCGCCAGGTGAACCTACAGCCCTTCCTGGACTTGCGGGAAATATGGCCAGTGCGGAGAAGCAGCGCTGGTATCCCATCAGTCCAGGCAGGGCTGTAGTTAACCCGGCGAGACAGACAGATTGAGCTACATTTAGCATTGGATTGAGCCTCCGAAGCCTCGCGCGTGTGTGTATGAGTGTGCGCATGCGCGCGAGGCCGCCAAAATTGTGTCCCCCCTGTGCCCTCCATATTTTGATAGTGATTTCCGTGCCTGGGAGCAAGGACGTCCTACTGCAGTTATACAAAGCCCTGGTGAGACCTCACTTGGGAGTATTGTGTGCAGTTTTTATCTCCTAATTTGAGGAAGGATAATCTTGCTATTGAGGGAGTGCAGCCTAGGTACACCAGGTTAGTTCTCGGGATGGCGGGACTGACATATGATGAAAGAATGGGTTGATTGGGCTTTTATTTACTGGAATTCCCTTCCGGAAGTGGCGGCGCTGCACTAGCAGCTGCGGCTCACCTGCAGACCGTCTGTCTTTTCTTTTTTTTCTGTTTTCTTTTGTCCTGTTGTTTCGTTTATTTCGTTTATTTTAGTTTTGTATGTGTGGGGGGGGTGGGAGAAACTGTATTTTAGTCTCCTCCTTCGGGGGGATGCGACCTTTTCTTGTCGTATCCCCCTTCTCCGTGTCCGTCTGCGCTGAGGCCTAATCGCGGAGCTGGCGGCCTCCAACTGGAGGCCTCCAACAGAGCTAGGACTTTCCAACGCGAGGGTGGCCGACTTCGGGGCTGTGGTGGCAGCGACCCGACTTCGGAGCCTCGGAGGCTTGGACACGGGCCCAGTGGACGACATCGTCGGGAGCTCGCAGGTCCCAGGTTGGTGACCGGTTCACCGGAGCTCCTGCAACAACAGCTTTGTCCTCTGGACTGGAGGGTGGCAGCTTCGACAGCTTCGACCGCCCCGGGCCGCAGAGTTTGAACCAGCCCGTTCGCGGAGCTCGGATGCGTCCGCTGGACTTACCATCACCCGGCGGGGTCCCAACACTGGATTCCTTCAACGCAGAGGGAGAACAAGGAGGGAAGAAAGAGACCAGGACTTTAAGACTTTTGCCTTCCATCACGGTGAGGAGGTGCCTGGTAGACTCACTGTGGTGAATGTTAAACTGTGTTAAGTGTGTGTTTTGTTATTTTATTCTATGTTATGACTGCAAGGTATACAATTTTGTTCAGACTGAAATGTCTGAATGACAATAAAGGATACTTTACTTTACTTTATTTAGAAGGATAAGAGGGGATCTTATAGAAACATATAACATTCTTACGGGATTGGACAGGCTAGATGCAGGAAAAATGTTCCCCATATTGGGGGAAGTCCAGAACCACAGTTTAAGAATAAGGGGTAGGCCATTTAGGACTGAGATGAGGAAAATGTTCCCCATATTGGGGGAGTCCAGAACCAAAGGTCACAGTTTAAGAATAAGGGGTAGGCCATTTAGGACTGAGATGAGGAAAAACATTTTCACCCAGAGAGTTGTGAACCTGTGGAATTCTCTATCACAGAAGGCAGTGGAGGCCAATTCACTGGATGTTTTCAAGAGAGAGATAGATTTAGCTCTTGGGGCTAACGGGATCAAGGGATATGGGGAAAAAGCCGGAACGGGGTACTGATTTTTGATGATCAGCCATGATCATATTGAATGGTGGTCATGGCTCAAAAGGCCAATGGCCTACTGCACCTATTTTTTTATGTTACTATGTTTCTAAATATTGTTAATGTACCTGCCTCAACTACTTCCTCTGGCAGCTTATTTCATATACCTACCACCCTCTGTGTGAAAAAGTTGCCTCTCAGGTTCCTATGAAGTGCATCGAAAGGCTGTCCTCTCCCACATCAAATCCAGCATCCCTGCCTCACTGGACTCTCATCAATTTGCATACAGGGCAAATAGATCAACAGAGGATGCCATCTCTCTGGCTCTTCACACTGTCCTGACCCACCTGGACAGACAGGGCACATACATGAGGATGCTCTTCATTGACTATAGCTCTGCATTCAATACGGTCATCCCCACCAAGCTCACCACCAAACTCCACCAGCTAGGCCTCAGCTCGCCGATATGCGATTGGATCCTGAACTTTCTGACGGAGCAACTGCAGGCAGTGAGACTGGGCCCGCACCTGTCCTCCACTATCACCCTGAGCACCGGCACACCACAGGGCTGTGTACTAAGCCCCATGCTCTACTCCCTCTTCACTCACGACTGTGTTCCTGCATACGACACCAACACCATCGTGAAGTTTGCAGACTGACACAACAGTGATTGGGCTGATCACCAACGGTGATGAAACAAAATACAGAGCGGAGGTGCAGAACCTGGCGGACTGGTGCGCACGTAACAACTTGTCACTAAACATCTCCAAGACCAAGGAGCTGATTATTGACTTCAGGAGGTCCCATAATGGAGAATACGCCCCAATCTCCATTTACGAGGGAAAGTGTGGAGTAGAGTGTCCAGCTTTAAGTTTCTGGGCACTCACATTTCTGAGGACCTCACATGGTCCACCAACACCGCTGCGCTGGTCAAGAAGGCACAGCAACGACTGTTCTTCCTGAGGACATTAAAAAAGACTGGTCTGCCCCAACAGCTGCTGACAACGTTCTACTGCTGCACCACAGAGAGCATATTAACGTATGGCATCTCTGTGTGGTATCTCAGCTGCACGGAGGCGGAGAGGAGAGCTCTTCAGCGCCTCGTCCACAGAGCGCAGAGGATCATTGGGACACAGCAAACAGCCTTGGAGTGCATCTACCACACACGGTGCCTCAGGAAGGCCGTCAGCATCCATAAAGACTCCTCACACCCTTGTAACGGACTGTTCAAACTACTTCCCTCCGTCAAACGTTAAAAGGCCTTCTACGCCCGAACCTCCAGACTCAGAAACAGCTTTATTCCCAGAGCTATAGCGGCTCTGAACCGGCCCTGCTGAGTATCCCCCCATCCCCCCTGGACTGTCTCCCTCGGATGGTCACGTCACACAGCTTATTTATTTATTTTACTCTTCTTTTACATCGGTTGGAAGCTGCATACTAAATCTCGTTGCACTGACGTGCAATGACAATAAAATATATTATTATTATTATTATTATTATTATTATTATTAAATCTTCCAAATCTCACCTTAAACCTCTGCCCTCTAGTTCTTGATTTCTCTACCCTGGGGGGAAAAAAGCAATCACCCTTTCTATTCCTCTCATGATTTTCTACACCTCTATAAGATCACTCCTCAGCCTCCCATACTCTAAGGAATAAAGTCCTAGCCTGCCCGACCTCTCCCTATAGCTCACACCCTCAAGTCATGGCAATATCCCCGTAAATCTTCTCTGCACTCTTACCACCTTAATGGCATATCTTCTTTAGCAGTGTAACAGAAACTGAACACAATACATTAAATGCCTCATCAACATCTTGGGCAACTGTACCAATTTCTATACTCAGTTCCCGCTAATCAATATCTCACTGTAATTCTTGATAATCATCTTCACTGCCTACAATACCACATATTTTGGTGTCATCTGCAAACTTACTTATCATGTTTGTACATTCTCAGCCACATTGTTGATATAGTTGACAAACAGCAATAGGTCCAGCCCAATCCCAGAGGTATACCACTCGTCACAGGCCTCCAGTCTGAAAAACAACCTTCTACTACCAACGACCCGAAATGTCACCCATTCCTTCTCTCCAGAGATGCTGCCTGTCCCGCTGTTATTACAGCTTTTTGTGTCTATCTCCTACCACCATCCTCTGCTTCATATCATGAAGCCAATTCTGTATCCATTAGCTAGCTCTTCCTGGATCCCATGCGATCTAACCTTCCAGAGCGACCTACTAGCGCAACCTCACAAAGGCCTTGCTGAAGACATTATAGACTATACCTTCGGCCCTGCCCTCATCAACCACCTTGGTTACTTTTTTTTAAAAACTCAATCAAATTCACGATCTCCCACAAAGAGAAAACCATGATAACTATCCCTAAATAACTGCTCTTTCCAAATGCAAATACATACAACTCGTCCTTCATAATTCTGTTAACTTACAACAAATACAGCTTTAACAATAACTTAATTTATCAAATAATGGGAAACAAAAACAAATGCAAGACATAAAATAAGACATTCTTACACAGTTATTTGGCTCATTATTTCTTATTGCTTTTTGAAAGGATAATTTGATAGCAATTTCCATATGGCTCTGCAAAGTTTCTAACTTTGATTGTATATCGACCTCTCTCAAGAGCCTCCTACCATGGGTAGAATTTCCATTACCATGGGTAGGAATGTAAAAATAGAAAAGGTTGTAAATCTCCAAGGGATATTATATGTACAGTCATTGGTATAGCTATAAACTGGAAGTATGTATAAATGCAGAGATCAAACAAGTAAAGCCAGAGTTGTTTTAAGGATGGATTTTAGCTCTCATAGGAATTAAGACTTGTAGAATAGCACATGCTGCATTCAGGATTGTTGTTATTAACAACATGTCACAAGGAGTTCAAAACCAAATTGTAATTAGTAATGAATAAACTTTGTTTGGCTAACAATCTAATTGTGTGCAACTACTTACCTAATAGTGATCATAATTAGATTGAGTGTAACTTGGTATTGCAAACATGGGATGACTGGAACTGCACACAATACTCTAAATGGAGTCTAACCAGATTTTTATAAAGCTGCAATATGACTTCTTGACTCTTATACTCAATACCCCAACTGATGAAGGCAAGCATACTATATCTTCTTTGCCATTCCATCTACTTGTGTTGCCACTTTCAAGGAGTTAATGACTTGAACCCCAAAATCTATCTGTACAACAATGGTCTTGCCATTAACTGCATACCTTCCCTTACATCCAACCTCCCAAAGTGCAGCAGCTCACACTGGCTTGGATTAAACTCCATGTCGTATCCACCCATATCCGTAATTTTGGTGCCGTCAGCAAACCTGCTAACCAAGCCATCCACATTAACTCCCAAGTCATTTTTGTTTACAACAAAGGCTGTAGGACAGATCTCTGGGAAACTCTTCTGGTCACAGACCTCTAGCTAGAAGAACACCCTTCCACCACTGCCCTCTGGATTCAGAACTTGCTTATCCATAAAAGCAAGTCACCATGAATTCCACACATCTTGATCTTCTGGACCAGCCCACCATGAGAGATTTTATCAATTGCCTTACTAAAATCCATATAGATCAGATAACTAGAAAAAAAAACCATTAAATCAATATAATTTATTCCAAAGAACTTTTCTGTGAAACTGTGACAATTTATATCCCCTGTAGGAAGGAGCTCCACATGCACAAAAAAAAATGCTATTGTTGACGGAAGGATTATGAATACTATAAGTACAATACAAATCAAAAGCAGCACTGATTGTGGTGGAAGTGGATATAGGTGAGAAATAAATATAGGCCGAGGCAGCACCGCATACAAAAAATGAACTGAAGAGATAGGATGGAAAACTTGAAAGTGTAATTGAAAACTTAATATTTTTACAATTACAGTAGGAAGAAGACTACTGTCAGCAACAATCTGGATATCTTTAAAACCTTGACAACCAATACTGCTAAAATTCTAAATGAAAATGAGGAAATATTGAACAATTGTTTTGTATTAACATCTACAGGAATCTTCAAGGAAGTAAATAGCATGCTCAACATCCCAAGTAAACTAATAAGGAATCAGTGACACAGACACATCAATATCAATGGCGAAAAAGTGGTGAAAAAGAAAATAACACTTCAGAATGCTGAATCCATTGGATTTGATGGTCACCAAAGCAGGGTTTGTTAAGGAATTAAGATCACCATAACTGTCCTAAATATATACATCTAAATGTTCTCTTAACCCAGCAGCCAGTGGAAATATAGCTGACCATTCCTTAATTTAGAAAAATGTGAAAAATCCAATAGTAGAGAATAATCAACCAGTTAGAGCACCAAGTTGTTAGTCTAAAATTAAGGATAGAATGGCTGAACATCATGTTTTTTTTTTAAAATCAGCCGATTTAAGTGAGCAGGGTGGGTATAAGGCGGACCTGAAACGTAAGGAATTGGACTAATGATCCACATACAGTCTTTTGACTTGCTCAGTGAACATATTTTATGACATTTTTTATGACATGATGAACCGTAATGAATTTTCAATAAGGTTTCCAAGGTAGTGGGCAGAGAATATCTGCGGATGTCACTGATCTGGATTTCTGGAAGGCATCTTTACATAGTCCCGTTTAAGATATCTATATAACTAAAAGTCTCATCTTGGCCACTTCCTGTCTGTACTGTATATTGATTTTAGAAAAAACGCTACCATATATCGCTATGATTTTCGGCCATCTTACTCACAATCCTCCTCCGCTGCGGCAGCCCCCTAGGATTTTTCCGATCGATGAAATATAAAAGAGTTATGAGTGTTTAAAAAACCTTGAGATCAGCTGATTGGTCCTCTCGCCTGTCAATCACCACGATGAAGGTAACGCTCCTTCCGGGGGGAGGGCAGGACTATAAAACCCTGGATGCCTGGACGCGAGTCAGTCACTCTGGAAGATCGCGAGGGAGAGTCCACAACTGTGATTCTAAGCTGTGAATCAACTGAACTGCGAGTCTGCAATGTACTTGCAATAAATGATTTGTTAGCACTTAATGACAATGCAATGAGTTGTTTGGCAATTTGGTGGCCTGCACTCTGCTTGAAATGCTATGAAATTGAATTGAATTCTAGCCCTGTGGAAACCAGTCCTTTCGGCCCACAACACACATACTAGTGCTCCAGAAAGGCACCCCCCCACTGGCCACCAATATTGGAATTGGTGGAGAGGTGGAATATTGCGTTGGGGGACCAGCCCTCCTGTGTGAACATGGGACCCAACGGGTCCCACTTAGTCTAGTGTTAACTATAGTTGAAGTGCATGAAATGTAAAGGAAATAATTGATCTGGTTAGGAATTGGCAGAATAGCAGAGGACAAGAGAGTACAGATTGTGGATAGATGCTCAGATTGACAGGTACAAACTGTACCCTATAAGGATCTGTAGCGAGACCACAACTACCACATTTATGATCTTATAAGTTGATTATAATGTTTATAATGTGAGAAGATGTTAACAGATAAAATAAACAAGTACATTTGAATTTTAATACAAGCTGCTCTGCAGTCTTCACATTAGTTTGAAAATAAATAGAACATAAATCTTTCATCTAACTGCTAGCTGAGTCTCTTATTTTTGAGTCAACTGTAACTTCCAGGGATCTAAGATCAAAAATGGGATGATTAGTTATGGTCTCAAATCAGATACGTGTGCAATACGTTCCTGACTATCTGAGCATCTGTCTACTCTCTTGGCTTCTGCAGCTCAGCCAACGCCTAAGCAGATTAATTGTTTGTCTTACATTTCATTTAATTTTAATTCTAAGATAGGTAATTTTCTATTAAAAAGATATGACAGAAAATAAGGAATATGGTAGGATTGGTCACAAATTAGCTCTGGCCTCACTAAATTTTATATTACCATTTTATCTCAGAACAGTGCACTCCAAATGATAATTTACTTTGCTGTGCAAATATCATTTTCTGCAGTGCATTCAGAAGGTATTCACTTTTTCCACATTTTGTTACGTTACAGCCTTATTCTAAAATGGATTAAATTCTTTTTTTTAATCATCAATTTACACACAATACCCCATAATAAAAAAGCAAAAACAGGTGTTTATAAATTTTTGCAAAATAATTAAAAAGAATGATCACATTTATATTAGTATTCAGACCCTTTACTCAGTACTTTGTTGAGGCACCTTTGACAGCGATTACAGCCTCAAGTCTTCTTGGGTATGACGCTACAAGCTTGCCACACCTGTATTTGAGTAATTTCTCCCATTCTTCTCTGCAGATCCTCACAAGCTCTGTTAAGTTGGATGGGGAGCGTCGATGCACAGCTATTTTCAGGTCCCTCCAGAGATGTTCGATCGGGTTCAAGTCCAGGGCTCTGGCTGGGCCACTCAAGGACATTCACAGACTTGTCACAAAGCCAATCCTGCATTGTCTTGGCTGTGTGCTTAGGGTCGTTGTCCTTGTCGTTGGAAGGTGAACCTCCGCCCCCAGTCTGAGGTCCAGAACGCTCTAGAGCAGGTTTTCATCAAGGATCTCTCTGTTCCGTTTATCTTTCCCTCAATCCTGACTAGTCTCCCAGTTCCTGCCGCTGATAAACATCCCCACAGCATGATACTGCCGCCACCATGCTTCAACGAAGGTATGATATTGGCCAGGTGATGAGCGGTGCCTGGTTTCCTCCAGCCACGATGCTTGGCATTCAAGCCAAAGAGTTCAATCTTGGTTTCATCAGACCAGAGAATCTTGTTTCTCATGGTCTGAGTGTCCTTCAGGTGCCTTTTGGCAAACTCCAAGCAGGCTGTCAGTGTGCCTTTTACTGAGGAATGGCTTCCGTCTGGCCACTCTACCATAAAGGCCTGATTGGTGGAGTGCTGCAGATATAGTTGTCCATTCTGGAAGGTTCTCCCATCTCCACAAAGGAATTCTGGACCTCTGTCAGAGTGACCATCAGGTGCTTGGTCACCTCAATGACTAAGGTCCTTCTCCCCCGATTGCATAGTTTGGTCGGGCGGCCAGTCCTATGAAGAGTCCTGGTGGTTTCAAAGTTTTTCCATTTAAGAATGATGGAGGCCACTGGACTCTTTGGGACCTGCAATGCCACAGAAATTGTTTTATACCCTTCCCCAGATCTGTGTCTCGACACATTCCTGTCTCGGAGGTCTACGGACAATTCCTTTGTCTTTATGGCTTGGTTTTTGCTCTGACATGCAATGTCAACTGTGGGACCTTATATAGACAGGTGTGTGCCTTTCCAAATCATGTCCAATCAATTGAAATTACCACTGGTGGACTCCAATCAAGTTGTAGAAACATTTCAAGGATAATCAATGGAAACAGGGTGAACCCAAGCTCAATTTTGAGTGTCATAGCAAAGGGTCTGAATACTTATATAAATGTGAGATTTCAGTTATTTATTTTTAATTACTTTGCAAAAATTTCTAAACACCTGTTTTTGCTTCTTCATTCTGGGGTATTATGTGTAGATTGCTGATGAAAAAAATGAATTTAATCCATTTTAAAATAAGGCTGTAACGTAACTAAATGTGGAAAAAGTGAAGGGGTGTGAATACTTTCTGAATGCACGGTATATATGCATAAAGTGTGGGTCATTAGATATGTTGTTGTAACTTCAAGTTTAAACAGCTATTGTGAAAGCAAATGTCAGAATACGTAGGCTTTAAGATATTTTGTTGTGAAGGTATGTGAGGAGTAGATTGCCCACTTTCCGTGGGAAACAGAATTTTCAAAGGGAATGTAATTGTCTTTCAAAATCCTGAATGGTGGATTGAGTAAGTAATGAGAATTGTTTTTCGACAGGTAGAAAGGTTAGCAGCCACACAATGTAGATCTACATCGTGCCTCAACTCCGCTTTTGTGGCAGACCTCCACATCCTTCAAGCCCCTGATCTTTCCAACACGGTTTATGAGTTAGCCTCCACAACTCTCTGCAGTAGAGAATTGTAGAAATCTAATACTCTCTGCAAGAAGAAATGTCTATGTTCTTAGGTTTTAAACGATCGCTCTCTTATCTTGAACGTATGTATCCTTGTTTGAGGCACTCCCATCTCAAGGTCGATCTCTATCCTGCCATGCCTCTCAATAATCTTATGTTTCAATAAGATTGCCCCTCATTCTTCTAAACTCTAAAGAATATAGATCTGATTACTTTAGCTGCTCTCAACAGAACAATCCTTTCATCCAAGAAATTGGCCTGATGAATCCCTTTTGATTGCCTTCAATGCACATCCTTACTTAGGGAATGGGTCAAAATCTGTGCGCGGTACTCCAAGCATGGCCTTCCTCGCACCTTGTATTATTGCTATATTCTAAACTCCACCCTTGCGCAATAAATTCAACATGCCATTTGTCCTCTAAAGTACTTGTTTCACCTGCCTGTTAATCTTTTGTAATTCATCCACAAGAACACTTAGATCCCTCTTGTACATCACTCATTTGAGTCTCTTTTCATTTAGATAATAATCTGCTTTTTGATTACCAAGGTTACCTTTGCCAAGTTCTTCCCATTCACTCAATCTATCTGTATCATGTTGCAGTGCCACATTATTCTAATTACATCTTGTTCTGCCACCCAGATTTGTGTTATTGACAAATTTGAATGCCTACAATTTCTGAATGAATTATGCCATTGATATAAATCATAAATAACTGCAGACTGAAGCCCAGGGTACTCCACTAGTTGCATGCTTCCTATCTGAAAAAGACCCATATATTCCAACTGCAAAAATAAGGCGAGCAGCTGGAGGACCTCAGTGTTCATCAGCCATCATCTGTTGAGAGAAAAGGGTCCATTTCCCTCTATTCCTACAGTCTCCCGTGCTTCCATTTATTCTAACTCTGTTTTCCAAGTGAAAACTAATTTCCAATACACTCGAACACTCTTCTGCTAATCAAGCACTAAAGGGCCTGTCCCACTTGCTGATTTTTTCAGCGACTGATGGCATCATTGAATGACGTATCAGGTCACCGAAAATTTTGCGGCGTGATGCGGCTTGTTCAAAATCTTTTGGCGACACTGATATGACGCCGGCAGTCGGCAAAAAAAAAAAAAAAATCGGCAAGTGGGTCAGGCCCTTAACTGTCACAAAGAATAGAGAATATTGAATTTAGAACAGACTTGCGTTGTGGACAATCTACGAGGTAACGAGAAGGACATAAACAGAGTGACAAAAAGTCATTCTATTTTAGCGAGCTGAACTTGAACCCAGGTTATAGAGGTGAAAAGGACAATTGTGATTTTATAAAAGTTATAAAATTGGACAAAGTACTTGAATTATGCACTAGATGAAATTTCCTTCTTAGTTTTATATTTCTACTCGAGGACAGAGCTAGATCCTTTTCATTACCCGTCATAAAATTAGCCAGTCAGAAAATTTATTAGCCAGATTTGAAGTTCATCAGTCAGCCCATTAAATACAATGATGCTATGACACAGTACTTTTTCACCAGGGTATTAGCCAAATGAAAATATATTTCACCACATAAAGCCTGCATTAGTAACTAGAATATTGGCATGAAGCCAGACACCGATCGTTGCTAATTTTTCATTCCTGCAAGATAGCTTCCTTTATTGAGTACATTCGACACCTGCAATTCAAAACTGAAATCCCTGCATTTATAAAGCATTTTTAATGCACGTAGCCTGCTCCACCGCATTTTACAGCAATTAGGTTACTTAAGTGCAGACACTGCTCTGCTTTAAACAAATGCAACAAACAATTTTCAAATTCTACAACATTACCAAGAAAAAAAGATTTCATATGATTGTTATGAGCATAAAACAAACTACTGAAGAAACTCAGCGTCTGCAGAGGCAAAAACGATGGTCGATGTTTTTGGATGAGAATCTGCACCAGGACTTATTTTTTTTTAGTGTTGATCAGCACCTTAGAATAACCTGCCTGTTTTTTCATTGCTGTGAGATCTTTCATTTTCCCCACAGAGAAAGGTTCTCGTCTTAACAAAGTAGTCTTCTATTTGTCAGTGCAACACGATTGAAATAAAATATAGAACATTTCCAGAGTGGAACATAATTGCCTGGAAATTAAGCTACATTGTTCCGAGGAGTGATAATTATCTATCATTCCCAGAACAGTCATGCTTTCATGATTTACGTTACAAGTTACAGTAGAATTAGGCCATTCAGCCCATCGAGTCTACTCCGCCATTCAACCATTGCTGATCTCTGCCTCCTAATCCCATTTTCCTGCCTTCTCCCCATAACCCTTGACAGCCGTTCTAAACAAGAATTTGTCTATATCTGTCGTAGAGATCACAACCTCTCCCCCTTGACAACCTCTGTCTCAGTCTTCCTCCACTATCACCTAGCCCCCTTTGAAATATCACAAAGACTCTCCCACTACCCCTTTCCCCACGTCTCGCCCCGCCCAAACACAACCCCCCCACAACAACACAACACTCTCCCCATACTGTCACCTCCTTCAGGGGGGGGGGGGGGGGGGGGGGCTCCTTCAACTGGTTACAGCTCAACACTGGGAACCCAAATTAGGTTGACTATAATCTTTTTTTTTTAATTACTAACTCTATTCAAGCCCCAAACATGCACAAGCCTCTGGATCAGAATCTGCCAGAATTATTTATATGACCCAAACATTCACAGAAATGACATTTCTTAACACTGGGACAACAGCCAATAAATGTATGACGTTTGTGAGGCTAAAATCCTGTCAGCTGTAATAAAATTGCCTTCTAAACAAAAATGTTTGAGAACATTATTTACTACTTGGAGTTTGCTTTATGCAAATTGTGATTTGTTTGACCTTCCTAAACAATAAGAACCATCTGTCAATCTGGATCAACTAGTTTTCTCCGATTTGGCTAATGGATGTTCCCATCAACTGTTGTCTGCTTCAAGCCAAAAGAGATGCAGGCAGTAAAAAATGATTGGTGTATCTTTAAGCTAAACATTATTCATTGTGCTTTTATACATTTATAAAGATGCTATATTTCTGTCACAGCTCCAAAATAGTTTTTAATGTTGCCATTCAACTTGCATCATAGGGGTTAATCTCAGGCAGGACCATCCAATTGGTTTTTAATAAGCAGTGGGTATAGGAATCTGTATTACTTAGATTTAACAGTATAGAGCTTATGATGTATAAATAGCTGCCACATGGTTAATGGATCTGTTCACAGCCAGAGCCTGCAAACGGAGAAGTTGTAGCTGGTGGATTAAGTCATATCATATCAAAGGGAGGCAAGAACTGACAGCTGAAGAGGGAACTTCACAGCATGAGTATAGGGCCTCTTTTAATGATCAGCCAGTAGGCTCTGTAGCCATGAGATATGAAGCCAGTGATTAGCTGGCTTTGGTTATTACATGTACAGCAGAATGCTAGCACCAAACACTAGTCTTCAATAGCACATGTTAATGATTGGCTTTGCTAGATGGATATGGCAATACAAAAAAAATAGTAGTTACAACAAAGTCTGTGCATCTCAGGGTTCTGAAACCAATATTTTAGTCAACAAATAAACCTGTAACCTCAACTACTTACCAAGCTAGGCTTCAAACCTGTTGTCCTATTTTAGCTTTCACCTGTCATTTAGTTGTTAGAAATGGCCAAGTTATTTTAATTAAATCAAAGTAAGTGTAATTGTAATGCTTACTGCTAACACAAAATAAAGAATGCTAAAAATACCTTTTGAATTACCCTTTAAGTATTCTGGTACAATATATGAACATGAATTGCAGAACAAAGTAATTGCTACTAATTGCTACTGAGAAACAAGAATTTGCAGATGCTAGAGTCTCTTGTGCCTCCATTTTATTGCTTCACTGCAAAATCTTTTCAAAGTCTGCCGACTTTGAAGTTGTTCCCTCCTCTTTCCAACAGGAGTTCTGTAAGATCCTCTTTCATTATGTTCCCACCACCCACCCCCGTGTGATTCCTACTGGTATTTGCCACTCTTAATATATGCTTTTGCCATTCATACCACCTACCACCTACCATTCTGAAGAAGTTCAGGTACAGGTCCATCAGCGATTTTCTGGCACCCTGGGTTCCAGAGCCTTGTTGGAATATCCGTTTTTCCGGATCAGAGGTTACGGCCTCCGAGAAGAGTTGAATGGGACTGGAACCGTCCGCCTGAGCCAATGGGGAGCCAAGGAACCGCCCGCAAAGTCGGCCTCGGAATTCGGCTATTGGAACAGATCAGACTGCTCTGGCTGGGATAGAGTTCCAGAGCCTCAACAGCAGGGGGAAAATTCAACCCACCGATCGGCTACAGAAGACTTGATGAGGTTGAGATCAACCACCTCACCCAGCCATGATGCCACATTTTCAGGGGGGTCTTCCAGGGAGGCTTTCAATAATTTGATCCGGATTAAAGGAGGTGTCGGAAAATTGGAAGTGAACCTGTCTATTGTTCCAAAGCACAATATAAATTGGCCCAATGTAAATTGAAATTGAATGCCATTGCATAATTCAGGATTCAATGATAGCGTTTAAGTACATGCTCTCATATGCACAGCACATGTTAAATTGCCTGCATTAATTGAAATAATAAATCAATTGACCTGAATGTTATCTTCATTAAAGTATTAGAGATTTCTTGGATACAGCTGCCATGAAAAAAAGCTGCCCACAAAGATTTAGCAATCTCCAGTGAATGGACTTGCACTTTCCTGCTATCAGCTATTATTTCAAAGATCCCTTTCCAGCACCAGTAATGTCAGTAAGCTGGCTGCACAACCTATCACAATAAAGGAAGGCAGGTCATAATTTTCACAAATAATGTAAATAAAACCATGAAAAGTCAAATCATTATGGACTAATGTAGAAGCCAAAATATTAAAATCAAAAATAAATTATGAAAGACTTTTAAAATAATTTTAAGGGTCAGAGAGTTTAGCAAGAAGTAAACTCCAGTATGCCATTAAAATCCTCGTGAGGGAAATGTAATGTAGATGAATCAGTGCTGATTTTCTGCAAATGAGTATGAGTGTACTGTAAAAGTTGCTTTGAATAAAGTTATGACAGTAATTGCTAATAGTTTTGCGATCATGAGAACTAGAAATCCTACGTACCCACATTTAAAATGTCAACACAACCTGCTGCATCATGAAGACTAAACCATAAAGATTTTTGTTTAAATTATATCCCATACATGATATCCCATAAAATTTAATTTTTTTCAAACCAATCATAGATTTTAATTCAGTAGAATATCTATAATTTCAGATGTCGACATAACATCCATGAATGGGAAAAGTTAACACAAAATGATAAAATCAATTAAAAAAAAAGTTTTAATGTTTTCTCCCTGGTTTCATCTCTTCGCAACTCCATTCACATCAGTATAATTATGGTTAACGTGTCTGGTGTCAATCCTCAGCCTGTCAGGCCTTCTCCATGTGCTACATTATTCTGAAGTTTACCTGACGTTGGTGTCGAAAGTAATGCCACAACGTCCATGAGGGAAAGGCAAGAACTGGAAAAGGTTAAGATAGCTGACCCAGTGACACATGCCATTACGGCATACATAACCGTTATCTTCTGTGTGAACAATAGAAGCGCTTAGATATCTGTGGATTACCAGATGACCTTACTTCCTCATTATAGAAAGGAAGCAACACTTAGCCATAACTAAGTTATGTCAATCAAATTATTAACATTTCCAGGAATTCCTAATTGAAAGAGAAAGATGAATTAAACAAGGATGAATTGGAAGACATTCAAGATTAAGATGGTGGCGCCTTGCGGCAGCGGCCACTGCAGTCCGTCTGTCTTTTCTTTTTTTTTTGTCCTGTGAGGTGTATGTTTTTGGTTTTAGTTTTCTTTTCTTTTTAGCTGTGTATATGTGGGGGGTGGGGAAAACTTTTTAATCTCTTCCCTGCACGGGGGACTTGACCTTTTTCCTGTCGAGTCTCCGTTGTCGTTGTGGCCTAACATCATGGAGCCGGCGGCCTCCAACTGGAATCGACCTGGGGCTCCAGTCGCAGAACCTGCGGACTCACCAGCGCGGAGCTGGCCGACTTCGGAGCGCGGCGCGCTGTGGTGGCACGCGGCTGCGACCCGACTTCGGATGCTTCGGCTGCAGGCCCTTTAGACGATAACATCAGGAGCTCGCGGGTCCCTGGTGGGAGACCGCTTTTCGGAGCTCCCGCAACGGCAACTTCGCCCGCCCGAATCGAGGGGTTTAAATTGACCCGGAGCAAGGCCTTACAGCGCCCGGCGCGGCTTAAATGGCCGCGGAACTTGCCATCGCACACGGGGACTCTAACATCAAAAGCTTGGATCAGTTCAAAGCAGCAGTTTGACTGCTGGAGAAGAAGAATAAAGAACAGAGAACAGGGAAAGCGATAAGACTTTTGCCGTCCATCACAGTGAGGAGGCGTTTGGAGATTCACTGTGATGGATGTTTGTGTGGAATTGTGTCAATTGTGTGTTTTTTTTTTTTTGCTGTTATGACTGCAGGAACGTAATCTCGTTTGAATGTTGTGTGTTTAAATGACAATAAATGGCATCTACAGTATCTATCTATCTATCTGTCTATCTGTCTGTCTGTCTGTCTGTCTGTCTGTCTGTCTGTCTGTCTGTCTGTCTGTCTGTCTGTCTGTCTGTCTGTCTGTCTATCTATCTATCTATCTATCTATCTATCTATCTATCTATCTATCTAAATTCAAAAGCTTTCTCCTCCGTATGGTTCCTATTCCAAATAGTAGGCTACTAGTGAAAAAGGCTATGTCGGCCTGTGCATCCTCTTTCCAATTAAAGAAAACATTACGAACATCACAGGTAATATAGTGCAGAGGATCTGCTTTGCAGATCTCTATAATAAGTGAGTCTACTATGAAATTCTATTATCATAGTCAATGTCATACAGCATGGAAATAGGCCCTTCTGCCCAACTTTCCCATGCCGACCAAGATGCCCCATCCACACTGGTCCTACCTTCCTGCATTTGGTCCATATCCCTCTAAACCTTTTCTAACCATGTACCTGTCCAAATGTCTTTTAAATGTTGTTATAGTGCATGCCTCAACAACTTCCTCTGGCAGCCAGTTACATATACCTACCATATTCTGTGTGAAAAAGTTGCTCCTCCGGTTCCTGTCAAATCATTCCCCTCTCACCTTATGTTCTCTGGTTCTTGATTCCCCTACTTTGGGCAAAAGACTGTGCATTTACCCTATCTATTCCCCTCATGATCTTATACAGCTTTAATAGACCGCACCTCATCCACCTTCACTCCAAGGAATAAAGTCCTACCTTGCCATACCTCTCGCAAAAGCTCAGGTTCTAAAGTCTTGGCAATACCCTCATAAATCTTCTTTGCACGGTTTCTAGCTTGACAACATTTTTCGTATACAATCTCACTTTTGTCCAACTGATCTCACCCAGTCCTTGGGTGAAGTATAACAGCTCAAGTCACCAGAACATCCATTCATGAGTATTTTTCATTCACAAGCTTAAGATGGCTTATTACATGAGTGTCATATACTTTTTGAAACCTTCTCTCTAATAGGTGCTTTGTGTGGTAGAACATGTCTACCACAATTCCAGGCAAGGTCATCAAGGTGTCAGTGCAGTCTCCATCACCAACTCAATCTGTCGATGTACGTTCATGTGCTTTCTCCTCCTGTGGTTCCACCTCACTTCAGATCCCATTTCCTTCCGCTCACCTATCCACCATGAAAATGTCCTCACCATTTTCCTCTATCGCTCTTGAGTGATTTCAATTCATCATGCTTCATACTCCCCTTTCCTCTTTTAACCTGTCCTCTGTATGAACTGTTTCGGATCTTCACTGGGCCTTATAATCCCATTGATCTCAGCCTCAAATATACACAAGGAATGAGCATCCACAGTCTGAAGATTTGCAACTCTATGGATAACTAAAAATATTTTGCATCTCTGTATCAAATGGCTAAATCCTTATGTGCACCACAGACTCTCTAGCTGTGAGAAAAACCATCAAAGCAGGCACTTTGTCAAACCCTCTCAAAATCTATTTGGCGTTAATGACATCACATCTCATTCCTCTAAACTAAGCAAAACATTAGCCAACCTGACAAAATCCCTTTTCAAAGGGCAAATAATTCACTGTGCATTCCAAGTGCATTTTCTGTTAAGACTCAAGGCAATAACTCCATACAGTACTCCAAATTAGCTTTTACCACAGCCCTGCATATTTGTACTAAGACTTGCTTGTCCTTGCACCTTAACCTTTTTGCATATATACCAATACAGGGCTCTCGCTTAACTTTTTTTCCCTGTTGCCAGCCGGGCAACCTTGGCAGCTGTTTAGGTTGCCAAATGATAGTTTAGGTGGTCATTTAAGATGGCTTGCATGACGCGTGCGATAATATGCTCGGACAAAGTGCGTAGTTTACCAGTCGGAATTATGCTCAATGAAGCATTCACATATTATTTCTGCTTTAAATAAAGTAACAAACTAAACATATTCACCAATCAAGACATGATATATACCACAATGACATGCAGCAAAATTATAATACAGTATCTCAACTCTTTTTACACATTGCAATTAATGCAATTTCTATTATTTCTTTCCACTTCCAAACAAAAATGTGGTTGGATTATTCAGCGTATGATCAACTTGTGTCAATAAATCCTGGATCATGATAACATATATGCTTAACCATGCACACTACAGATTGATGCAAGCATGTTTTCTGTGAAGGACCGAAAATTATCATGACATGGCCATAGCATGGGTCGTTATTGCTATTGGTACAGAAATACTCTCGCTTCCCACATAATTTATCCACAACAAAATATACAGGTTGCAAGGAATTTTCTAAAGGCATTTTATGATAATAGCTGTTAAAACTGACTATACCCATCTGACAGGTTAAACATTACACTAACTAACAAGAGATGGCCAAATGACATAAATGCAGCAAATGTTCTTTTGGTAATATATTTAATGGTGTCAAGACGTCACATTACCGGGCATTCAGATTAGATGTATGTGTTGTGAACAGCAATGAAGATACCCAGTTTGTAAGCACCAAATTTAAAAAAATTGTTGATAAACGCTTTTTCCATCATTCCCACTTCAGAATTAACGTTAAAATTTCAACTGAAATATCTCCTGACCAAATTTGTGATGTATATGACTGACTGTAGAAGTAAAACCTGGATAAATCCAACGTATAGTTGTGAATGTTGCTCATTAAATAACTACAGTACTGATACTCCATATTAACAGCATTGATTTGCCGTTAAAATGAATTCTGTAATAACGTGTCAATGGTAGCAGTGACAATCGACCATTGCGGTTTTAATGTTTCACGTGTTCACAATTTAATTAATCATCTTTATGGATTAAAACAAATAATAACATTGGGAATTAAAACATATTTGATTGCATTCCGTTATCAAACATAGTCAATGTTCGCTCTGAAGACACTTCCAGCACAATAGGGTCGGGGGGGGGGGGGGGGGTGAAGCAGTGCAGGATGGATAGATGGCGGTGGGGGGGAGGGGTTGAGAAGGCAATCGGTGCTGAATGGATGGATTGAGGCAACGGAATTAGTGCGTGTTGGTTGGAGTAGGTAAAATTGTGAGGGGAGAGCGCGGGGGATGACAGTGGGGTTGAATGGGGGGGATCTGTGCAGGATGGATGGGGAGCAGTGCAGGATGAATAGATGGGGGGGGGTAGATGAGGAGGGGAGCACACGGGATGTCAGTGAGGACTCAATAGAGGCAGGAATGGGGATCAGTGCGGGAAGGAGAGGAGGGGTCTCAGGATAAGGGGGGTGGAGAGGGGCGTACAAGAAAGAGAGAGAGAGAGAGAGAGGGAGAGAGGAAGGGGCAGAAGAGGTGGGAAGGAAGGTCAGCCCTCCTCGGACAACACCTGCATCGCTGCCTTGGCCGACCCTGTCCATCGCCAAGTGCCACCGCCAAAGGGGGAGGCAGTTGGGATCTCCTCGCCACCGCCTCCCCTCCTCCGCCAACCAACAGGAAGTTACGGGGCCGAGCGGTGCAGATGCTTCAGACGGCTGAAGGAGGCCTCCTCCTGCCTCCCGCCCTCCCTCATCCCGGCCTCGGCGTGCGAGAGGGTTTGTTTTGAAAGCGCCGTTTCCGAGTGGCAGGCAGCAGCCGCTATCAGGGCGGGCAGGGTGAGGGAGGAGGAGGAGATGGAGCCGCCGCCGCCGCTGCTGCTGCTGCTGTCCGGGGCCCGTCATTCGCTCCGACCCTCCGTCACGCCACACTTAGCATATTTCCCACGCATTACAGCCGTCGCTGACACAAAACGTCACGTTCCTTTTCTCCAGAGATGTTGCCTGACCTACTGAGTGACTCCAGTTTTTTGTGTCTATCTTCTCAATAAACCAGTATCTGCATGCCAAGCCGGGCAAAATGACTCGCCGTTTAGGTTGCCCGGCGGCACTTTGGGTGGTCAGTGGCACCCGGGTAACAGTTAATTTCGAGCCCTGCAATATATTATGTCCTCCTCACTGCTCACTTTATCACTATGCTTACTTTCGTGTCTCCTGACCAAACACCATATTTACTAGTTTCTCACATTTAAAGTTATATTTTTCTGCTCTTCCAGCTAAAGTCCATACTATTTTTTCCCCCACCTTGGAACATGTATTCAGCCTCACAAACAGAAGTTTGATGCCCATTTTTGTCTACTTTCTAACCATCAGGTCTGACCATCAGCGAGGCACAGGGCTTTGGAAAAGGTAAATATGCACAGAGGAACAAAGTCCCTTAAAGCCCACCCGAGGACAATTCATAATTATTTATCTTAATAAGAATAAAAGAGATAGAATTTAATCATTTGATCTATTGTAAAATTGTTCTGGACACCATGTAGTGAAGGAATGACAGAAGCCAATATTCTGGGCTATAGGAAGGTAACTGAATGGAACTGATAACTGTCATAAGGCACTATAGAATTGTTGATATGTTAACGATTAATGTGATGATTCAGACTCTTCAGTGAGCTGCTCTAAGGGCTCAGTGAGCCAATGACACTGATATTTGCAATCATTGCTACACTTTACTCTCGTCACAATCCTATTCTCTCTGATGCACCTCTTGCTCCCCAAATGCAGCCAGGGATGGCCCCTTTTTAGCAGCAATTATTAATCTAGACATTAATTCAGGCCTGCATTTCGACAAGAATTAACCTTTAAAAGGTCTTTCCTACCAATCAGTATTACAATTGACTGTACAAGTATTGATAAATCAGATGCTAGGGCTTTCAAGATTACAAAAAGGTCCTGCAGTGGCATTAGATTTTAAATACTGTAGCAATTTTAATCGTTCTCATGTACATCATGGAGACCCACGTTGAAAGCTGACCAATATAGTGGGTAGTATATTTTCCATCCTTTTATCGAAGAAGGTCAAGCTCCTGTTCTGCACCTTCAATTGGGCACCCGTGCCATTGATTTTCAAGTCAGTATATCTTCACACTGCACCACAAAGCCTTATAAAATTACAAAACAACCCATCTATCAACAGAAAAAAGTACCCAACAATCTACCTTCCTGCAGCCTTTAATAAAACCACTATCATATTACCACTCGCCACATCTTCCCATCTCCCCCCATGTCTGCCTTCCGCAAAGACCGCTCCCTCCGCAACTCCCTCGTCAACTCTTCCCTTCCCTCCCGCACCACCCCCTCCCCGGGCACTTTCCGTTGCAACCGCAAGAAATGCAACACCTGTCCCTTCACCTCCCCCCTCGACTCCATTCAAGGTCCCAAGCAGTCGTTCCAGGTGCGACAAAGGTTCACCTGTATCTCCTCCAACCTCATCTACTGCATCCGCTGCTCTAGATGTCAGCTGATTTACATCGGTGAGACCAAGCGTAGGTTGGGCGACCGTTTCGCCGAACACCTCCGCTCAGTCCGCAATAACCTACCTGACCTCCCGGTGGCTCAGCACTTCAACTCCCCCTCCCATTCCCAATCCGACCTCTCTGTCCTGGGTCTCCTCCATTGCCAGAGTGAGCAACAGCGGAAATTGGAGGAACAGCACCTCATATTCCGTCTGGGGTCCTTGCGTCCCCTTGGCATCAACATTGAATTCTCCCAATTTGGCTAGCCCGTGCTGTCCCCTACCCCCTCCCCTTCCTTCACCCTCTAGCTGTCTCCTCCCATCCGCCCGCCCTCGGGCTCCTCCTCCTCCTCCCTTTGTCCTTCTTTCTTTCCCCACCCCCTATCAGTCTGAAGAAGGGTTTCGGCCCGAAACGTCGCCTATTTCCTTCGCTCCATAGATGCTGCTGCACCCGCTGAGTTCCTCCAGCAATTTTGTGTACCTTCGATATTCCAGCATCTGCAGTTCCCTTTTGAACACTTTGTCTACTCCACTGCGATATCTCTTCAAGGTATGCCTACTTTGAAGAAGTTCTCCTCCTCTCTCCGGAGACAGTTTCACAACCTCCTCTCTAACTGCACACCTTCTGTGATCCCCCCTGCCCTCCAACTGTACGACCATACCCTTACCCAGACTCGATACCACAGCCACATTTGCTTCCTCGGGGCCTGCCTGCGCCTCCATCTCATACCCCACGGCTTCCAGCTCCAGTTCCCTACCTCCCAGTTCGGACCACAACCGGACCATCGGTACCGACTGGCCATCCACCGGCATACCCAGCAATTCTCCAACCGGGCACTGAGATCCACCCTGGTTGCGATGCGCCGGCACCAACAGGACCTCACATCCACACTCCCTGGACTTCAGGCCTCACTAACCCATACCTGCAACGGACCCCAGCTGTATTTCATCCGCCGGAAGATCCACCTCTTTAATAAAAAATTCCTGGCCTACCTGAATTCCACCAAGGACCTTAAACTATCCCGACTCCAGGCCGCCCCCGACGCCTACACTCCGCGACTCGACCGCTCGCAGACTCCGGGCCCCAACCCTGGCCCGCATCGCCTGCCCGAGTCCCGCGACGCCATCTTGGCCACTAGGAGCGACTTCCACACTGACCGGGACGCCGCCTTCACCGACCTCTACATCGATGCCGCCGCCGCCGCCGACCCTCACCTGCCGACCGATGACGCCCAGCCTCGCAGCTTCAACGGTAACTTGGACTCGCTCCCCCTCGCTGATTCCTCCGACATCGCCACCCGACCCCAACTACCCGACAACGCCACCGGACCGGGGCTATCTCAACATGGCCGCCGCTACGCACCCGATTCATCTCGCCGCCGACCCGCCGACCATCCGCCCACCGGGACCACCCACGCATCGCCCGCGGACCCCGACTCAACCACCACTGGACTCCGACCATCGGGTCCGTTGACCCGCGCCACTCCACCCCCCTCCAGCAACCCACAGCCGTCGCCTTACCTGGAGCCTGGACTCTGCACTGGGCCTGCAGCCCTCACGCTGCTTACTCCCACTCTCCTCGATTTAATTCCACCGGGTCCTAGCGCCCGTCTGCCCAGCCGTGCTAACCTCAGTGGCTGCTCCACTGACCCTCCCCCATCCCCCCCCAACCATGTCACACCCGCTCTTCCCCACCCACCTTACAGCCCTCTCTCCCCCCCACCCCCTGACCACCCACCACCCCTCCAACACCCACAACCCCCCCCCCACACATCGCCCCGTCCCCAGTCTACCCACCTGCCTCCCTCTGGCCCCAACTCCCACCCTTGCCGGGTGTTCACCATCCCCCCCGACCTCCCCCTCTCCCCCACCCAACGGTCTGTCCTCAGCAGAGGCCTCACCTTTGTCCCCCTCCGTCCCCATCTCAATGAGTTCCGCGCCCACCATGACTTGGAGAGCTTCTACCGTCGTCTCCGCCTCACAGCACACTTCCATGGGAAGGAGTCCTCGCCCCCTAATGATGACCCCTTTTCCCGTCTCCAACGCACCCCCTCCTCGTGGAACCCCCCTCAGAAAGTCCCGGCTCTGGAACTCTTCATTCAGAACTGCCGCCGCGACGTCAACCGCCTCAACTTCTCCACTCCCCTTTCTCACTCCAATCTTTCCCCCTCTGAACGCACTGCCATCGAATCACTCCGCACAAACCCAGACTGGGTCATCAAACCAGCCGACAAGGGAGGTGCCGTGGTAGTCTGGCGCGTCGATCTCTACAAAGCTGAGGCCACGCGCCAACTCTCGGACACCTCCTCCTACTTACCCTTGGACCATGACCCCACTGACGAGCACCAGGCCACCATTTCTAGCACCATCACCGACTTCATCAATTCCCACGCCCTACCTGACCAAGCCTCCAAACTCATCATTCCCCAGCCCCGCACGGCCCGTTTTTACCTTCTCCCCAAAATCCACAAACCCGGCTCTCCCGGCAGACCCATTGTCTCTGCGTGTTCGTGCCCCACCGAACTCATCTCCACATACCTTGACTCCATCCTATCCCCCTTGGTCAAATCCCTCCCCACCTATGTTCTAGACACCTCAGACACTCTCCGCCGCCTCCACGCATTCCACTCTCTGGGCCCTCACCCCCTCATCTTCACCATGGATGTCCGGTCACTCTACACCTCCATCCCCCACCAGGATGGCCTCAGAGCCCTCCGGTTCTTCCTCGACCAGAGGAGCAACCTATACCCAGCCACTGACACTCTCCTCCGCTTAGCGGAGTTGGTCCTCACCCTCAATAACTTTACATTTGACTCCTCCCATTTCCTCCAAACCCAAGGCGTAGCTATGGGCACACGCATGGGCCCCAGCTACGCCTGCCTCTTTGTCGGGTACGTTGAACAATCCTTGTTCAATACGTACCAGGGCCCCATCCCCGACCTCTACCTCCGCTACATTGACGACTGCTTTGGTGCCACCTCCTGCACCCACACACAACTGACTGACTTCATCCACTTCACCACCAACTTCCATCCGGCACTCCAATACACCTGGACGATTTCAGACACTTCCCTACCATTCCTTGACCTCACCATCTCCATCGCAGGGGACAGACTCCTGACCGACATACATTATAAACCCACTGACTCACATGGCTATCTGGACTACACGTCTTCCCACCCTGCCCCCTGTAAAGACTCCATCCCCTACTCCCAATTCCTCCGCCTACGCCGCATCTGTTCCCAGGATGAGACATTTCATACTAGGGCATCGGAAATGTCCTCGTTCTTCAGGGAACGGGGATTCCCCTCCGCCACCATAGATGAGGCTCACACCAGGGTCTCATCCATACCCCGTAACACTGCTCTCTCTCCCCATCCCCGCACACGCAACAAGGGCAGAGTCCCTCTGGTCCTCACCTTTCACCCCACCAGCCGGCAAATACAACACATAATCCTCCGCCATTTCCGCCACCTCCAACGTGACCCCACCACTCGCCACATCTTCCCATCTCCCCCCATGTCTGCCTTCCGCAAAGACCGCTCCCTCCGCAACTCCCTCGTCAACTCTTCACTTCCCTCCCGCACCACCCCCTCCCCGGGCACTTTCCGTTGCAACCGCAAGAAATGCAACACCTGTCCCTTCACCTCCCCCCTCGACTCCATTCAAGGTCCCAAGCAGTCGTTCCAGGTGCGACAAAGGTTCACCTGTATCTCCTCCAACCTCATCTACTGCATCCGCTGCTCTAGATGTCAGCTGATTTACATCGGTGAGACCAAGCGTAGGTTGGGCGACCGTTTCGCCGAACACCTCCGCTCAGTCCGCAATAACCTACCTGACCTCCCGGTGGCTCAGCACTTCAACTCCCCCTCCCATTCCCAATCCGACCTCTCTGTCCTGGGTCTCCTCCATTGCCAGAGTGAGCAACAGCGGAAATTGGAGGAACAGCACCTCATATTCCGTCTGGGGTCCTTGCGTCCCCTTGGCATCAACATTGAATTCTCCCAATTTGGCTAGCCCGTGCTGTCCCCTCCCCCCCTCCCCTTCCTTCACCCTCTAGCTGTCTCCTCCCATCCGCCCGCCCTCGGGCTCCTCCTCCTCCTCCCTTTGTCCTTCTTTCTTTCCCCACCCCCTATCAGTCTGAAGAAGGGTTTCGGCCCGAAACGTCGCCTATTTCCTTCGCTCCATAGATGCTGCTGCACCCGCTGAGTTCCTCCAGCAATTTTGTGTACCTATCATATTATGATCAGTGTTTTCTATAGAAATCTCAAATACCAGTTCATCAATTATCCTTTCTCATTTAACAAAAGGGGATAGGTATAAGGTTTGAGGTGGGAGCTGCAGCGGCAATCGAAGGGGAACTTCCTTCACACAGTTGGAATCTGGAACACATTGACTGTGGTGGTGGTGGATGCAGGCTCTCTCAAAATATTGAATAAATATTTAGTCAATTCCTTAAATTGCTATGGCATAGAAAGCTCACTAACAAATAAATGGGATTGGTACAGATAATGGACGGCATGGACACAGTGGGCCAAAATGTCTATTTCTGTGCTGCACAACTAAGATTTGTAGACTAAAATTGCAGGTTCCTCAATGATCTAGAAAACCATCTCTTATACACAGCACAAATTAATCCTCCATAGTATTACTGTTCTTTTGGTTTGCCAAGATGTTTACCTGAACAGAGTGGTCCATTCTCAGGTAAAGTCCAAGTTTGCAGCATACAAGTCAAACGGTCCAGGGCGGTACAAGACCTAAGCTCAGCTCTGGAACACCGGGACAATAAGGACTCCTATTTTAGACTCCTATTTACCAACATTAACTCTACCTTTAACATCCCACCCAAACTCATCTCCAAACTCCTGCCGATAGGAACCAGCTTCTGCCATTGGATCCTCGTCTTTCTGACCCAAAGATCACAATTAGTGAGGATAGGTGACAACACCTCCTTCACAATAATTCTCAACACATGTGCCCTGCGATGTTGTAATCTCAGTCCCCTACTATACACCCTATACACTCATGACCGTGCAGCCAAATTCAGCTCTAACTCTTTTTGTAAGTTTGCAGATGACTCGACTGAATCACGAACAATGACGAGACAGGGTACAGGAAGGATATAGGGAATTTAGTGATGCGATATAGTCAAGACAATAACCTCTCCCTCAATCTCAGCAAGCCGAAGGGGCTAATTATTGACTTCAGGAAGTATTGTGGAGTACATGCCTCATTCAGTCCAATGGTGTGTAAGTGGAAAGGGTTGAGATCTTCCTTGTCGTTAATATTACCAACGATCTGTTACAGACCAACCACACTGATGTGACAGCCAAGAAAGCACACCATCACCTCCACTTACTGAGGAGACTTGAAATTTAGTATGTCTTCAGTGACTCTTACAAACTTCTATAAGATGTAGCATAGAAAGCAACTGCTTGGTTGCAGCTTGCATCACAGATTGTTTGCCCAAGACTAACAAATTGCAGAGTTGTGAATGTAGCAGTGTCCATCGCACGGCCCAACCTTCTCACCGTTCACTCCATCTATATTTCACGCTGCCTCCGAAAAGCAGCCAACATCATCAAAGACTTGTACCACCCTGGTTATTCCTATTTCTCCCCACTCTTGCTCGACAGAAGGCAGACATTTGAAAGAGTGTGCCACCACTCAGGAAAAGCTTCTTCCCCTCTGTTATCAGACTTCTGAACAGTCCTTCCATATGCTAGGGTACTGTCTGATTCACCTCTACCTCATTCTGCACATCAGATTTTAACCCGCTGAGTTACTCCAGCACTATGTGACCTATTATGTAAACAGGTTTCTTGTTTCTACACGTGGCGGCAAATGGGTAAGGTGGTTTCGAATCAAGACTCTGCATAAGGACTGAGAGGTAATAGGAAAGACAGAGTAGCATGCATAAAGCATCACAAGGGAAAGCTGTGACAGAGGCTGGTGTGTGACATAGAACCAGATAGCAAAAGGATGATAAGCAGATAGAATCATGTGAGTGAGGGGGGTAGTCGGTGGGAAAGGTGAACGAAGGGGGAACAAAATTAGATGGACATGTGTGCATGAGAAACAAAGGGTTTGGCTACCTGACATTTAAAATATAAATTGAAAAGAACAGAGTTTATATCATTGGATTGTAAGCTCCCCAAGTGGAAAGTGAAGTGTTGCTCTTTCAGTTTTGTACTCATACCCTTCCCATCTGTTTCCACCAACCAACCTCTGACACACTCCTCACTCTCAGTCCTGATGCAGGGATCTTGACTTGAAAACTTACACCTTTTGCCTCCACAGATGCTGATTCACAACTGAGTTTTGCATGCATTTTGTTCAAGATTCAAGCATCTGGTCTCTTTTCTCTTATTTTTACACTAATTAAATCCAGATTCTATTTTCTATGTGGGTTTGAAAAGAAATGTTAAAATAATTAAGAAATATGTTGTAGGATGGTCAAATATGGATATAATGTATTTTGGTTAAAAAAATCAAATTGAAGTGTAAAGAAATGACGGAATTGTCCAGTTTATTTAGAGTAAATAATCTATTGTAGATGATGAACAAATATATGCCGTAAAACAGTGCACAAAATCTCAGCCAAGACACTGTGATAAACCTTTGCTAAGAAGCATTACAGCATGCTGACCTAGAAAAAATATGTCTTTAATCACGCATTTTACAATGAAATGTATTACACACATTTAACTTCTTACTATATTCCAAAGGCTGAAATATTTTCATGGCAGAAAGGCAGAATAACTGTTCGATAAAGTATTGAACGAATAAGTAGACAGAATATGAATGTACTCAAATATCTTAACTACACACTTAAGAAACCTTAAAACTAGTCATTAGGGAGTATGTGACTATTTTTCAATTAACATTTCAACACCCAGTCCAAGTGATTGACCCAACATGGCAACCACAGTCTAGTTCCAGTACTAAAATATGCAACCAATCTCCCATACATACCATACAAGACAGAGTAATTAAGTTTTTCAAACTGGTTTCATCACATTGGGATTTATGACACATTAATGAAAACACTATAAGTTGTGAACGACATGACTGACAAATCAGATTTTAAAAATGATGGAAAAACTTAAGAAATCAATATTTTGGTCATTAAAGCATAACCTTAAACCATCCTTAATGTGAGATTTGTAGAACACTCTTCTGCTTCTACAATACAAGAAAAATGTACTAGTAGTTTGCACTGTAGGCTCACTGCAGTTTTCCTACCAAACAGAAATATCAAACCTTAAAAATACACGTCAGGAAAACTGACATGAGTTTATTCTGTGCTAATTAGCAACATACATGTGGGAATCTAGATATAATCTCAATTGGAAGATTTCATGATGCTTTTCAAAGTACAAGGGAGTTATTCTGAACAACATTTCTCCCTTCACTTAGATGCTCAAAGTAAACACTTGATTTAAAAAAATCTTATTATCAAATCTTGTTGTACATAGGTAGGTTGCTATGAATCACTGTCTCCTACCGAGGCAGAACCTCAGGAAGACGACTTGGTGCTTCACTATCTAACGTTTATACTTCATAGATTGTCATATTTCAGATGATCAAAATTAACAAAAATATACATAACCACATTTTTAAATATGCATAACACAACAATGTTTACATTGTGCTAAGCTCAATGTCTATTGGTAACCTATGTTAAAAGTATGATGGTTCTTCCCAAAGGCACAAAATCTGCCAGCTACTACCAAAACGTTCTAAGTTGCCTTCCTATGAAACTTCAAAAAGGTAGTCTGCTCCATGTCCTATAATTGATATAAACAGAACGCTCTCAAAGATTACATGCCATGACTATAGTTACAGTTATAATGGGGGTTCAAATACTTTTTATAAAATAGATTAGAATTTGGACATGTATTTTTCTGTTAACCAAGTCATTCCCTTTACATATTCACACAATGCAATAAATGTGAATGAAAACATTCCTGACCATATATGAAGGTGAAAACATGAGCTGAAAATTTGTTTCTGTTGATTAGGTCAATGGGAACTGCAGATTCTTATTCATACACTTATCTTTTAATCATTTGGTCGAAAAACAAAAATCTGAGAAACTGAAGTATGAAATAAAAAGAGTGAAAGCTGGAGATACTCAGCAGGTCAGGCAGCATCCACAGAGAGAGATAAACAGACTTCTAGTTTCAGGTTAATGTCCTTTCATCACCTTTCTTAGAATAACCAGTGACCTGAGATGCTAACTTTCCTTACCTTTCCACTGATGCTTCCAATTGAATAGCTCCAGCATTTTCAGTTCACAATTCTCATGTATACATGTATATTTTTAAAGTGTGAATATTGCTTAATGTATTTTTCCTTGTTAAGCGGTAAGATTAAAGTATATTTGTTGTGACAAAACTGTATGGTAAATCTACACTACATCGGTGAACGTGCCAAGATACACCTATGTTTTTCCTCTATGGGTTGTGAAAAAATTCCTGTCATGATTCAAAGTATTGTGGCTACAATATGCAGAAGGTGGTTTATTGTGTTTACATTTCTTTTTAGAAAAGCAGACTCACAAGACACTTTTACCGTCTACACAGCATAAGGACAAATAATCTTTGTAAATAATATTAAAGCAAATAGCGGTATCTGTAAGTTTTCAAATGAAAATAAAGGATATGTTAAAGGTGTACTTATTCCTGCAAGCTGTCCTTGACTTCTGATCAGACTCACACACATCTGTCTCTGCATAGTGATGAAGTGCTAAGATGTAGAGAGGGTGCTATGCATTTTGCAATTTTTAATTTTTAACTGTTAATTATTGGTCTTTTTAAGTATTTATTGCTCTCAGGTAGTGTCCACATTGTATTCTATGTATTTTCTGTCTGCGTTCGTTTTGAATCTGTGGGTTTGTTGGTTGGGGCTCTGGACATCTGAATTTCCCTGAGGGGATCAATAAAGTATTTATTATTATTATAATTATTATTATTATCAGAAGGTGGCGGTGATGGAAAGGCTGATGGTGTCTTGTTAATTAGTTTGATTTAATTACTTTTTGTTTTACACTTCAGTACCAATCTTGTAAGGTTTATCAACATAAATAACTCTCCTTTACTCAAATTAACATCCTTGCTTTCTTTCCCTATTCTTTAATAACAACTGTGCCAATACTCACATAATTGTGATGCTTCATAAATGTGAATGTACACACTGTTCACTGCAACTGGAACTGGTGTTTACTGCAATATACAAGGTAGCTGAAGTCGAGTCTAACCACTGATTTTATAAAATTGTCATCTGGAAATATAATATAAACCTATAATAAATCGTGCCAATCTAAATGAATATGATCAAGAAAAATAAGTTACTCCCCACAAGTAAATTGCCCAATTAATTCACAAATTACTTTTGTTCAGTGCTGAACATTGGATGTGAATCGTCTCCAGTGCCTTATTTTGTATTTTATTTGTATAATACTACAATATCCAAAATTAAAATCACTCCTGCATGTGGATATTAATTTTAAAACCACGCTACATTGCTGTATAGATGCACACTTGTTCCAACCACATATCACCACTTAGTCTTAATTAGAATTCTGATCTGACCATTGTAAAACATTTTAGAAAATGATAATGAGAAATAATTGTACATCACACATTAGTATTTCTATTTTCTGTATGTCTCTAGTTTGTATTTGTTTAAGCATTTTATTTTATGGCAACAACTGCATTTCTACAGTTAACACAAAATATAAACACAAACCTCACCATTATATTTTAATATTTTACACATTAACTATAGTTACACATGCGCATACTGACAACGAATATAAACCGATCATAGTTTTTAATTTAAAGAAAAGAAACAACAAAAGTAGCTCCTTAACTAAAAAGCATATTGATACAATTAGTTTTGTGTGTATGTTCAGTTGAAGGCATGTAGTTGTAAACATCAACTGAACATCATATCCAGAATTGAATGGTGTAGGGCATTTCTCATTTGCCCATTAGTTGGACTTCTTTCTAGTCTCTTCATTTTTTTTAAAAGTGTGACCATTGCTGAATACATGACAGGCAATCTGCACCTTAAATAAGTAATTTCATTATTCACTTTCTTTAAGCAACAAAATGTAAGATTAGGAGAAAAAATATATATAAACCACATCAACACAGAAACAGGTACCAATAACCTCTGTAATATTGCTCTTCCTTTAGTTGCATATTCTGTACCTTGCTCAGAAGTAGCCAAGCCGATACAAAAGTAATCACTACAGCTAAATTGACATCAGTTTAGCATGAGAGATCAGCTTCAGTAAATAGTCACCACTTTAGCTTCAGCGACTTTGATAAAATAACAACCACTAAATAATATTCCTTGACTTAGAAGATCACAATTGACACATTTGAGTCAGCCATTAATGTATTTTTGAAAGCAACTATGTGATTTGGCTTCTAATTTGTAATCTTCTTTATGGGAAACTACTGGCCCCACTTGCTATCCTAAACCATAGTACAACAAATTGAAGCATCAATGTACTGTCTACTCCCAATTCACATATTAAAACCATACTAATTAGATGGAGAAAAATAAAAATGTATTAATTTGAACACTATTTTGCAGATAGATATTTTCTCTTGATATATTAAATCCTTCTATTTTTGATTTCACTGCAGACCACTGCACAATTTAATATTTAAGGAATCTCTCTCATGCTCAACACTTGTACTCATGTTGCAGGTGATTAAAAATGTCTCTCCCTAAGACATTCTTATTAAATACATTTTGTCAGTTTATGTTTTCATTTCATTCATATCAGTAACAAAACATTAGCATATGGCCCTCTTTGGCAATTAGTTTCAGAGGCTTTAAGTATTCTTAATCACAGGCATTGTAGAATAGGAAACCAAGATCAAGACATTTCCGAACTGATTATATTTCTACTAAAATAAGCATATTTCACATACTTGCATTATGAGCCCAGATGTGAAACAAGGTTCTCATTTATCAATCTGATCTTCAGCAATGCAGCCAGATAACTTGCCGATGAGTACCTTTCGCATTTAAGATTTGGAAAAATCAATCGATTCAAATTCTCATATATTCCAAACTGCAACTGTGTAATTTCAATTATTTTATAATATCGGCAAACATAATATAAAATGTTGCTATTTTTAGTTAAATAAATAGGACCTGTAATAAATTCTTGGTCTTAGCTCTAGAAAACATCTGTTTTCTCACTGTATAATTAGCATAATTAATGAATACTAATCAATCCAAACAAATGGCTTTTTAACTCCTAAAATAAATCATTTTGATATCACAGTAGCTATTGACTCAATAATTTACTTATAGGCAATATATCACTTCTCCATTTACCACATGCTAGAAAACTGCTATAACTCTTTTCTACAACTTCATTTCAGCGCAACGTATCTATTCTCAACAGAAAAGCACTACCATACATTTGTTTACAAGACATCGACAAATTCATGATGTCAGGCTATCCCTTAGGGTAGGATAAATTTAGCAGACTTGTCTATTCAATCGTTTGCAATAAAAACCACACGTTTTTGCATCTTGTTGAACAGATATAAACAGAGTTGAACATGATTACACTTCCAACATCGCAAATAAGGTTACGAAAATGTTATACACAAGTCAGCTCTTTTATTTGGAGCAGTGATACAAAGTAAAATATCAAAATATCTTCAGCTTTCATCATAAAATTCAGTTTTATTGCAAAACAAGCTTCATGTTCAAGAGTGGAATATCTAATTTGTACACTTTCTATTGTGGTTTTATAGCTTTTGCATAATATTCATACATTCTATGTGTAATTTTCATATTTTATTTATACACCTGTCTATTACAACTTTCAAAGCAGTATTCTGAGACATGAAAAATATCAGATCATGAACAATTCAGGAGACAAACTATATTTGCAAACAAAAATGAAGGTAACTATCTTGCTACTTGGTATCATTGAAATAATAGCTAATTTACTGAAAAGCTCCACTGTTCTAAGTTACTTATAGAACATGAAAAGCTGCAATCTTATTAGTAAAATCCCAATTAAAAAAAAAAATGAAGATGAAAACTCAAAGCGCTGGGGAAAGAATGGATATCTCAAAACAAACAAGGATTCAAATGATAAGCATATCAATAAGTAGACGCAGTTTTTAGTCAAAGTACAGATATTGTGACTCAATCCATAATTACTTGCAATTATCCTTTTGAATTATGAATTTCCTGCTGCTTTGACAATTGATCTTGCAGTGCATATGAAATGTTGACAACTTCAGAAACTGAATGTGTCCCAAAATATTCAAGGGGAATCATTACTTTTTAAAAAATGTGCTTTGCCTACCCCCATTTGATTCTCAACAGCATTGTCAAAGGAAAATATACAAAGCAGAAAATGCTGGAAGGGCCTGTTCCTGTGACCTGGAAGGGCCTGTTCCTCCTACCATCCAGAAAGGAGATAGAGAATTTAGTAATATGATGTCAGGACAACAACCTCCCCTGCAATATCAGCAAGATTAACGAGCTAGGTATCGACTTCAGGAAGCATGGTGGAGTACAGGCACCAATCAGCATCAACGGTGCTGAAGTGGAAATGGGTGAAAGGTTCAAGTTCTTTGCCGTTAATATTATCAACAATCTGTTGTGGACCAACAACATTGATGCGACTGCAAAGCAGGCATATCAACGCCTCTAGTTCCTGAGAAGACTGAGGAAATTCAGCATGCCGTCAATGAATCTGACAAACTTCTGCACATGCACCATAGAACGTATACTGCCAGGTTGCATCACAGCTCGGTTTGGGAACGGCTCTGCCCAAACCCCATGAAATTACAGAGCTGTGGATGTAATAGAGCCCACCACACCGAACAGACTTCCCATAATTGACTCCATTTACACTTAACGCTGCCTTGGAAAATCAGCCAACATAATCAAAGACCTGACAAACCGCAGTTCTTCTCCTCTTTGCTATGGTTCGGCAAAAGGTACAGAAGCTTAAAAGCGCATGCCACAAGATTCAGGAACAACCCCCTCCCTCTCTGCCCCCCCTCCCTCTCTGCCTCCCCCCATCCCTCTCTGCCTCCCCCCCTCCCTCTCTGCCTCCCCCCATCCTCTCTGCCTCCCCCATCCTCTCTGCCTCCCCCCCTCCCTCTCTGCCTCCCCCCCCTCCCTCTCTGCCTCCCCCCTCCCTCTCTGCCTCCACCCCTCCCTCTCTGCCTCCCCCCTCCCTGCCTCCCCCCCTCCCTCTCTGCCTCCCCCCCTCCCTCTCTGCCTCCCCCCCTTCTCTCTGCCCCCCCTCCCTCCTCTCTGCCCCCCACTCCCTCTCTTCCCCCCCTCTCCATCTCTGCTCCCCCTCTCTGCCCCCCCCCCTCACTCTCTCGGGAGTGGTGAATATTGCAACGTATGGGTGAGTGGTGGAGTATTACGTCCGGTAACCAACCCTCTCCCCTATGATGCTGCGCGCCTCCCCACCCCACAATCTCCACCCCCTCCCTCGCTACCTCCCCCTCCCTCTTAGTATGTAGGTGGCGCCATCGAGTATGGCTGCCCTGCCAACAGCTGATAGTCTTTTCACCCTTTAAAACATCTTTAGTTCTTTAAAAGTGTTTGTTTTGGAGATCTTTTAGTCTTTTTATGTGGGGGGTGGGGTTGGGGGGGGAAAGGGTGAAACAATTTTTCTCAGTACCTACCTGGTCGGAGATGCGGCTTTTCTCCGAGCCGTGTTTTCGCCCCTTCCTCGCGGCCTACCAACAGGAGCGGCGTTTCCTGCCGGGACCTGGCCGGGACTTCAGCTTTGCGGCGGCACAGCGCTGGGGCGCCATCGTGGAGCGGGCAATGCTTTCCCCGGGTCGCCATGCGGTGGGTTCCGGAGGGCTGGGACTGCCAACTCCGACATCGCGGAGCTGCGGTCTGTGGAGCTTCCAGCCGCGGGCGGCGCTGAGCTTTGAACACCGCGGAGCGTGGGATCTCACAATGAGATCACCAAAGTCGGAGCTCGGACCAGCGCGGCCCGTGGACTTCGGGAGCCGCGGTGTCCGGGGAGGAGGCGGCCGCTCCAGACATTCCAAGTGTGTGTGTGTTCACCCGATGCCAGAGCTTCATCATCCGGCGAGAGGGCCTGAAGCATCGGGCTGCCGTAGCGGCGACTGCGGAGGCCTCAATAGGCCCGACTATGGGTGAACAGGGGATGGGACTGGACTTTTGATGCCTTCCCCCACAGTGGGAACCATTGTGGGGGGATGTTTTTATGTTTACTGGTAAATTCTTTGATGTTGTGTCTTATCTTTATTTGTGTGCTGCAATGGCAAGTCAAATTTTACTACACCAATTGATGTATGTGATAATAATTGTCCTTTGCCCCTACCCCCCCCCCCCCTCCTCTAGCCGCGCCTGCGCACTTGGGGGTTATGCGTGAGTGGATAGGGCGGGGGTGGGGGGGATGGGGTAAAAGGAGGTGTGTGTGTGTGTGTGTGTGTGTGTGTGTGTGTGTGTGTGTGTGTGTGTGTGTGTGTGTGTGTGTGCGTGCGTGCCACCCTCGCCCCCCCCCCCCCCCCCCCGCAATCGCGCGTTGAGGGGGCGGGACCCAACGGCTCACACTTGGTCTAGTTTCCTTTAAAGCTGCATCATGACCTACTGACTCTTATACTTAGTGCCCGAACCAATGAAGGCAAGCATACCATACGTCTTCTTCAACACTCTGTTTAATTGTTTGGCCACTAACAGGGAGTTATGGATCTTGACCCCAACATCCCTCCATACATTAAGGGTCTTGTCTTTCATTTTATACTTTCCCCTTGCATTCAAACTCCCAAAGTCAACACCACAATTGCTTGGATTAAACTCCATCTGCAATTTCTCTGCCCATTTCTGCAGCTGATCTATATCCTACTGTATGCTTTGACTGCCTACCTTACTATGCACAATCCACCTATTTTGGTGATGTCACCAAGCATACGAATCAACCCATCTACATTTAGGTCCGAATCGTTTATATCATAAATAACAGAGATCTCAGAATAGTTCCCCGGGGAACTAGATTGGGCATACACTTCCAGCCAGAATAACAACCCTCCAACGGAATTGTCTTTGAGTCTTTGAGGAGCAGCCCAGTTCTTAAGCCAAACACAGTTACCATCTAACCCATGCATCTTAATCTTCTGGACCGGCCTACCATAAGTGACTTTATCTAATACCTTTCTGAATTCCATGTAGAAAACATCCACTGCCGTACCCTCATCGATCGCCTTCATCACCTCTTCATAATCTTTGTAAGACATGACCTGCCACAGCCAAAGCCATGCTGATGGTCCCTGTTCTTAACTGTCCATTCACTTCCAAATGAGAGTATATCCTATCCTGAAGAATTCTCTCCATTAACTTCCCTACCACTAATGCCAGGTTCATTGGCCTATAATTTCCAGTATTATCTCTACTTCCCTTCTTAAACAAAACAACAACGATGGTTACTCTGCAGTCCTCAATGATCTTGCCTGTGGCTAGAGAAGATGCAAAGATCTTTAACACCCTACAATCTTATTTCTTGCCTTTCTCAATAACCTGGGACAGATTCCATCCGTCCCTGGGGATTTATCCACCTTAATGCTCTTCAAAACCTCAACAGCTTCTTCTTGATTGCAAACTGCCCTAACATATTTGTTTTTCCCACACTGATCTCACTGTCCTCCTCCTTGGTGAATGAAGATGCAAGGTATTCTTTTAGTGCCCAATTCCAAAATAAATTCCCCCCTTTCTTGGTCCCTATTGACCCGTCGAATTGCTCGTGAAAAGAAAAATTGCTGCTGTTTTGTCTCAAATCAGTAGGAGGAAAAGGTTCTTAATGGATTTTAAAGAAAAACAGCAGCAAATAATTTGGATGAATATGAATTGTTTTATATGTTTAACAGCGCTAAGTATTTAAAAAGCTATTTAAATACGTTTATTTGAATGACTCTCCACTTTTAGTTTTATCTGGATAGTAATGTTCTTCCTTGGATGTATTCTTTTTGAGAAATTATAACCAGATAATTATTTTCCTTTGCAATCCTACACTGTTCGCTATAGTTCTAAAGCACTATTCTTAGCACCCTTGTACTTCTCATCTTTTTTTGAAGCAAAAATGATACTTTCTAATAATACCTGGCTTTATCTTACTACTATCACCCTCTCTGAATTGTGTAACTGTGCCTAATGTTCCAATATTGCATAAGCAGACATTTCCTTCAACTTCAGAGGACATAGGCTTAAGGTGAGGGGGGGGAAAGAATTAATAGGAACTTGAGCGGCAACTTTTGTTTTTCCCAACACAAACTGGTCTTGGAATGAGCTACCAGACGAAGTAGCCGAGACAGGCACTATCACAACATTTTAAAAACATTTGGACAAGTACATGGATAGGATAGGTTTAGTGGGATATAGGCCAAACATGGGCAGGTAGGTCTAGTGTATATGGGACAGTGTTGGTTGGTGTGGACAAGTTGAGTCGAAGGGCCTGTTTCTGTGCTGTGAGCTAAACCTCATGAAGATTAAAGATATTTTCCTTGGTCCCATTTACACACTCCACTTCCAAACCACCAGATCCATTCTTTAGCATTGTAATTAACTGATAGTGAATTAGAATATCTGATAGTTTGGTGTCACATTGAACATTAAGTTGAATTTAAAGCTATTGGAACTACATCACTTATACCATCTATTTAAATCTTTATAAAGCAGCTTCATTCTGTTATTGTTACAAATCGATGTATGCTAATCAACACCTCATCGAAGCCTTGTTAATCTCGAGACTCAATTAGTCCAATACATTTCCACTGGCCTTCTCCGATTCATCCTGTTACCTCAACTCAAAGCTCTGCTGGCTACGAAATAAAGTTGTTTGCAGACTTACATTAGCTTCCCACTTTCATTTCACTGCACATCTCGTATGTGTATGTGACAAATAAACTTGACTTGACTTGAAACAAGGTCAGTTCCCTACAGTTTTATCCTCAGTTTCATCCTCGGTTTATAAAGCTAGGAAAGGACAAGAATATGGAGGGATTTGAAAATGAGTAAACCCAATAATATTCAGATATACCAATAACCCTCTAATTTGGAAGTGTAAGAATCTCAAAAAGTATCACTTCATTACTCATGGTTAAGAAAGAACTGCAGATGCTGGAAAAATCGAAGGTAGACAAAAATGCTGGAGAAACTCAGCAGGTGAGGCAGCATCTATGAAACATAGAAACATAGAAACATAGAAATTAGGTGCAGGAGTAGGCCATTCGGCCCTTCGAGCCTGCACCGCCATTCAATATGATCATGGCTGATCATCCAACTCAGTATCCCGTACCTGCCTTCTCTCCATACCCTC